>NC_085137.1:465724344-467067344 GCF_035046485.1 Aedes albopictus | reverse complement strand
CGAGGTAGACAAATTCCTCCACCACCTCGAAAGTATCCCCGTCTATCGTAACATTACTACCCAGACGGATCCGGTCGTTTTCGGTTCCGCCTACCAGCATGTACTTTGTTTTTGAGGCATTCACCACCAGTCCGACCTTTGCTGCTTCGCGTTTCAGGCGGGTGTACAGCTCTGCCACCGTTCCAAATGTTCTGGCAATAATGTCCATGTCGTCCGCAAAGCACACAAATTGACCGGATTTTGTGAAAATCGTTCCCCGGCTGTTGAACCCGGCTCGTCGCATCACACCTTCCAGAGCGATGTTGAAGAGTAGGCATGAGAGGCCATCACCTTGTCGCAGTCCCCGGCGAGATTCGAATGAACTAGATAGTTCACCCGAAACCCTTACGCAGTTTTGCACACCGTCCATCGTTGCTTTAATCAGTCTAGTCAGCTTCCCAGGAAAGCCGTTTTCGTCCATGATTCTCCATAGCTCTGCGCGGTCGATACTGTCGTATGCCGATGAACAGGTGATGCGTTGGGACCTGGTATTCACGGCATTTCTGGAGGATTTGCCGTACGGTAAAGATCTGGTCCGTTGTCGACCGGCCGTCGATGAAGCCGGCTTGATAACTTCCCACGAACTCATTTGTTTTAGATGACAGTCGACGAAAGATGATCTGGGATAGCACTTTATAGGCAGCATTCAAAATAGTGATCGCCCTGAAGTTCTCACATTCCAAATGGTCGCCTTTCTTGTGAATGGGGCAGATTACCCCTTCCTTCCACTCCTCCGTTAGCTGTTCGGTTTCCCAGATCCTGACTATCAGCCGATGCAGACAGGTGGCCAACTTTTCTGGGCCCATCTTGATGAGTTCAGCTGCGATACCATCCTTACCAGCTGCTTTGTTGGTTTTGAGCTGGTGAATGGCATCCTTAACTTCCCTCAGCGTGGGAGTTGGTTCATTTCCGTCCTCCGATGCACTGGCGTCATCGTTTCCTCCGTTGCCGTGGGCTCCCGTGCCTACGTTCTCCACGCCGTTCAGATGCTGATCGAAGTGCTGCTTCCACCTTTCGATCACCTCACGTCCGTCCGTCAAGAGGCCTCCGTCTTTATCCCTGCATATTTCGGCTCGCAGCACGAAGCCGTTGCGGGTTGCGTTGAGCTTCTGATAGAACTTCCGTGTTTCTTGGGAACGGCACAGCAGTTCCATTTCTTCACACTCCGCTTCTTCCAGGCGGCGCTTTTTCTCCCGAAAGAGGCGGGTCTGCTGTTTCTGCTTCTGTTTATAACGTTCCACGTTCTGTCGAGTCCCTTGCTGCAGCATTACCGCCCTCGCTACGTTCATCTCCTCCAAAACCGTTCTGCACTCTTCGTTGAACCATTCGTTCCATCGATTCCGTTCCACGTACCCGATGGTGCTCTCGGCTGCGTCGTTGATGGCTGCTTTCACTGTACTCCAGCAGTCCTCTAGAGGGGCCTCATCGAGCTCGCCCTCGTCTGGCAACGCGGCCTCGAGATTCTGCGCGTATGCTGAGGCGACATCCGATTGCTTTAGTCGCTCTAGGTTGTACCGTGGCGGTTGCCGGTATCGTACATTGTTGATGACGGAGAGTTTTGGGCACAGTTTGACCATCACCAGATAGTGGTCGGAGTCGATGTTGGCGCCACGATAGGTCCTGACGTCGATAATGTCGGAGAAGTGCCGTCCGTCAATAAGAACGTGGTCGATTTGCGATTCCGTCTGCTGTGGTGATCTCCAGGTGTAACGATAAGGGAGGCTGTGTTGGAAAAAGGTGCTACATATGGTCATATTTTTGGAGGCGGCGAAATCAATGAGTCGTAGGCCGTTTTCGTTCGTCTGCTGGTGGGCGCTGAACTTACCAATCGTCGGTCTGAATTCCTCCTCCTGGCCTACCTGAGCGTTCAAATCACCTATGATGATCTTGACGTCGTGGCTTGGGCAGCGATCGTACTCGCGTTCGAGCTGCGCGTAGAATGCGTCCTTGTCATCATCAGTACTTCCGGAGTGTGGGCTGTGCACGTTTATTATGCTGAAGTTGAAGAATCGGCCTTTGATCCTCAACCTGCACATTCTTTCGTCGATCGGCCACCAACCGATCACGCGCCTCTGCATATCACTCATCACGATGAAAGCTGTTCCCAGCTCGCGCGTGTTGCCGCAGCTCTGGTAGATGGTATGATTACCTCTAAACGTTCGCACCATGGATCGTGTCCAACACTCCAACACACCTCCTGCAGCGCTACGATGCCGAACCCGTGGTCCTTCAGTAGATCGGCGAGTATGCGGGTGCTCCCAATGAAGTTGAGAGATCGGCAGTTCCACGTACCGAGTTTCCAATCGCAAGTCCTTTTTGTTCGCTGGGGTCGTTGCCGTTGGTCTCGGTTCGTATTATTCTGTTGCTGATTTTCCGTTACAATGGTTTTTTACGGCTGGCTCGTAGGGCCTGACACCAACCCCCTACTTTCCGGAGGACCATAGTGCACAGTTGAGCTTAGAGTCCTTCCCAGGCACTCGGACGTAGATCAGCCGCCCCTAACATGGGGATCAGACGCTGTTGTGAGCCGCTCCTCCTGGAGAACAGACGCTCAGGTTTACCGAAGCAAACCCCCCTTCCCTGTCAGCCAACGACCAAAGTTCCCACCGGGGTTGGTTACCCGATCTTCCCTGAGGTTGCTCATAGTTTCCGGTCGGTACCGCGTGGAGGTAGGGATAGGAGTTGCTGGGCAGAGGCTAGTGGACAGCCCTGTCGTCGTAAAATTCGAGCTTCTTAGTCGTTTGATGGTGGGGTGGGCGCTGCTACACAAAACAGTTGATAAGGGCGCCAGCGAGTGCAAATTCGATAGAAATGCTGCTAAACACAATAATTGCTGTTTTAATTGTATAGTATGCTGACAGGAAATATATAAAGCGATACAATATCTTAACAATATAGCAATTATTAAAGTATTTATTTTTTGATAATAATATTGGGTATAGGGCGGAAGTGGTATATGTACCTCGGTTCTTTGCTAATGGCTGACAACAGTCGAACAATACGAAGGCGCCATCAGTGGAAGTCGTTCCTACGAGTGTCCTTGGAAGAAACTGCGTTCAACAAATATGCACCAAATGTACCATATACGGTGCTAATAATATTGGTGGAGCTATACGGACATGAGACTTGGACCATGCTCGAGGACGAGGAGGTCCTGCAACCACTTGGGATCTTTGCGCAACAAGTGCTAAGGACGTCTTTGGCGGCATGCAGAAGAACGGTGTGTGGCGGCAAAAGATGAACCACGAGCTCGTTGCACTCTGAGAATACCGAAAAAGCGCGGCAAAATTAGTGTGCGCTACTGATTCGCTTGGTTCAAAAATCCTTGGGATGCCGAGAGTACGATGGGCGGCTTGGGTGCTGACGGTGGATAGCTGCAACTGGGACATATGGTATTATGGCGGCAAATTATATAGATTTGAGTATGAACGCCCTCGCAAATAAGAAATACAACTTGGGGAACTTACGTATCTTCGGCAGTTTTATTCACTTCGTCTTAGGGTTTTTTGAAACCTGTTGAACTCAATGAGGCCTCGAATCCTTCCAAACAAAGCTGAGTTACATGCCCAAATTTCAGGCAATTTGGCTGACAAATACGCCCCATGACGAAGAGAACAAACTTGCTGATAATACCCTTCGTCAGAAATTATAAATACTCTTTGTTTATTGAATAAAATCAACTGTTCTGGTGATTTCCGCCAACTTCTTTCAGAATACAACAAATTGTCATGATAATTTGAAGAACAGTCGATTTCTCCAACAATGAACTTCATTCGCCCAATATGCATTGGTGCAAAGGTGTTTTTGTAATGATTTCAACATAATTTATCACAAAATACCAGTAATTGTCTTACTTTTTATTATAGTCGCTTTCATAATAAGTTGTCTAGGAAATGCGTTCATCCTGGAAAAAATCGATAAAGACGTTTGCACAACATTTTTTTCTGGCATAAAATTTCTTATTTTTTAAGGTCTAATACGGAACATCAGAACTACCATACAGTTTCTTATCCTTTCTGAACGCATTCAGTTTGAACTATTTTATTGTTTCAGCTCATTCGACCCTTCCGATGACAAAGCTTGTCATATCATAAAAACAAATGCAGTAAGCAGTAATTAAGACATTCGTTTGCTTAACGTTCGTTGCTACCCGTGTTGTTGAGAAATTTCAAATAAAATTGTTTTCATTGAGAGGATTTGTAATGATGGTTCTTGATCAAATATTCCAGTGAAAATTTATTTTACCAATCTATAAATATCTTTTCTTATCGATACAGTAACTTTCATTGTGTTTGGAAATTGAATATTTTATTTATGCGTTTTTTTTCTTTTCCATTATGCTACATTTTTTGACCACTTTGTGCAACTTCACATTTTAATAATATAATTTACAGAGCTCTATTTTTTACTTCTACAACAACATCAACAAAGTTGGTATTATTTGCTTCGTTAGAATGTTTACTATAATAAGAGCTAGAAGAAACTTTTTTGATAATTAAGCTCAAATTGAAGTGACAGTCAATCGTTTGTGTATTAATAATTTCTGAAACAGTCTATAAGGATACAGCTTTTGAGAAAATCGCCTTAGTGATTTTGAAAATTTTAGTGCTCAGAATTTTAGTGCTTTTTTCAGAAAAGGCCGCAAAAGAGGATTTTTTTCGTATTTTCAGTAAAATGCAGAGGGGCGCCTACTATATGGAACTTGGGTAATATGACGGGTTAACCCCCAAAACCACTCCCTCGGGTAAAAGTTCGCTGCCCTGGTTTAGGTATGTGAGAAAAAAATGTTTTTTTATTGTTTTGCTCTCAAATAATTGTATGAACTTTTGTGAAATTGGATTTTTTTTTCTTGCGCTCTTTCTAATATTGGAGAATTGCCTATGTGATTTTAGATGATTTACGTCCTTTCAAATATCAGCAAAATTAACTTTGTCAATATTGCATTTTTTCCACTTATAGACGCGTAAAAAGTCTCATTTATGATATTAAAAGGTACTCTGAATCGCCTGTATGGTTTTACACTTTTATATCTGTAAAAACTATTGTGATATTAAATATTTGTCATCCACTCTCCCAAATATAAAAAAATCATTTTATGTGGTTTTTCATATGTAAAATTGCCTTTAGTAATAATCAAAGCTTTAGCGCCCCAGAGAAGGTGCGAAGAAACTCTTTTACGGAATTGACAGTTTAGAATTTTTCTTCCATTTTTGAATTATAAAAGTATCATCTCATTGATTTTTTCGATATTGTTGCGCTTACAAAAAAAAACTTCCTTCATGATATTAATTTTTTTTTTCACGCTCCAATACCTTGTCGTAAAAGAACAAAGGAGCTTAAATATTTTGGTAGGCGGTAGAGTCTATTATAATGTCATTAAAGATAGCTCATGTGATTTTTTTACGAAATTGTGTACGGCTGAAGATATAAAAAAGTTACCTGTGCCTTTTTTTCAAAATGTTGTCCTTCCGCATTGATTCCTTCAAAAAATATTAGTTTTCTTTAGAATTTTCTCCAAAGTTATCTGCAGGCTACCAGAAATAAATCTTCCCCGGAGTCCTTCCGATATTACTCCGTGGATTTCTATAAAAATCCACCAAGAATTCTATTCGGAAAATCTTTCAAAGATTTCTTTTGAAAGTACTTTTGATCGTCTTCTTTTTATCGCTTCTGAATTTCCCTTAGAAATTCCTTCGGAGTTTTCGTTTCAGGACCCTCTAGAAATTTCTCAAAAACTCCTCTAGAAAAGTTTCCATGGTTTTCCTTGAAAAATCCTCCATAGATTTTACCAGGAATCCGTACGATAAGAGATTCCTGCAGGAGTTTATACAAAGATTCCTTCAGGATTCCCTCCAGATATTGTATTACCTCAGACTTTTTCTTTAAGGCATTTTCTTTACTTAAGGATAACTCTTATGATCTCTCCACAAATATTTTAACATATTTTTTCAAAAAAATATTTGCTAGGAATTTAAACAGAGATTTCTTTAGAAATAACTCAAGAGTTATTAAACTGCAGACGCTTCACAATGCAGTTTCTTCAGGTATTTGATTTTTTTTTTTTTTTTGAAACTCGCTCACAGATTTCTACAATAATACTTTCAGGAAATTCTCCAGGAATTTTCCTATAAATATAATTAAGAATTTACCTGGGATTTCTTGAAATGTTCCTCCGGAGAATAATTCAAAAGCATTTATTATGGTTTCTGCAGGGATTCCACTGATGATTTCTTCACTACTCTTGCCCCCGAGTGTGGAGTTTCGCTGAAGTGTACTAATACGTACTGACACTTCAGAGGAGAATCCACGGAACTGCTCAGGGTTTCATTCAGAAATTTCTGCTGGCTTTCCTTTTGAAATTCCTTTGGAAAGATATTTTTATCTTCAGAGACTTCTTCAGAATTGCAGAGATTTAGATAAATGTTTGTAGATTTTTTAGCATAAAAAGATTTTTAATCGGAAAACTTTACAACTCTGAAATATGGCTGATCATAGTAGGGGTTTTTATTGCGTTGTAACGTCACGAAAAATCAACATTTTTAAATTTTATTCAAATATGGAAAACGTTACAAATATGAAATTTTGTATGCTCTTTGTACTCGAAAAGATCTTTCAAACGAGATTAAAAGAAAGAAAATCGGTTCACGGAAGCCTGAGTTTCACCTGATTGAAGTTTGCGTTGTAACGTCACGAAAAAAAAAATGTGGAATAGTCCAAATCTTTCTGGCTTGGACGGCTTCTGAATTGGACAAACGTAATTCTATATTCAAAATAGTTTCGTTCTCGTTGTGTATGAGCTCTTTTTCAAGATTTCGTTTATAAATTGCGTACCATTGCCCGTTCATAAACTACGTATACTTTTGAAGGACGGGGGAGATGGTGTTTGGCCAAAATCTACGGTGTGATTGTACTGCGATATGGTAATTTTTTTTTAATCGTAATCGAATACCACTCAAACCGAAAATTTCTGTGATATCAGTGGCCAACAGACGAAACACCGACAAAATAAACAAAGTTATTAAGTTGGTCAAAGACTTACAATTGATGGATAATTTGATATAAAGTTCCACCAACAGGCGGCGCTAGAGAACTTACAAATTTTAAATTTCATACATCTCAGGATCCCTATTACATAGAAATACGATTTCTTCGGCAAAGTTGTTTGGTAAGTAAAGGACTTGCAGTTGATTTACCAATGAATGCGAGATTTTGCCACTAGAAGACGTTAGTTTCCATTTTACAAAAGCAGACAAGGGATTAGAATTTCTTGAAAAGTATTCTACAAGCTGGAACTTTTTTTACTTTGGACATATTGTATTCAAATCAAATTGTAATCAAAGATCAATATATAATTCTTAATTTTCAAAATTTTAATTTGATTTGATTCACTTATTCCTAAGATATAAGAGTTAATAGAACAACAGTCAAAAATATGATTCTGCTTAAAGCGCTCCATCTTTGTGTAGAGCTAACCAAACAAGTCCAAATTTGTAGAAATTACAGATAACAAGATGAGGAACTATCAGTCAAAATTTGAGAATTTTTTATATATTTTTAAAAAGTTACGGCTTGTTGAATGTGTTTTGAGTAATTAATCAAATGGGCATGCTTTTGGAAATTTGCAACTACCACCACTGTGTGGCAGTGGTACCACACGGCTGTTAAACTGAAAGTCCTTGATCTACCAAAAAACTTTAATGAAGCAACCATCTTTCCAATTAATCACGTTCCTGAGATAAGTAAAACTAAAAATGTGTTTGCCCTCTAGCGCCTCCTAGTGGAAGGATTTGAAATCATACGGCCCATCAATTGAAAGTTCTTGACCAGCCAAACAATTTTGTCGAGGACACCAACTGTATAAATAGTTAGGATGTAGAAATATATGGGATGGATATTACGTCAGTGTTACATCTATTTTTGATATAACAAGAATCACCTGTTTGTCCAAAACACCTACGAAATTGAAACTCATATACCTCAGAACTCTAAGGGGCTGTCCATAAACCACGTGGTCATTTTTTGGGACTTCTCGAATTTTTCAAAAAAATTGTTCCTCAACTAGTCAAAATTTGTTGAAAACTTTTTGAGAAATTCTAATCGTTTGTAAACTATTGTAAACTTTTTATTGGCGTCGCCCAGTGTGTTAGAATCTCACATCCAATAGAAAATCAGCTGTAAGTATTTGACTTAGCACAAACAACTTTGCCAAAGACACTAACTCTCTAAGCAATTATGACTCTGACATATATAGGATGGATTTTTTTGTCAGAATTTGGTCTATTTGTCTATGAAATCACAGAAATTAATGCCCCTAAGTGGTATGCAGATCCTCAGGTATGTCTTTGGTTCAATAACTGCTCGCACATCTTAAAGCGTTTTTAATAGAATCAATGATATTGCATAAATTATTGAAAAAATGTTTAATTCGACGGCGTGATTAGTTTTATGCTGCAAAATCTAAATATCTGGCGGTGCGAAGCAATGAATATCAACGGTTTAGTCTTTGGGACAAAATTAGATGAATATGGGTGGTACTAAACTGAAGATTGGCACCATTAACCTTCATGAAGGAGTTTTCATACTGCTGATAGCAAAAACTTCGCTCTCCGAGCCATTTATCACAAAAAGGATTTTCAATAGAATAAGGTTGCTCTAGGAGCAGTGAAAATAATGCAATAATATATTCACAAATTCGGGCAATTTTGGCTGATTATTCTGATTCTAAAATGATGTGCATTTCCGTGACGTTACAACGCGAGCAGAACCCTGTTTGAAACTGAACGGGCGTTGTAACGTCACGAAATGTAAAAGTCGATTATCCAAAAACGAATCCGAAATGTATATGTTTTATTCCACTGCATTGAAGAACAAACCAATAAATTTCAATGGTGGGAGAATGTTTCAGTTTACAATAAAAATCCAAGCAGATTTTTCAAGATGTGGTTGCACGGTAGAGAGGGTCGAATTCTAGCGCGTTGTAACGTCACGCTACAAATACGCATTTTAAACAAGTTTTTTCTAATGAAAACTAAATGTTAAACAGGTCAAACATTTCGGAAATTTTACAAGGAATCTGAATATGACAAAATATTTTGAGGTTTACAGTCGTTTTTATGAATTATAGTGATAAATCTGACTACGAATGCGTTGAAACGTTGTAACGTCACGGTAGAATGTGTCTTATTTCGACGGCGTGATGAGTTATATGCTGAAAAATTTAAAAATCTGGCGGTGTAAAATAATGGATCTCAGCGCGCTAGTCTTTGGAACAAAACTAGAAGAATATGGATGATACTAAACCGAAGATGGGTGCCGGTGTCATTAACCTTCATGAAAAAGTATTCATACTACTGATAGCAAGAACTTGGCCCTCCGAGCCATTTATCACAAAACGGATTTTCAATAGAATAAAGTTCCCCTTGCAGCAGTGAGGATAATGCAATGATATATTCACAAATTCGGGTAAATTTGGCTGATTATTCTGATTCTAACATGATGTGCATTTTCGTGACGTTACAACGCGAGCAGAACCCTGTCTGAAACTGAACGGGCGTTGTAACGTCACGAAATTTAAAACTCGATTATCCAAAAACAAATCCGAAATTTAAATGTTTTATCCCATTGAATTGAAGAACAAACCAATAAATTTCAATGGTGGAAAAAAAATTCAGAATATCATAAAAATCCGAGCAGATTTTTTAAGATGTTGGTAGCGCGTTAGAGAGGGTCGGATTCTAGCGCGTTGTAACGTCACGCTACAAATTCGTATTTTGAACGCGTTTTTCTAATGAAAACTAAATGTTCAATAGGTCAAATATATCAGAAATTTTACAAGTAATCCGAATATGAAAAAATATTTTGAGGTTTACGCTCGTTTTCATGAATTATAGGGGAAAATCTGACTACGAATGCGTCAAAACGTTGTAACGTCACGGTAGAATGTGTCCTGAATATATGGAGTACAAACAAACTGAATTTTAAAAGAAACCCCTAGATGAATTTCTGAAAGAATCTGTGAATCTTTGTGAACAAAATCCTTCCAAAATTGCGTCTATGAATTTCTATAGAAATTTCTAGAAGAGTTTTCAGGAAGCATTCCTTCAGCAATGTTTGAAGAGATACTCAAAAGAATACAAGCATGTACTTATGCAGGAATTCCGGAAAAATTTCCTGGGGTAACCCGTGGACCAGTTTCAACATTTGACTTTTGAGAAATTTCTTGAGAAACTCCTGAAAAAATGCCAAGGATAATTTCTGTGGAAATTTAAAAAAATCTCTGGAATAATCGTCCGAGAAATTTTTAAAAGAAATTTTCTGACAGGGATGCTTTTTGAAGTTATAGTAGGAGGAACCTTTAGAAGATTTCTTGCTTAGGCGCCATCCACAAACTACGTAACGCTATAGGGGAGAGGGGAGTATATCCGAGCGTTACGGTCTACACAAACATTTTCGGGTTTTCATACAAAAAAGCGTTACGGAGGGGGGAGGAGGCAGTGACGCAGCATGGGGGGTGCAATGGGTGCGGTTCGCAACTGGCCCCCGATTTCAGGGGGCCTCCAAATCAAGGATGGTTTTATAACACTAGTTTGATTAAAATTCTTTAAATAGCGAAAGATTCCTATAAGTTCAATACTTGGCAGAACTTTTAATAGGTATGTGGGGCCACTTCGTGTTTATCAAGAGTTTTTTTTTTTGGAATGGGGCACACAGATGGCCCCAAAATTAACCCACGAGCGATCGTGCTGTTGTATTTTGTACAACACGTTCAAAAAATTTTTGTACTCAGCATTAGCGTGGTGCTGACGCAGGTAGTCAACCGCGCGAGTTACGGAAGGTTAAAAGAAAAATGTGTTAGAATTTAAATTGAATTTTACGAAATTCAGTATCGATATGGAAGTAAAATTCATGAGCATTGTGAAAACGTCCCTGGTATCCTAATAACAGGACCAAACATAGTTGTTGACTTAGCCTCAGGTAGTAGCTGAAATTCAGCCGCAGTTTTGAAAATTAAGATCTGAACACATGTCAGGTCAAAACCGTAATAATAGTTTGCCGATTTTTGTTTGCTTTCGTATGAAAAATAAGTGAAACCAATGCATCCAACGATTACATGAAGTATTTCTTCCCAAGTATTCATTGAAGGGTTTCTGCGAGATTGCCTTCGGGAATCTGTATTACGATTTATCTAGCAGTTACTTCAAAGACTTCTACAAAAATTCCTCTAAGATTTACTTCAGAACTTTCTCATGCATTGCTTCAGGAATTCTTCTAAGCATTGATTTTGGAATACTTGAATTGATTCCTTCAGGAACACCTCCAAGAATTCCTTCAGGAATACCTCTTTGGAACCCTTCATAAAGTCCTTCGAGGATTATGTCATGAAGTCTTTCAATGAATTCTGCAGATGAACCTTAAGGGATTTCTCCAAGATTCTTTTAGAGACTTCTCCAGGAAAGAATCTTGCAGGAGTTCCTCATGGAAATACCTTTGATGATTTTCTGAGATCATGCTTGATCAGGTATGGCTCTTGAATGGATTTTCTTAAGGAATTTTGGAAGAATTCCCGAAAGAATCCTTGTAAAAATGCTTGCGTGAAGTTTTGTATGAATTTTTAAAGGAATCCTCGAAAAATCTTCTAAAGGCCGTTCACACCTAAATCACAGAAAAAATATTCTAGAAAAACAACAGCATTTTTTTTTATCCATATTATTTAACTCATATTAAAGACAAATGTGATACTCAACACCAGGGATGCCAGATGATTTTTTCAAAAATCTGTATTGAGTTTTATGAAAATCTGTATCTGTCTGTATTTTGAACATATGTTTGTTGTGTTTCCCATTTAGCACGAAAATTGCTTTTTAAATATGCTAAAATTTCTCTGTATGGTTTAACTAGCGTTTCGACGCAAACATCAATAATTGGAAAAAATAATAACTATTGAACAACATATTGAATATGTAAAAAGGATATCGTGCTTTGTCAGAGACGAATGCCTCAGAGGTAAAGTCTCTCTAATAGAAAAAAAAATATCGTGCTTCCGAAGTCAACTCACCGATAATGAATATGTATACTTTTAAATAATTCTTAACTTTGATATTACTAAAATCACCTGTTAAAATTTGCCCAGAATCGCAAATGTTGGCAATAGCCCGGTGCCGACCGAAATTCTCGCACTCCCTTCAGCATTATATTCAAGAAGTCTTTTACGGTTTCCTTGTAAAAGTACTTTTAGAACATCTTCCATACTTCAAGATCTACTCTAGATAGTTATCAAAAAATTCCACTAGAAAAACTCCTCATTCACTAATGTTTTCAGCGATTCCTTCATAAAATCAAAAGTTCAGAAATTCCTCTAAGGATTTCTTCAGAAAATTCTCCAAATTCTTTCAAAATTCTTTTTGGGGGTTCCCCTATAATTTTCTCTGGAGATTTATTCAGAAATTGATTATGAGATTCCTCCATGAATTTGTCCCGAAATTCTCTTATGAATCTTTTATGGATTCCTTCCAAAATTGCTTCACTGATTCCTTCAGGAATTACTACAGGACTTCGGTCTTACAATTTTCAAGATTTTATTTCAGAAACTCCTCCATTGGTTTCATCAGATTTATTTCAGGGATACTTTAGGAAACCTCTCAAGGGCTTTTTCAAACATTTCTCCAAGAATTCTTTCAGGTAAATTTCCATGGGCTTCTTCTGAAACTCCGCCAGGAATAACTTTAGAAATTATTCTAGTTTTTCGTTTAAAAAACTCTTCGGGAATACCTCTGCAGGAATTGTTTCAGAAATTCTCTTGAATATTTTTTTTTACTAATTCTTCCAGTTGTTTCTACACAAAATATTCCAAAGATTCTTTTAGAAACTCGTGCAAGTATTTTTTGAAGAAATGGGAATTGCTTATTTGAAGAAATCTTTGAGGAATTCCTGGGAAACCTGCTTCCTGGGAAGCAGAAGAATTTCAGGAGAAATCCCAATACTCCGCGAGTTAAATTGATAGTACTTTTGGAGCATAACTTCCAGAAATATTTGTAAAAGAACATGAAGGAATACATGCACGAACACTGTAGCAATATAATAAGAATTTTGCTTCTTTCTATGAATACCCCGGGAAAAAAATGGTAACTAAAAGAATTCCAAAGGAATGCCTGGCGATGTCTTTGGTGGTTTTAATGGAGAAAACTTCAAAGAAGTAAATTGGAATTCCATCCCATTCTACATACCAAAAGAATTCTCGGAGAATTTTTACTGAACTCATAAAAGGAACTCCCGCAAGAAAGCCGTTTCCGCGATAGTTACAGAATTTTCTGGATATTTTCATGATGTCTTTCATTCCTTGAGAATCGGCTGGAAGTAGCTTTGGAAAAACACTGAATGGAATATTAATTATAAAAGGTTCCTAGCAATATATTTTTTCAAACCTGCCGGATTGCCCTAGACTAGTTCATCTAGGGACCCACACTTTATTTCCCCTCCGAAGGAAGAAGTCACATTTTGCGAGTTTGTCGGGAGAGGGATTCGATCCCAGGACCTCGGCGTGATAGTCAAGTGTTCAAACCATCACACCTGGTTCGCTCCTTCTTCATTCATTAATAAAAGTTTATCTTCCACATTTTTTACTACAACTTATTCTAAAAGCTTTGTCAGAGATGTTGCTTCCCATTTTTAGAAACTGTTACTGTTATTTATACGGTGTCCAATCGGTTTTCAAACACTTTTTTGATGCAGAATTTTTCATAGACAGGAAATATTTAAACACCAATCTTTAAAAAGACATGCTTTTTATCTGGAATGCAACAAAAGTCCATTTTATGCTTATATTGAAAGTTGAGTGTTTTAACATAGAAGATGGGAAAAAAAGAAATTTTCAATTTACTCGATTTAATTGCTTTCCCGGTCGATTTTCTTATTATTTTTATACAATTCAGTATCATAATTTCATTTCTATTTAACTCTTTTGAGTATTATAATGGCCAACTTTTCCGCACGTGTTCAATATGCAACTGAAATGAGTTGCATAATGAAAAATAGTTGCATAATATTCATAATGCAACTCATTTAAGTTGCATTATGAACATTATGCAACCCAAATGAGTTGTATAATAAAAAACCTAAATTAATCCACCTAGTGGTGATAGTGCCTTTCTCGTCGAATATGTTCTCACAATCTTTCCGTCTACGTAAGTCAAACTGTTCCTGAATCCGGATTTTTTAAAGAAAAGCAAGCATTTTATGAAAGCCATCTTTGAATTGACTTCAAACTTATTGATGGCACATAGTCCGACGTTATGTTCAACGTATAAGCAGGGCTGAATAATATCAGACTTCTCAGTTGACTGCTTCAGCACCTTCACTAACACTGGAGGCTGATCAACATCAAGACGATACTAACAAGCTAAGATATAACTTATTACACAATCACAGATCACTTTGCGGTCTTCGACAAAGTTTTTTTTTGCACATTTTAGGATTTATTTTATTAACCGTTTAAAATAAGAACGATAGGTAGTGAGTATAGTGAGTGTCTGTTTGTAAGTGGGTTTAATTTGTCAAGATTTTGTTGCCTTACACATATTTATCGCTTGCATTGATTTTATTTACTTTCGTAGTTCCGGCGAAGCACCAAACGCTGGTTGTGCAGTCCTACTGGTAGTCTCTAATGTGGTATGAGCCTATTTTCTAGTTAACCGGTATGAGCCTATTTTCTAGTCAAGCCGTGATGTGATGTGTCGCATGGTACATTTGGTTACTTGCGGTACCGGAACAGGTTCCGGAGCACTACCGGGTCTCCCAAATATAGTCTTAGACTATTTCATTGCTGACGTTCATTAGGTTCCCAAGAAACCATGATTCGATTCATCTTATGCATGGGTATAGATCACTTTTACAGTGACCGGCACAAAAAAAGATCCACCATATAGTGATTACAGTTTCTAATGAAAACTACATGCAAAAATGATAAAATATATCTTTCAATGAATGCACTTCGTCCATTTTACATTGTTTTAGTAATCTGTGTTGAAAAATATTTGGTTTTTGAGAAATAAAATGATTTCTGATGAGATTGTGAAAATTGCTAAAAAAAACCACTTAGCAATTAATTCTGAAACTTCAAAATTTCGCCAAATTTTCACACGTTTTGCTTCTTGGTTTGTGCTGTTGTGATGTTTTTGACATGTGAAATTTATTTTGACATGAGTTTTAACAATTTTAGGGTGATATGGGGCGAGTTTATTTTTCATCTATATATATAAAAATGAGTTTGAAGTTCCTTTGAGGCAACAAAACTCACGAACGGCTGAACCGATCAGGATGACCCTTGCATGGTTTGATCCGTACTCTTGATGGCTGTGTTTATATGTACAAAAAGTTACCAAAATCAACTAGAAAACTAAGAAAATTGATTAATTACCGATTTTCCATGAGATGGCAAGAGAGACGAACCAGCCAAGGGCTGAAAGTCTCTCTAATAAAGACAAATCAATCAATGAGATGACAAGGAAATCAACACGACCGAAATGAAATCAATCTAGAGTGCGGTGCTATTTTGAGCTTAACAGTTGTCAAACCACCACAAGACGGCAAGACAAAGTTTGCCGGGACAGCTAGTGGTTAATATAAAAGGCAAACTACAGAAGCTATCTGTAAGCAAGAATGAATGCTATTAATCTACAATACAACAATAATTCAGCTTGCAGACATACAGGAATGTACTTTTTTGAACAATTCTTGTGAGTTTTGGTCGACTAATGCAAAGAAATGCACATGTTGTGAAGATTTAAGGATTATTTGATATTATTCAATACACCACTTCCAGTGGGACACCCAGAGCTGGTTTCGGGACACTACCAGTTGTCTAAAATGTGTTCTTACGCATCGATCATCGTGTTATCAAGAAAGCTGTTATTTGATGTACTATCAAACCCCGCTTGCATGCATGGGTTTGGTTAACTTGTATACTTCGCCACCTCCAGCGGGACATCTGGGATCGGTTGTGGAATACTACCGGTTCCGATATGATCTGAGAATGTTTTCCTACTTACTGCTCGTGAGGTTATCGAAAAAGCCGCGGTTTGATATGTCACATGCATGGATTTAGTTCACTTTTATGTATAGCCACTAGTGTGGGTCATCGGAACCGTTTTCTCAGATCAACGCTTTTTTGGTTCCGTTTCGGGTCCTGAGTATCTGTGCAAAATTTGAGCACGATCGGTTGCGTCTACACTTTGCGCATTTCAATTGAAATTTGTATGGGATTTTGTATGGGAAAACATACTTTTTTGCATTTTTGTCATAAGTTGAAAAAGTTTGTCTGAAACTTTTCAACCAATAACGTAAAATTATAGCCTAGGATGTTCTGAAAAACTTTGTCAAAGACCGCAAAGCGATCCGATGCTTGTAAAAATAGTTATGACCAACGAACCGCATGCATGTGTTTATATTTTAACATGTAAAGGAATAACAATAGCAACAAAATCATGCTGTTTCGCCAAGCAATGCTAACGCTATAACTTTTTTCATAAGCATCAGATCACTTCGCGGTCTTCGACAAAGTTTTTCAGGACACTCTAGGCTATGTTTTAACTTTGTTGTTGTACACGGGTAGATACTATACCTATCTCACCACATTCCAAAAGTTGTGTCAATTGGTTCAAATTTGACTGAATTATAGTGGAAAACAGACGAATATATAAGCCACCGCCCAAGTGGCGCGCTTCCCTACTTTGCCAATTTATTAGAGAAATTTATATGATTTTTGTGATGATTCTTTTGGAAATTTTGTTGGAAATTTGACTTTTACAGTTTCTTTGATATTTTATCCTAATTTCATTGGAAATTCGGTAGAAATTTGCTTATCCAATTTATTCGGATATGCCTTTAGAATTTTTCACGGAAATTTCATTCCATTGTCAATTTCATTCCGTTAAGTTTGTAAGGATATTCAAACGAAAATTCTTTCAATAATTTCTGCGACAATTTAAAAGAAAACTACCCTTGAGATTTTCTTTTGCAATCTATTTGGAAATTTGTAAGCGATATGCTTCGGCAAATAAATATGGAGTTTCTATAAAAACTTGTAAGAGCTATTGTTCGTTTCTTATTTTTCTAAAATTCATTAGAAATTTATCCCAGCAATTTTTTTGTACATTCGTTTTAATTTACTTTTCGAGATTAAATCTTTTGAAAATTTCTTTGGCAATTTTATTGGGAATTCGATTACCTCCGGTAAATTATTTGTAGGTTCTTTTGAGATTTCCTTCGGTAAATAAGTTCGGAGTTCGTTCGTAAACTTGTAAAAAATAATTTACAAATTCTTTGATAATTGGGTTATTTAAAGATAAAAAATATTGCTATTGCCTACAGCTTAATCGAAAGAACAAATATTTATTTTTATGAGCATAACGCATTTCATTCGCACATTGTTTCGATAGTCAAATGAATGAAACAGGTTTAATTTTCGTGAATAGAATGACAGTTCATCGATAGAATGATAGCTCGTTTAAACAAAAAAAAACATTCAAACTTTGAATGAATTTTAAAAATATTTTCCGGGTACCAAAAATGATTGAATTTTTTATTTCAAATGATTTCTAGGTGAAGATTCAGATTATGCGACAATATTCAAATCGTAGAAGAACCCATGGAATTTCATGCATAATTTCCCTTGAGAACAAATTATTGATTTTTTTCGGAAACTTGTTAGAAATTCGGTTGAAAACAACGTTGGCATTTTATGTAAAAAGTCATTTGAGATTTCTACGGTAAATTATTTAAGAATTCCGTCAGAAATAAACTGAAAGATCCTTTGAGATTTCCAAATTAATTAGATTAAAAATATGAATCGGCAAATTAATTAGGAACATCTGGCGCTGAAAAGGTGCTGTTATTTCTATGCAGATTCGACCTATTCAAATCGAATGCCAAAATTGTTTTAGGCACATGCGGACAAAGCCACAGCTTTATCCAAAACAGCCCAAATTTAAATTAAATGGACCTAAGTTAACTAAATTGGCGTACTATTCACCCGAATAAATATTACGAACTTTGACGACATTTTGTATACACTACCCAATTATTGTCAATTAGTGTAACATTCCTTGAACAAATGATAAAGAAATATGTTGCACTGTCGAGGCAAAACGCACCCCCTTACATGACATCAAAAAGCAGGTTTGTGATGTAATTTTCCCGATCGTTTGTCGAACGATTCGATGGTGAAAACCGACTAAATACCTTAAGGCGAAACTGGTAGCATTTCCACCATGTGATGGGGCAAAACTCACGTATAGAAAACAAGCTGTAAAAATATCTATGAGCGCTTTGTAAGTAATCTCAAACGAAATTGAGCTATTATTCGTCTTAAAACCTCAGAAAACATGCATTTTCTCTTAAAAGGGAAAAGATCAATTAACTCGACAGAACATTTTTCCCAATGTTATGGTGCGTCTTGCCCCATTGTTGCAGTGCATTTTACCCCGAGCATGGGTGCATACTGCCCCGCATAAACATACGAAGCCGTAATGGTGGTCTTCACAAAAAACGTTATTTTCAAAAGCTGAGCTATATTAAGGCTGAAGTTTTGTTTGAGATCGCTTAGAATGCAAGTTTGTGCAATAAATGCATGCAATAAAACAATAATTTAATGCCCTTTTATATACATTTTGACGCATCTTCCTTAACTGGTGCGTATTACCCCAGAATAAGTGTGTGCTGAAGTTTCCAACTGTTTTTTTTATTTGTCACGGACTTGTATAAACTGGAACAATGCAAGTGTGCACAATTTTTTCTGATTGGAAATTACGGCAACGAAGAAACAAACACCGAGAAAAAATTCTACTCAGTGGTGATTTCAGAGTAAGACCAACTCAGTCACTGAGTAGAAAGTTTTCTCGGTGAATTTAAAACGCCAAAATGTATGCACAAGAAATCAACCGTATACATATCATAAGATAAGAGAAATACATATATCCAATCAAGCGACAGTATCGCAAACGTAACATGAGCATGCATGGGGAGTACGCAAAGTGTGATTTTACTATATATAATATACTTATGTTTCAGTTCAGTTCAGTGAAGTGAAGTGAATTATTTTTGGAAAATGTGCACCACGTGGGTGGTGGTAATAATCACATTAACCATTTTGCATGGTTATTTTGAAAAAAAGCTTTTTTGACTTAAAAATAAAGCTGCTTAGTCGTCGACTAACTGTGACTAAGGAGGACGACAGGGCTGATCAAATTTTTTTGTCAATTTGAATTGCCAAAAATGCTCTCAAATTACGTTTTATTAATTTTTGCTACCTGAGGGGGTGGTCGTGGGTACCGTACTTACCTTACTTACTTACCTTACCGGTCAGGCTAAGGCCGGGGTGGCCTCTGCTGTACATAGTAGCCGCCTCCATTCCACTCGGTCCATGGCTGTTTGTCTCCAGTTCCGCACTCTGCGTAGGGTCCGCAGATCGTCCTCCACTTGGTCGACCCACCTAGCTCGCTGCGCTCCACGTCTTCTTGTACCGGTCGGATGACTCTCGAGAACCATTTTAGTCGGGTTGCTATCCGACATCCTGATGACGTGACCCGCCCACCGTAGCCTCCCGATTTTCGCGGTATGGACGATGGTTGGTTCTCCCAGCAGCTGATGCAGCTCGTGGTTCATTCGCCTTCTCCAGGTCCCGTCTTCCATCTGCACTCCGCCGTAGATGGTACGCAACACCTTCCGTTCGAAAACTCCAAGGGCGCGTTGGTCCTCTGCACGTAGGGTCCATGTTTCGTGCCCATAGAGGACGACCGGTCTAATCAACGTTTTGTAGATGGTTAACTTCGTGTTACGGCGAACTTTATTCGATCGTAGAGTTCTGCGGAGTCCAAAGTAGGCACGATTTCCTGCCACAATGCGCCTCTGAATTTCTCTGCTGGTGTCGTTGTCGTCGGTCACCAGTGAGCCCAAGTACACGAATTCTTCAACCGCCTCGATTTCATCACCGTCGATATGAATTCGGGGTGGCGGGCGCGGTGATTCCTCCCTGGAGCCCTTTGCCATCATGTACTTTGTCTTTGACACATTAATGACTAATCCGATTCGCCTGGCTTCACTCTTTAGTCGGATGTACGTTTCCGCCATCGTCTCAAATTTACGAGCAATAATATCAATATCATCGGCGAAACCAAGCAGCTGAACGGACTTCGTGAAAATCGTCCCACTCGTGTTTATCCCCGCTCTTCTTATTACACCCTCCAAAGCAATGTTGAACAGCAAGCACGAAAGACCATCACCTTGCCGTAACCCTCTGCGAGATTCGAAGGGACTCGAGAGTGTCCCTGATACTCGAACTACGCACATCACTCGATCCATCGTCGCCTTGATCAACCGTATCAGTTTATCCGGGAATCCGTAATCGTGCATAATCTGCCATAGCTGTTCTCGATCGATTGTATCATACGCCGATTTGAAATCGATGAACAAGTGATGTGTGGGCACGTTGTATTCGCGGCATTTCTGCAACACCTGGCGGATGGCGAACATCTGGTCCGTTGTAGCGCGTTCACCCATGAATCCAGCCTGATATTGCCCCACGAACTCTCTTGCAATCGGTGATAGACGGCGGCATAAAATTTGGGAGAGTATCTTGTAGGCAGCGCTCAGTAGTGTGATCGCGCGGTAGTTTCCGCAATCCAACTTGTCGCCCTTTTTGTAGATGGGACACACGATACCTTCCATCCATTCCTCCGGTAATACTTCCTCCTCCCAAATCTTGGTAATGACCCAGTGTAGTGCTCTCACCAGTGCTTCTCCACCGTATTTTAGAAGCTCGCTTGGTAGTTGATCTGCTCCAGCGGCTTTGTTGTTTTTCAACCGGCCAACCTCCTCCTCAATCTCTTGAAGGTCAGGGGCCGGAAGTCTTTCGTCCTGTGCACATACTCCTAGATCTGTTACCACGCCACCTTCGGTGCTTGCAACGTCGCCATTGAGGTGCTCATCGTAATGCTGCCGCCATCTCTCGACCACCTCACGCTCGCTCGTGAGAATATTCCCGTGATTATCTCGGCACATGTCGGCTTGTGGCACAAAGCCTCTGCGCGAGCGGTTCAGCTTCTCGTAGAACTTTCGTGTGTCCTTAGCGCGGTACAGCTCTTCCATCGCTTCGCGATCTCGTTCTTCCTGCTGGCGCTTCTTCATCCGGAAGACTGAGTTCTGCCTGTTCCGCACCTGTTTGTAACGTGCCTCATTCGCTCTCGTACGGTGTTGCAGCATTCTCGCCCATGCTGCATTCTTCTCGTTTTTCAATTGTTCACATTCGCCGTCGTACCAGTCGTTTCTGTGATTCGGAGTCGCGAAGCCTAGTGCTGTAGCCGAGGTACTACCTATGGCGGATCGGATGTCCCTCCAGCCATCTTCAAGTGTAGCTGCGCCAAGCTGCTCTTCCGTTGGTAAGGCCACTGCTAACTGCTGCGCGTAGTCTTGAGCCACTTCTACGTTACGAAGTTGCTCGATGTTGAGCCGCGGCGTTCGACTTCGACGCGTGGTGATAACTGTCGAAAGTTTTGAGCGCATGCATACAGCGACTAAGTAGTGATCCGAATCTATATTCGCACTGCGGTATGTGCGGACGTTGGTTATATCCGAGAAGAATTTACCGTCGATTAGAACGTGGTCGATTTGGTTTTCTGTTTGGTGGTCGGGTGATCTCCAGGTGGCTTTGTGGATATCTTTGCGGGGGAAGAAGGTGCTTCGGACTACCATACCACGGGAGGCTGCAAAGTTTACGCATCGCTGGCCGTTATCATTCGATACGGCGTGCAGGCTGTTTCGCCCGATTACCGGTCTGTACATTTCCTCCCTTCCTACCTGCGCGTTCATGTCGCCGACAACGATTTTCACGTCACGCGGCGAGCAACCATCGTATGTTTGCTCTAACTGCGCGTAGAACGCTTCTTTCTCGTCATCGGGTCTCCCTTCGTGTGGGCAGTGGACGTTGATGATGCTGTAGTTGAAGAAACGGCCCTTAACTCTCAACATGCACATCCTTGCGTTGATCGGCTGCCACCCGATCACACGTTGTCGCATCTTGCCCAACACTATAAATCCTGTTCCCAGTTCATTGGTGGTGCCACAGCTTTGGTAGAAGGTAGCCGCTCGATGCCCGCTTTTCCACACTTTCTGTCCAGTCCAACAAAGTTCCTGCAACGCCACGATGTCGAAGTTGCGGGGATGTAGTTCGTCGTAGATTATCCTGTCACATCCTGCGAAACCTAGTGACTTGCAATTCCATGTTCCAAGTTTCCAATCGTAGTCCTTATTTCGTCGCGTGGGTCTTTGCCGATTGTATCGAGTCGTATTTTCTCCTATGTTATTCGCAATGGGGATTTTTACGGGTGGCTTATTGGGCCTACGCCAACACTCCTGTCTCGCCGGAGGGCCATCGTGCCAGTTCTGTTTAACGTCGCAACCAACACTGGGACGACCACGCTGATGGGGCTACCACCTTGGATCTAGCTGGGCGTGGTGCAGCGTTTCTTACTCAGCCGCTGGATGCCAGAACAGACGCTGTTTGAGCCGCACCTCCTTGGTGAACAGACACTCGGATCGTACCGTCGTAAAGTCGTGGGTACCGACTTTTGTCAAATCCCATTTACACTCAATCTGGTACGGTCAGGGCGTTAACACTGAACACCCAAAATGGTCAAAAATAACGTTTTATTAAATTTTGCTTCCTGAGGGGGTGGTCGTGGGTACCGACTTTTGTCAAATCCCATTTACACTCAATCTGGTACGGTCAGGGCGTTAACACTGAACACCCAAAATGGTCAAAAATAACGTTTTATTAATTTTTGCTACCTGAGGGGGTGGTCGTGGGTACCGACTTTTGTCAAATCCCATTTACACTCAATCTGGTATGGTCGGGGCGTCAACAGTGTACACCCAAAATGGTCAAAAATAACGTTTTATCAAATTTTGCCTTCTGAGGGGGTGGTCGTGAAGTGAAGTGAATTATTTTTGGAAAATGTGCACCACGTGGGTGGTGGTAATAATCACATTAACCATTTTACATGGTTATTTTGAAAAAAAGCTTTTTTGACTTAAAAATAAAGCTGCTTAGTCGTCGACTAACCGTGACTAAGGAGGACGACAGGGCTGCTAGTGGATCGCAATGGGATCTGAATTGCGCAGCATACCCAGCCTTTACCGGTGCATACAAATTTCAAAAAATATGTATGGACGAAAGTCTACGGTGGGGGAGTGGGGGGGTTTCTGAGACGACCAAAAATGAGTCTACGTAGATTATGGACAGCGCCTTAGCTTGCATGAGACGTATCTGACAAAATATTTCCCATCGTACACCGAATTAACGGTTTATTTAAAAACTTGATAGTCGGCCAACTGACCATCCGTGGCGCTCGCATCGATTTTGTTCGAGTTTAACGGTTACCCACTACCGCCACGTAGTTGATGGTTAGCTGTTCTTTTACCATTGGGCGAATACGTTTCCGTGACTTTGATTTGAATCCAAAAATGTTCGAATTGTTAAAGGGATTAGGGGCATAATGGACAGCCTTCTTAGCAAATGAGTACGTTAGGCCTGTATAACAGAGTAAAACTTAACATAATATCAGTTGACTTACAACTTTAACTTGTTTCCTACGTCTTTCAGGCATTTACAGCAGGTAGAATGTCTTTATTGTGAAGAAATAATGAATTGTAAACCGTATGCTTTTCAGAGCTGGCAGAAAAGGTTTGGATATGAACACCCATGGGGGCATAATGGAAACTCCTGCATATTTTATGCTAATTCTTTGGTTACATCGTTGTTACGCTAGATAACTAACAGACTTATGGACATTTACCAATATTTCCTACCTCATCGTTTATACCCCGTGGATGACGCTATTATTTCCATAAAACCTCTACATCTAGGTTGCACCCGTGCACATATATCCAAATAGTTAACTCTCTCATTGCCGTGAAGTTTTCGTGAAATGTATTTGGACATCGGTGAGCTGAATATATGTATGATGAGATGATACAGTCTTCACTGAATTATCATACTTCGACATAAATATTGAAAAAGCCAAAGTTCTGCCCAAACAGCGTCAAATTATGCAAATAATAAGAATTTGTGAACGAAAACTAATGTTTAGTTAACCCTATTAGGCTCATGATGACCCAGACATGTTACGCTGAGCGTACGCAGCGTGGTGAGCATCAGCTCATCCCAAAGAAGGTTAAATAGCAGATGACTTACACTTTTCGGGGAAACGGTACATCCGGGGAAACATTTTTCGGGGAAAAAACTTTCGGGGAAACTTTATTCGGGGAACTGGTTTTCGGGGAAATGTCGTAAAATCCTGTAGTTTTTCCAAAATATTTTTTGTGTGTCCGGATTTTGGTGTGAACCCGGGTAGAGGCTAATGGCAAACAAAGGACAAAATAATAACTGGTTTTGCCATCATATCTCGTTTTGCCATTCTTCTGTTATTATGAAAAACTTAAAATGGCAAATCAATAGCAAAATATACAATCATAGCAAATCTTGTCATTGATATGTTATTCATGAATAATGCTTAATAACACATCAAAAACAAAAATTACTATCATGGTAAAACTTGCAATTTAGCACCTTTTATAATGAATTGTATAAAATAACAAAACAATAACATAATTTACATTCCTAGCTAAATTTGCCATTATTTTGATATTGTGAGAAATTATTTATAAACATTAGGCACCATAACATATTTTACTCTTAATATACCATTAACTATTATAGCACCCCGTAGGGATTGCGATGGAGAAATCCAAAATGGTTAATAAGCATATCGCGAATGTTATCGCAAACAACCCTACGCTGCGCAAACGTTCCTAAATAGGAGAAGCCGGAGTAGATTTTTAAATTCGTTTCGTTTTGAGTTTTTAATTTCCACAAAATAAAACTGTTTTTACATTGATTTATGAGCTTAAATTTAATTGAAGAAAAAAAAAGAAAAAGGTGAATCTACCATTTTTTTTTAAATTGAATTTGAACAACTAAACCTACCATTATTTTGATCGCCACATAAACAGCTAAATTTGTTCTTATTCTGTTATCAATATCTCAAGAATGTCATATTTTGTTATTCACCGATAACAGTTAATTTGGGTCTTATTTTGTTATCAATATCTCAATAATAACTAATTTTGTTCTTCAATTTAATCCGCATGCTTTACCATTACTTTGTTATTACAATGGCAAAATAAGTTATTTTTAAGTTTTTCTGCTACCAAAATTTTGTTATTATTTTTGTTATTTTAACTCTTATTTCAAACAAACAAATAACACATTTTGCCATTCAAACATTCTGTTTTAATGGTAAAATTTGCCATTCTTTTGCCATTAAGCTCTACCCGGGAACGGCCTTTAGTCCTTGCTTAATAATGTGATGCAAACTATTTTAATAATAATTGAATTATTGCTAATCAGTGGCGTAGCCACGGGGGGTGGGGTTTACGGTTAAACCACCAACCACACCCCCCCCCTCCCGAGAAGAGGCGAAGAACAAACCAAGGACAAAATAATAACAAATTTTGCCATCATATCTCATTTTATCATTCATACAACATTTACTCAAAATCTGAGTAACCGGTAGCGAACGCGACGCACTGAGTTCAATCGCCTCATTGTCATCAAGCAAGCTAACTCAGTTTTCGCCAGCTCTTCGTGGTCGACGAAACTGAGTTGTCGTTACTCAACGACTGAGTAGAAACATTTTCCGTCAGGGAAATGAAGATGTGCTCGATGCACTCATCAGATAAAGTTAGTGGTCAAATTTGAATTCACCGTTAAAAAGTTAAATTATGGAGAACAATAGTGTGGTGAAGCTCATCAAATTTAAAAATAATCAACTTCCCAACTTATAATGGTGGCAGAATAACAGCTTATTCAGCCAAATTAATAAGCTTTAGATCGGTTTGCTCATATATTGTTCAGCAATAATGTTCGTGGGAGATTAAATCACAATTTTTAAACGAACTGGGGTTGAATTTTAGGATACCGTAGCTCGCAGCATTTCAGCACGATTGAAACTTCAATTAATTCAAACAGATTCGTAACAGTTAGTCGATCTCTTACCCAAAATGGACAAACTTGTGCCACTAAAAGCCAACCTAATGCACTGCCGGATCTCGTCATTAATCTTGACATCAGAAAGTCACCGTGACTATCGTCGCCTCTGGATTTGGGTTGAAGAACATCAATTCAATAAATGTGCATACATCCGATATGTGTATGCAAACATTGTCCCACAAAAGTTAAGCCGATATCCATCTTTCCGTCCGGAGACATTCGTCTCCTTTGGTAGTGACGTGTGGGAAGGGAGTCGTGACACATGTAAGATGCAGCAAAATCTGCCTCCACGACATTCAAGAACTCCTCCGCACGCAGCAGGGTGGGAGCGAAGGAAACTTCCGATTTCCGCAAATCAATTCATCTCCCGGCGTGATGCGCATCAACATTTTTTTTCTCGTTTCCCTCTGAACGCTTCATCTTCGAACTGTGCGCTAGTGTTGTCTCCGGAACAATCCGGCTGACGGCAATATCCCCGCAAAGATTTTTCACGACGATAGGGAAAATTGTTCTTTTTTGTCTCAATAAGGGTAAATCTTTCCCCTCGCTTTGATAGAGTTTCTTCATGACTTCCTCCATGCCATGCAGCGTGTCGTGTTTGTGAAAAACGATAAAAATATTTGCAGATATGAGTGGTGTTTTTCTGTGGCTCTCCTAAATGGTGTTTGCGTCCACAAATAATCGCTGTCGTCTGTTAAGCACTGACTGACTGGCTGCTGAGCACTGCAAACTGGGGAAGGGAAACAGTTTCAATTTTCTTAAATGTTTTTATGAGTCTAACGTTAGCTTCCAGTTCATTTTGTCATCTGTGCACTCAGGCAGTGCTTCTCACTTGTTTAGGGGTGCAGCAGAATTGAACTGTGTTTCATTTGCCGGTCATTCGACATGACAAATGTAAATTTGTGAAAAACCTTTTTTTTAACGTGATGTCCCTTAGTTATGAATTTGTAAGTATGCCTGGAGGGCTGAACGTCAGGTGCTGAATGGGCAGATGTAAATGGCTTTTGATAAAAAAAAAATAGGCTAGCAATGTAAAAAAGTGTGAACAGTAATTAGATGCCATGACTAGCGAAAGAATATGGTTAAATTTCTCACCTATTTAAAAATATTGAAATGCAAATGTAAGGGATAGCCGCGGTAGAGCCGTGAATTTGAGCGTTTTCATGACTTCATGTAGGTACTTACTTCATACTCGATGGGCTACAATTCGTAGCGATGAGTCTACGCCGAATGAAACATTCGCCTCCACTGGTCTCGGTCCTGGGCTAATCGATTACAGTCACTCTAAACGTTTGCTCTGAACTCAACTGCAAAAAGCCAACGAGTGCGCGGACTACCGACGGTCTCTACCTCTTTCCTATGGTTTTATCTTGTCGTTCCTCCACCATTCGAGCTATTGCAGAATTGCTTCCATGAGTTTTCTTAAAAAAAATCTCCCAAATTTTTTCAGGAATCCGTATAAGAATTCTTTCATGAAATCCTCAACGGATTTTTTCATAAAATGCTTTCAGCAAATCTTTAAGAAAAACAAAACTTCCTGCAAAAAAATCCCTAAAGATTTACACTCCCGTTCAAAAGTTTGGGGTCACCCCCTCAAAAACATGTCATTTTTTTAGGCCCATATCTCCGCCAATTTGCGTCCGATTTCAAAACCCTAGGTTTCATTCAAAAGATAATAAGTCAAAGAAACTTTGAACATGATTTAAAAGAAACTTTTTCAAAAAATTTTGTATGTAAACTTAACCCAAAGTTGCCAAATTTTCTAAAAAATGAATATAAACTAACGGCAGTGTCGCTGGAAGTTGGGTCGACCAAATTTTAAGATGAGAGCGGAAATATGACCAATTTTCTATTAGCTTTCAACTGCTTTTTACAGAACTTAGCTAAAAAATCTAGAAAAAAAAGTTATTAAGTAAATTAAACCTTGCTGTCATCAGGGATGGGAACACTCACTTGCAAAGAGTTACATTCACTTGCTATTTTCTCAGCTCAGAAGCGTCCTATCAAGAAACGATGTATGGACGACTTTTGCCTTTTGGTTTTGTCTAAAAGTTTGCCGAATAGAGTATGGATCGCACATGAATACCAAAGTCGTGACAGAGCTGTGAAAGCGACTCTCCACGAGGTGAGTGTAATTTACATTCACCTTGTGGAGAGTTGCCTTCGCAGCTTCCTCACGACTTTGGTATGCGTGTGCGACCCATACTCTATTTGGCAAACTTTTAGACAAAACCAAAAGGCAAAAGTCGTCCATACATTGTTTCTTGATAGGACGCTTATGAGCTGAGAAAATAGCAAGTGAATGTAACTCTTTGCAAGTGAGTGTTCCCATCCTTGGCTGTCATCGACCAAAAGTTTGGGGTCACCCCTCAAAATGCTGTATCGGCCAAAAGTTTGGGGTCACTATCGTAAAACATGGAAAAGTGATTTGTTGATATCTTTATCATCTTTCATTCAATTTTAATTCTTCTTGGCTTATTGAACGGGAGTGTATTTAGAAAAAAATCACAGAATCCTTTAGAAATTCTTATTGAGATTCCTGCAGAAAATCTTCCACAAATTCTTTTAGATATTTCCCTGGAGATTCCACAAACAATCCTTATAAGCTTATTGCTCCACAGTCTAAGAGTTTAATGTCCAGAAAAAAACCAAGGATTTCTTCTTAAATTAATTCAAAGATTCCTACAGAAATTGCTCCATCAATTCGGTGTTAAAAATCCACAAAGCCAGAAACTCTCTAGGTGTTTTTTTTTTCCAGAAAATCATCTACGAATTCTACCGGGCCACCTTCAGATATTCCAAATATCGGACATTTTTCCAGGCCTTCTCTCAGAATTTTCTATGCTTAAGAAAATCTTTGCAACAATCTTTCATATAATTCCTCCAGTGGTTTCTTCAGAAAATTTTCCAGAGATAGTTTTAGAAATTCTTTCAGATACATCCTCAGGAAGTCCACCAGAAATTTGTTCAGGAATTGCTCTAGAGTTCCATTGGAATTTCTCGCATGAATGTGTCTAGGAATTTCAGGACAGGAATTTATCCGGCATTTCCTCAGAGGTAACTTCACCACGGATTGTTTAAGAAATTTATTCAAAAATATTTCCTAGGAATTTCCGCGGAAATTTATTTCAAAATATTTCAAGGGTTTTTTCGACGTATCTTCACACTTGCATATTTATACGTTTCTTCAAATATTTCTACAGGAAATTTTCAGAAATTCGTCCACAGATTTTTCCTTAAAAAACACCAAGAATTTAACTATAAGTTTTCTCCAGGATATTCTTTTTATGTTTTTTTTTTAGGAATTCCACCGGGAAATTTCCGGATAGTTTCTCCAGGTATTTCTCCTAGAAGTTCTTGAGATATTCCTACTCAAACTACTTCAACAATTTCTTTCGTTTTTCTTCAGATATTTCTCTAAAGATTCTTTCAAAAGTAGTTCCTAAAATTTCTACAAGGATTCTACTAAAGATTTCATCAACAACTATTTCAGGGTTTCTAACAGAAATTCTTGTTGCAATTCCTTCCGAAAATCTATATATTTTTTTAAACCAGAAACTTATTCAGAATTTTAGAGTTTTCCTCAGGAATCTCATCAAGAGATTTCTTCAAAAGTACTTCCATAGAGTTTAAAAAAAAATCTTAGAAATGCTTTAAATTCGGAAATATCAGGGATTCTCTAAGAATTCTTGGAGTTATTCCTGCAGAAACTTCTTCAAGGGTTTGTTTTTCAAAATTGCCCCTACGGTGTCATCAGAAACATCTCCAGGGATGTCTTTAGAGATCCCTACGAAATTTGTTCAGATATTCCTACAGGGATTTTTCAGATATTGCACAAAAACTACTGAACAATTCTTTCAGGAATCCCTTAACCCTCTAATACCCAAATTTTTGATTTTGATCTAAATATCATTTTTCGTCATCTAAAATCGATTTAAACATGTTTTGGAAGATGATTCTTTTTAATTCTCGATTTCGTAAGTTTCAGTTTTTGATTTTTCTAATTTTTATTTTTGAACGTCCCCACAGTTTTATATTTTTCCTGGAAGCCTACTTGGGGTACGGATTTTTTGAGATGAAAACATTTTGAGATTTTATGATTATTGTTGAAATATCATTATTTTAATTTTTTTTTCATTTAAAATTTTATTTTCCGTGTAATTTTAAGGAAAATAATTTTAGAGTGTATTCGATTCCCTTAAACTATTAAACTAGGGTAGAATGATTTGGAAAAAAATTAAAATATGTTAATTGTAGCGATTCAATGCAAAATAAACAACAACTTTTGAAAGGTGACTAAAACATCAATTTTTCAATGATTTAAAAAAATGTAAAAACGTTTTAAAATACGCCAAAAATCATTTTGAGATATACAAAACAATCCAAAATATCAGCAAAAAATATAAAAATTTTGATTTTCCACGAAACAAAAATTACAAAAATACTAAAACTATACCCCGTCTACTTAAAGGCGAGGTTGGGTATTAGAGGGTTAATAAATTTCTAAAAATTCTCAATTTCAGAATATATAACCTAGAGCAATTCTTCAATAATTACGTGCCTCTGGAGTCAACTTACTGATACCTGAATAATTACCAAGGATTAAACGTAGGAGAATACCTGAAGAAACACTTCAAGATATCCCCTTAATTTTCAGAAAAAGTTCATAACAGACATCTGGAGGATCTCTGCAAGTAATTCCAAGGAACAAATGCTTTGGAAATTTCCAGAGTAATTCCTGGAAAACATCGATAAAGGAATTCTGATATTTCGAAATTCTCGAATTCTGAAATCCAGAAGGGATTCTGGAGAAATCCCTTAAAAATGTCTGCACAAACCGCAGGCAAAGGTACAAATGGAATTCTTGAAGAAATCCCTCAATAAATTTCTTAAGGAATCCCTAGAGGATTTTATTAAGGAATCCTTGGGAGAGCTCCTTGACGTAACTCTGATTGAAAAACTCTATATACAATTTCTGAAAGGATTAAAACAAACATTCGTACACTACCATCTAGATGAATTTCCAGTAGAATCACTTAAAATTTTTCTGGTGGGATTTCCATTCAAATGCCAAAGAATACCCCGCAATAAATGGAGCTATACCTTTGGAGAAATTCAAGCAATAATTTCTGGAAAACTTTCTTTTTTTATAGAAAAAAATTCCTTAATTTGCATCTTTTGAAGGAATTTCTTGAGAAATTTCTGGAGAAGTTTGCAAATAATTTCTGAAGGATTTTCGGGGAAAACCTGTGAGCTAGTTTCAAGATAATAAGTTCTGGTGACCCTTTCAAAGAACAATAGTTCAATAGGGATCATACTTAATTACCAACTGTTATGTACTATGAATTGAAATTAATTATAATTTTGCGAGTTTGTCGCGAGTGGGATTCGATCCTAGGTCTCCGGCGTGATAGTCTAGTGTTCTAACCATCATACCAGGTCCGCTCCACAATATAGCTTATGTAATACCCTTAAAAAAATAATCTTTTGAGAAATTTCTAGTGAAACTCCTGTAGAAGCTCCAAGAAAATCCCTAAACAAAGGCAAAGGAGGCATTCTAAAGGGATACTAAGAGAAATGTTTACAGGGTGGCAACGTAAAAATGATACAATCGAAAACTGATGCAAAATTCAAACAGGATTTAATTTTTCTGCAAATTCACTTTTAATAACACAACAAAGTATTAAACTTACAAAGTATTTAGTTCAATTAGAATCATTCCCCTTTGTTTTCAATTACGGCCCGCAGACGATTCTCGAAGTTATTACAAGTCGCACGCACTTCTTCGTCCGGCATTTCATCCCAAATTTTTAGCAAACGGTTTTTGAAGGTATCCAAAACCAAGTTCTTCGCGTCGCCCAGGCTCCCTAGTATGTATTCCCATGTACAACAGTCCAGTGGGTTCGAATCGGGAGACGAAACCAGCTATTCCGATGAGCTGATGAAGCACGGTAAATTTTGCTTGCATCACTGTTCAACAACCACTGCCTTATGCGTCGGTACTGAGTCCTGCTGGAAATAAAAACTTCCTTTTTCAAACAGTTTCTTGGCACTGGGGAATATGTGATCTTTGATGACGTGTTGTAAAAAGCAAGCTTGCTATTTGATGAAAACATTCGCGAAATGATGCGATTTGCTATCGACAACGAATACGTTTTCACCTATCCTCGCTTTATTCAATCAACCTCCCATACGAGTAGCATACGAACGGGCTCAACACTGATCAGCATAGTTGGCTCTTCCTTTTCGCCGTTGAGCCGTTGCGTTCTAGCCAAGCATCTCTTTTCATCGCTTTCGATGCTTTTCGACAGCTTATCGCGAAGCATCGTTGGCTGGAAGCTTTATTAGTATGGTATCGGTACATGCGAATGTTGCTTCTGTGTGCGTGTCGAGCGTTCGTGCCGTAGCTTCGCAAACCAACCTATTCGGTATGGTTCGGCTGTTCGGGCGAGTGTGTGGCGGCACAGTCAGATGTGTGCAAAATCGTTTGTGATTTACATCATGTTCGTTTTGCCACCTCTTTGCTGCTGGTCATCGCTGATCAGTGCACAGTTCAATCGCACGCGATAAATATACAGTTGATGAGTGGTGATGAGCACTAGTGAGGTGATAATTTGCATCATTGGTAAAAAGTACTCTTTGTTGATTTTTATGCCCCTGTCGATGAACAACAATGGTAATTGGCCTTTTGTTGATATGGCGCCCCAAATCATCACCGCTGCAGCACTTCGATATCGTTGAACCTGTCGATTGTCGGCAGAAATTTCATGACGACTTGCTTTAGAGCGATTCCAAGCAACAGCATCAAAATTAAGGAATTTTTTTAATTCATGATTTTCTATTGAACTGAAACTTTGCACAGTTTTTCAGTTCCATCTAAATCGCCATTTTTCGATATCAAATTTTTATTTTGAATCACGACTAACTTTTCGAAAGGGTGTATGTGAAAATGGTTCAATAATATTCAAAAATCTGTACAGCCAAAATGGTTCGTTCGATTGCTATGAATTTTTCAGCAAAGTTAGATAACTAAATGGTGATTCCTATGAAAATATACACTGTGAAAAAAACATCTTTTTTAACATTAAAAATATCATTTTTGTCACAAAAACTCAAATATCTCAAAACCCTATCTTTTTACCAACGCAATTTTTTTAGGGAAGACGGTCCATTGTATTAGCAATCTACCATAAAAATTTGGTGATGGTAAACTAATAAACAAAAAAGTTATAACATTTCAAACATTTCACAATTTTCACATTTGGTAAATATTTTTTTCTGTGTAAATTATTTCGGTCAGAAATCGCAGTTTGATGCTGATTTTATTGTTCAGCAAAGTTAGATAACTAAATGGTGATTCCTAAGAAAATATACACTGTGAAAAAAAATCTTTTTTAACATTAAAAAATATCATTTTTGTCACAAAAACTCAAATATTTCAAAACCCTATCTTTTTACCAACGCAATTTTTTTAGGGAAAACGGTCCATTGTATTAGCAATCTACCATAAAAATTTGGTGATGATAAACTAATAAACAAAAAAGTTATGACAATTCAAACATTTCACAATTTTCACATTTAGTAATAATTTTTTTTAGTGTAAATTAGGCTAATACAAATTTCGATTTTCTCTTATGTCACCGCCCCCTCGGAAAATTTTGGTCGGAATTCAACATTTTGAGGGGGGCACAAATAAAATGTTCAAGAAAATCAACAAATTTAAGGTGTAATTCGAGTTCCACAGAAACTTTCTTAATAAATCCGATGAGTTTATCTATGTTGCCTAATTGTTTGGATATTTTTCCATCGAATACATTTATTATTTATCATCCTCCCCCTTAACGAGTCAACGAGCGCTGTGACAAAAGAAGAACATGAGATTTGTTCCTGCCTTTATTTCGGCCGGAAATCGCAGCTTGATGCTGATTTTATTGTTAATGGCCTTACGTGAGTAAAACAAGCTGTTTTTATTATGTATTATGTATATTATATGTACAGTAATGTTCCGATTTTATCACGCCCTCCGCGCATTAGTCGTTTATTCATTATTTGCTGTTACATTTGAGGACAAGTGTTTTCCCTCTTCTTCAAAATGAATGTTGAAAGCGTGTTTTGCAACGTTAAAAATATTGAAATGGGTATAGATGTTGAAGTATATATCAAAGCATTTTTGAAAAGGGGCGTGATTAATTGTTTAAACTGATGTCGCTGATGGTACGGTGACATGACTCTCTGCACTTAGCACTTCTGGCAATTTCTCAGTTGTTGTCGTTTTCGAACTTCCTACGCCCTGCTTTACCGATGATATACAGATGGCTCGTTTGTCAAAGTCTAGACGGCAGGACGTGCAAATGCGTAAATTAGGATTCAATTTGGGCATAACCAGTCTCTTTCAGATTATCTATGGTGCTTTCGGTGAGATTTCGTAACTCCTTTGATCATTTTTTTTCATCAAACGGTCTACAAGAGAGAGTTGAGTTGAAGACCTTTGAGAAAGCGACTGTTCATGTTGTTCGTTAGATTATAATAAACAAAATCACTTATTAGTTTTAACTGACTAGTTTGGTGTTGTTTGCTTGGCTGAAGAAAAAATTTACTATTTAATATCCATAGCGGTAGTATTTTTTTTTTTTTGCTTTTTCGTGAGCATTGTCATGGTATGTATACTAGAGTGGGTCAACGTTGTATGGAGAAACTTTAAATTTGATCGCATCAACCCGGAACAAAGCTTTTTTGACTCCTTTTTGCGTCCAAAACAACTGTGCAAAATTTGGGAGCGATTGGTTGCGTCCCCGTATTCCGCATTGTGATTGAAATTTGTATGGAAGTTAGTATGGGAAAACGTACTTTTTTGCATTTTACTCATAAGTTGAATTCTTTTGTCTAATACCATTTAACTAATGACGTTAAAGTATAGCCTAGGATATACCGAAAAACTTTGCCGAAGACCGCAAAGTGATCCGACGCTTGTGAAAAGAAGTTATTCGCTTGGTAACTTACGCCAAAAACTGAGATTTTATTATTGATGTTATTCCTTTACATGTTAAATGATAAGCACCACCAGGAAATCTGTGCGTTATAACTTTTTTCACAAGTGTCGGATCACTTTGCGGTCTTCGGCAAAGTTTTTTGGCATATCCTAGGCTATGCTTCAACGTCATTAGTTAGATAGTTTTAGACGAAAAATCTCAATTTATGAGAAAAATGCAAAAAAGCACGTTTTCCCATACTAAATTCCATACAAACTTCAATCGCAAAGCGGAATACGGGGACGCAACCAATCGCTCCCAAATTCTGCACAGTTGTTTTGGACGCTAAAAGGAATCGAAAAAGCATTGTTCCAAAAAATCGACTTTGTTGACCCAGTCTAATGTATACAGACAAACAAACGTAACACTGACGAAATTTTCATTGACCACGCCTTTAACGATCATTTTGAATCTTGGTTGTGGCTTTCATAACCAGAAGAGTGCCCATCATTTTTCTTTGCGTTTGACGTTTCACACTAGCGCCTTCTGATGACGATATTGCACATCGCAGTATTTCGTGAAACATTTCCACCAGGTGGGGGTAGTGTGAACTGGGCGATGGATTTTCACGTGGTAGGTAACTCTCATGCATTTGTTGTTGTTGAAGTTACTCGCATTCTTCCGATCATAAAGTCTGTTCTCTAAGAGGTATTTTTTTGAAGATAAACTAGACGTATACGCGTATATAAAACTTTTATTATACAGCTTTTGTCTTAAATCTAAGTTCAATTCCATTTTTCTTATAATCAACAGCTTTTCAACACTATCAAGGGATTTTTTCACCAGTCACGTACAATAAAAAGTATGACACTCTCAATATTTTTGATCAAAACACTGGATCGCGTCTAAGTTTCAAATAGATACTATAGAAATTATGAATAATCAAACAAAAGTATCATGAAAACAACTTGTTTAATTCAGGCGGTAGCCTTTACAATAAAATCAGCATCAAAAAATAATTCTCAAAATAATTTACACAGAAAAAATTTTTTTTTTTGTTACTAAATGTAAAAATTGTGAAATGTTTGAAATGTCATAACTTTTTTGTTTATCAGTTTACCATCACCAAAATTTTATGGTAGATAGCTGATATAAAGGGCCATTTCCCCTAAAAATTTAACGTTGGTAAAAAGATAGGGTTTTGAGATATTTGAGTTTTTGTGACAAAAATCATATTTTTTTTAAGTAAAAAAATAAATTTTTTACAGTGTATATTTTCTAAGGAATCATCATTTAGTTATCTAACTTTGCTGAAAAATTCATAACAATCGAAAAATCCGTTTTTGCTGTACAGCTTTTAGAATATTTTTGAGCTGTTTTAGCATACACCCTTCTGAAAAGTTAGTCGTGAGTGAATATGAAGGTTTGATATCGAAAAATGACGATTTAGATGAAATTGAAAAACTGTGCAAAGTTTCAGATATTTTTGAAATGGTCGCTCAGGATCGACTGACATGACTCCGTGGAATTCCTCTTTATACACACGATCATTTTGTTTATTCAGAGACGCTTACAAAGTAAAAAAAAAATCGTCCGAAAAAAAAGTTGTGAGCTGCGTGCGTCTTTAGCAGAACGTGAGATCTGGCAACCCAGTCGGAAATACTCTTCTGAGTCAATCCGTGAATACTCTGTTTCTTAAAAGCCCCATAACTAAGATCCACTTTCCCCAAGCACACTTGTTTTCAATGCAATAGCATGAATGGCAACGTATGGCTCCCAAACTAGTGTATCACTTTCACGTTGCCACTCTGTATTGTCATTTTTGCTAAAACCATTCTTTGAAATCCTGCGAGAATATTCTTTCCGTGACTATTCCGAAAAAAAATGCTAAAGCCCTAAAGAATCCCCAAAGGATTTTCTAGTCTCTTGAGGTGCTTCTGGAAAAAAAAATCACGAAACAATAGTGCATGGAGGGAGTTTCCCGGAACAGTGCTGAAAAATTCATTTCGCCATATCCAAATTCAATCACCTACAGCTCATTTTTGAAGCTGAACCTGAAAATATGGTATATGAAAAACTTGTGCGGCTAGACCAGTTCTGCAAGAAAGTCACGGAAAAACCGCTATTTTTCGAATGTTTAAGGTAAATGTCACGGACTACCTTCGAAAAATGCCAATGATATTTACGGTGAATATCATCTGGCATTTTTCAAAGGTGGTCCGTGACATTTACCTTAAATATTCGAAAAATAGCGGTTTTTCCGTGACTTTGTTGCAGAGCTGGTCTAGTCGCACAAGTTTTTCATATACCATATTCTCAGGTTCAGCCTCTAAAATCAGCTGTTGGTAGTTGAATTTAGATGTCACGAAATGAAATTTTCAGCACTGTCCCGGAATAATTCTTAGTTAGGCGCAATAGTGAAATCATTTTCTTGTGAGCGTATAGGGGCGCTGAAATTTCGAAACTTTGAGTAACCAGTTGGTGAATTCTGGTGAAAAATTTCTTAGAAGAAAAGAAAATTTTCATGCGGGAGAACAATGGAAGAAAAATGTCTTAACTTTGAAGAGATAGTGCGCCGGAATTCTCCCACAGATCTGATTCTAGCATGACAATACTTCGAATGAGTGTAATCAGTTTTGTACCTTTCAATTCCGCCCAAGTTGCTTATCCTTTGACAGCTACGTGTTTTTCGACTACCACTTGTAATCTTCCTCAGTGTCAGTTATCCAGTTATCCAGTTATGTCAGTTATGAGTGGATAACTGACACTGAGGGTTACAAGTGGTAGTCGAAATACGCGTATCTGTCAAAAGATAAGCCAATTAGGGCAGAATTAAAAGGTACAAAACTGATTACACTCATTCGAAGAGGGTATTCTGCTTAGAGGGTTCGAAAAGTCGGTACAAGGTGACAATACTGTTTGAGAAGCTGATCAAATTTCAGTTGTTGGTACCACTTTATAGCTGGAAATGTAATGTCAGAAATACAAAAATTTAAAATTTTCGTATTAATGTGGTAGAACTAATGAAAGATATTTCCAAAAAACACTCTGGAGAAATACTTGAAGAAGCGTTCTGAGAAATTCCCTAAAAATTGTGGAACTTCCGATGGTTGCCGGGGTCCGTGACATAGTTGGTCACACGTTCACTTACTAATGGTCATGGGTTTGATTCCCAGCTCCGGCACAATTTCTCGTCAGTTACTAACAAAACACTTTTTTGGATTCTTATCTCGCAGTTTTTCAATTCCAATTTATTAGTTTTTCCACATATGTGTTCAACGTGTATGAATTTCTGGCTTTGCGTATGTATATCATACTATTTGGATTGGTTATCCGAAACAAAAATACTCGTGTTTGAGGTCAATCTTAGCGTAAATGAACTCGACCAAAAAAACCTGCTGGAGTTTCGCAAAAGTTAAAAATTAAGAAAATGGGGAGATTAAGTAATATACTTCTTTATCACTATCAACAGATGGTTTTTTCACAATTGGTTTCCTGAAATTGAATTTATCATCAGTTGCGGACAGTAAGAATTATTCTTCTAGTATGATTTATTTCTATGAAATCTACACTCAGAAATAAAAGTATACACGGAATTACTATTATTTATGCATTTTGTATCCGCATCTCTCTCACTCTCTTTCTGTTTTCATGCTATCTGGTGCTTCGCCTGGGTTGACGAAACACTTCTCTTCAACCCAGGCTAAACGGCAGATAGCATGAAAACAGAAAGAGAGTGAGAGAGATGCGGATACAAAATGCATAAATAATAGTAATTCCGTGTATACTTTTATTTCTGAGTGTACTTGCGTTAGAAATGTTTCTATCCAGAAACACCGAGCGAACAAGTAAAACGGCATTCAGATTACAATAAATCCTGCCAGAGCCGAAACGAATTCACCAAACTGTATCGAACGATCATACATAAAAATGTGCAATAAATAAAAACAAATCAATTGCTTTCATCTTCCGGCAAATGTTCCCGTTATTGCCGCACTCTACCCAGGCAGATACAATCTCTTACGAACAATTTCGTTCCCATTCCAACGCCACCAGTAGTGAAAATCGTCGTTAGTTAGACTTCAGTGTGTGAGAATGCATAATTCAGACAAATGTATCCCATTTCTGGCGCTTGGCACCCCCGATTTTTTCATTCCATCAAGTTCCACTGAGGGAGGAAAAAAGAACAACTAAATTTCCGTAAAGATATTCATGTGCGCATAGGAGCACATCTGATAAGACGACGACGACGGGTTACAGCAACTTTTGAAGATGAGTCATCTTGGCAAAAAGGGACCCATCAATGCCAACAAGCAATCCATTTGTACCCAATCTCGCTAAATGATATCTAAATTACCTTCCATCCAATAATCCAGAGCAAGAAGCTAGCTCTCATCCACTCGATGATAGTCCTGAGCAGAGCAGGAATCTGATGAAACGACGCACTATCAAAAGTTATGATTGCGCTAAAGAAACGCTACAGCAATTACCGTTGTATGTGCACACATGTACCGGTAGTTCGAGTGAAGTTGAACAATGTGTTGAAGGATTTCAGCTGATAGGAATTGGCTTCTTTAGTGGTGTTGAGATAATTCCATATTCACAATCTACATGCCAAACTGAGCCGAAATCCAAATTTTCATGAACTTTGGTACCCGGGAACCTATTTAAAAATCGATTTAAAGTTTGTATGGGAGCGATTTGTCGAATCACCCCTCGTCGCATTTCGTACTGGGCGGAGCTGTCAAGCAGTTGCCCAGCTGTCAAAAGGTGATTTCAAAAAATCTTTTTGTAATTGAATTTAGGTATCAAAATAAAGTTTTAAAAATCTGAAAAAAATCATACTGGCTTATAAAAAGGTGCTCTTTCGAATAAAATCAAAAAATCAATATATTATTCTTAATTTAAAAACCCAATTGTGTATCAAAATGAATATAAAGCATTAAATGAACACAATTTTTAAGTCGAAGCCTACGTTTCCAAGCAACATCATAGATTTTTGTTCTATTCCTATGTAGATATATATTCGAAGAGAAAAAAAAACTTGGAAATCGGAAATCCTCAATCATTTCATTCATAATGATTTTAATGATTTTAGAAAATTTGCAAAATAATGATTACGTCGTAAGTATCATTACGAGAAAAATAGTTAGGTCGGACGAAACGACAAGACGACTTTTTAGGAAAGATTTTCCTTGTTCTTCTAAAATATAAAGCATTAGGTTTTCCTTTTGAACTTGTTTGTTTACTCTACACTTTTGTTTTTCTGTTCAATATTTTCAAAAATATTAATTAATTAAATCGTACTGATATTAAAGCCTGTATCCGCAATAATCGGGACACAAAAGTACGGCAGTAACTCTGTACTGAATCAATAAAAATTGGCCAAAAATAAACTGAGAACTCTTTGGTGTATGTTTATTATTTGTGCAAAATTTCATAAAAATCGATGCATTACTTTTAACAAACTGTGGATGAGAAACAAACAGACGACGTTTTTAAGATTTTGTACAATCATCACCAATTTTCATTCGCATACTTGATGGTTCTTTTCCGCTACAATTCAAAGTTCTGCGAGGATAGTTATGAAACTTCGTGAGCAGTTATGATACTTATAGAGACACTTTCTTGCAAAATTTCATCAACTTTTATCAATAGGATTGAAAGTTACTGGTGTTGATAGGGGATAGTGTTAGTGAAAATGTTTCATGTTTTTTTATGTGCGATGTTTGTCCATTCATAACTTTTGAATATCTCTGTCAATTTTCATGAAATTTTCACAGAAGGTAGTTGATTATGTGTATATTATGCCTGCAAAATTTGATGATTATTGGTAAAGTACTTTCAACAATACAATCGAAACAATAAGGGGTGCTCACAAATTGTTGTCTGAAGGGCTAAAGTCACGGTCAGCCCCAATATATGTTTCGACTATAAAATTGCTGATAGTGCATCGATTTTTTTTTTAAATTTTGCCTATGTAAGTAAAGTAGATTGAGAGGTTTGTGTTCAAAATTTCAGTCATTTTCTTTATCAAATTCAAAAGTTACAGCGCTGACAAGCTAAACCAGGGGCTGTACAAAATTCATTTGCTCGCGTTCTACTGTTTCATTGCTACAACAAAAGGTACTTCACCGATTCACATGAAATTTTGTAGGTGAAATGAACACATCTTAAGATATTATTAGGCAAAATTTGAGCAATTTTAATGTATCTATTGCCGAGTTACAGCCATACATATTTCTGTATCCCGATTATTGCGGATACAGGCTTTAGGTATAAAAGTATCGCTTTTCAATAGGGTTTATTGAATGATTAATTATTTTTGGTGAACTTTGTGAATCTATGCTTTTATCGAATTGAAGCAGCTAAACTTTATTTTAAATGTGTATGAAATATGTTAGAAAAAGTTGTTTCTTGAGAATATCTTAGGATAATTACTGGTAGGTATAGATATCAGGCTGTTATCTCTTGTAGAGTCCTTAAAGGAGTTTTCTGAAGTAATAAAAACACAAAACGCAAGTGAAGTCTCAATACCAGGAAGCAATTTAAGAGGAAATGCAGGCAAAATATTCAAGTGTTGTTTTTGACACAATTGAAAATAAAAATGATCAACTCCACTCCCAGTTACGGCCGACGAAGTTTGATCTGCTGCCGTCATCTTGGCGAGTCGAATAAAAGTGGATAGATTTAAGTGGTCACAAGAAGAAAAAGAACAGTCAGTCAGTAGTGGAGGAAGCGACAGAAAAAAAAAATCCTTGCTCAAATAGGAGATCCAAGAATAAAATTGCTCGCAATAAACGCGGCGCCCGGTTGGCGGGCAAGTTTTTCACGCTATCGGTTTCGTTTCTTTCGAGGGAAAAATCAGCTTTCGCTTGAGCAAGCGTAATGTCGTTCGTTCGTTCGTTCATTCGTTCCACCAACAACGTGGATGGGGGTAGATGGGGAGGCTGTGGCCACAACAACGACGTCCGTAGAAAAGAAGGATGCCAATTCAGGCGCATCTTTCAAGTTACGGAGCTTGAGCAGGATACAATAGGGCGGGGAGTTTTATGGTTTGTAAAATGTTGTATTGAATTTATGAGATAAGAAAACTTTAAACTTCATCAACGTTTTCCACGAAGCCGTTCAGGCTTTTACAAAAAGTCTGCCTGGGTTTGATCACCGCGGTAATTTATATGCTTAGTTAGATTGGCTATTTTCGGTGAAACGATTTTCAAACAGCATTATTTGCGTGACGCGTTTCAGTCTACTTTTCTTCGACCACCTTCAGAAGCCTAAAAACATTTATTCATTACAGACATTGTTCATATATAGTTATAAAACATTTGATCGTCTGACGAAACTGTGAAGTTAAACAGCTAAATGTAAGTGTTGTATACTAAATGTTTTATAACTATATGTGAACAATGTCTGTAATGAATAAATGTTTTTAGGCGTCTGAAGATGGTCGAAGAAAAGTAGACCGAAACGCGTCACGCAAATAATGCTGTTTGATAATCGTTTCACCGAAAATAGCCAATCTAACTAAGCATATATATTTTACAAAAAGTATTGCTTAGATTTTCAGTTTCTCTGATTTATTCAGTCAATTTGAAAGCACTAGATTTTGGCCCAAAATTCCACAAGAAATATTGACTCTTCCAAAAGAATGACTATTTTTTTTTTTTTTAATGACGTGAATTTCGACTGGAAATTTGTTGATTTTTTTCAGTATAAACGAGATTTTTAGCCCTTAGGGCTTAGGGCTAGTTCATCTCGGGACGCACGCTTTACTTCCCTTCCGAAGGAAGAACTCACATATTGCGAGTTTGGCGGGAGTGGGATTCGATCCCAGGTCCTCGACGGGATAGTCAAGTGTTCTAACCATCACACCAGGTCCGCTCCAATTTGTTTATTATTTTCACTAGCTTTCTCAGTCTGGGGAATTTTAATACGACTAGTTTTGTATTGCCCGACGATTCGGCCTTCTGTATTTGGCCTTTTCAAGGGTAAAACAATATGTCGTTCTTTGTTATATTGATAGATGCAGCAATTTTCATGTGAAGCCCAATGTATGCGAAATAACTATTTGATTTTGTTTAGGAACACTGGACTGGACACACCTATTATCAACGACGTAGACTGTACAATTAAGTTCAGGAGAAGGGTGAGGCGCTAATCATCAAGATCGAAGAGTCTAAGTACTCGGTCCTTGGTCTCAAGCGAAGAGCCTAAGTACTCGGTCCTTGAGCTCAAGCGTGACAAGAAGCGCAAGGGCTCCGTCTACAAAAGTCTGTCGGAAGAGGTCTTGGCGAGGGTGTCGAGGTGAGAGCTCTTACAGCGGAGGCGACTAGATGAGCCCTAGATGAGATCACTGATGCGGAAGAGCTCGTCATGGGACTGCTGCAACAGTGCGCGAGGTGCAGGTGGCCACTGCAGCCGTTCTGCTACGAAAGGGCCCGGCAGGGACACAGGTAGCCTTTGTACAGCTAACTGTGGCGAACGCAAATAAGCCCTTTGAACTAGGGAAGCTCGAGGTGGGCTGGTCAGTATGCCAACTGACCTTGTACGAGCCACCGGAGGTTTGTTTCAGGTGGCTGGACCCAGGGCTCAAGTCATGGGACTGTAAAGGCCTTGACAGGAGCATGCTGTGCCATAAGGCTGCACAAGCCCGCCCATGTGTTTGATTCAGTTTCCATAATTGGTAGTGTCTTCTAGTTTGTTCATTAGCATCACGCTACCAATATGGACTTAATTACCGTCCAGTGCACGATATGTGAGCCAATCATTTATTTTTTTTCTTCTTTAACAGACCGGACATCATATTGGCTTCGCATTTATAAGATTGCTCTCATGGGAATGGTTAACGCATAACTACTTCAAATATCCACTCGGGAACTCGTTTCCCGCCGCAATCAACAATTAATTTGAAACGACTTAAAACCAAATAACACCACATAAATCTGTTTATTACCCGAACAACTCAACGAGGATTCTTCGCTGGAAACCATCATCGTATTATTTTCCTCCCTCTCGTTTTTCGCTGGATCAGATATCAGCATGAAGCGGCCGAGGGAGGATGCACTGCATTGTCATCGGCCTGTCACAGTGTCCTTTTATTGAAACAAACAGAGAGGGCAAAGGATTCGTCGCATGAAAAACTCCCCTCCGAAAATAACCGGCATGTGCCTCTTACGCCACGTTTACGCATCAGCAAATAATTGATGAAGTCAAGAGATACCAAAGCCGACAAACATCAGGGATGAGATGCTGTGTCATCCGATGCCACCCTTTCCACCACTAAATATTGTCGGATCGTCATCGTCATCGAGCAGTTTGATCATTCTGATCCCGGGCTATCCTTTTTGTTCAGCTGCCAAGCAAGGACCATCCGCAATTAGACCAATATCCCCTGCTATTATTCTGGATATGGAAGGACCATCCGTCTGAAGGCAAAAAATTGACGGTTGAATTGTTGCGTACTTCGCGATGCTTCTTGAACTGATAACAATAAACAAAAATAAATTTATTTTATTGCTTGATTTCTTATCGCGATTGCTGCATCACGATTGCTTGACGCGACTCCATGATGCACGCAAAATATTATAAGACAGAGCGCTGTTGTCGGGTCAACAAGGACGACGCATCTCAATGAAACCTAATGAAGTGGGACAGGGACTGCTGCTGTGTGCTGACGACGGTCCACGTGGTTGCCTGATTGGGCACCATCCATTAGGGGTGGGTGGTCGAATAAATTACTGTTTCTATTTACGATCTGCCGGGGCACGGTGACTGACTTTGAATGCCATGCTGACGATGGTGATGAATCGGGGAATCGATTGAACCGGCGTAGTTGCGTTGTTTTTGTCGTTGAGCTCAGCATGGAAGACAAGGGCTCGAACCGAACTACTTTGCATGGTTTCTGGGCGGATTGAACAAGAGGAGCTGAGGTTAGATTGCTGCTAGGAAGATAACGGAAATTATGGTTTGGCTTCGTTGCTGTTGTGAGCCTTTCCGTGGTTCATTGCTCAGGAACAAACTGATGGTGATTGAAGCAAGTAAGGTGGAATGGCAGGTTTTGTAATCACCAACAATCAATCATCTAGGATGATTCAATGAGTGGTTGAAAATTTTAATTATTAAGGTATGAGCACCAATTGTTTCTGTTCTTTTTGTGATCATGCATGCTCACTCCTAACCAAAAATACAACAATAAAAAAAACAAAACAAAAGCAAGTACCGCTTATTAGCTTTGTTTTGGAAAGAATGAAAATGGGAACACAATGCTGAATATGGGTTCCGTTCACTTATTTATTTAGATTAGAAGCATACATTTATGCCACTCTCCATCCAACGGTATAACGCCCTATGCTTGGTAGATCACAATTTAACTAAAATTTCTTCAGGAACGCCTTCCAGGAATCCTTCAAGAACTCACCCAGACAACCAATTTGCTCGTATAATGAAGTCTATGTTCATGTTATACGTACTTTTATGCGTTAAAGTTACATCGCATAAGATGCAGCAAAAGTGCCTTATGCGTACAAAAGTGGAGGCGCTATACGTGCATTGACGGAACAATAATAACGCTATATGACTTGAAGCGATATCTTATGCGATGCACCGTGTGCACTATTGCGACGTAACATCAGCATCTTATGCGACTTAATTAAATTAAAAAAAAACAATTCTTGTCAGCTCGATATCGAACTAATGACCTCTGGATTGTCGAGCCACACTTCACACACAACACCAAACGCTAATTATGAAACAAGCTGATTAATTATCATGATATTCTAACTCACCTCAGTGTTTGTTGGAATCAAGGATCGGTATATTCGCCTCACTCCATTCATATTCACTCCTCTTTGCTGAATCGAATCGAGAAAGATGCAGCAAACGGATCGTCGTGATCAAACACGCAACCCCATCACCAGTGGGAAGCGATGAGCCAGCTGCTTAACATGAATATTCGTTGCCATTCGTCGCAGTTGGGATCGCAAGCGAATGAATGAATGGCGAATGGTGAAGAATGCTGGTGAGCGATCGAAGCGGCTATTATCATAAGTAGAAGAGAATTTCTGCATGTAATGCTTACATTTTTACTGTATTGTTGCTGAAATGCTAGATTATCAAAGAAAATAATTCGAAAACATCAAAAATTCGTACGCACAATATCAATCGCATCACTCACGAATCGCATTTGCTTGCGATGTGAATGTGGACGAATGAGTAATTTCCAACTGTGGCTTCCCACCGTTCGCCGGAGTTTGCTGTCGTCGCTGACAAGCATACACACGAACTAAAGCGACAACCGTTCGCTGCTGACTGTCTTCGAATGTGGAAGAAGATGAAAAGTGGAAATCAGGAACCCTGGTTGGAATGCATTTGGTTATCTTGCGTTGTGTGTGTTTGGCAGACTAAAAACGACGAAGCACCATTTCCCGTACAGTTTTGACTTCCCCTCTCTGGCTAGCGCCTCCCATTGTTGATTATTAAGCCAACAAAACAAATAATGATGACTTTGCAACCATTGTTATGGCTGTTCACTTTTTTGTAGCTTTTTTGCACTGCATCCACAGTGCAACAGAAACTCCTTAATTGCTATCACATATCAAATCGCATAATGTCAACAGAAATGCTTCTAGCTTATGCGAGTTTGTATGCACACTTTAACGAGCTTATTTATACTTATATTCGATTTCATCCATACACCAATGCGAGGTAAACTGACACAACAAGAAAAGTACCAAGCGAAGTCGTATAATCATCGCAGTACGCAATTATGCTAATTCAATTGACACTTTGAGAGTTCGCTCGCACGCTTTTGCGAATAAGTAAAGTTCATCGCAATAAAACATCAGAATATCATCTACTACGATGTACTCATACCTTATAAAGGTTGATATGTATTCTTATATGATTTTACCTGGTGTGAAGAATTAGCATTAAGTTAAAATTTACAAATACAAAGAAATTTAAAAAAAGACTTTACCTGATACATCGTAATAAGTTCAAAAAATAACATCATATGCGATGAATATTTTCAGTCAGCCATACATATATGCGATAGTGACTTAAAATAGTACTTTATACGATGTACAACGTGGTTTCTTATGCGACTCCTGGTTGTCTGGGCACCTCAGAATGCCTCCAGGAGTTTCTACTGGAATTCCTGCAGATGTTTCTTGACTTTCTCCGGAAATGCATTCTGGATTTCTCCCAAGTGCTCCTAATGCAGATTCTCTAGCACATCGTTCCCCAAACTTAGCACTCGTGACCCCCCAGTCTGTCTGCACTCCGTAGAATATTTGAAGAATGTCTGCGAGCGGTTGGGAGGTCGCGAAACGAAGTTTGGGAAGCTATGATCTAGAAGTTTATTACAGAATTTCTACAAGAGTATTTCAAGAAATTCCTTCAGAAGTTGTGGAATTCTTAATGAAATTACTCTAGGACTCCCTTGTGAAGTTCCTTGAGAAATGTCTCTAACAATTTTCTCCGGTAGTTTTATTTAAAAAATCCCACGAAGTTGCTTTTAAGTTTTTTTTCTATCGTTTCTTTCAGGATTCTATTTTTGAAGAAGTTATTCAGCAAATCCCAGAAAAAATTCTGAAGACATCTCAAGAAAATCTTAAAACAGAAACTCGGTGAGAATTCCAAAAATAATTTTGGGAACAATTGTTGGAGCATTCTCAGAACTCCTGAAGCAATTCCTTAGAGCCCCCTCGAAGGAAGCTCTGAATGAATCTTGAAAGAAGTTCCTGGGGGAATTCCAGTAGTGGTAACTTCTGAAGGAATCCCACAAAGAATCTCAGATGGAGCTTCCCGAGAAATCACAAAAGACACTCTTAAAAAAACAATTCTTGAAGAATTACGGAAGAAATTCCTAAAGGTATCACGAGAAAAAAAGCACAGTGGATAACTGATACTGAGCAAGATTACAGGTGGTAGTGGTATCTGCCAAAGGACAATCATTAAAGGGCTAAACTAAAAGGCACAATACAGATTGCACTCATTCAAAGAGGGTATTCAGCTTATTAGAGGGTTCGAAAAGTCGGTACAAGATCATTATTGTGCAATTGTTGTACTGAAGTATTTACTTATAATGTTACAAAGAACCTTGCATAACTACTGTATTTGTGCTATGCGTCTTTCATTTCGGAAAAAAGTTACATAAATAACGTCCATTAGAAATCATCCGTACAAAACACATTACTCAGACAAGCATTCAAATGTTACTGCCACGAGAGGCACCCATTCATCTTAAGCTCCTCCAGTTGGCAACGTTCCATATCCCAACCAATTGTACAGAACCCTTTCTTACCAAAACATACAATATCTGAGATTGTTTTTGCAATGGTCAAAGCCAAACTCGTAAGAGAAAAAACTAAAACAGATGCTTGGTCCCACAGACTATCAAACAGACGCAAGTTGGGGCTTTCCACTACAACTGGGAGCTGGTTTTGGTTGAAGTTGGCAGGCGGAAGGAAATCCCCCGACATGAAAAGAAACACCAGTAAAATGGGAAACTATTCCTACCACGCCATAACGTTCCGATTGTGGTGTTGTGTGCGCGCTCATGAAGCGGAAACCCAACGACGACGCCATTATGTCGGGCGGCGATCTTCCCAATGCAATGCAACGATGGGCGGTTGTGGCATACCGCGTGGCGTGGTGGTCCGATGTTGCCATCGTGACAAAAAATACAACTATGAACATCCGTATTGAAATATTATTTAATAAAGAGAATTGAACTAAAATTAGTTAGCAAAGCAACGGGTTCGATGCCTAATGGAGTCCCAGATGAGAATACAATTCGTAATTGCTACTCTGTGATTGACCAGAGCAATCCGAAGTCTTCTCCACACCACTAAACACAGCCCCAAAATGTTGAAAATTTGGGAGTATCTATGGTTGGTTAGTGATGCAATCAAACCAAACATGTACAGATTTATAGAGAGGTACCATCTCAATCTTCTTGTTAAAGTGTCCTTCGAATAATTCAACAGCAAATCCATAGAGCTGTTACTCGTGAGGCCCGGGATTTTCCCTTACCGATATCTTTCTGGCACTCTGATCCAGCTCCTTGGAATCGGTATAACGAAAAATAAACATGAGCTGTCGTCGGTTGGCGGCGCCATACTGTCGACAATCTTTGCTCCCCGGGACGAACGGTTTCCCTTGGCTACTGACTTTCCCGGCAGCAGCAGCAGCAGCAGTAGCTATAAGTAGCATCTTTCGCGGGAAGCCCCACACGGTCTTCTGCTTGCGTCAAACAATAATGTGGTGTGATATATACAGCTTCATGCCTCTTTTAGTCTTAGGTGGAAGCACTGCCAAAGGAAGGAATAAATAGTTGCGTTAGTTGGGGTCTCCAGTTAGCCTAGTGGTTAAGGCTATGGATCGCCAATCCGGATACGGGGCAGGTTCGATTCCCGTTCCGGTCGAGAAAATTTTCTCGACTCCCTGTGGGCATAGAGTATCATTGAACATGCTTCACAATATACAAATTCATGCAATGACATGATCAGACACGAATGCCACATAAGTGGTAAAGAGTCTTTAATAAATATTAATAAATATAATAATTATAATGCAATAACAGGCAAAGAAAGCCCGTCATTTAATAACTGTGGATTTGCACAAAAAACACTAAGTTGAAGCGAGGCCGGCCAAGTCCAAGTGCGGACATAGAACCATAAAGAAGAAGAATTTACCTTACGAACAGTCGAAAAATCGGATGACAGTTGGATTTGTTTTTACCCTTCTTACACCCATAAGAAGGGTATAAATACCGCTTGGAAAACCGACTTTCGATCCGAGGCCCGCAGGGCCGAGTCACATATACCAATCAACTCAGCTCGACGAATTGAGCAAATGTCTGTATGTGCGTGTGTGTGTATGTGTGTGTGTGTGTGTGTGTATGTGTGTGTGTATGTATGTTACAAAAAAATTTCACTCACGGTTCTCAGCCGTCTGTTGACCGATTTGAGTTCTCTTGGAAGCAAATGAAAGCTACTACATCCTAGTAGAACGCTATTGAATTTTATTTTGATTGGACGTTCGGTTACCGAGATATCTTTCAGAGAGTGCTAGGGAGTAGTACAACTTAATTATTTTAGATATTTTTGACAAAGTGTATCGCCATAAATTTCTCAGCCGTCTATCAACCGATTTGGGTTCTTAAGGCCCCAAACGAAAGCTACTACATCCTAGTAGAACGCTATTGAATTTTATTTTGATTGGACGTTCGGTTACCGAGATATCTTTCAAAGAGTGCTAGGGAGTAGTACAACTTAATTATTTTAGATATTTTTGACAAAGTGTATCACCATAAATTTCTCAGCCGTCTATCAACCGATTCGGGTTCTTAAGGCCCGAAACGAAAGCTACTGCACCCTAGAAGAACGCTTTTGAATTTCATTCCGATTGGACATTTTGTAACCGAGATATCTTTCGGGGAGTACTTTGGAGTAATACAACTTAACTTTTTAAGAGGTCTTTGACAAAATGAATCAGCCGTGTGTCAATCGATTTGAGTTCTCTCAGCATCAAATGAAAGCTACAGCATCCAAGTAGTATGCTATTAAATTTCATGCCGTTTGGACATTTTGTTTCCGAGATATCTTTCCACGAGTACTAAGGAGTAATGAAATTTACGCTTTTGAGAGATTTTTGATAAAATGTATCATAATACATTTCTCAGCCGTCTGTCAACAGATTTTTTATGATCATATTTGGTTACACAAGTTAGTTATACATGAAAATGCAATTGCATCAAATACATAAAGGCTACTATCTCTTTGTAATATTTGAGCTTAATAAACAGTAGCAAAAATATCACGGAATGTATGTAGGAAAAGCCTTTTTACCCTTCTTACGCCCATAAGAAGGGTATAAATATCACTCGAAAAACCAACTTTCGATCCGAGGCCCGGAGGGCCGAGTCTCATGTACCAATGAACTCAGCTCGACGAACTGAGCAAATGTCTGTATGTGTGTGTGTGTGTGTGTGTGTATGTGTGTGTGTGTGTGTGTGTGTGTATGTGCGTTACAAAAAAAAGTCACGCACGTTTCTCAGCCGTCTGTCAACAGATTTGAGTTCTCTTGGAAGCAAATGAAAGCTACTACATCCTAGTAGAACGCTATTGAATTTTTTTTTCGATTGGACGTTTGGTTACCGAGATATCTCTCGAAGAGTACTTATGAGTCATACATCTAAACTTTAAGATTTTTGACCAAGTGTATCATAATAAATATTTTGGCCGTTTGTCAATCGCTTTGAGTTCGCTTGGCACCAAATGAAAGCTACAGCATCCTAGTAGATCTCCCAGAAATTTTATTTCGATTGGACATTTGGTTACAGAGATATCTTTCGAAGAGTACTTAGGGTTCATACAACTAAACCTTTTGAGATTTTTTACCAAGTGTATCATAATAAATATCTTAGCCGTCTGTCAACCGATTTCGGTTCTCCTGGCACCAAATGAAAACTACGACATTTTAGAAGAACCCTATACAATTTCATTAGGATTGGACATTTGGTTACCGAGATATCTTTCAAAGAATACTTGGGAGTAATGCAGGTTAACTTTTTGAGAGATTTTTGACCAAGGGTACCAAAATAAATAATTCAGCCGTATGTCAACCGTTTTGGGTTCCCTAAGCACCAAATGAAAGCTACAATATCCTTGTAAAAGGCCCTGAAATTTTATTTCGATTCGGCATTTGATTACTGAGATATCTTACGAAGAGTATTTCAATAAATTCTTTTTACCCTTCTTACACCCATAAGAAGGGTATAAATATCGCTCGAAAAACCGACTTTAGATCCGAGGCCCGAAGGGCCGAGTCTCATATACCAATGAACTCAGCTCGACGAACTGAGCAAATGTCTGTATGTGTGTGTGTGTGTATGTGTGTATGTGTGTATGTGTGTGTGTGTGTATGTGCGTTACAAAAAAAGTCACGCACGTTTCTCAGCCGTCTGTCAACCGATTTGAGTTCTCTTGGAAGCAAATGAAAGCTACTACATCCTAGTAGAACGCTATTGAATTTTTTTTCGATTGGACGTTTGGTTACCGAGATATCTCTCGAAGAGTACTTATGAGTCATACTTCTAAACTTTTTAAGATTTTTGACCAAGTGTATCATAATAAATATTTCGACCGTTTGTCAATCGATTTGGGTTCTCTTGGCACCAAATGAAAGCTACAGCATCCTAGTAGATCGCCCAGAAATTTTATTTCGATTGGACATTTGGTTACAGAGATATCTTTCGAAGAGTACTTCGGATTTATACAACTAAACCTTTTGAGATTTTTGACCAAAAGTATCATAATAAATATCTTAGCCGTCTGTCAACCGATTTCGGTTATCCTGGCACCAAATAAAAGCTACAACATTCTAGTAGAACCCTATACAATTTCATTAGGATTGGACATTTGGTTACCGAGATATCTTTCAAAGAGTACTTGGGAGTAATACAGGTTAACTTTTTGAGAGATTTTTGACCAAGGGTACCATAATAAATATCTCAGCCGTCTGTCAACCGATTTGGGTTCTCTAAGCACCAAATGAAAGCTACAATATGCTTGTATAAGGCCCTGAAATTTTATTTCGATTCGACATTTGATTACTGAGATATCTTACGAAGAGTATTTCAATAAATTCTTTTTACCCTTCTTACACCCATAAGAAGGGTATAAATATCGCTCGAAAAACCGACTTTAGATCCGAGGCCCGAAGGGCCGAGTCTCATATACCAATGAACTCAGCTCGACGAACTGAGCAAATGTCTGTATGTGTGTGTGTGTGTATGTGTGTATGTGTGTATGTGTGTGTGTGTGTATGTGCGTTACAAAAAAAGTCACGCACGTTTCTCAGCCGTCTGTCAACCGATTTGAGTTCTCTTGGAAGCAAATGAAAGCTACTACATCCTAGTAGAACGCTATTGAATTTTTTTTCGATTGGACGTTTGGTTACCGAGATATCTCTCGAAGAGTACTTATGAGTCATACTTCTAAACTTTTTAAGATTTTTGACCAAGTGTATCATAATAAATATTTCGACCGTTTGTCAATCGATTTGGGTTCTCTTGGCACCAAATGAAAGCTACAGCATCCTAGTAGATCGCCCAGAAATTTTATTTCGATTGGACATTTGGTTACAGAGATATCTTTCGAAGAGTACTTCGGATTTATACAACTAAACCTTTTGAGATTTTTGACCAAAAGTATCATAATAAATATCTTAGCCGTCTGTCAACCGATTTCGGTTATCCTGGCACCAAATAAAAGCTACAACATTCTAGTAGAACCCTATACAATTTCATTAGGATTGGACATTTGGTTACCGAGATATCTTTCAAAGAGTACTTGGGAGTAATACAGGTTAACTTTTTGAGAGATTTTTGACCAAGGGTACCATAATAAATATCTCAGCCGTCTGTCAACCGATTTGGGTTCTCTAAGCACCAAATGAAAGCTACAATATGCTTGTATAAGGCCCTGAAATTTTATTTCGATTCGACATTTGATTACTGAGATATCTTACGAAGAGTATTTCAATAAATTCTTTTTACCCTTCTTACACCCATAAGAAGGGTATAAATATCGCTCGAAAAACCGACTTTAGATCCGAGGCCCGAAGGGCCGAGTCTCATATACCAATGAACTCAGCTCGACGAACTGAGCAAATGTCTGTATGTGTGTGTGTGTGTATGTGTGTATGTGTGTATGTGTGTGTGTGTGTATGTGCGTTACAAAAAAAGTCACGCACGTTTCTCAGCCGTCTGTCAACCGATTTGAGTTCTCTTGGAAGCAAATGAAAGCTACTACATCCTAGTAGAACGCTATTGAATTTTTTTTCGATTGGACGTTTGGTTACCGAGATATCTCTCGAAGAGTACTTATGAGTCATACTTCTAAACTTTTTAAGATTTTTGACCAAGTGTATCATAATAAATATTTCGACCGTTTGTCAATCGATTTGGGTTCTCTTGGCACCAAATGAAAGCTACAGCATCCTAGTAGATCGCCCAGAAATTTTATTTCGATTGGACATTTGGTTACAGAGATATCTTTCGAAGAGTACTTCGGATTTATACAACTAAACCTTTTGAGATTTTTGACCAAAAGTATCATAATAAATATCTTAGCCGTCTGTCAACCGATTTCGGTTATCCTGGCACCAAATAAAAGCTACAACATTCTAGTAGAACCCTATACAATTTCATTAGGATTGGACATTTGGTTACCGAGATATCTTTCAAAGAGTACTTGGGAGTAATACAGGTTAACTTTTTGAGAGATTTTTGACCAAGGGTACCATAATAAATATCTCAGCCGTCTGTCAACCGATTTGGGTTCTCTAAGCACCAAATGAAAGCTACAATATGCTTGTATAAGGCCCTGAAATTTTATTTCGATTCGACATTTGATTACTGAGATATCTTACGAAGAGTATTTCAATAAATTCTTTTTACCCTTCTTACACCCATAAGAAGGGTATAAATATCGCTCGAAAAACCGACTTTAGATCCGAGGCCCGAAGGGCCGAGTCTCATATACCAATGAACTCAGCTCGACGAACTGAGCAAATGTCTGTATGTGTGTGTGTGTGTATGTGTGTATGTGTGTATGTGTGTGTGTGTGTATGTGCGTTACAAAAAAAGTCACGCACGTTTCTCAGCCGTCTGTCAACCGATTTGAGTTCTCTTGGAAGCAAATGAAAGCTACTACATCCTAGTAGAACGCTATTGAATTTTTTTTCGATTGGACGTTTGGTTACCGAGATATCTCTCGAAGAGTACTTATGAGTCATACTTCTAAACTTTTTAAGATTTTTGACCAAGTGTATCATAATAAATATTTCGACCGTTTGTCAATCGATTTGGGTTCTCTTGGCACCAAATGAAAGCTACAGCATCCTAGTAGATCGCCCAGAAATTTTATTTCGATTGGACATTTGGTTACAGAGATATCTTTCGAAGAGTACTTCGGATTTATACAACTAAACCTTTTGAGATTTTTGACCAAAAGTATCATAATAAATATCTTAGCCGTCTGTCAACCGATTTCGGTTATCCTGGCACCAAATAAAAGCTACAACATTCTAGTAGAACCCTATACAATTTCATTAGGATTGGACATTTGGTTACCGAGATATCTTTCAAAGAGTACTTGGGAGTAATACAGGTTAACTTTTTGAGAGATTTTTGACCAAGGGTACCATAATAAATATCTCAGCCGTCTGTCAACCGATTTGGGTTCTCTAAGCACCAAATGAAAGCTACAATATGCTTGTATAAGGCCCTGAAATTTTATTTCGATTCGACATTTGATTACTGAGATATCTTACGAAGAGTATTTCAATAAATTCTTTTTTTTTATTATATTCACTTGTTATCTTGCATTTGTTTTTGACCAGTCTATGTGAAATTATTTTTCAATAAATGATGCTGACCTCATACAAAATGTATACTAGCAGGTTATTGTTTTCAACAAAATTAGAAATAACAAATTACAAATACACAGGAATTTTATGGAAACTAACAATATGTTAAATGAAAGCTTTGAAGAACCAGACAGCCAAAATAACTAGCCAATGCCAAAACTGATTAACTTAGTAGATATATCATTTTTGTCGTTTTTACACCATAACCATGAATACCAAGTACTTCGGAGCTAATTTAATTGACTGATTTAGACAAAGTGTATCTCGCTGATTTTCTTACCCATTTGTTAATCGATTCAAGATCTTTTAGCAGTTAATAAAAGATTCAAAATTCTAGAATATGTAAGCTATTTTTTAAACATTCCATACAAGACTCTAGGAAGTGTCTGGCATTTCTGGTAGTTTAGTCCATGGTCCATGATGCTATTTTGGAAACCAATCCACTAGATGCCAAATCCACAATATTTTCTAGAACTTTTGGTCAATTCCACAAAACAAATATGTTAAATACAAGTAATACAACAATAATTTTAATAAGTGTAAGAAGGGTTCTGTTCACCATAGGTGGATTAAATCGGGTTTTTTTTATTATATTCACTTGTTATCTTGCATTTGTTTTTGACCAGTCTATGTGAAATTATTTTTCAATAAATGATGCTGACCTCATACAAAATGTATACTAGCAGGTTATTGTTTTCAACAAAATTAGAAATAACAAATTACAAATACACAGGAATTTTATGGAAACTAACAATATGTTAAATGAAAGCTTTGAAGAACCAGACAGCCAAAATAACTAGCCAATGCCAAAACTGATTAACTTAGTAGATATATCATTTTTGTCGTTTTTACACCATAACCATGAATACCAAGTACTTCGGAGCTAATTTAATTGACTGATTTAGACAAAGTGTATCTCGCTGATTTTCTTACCCATTTGTTAATCGATTCAAGATCTTTTAGCAGTTAATAAAAGATTCAAAATTCTAGAATATGTAAGCTATTTTTTAAACATTCCATACAAGACTCTAGGAAGTGTCTGGCATTTCTGGTAGTTTAGTCCATGGTCCATGATGCTATTTTGGAAACCAATCCACTAGATGCCAAATCCACAATATTTTCTAGAACTTTTGGTCAATTCCACAAAACAAATATGTTAAATACAAGTAATACAACAATAATTTTAATAAGTGTAAGAAGGGTTCTGTTCACCATAGGTGGATTAAATCGGGTTTTTATTATTATATTCACTTGTTATCTTGCATGAGTTTTTGACCAGTCTATGGGAAATTATTTTTCAATAAATAATGCTGACCTCATACAAAGCGTATACTAGCAGGTTATTGTTTTCAACAAAATTATAAATAAAAAATTACAAATACTCAGGAATTCTATGAAAACTAACAATATGTTAAATGAAAGCTTTGAATTTATATACTATGGAAAAAATGCAAGAACCGGACAGCCAAAATAACTAGCTTATGTCAAAACTGATTAACTTAGTAGATATATCATTTTTGTCCTTTCTACACCATAACCATGAATACCAAGTACTTCGGAGCTAATTTAATCGACTGATTAAGAGATATTAGACAAAGTGTATCTCGCTGATTTTCTTACCCATTTGTAAATTGATTCAAGATCTTTTGGCAGTTAATAAAAGATACAATATTCCAGAATATGTAAGCTATTTTTTAAACATTCCATACAAGATTCTAGGAGGTTTCTGACATTTCTGGTAGTTTAGTCCATGGTCTATGATGCTATTTTGGAAACCAATCCACTAGATGCCAGAACTTTTGGTCAATAACACAAAATAAATATGTTAAATACAAATAATACAATAATAATTTTAATAAGTGTAAGAAGGGTTCTGTTCACCATAGGTGGATTAAATCGGGTTTTTTTTATTACCGTACGGGTTTGGGCCGAAGGCTCTCAGACTTTCATGAAACTTTTTCCACAGGGAGAGTTTATGGATATATAAATAAAAAAATTAGAAAAAATCAGTGTCGCCAGGATCGGTTTTCCGATGCTTCGACTAAAATATGGGTTTTCAAAGAAAATAGTTAAATGGTCATTTTTCACAATATTGGCTATAACTCAGGAACGAAAAAAAGTACGTCCTAAAAGTTACCTAGAATTAGAGTTTATAAAGTTTCCTTCTTAAAAATATTTTATTAAAAAATTTCCGCGAGTTTGGGCATAGTTTTACCAGCTTTTCTTCATGAATTTTCTCAACGGTGGACAATTTTGGGAAAACTTTTTCCAGTTCATATTTTTCTTGGGTTCCCGAGAAAATATGCTTTCATTTTCATAAAAAAAAATGTTTCTACGATGCTTCGTTCTTGAGTTATGATTTTTCATTGGCTTTTCTTTACAAATTTTCTCAATGATGGAAAATTTTGTAGAAAACTTTTTCCAGTTCATATTTTTTTCTTTTCCTGGGAAAATTTGCTTTCATTTTTATAAAAAAAAAATGCTTCTACGACACTCCGTTCTCAAGTTTTGATTTTTCAAAGTAAGTAATGTCAGGGAAAAACAAAAAAATCCCACCTGAGTTTTCCGGAAAAATAGGCGACCCTGAATTTATCTCAATTTTTCATTATTTATAATTATGAGCCCTGTGGAAAAAGTTTCATGAAAATCTGAGACCCTTCGGCACAATTTGTGCGATAATAAAAAAAAACATTTATTTTTCCAAAAGTCCAAATTGTAATTGTAAAACCGTTAGTATACAGGGTCAAATATTTGTTCAAAAAGAAACCAATTCTCAAACATCTTGTTTGACTCGAATTTTCGAATATTTCCTGAAAGTTTTTGCCAAAAAAGTAAGGAAAATGCATTTGGTTGCTCAAATTGATGGATCCCCCCCCGTTAGTTAGAGCCACAACAATTATTGCAGAGTTAAGAACTGTTAAGTACTGTTTTTTTTAATTCCACTAATGGAAGCGCTGAAGGAAAACGTGTGTCGGAAGATAGGGAATCGCGCTACTTGGGCGGTGGCTTCTATATTCGTCTGTTTTCCACTATAACTCAGTCAATCTTGAACCAATTGACACAATTCTTGGAATGCGGTGAGATAGGTATAGTATCTACCCGTGTACAAAATTTCAAGTCAATCGGTTCAAAATTGACCGAGTTACAGTGGAAAACAGAAGAAAATAACAGACGAAGAAAACCACCGCCCAAGTAGCGCGATACCCTAGATGAATACCAGTCGAAGAGATACGCTCACAAAGCAACTGATGTGGAGCTGGCGGAGACACAACAGGGAACTGCGTGGTATCTGCCGCTGAACGTCGTGGTTAACCCAAGGAAACCGGGCAAATTCCGCTTGGTTTGGGACGCTGCTGCGTCGGTGAACGGGATCTCCTTGAACACCGAGCTGCTTAAAGGTCCGGATATGTAGGTTCCGCTGCCACGAGTGATCTGCCATTTCCGAGAACGTCTGGTCGCTTTCGGTAGTGACATCCAGGAAATGTACCACCAAATTCGCATTCGGTCGGAAGATAGACAGGCGCAGAGGTTCCTCTTCAGGATCAATAGAGACGAGACTCCGCAGGTGTATGTCATGGACGTAGCGACCTTCGGTTCAACGTGCTCACCCAGTTCAGCACAGTTTGTGAAAAATCTTAACGCCGAGCAGTAGGGTGCGGGCACCGGTTTTGGCCAGTCTAAGGGAAATAATTTTTATAAAAAAAACCAATAATCCAATGAAAACAACCAATGTGTCAAATGAAAGGTTTCGATCTATACTTTATTAGAAAAATACAGAAATCAAGCTAATACTTGATATTTGTATTAAAAGTGGCACTGGCCAAAATAGAAGTATTGCCGCAGTATTGGCCATATTCTCAGCTTTGGTTTCTATTTTGGCCAATCACGTGTATTTCTTATGGGAGTGGCCAAGGGAGTGGCCAAATTAGAAGCACCCTGGCCAAAATAGATATATGGGAGCTGATTTTTTTTAAGGAAAATTATTTTTTTCTTCCAGTTTTTAATAAAAATGTATGGTTTTAACAGCTGCAATCATATTTTTATATTAGAATCTACTAGTAAAAAATAAATTTATGCCGATTTAAATCGTTACAGGCTGAATACCGCACTATGGCCAAAACTCCGGGCTGGCCAAAACTGAAGCTTCTACCCTATTCGAAGCAGTACCCGAAAGCGGCCGCAGCGATAGTCAAGCGGCACTACGTCGACGATTATTACGGTAGCGTGGACAGTGAAGAAGCGATCCAGTGAGCTAGTGAAGTGAAATATGTTCACGCCCGTAGTGTCTTTCACATCAGGAACAGGGTTTCGAACTCGGACGCAGTCCTGGAGAAGCTTGGAGAGCGAGGTGGTGAGTCAGCGGTGCATTTCAACCTGGACAAGAGCACCGAGTACGAGCGTGTACTGGGAATCGTATATGGGACACAATACATGACATCTTCTGTTTTGCAAGTGCACCGAAGCCGGAATATTTGAAGGTCCTGCGAGGAGAAGATCGTCCGACGAAGCGAATCGTGCTAAGCATCGTGATGGTGCAGTTTGATCCGGTGGGTTTCCTAACACCAGTCACCATTTTGGAGAAAACGCTCATCCAAGACCTGTGGCGGACAGTGTGCCAATGGTATGATGTAGTGGACGAAACGTCCTTCGGCAAGTGGAAACGATGAACGAATATTCTAGCTGACGTTCAAGCCTTGAAGCTACCGCGGAGCTACTTCGGCAGTGCACGGTCGACAGAGGTCCAGGATGTGCATCTGCATATATTGTGGATTTAGCACCAAATTGGTGTCGGAAGTAACTTTATTGACTTCCGCTGCCTTTCCTATGCGTTAAACATAACGTCGGAAGTAGTGCGCTGTGTAGTAAATCTGATGCTCAATACAGCGCACTACTTCCGACGTTATGTTCAACGCATAGGAAAGGCAGCGGAAGTCAATGAAGTTACTTCCGACACCAATTTAGTGCTAAATCCACAATATTTGCAGACGCGAGTGAGACGGCATACGGATGCTTAGCATATTTCCGAGCCGTAGTACGAGGAGGGGTGATGTGCGCGCTAGTGACCAGTCGAACAAAGGTGGTGCCGTTGAAGCAGCTGTCGATTCCGCGATTGGAACTGGCAGCGGTGCTTGCTGCAGGATGTCGCAGACGGTGCGCGAAAACCACAACTTCGTCATCACCAAAGTGGTTTTCTGGGTGGATGCTGAGGTTGTACTTTCCTGGATTCGATCTGATCAGCGTGGGTATAAGCAGTTCGTCGGTTTCCGCATCGGAGAGATCCTGAGCCTGACGAGACGGACAGACTGGCGAAGGGTGCCCACGAAGCTGAACGTAGCTGATCAGCTGACAAAGTGGGGCAAGGATTCGGATATAAACCCAAGAAGCGCTTGGGTGAGAGGACAGCAATTTCTGTACGAGAGCGAGGAAGATTGGCCGAGGAAGATCAGGCCACCGGTGAACACAACGGAGGAGCTACGGGTGCACCTACTGCTGCACGATGTGAAAGTTCCAGCGGTTCTGGACTATTCTGGTGCGAAAAGTGGCCTGCGTGTATCGACTCGTGTTGAACTGCAGGCGAAGGAAGGAAAGTCTTCCGGCTGAAACGCTGCGTGCAACACGTGGCCAGCTGAAGGTGCGGATGGCATCCGCAGGAGCATCAGTTCGCATAGCATTGAAACAAGAGGAGTACGAGAAGGCGGAGCAGTGTCTTTTGAAAGTAGCGCAGTCGGAGAGCTTCATCGACGAGCTGAAAGTGCTGTGGAAGAACAAAGACCGATCGGTGGACCGATGGATGGCGATCGAGAGGTCCAGTCCGCTGTACAAGCTGATTCCGATGAGGATGGATTGATTCGGATCGAAGGCCGAACCGAGAGGGCGGAATTTCTGCCAATCGATCTGCGATTCCCGGTGATTCTACCGGATAACCATCGGATTACGCGGCTGATAGTTCAGCATTATCACGAGCGGTGTAGCCACGGATACCGCCAGGCGGTGAAGAACGAATTTCGACAGTTGTACCACATTCCGCACGTAGATGCAGTGGTCCGGAAGGTATCGGCTTCCTGTGTATGGTGCGAGGTACATCGATGTCGTCCGGACGGAAACACCAAGAATGGCAGCACTGCCAGTGCAGCGACTGACGCCGAATCTACGGCCGTTCAGCTACTTCGGAGTCGATTACCTGGGGCCGTTCGACGTGACCCTAGGACGCAGGACGGAGAAGAGGAAGATCGCGCTATTCACCTGCATGGTGAATACACGCGCGGTGCATTTGAAGGTGGCGCATGGACTGATGACACAGTCGTGTTTGATGGCGATTCACCGTTTCATCGGCCGCCGTGGCTGGCCGGTCGAGTTCTTCTCGGACAACGGGACGAATCTCCGAGGAGCCAGCAAGGAAGTAGTGGAGTCTGTGCAGGGCATCAGCGATGACTGTGCAGAGCAACTGACGAACACGAGGACGAAATCGACGTTCAACCCCCCGGCCGCACCGCACATGGGTGGCGTTTGGGAGCGATTGGTACGATTGGTTCGGCGAAGGAAGCGCTCACCTCGCTCGATGACGGAGGCGATTGACGGCAAATAGCAAATTTGATATGCTATTAGAGCGAAAGTAACGAAGTGAAATTATCCGTAGTATTTTCCGAGCCGCAGATGTTGAATAGGTTGGAGTGGTTGGACAGGACAATGGGGCACGTTCGGTGTAGTACTAGATTTGTAGTAATGAGCTGAATTTTTGTATGGTGAGAAGGTCAATAGGACGCAATCAGTGAAGTACTAGATTGAAAGTAGTTGTAATGTGACAAGAAATGTCTAGTATTGTTTTAACGTGTACGCTTTGCAATACCTTTGTAACATATCCTTGAATAAAGTCAACTGATCAGTCTCAACACACACTTACATGGTGTCAGAAACGTTTTTTCCCAGCGGCTGCGCCGACAATCGTAGAAATTTGATCGGAAAGTGTAAAAAAGTTTCGAAATCATTACCGGAGTCTCGACCGGAGTGTGCTAGAAGCAATTGCAGTGAGCCGCGTGTGTCCTGCATGAAAAAATGAAGTGAAAAGAAACTCAAATTTAGCCCAGAAAGAAACACGCGAAAAGTGTATTGGAGCCATTCGCAAGATGGCGGATAATAGTGCTGCTACGGCAGGTTTGAAGCCGCCGAAACCATTAGTGCTTGAGGATAACATGGCGGATCAGTAGCGGAGCTGGCACAGGCAGTTCAAATGGTTTTCGATTGCAACACAACTAGATACGAAACCAAGTGCAGTGCAAGCAGCAACGCTGCTAAGTGCTATCGGTGCTGATTGTATCAGAATTTTCGATACGTTTGAATTGCGCCCAGACCAGGAAGATGACATAGACGTGATAGTGCAAAAGTTTAGTGAATACTTCACACCAAAGTCATGTATCACGTATGAACGATATCACTTCAATAAAATAGTGCAAAAAGAAGAAGAGGCATTCGATGTGTTCGTTACTCGCGTCCGGGAACAGGCAAAACAATGCGCTTTTAGCGTGTTGCACGATTCGCTTGTGAAAGATAAGTTGATCATCGGAACGCGGTTCACAAAACTCGTGCTACTCAACGACGACCTTACTTTACAAAAAACCATTGAACTTTGTCGCAATTTCGAATTAACAACAATGCAAACCAGGGAGCTGAACAAAGAAGAAAAAGTGGAAGTGGTTAAGGCAATGCATCGCCAGGAAAATCAAAAGCAGTGGAACGGAGAAGCGTACGACTGTAACCGGTGCGGGCAGAAGCATAAGAGAGGGGTTTGCCCGGCGTTTGACAAAGTGTGTATCTCGTGTGGTTCGAAAGGACATTTCGCGATTAAGGTTGAAGAATTTGTCATTGATATAACCGTCATCATTGAAAATGGAAAAGCAGTTTTCTCGTTAAAAACTAAAATTTTCGCAGTGAAAATGTATTCACTGTGTTGCGGGGGCAGAATACAGTACAGTGAATACATTTTTATTGCGAAAATTTCAGTCTTGAACGAGAAAACTGCTTTTGCATTTTCAATGATGGCAATTATATCAATGACGAATTCTTCAACCTTAAGTGCAAAACGAAGTGCAACCGATAACGTCACTGGTGCATTGACGTCATAGAATGCTAGGATAGGTGGAGATATGTATCATCATACTTTTAATTCGTTCGAATGCTTCGTCTTGTTCTACATCCCACACCCAAGCAGCGTCCTTGGCTAAGAGCTTTCTGAGCGGAGCTGTAATGTCTGATAAATTTTTAACAAACTTACCAAAGTATGTTATCATACCGAGCGCCCTCTGGAGCTGTTGCTTATTAGCAGGAACTTGCAGGTTTCGTATTGCTTCCAGCTTTCCGTCATCCGCTTGTAATCCGTTGGCTGATATTACGTGACCCAGAAATTTGGCCGAAGGTTGGTCGAATACACACTTGTCCCGATTTAGTTTCAACCCGGCCTGACTGATCTTGCTGATTACAATATCGGTGATTACTTGGAGTTCGGCGGAATTCCTAGCGTGAATCAACTCATCGTCCATAGAGCATTCGACACCATCGATATTTCCCACGAGCTCTTGCATAACGTTTTGAAAAACTTCTGGAGCTGACGCTAGTCCGAATGGCAAACGTTTACAGCAATACCGCCCCCATGGTGTGCCGAAGGTGAGGAATTTCGATGTGCGGTCAGAAACCTTTATCTGCCAAAATCCCCTTTTGCAATCCAAGATCGTGAATGTCTTAGAATCTTTCAGGCGCGTGGTTATTTCCTCGACAGTCGTGAGTGGATGGTGTCTTCTCAGCAGATTTTGGTTAACCTGCGATGGGTCAATGCATATTCTCAATTTCCCTTTCTTTCGAACTAGCACCATTGCGTTTACAACCGGGGGTGGCTCGTGTATCTTCTCTATCACTCCTAACTTTTCCATAACGGCCAACTCCTTTTTAACGTCTTCTCTCATGCTATGCGGAATGTTCCTCGAAGGACGAATTTCCCAGGATGGATTTTCGACTAGGTCGATATCATAAACATAGTTTTGCAAACACCCAAGGCCGTCAAAAATATCGCTATCTTTAAGGTTGATCGTGTGTATTCTGGCAATCAAATTCAGGGCAAGGCAGGTTTTACGACCCATCACGGGTGTGACGTTTTCCTTCACGATTTTAAAGGTAATTGGTCTGGACCTACCTTTGATGATGCAGGTCGTGGAAACCTCACCGACTACTGGGATTGGCTGGCCGTTGTACGTTACCAAGTTCCTTGTTCTCGATGGCTCAATGTTAACCGGAATGTCGTGAAGAATCCTGACAGGTAACACGTTGCACTGAGCACCGGAGAGTTCTGGTGCTTCCGAGACGAACTTGTTGTATATGAAGGAATCATTTTCAAGGCTCATCAAGTTTGGATCCCGAAGACATTGCGTAAGAAAATGCTTGCCGAAATCCACAGTGGTCATCCCGGTCTTCACAGTAGCGTCAAGAGAGCGAAGCAAACTCTGTTTTGGATTAACATGACTTCAAACATCCAGGAAATGGTCGACGGGTGCCTTAGCTGTCAGAAACATCAACGCGACAATATCAAGCAAACCATTATATCAAAGGAGATTCCAACTCTTCCATTCGAACGAGTCGCAACGGATTTATTCCATTTCAAAGGAAGGGAATATATTCTGCTGGTGGACAGTTACTCTAGTTTCTTCGATTTCAAGCAACTCTTAAACACGTCATCTCGTAGCGTAATTATGGCATTGAAGGAATGGTTCGCGGTTCATGGGGTACCAAGAGTGTTGGAATCTGATAATGGGCCGCAGCACTCTTCAGAAGAATTCAAGGCGTTTGCAGCAAAGTGGAGTTTCGATCATGAAACATCTAGCCCACATTTCCCTCGGGCTAACGGATTAGCGGAGAGATACGTTCAAACAGCTAAATTGATTCTCAAAAAATGTGCAGAGGACGAATGCGATGTACAACTGGCATTGTTGCACGCTCGAAACACTCCTAGATCAACAGGATTGCCAGCTCCAAGCAAAAGATTGATGGGACGGCTGATACGTTCAAATTTGCCAGTGTCCGATGCAAAGCTGCAACCGAGACTCGTAACAGGGGTTACGCAAATGCTTACAGAAGAACGAAGCCAGCAGAAACGCTATGCCGACCGAGGAGCTGTGGAAGGCACGGTGTTCAACCCAGGGGATGCTGTACTGCTACAGAGTTCTACTTCGAAAACATGGAAACCGGCAACAGTGCTAAATAGTGTCGACGGGAGAAGATCGTATACCGTGACAGACGGCGAAAGTGTGCTGCGTAGAAACTCATTTCATTTGCGACCAACGAAAGTGGACAACGAAACCAACCTTCGCGGAGACCAACAAGTGCCAAAGGAGCCTCAGGGACCATTATCGGAAGAACATCCAAGGAGTGACTCTTATGTAGAAGAACACACTGACGAGGGTGGACGCACAGTTCAACCTTCGGAGGAGCCAGGAGCATTAATCAGTAATCGGCAGCAGACAACTCGTAGCGGTCGTCTTGTGAAACAGTTTAAACTTAATGATTTTGAATACTATTAACATTCTTAAAACGGGAGATGTAATGTGACAAGAAATGTCTAGTATTGTTTTAACGTGTACGCTTCCCAAGTAACAAAATTAATTTTATAATGCTTTTGAAGTATTCTTCAACACCTGTTCTTTAAAACCATGCATAAACCAAATTGCTCTGCAAAACGACATCAACTCAACCATAAACCCGCCATAAGACCAAAGAGGCCCATCCTAAGATGCACTTGGAGAGTTGTTTTTAAATTTATCTTAAAACTTGTTGTACTTCCCAAGTTGTCCTCAAGGCGAATTGCTCTCTCCTTGTAGAATTCTTCAAATGCACGATAAAACGATAATAAATTTGTCAGTGTTGTTGCTGATGCAGCTTTTATGTCGACAGAAAAGTTTGATGATAAATAAATAGAAATTAAAAACACAATGAAAATGGCACATTATTGTAATCGGGATTAATTTATTACACAAATTGGAAATATTTCCGTGGTGTAACAAGGATGCCAAATGCCAAGAAAAATTCATCGTATATATGTGCAAGATACTTCCAAAAATTGCAACGCGCTTCCATTATAACGCACTAATAAAATATTTATAAATATTATTCCTGGTCATGCGTACATTGCTCATGAGTTTTCTCAACATGGCTTCCATTAAAATCTAGGCCGGTGGTCGGTCCATCATCGATGGTTTTAATCAACATCACCATAAGATCGTCTTAAATTTCTTTCAACTCGTGCCAGAGCTAAAAGCATAACTCAAGAATACTAGGATTTATAACGTTCTCCATCAAGAACGTCTTAAATTTATTTCATCTTATCCAAGGGTAAGAAGTTTTACTCAAGAGTACTCAGGTTTATAACGTTCTTGATGTAGGTTTATGCTAACTTCGCCGAGAACGTCATAAATCATGTACGCCAAATTGTAAACAAACAATGAATTATCGCACCGCGGTGGACTTTGTGAATCTCGTCCGATGAATTTAAGTATCAGCCCGGTACCATTGCCAACCAGGCAGACCTTTTTCGATAACCGGCCTTGATGCGGTGCAGTGCATCATTCCTCCGGTCAGCACTTCCAACAGGTAAGTAGTTGTTGATTTTGAAGATCGATGATTGGAACCCCGATTGCACGGGAATCGACGTCCTGTATGACTATACGCACCTCATTTCGGATGCTGCAACCGGAGGAACTTGGCACCGCGTCGCGGTTGGGCTTCCGGGTAGGTGTTCTTGATTGGCAGCAATAATGGAACGATGAGAATCAAAATCTGATGCTTGAGTTTTTTCTTGTATTTTTCATGTACCAAACTGTTCTTATGCGAGAACAGTTGCTCTTGATCAAGAACGGATGATTGAAGATAACTACAAGAACCTTATAAAACTGAAAATAAGTTCAACAGTTCTTGTTGTGTTTATGGTTTTATGAACTGAACCTCAAGTATTCTTGGAGGTGTTTTTAAAACCACATATTGACTAAGAATAATTGTGCTCAGCTGAAACTCCGATAAGATCAACTAGAATATGCAATGTTCCGATAAAACTATCATAAAAACAAATAAAACCAAATAGAATTGAGATTGTTACTTGGGTTTGCAATACCTTTGTAACATATCCTTGAATAAAGTCAACTGATCAGTCTCAACACACGCTTACAGTAGTGAGCTGGATTTTTGTATAGTGAGATGATCAATTCTTCATTTCTGCAATGAAATGGTGCAAACAGCGTGGGTTATATGATTCCTTGACTAATTCGATGCTGTTTGAACAAAAGTTTGGGTAACTGTGTTGTTGTATTATTTATTTCTTGCAACTTCAACAACACAGTTATCCAAACTTTTGCTCAAACAGCATCAAATTAGTCAAGAAATCATATAATCCACGCTGTTTCCACCATTTTATTGTAGAAATGGAAAATTTATCATCTCACCATAAAAAAAATCCAGCTCACTACTTTCAATCTAGTACTTCACTGATTGCCTCCTATTCTCCGTTTCTGCAATGAAACGGTGCAAAAAGCTTGAGTATTATGATTCCTTGCCTAAGGCTGTGACCATAGTGGGTAAGGTGAGATGCGATCGGATGCGATAAGTTATGAGATGAGAAGAGGGATGTTTGATAGGCCATAGTGCATGAGGTTTTCAATGAGGGTGCGCATGTTGTTTTCACATCCTTTTTCGCCTATTTCGTGCGCATCAACGACTCGCGTGATTTGAGCGATGAAGTCGCTTGTATGTTGAAGCGCTTCTTTGGATGTGGGTAGTGAAATGATCGTTTCATCTAGAGGAGCGGAAAGATAAAATGCACCCGTTTTTTGTTTTGCGCGGGTCGTTTTTTTTTTTTTTGCTATAACTTAGTAAGTTTTGATCCTGTTGCAATAGCAAAACCCGACCAGTTTAAAAAAAAATCTGGTGTAACTGTACAAGATTGAGATTATTGAATTAATTATTTGAGAAAAGAATGTATAACATGTAATTATATCCGCGTGAGCGGTGTCTCTATGTATACATATATTTTTACTTTCCGAACTGGGCTATCTGAGTGTTGATTTCAATTTAAATCAATATGAGACTGTTATACTGATTTTCGGCATTAAAACATTACTTGATTGTGCTGACCTCGGCAAAAAAAAACAAAAATTCGGCAAGTATGCATTATTAAGAGTATAGGTTTTTTTTTATTACAAAATTTTCGGCGATATCTACGAGAAAAGATGTCTCTAATAGGTACACAATATTCATCATAAGGACTGTATCGTTAATTATGAGTACACCTTTGAGGCCCTGTATTAAAAATACTAAGTCTTATTTTGACAACTGATGTGTGTTTACGTGTTGCTAGCGTTGTAAACAAAAGATAACCTTCATTAAAAGTTAAAGTTTTTCCTCCAGTGCAGCAACGCGAGTGTTTACGGATGAGAAGCGAAAATCGAATGTGACCAGGTACTGCTATAAAAAATGATTATCGCTAAGAAAATTAGCAAAAGTTGGAGGTGTTAGCGTTTTTTCTGTCCAAAATGCTGTCAAACGATTCGGTATGCATAACACACTGATAGACTCACCTGAACGCGACAGAAAACCAGGTGCGTCCAAATCAAATTTGGACAGCAAAATTTGCAAAATCTTCAAAAGAAAAAAGGAGGTATTCATCATAGATTGCACAAAAAAGTGTGGAACGACTAAGTATTGGTATGGTTCAGCACACCGCGCCAAGGAGCGTAATTCCCTGAAGACTTACCCAAAACAGAAATGTCCAAAAACAGTCAAATTCTGTCGGATTATGTGAAAACTCGGGCTCGGAAACTGTACGACGATGTTTTGAGCAAAAATTACATGTGCATAATCATGGATGATGAAACGTATGCCATATTGGACAACAAGGCACTTCCAGGGGCACAGTTTTTCCCTGTGAAGCGTGGCACTGATGTTCCGAATTCGGAGAAATCGATTTTTTGCAAAAAAGTTGGGAAAATGTATTAGTTTGGCATATATGATAAGCAATTTGCCAAAGTGGTATGAAATCGTCACCTTTCTTCACCGCCCAAGTATGAACGTCGAAATATACCGGAAGGAATGCCTTCAGAAACCAATTCTGCCACTCATCTGAAAGCACAAAGGTCCTACATTATTTTGATCGGATTTGGCATCCTGTCACTATGCGCGTGACACCTTCGACTGGTATGAAGAAAACAATGTCCGATTTGTGGCAAAGGCAATGAACTCTTCAAATTGCCCGGAATTTAGGCACATTAAGAAGTATTTGGCTTTGATGAAAGGGAAACTACGGCAAAAGGATAGAGGAGCAGAGGACGTCATCAAATTCAAGAAAAACTGGGCCAACCCAAGCAAAATCATCGACGGAACGGTTGTCCAAAACCTTATGAAGAACACCAAGAAGAAGGTGCGAGAGCTGGCAAGATTCACGAAAAATTAAATATAAAATGATACCATGGGCTTTTCTGATGGCCAATAAACAATGTAATTGAATTTATTTAACAAAACAAATAAAACATTTTCAGATATAGCAATTTTCTGGTGTACTCATAATTAACGATACAGTCCTTATATTAGGTAAAAGAGTATCAATCGAAATTGATGTCACACTCTTTTCGTTAAGGGATCTAGTTTTGCCTGACAAAGAAAAAAAAAGAACTTTGCAACCTGCTAAAAGAATCCTTTTAGCAATTAAGTTGAATACCATAAAATCTTAAACTTTCTAACTTGCACATGAATAACATGCACTGAACAAACGAACATATCAAACATTGATCACTTGATTCAAATCCCGAACAGAGAAAATAAAAGGTTTTCTTATACACATATAATAATAAAATTATGCTGTAAAAAAACTTAAACGATTTGATGGAATACTATTTTATATACAACTAGCTGTCCCGGCAAACTTTGTCTTGCCGTCTTGTGGTGGTTTGACAACTGTTGAGCTCAAAATAGCACCGCACTCTAGATTGGTTTAATTTCGATCGTGTTGATTTTCTTCCCAGCTCATAAAAATCAGTACTTTATTATTTTCCAACTTTTTGAGTTGATTTTCGTAACTTTTTATACATATAAACACAGCCAGCATGAATACGAAACGAAACGTGCAAGGGTCATGCTGATCGGTTCGGCCGTTCGTGAGTTTTGTTGCCTCAAAGAAGCTACAAACTCATTTTTATATATATAGATATATAGATGAAATATGTTATTTTAGGGCCGATTCAAATATGACGTCCATAATTTTTCGGGAATTTTAGACCCCCCCTCCCCCCTCTGTCACGCTATTTTGTATACCTTATACATGGAGTGTCACACTTTCTCCGACCCCCCCCCCTAAACGATGGACGTCATATTTGAATGACCCCTTACATGGTGATCGATAGACAGTATGATATCTTTTTATTACGTCTGGTCCATCAAAATGCATGTCATGTGAAAAAGCATTGAGATATGTTTAAAAACAACAACATATTAACGCATTTTATATTACCTACTAGCATTCCCAACACATTAAATCCGCATTGCTTTACATACACAACGAACGCAATCATAAAATCCATACCCGACAAGCATTCTCTTGCATTCTCTTGCGATCACATGCGTCAAAGCAGCTTCATCGCATCTGCGCACTCATCGCAACTCATCTACTATGTACGGTTCATGCGTTCTGCATATAGTTTCCACAGAGTGTGCTTCGACGCTTATCCGATCTCTTATCTCTTTGCATCGCACCTCAGCCACTATGTGCTCAACGTAATTTGATGCTGTTTGAGCAAAACTTTGGATAACTATGTTGTTTATGTTATACCGGGTTCCAGCAAGATTGATAATACTACATTGAACGTGCCCCATTGAGACCCGACGAGACAATAATTCTGGACAGCAGACTGAGAAAACAGGTAAATTACTTATAAGAGATAAATGAAGTAAAAGTAAACATAAGATTGATAACAGATATCGGATACGCACGACGAGGACGAAACCGTCTACACAGTGGTCCAAACTGAATTTATTGAGGACAAAATTTGTAAGATTAATTTTCGTATATTTGATATTGATATGGACAAAAACATAAATGTAACATTTCAATAGGTGATTTCGTCGCCTAAAAAGGAAGGTAGAAGGGAAGCCGTTAGAGGAAGAAAGACAAACTAAAATTGTTAGTGTATTTATGCGAGTAAGAAATGCTAAATTGTAAGATTTTTGACGAAACATTAAATTTTATTGCTTACAGTTTGATCTGTCATAACGTAAAACGGCTTATTTTCAAAAACGGTTTGTTGATCCGAAATTCCGATCCGAACATCAACTATGCCAAATTTGAACCAATTGACAAAATTTTTGGAACGCGGTAAGATACATACATATAGTATCTAGCCGTTTACAAAATTTCAAGTCATTTTTTTTTGGAATTCACTGAGTTATAGCGAAAAGTGCCCAAAATACCGGCCACTGCCCAAGAGGCTCGCTACCCTAGGTGTTAATACTAAATTCGAACTTGTACTTCTCTCAATTATTCTCATGTACACGTGATTTTGCCAAAAAAGAAAGTAACAAAAAGAATGAAAACAATTGGTGTCTAAATCATCTATTTTTGAAATAGGATAGACATAGGGACATAGCATTAAGAAGGATACACATATCAGGCCAAACATGTCTAAATGTCCTATCTGCAGAAGAGAGTCTCTCTTTGGTTTCCCGCTCTTTCGTTAATATCTCAGCTGTTTATTTGTATTATGATTGCCTCCATGCTTTGAACGATGGCAAAACAATCGTCTTTTGATTTGTACTGCAAAAATAGTTGAAAAGTGTATCATTACATTGCAATAATTGAAAGAGAAAGTGAACAAAGAGAGCCTCTCAAATGCAGATAGGACCTATTGAAATGTTTGGCCTGATATGTACCCTATCACAGAATGAGCTTTTAATGTTTTTAAAGAAAAAAAAACCAAGCGCCTCCATGGCGGTATCAGCATCCCGATGGAGCCACACGATATATCACGATACCAATGTAATGAATAAAGCTTAATGAAACGCAATTTTGCGTTTCAATGCGCAAAGCTTCTGCTGTCACGATGTTTGCATACCTTTCAGGCGTTATTTTGTTGAAATATTTCTCCAAAAGCTCATTCACTCACACCGAAAAATATTTCTACTCAGTCCGATGCGAACATGTATTGATGTTGGGGATCATAGAGCTGTGGTTGTATCTGATGGGGCCGATGGGAGACTTTTGTATTCGACGGTCTCGGTAATACATTCGCAAGTTTATTTACAATCGCGACAGTATCATTCCAAAGTTCATATCAAACGATAACAGAAAATCGCACTGTAATACCTGCCACAGTACCTGTAATCGGCGAATCTCGGCGTTCACAACTACCTCAAAAAGGCAATTAAATCCAAGAAATTTGCATCAAACGTTGGAGAATGTTCCTTCGTGCAGTAGTTCGTCAGTCAAACATGTTGGGTCAGAGAAATTTGTGCAGCCAGATTAGCTCCCCTCGATTAAAGGGGAAAGTTGCAGTTGTCACAGCATCCACCGATGGGTAAGTTGCGATGAATCGGTTTATTTATAGACACTGTTATCTGTCGTCTTATCACCTTCCATTCAGCATTGGTTATGCCATCGCAGAACGATTAGGCCAGGAAGGAGCAAAAGTGGTCGTCAGCAGCCGAAAGGAGCAAAATGTGGTCAAAGCGGTGGATCAACTGACCAAGAGCGGACTGGATGTTGTTGGGGTCAAGTGTCACGTTGCCAATGCAAGCGATCGAAAGGCCCTGTTCGAGAAAGCCGTCGAGAAGTTCGGTGGAATCGATATTCTGGTGTCGAACGCTGCCGTGAACCCAGAAGTGGGGGCTGTTCTGGATGCTAGTGAAGCGGCGTGGGATAAGATTTTCGAAGTCAACGTAAAATGTTCGTTCCTGCTGGCCAAGGAAGCTCTGCCTTATCTACGCCAGAGGAAAAATGGAAGCATTGTGTTCGTGTCTTCGATCGCCGGCTTCCAACCTTTCTCTCTGCTTGGAGCATATTCTGTAAGCAAGACGGCACTGTTCGGGCTGACCAAGGCAGCCAGCCAGGATTTGGCGCCGGAAGGCATCCGGGTTAATTGCATCGCACCGGGTATTGTGCGAACCAAGTTTGCTGCTGCTGTAAGTATTCAGTTGCTTTCTAGTTCTAATATACCTAAAAGTAAATTTTTACTCTTTTATAGCTCCATGAGTCGGAATCGGCTCGGGACACCGCTCTGGAAAAGATCCCAATGGGTCGATTTGCTCAGCCACCGGAAATTGCAGGTGTTTGTGCCTTCTTGGTGTCTGACGATGCCAGTTACATTACGGGAGAAACGATTGTGGCGTCTGGTGGAATGCCTTCGCGACTTTAATATGTGAGCGATTCCAAGCAACAGCATCAAAATTAAGGAAAATTTTTAATTCATGATTTTCTATTGAACTGAAACTTTGCACAGTTTTTCAGTTCCATCTAAATCGCCATTTTTCGATATCAAATTTTTATTTAGAGCCACGACTAACTTTTCAAAAGGGTGTATGTGAAAATGGTTCAAAAATATTCAAAAATATGCACAGCCAAAACGGATTGTTCGATTGTTATGAATTTTTCAGCAAAGTTAGATAGCTAAATGGTGATTTCTAAGAAAATATACACTGTGAAAAAAAATCTATTTTATCATTGAAAAACATCATTTTTGTCACAAAAACTCAAATATCTCAAAACCCTATCTTTTTACCAACTTGAATTTTTTAGGGAAAACGGTCCATTGTATTAGCAATCTACCATAAAAATTTGGTGATGGTAAACTAATAAACAAAAAAGTTATAACATTTCAAAAATTTCACAATTTTTACATTTAGTAAAAAAAATTTTTCTGTGTGAATTATTTCGGCCGGGAATCGCGATTTGATGCTGATTTTATTGTTCAGCAAAGTTAGATAACTAAATGGCGATTCCTAAGAAAATATACACTGTGAAAAAAATCTTTTTTAACATTAAAAAATATCATTTTTGTCACAAAAACTCAAATATCTCAAAACCCTATCTTTTTATCAACGTAATTTTTTAGAGAAAACGGTCCATTGTATTAGCAATCTACCATGAAAATAAACAAAAAAATTATGACAATTCAAACATTTCACAATTTTCACATTTAGTAATAATTTTTTTTAGTGTAAATTATTTCGGCCGGAAATTGAAGTTTGATGCTGATTTTATTGTTAATGGCCTTGCGTGAGTAAAACAAGTTGTTTTTATTATATATTATATATACATATAATATACTATGTACCGAAATGTTCCGATTTTATCACGCCCTCCGCGCATTAGTCGTTTATTCATTAATTTGCTGTTACATTTGAGGACAAGTGTTTTCCCTCTTCTTCAAGATGAATGTTGAAAGCGTGTTTTGCAACGTTAAAAATATTGAAATGGGTGTTCGCAACGGTGCAAGACCCCTCGTTATCGGTTACCATTACCGATTCAACCGATCCAGAAATCGCCTGACATTCTCGGCGAGAAATGTCATGAACGATGATGAGGGAAAGTTGACACCGAACGTTCGATACGGGTTAAAAAGAAAGACGAACTCTTTGAGACAATTAAATATTCTAAATTTGTTATTCTAGAATTATTTATTCTAAAAGTTGTAAATCTAGTATTTGTTCCTAAAATTATACGTAAGTATTTATGAATTATTGTAAAAATGAATTCGGCCCTAATTGTAAACTTAATTTAAAGGGACATAAACACAACTACACTTTGTTACGAGTAGACGGACAAATTAACGAAAAAGACAACAAATGTAAGTAACATTAAACTACGACATGCAACGTGAAACTTAATAAACTATTCTTGTAGCTTAAAGCCTACTCAAGCAAAAATACGAGTTTGCTATTAAGAGTCCGAATCGTGACCGTCTTCGTAACAAACTTTAAGATTTGTTCTACTGTTTCGGTGAGGAAAACATAACCATGTCCAACGGTGAAGCAGCTGCCGACTCACGTGAGATGCGTTATGCAACACAACACCAATGCATTCTATGCAATCAACCGAACCACGCCGATCGTAAAATGGTCCAGTGTGATGTATGCGATCGCTGGTACCATTTCAGATGCGTTGGAGTGAACGATAGCATCGAAGACCCGGAACGTAGTTTCCGATGTACGTCATGCGCTGTTCCCGATCCTCCGGGCTCGACAGTATCGACGTCTGCTAGCATTCGTGAAGCACGAATCCAGCTCGAAGTGCAGCGTTTAGCGGAGGAGAAGAGGCTGCGGGAGAAGGTACAAGCGGAAAGGGAGAAACAGGAGCGAGATCTGCAAGAGATGACCTTGCGACTTGAACGAGAGCGGATGGACAAGGCAGTGAGGGAAAAGTTTGCCTTGGAGAAGGAATACCTACAAAAGAAATACGACCTTCTACACATACAACTGGATGACGATGACGCAGGCAGTGTTCGGAGCCGTTACAATCGTGGAGCGGAAGATGTTGTGGATTGGATATCTCATAATCCGGCTGAGACCATGAGTGCCAACCCTGGGAATAGTCCCACTGGACTCACATCACAACTGGAACCAATCCCAAATTTCGTTCAACAGACAGCGGCGAATACTGAAGCGAACTTATCTCATCCAAATCCTCAATTCACATCCAATGCTCAACCGATTTCGTCAAGTTTTGCTGCTGGGGCTCTGAATCCCTTATCTTGCGCTTCGATCGCACCGATCTCGCCGACCACGCATCCTCTATTGCCAATTAACAGTTTCGTCAGTCATGGTAGCTACGGTAGAGCAATAGCTACCCCGGCGAACAATGTGCAACGATGTGTACCATCTGTGATGATAGATATGAACAATATGTTTGTGATTTCACCAACAACTACGACAACGGCGGTATCATTTGCCTTGCCGGCACTCACGACGCAGCAGATGATATGTATGCCGTCGACTCTACCACAGTCGTTATCATCCGTCCAACTATCACAACCGCAAGCAGCGCCATTATTAGTTCCACCATCATCACTGTACCGATCAGCACACACTACCGTAGCGTCGTGTTTACCATCAAGAGGGATTCCATCAGTGTGGCAACAATCATCAGTCGTTAGTATGCCACCACCAACTCACCATTCTACACCAGCAAGCTTGCCTTGGGAGCGCCGTCAGGCAGGAGAGTTTTACGCACACCAACAACCTGTTCGTTCTCAGGAAATCCAGCAAAACTCTGCATCGATTTCGGTTAGCCGAGCCAGTCTGCATCAAACTGTGGGTGATAATGCTCGCTCTGTGGGTCAGTATGTACAACCTGCGGAGGTGGTAAGTAGCAGCTACGCGATGCATGACACTCGAAATTCGTACCAAAATGGTACTACAAATTACTGGCTAAGAGGGTCCAATCATATTCCGTTGCAAACAGTACCACAGCCAGGTAATATATCTGGTTATAACCAAGGATCACATACCTGTGTGAATACAGGTCACATAGGGTATCAGGGCATGCAAATCAATCAAACTTCTGGTCGTCCTTCCCAATATGTTCCGCGGGGTTCCCAATTGACTTCAGTTCACGATGGGGGTTCAAATATGACTTCGTTACCAGTATCGACAGTTCCAGTGTGTTTACCAGCTTCACTAGATCATGGACCTAATGCACAGCAAATCGCCGCTCGACAGGTAGTACCAAGAGAGCTCCCAACATTTGATGGAAATCCGGCAGAGTGGCCACTGTTTTGGAGTAGCTACAACACTTCAACACAGATGTGTGGCTATACGGGAGCTGAAAATTTACTGCGATTGCAGCGCTGTTTGAAGGGTGAGGCAAAAGCAGCAGTAAGCAGTTTTCTGCTTCATCCATCGAATGTGGATGATATTTTATCCACCTTATGTACACTGTTTGGTCGACCAGATGCCATCATCAACACTTTGCTTAATGATGTCAGAAGTACTCCAACTCCAAAACCAGAAAAACTGGAAACTCTTGTGAGCTTCGGATTGGTGGTGCGCAACCTTTGTGCCCATTTAGTCTCAGCAGGGCAAGAAATGCACCTGGCTAACCCGATTTTGCTGCAGGAACTTGTTGAGAAGTTGCCGGCCAACGTTAAACTTGGTTGGGCAATGCACAAGCAAACGGTAGCAGTTGCAGATCTTCGTACGTTTGCCGAGTACATGAACGTGATAATTAATGCAGCGAGCAGTGTAACTAGCTGTCACTCGGAAGGCACAAAAACCGAGCGGCAAAAAGGAAAAGCGTTTGTGAATTCAGTTCGTTCGGACAACATTGAGAGTGATCAGCATGAGTACCAAAACAGCGATTGCTGTAGAAAATCGTGCGGAGAGTCGACGATGTCAGCAGCTTCGGAAGTGCGTCCATGTGCGGTTTGTCAGGTACATGGCCATAAACCGAGGGATTGTCATGCCTTCAAGGACAAAAGTCTCATTGAACGGTGGAAAGTCGTGCAGGAGGCGCATCTATGTAAGCGCTGCTTGTATCCACATGGGAAGTGGCCTTGTAAGGCACCGGCTTGTGGGACAGATGGTTGTAAGGATAACCACCACAAGTTCCTCCATCCAGGTAACCCGAGTAACGATGAGAGAAACTCCGAAAGCTCAGTGCTAGCTTCGACTTCTGGAGTGGTCACGGTTCATCAACGTCAACAACAAAAAATTTTGTTCCGTGTCATACCGGTCAGCCTACACGCCAACGGGAAATCAGTAAACACGTTTGCCTTTTTGGACAGCGGCTCGGATTCTACTTTGTTGGAGAGCTCTATTGCCAAGAAGCTTGGAGTAACTGGTGCAGACTTTCCTCTCTGTATGCAATGGACCAATGGTATAAGGCGAACAGAAGAGAACTCAAAACGTGTACAATTGGAGATTTCCGGTAGTAGCGGTAAACGTTTCTGGATGTGTGGAGTGCATACTGTTTCCAGCCTGGATTTACCGAATCAAACCATTAATCACGACGAGTTGCAAGAGAAATTCCCATACTTGAAGGGACTTCCCATTGCAAGCTATGTTGATGCTATTCCCGGAATATTGATAGGTTTGGACAATGGCATGTTGAGTTCAACTTTAAAGCTCCGCGAGGGCAGCGCAGAGCAACCAATTGCGGCCAAGACGCGTCTGGGATGGACGCTGTATGGAAGATCTGGAGATGTGGATTCTACATTGCTGCGACGAGTTTCTCACCAGCGCCGCAGCTCAACGAATGAAGTTCCTCAAGATTTGGGGAAATCAGTTTCTATCGTCGAGAGATTTGGTGTAGGGTCGAATAAGGTTGTTGCCATAAGCGAAGAGGATTCAAAAGTATCTACAGAAGCGATGAACGTTGACGAGGGTAATGAGCACAATAGCAGCGACGAAGCTTGTGGAGCAGAAAGGTCAGTCGAAGAAATAATTGACAAAATTGAGCTACTTCACCATGACGAGATGGTCAACATGAGGGAAGCTCAACATCGAGAGTACGATAAGGGCGGTTCGGAACTAACGGACGCAACGGACAAATATCGATTCCTGATAGGGAGTGGTGTGTATTCGGGTATGGATGGCCGTATCTGGAGCGCGGACGTTAAAATAGGAGCCAGTAAATATGATCAGCCGTTAACTGAGAAGGTGGCCTTGGACGTGCTGGAGATGTCTAGTATGGCTGAAGGCACAACTTCAAGCAATACGGGGCGGAGTATGTTCGCAACGGTGCAAGACCCCTCGTTATCGGTTACCATTACCGATTCAACCGATCCAGAAATCGCCTGACATTCTCGGCGAGAAATGTCATGAACGATGATGAGGGAAAGTTGACACCGAACGTTCGATACGGGTTAAAAAGAAAGACGAACTCTTTGAGACAATTAAATATTCTAAATTTGTTATTCTAGAATTATTTATTCTAAAAGTTGTAAATCTAGTATTTGTTCCTAAAATTATACGTAAGTATTTATGAATTATTGTAAAAATGAATTCGGCCCTAATTGTAAACTTAATTTAAAGGGACATAAACACAACTACACTTTGTTACGAGTAGACGGACAAATTAACGAAAAAGACAACAAATGTAAGTAACATTAAACTACGACATGCAACGTGAAACTTAATAAACTATTCTTGTAGCTTAAAGCCTACTCAAGCAAAAATACGAGTTTGCTATTAAGAGTCCGAATCGTGACCGTCTTCGTAACAATGGGTATAGATGTTGAAGAATATTACAGGGCATTTTTGAAAAGGGGCGTAATTAAATTGTTTAAACAGATGTCGCTGATGGCAATTTCTCAGTTGTTGTCGTTTTCGAACTTCCTGCGCCCTGCTTTACCGATGATATACAGATGGCTCGTTTGTCAAATTTTAGACGGCAGGACGTGCAAATGCGTAATTTTGTACACAATGTGGACATTTGGGCATAACCAGTCTCTTTCAGTTTATCTATGGTGCTTTCGGTGAGATTTCGTAACTCTTTTGAACATTTTTTTTCATCAAACGGTCTACAAGAGAGCGTTGAGTTGAAGACCTTTGAGAAAGCGACTGTTCATCTTGTTCGTTAGATTATAATAAACAAAATCACTTATTAATTTTAACTTACTTGTTTGGTGTTGGTGGCTGAAGAAAAAAAATACTATACAATTTTTAATATTCATAGCGGTAGTATTTTTTTGTTTTTTTCGTGAGCATTGTCAGGTATGTATACAGACAAACAAACGTAACACTGGCGAAATTTTCATTGACCACGCCTTCAACGATCATTTTGAATCTTGGTTGTGGCTTTCATAACAAGAAGAGCGCCCATCGTTTTTCTTTGCGTTTGACGTTTCACACTAGCGCCTTCTGATGACGATATATCACAACGCAGTGTTTCGTGAAACATTTCCACCAGGTGGTGATAGTGTGAACTGGGCGATGAATTTTCACTAAAATTGTTCTAGGCGTTTCGTCTGTTTGTCTGTGGTATGTACCTCTTATGCATTTGTTGTTGTTGAAGTTACTCGCATTCTTCCGATCATAAAGTCTGTTCTCTAAGAGGGATTTTTTTTGCGGATAAACTAGACGTATACGCGTATAAAAAAACTTTTATTATACAGCTTTTGTCTTAAAAATAAATTCAATTCCATTTTTCTTATAATCAACAGCTTTTCAACACTATCAAGGTATTTTTTCACCAGTCACGTACAATAAAAAGTATGACAATCTCAATATTTTTGATCACAAAACTGGATCGCATCTAAGTTTCAAATAGATACTATAGTAATTACGAATAATCAAACTAAAGTATCATGAAAACAACTTGTTTAATTCAGGCGGTAGCCTTTACAATAAAATCAGCATCAAAATATAATTCTCGAAATAATTTACACAGAAAAAAAATTTTTTTTGTTACTGAATGTAAAAATTGTGAAATGTTTGAAATGTCATAACTTTTTTGTTTATCAGTTTACCATCACCAAAATTTTATGGTAGATAGCTGATATAATGGGCCATTTCCCCTAAAAAATTGAAGTTGGTAAAAAGATAGGGTTTTGAGATATTTGAGTTTTTGTGACAAATATCATATTTTTTCAAAGTAGAAAAAAGAAATTTTTTACAGTGTATATTTTCTAAGGAATCATCATTTAGTTATCTAACTTTGCTGAAAAATTTATAACAATCGAACAATCCGTTTTTGCTGTACAGCTTTTAGAATATTTTAGAACTATTTTCGCATACACCATTTTGAAAAGTTAGTCGTGAGTGAATATGAAGGTTTAATATCAAAAAATGGCGATTTATATGAAATTGAAAAACTGTGCAAAGTTTCAGATATTTTTGAAATGGTCGCTCAGGATCGACTGACATGACTCCGTGGAATTCCTCATGTATCTATAATATTGGTTCATGGTTGTTGAAATAAACTGTTTTGGTTTTCTTTAACTTATTGTGTCAGTTGATAAGCGAGGACATTTGGATTAAAAGCTTTCGATCTTGCCCTTCATTATGGAAGCTTTTGAAGAAACTTGCCAACAGTGGTTTGAAAAACTCACAAGGGGAAGTTTGGTCTGGCCAAGCTGGAGCTGACTTTTGGATGCCTAATTATTAGCAAGGACATTCGGATGAAAATATTCCGGTCTAACAAACGAAGATGAATTCAACGTTAGATATTTCGTGATCAATTTGACTTAGAATTAAAATAACATTTCTTCACCTTACCCAATCATGGTTCTCTTTCGTCCGCGCGCTCGAACCTCCTCATACTTGGCAATGGTTTCCGGTACCTTGAACTTGCTATGCTCCTTGTAGCTCTCCAGTACCCAACTGAAGAATTCCGGCACCTCACTGTGGGCACTCAGCAGCGCCCGCTCTAGCACGTACAAATCGACTCCCATGTCCTCCACGTTCAACGAGTGATAAGACAAGCCGAAGTCAATCATTACCAGCCTGTAGGGCAGAGCCGAACCTTCTTTCACTTCCGGGTCCAGCAGCATGTTGGAGGTAGTTAAATCACCGTGGATGATATTATGACCATGTAGCAGTCCCACTGCTCGTCCCATTTCCTTCGCCAGCTGCTCAATCTTCGTATTATCTCCCTCAAGGACAGCCTCGTCCACCAGCTGCTTCGCGGTCTTCGCCTTTTCCAGATATTCCATGTAAATCTTCCTCCCCGTCAAATCAACCCCCATCAGCTTGGGGGTGTCCACTCCCGCAGCCTTGCATCGTTCGAAGGCTTTCTGTTCGGCTTTGATGCGCTGGCGGGTCAGCTGCACGTCCAAATCCGGATGGCGGTACTTTTTGGAGAACCGTTCCTTAACCAGGCAGCGAGCGCCGTTGTACTTACCGATGTACAGCTTGCCTTCGGCGCCTTGCTTCAGCAGTGTCCCGGGGGTGACGGAGTCGCTGTCTGTATTGTCGTCTGCAGCCATTTCCGGTGAAGGCTAGGTCCAATTCTTTCCTTGATCTGAGCAAAAGTTGTAATAACTAATAGGCTACCGTTAAGAAATAAATTACAATTACAATTACAATATCAGAAGTTTTCACGGCTTGCCGGATTGGGGAAACCGGAGGAACAGGATGCAGAACCAAACCGCGGACGATAACAAACACAAACCAGAATCTGACAGAAGAAAAGAAAACAGTACACTGTTCACATCTCTTCCAAACTACACGGAAAAGTTTAAATGCTTCGGCCCAAAAAACAACTTGACAAACAGTTCAAACATTATGTAAGCTGTTTATAATATTGTTAACGTTTGAGTTAATGTTACCCTATAATTTAACAATATTGATTTCGACCAGCGAAAATATATAGAACTAATTTTCAACCATCTCTCGAACTGTTGATGTCTATTAAATTGTACACTTATAATTTCCAATGGTTCATTCCAAGATAGCTTGCAACGGAAAACATTAAATCAGTAACAAATTTTGAAAACGACGTATAATCAATGGTGTAGCATTGATTATACGTCGTTTTCAAAATTTGTTACTGAAATAATGGTCACCGAACAATCACACAATCTGTTACCGTGTGACATATAGTTCAAAGACAATTATGTATGGTCCATACCGAAAGCAAACCAATGATGATGCCACGCACACATTTGAGAAGATTATTGTTCTGCATTAAATGGACTGTTTCTGTTATGCCTGGTTTACATTGTTCAACTGAAACGATCATTTCACTTGCTAACTTCTCAAAAATGTTCAATCCAATGGAATGATGTGTTTAGACTGAGCAAATGACTTGAGTGTTCACTTGAATGCTCTTGAATGCATCTCAGTTGAAGCAAGTGTTTACATTGTTCAACTCGTGCGGAGCGTAAGCAAACTGAATTGAATTCAGCTCACATGAATCGCGGGTTTAGACGGGGCAAGTGAGACGATTTCGTTCGACTTGCATGAAAAAGTTCAACATGTTCAACTTTCGTTCAAGTCAAGTCAGTTGCTCAAGTGAGATGAATGGTGGTGTTTACACGTTCAATTCGCATTCAAGTGGGCATTTTCCATTGACTTGAATCAAGTCACTTGCACTGTCTAAACCAGGCATTACTGTTAAAAACGTTTTGTGTGCGTGTTATCAAGTTTTGCCTAGCTCCGGTTGATTTGGATAACCTAGCGACCAATGTTTACTTTCATGCGTGACAAAAAAGGAAACTTTAACTGTTCTAGTGGCAAATAAATATTCAAAATCTAAGGTGGTAAGTAGTACAATTATTTATTACCGATATTCAGCAACAAATTATTGATTTTATTTATAGAAAAACAACGTTCACGGACGACTTTGCCATACCGCCTGGGACCTGCACACGCTCCCGAAACCCCCATCGAACGGCTCCAATCGTTCCGGAAGCCGATAATCCATCCCTTCTGGTCCTCTACGGAAGGTCTACGCAGATTACGGAGTCGAGCCGTACGTGAAAAGTAACCCGATTACTTCAAAAACGGAAAAAATATTCTCCGTCCGATGAGTATCCGCCTTCGGATCCACCCCACTGAAGAAAAGTTTTCCGCAAGCATCAATGCCGGTTGGTGCTCTAGTAACATACCGTGTCACCATATTTGCGCAAATGACCAGTATAATTCGTGAGGCACAATGAGCAGCTGCAACGAGAGCTGCAAGGCCCGGCGTTCAACATCAATTAGGTAGGATTCCCGGAGACTCCGGCACAACCAGAAAGTTCAGTGTTACGCGTTTTCGGATGTATTTTATGTTCATAGCCTAAGTAATCAATAAAACAAGGTGCACTATTTAAAATTTGTAGCAAATTATTTTGAGTGTTTCCGAATTGGGTACTTTATTTTTCTCTTTAGGTTCGAATGCAAAAGAACAGTATAGAATAGTGTTCATAGCCATATAAGCACAATATGGTTTACAGTTATTCTACTATGGAGAACTATAATTCACCTGTTATACATACATTATTTGTTTTTCTTCCGAATTTATGGTTAAACTGTTCTCTAACCATTTTCTATGCAGTGAATTGTCTGAAAAGCTGGATAATATATTGTACGCCCGATTGTTTAATTTATTCTGTAAATGAGTTACCGAGCTCAGCTAATATTGTCACGCTTATCTTTTATTAAAGTCCTGCGGCGGTCGACGCTCGCAAGGCATACCGCCGCACTTGCCGCCGCATGACAGTCGCAAGGCAAAACAAAAGAAAAAGTGTTCCCGCCAAAAACAAAAGCACGTGGATTTCGCGAAGTGACAGATGTTTTTGAATGTACCGTCTACCCCCGTTGGTTTGACCGCATCTAATCTGAACACTTTTTAGTTTGACCCCCGCTGGTCTGCACATCGTTCAAACTAAAAATGGAACAAACGTCATTCTTGTCTTGGAACGGGGTGAAACGGAACGCAAAATCAAAACAAAACAGCAAACAGAGTTACCATCATTGTGTTTTTCGATGCCAACAGCGTTACCAGAACTTCAAATTAAAAAATGAACCCCGGTGGTTTGCATGAGGGGTCGTTCAAACCAACGGGGGTAGACGGTATTTGTGACGAACGGCAAGAGTGGCTCAGTGGAATAAGTGTTCTTGCTGTCAAACCCCATAATATATTATATTATAATGGAATTATATACTTTTAAATCTGGTGACGCTGTTATGATTAGTGACTGTCGCGCTAATATCAGAAGCCAGAGGCAGATAATCGCCATACATATTCTGATTTTTCTTGAGAGGCATTTGTCGCGCTACACCATTGATTATACGTCGTTTTCAAAATTTGTTACTGATATAATGGAATTATATACTTTTAAATCTGGTGACGCTGTTATGATTAGTGACTGTCGCGCTAATATCAGAAGCCAGAGGCAGATAATCGCAATATTCTGATTTTTCTTGAGAGGCATTTGTCGCGCTTATCTTTTATTAGAGTCCTGCGGCGGTCGTACGCTCGCAAAACATACCGCCGCATGACAGTCGCAAGGCAAAACAAAAGAAAAAGTGTTCCCGCCAAAAACAAAAGCACGTGGATTTCGCGAAGTGACAGATGTTTTTGAATGTATTTGTGACGAACGGCAAGAGTGGCTCAGTGGAATAAGTGTTCTTGCTGTCAAACCCCATATAATGGAATTATATACTTTTAAATCTGGTGACGCTGTTATGATTAGTGACTGTCGCGCTAATATCAGAAGCCAGTGGCAGATAATCGCCATATTCTGATTTTTCTTGAGAGGCATTTGTTGTAGGTATGAAACGCAAGCACAACCGCTATGAAATAAATAAGCGAGTAATGAAACAGAAAAATCGTCCATTCATAAATTACAGCTTAAGAAAATCTTAAGTGTTTTTGCCTCTCCAGAAATTTTGGCAAATCACTCCAGAATGTTTTTTAGAATTGCTCAAGTGATTGCTAAAGGACTTTCTCCAGAGATTTCTTAGGGAATGGACCACTAAAATGGCCGCTATTAAATGAACAGATAGCGCCACCGTAGCCTTGTGTGTTTGACGTAACTCGACTGCTGTACACTGTGTCCATATACCGTGGCGCTTTTGTTTTGATGCGGTGAGTAGCGAAAAAGTCGGCTTCAATGATCCATTACTTCGGAGAATCCTACACTGAAATAATTCTAAGAGCCTATTTTATCAGACACTGCACATACATTGTACCCCTAGTCTGACACGTTCACTTCAAATGAATCATTATACGTATCATATCATAAACAATTCCGATTGGAAAGCCTTCTAATAAAACTCAATGACACTTGCGCATATCAGAGTTATATGCACATAACACGATCGATACATTAGCTGTGCATATAACTTTGGCCGGGTGGAAAAACAACATTGGCAGATAAAGTGGAATACGTTTTGCAGTGAGCTTCGTGGTCGCGCGGCTAGCGGCGTCGGTCATTTGGCCGTTGTGAGTTCGATTCCCGTTCCAGCCTGAGGAAACTTTTTTTCAAAATGTGAAGGATATTATTGGAGTTGCATATACATCGACGCACAAAATGCAAGACATATAACAATATGATGGCGATCTGAGAGTCATACCACATGCGTCGCATATAACTCTCACTTTCCATTTTCAACCTAAGATTAGATTCATATGATATTCCAATAGTGCAATAATATAGGACTGACATATAATTGTGTGGGCCCATATAGCCGAGGCGGTAAACGCACGGGTATTCAGCATGACCATGCTGAGGGTGACGGGTTCGATTCCCGGTCGGTCCAGGATCTTTTCGTAAAGGAAATTTCCTTGACTTCCTTGGGCATAGAGTATCTTCGTGCCTGCCACACGATATACACATGCAAAATGGTCATTGGCAGAGGAAGCTCTCAGTTAAAAACTGTGGAAGTGCTCATAGAACACTAAGCTGAGAAGCAGGCTTTGTCCCAGTGAGGACGTTACGCCAAGAAGTGGAGTGGAGTGGATATAATTGTGATCGGGAGAGTTGGCTCAGTGTACTGGGCTTGATTCAGAAATCATTTCGAAAATTCATTCACAGATTCATTTAAGAATTTTATTTACACAAAATTCCAGTTTATGGGCACAAACGCAAAAGAGAAATGGATCTGTGAAAAAGGGAATGTTCATGGGGTTGGCTTGGAATCAGTATGGCATTCGATTCCATATAGAATCGTTACTTGTTCTGTGACTTCGCTGGAAAGCATCGATCTAGCGAACTAGCGAATACGGACTTGTGGGTTCGAATTCCACCAATGTTTTAAAGCATTCAGTTTGATCATATCAGCCACTACATATTAAAAAAAAATAGACACCAAACAGTGTAAAAATTGTTGAATTCCATCCGAAATCACGGTTTATAAAATATTGTTTTTATAAAAATTTCGGCGTAAAAATATTGAACGACTTTTTGGTTTCATTCTATTGCTGAAATACTAAAACCTCTACAAACCTCATTCTATCCGCCTGATTTCACCCTTTCGTCCGACTCCAGCATCCAGAGCGTCATCATCGTCCTTTAACTCGTCCACTTTGATCTTACGTATCGAATGCTGTTTCTTTTTCTCATGCCTTAATTTGGGATTTTTGGTCGCCTCGTAGCCATCTGCCTGTGTTTGCTTAAACTGTTCCCACGGATGCTCCCGCACAGCTCCAACGGCATCGTCCAAACTGAGTCCCTTCAATCCCATGTGATCCATCCAGTATTCCAGCTTCAGCTTGTAGCGATTGTACTCCAACTTGAACTCTTCCCGACCGGCCTTTCGCGGTTGTTTATTGTACGCTTGGTTTATTTTCTCGCATTTCTTGTTGAAATTGTCCAGATGTTTAAGGAACGCCTCGTTCGGCTTGAAGCGCTCCTGTTTGACTATTTCCAGCATTTCTGTTACGTAGCGGAAATTTTTCGTTGCCGTACCCTGTCGGAGCATGGCACCCAGAATTTGAATGTTGATCCTGCAAAAATGAACAATTGAATGGTGTTTCGTGACGTAAGTTACGGGCGTTTCGACTCAGTTGACACTTACCTAATATTCGCATCTCTCATCTCCTTCAGCAGGGCGCGTGCTTCCTCCTGTGTGCGACAGCCCAGCGCCAGCACCCCGTATGTGACAATGTCCGGTTCGAGCCTGGCGGTCCGAATCATGGTCAGCACTTCTCGTGCCGCTTCGTAGTCGAATCTCATCGAGCGCTTTTTGATGAGAATGTTGAAGAAATCGATATCGCACCGGATGCCAAGCCTCCGAATCGTCGACAGGATTTGCTTCTCGGCCGCCAGGGTCGGTGGAACCGTGTCCAGCAGTTCCGTCATCGTTTTGATGTCCGGGTGGATTTTTAGGTTTTCCATTTCGGCGAGGATGCTATTGGCACCGCCGAGGAGCAGAAGACGATCTTCTGGCTTTTTAACTTCGCCTAGACTGATGAGACTGCCGAGGTGGGGTTGACTAGAAAGAAGATTTGGGGTGCCTTCTTGATGAATTTCCGGACTCAAATCAGACAATTGCAGATGTTTGGAAGAGTCTGCGGCACTATCTTCAATCAACGCGGGTTGTTGGGATGATTCTTCTAGTTGCGCAGGCTTCTTCCTGCTTTGATATAGAATCTGCTCGATGACTTGCTCGGTGGCTTCCAGATCGCCTAGCCCGCAATCTCGAGCGCATCTCAGCAGTAGATTGAACGAATAAATGTCCGGCTGGGCTTTCAATCGGTACATTTTGTGCCACACTAGAAGCGCATGCCGGAAGCCAAATTCGGTGTCTGTGATGCACGCTTGCAGCAGGAAGTTGAAGGTATCCGTCTGTATTCTCAGCTTTTTGGACATCATTTCATCCACCAGCTGAAAGGCCGTCTTCAGATCACCACATCTTCCGTAAGCTTTGATCATCGCGTTGAAATTGGACTCATTTGGCTCGTAGCCCTTCTCGATCATAATCTCCCGCAATCGGTTCGCCTTATGCAATCCATCGCCCAAAAAGGGCGAATTTGCACAAGCATTAAACAACGAAGTATAAGTTCCGCCCGTTACCTTCAATCCGTGCTGTTTCATTTTGTTATACAACTGGAAGGCTTTCTTACTGTAGCCAACCCGGGCACATCCCCCTATAACCAAATTGAACAGATAGTTGACCGGTTTCACCCGATCTTCCTTCATCCTCACCTCCAGCACATCGATGGCTTCCTTGATTCGTTGATTCTTCAAGTGTCCCTTGATCAAATCCGCATACTCTTTGGTGCTGAGCTTCTGCGATCGAGCTGGTTTGTTCTGGAAGAATTCTTCCTCTTTCCGATCGCCTTCGTCGAGAACTTCCGGTTCTGGCACCCGGGGTGAAAGCGTTCCAAAAGTGTCCGGGTCTTGTTTGGCTTCCAACAGCGAAACATCCTCACTGTCCAGCCGACCACCGGAGATAACTTTGTTGAAGAGCGGTTGCGAAGAGTGAAGGAACCTGACCGATTGAAGCGAATGATCTCGTGGAGGTAGACGGGTTGAAACTGATGCTAAGCGAATTAGATCCCGAGATGTTTTAGCACGAAACATAAGCTGACGGCGGATTGTATGGATAATAGCCGAAGCCATCGTTACTGCAGCACGTTTATAAACTTTTACCTTTTGATTTATGTAATTAAAAACGGCAAAAACTCAGTTGAAATCACATTTTCAGAGGAACAGAGTAACGAAACCAACTGCAGCGATCACCATCACAACAAAAACAGCCGGCAGGAGCACGTTTGTAAATGACAGTTCTCAGTTCTCACACTAGGGGTGTCTGAAAAAATATGTTTTTTCATCGATCAAAACCACACTGGAAACCGTTTTGAGCTGAAACCCGAACAAATTTCCCTGAGCACCCCTACCCAATGTCAAAATGAATACCGGTTCACATCTCTGATTGGGTGTGCGCATCCCGCGGGGGCTAACTTGGCATACAATCAACAAAAGGCGGCATTTCGTGTGTGTTCCTGCTGCTGGTGTGGTTTGCTTGAGTGAGCGCTGGAAAAACATTTATTTTTTTAGAATTTTATGTAAAAATATTAGATATTTTCATGTTTCTGTATTAGTTTTCGGTTAGTAGAGCGCAAATGGATAAAATGAACATGTAAGTTATTCAGTAAAATATGTTAATCAACGCATAATGAGTGACGACTACGAACTGGAGGAGCAAAGTAAGGCCAAGCATTCACTTCCTGAAACACAATGAAATTCTTTGACTTCCGTTTTTGCAGGGCTCCTTCGGCGCAAGAAGAAATCTTCGGAGGCGGGTAACTTGCAACAGCTGGCGGAAACATGTCGCAAGCTGGGAGAGTTGTACAGCTCCCGTGGCGAACACCTGAAGGCGCTGAACGAGTACAAGCTGGTGGCCAAGGCGTTCAACCGGCTGCAGATGCAGATGGAGGTGGGTCGAGCCAACCGGATGATTGGAGAGATGTATATGCTGCTGGGCGAGTCGGAAAAGGCCCTGCAGTACGAGAAGCTATATCTGGACATTGCCCGGACCGAGAAGGACAAAGTGGAACTGCAGCGGGCCTATGCCACGATCGGAAGAAACTATCTGCTGAAAGGCCAGAGCTGCGACGAAACGGAAGTGGCCAAGGAAGCGCTCTGTGAAGCGGAGAAAGCATTCGTGAAGGGATTGAAGCTTTGTCGGGATCTGAAGGAGGTGGGCCGACTGGAGCAATCGGATATGGAAGCGCGAGCCATTCTGAATCTGGGAGTGACAAAGGAACATCAGGGAGACCTGGAGGAAGCTTTGGAGTACATGCAAAAAGCGACCAAGATTGCCCAGAACAACGACATTCAGGATGTGGAGCATCTGTGTCTGATGACCACGGCGCAGTTGTACAACGGGAAGCTCAACAATCCGACCAAGGCGCTTAAGGTAAGTACTGGAAATTTGATATGTATTTAGATGGACCAGCCTTAGTTCTTGTCTTCTATCACCTAGCGTTGAGGGTTCCATCAGCTTGTCTATCATCTCCGATGTTTAATCGATTCATCGACGCGCTTACGTTCTTTGTACTCCAAAAAGTCATAAAGTGTTCTCTACATTTTAGCTAGGTATCTTTCTTTAGTTACTTTCTCGGTCATTTCACATGACGGAAGACGGCGCTGTTTTTCTCCTTTTTTATCTGTATTAACGAGATTTTTGGCCTTAGGCTAGTTTACTACCCCATGCGCACAACAGTCCCAAGTCAATAGGAAACCCAGCTAACATGGTACTGTTATGCGGATAGCGTCAGTTTATCTCGGGGCTGATTTTCTCCGTACGCCATTGACAATTTCGTAAAATTTACTAAAATCAAAATTTATCTAAAAACAAGTACATACATTGTAGCAGAAGCAGAAGCAGAAGCCTACACTAACAGCATTCAAGAGTGGTTTCCAATAATAATATTTTGTTAGATTGTCTAAATTGATAGCTAATAGGTTCTAATTGATTTCCTTCACTAATTATTGTGGAGTTTAGTATTTCACTGGGAAGGAATCACCCCTCACGTGCAGCACACACAACTTACCCAGGCTGACGTCGGTTCACAAGTGGCAAGAGTGAACGCGGTTGGGTGACGCCTGGAGTTGTTGCTACGCAAGCAACGCAGCATTGTCTGCTTGACAGTTCGCATCACATTCAAATGCTCTATATCGCCTGCTGTGATCAATCTCCTTTCCACAGCTTTATGCAGTACATCTTATATCTCACAATTATTAATGTCAAATTGTCCGATTCACCTTTCCTTGACCTGAGCAAAAGTTGTAATAACCTGTAATAACTAACAGGCTGCCGTTTTCTAAATAAATAAATCAAGCATAACTTTTCAATCCGACGTAACTCGAGAATGTAAAGAAATCCGGGTTAACTGCTGCATGCATGATTCATAAAGCAAACTGAAGAATCCACATCACTGTTTGATGATTTATTGCTTAATTTGTTTAACTAAGCATATTTTTTGCAACGACGTATCTAATTATTTTGATGTTTACAACTTTTCTGATAGATACACCGTTTTGATATATGAGAAAACCAAACGACGTATCTAGCCAAAATCAAAAGTAACAGATACACCAAACTGGCACCATACAAAAGCGACGTATCTGGCATGACGTATCTCGAACCAACCCGGTGTATGTGTATTTTTGTCAAAATTCATTGTGAAAATGTTATGGAATGAGTAGGTTTTGTTTCTTACCTAGTGCGTGCTATATCCCTGGTGATGTTAAGCACGAAAAAACTTATGAAAAGTATTTTTATAAAAAACTATTTTAGTGAAATGGTCGTCAACATTGACCATGAATTTACTCAGATCAGTGAAAAAGTTAGATACGTCGATTTGAAAAATTATGCTTGAAATTACAAATTACAAAATTACATTGATACATTGATACTCTTCTTCTTCATCCCGCCAACACAGGTTCTCAGTGAGGCGCTGGAGGTGGCCTCGCGTCTCAGCAACAAGATTGCAAAAATGTGCGAAACCCTCGCGGTGAAGGCGGATGCCATGATTAAAATAGGCGACTTCCAGAGTGCCAAGCAAGCCCTGAAGAAGGCGTACCACATGAAAACACCCGTCGCTGCGGACGCTGAGAGCATCGAACGGAATCTCAAAGTTCTGGTGGCAATCTGTCGCGTGGAGGACGAACTGATCACCACCGGTAGTGACGAATATGGTAAAAAGAAGATTCTGTACGAGAAGATGGGCGATGGATCTTGTAAGTTGCTCAATTTCGAGAAGGCAATCGATTACTACCTGAAGATGTTGGAATGCGCGGAACTGAATGGGGAAACGGGTCGTCAACTGGTGCCGACCTATGTAAGTCTCTATCAGACCTACAAGGACAACAAGCAGTACGAAGAGGCGCTGAAGTATATGTGGAAGGAGTACGAGCTCATCAAGGATGAACCGAAAGAAGCGTACAACACTCTGCTAAGCATCAGCGAAATTTTCGAAGAACAGAAACGGAACTGTTTTGAGATTGAAGACATTTATCGCCGAGTACGTCACGAAGCTCAAAAGCTCCAGTCGCTGTCATTGCAACGGGCACCCATGAAACGCTGTGTCGCAATGTTGAAGAAAAACTGCATGGATTTGATGGCGGAGAACCTGGAAAAGGAAGCTGCTGATCTTGGAATCGATCTCAATCTGGCAGACGATGCAAACGGCCCCGAAGAATCGGACGATGAACCAGATGAACCGGAAAATGCCGAACCGGAACTCAATACGCCGGACATTGGCGACGATGTCGATTTGGAAGAACTTACCGAATCCGAGGACGATAATTCTACCAAGCCGTTAGAGAAACAGCCGGAGTCGAGGGCATCTCGCAAGCGAGGAGTTTCTTTCCAGATCAAGAGGAACAACAAGGGAGAAACCCAGCTGCATCAGGCCTGTATCAACGGAAACGTCACGTTGGTTCAGAAATTGCTGGAACAAGGACATCCGGTGAACCTCCGGGACCATGCCGGATGGCTCCCGTTGCACGAGGCGTGCAACAAAGGAGACAAGGAAATCGTTGAGATGCTTCTGGACAAGGGAGGCCAAATCAACGACAAGGGCGGAACTAGCTGTGATGGAATAACTCCGCTGTACGATGCGTGCTCCAACGGAAATCTGGAAGTGGTGGAACTTCTGCTGGATAGAGGAGCGAATTGTACGCTTCGAACCGATTCAGGAGACACTACCCTGAATGTCCTCGAGACCTGGTTCAAAAGCGTTCAGAAGAAAATTCCGCCTGAACGTAAGACGTTCTACGATGTTATTCGGGATCGGATCATCAACTTCTTCGATAAGGCTGGTATTAAGCCTACGGAAGGTGGCACCATTCCCGATTCGATACAGGCGGAATCATCATCACAAGGGACCACTCGTAGCACACGACGTCGTGGTGCACGTCTCGGTCGCCAGGACTCTGATGCAGAATCTGTTGCTCCTACCACCCGCAGCTCCGGCTATGGCAGCGTCAAAGCTGGTCATGTTACGCCTTCTCGCAAACGACCTGCAGAAATCCAATCCGACGATTCGTGTCTTTCCTCCGATGAAGATAACAACAGTTCTGCTCTGAAAGATTGCTTTCGCGAAAAAAGTTCGCGTCTTTCGGCCGGAGTAGATGACTATCGTAGCGCCATGCAAGTACTGCGGAAGGGAAACTTGGTGCGGGCTCAGATCGTATCCCCTCTTAAAGACCCCAATCCGGGACCGTCTAAACGGAGCGCTTTCCTGCGCAACGATGAAATCGGTGACGATTGGCTGGTCGATGATCTGGGCCCGAACAAAAAGAAACAAAAAATCTACTCGGACAACGACTTCTACGAAATGGCACCGCTGAAGTCGCCCTTGCGCCGGGATAGTACTCCCCAAAAAGCATATCCAATTTCCGATCACACAATTACATCAACTGCCATAGATCCTGACTCCGATGATGAATTTGACCGGTTGGGCTCACCGTCAAGGCATGCTTCTTCGGAGTATAGTGGTCAGGATGCCCACCAGTTGCTAATGAACGCATCCAATAGAAGCTTTTCGCGTCGTCCATCAACTCAATCCAGTCGTCCAAGTCGACGTTTTTCGAATGACAGTTACGGCGATAGAAACCAAGCGTCCCTGCTCGAGGCCGGCTTCACCGTTTCATCGTCCCGGTCGATCAGTCCCCCACCGCTATCCCCACCGAGAACTCCGGTAAAAAATGAAGGTGACGACGGTCAGGGTTCCCCGTTGGTGGAATCGACGCAACAGGTGGAACAACAACGAACCCCCGTGAAGGTTGTTCCTACGAATGTGGTACGAGTCCTAATCGAAGGCGAACCATTTGATTTCACGTTCGAACCGGACCAGATGATGCAAACCAGTGTTGGCTGGCTGGTGCACGAAGTGACCAAGCGCTATGGAGTGTAAGTAATATGGGTAAAACATTGCACAGTGGGAATATGGGGTGAAAAAATACGGGCAAATTGAATATCTTAGAAAGGTGACGGATTCGACCAACGACCGAGATTAATTCTGCTGACCTAAGGTACATGTTGCCCTGGCTAGCAAGAAGATTGGAATCAATTCGAGTTTTTACAGAATGTCATAACAATTTTGCCATATCTTTGTCACCAAAACTATATTTTCACATCAAACATTTATTGGTAATCTACAAATTGAAAGTAAATGGTATTCTTGAAGACATCACTTAAATGTTTCACTAGTGATGCATCTATGGTTTAGAAAAAAAAAAAACTTGTCCTTATAATAATTTACCCCGTTTGGCATACCGTCGTAATATACCACATTGAAACAGTAGTTTCCTCTTTCAGAAGCTCCTCTAGGAACTGTTTAGAGATTCCATTAGGAATTTTTCTTGGTATTGCATCCGAGATTCCTTGTGGGTTTTTTTTTCAGGAACTCCTCTAAGGATTACTTCAGGAACCGCTACAGGGATTCCTCCAACAGTTCCTATACGTACTCTTTTTAGGATTCCTTCAGGATTTCCTCTAGAATTCAGCGATTTCTTCAGTAGGTACTTCCTCCTAGGATTTTCTTCAGAAATTCCTTCTTGAATCCCTTCAGAAATTGATCCTTGGATTTCTTCCTGGGATTCCTCCAGGAATTCCTCAAGGGATTCCTCCAGAAATCTCTGTGGAGCCTCGTAGCCGTGCGGTTAGAGTCACCAAGCTTATAATCGCACCATGCTATGGGGTGAGGGTTCGATTCCCGCTTCGGGCGTTGAAACTTTTCGTGAGAATAGTTTCTTCCCCGTTTCTACTGGTGCATGCTCCGTTGTCCGATGTCTAATGTTAAGTTTAAAACAGTCTGTACAGCCGAAAGCTGAAGACGCTGTCCGTGTCTTTAAAAAATTCTTCAGGAATTGTTCTAGGACTCCTCTGTGAATTCTTTTAGGAATTCGGCTTAAAATTCATCCAGAAATTCCTATAGTGATTCCTCTAGGAGTTCCTCCAGAGATTCCTTCGTGTATTTCGTTAAAGATACCTCAAGGAATTCCTCTAGAGATTTCATTAGGCATTCCTCCAGGGATTCTTCTTGAAAGTTCTTCAGCGAGTCTTCAAAAAAATCCTCCTGAAATTCCGCCAGGGATTTCTCCAAGGATTTCTCATGGAATTTATGCAGGGATTCCTCCAGGAGTTCCTCTGGAGATTCCTAAAGGATGTCTCTAGGAATTCCTCTAGGTATACCTCAAGCAATTCCTCTAGAGATTCCATCAAGCATACCTCCAAGAATTACCATAAGAATTTCATTAGGAATTCCTCCACGAATACCTACGAAAATTCCTACAGAAATTCCTCCAGGATTTTTTCCAGGAAATCCTCCAGGATTTTTTTTCTGAAATTCTTTCAAGAAATTCTTCAGTAATTCCTCCAGATTTTTTTCAGAGATTCCTCCGGGAATTTATCCTGGAATTTCTCCTCCAGAGATTCCTTCCAGAGATTCTTGAAGAAATTTTTTTCACGGATTCATCAGGAATTCTGCCAGGGATTTACCAGGAACTACATCAATATTTTTTTTTCTTCCAGAGATTCCTCCAGGAATTCCCCCGATGATTCTTCCTGTAATTCATCCAGATATTCCTTCAAGAATTCCTCCTGGATTTCGTCCAAATTTTCCTCTGGGAATTCCTCTAGGATTTTCTTCAGCAATTTCTTTAGGGATTTCTTCCAGAATTCCTCTGAAGATTTCTCCAGAATTTCATTCAGGGACTCCTCCAGGGATTCTTCCAGGGATAGTTCCTCGAAAGTACCCCAAGAATTCCTCTAGGGATTATTCCAGAAGTTCCTTCAGGTATTCCTCCTGAGGTTCGCCCAGAAATTTCTTCAAGGATTCCTTCAAGGATTCTTCCATAAATTCCTCCAGGGGTTTTTCCAAGAATTCCCCAGGAATTCTTCCAAGAATTTCTCCAGAAATTTTTCCTAGAATTCCCCTCCGGAATTTCTCAAGAGGTTTCTTCAGAAATTTCTCCAGGGATTCCTCCCGGAATTCCTCTAAGAAATCCTCCAGGAATTCATCCAGAAATTCCTTCAGAAATTTCTCCCAGGGCTTGCTCAAGGAATTCATCCAGCAATATCTGCATTAAGTCCTCCAGGGATTAATCCAGGGTTTCCTCCAGGTATTGGTGCAGGAATTCCTCCACGGATTCATCCCTGCAGGGATTCCTCTAGAAATTTATCCAGGGAATACTCCCAGCATTCGTCCAGCAATTTCTCCAGGGATGCCTCCATGAAATTCTCCAATTACTCCTTCAGAAATTCCTTCAGGGATTTTTCCAAGAATTCCTCCAGCGGTTTCACCACGAATTCCTCCAGGTATATTTTCAAAAATTCCTCCAGGACTTCCTCCAGAGATTCTCCAGGAATTGCTCCATAGATTTTTCCAGGAACTCCTCCAGGGATTTCTCCAAGAATTCCTCTATAAATTCACCCAAAAAGAGATTTCTCCTTCAAACAATTTCTTCAGAAATTTCTCCAAGGATTCCTCCAATACCTATTTGCTCTAAGGACTACTCCAGGAATTTATCCAGGGTTTACTCCAGGCACACCAGTAGGAATTCTTCTAGGGATTTCTCCAGGAATTTCTTCAGGGGATGCTCCAAAAATTCCTCCAAAAATATTCAGAGGCTCGGCCAGAGATTTCAGAAATCCGTTCATCTTTTCCAGGGATTCACCCAAGATTTTTCCAGAATTCCTCCAGCAATTTGTATTGGAAGACTTAAAGAAAATTTTAGAGGGATACAGGAGTCAGGAAATTCTCCAAGAAGTCATCTAGGAATTCTTTCACAAAATATCTCCGAGAAATCTTCAAAGATCGCCCCCTTAGCTACGCCAATCGTTGTTAGCCGAATCCGAACCTTGCTAATAAATTGAGGCTCCTCATAGGGTATCGCGCCACTTGGGCGGTGGCTTCTATATTCGTCTGTTTTCCACTATAACTCAGTCAATTTTGAACCGATTGACTTGAAATGTTGTACACGGGTAGATACTATACCTATCTCACCGCATTCCAAAAATTGTGTCACTTGGTTCAAATTTGACTGAGTTATAGTGGAAAACAGACGAATATAGAAGCCACCGCCCAAGTGGCGTGATTCCCTAGTTAAGTAGTGTAACACCGTTTATTTGTCCCTCTATTCTATTCTTTAGAAAACATGGCAAACGACCCTTGCTGAAGTTACTACGATGGGATGATGGTCCCATCGAAGACTCAGATCCGCTTTCTACGTTGATAAACGAAACCAACATTATTGTCAACACGTATCTGACTGGATTCGAGGAGATGAAAGCACACGAGTTCTACGACGACTACTGCCATGAAAGTGGTATTGGTAGGTATTGACGTGAAAGTTTAAGCAATACACCTCCTTCTCATTAATGTCAATCCTAATTACCTAATAATAAGAATATCGCTCACCCTTTTTGTAAAAAATCAAACAACGTAACACATGAAGATGTTGAATACCCAATAAAAACAAAATAAAAACTAAAAAATGAAATGAGGTCTATGATGCTTCTAATTTATATTACAAAAGAAATTAAAAAAAAAAGACATGATGACTGTTCGTCATTCTAGATACCGTCTCCGATCTGCGGCAAGCGCTCGAGGACCTTAATATGCAGACAAACTTCTCCCTGTCTAAGGATTTTTTCATTGAAAACACTCGCCAATGTGATATTCTCATCAAAGCGCTGGCAACTCGGGAGCGTCTGCAGAAGCTCGACCTTTCCTGGAACCAACTTTCCGATTCGGACATGGATGTACTCTCTCAAAAGTTGTCCAACTTCCGAAACCTCGAGATGCTTAATCTATCAATGAACTACATCACATTCAAAGGCATCTGCTCCCTGTCGTCAGTTATAAACGCCGAAGAGCTGTTTCTAACTGAGCTGGATCTCAGTCAGAATCCGCTACTGGATCAATCTGTACCTGAGCTGGCGATCGTTTGCCAACGGCTGAAACACCTAACCATTCTTCGCGTTGCATCTACGGCAATTACCAACCTCATACTCGCGGAATCCCCTTTGGACATCAGCAAGCTTAACGTCTTCGACGCATCGGAAAACGATCTCAACCAAAAATCGCTGGAGTTCCTGTTGAACAAATCGAACACGTCGATCGTCACCGAACTGAATCTGCGATCATTAGGAAGTATTCCGGATTTCAAACCTACCTTCATAGCGGCCATTCAGAACAACCACTTCGGCATGTTGCTAAAATTGAACCTATGCAACTGCGGCTTGACTGATTGTGATCTTACAACGATAGTGCTTGCCTTGAGCAGATCTGCCATTGGGCTGCAATGGCTAGACCTATCTCACAACTCCAAGCTCACAATAAAAAGTTTTATTGAAATTTTAAAAATTCTTACGCGCCGGCCGTTACAACTAAGTTTCCGCCAAAACCCTTACATTCTGAAGGACTTCGATGCGGAGGAAACCATCCGAGCGATAGAGTATGATGGGAATAAATCGTATCCGTATGATATGGAATTTCTGCTGCCGTTGGGAACTGCTGATGATCAGTTGGAGGATCTTCGTCGACAGCTAAAGGTGTTTTGGGATAAACTCTGGCACGATCACGGCACAATCCAGATTATCGATCGAAACGTCAGGCTGTCGGCAATACCGTCACTGTAGGTAAGTTTTTAGCAAGCTTTTTAATAAATAGACGACTTGATAAGTTTCTCCACTTCATTGAAAGAACGCCATGATTAATGCAGAAATCAACGAAGGTAATCTAGGATAGCTAGGCCCACCCCGTAGGAGAAAGATTCATTTAACCGGAGCGGTAAACGCGCGGGTATTCCACAAGACCATACTCAGGATGACGGGTTCGATTCTCGAACGGTTCGGATTTTTTTCCCACAAATGTTTGTTTTCTGCCATCGCGTCCAGACGTTGGGAAGGTCCACCAGTTCCTGGAACACGAAATTAAACTGTCTCTATCGAATGCCAAAAGTGTCCAGTTCCACAACACCAGGATATGTGTGTTTGTCGAAATCGTGGACTGTATCACAGTGTAGCGCTATGCAAACGCGCATAACATCAAGAGTTTTATTTTCATGCAAAGGCAGCTGTTCAAAATCCCTGTGTTCGTGGATAGTGAGGCGGTAAGTGTCCGAGTATATGATCGTCCTCCGTCCGTGCCACACACAACTATAGCCAATAATTGTATGATGCAGTTCGGAAATGTCCTTTCGGTGCAAAGCGAACGTTGGAGGCATTACTTTCCTGGGTTACCGGGTTACAGAGTTCGATTGCTGCAGATGAAGATCAAACACCCCATCCCGTCATTTCACCCGATCGCCAACGAAGTCTACTTCGTTGAACATCTTTGTCAAATCTGCAACTGTAGGCGCTGCGAAGCAGAACTGTGTGGAGGCAAATATTCCTTAAAATATCACCACAACATCTGTAGCAACAATACCACCAAGCGAACAAATGTTCCGTGAAGCTGATTTCCCCCGATAACCATCGATTTAATGAAATCGGCTGAGGTCATCGAAATATCGACAACTGGCAAACGCACAGTATCCGAACAAGAACCACTAAAAATTGTACCTACGGTCGCTACGGATCAAGCAAAGCGGCACAACACGACAAAGACGATGACGAAGAGGAGAACAATAGTAACTATGAACTGTTCATTACCTCTATGCTAGGCCAGCGATGGTACTCACGGTGTACAAAAATTGTATACCGTGGATGGTACGTTCAAGCGACGGCTGTCAACGAAGCGTGGCAAAGAGGAAAAGAAGGTTTGTTATAAACTTGGACTACAGAGTGCTGTAATATCGTTTGGTTTATTACTTCAAATAATATGAAACAGTAATTGGATCCGTAAAGCCTAAGCGCGCATGGGTCTACAAAATAAACGAAACAGAACTTACGATTGGAAACTCGGCACGTGAAACTGCCAATTCTCAAGTTCATCCGCGTGCTCGCCCATCTACTGAAAGCAGTGGCGTAGCCACGGGGGGAGGGGGGGTGGTTTAGGGTTAACCCCCCCCCCCCCCCAGAGCCAAAATTTCTGTAACAAATTTCCAGTATAAACCGCTTTGTAGCGAAAAAAATTTTCGGCTGCGCCGCTATTTTCAACCTACGCCTCAAATTGAGGTAACTCAGGTAATTTAACGGTAATGGCGGCGGCGGGCATAACCAACCGGTCGGATTTTGACGTTTCGTGGGGGAAAGTCAAAATAGTTTCATTCTCCTCCTCACCCCTTCACCCTCCGATCAGTGGCGCCAACCGATTGCGATCCCCAAGAAACGTCAAAATACGAATCGGTTAGTTGTGCCCGCCGCCGCCATTACCGCTTGCGGATAAGTGGATATATTTACGAAATGTGAGTGTCGAATAAAAAAAGCTATTATTGAACATCGAAAACCCCTCCCAAAGCAAATTTCTGGCTACGCTAGTGACTGCAAGACTAAGAGTTCGGCATAATAGCGGACGCTTAGAGGTAATCATACTTTCCCGGGTGTCGCATCATGTAAGAATTATCGTCATCGCCTTGAAGAAACGCCGACACAGTATCCTTTTCTCGAGTCCCTGGGCATAGTGCATCATTGTTCTTGCATACAAATTTATGCAATGGTAGGCAAAGAAAGCCCTTCAATTAATAACTGTGGAATGCTCAAAGAAGGGCTGCAAAACGGTGAGTCGATAAGGAGAGCGAAATTCAGAGGCGCATTGTGGCAGGAAATCGTTCTTACTTTGGACTCCGCAGAACTCTACGATCGAATAAAGTTCGCCGTAAAACGAAGTTAACCATCTACAAAACGCTGATTAGACCGATCGTCCTCTATGGGCACGAAACATGGACCCTACGTGCAGAGGACCAACGCGCCCTTGGAGTTTTCGAACGGAAGGTGTTGCGTACCATCTACGGAGGAGTGCAGATGGAAGACGAACTGCATCAGCTGCTGAGGGAACCAACCATCGTCCATACCGCGAAAATCGGGAGGCTGCGGTGGGCGGGTCACGCCATCAGAATGTCGGATAGCAACCCGACTAAAATGGTTCTCGAGAGTCATCCGACCGGTACAAGAAGACGTGAAGCGCAACGAGCTAGGTGGGTCGACCACGTGGAGGATGATCTGCGGACCCTACGCAGAGTGCGGAACTGGAGACAAACAGCCATGGACCAAGTGGAATGGAGGCGGCTACTATGTACAGCAGAGGCCACCCCGGCCTTAGCCTGATCGGTAAGGTAAGTAATGCTCAAAGAACACTAAGTTGAAGAGAGGCAAGTCAAGTTCCAGTGAGAACGGAGAGCCATAAAGAAGAAGAAACAGAAGAACCTTGTAGCGCGCGAAAGTACAGATAGGAATGCTTTCCATTACAACCTATACGTTCGGTCTTTGCGGAATTCAGAAAAGAACACGCAAATAACGAACAAGAACAATTTATTTTATTGAAAAGCTACAGGTATACAGCTACAACACTTCAGGAGGGCTTGTTTGAGTATGATCAATACGTTGCTAACGATTGCTTACACGCTTGATCAAAGACATGTTCGATTACACCCCCTCTCGGTTATTCCTAGATTTTTCCGCTAAGTTTAATTAAAGGCAGTCAAATAGAGACACTCAAGTGGTAGTGATATCAGTTAGTGGCTGTGTATTAGACAAAAGGCCACGCCTGTTCTGTTTTGTCATTTCATCAGGTGGTGGTTCGGGAAGTGAGGAGACTAAGATCCGGTATCCAAGATACGATGAGGAGGCCAATACCCGATGAGGTGTCAAGATGCGATGAGGCCGCGTGCCAATATTCGTTGAGATACCGAGAGGCGGTGAGGGGATCAACACTCGTGGAAATAGATAACCGTGTGGGACCTGCGCTGGAACCAAGAGCCAGAGGGTGCTGACTGATCGATAGACACAGGAGCTGGATACCAGAATGTACTCGGGGCGGAAGACGCTTTGAGCCAGGAGGAGCTTTATAGCCCCTTTAGTAGCAGGCGTAGCTTGGAGCCAGGGGGAGTCTGGTAGCTCGGTTGCTAAGGAGCAGCTCGGTAGGCAAGAGGAGTACGGTGGCCATGTAGAGCTCGGAATGCGTTAGATCTCAGTGTGTGATAGAAGGAGTGTTGGATTGCAGTTATATCCTTGAGGTGCATTATACAGCTCAGTGGAGCTAGGTATCAAACTAATGGTGGGTAGAAATGATAATGGAAAAAATGTATATATGTTTGTAAAAGACTGAAGAAACATTTTAAGATGGCCGATCTTGGTTAAGTGAACTACAGTAGACGTTCGATAATTGCAACATGTTTACGTTTCACTTAGCGAACACAATTCGATAACTGCAACGTCAGACTGGCGTCAACAACCCATCGATTGACGTAAAATGAACGTAAAATTCATTCGACTGTTCATTCGGGCTAACCTGACGCACCATTTTGACGAAAAGCAGTGCGATAACTGCAAATTTGTTGCACTTACCGGACTTACAGTTAGGAAGTATTGCTGTTAAACCGCTTGCACCGACCGAACGTCTACTGTATTTTCTGGGGCTAGAGATCGGACATGAGCATGGACAAAACAGTGTATGTAGTGGAGAATTACATTGAAAGAGTGCGGATAAATTTGGTCTCCGTGATGCGAAACGTGCCAAATTACCGATGGGTACCGGTTATACGAGTTTATCAAAACCCGGAAGTCAATCACAGGATTCGTGTTTCACTACGCTGGTGGAGCTGTGTAGTCGGTGAGCCGAAGACAAAATTGTGTGACGCTTTCATCCGTGGAATCGGAGTAGGTATCTCTGTGTAAGGCAAGTCAAGAGCTGGTGTGGCTACTAGCTCTGTTCAAGGATCTTGGAGTGCATTGAGGTGGGCCTGTTACCATCTGGGAGGACGACCAAAGTTGCATACAGTTCGTTGGTGCGGGAAGGTCAACTTGTCATTCCACCATACACATCAAAACTAAGTAGCATTACGTGAAAGAGCTGTATGAGAGCAACGTGTTGAACCTGGAGTACTCAGGCATTTCGGTGTGTGACGACGATTATGCAAATCCAATGGGATCGATTCTACTTTTGTCAACTCATTCGACTCGGCTCACCACACACGCCGCGCTGAATAAGCTTGACTGACGAAACCAATGGGTTGCGTCAAGCATCGAAAGCTCGCCGGAATGCTGGGTCTATCACTATGATGGATTCGTTTGTTGGGGAGGAGTGTTCAATTATTTTGTGCCAGCTTTATGTTGTTTTCTCTTGAGCAACGTATTTGGTTTTTAGTTTTTACACAGGCAATGAAATAAATTTTGTTCTTGGATAAACATCTGTTATCTGTGATTTAACTGAATACTTTTATTCTACTGCAAACCTCATCCCAATAAAATCAGCACCTCTAGGTCAAGTTTCATAAAAAGAATCGACAAAATCATGTCTAGGCTCAGTGTACCAGTTATGGCTATAGTACCTCAAATTCGTCATAGTCGATTTTTAACCTTAAATTATGCAAATCAACAAGAAAAATTTTGTAAACAAAAGATAATTGCAATCATTTAAACTTCACAATTTGCTCAAATTACGATAGAAATGAATCATTTTCCTTATTTTTTCGGCCTCCTTGCACCCTATTTCGCCATAGTGTACCAGTTATGGCTAATCCCATAAGGAATGCATGTAAATATACTATAGTGCGAAGTAGAACCCAAATTAACAAATATGTCCATAACTGGTACAGGGTTCCTATCATTGGCACACGCCGTAATAAATGCTAAAACTAGTTTTGGACCCGTTTCTATATTTTTCCTGTAAAATATGAAAACTAATCAATCATTTGACATATCGATGACATTCGACGGTCTTCTTCTTATTTTTGTAGAAATAGTTCTTCTTAGGTAGTGCGATAACTGGTACAGGCACCCTAATGTTTATTTGACTTACTAAGTCAGACCTTCTTAATTTTTGAATGAGGCCTAGACTTTAGAAATTTGACGCAAACCTGCCGAGATATACTTGTCAAATTATTAATTAACAATCTTGCATCTTGCTTGAGTAATTACAATTTTCATGTTCATCAATTGCAGATTAAACGTGGTGGATACACACACACCTGAGAGGTGCACATCGGATATCAAGATCCACTCATCCTGAAGCTACACAGAATGGACACAGACTGACACTTGTCAGTGGAACAACACACAGAACACCCCGTGGTCCAGTGGAGAATTTTTCGTTTGACGAAAAGTTTCCTCCGACTGGAGCGGGAATCTAACGCACACTCCGAGGCTACTGATACGCGTAAACGACTGACGCCGCTACCGGTACGGCCGCGACCGTAGCTTATTGCCCACCTTAGTCTGACCAATAAGGTAAGTACCATTTTTATTATTTGACAACACCGATCATGTGGACCGTGCAAAAACTTGCTCAAAATACAGTGCAGTTACTTCGTCAATACAATTTGTCACAAAAGTTACAAGTTTGCCTGAAAATGTTTTTGATCGGGCTATCAAAATTAACGCTTTCAAGACTTTTTGGAGGTTCTGGAAATCACAGCTGATGGACCCATAGCTATTACGGATCCGAATGATTGGATACCGGCGAACTGCAACTCTTAATAAACCCTCAATCGAATCGTCAAAGAAACAACAGCCACGCATCAACATCATCTATATAGTAGAATAGAATACATTCAGGCGCTGCAAGAAGTGGAATCGCTCACATAGTGCTTTCCAGTGGACAAAGGAGCTGTAAATGAGGTTAAGGGTCTGTTCCAATTGGCGAATTAAAATTAATTTTTACTTAAATTTGACAGTTCGAAACTCAAAATTGACAGTTCTCCTAAGGAAATAATTTTCTAACTGTCATGTTTAAGTGAAAATTCAATTTAATTCGCCAATTGGAACATACCCTAAGAAAAAAAAACAGAATTCAAAATTGTAATGAAATTATGAGATTAACATTATGGATCAAAAAATATATTTTAATAAAAAGGTTGAAATTGTTCGATTAAAGACAATTACCACTGCAAAGACAAAAACTGGAAAAAAAAACGTAAAAAAGTCATTGTAAACACACAGCGATTTTTAAACAGTTCTTTATTTTCTAATCTTTGGGTAAACTTCTATATTATACATAGGGTCTGTGTGTGTATGTACTTAACTCAAATATAGTAATTCCTAATTTATCTTGTTCAATTTTCAACTCTTTCATAAGACACCAGTTTTTATGTTTCCGATTTTTTTTGTTTGCTTTTCCTATGAATATCTGTTTCGTTTCGGTGTTAGCTCTGTACCGCTTTCTTGTTTCTTGCTTTGTTTTTTTTATTGTTTCCATATGAATGGGTGCGTTAAAATTGCTCATGATATAGTCTGTTATCTGTATCGGTTTTAGCTAGTTTCTCAATCATTTGCTTGCTATTCTCGTTTTCTACGCAGAATTTTTGCCCGTTGGTAAAAATTAGAAAAAAATAAACAATTTCACGCACTAGTCTTTCGAGAGCATGCAATAACGTTCATTGTTGGATTGATATAAATATTTTTAGAAACACAACAATGTCCATAGTTCATCTTCAATTCGTTATGCTTTTCAACGTATGCTAGTATCTGCTTCTGTTAATGAATATAGACTGGTTTCTAACACGCATACAACTTTAATCCGAAGTATTAGTGTGCTTTTGATTAGCTTAACAATTGGTTTACAAATCTAAGCTAGTAGGTCATGATTATCATCTGTTTTGATAAAAGAATTTAGCCAATTGCAACTAAAATAACTTGATTTGGGATCTTTTGTCCTCGACGGCACACTACTAATGATGTCAGATCTCTCTTTTTTTAATTTGTTATCTAAATAAAAAATAAGCTCACTACTGTGAGCTGTTCTAATCTCAAGATAATAGGAGACTTTTCAAGTCTCTGGTTTAGTTGGATTACCTAAAATAACCGTACTTTTCCAGTGAAGCTCTAATAAAACGGACGATTTTATCCATCATTATCCAATGCATGAGCTAATCTCTGTTCAAAGAAGAAAATTTTTTAATCCCTGAAGGGGTTTGTATGAAAAATCAATAATACTACACATGCTAGATTTTTTGCGTCCGATCATAATAAAATGTAAAGCTTTTCTTTTATATCCACATCGGACCAGTTTGACGATCACAATCATGCAACTTGCGATCGCTTTCCTCCAGCTTGCGGCTGTCCATTCATGTTTATTGTATAAGTTTCAGTTTTGTGGTCGGAGGGAGGGGTTTGGTGTTTCTGGGGGGCAGCTGGATATGGAAGGACCCATTTAGTAGAAGCTTTTGCACCATGCTTCGTCCGGGCTGATGTGGGAGTCCATGTTGGCCGGTTTGACCGCAATTTGCGCGACCTGGTTCGGTTGGGTGATTGGCAAGCATTGGAAAACGTAGTTCATGTCGTAGTTATTGTCCCAAAACTGTTGGCCCCGACAATGGAAGCGTATCGCCATTTCAATACGCTGCCCTATCTGAACCGAGTTTCCGTAGATGGTGAAGGCAAACTTGTCGGAGAAACCGTCACAGGAGTTTTCTACATAACTGGCCTGGAGGTCCGAGAAGCTGCGCCAGCTATCCGTGCTGTATCGCACGTAAACTGACTTATGGAAATCTAAGTTCCGGACCCGTACGGTTCCGGTGATGGTTAGAGTCACTGGATCAGTCACGGCCGCATTTTCCAGATTTACTTGCTTCTCGCGTACCTTGTCTAAGAAACATGGCAGGGCACCCGGTTGCTGGAAGAGCGGCACCAAAACTCGGTCTGCTTTCGGCCCCAAACTGATCTGTTGAACCACGGGAGGCTCAAGGCAAAAATCAAGGTCTTCATAGGCCGATTTCGGCACTTTAGGAACTTCATCGACAAACGTTTTCACGTCAGCCAGATCGAGACCAAGTACGTCCGCAAATCGTACGAACTTTTTCCGCCCAGGAGTGCCTGGTGGAGTCTTGCCCGTTTTCAGCGAAGAACATCTTCGCATTCGCTGTGGCCTGACAAAGTCTTCGTCTTCATCCCCGGACGACATGCCTCCTCGCCTATGGTCCTCCTTTTCTTCTTCAGATTTCTGTTCAACACTACAGTCCTGTAGCATTTTTTCCACTTCGGCCATTTCCACTTTGGGGCTGTGTGATTCGTCTTCTGGTTCATCCTCCGCATCTCCATTGACAAACTGCAGCACATCAACATCGATTTCACTAATATCGTCTTGACGGACTAGGGTATGACCCTTTGGCATTATGGCATGACCATTCGCTAATACTTTCCCATGATCTGTGTCATCTTGCACACCTTGCTCGTCCTTCCTCTCGCTACTGCCTTGAGACATCTCCTGCTTCGCCTCGCCTTCGTCCTCTGCCTCCATTGTGACGTCCTGCAATGTACTGTTCGAATTGTTCGAACTCAGTCCTGTGTAAGTCGAATCGTGCGATTCGGTGGATTGCGAAGGAGGTAGCGATTCTGAACAACTATCACTGTCAACGTTTGTCACTCCTAGGCCACTTGGCAAGTGGCCATTCTGAGACTTGCGCCTGGTTTGTCTCGTCGCTGTTGCGGTAACCGTTGCCGTTCCTTCGGCGTTCGAGGTAGATATATGTGGGGGAGCTACGACAGCTCTTGGGGCCCTGTTGGACGCCGAAGACGGGTCAGAGGTAGTACAGTCGTAAAAATCACAGCCACTGGTCGATTTCTGCTCGGGATCTGAGCTCTCCGGGTCGTAGAATTGGCAGTCGGACGAACTCTGACTCGATGGACTGTGCTCGGGACTGACCTGAGGTGTGGAACAGGGTGATGCACACACGTAGCCTGATTCGGGGGCAACTTCGGCCGGAGTAGCCGTCGCCGTCTCGATAAGCCTGGTATATTCGCACTCTTCAATCGGTGATCCGGGACTCTCGTTCTCCAAGCCAAAGTCGTAGAAACCGTCTGCTTCGTTGGCGGGCATGCGGAGGGGCTGCAACCGAGTTACAGCCGTCGCTTCGTCCTGTGATAGCCATGTGTTCTCATTGTCGTGTGGATGGTCGGCGATCTGAGCGCCCTCTTCGGCATTTCCCTGCAAAGAGTATTTAACCCTAATTAATCGCGACTAAAGGCTAGTTGTTGTTCTACTCTAGGATGATACGTGAGTGCTTTACTTTTTGGAATGTTCGATTAGTAGAATCCCTACCGGAGAATGGTTTGGTATTTGGTGGTTGTGGTGGTAGTGGGTTGAATGACGCGCGCAGTTAAGACGATGGCGTTCCGGCGGTGATTCGTGTCGTTGGGCAGCAACATTGACGTTTTCGTGGTTGCCCAGAATGTGGTGACAAAACATGGAAAGCAGTGCGAGCATGCGCGCAAGTTTGGCGGATCGGTTCAATTTTGAAATGGGTGAAATATCCGATTTTCACGGTCGAAGAAAGAGAGAAAGAAACAGTAAAAGAAGGAACATCAATTCGCCACGGTCAATCTGATCGGCTTTTTATGCTCGGCTTGAACCGGTTGAAGGCCTGAACTGAGGCGCTGAAAATGCAACCAAGAAATGTTCTTTACGTGATGAACGAGAGACGGTGGTTAGGTAGGACAGAAGTTGTATTTGATGAAGATGAAGAGAAAGAAAGATCAATAGCCACGTTAGAGGCTTGATTAGCAGTTAGTCTATGTACATCACACTGCCATCGGGTTTAGGTCTCACCTGTGCGCCGAGTGTTCGCAAACGTGACTGTAGACTTCGGGCAAAGGCTTCTGCTCGGCCGCGGCACGACATGCCAATTGGTAATAGCGAAGTGATTCCACACGGTCTGTCAGGTCCTCCACCGGCTGCCGACGGATCGCCTGGTGTACTCATGGAAGCTAGACAGTTTCTGTGCGAGATAGGAGAATAGAAAAGGATTTGATTAGTTCCAGGGGAGTCTTGAATAAGTCAAACAAACATAGATTACTCAATTCTTTGGAGCGTTTACACATTTGTAATGAATCGTCGGGTTAGTATAAAAACCTTGAACGTTGAGTCAACGTTAAAGCATGGAAACATTTAATCTCAAGATTGAATCTCAATTGACATAAATGGAATCTTTGTGTAAAACTATATGAAATTTATAGATAGGGTATTGGTTCCATTTTTTAAGCATGTGGCTCCCATTTTCATCCTACGAAAAACAAAGGATTAAAGCGTTGTTTGTTTTGTTTCTTATTTTTGTATTTTTTGTTAGAGTGAGCACCCATGAAATCAAAAAGAACGGAATCAATCGGTGCCGTAATCGCTTGTTTTCGAATAGGATGAATATGGGAGCGTGAGATTACTGATGGCACACATACCTTAGGCACCCTACACACCACTCAAATCGTTTGACCAACATTGACACCGCCCCCTGGTTCGTCGAACCAGCTTATGTTTCTGCAACCGTATGACGAACTGCCAAATCGTGTTGTACCAACATGTCACTTTGGTTGCACCAACATCCTTTCCCATTTGAAATCGCACTATGTTTGTGCAACAACACTACACACGGTACGATCGGTTCGTCAAACATTGGCTCCGCCCACCGTTGATTTGAGTAAAATCAAACTGGTTTGATTTTTGCCGACCAAACCGTCAACCGTCAAATCGGTTTGACGAACTGCCAAATCGGTTCGTCAAACAGCATCACACACGGTCAAACACAGCACCAACTCAACCACCAACCAGGGGGCGGAGTCAATGTTGGTCAAACCGTTTGACTGGTGTGTAGGGTGCCTAATGTGTTTGCAGTTTGGGGTTCTTCATAAACCACGTAGGCCAAATTTCGGCCATCTCAGGCCATATTTCATAGATTTTTGCCCATGCAAAAATTTTAAAACTTGTAGGTATTAAGCGTGAACTTTTGTCAATTTCCTTTGGAATGAACGGATTCCACCTCAAAAAAAAATATGTAACTTTTGAAAAAAAAATAATGTTTAGCTACAGTATAAAGTTCAAGGTTCCATAAAAATTTATTCACATAAAAATTATGGGTACCGTAATCCGGGGTCAAATTGATAACTTTAAAACAAGTTTTGCGGATAACATCAGTGCCTATTCGAATATTGCCAAAAGAATTTCTGTAAAACCAATAGTGGATTTCCATGAAACCAAGTGACAGAATTTTGTTCAACATATTCAAAGTTTAAGTTAAATAACTCCAAATTTCAAAAAATTGGAAATGCCACTTTGGGGCGAAATTGATCAGTATACAATTAAGCATCGGTTGGAAAGGAAATTTTCCTTCTCCGCTCAATTTTGCTCTTCTAAAACCGAATAACGCGTCTAAAATCTTACAACTAGTGGATTTAATACTTTAAATGCAAAATTAAAACTTGAAATTTCCCATAAACGCCTAAATGTAGGCAATTTCATTTGAAATAAGTGATTTCTATCACAATAAATGACTATTTCATCATAAAATGAACATTTTATAACTAGTTTATGTTCTGATTAGCTGCATAACATCCCAACCAAGGCTCCACAAAAATGTTAAAACAGAGAATTTAAGGGAAGTCCTATTAGCAATCGATTGTTTAGTAGCAATGATTTCAGCTAAATGAGAAATACATTGCAAATTCCTACAAAAATAAGGCGAAACTAACTTTTTCCTAAAAAAAGCAAAAGTCTACACTCATCTCCAGACATCTACTAACCAGATGACGTATAAAGTTTAAGATCATGACGACGCTTAAGAGCTTCTAGTATGAAATTAAAAAGTAGTACCCGAACTAGTACCCGAATGATCAATTTCACCCCGGTTCTCATGGCAATAGATTGTTTTATTCTCCTGGTTTAAGCTAGTTGGTAATGTAAGAAGCGTATTGAAAAATCCTTAAAAAAAATAAAAAAATAATTCGCTAAGAATCCTGAACAGGATTTGATAAGAATCCTGGCCATGATTCGCTCAGCATCCTGAACAGCATTCGCTCAGAATTCTGAACTGAATTCGCTCAGAATCCTGAACAGGACACGTTTAGAATCCTGAACAATATTGTGGGAAAGTCATGTTCAGGACTTTCTGCGAATCCTGTTTAGGATTCCGAGCGAATAAATTTCAGAATTCTAAGCAAAAACATTTCAAGATTCTTAGCAAATCCTGTTAAGGATTCTGAGTGAATCATGTTGTTCAGGACTCAGAGAAAATCCTCTTCCGAATTCTGGGCGAATCCCGTCCAGGACTCTGAGGGAATCCTGCTCGTGATTCTGAGCGAATCTTGTTCAGGACTCAAAGAGAACCCTGTTTGGGATTTTTTGAGAATTGTGTTCAGGATTCGGAGTGGATCCTGTTCAGGATTCACAGTTCCTGGGTGTTCCTGAACAGAATTCACTTAGAATTCTGAACAGGACCCGCTAAGAATCCTGAACAGGATTCGCTCAGAAATCTGAATGGGATTCGCTAAAAATCCTGAACAGGATTCGCTTAGAACTCTGAACAGGATTCGCTCAGAATCCTGAACGGGATTCGCTCAGTATCCTGAACAGGAATCGTTCAGAATCCTGAACATAATAATCTCATAATCCCGAACAGGATTCTCTCAGAATCCTGGACAGAATACGCTCAGAATCCCGAATAGGATTCGCTTAGAATCCTGAACAGCATTCGTTCCAGTGAAGAGAATTGTCAGACAAAAGAGGCACAAAACAAGCAACAAAGAGGACGCGGCGATTACTCTTTATCCCAACTGCACAGTGGTCCACGAACCAGATTTACGAGGAAAGATGGATTCAACGCCTTCAAATGAGTTTTAGGCAAATATGGTCTTCTACAAAGTTGTCCCTAATAATAAGGCCCTCTTTAAAATGTGCATGAAAATTAGGGTGGTCCATATTTTCAAAGAAATTGGCAACCTAAATTTTTTATTTGCAAGAATAACTGTATACATTCTTCGGGAAAGTTGTAGATCTATCAATTTTGAGCAAGTTTGCTGGAGACACTTTTTATGTAGCTTTAAAATTGACCGATCTAGAGGTATTTTTCTGAATAAGCTTATGGTGGTTGAAGAAAAATCGGTTTTCTGACGTTAACTTCTTCAGTTTCGATTTTTCATCAAAGTCGCCCAAGAAACGCTTGTAGAGCATTTGAAGACGCGTCGTTTCGTTATCTCTTTTGGTTTAAAAGTTACATAGTTTTTTAAAAAAGGTTTATGATGGGTTGGGACAAACATAAAAAATATCTATTGCCCGCATTCAAAATAAGAAATGTTGTTATAAAACATATAAAAATATTCAGTAGCGTTGCAGTGTTTACCGACTCGAAGTAATCGCTCGAAAATCACAATGCAAGGCTTACAAATCTCTAAACTCGTGGTGCACGATGGTTGTCCTATTCTGTTCAAGTTAGGACAAACCTATGTCGCATAGGGTAGAATGTCGCAACAAATTCAGGTTGCAACATTGTCGTTATTGTTGCGTGATGGTTGAATTTTGATTCACTGATTCGCGCAGAATCCTGAACAGGATTACCTTAGAATCCTGAACTGAATTCGCTATGAAACCTGAACATGATTCGCTCAGAATCTTCAACAGAATTCGCTGCAGACTATTAGCTACAAGCTGGAATTCTTCCAACATTTGACTATAGATATCTTCAGAAATTACGTGACGTAATTTATGGACGATCTCTAATTGGAACTGATGAAAAGTTTGTTACTGGCTGAATAAAATTTCAATAAAACAGTTTGCAATAAATTGGTAAGAGCACTCATCACATTGATCAGTCACCATCTGCCATGACCGTGCGTGATCGACCGTGCCACAGACCTGGTCATGTGATCGACTTTTATTTCCACCCCCATTTTTTTAAATATCATTTTCTCTCCACTCGCCAATGATGCACTCCGAAAATAGAAATCCACGCCAACTCAAGTCGAAAAGGGAGGGTATTATGGCGTACGCAAAAAATAATAAAAACAAAATTTTATCGCCGTTCGTCATATGAGACGAGAGGATGAGTTTTCCCGTACACGCCAGAACGGCGTGAAAACGGCTGATGAAAACAACTCGCAAAAGAACAAAGCCGATATCGAAGCAATTATAAGAAAATCCCCAAGCAAAGCCCCACACGGTTTCTGATCTGGTATAGGGGTGACTTTCAAACAGGTTGCTGTAGCATTGAGATATTAGCGGGGAGAAAACTCCAGTATGGGTAATACGCAAAGTTAGAAAACGTGTACTGCTTAAGGTGCAAAAGAAGCAAAACGGACAAACAGTAAACTAGGACAGCACGAAGCTCGAAAAACATGATTAAAGAAAACCTACCACCAGACGGACAAGGGCCAGGCGTCATGGAATCTAGAAAACAAGAAAAATTGAAGAAGAGTAAGGAACAAGGAAAAGTAATTAGGAAACTTATCGGAATGGTTGCGGCATTAAATGAAGTGAAAGCATTTGTGCAGGATGGATTATCATTGGATAGGACAGTGTAGTTTGGGAAAGCTTCTGGTGATGATGATAAGAATTATGCAATTTAATGATTTGCGTGTCTATGCGCTATACGATATATCATTTATTTTCTTTTTTTTTTGTATACAACATTGCCCATGCTTTATAGTTAAAGTTAAAAAGTCTGGAATTTCAAACCAAACCAGTTTCCTCAAATAAAACTTCAATGAAACTTTGATTTTATTTTAGTTTGTCCACAGTAGTGTTTCTATAATTTTGTTTAAAAAAAAAACAAATTAATTATTTTTGTTATATGAATGTTCAAAAACGACGCGGAAATATTATGACATTTAGGCAATTATGTGATCCTTCTGAATTTATCATGTTTTTTTTTATTTAGTTTATAATCATGTATGTTTTTTGCTTTTTTATTGTTCAATCCTTGATTTGAACTAACACCAACACTAGCCATTCAGGGTAGACTTGCCAATAGCGGTGCTAAAAGTAACTTCCTGCATGCAGTTAAATAGTAGAATAAAATTTATAATACCATAAAATATAAGTCTAGAAACGTTAATCGGTTGCTAGGGAAAACGTAAAAACTTTAATAATTTAACCAATTAAGTATAATTTTTCTAAAAAAATATGATTTGCTAACTTTTTGATCGAAATAGTGCTAAATTGTTATTACGATCACTATTGTTACAATTGGTACTATAAGATTTGGTCAAGAAACGTTCATTGTTATCACTTTAAATGTAACAAGCTGATTATCAAACAACATCTTACAAAACCTAGCAACAGACAGAGGGTAAACAATTATTTATCAGATAAATCTCACAGTATCTTCGTGCCACTATTTACGAACGGTAATATTTGCAGACCGACGGCAAAGCAAAGTTGCTACGACATGTTAGCAACCAACTACTTGTAATCTAAGAGCTTGTGTGAGTCATAGATATTTTAATGTATTTCTTTGTAAACCGTCTTGTAAGAAAACTATCCATACAGGAAATTTGTACCCGATTCACTGTAATTTCGCCAAGTTCCTCAAAGCCTTCCCCCTTTTATTAAAAAAAAATAGTTTCAAATTGTTTGAAATTTCTAGCAGATTTCATGAAGTAGTTTCAGATAGATTTCGTGAAATTTATGATGGAGTTTATAAATAATCTAGTAGAATTTCCATGAACAAACTACACTAGTTACAAAATAAAACGAAAGTCGTGAATTGTCGACCACAATTTTCCATTCATAATCACGTCCTGATTTCAGAACCGTGCCCGATTTTTTCATTAAGTAGAACAACAACAACTGAAATTCGAGTTTAACACTAAAAAAAACTGAAATTTACCTACTAAAATTCAAATGGTTTGGGAGGGTTCGACTGAATGGGATGACAAGGCAACGGAAACGGCTAGATAGTCTTGAGAAAATCAAATGATATTACAGTAAGAACCAATTTTTTATATTAAAAATTACTAATGTAATTGAAAAAATAAAAAATAAAGTTAATCAACTAATTGGGGCTATTTGAGGAAACCGCATGAAACGGCTGTCATCCACATACATCTGGATTGAAGCCAAAAATATGGTGCTAGACGTGGTGCTGATTTGAATCGGCAGTTGTATAAGGCTGAAAACACAGTGATTTTTTCTGTTGGAGCAGGTGCGACATTCAAATTTAATTGACCTAAGTGTTGTTTTAAATGGGCTAAATGTATTTTCATACTTGTGCGTCTTGTAAATTTAACAAAGAAACTAAACCCATTGAAAAATATGTGGAAATGGTCGTTTTTCGATCACGAATTTATCTTCGCACGACAAAGTTCGCTTCCGCACGTAGCAGATTGGCCAGCAGACTGAAATTTCGTAAACAAACCTGTGGCGCCCCACCAAAGGCGGCGGCTTCAAGAACTAACGCTTTCTTCAGGGGGTTGGTAAGAACCCGATTTTGTCAGCCCCATTTTGCGACACACTTTTTGCTCTCTTTATTTTATGGTCAAACTTTAACCAATTCATTTATGTTTAGAGTAAGGTGGGGCAAAAGTTCGACCTTAGTTGAAAATTCATGTTTTTCCAAAAAATCGAAGCAGATAAAAATAAATGAATACCGTGTGGTGATTCTACCATCCATGAGCTAAAATTTTGCTGAACAAAGCTACGCCAAATGTCTTTTTAATTTTGAGTTACAACACTTTTTGTATGTGTGCGTTTTATTCGAACTCTTGCCCCACCATTGGGGCAAAAGATCGAATCTAGTGTTTGGGGAACTTCGCTAACCGTAGCACACTATTTTGACACTTTGGTAATAGGAATATCTGAAACCCATTAATATTTGATGTAGGAACTGGAATACACTTTAAAGTGCGATCTGGATTTTACCCAAATCAGGGTTAAATTTATTACACCAAAAATTAGTAGTTTTCCGCCAAATTCAGATAAAACAACTATTTTTTTCAAACTTTGATCGAATTTTCTCACTCATTCCATCATTTTTAGAGATAATATGCACATTTTGCAGAATTTTAGGTTTTTACCTAAAGTTGCCACATGACTCGAACTCTTGCCCCACAATTCGAACTTTTGCCCCAGTATTTGTAAAATATGATTTCTAAATCTTTTTTGCAAAAAGTTCTACATGCTAAAGCATCTTCAAAATGTACCTAGTAACGCCACAAAATAAAAAACCGAATTTGATTTCATTACAATTCCAATCCATGCGTTGGATGGACCAACGCATATTACAATTTTTTAATCAAAAACCAATATTTTGTCATAACTTTTCGAAGTATTAATCAATTTTCATAATTTTTGGAGTGAAAGTCTCTTATTCAAAAAGGCTTCGAACAACTTTGACACCCGAAAGAAATAATTTAAGTTGTGCTCAAAAACTTCAAAAGAAACTCTTGCCCCACTCGAACTTTTGCCCCACTTTACTCTATCATTAAACTACAGCTAAACATAGAGGGATAAAAAGTTTAAAAAAATGTTTAGGTTTTCGATGAGATCAAAAAATGTGTTCCGAAAAGGGGCTGACAAATCCGGGTCACTTATGTATTTGATTTTGCCCAATGAATATTACTCAAAAAACTTAATTCAGTTTAATGCATCAAGCTTCAGAGGCATGTTCTCCTCCATTTGGGAAATTATTACAATTGAATTGTTCTTTATGGGTCTACGTCCTCACTGGGACTGCTCACTTCAACTAAGTGTTCTTTGAGAACTTCCACAGTTATTAATTGAAGGACTTTCTTTGCCTGCCATTGCATGAATTTGTATATTGTGAGGCCAGTACAATGATACACTATGCCCAGAGAGTCCAGAAAATTTTCCCGACCGGAACGGAAATCGAACCCGCCGTCTCCGGATTGGCGATCCATAGCCTTAACCACAAGGCTAACTGGAGACCCTAATAACATGGATAAGATTTTATAGTATTGCATCTGCCGATATAGTGATAACGGTAAAAAATGAATACGAAGAAGACTCTCATACATTGCATTTTTTTGATAGTGTATAGATATTGGCTTTCTCGGTCTAGTGTCAATCTAAACGGCTAGTTTTGACCAGTTTTTATTCAGCCTTTATCAAGGGAAAAACTGATGGAAGATGGAACCTTTGCGTACCATCAAGTAATGTAGTGTTTCCCTGTGTGGTCCAGAAAATTGTAAAAAACTATATGTAACTGCAGAAAGTCCATACCCCCTATGATGACATAAGACGAAAAACTATTGTCTGATTTTTTTCCCTTGGTAAAGAAAAATTAAAGCGGCCGAAACGTCGGGTAATCCGAAACTAGCCGTTTAGATTGACCATAGACCAAAAAAGCCAATATCTCTACACTAGAAGATTCCGATCGAGAATAACCCTAAATTGTCAATACTTTCTTATGGCAAAATTAGGCTTACTTTTTGTGTAAATTATAAGATTTTTAATAGGGAAATCATCTTAAGTTTCAATAAATTGTCGAATTTATCGTGAATCCACCTTACCATCCGGTTCTCATGAAAACAGATTATCTAAAACGATTCAATCACTAATTACGAAAAGGGATTACACGTAACCTCACCTTAGATCGCCAATTATACCAAAGTACTGGTAAAACTACCCGCGTAGAGGCAAAGAAAAAAACAAAGACAAAATAATAACAAGTTTTGCCATCATATCTCATTTTACCATTCTCATGTTATTTATTAATAACACTAAATAACTCGCTAAGAACAAAAACTGTTATCTTTGGTTAATTTGTTATCTCTGAGTTATGATTGAATAACAATCAGAGGCGTCTTGTCCACATGTTCGACCTGTTCTTGGAACGGGTATAGGCTGCGAATAAAACTCGTAAAATAATCTTCAAGTATCCAAATTTAAAACCTCCACCGCACATACCCAATAACAACTTGCACACAAGTCGCAAACATCGTTCCCGGTTTATGAAGCACGAAAGACGACTCCACATCCACCGGCAGAAAGCATATAACAAGAGCATGCGAGAGTCAGCCTTGCGCAGCTCTCTCTAACTCGACTCTTTGAAACCACAGGCCACCGGTTTCTCGATTCATGCGAACGATGAATACTGTTCCCAAACCAACAGTTTGCTCACTTTTTTGCCTCCGAATGGCAGTGTTCACTCGAATTCATTTCACTTTACTCTGTCGCTCATACGTTCCCTACTCGTCTAGAACCAGTAGCAGTGTTATGGAACAGAATGATATGCGAAGGTTTTATGAAACTGTCAATGGCGTGCGGAGAAAAAACAGAGCCTTCTTTCGTCATGTGCGAAGACCGTGATGGAAACTTGCTGTTGTCGGTCAATCGTGTTGAATGATGGGCAACGAACCTCTAAGCCTAGACGAGGTCCAGACAGCCACTAGGGGGAACAACTAGGCTGCTGGAAAGGACGAACTGCCGCCCGAGCTTCTCAATCACGATAGAGAGCAGCTGTATCGCAACTGTGTAGCACTGTACTATATTTAAGACATGGGGGAAGAGGAAAAACTGCCTGCTAGTTGGTTGGATGGTCTTATTTGCCCTCTATACAAGAAATGGGAAAAGTTGAATATGTGGATGAATTTGTTTATCTTGGTACACTAGTGACGTGCGGTAATGATGTTACCCGCGAGGTGAAAGCCCCGTAGGCAGCAAACGAAGACAAAACTCGTGATGTAAAAGACTCTGATTCTTCCGGTTGAAGTCTTCAAACGTAAAGTGATGGGAACAAAACACGGCGGTAAACTGGAGGACGGCATCTGGCGACTTCACATGAACTACGAATTGTACCAAGTATTAAGATATAGTGAAGTGAATACAACACCACAGGCTGGGGTGGGCTAGGCCTGTAGCTCGTATGCCGGAGGAACTATAAAACTATATTCAGCAGAGAACCAGGAAGGAACCGTCGGTTTCGTGGTAGGCCGCACACACATTGGCTTTTTGTAGTTGAGGAGGACCTAAGAACTCTAAACGTTCAGGACGACTAGAAACGATTGGTCCATGACCGAGACCAATGGAGGTGCAAGATTCATTCCGCTACGAGTTGTATCCCATCAAGTATCAATTATCCCACTCCTTAATAAATCATAATGAGATAATCGACGTAGCACGTCATAGCTAACAAAAGTCATTGTTTGTAGCTACAATGTCAACCGAAGGTTAGTATTTGTTTTGACTCTAGTGGCCATCGATTGGTAATAGATATTCCTGCACCTAACACATAAGACGTGTTAAACCTCCCGCAGATGCGATAACAGCATGACTGTGTAGAGAGGCGCCACCACAACAGAACGGTAAAAGTAGCTGCGTTGTTCTTATGCTGCTATTCCCATTGAACTTGACCTTGTACTAGGCAATATACGCTACACGCGTGAGTAATCATAACTGATCAAAAGAGAGAACCAGACAAAACCGCACTCCCACCGTTCCGCTGGAGGCAACTGAGTGAAACCACGCACCTAACCTACTCTCGCTCATTTTCAGCACTCCAAAAATACGCCTTGATTGCAATCAGCAACGATGATGACGGACGACGCGCTGGGTAACAATGCGGCTCCATCGATCCACCTCTGTGCGTTAGAAACAAAAGCTGGGCGTTAAAAGTGTCACCCGAAAAACTTAATTGATTTAATATTCGCACCACAGCATGATAACTACTAGTAGATGATTGGGGATGAAGGAAAAATTGGTTCCATATCAATTGGCCTCATTTAGGTGGTTAAGTTCAGTATTCATGTGGTGGTGTTCAGTTTGTGTGAATTAAGATCACGTCCTTTCTCCGTTGATTCCTGTTCGGCATGATACCGAGAATGACTTGCGATACCTACATTTTGATAGGGAGGGACGCCTCCTCAGCTGTGGCGACTGTCGAAAATGAAGTAATATATACGCAATCATTAGTAATGCAACTAGTCGTGGTTGGATAACTAGAGGAGCGATAAATTGGATTATAGGTTATTTTTGGAAGCCCTCCAACCAGCTGTTCACCAAAACTGTGTTGAAATAATCGATCTACAAAAGTTTTTTTAGCATAACAACACTTCTGGGATATAGCCTGCCTCTGAGTTTTTTATGAGCACTAACACAGTTATTAACTTTCTCTTCGACTTCCTCTGCCAATGATCATTTTGCATTTTTATATCGTGTCAAGTCAAGGGAATTTCTATTACGAAAATGCCTGTACCGACCGAGAATCGAACCCGTCATCCTCAGTATGGCATTTTTGTAATAGAATATCGCTTTGACTATATGGACCCTTCATTATGATACTTACAATAACTGATAAAGTGGTTTAAAATTTGTCAAATATGAGCACAACGCAATAGTGTTCTTCTCCCTGACATGAAGTCCCAAATGGAGTAGAATCTATCTCAGCTCAGTATACTACAACTACACACTTTTTTAGCTACTAACTGATACCATTATTTAACTACAATTGAAATCTATGCTTAGAAAAGTCAAGGAAATTTTAATAGGTACAAATATAAAATACGGATTTGTGTTTATTTGGTTAAGTGAGCTTGTTTGTCCGGCTGTTTGGGCTCGTTTGGAAACTGACCATCAGTGTTAACTTCTTTTCCCGATCAGCCAGGGCCGGATCTAAGGGGGGTGGGCCGGGCCCCGGGCCCCCACATTTTAGGGGCCCCCACAAAAATCTTTTTTGATTGCTAACATAAGCTTTATTTTTCATATTGCTCAAGTACTGTTCGAAAATAAGGAAAAAACATTTTTGGTCATCTCTCAGAAGGGCCTCCACATCCGCTTGGGCCCCGGGCCCCCACAATCCTTAATCCGGGCCTGCGATCAGCCTAGATAGCTGTGTAGTGTCGGTAGCGGTTGTCTCAATTGGCTAAGAATAACACTACGGATCTCCTGATCCAGTGGTAAGAGTTTATTAGACAGGTGACCCCAAATTCATGTTGTTATGCGACTTTATGCTTACCATGCTAAGGAATGAGTGGTTAGAGGGGTCTAATAAAAACCTTACCACAAACGGAGCCTGTGGAGAACTAGGGCGTCCTTCACAGTATTACGCCCTTACTGCGCTAACCGGAGCAATGGTGCAGTGGACCTTGCGTTTCCCCGAGATAATCAGTTGCCCTTCTTAAGTCTTAAATTTGAGGCTAAATAAGGGCGATATTATTCAAATGTTGTAAATTTGCTTACTTTACTACCTATATGGGTTCGCTTAATGCAATTGGCATTTGCAATTGGCGTTTTTCAATTGACACCTATTTGGTTTGTATTTGATGTTTCCTTTTTGTGTTGTGATTGTGAAGAGTGTAATCCTGTCTAGTTTGGGTAGTGACTACGGCTAGGAAACCTCCAATCAATTTTCAGCGTAAAAAGCGTGTGTAGCCCAAGTGGCGCTTCTTCAAAAAGTTTGTTTTCGTAGGGTAACTTTTGTATAGGTTACCTTGAGAACCCAGTTTTGCTTCTTTCATTATAAATGAAGTGTCGTGCCTCGAGCATGCTATATTTTAGAATAACGTTAACAGTATGTTTCAACCTCTCCTTATGGATGCCTTCAAGCAAGCTCTTGTTTTCAGCATTTTTTCGGTGATATTTGGCAATATTGCTACGATGATTATATCATCTGAAGTAGCTCAAACATTAATTTGAGATGCTTCAGTTTGATGGAATACTTAGGTAGTACAGTTCATGGATAACTTATCATAGAATTGCACCTAACCCAGAAGGCCGGCTCCATAGGCACGTTATCCTCCATTTGGGACATTTGTGCCATAGCCTTTTTTGCACTTTTGAGTTTTCATTCGCAAACTTTGCGTATTCAGGCGTCCCCGCTCAACAAACTAAGGAACCTGTACTAATTGGTTCTGACCACATTTTATGGATGACTCGCTTACATTGCTACTCCAAGAGAGTTTCATTGGGGTTTTGTTATTACAATGCCCACAATAATAGTATACCATAACTATTGCTTTGAAAGAAGCTTGTCCTGCTGCGGTCTGTGCGGACCGCAAAAGGTGTTCCTGAATGGAACTCTGATCTGTTCAAGTTCAAAATATCTTCGGATAAATTAGTCTTTTGTATAGCTACGAAACTCTAGTTGCTTCCCCGAAGATTGTAACTATAGAATTGATTTAAAGGGCACTAGAAAGCTCTGCTTACTTCAAATCTGCAGGAGAAAATGGGGATTTGTCCTATTTTTCTCCAGAGGGGTTTGAGTATTTCAAACATGTTTTGAGCTCTTGTAGTTTTCTACATATTTGGTATTTTCATGGCGTGAAATTACTGCATAATTATATCCCGAAAGGGTGCGTGCGTTGTATGAAGGAGGAATGAGTTCCAGAATGATCTGATTACCTCGTTCTTTCTTAAAAGCTTGAAACCATAGTCGATTATCACATTTTGATGTTCGTCTGGCTAACATGCCTATTCATGTGAACTCACATGCCTCCCAATTTAGGATGTCCACAGTGACTGTTTTACACAAAGTTGTATACGCTTTCAAGAAAGCACTCGCTCAAACGTAGTTTTTGCTTGGGTGATTTCTTGAATATTGAGGATGCTTTCGATGACGTGCCTTTCAATGTCATATTGAAAGTCGCATGACGTCACAAGCTACCTCCAATGAGCTATAGGCTCTCTTTACGCTTATGCGTTTGACAATGTTTTTTTTTCAGGGCACTGATTAAACCCGTTGTGGTATGGACTATGAGCTCTCGTTGCGCTTATGCGTCCATTCCCTCTTCTAGGGCACCCCTTCCTATTTCATCACCTTTTCTAATTCCCATCCCTTGTCCCATTCTCCCTCAGGTAAATGATGGAATAGGCTTATATGTATGGCAATGGCACAAATGTCCCAAATGGAGGATAACGTGCCTCTGGAGCCGGCCTTCTGATACCTGATGGTACTTACAAAAACTGATAAAGTGGTTTAAAATTTGTGGAATATGAGCACAACGCAGTAGTGCTCTTCTCCCTGACATGAAGTCCCAACTGGAGTAGAATCTATCTCAGCTCAGTATACTACAACTACACACTTCTTTAGCTACTAACTGATATCATTATTTAACTACAATTGACTATTTCTTGCATTGGAATTTCGTGTGAAAGAGAAGAGGATAATCTATGCTTCAATGAAGTCAAAGACATTTTAATACAAACTAGCTGACCCTGGCAAACTTTGTCTTGCCTACTGAGTTTTTTGACGTTTCAAGTCTTAAGCCAAGTCCACGTCCCCGTTCAAAATGTATGAGAAATCGATTTTTAAAAACTCTCAATTTGTCAATGTTTTTTGCCTCATAAACCATCCTTGGGGGTGAAAACTAACTAGTCTAGTCTAGTCTAGTCTACACATACACAGCCATTCATTGAAAGAATCCTGGAAAATGGTAGAATCGACTACTTCTACCATTTTTCTTGTCATTATTAATGCTTGCAGTACATCGAAAATGCATTACAAGTATTAAAGCGGCCAGGCCTACTGTGCAGCGTTATTGATTTTACAATAAAACCATTAAACGGGGACATCTCGTACCAACCGCTCAGTTTTGTATAGAAAGCTAACTACATGAAAAATCGGTGGGGGTAACGTTGCTAAGAAGGTTAATGTCACCCCTTTGTCCTTGGAGTCCTGGGATGGAACACAGGTATTTGGTCCGTGTCCTGGCCCTAATGCCTAGGCTTAAGCGCCTAAACTCGCTCTCTGAAACGAAAAACACTACTGATCTCTCCCAATTGCATGGTCAAGTTTAACAAAGAAAATATTATAAGTACTTCAATAAAAAATAATCAGAAAGATCTCACCCGATTCAACCGATAATCTAATCCAACATTCTTGAAGCATTCTCAAAAATTCATCCTTCAATCCCAGCTCGAAACAAACCCAACGTGGTGCTGTCATGCATTTGCTTTCACCTCCGTCGCGCATCACCACTGAACATCACCGGATCATGCGCCAGAAATAGGACTCCCGATTGCGACGGCATTCTACATAGTTGCACACCAAACTCATCTCTTTGACCACCGATATCCGAGGGTGGAAGAGAATGTTATCACTGGATAATGCACATTTTCTTGTCAATTTCAAATATTATTTTATCTCTATCATCACACGCGCACAGATCCCACCAAAACTAAGGAAAACATACTCAAATCTATGCCGGAAGGCGTAGCACCAACAGCGGAATCAAATTTTCATCCGCCGATTCAAGCGTAAAAAAAAACACGCGGACAGTTCTAGCTGTTCCAAATAGGTCTTCATTAAAACTCGCGTTGTTTAACACTAATACGGCACGGGAACATTCCACCGGCAGAATTCTCGGCCGAATTTTCAGTTTTTCAGCCAAAATCTAATTGAAACATTGCTGGATTCACTCTTTAACTAGCCTTTTTTAACCCGGTTGAATCACACGCGAAAAATAAAAAAAAAATGACAGGCGATTCCAATAAGTAATGGTTATGGGGAAATGGGGAAATAACGACGAATTCCGATATCTTTGTAAAATCATTTTCCAATTCGGCAGGCCTATTTAACAACAACGCAGAATCGAGGAAAAACGTGACGGACGATTTGAAAACGCAGCCGCTCCGGCGCACAGCTTGCTGCGATTCCATCCTTGGGGGTGAAAACTAACAGAACAAAACTAAGGCGACCCAGATCGGACCCTACGTTTACAAGTTATGCGCGGTCCCACGTATGCCACTGCATTTTTATATATGTAGATAGATATAAAATGGGTTTGTGGTTAAGTGAGCTCGATAAAAGTAAATGAATGATCGTAGTGTGCCGCGACGCAAGGCGGACGCAAAGTTTTTTCGTGCCGTGTTTTTAGCTTGCTCCCTGTCAGCGCTTTGAATCAATTCGGCTGATAGAACTCTAATTCCGTTTTTCTCAAAAAGTTGTGAGTTTTCCAAAGGAAATGATATTGTAGAAAGTAAAGTGTATGCTGAATAGGATAAATACTAGTGGATGGTGGACACAGTAAAGGCGGAGCGGCGCTGCCTTCAAAACGGATGTTTTCCAGCTGTTGCAGTTTGTGTTCCGGAGCTGTGTCAACCAGTATACGAGGTGGATGCATGGGTCCCACTCAAATCCTTGTATTCGGTGAGATCGAACGATTTTGTTCATTGTTTATTTAATTATATCTGGTGTAATCAGGTAAAGGTGTATAATACGTACTTTTTATATCATGAAATGCATTCTATAATGCTTTCTCGCCAAGGGAAGCATCCTATGAAACCCCATCCAACTTCCAACTCCAGATATCTATGAAGTGGCCCAAGTTCTTGGACATATTCTGAGTAGATATCTAATCAACATTTCCTCCCCATCCCCGCTGATCGTAAGGACCTGGCCAGGTGTCGAGAGCAGAGAGTAAAATATTCGAAGATTGAAAGTGAAGATTGACATTCTCATTTTTTCATTCGTGTTTGACCACATTCATTGTCAGCTGAATGCCTCTCTTTTTTCATTCAATTCTCTGTCACGAATATTTTTTCGCACGTCGTAAAATGTCCAATTTCTGTTAACAGACGCACAATACGACTTAATGGACAAATAGAGAACATAATTAATATTCCAATTATCTACTATACACAAGTTTTGAGGTAATTGGAAGTATAATCGGGAGTTATGGTCTAGTTTTATTTCTCAGTGAAAATTGTCAGTGACAGAAAAATGAATGAATAGGTGAGAAAATTCATTCGCCAAAATGAATTTTATTTTGATCCCTCAGTTGAGAATCTTCAAAGTTCACGTTGAATTTCACTCATTGAAAATGAGTGGCAACTTTTCTGGCGCATTTAACGTCTCCATCGACAGCCACCCCAGGATGTGTACGGTCGGCTATGCTATGCTATGCTATGCTATGCTAAGTGAGCTCGATAAAAGTAAATAAAATAAATTATGGCTGATTTAGTAAATTAAAAAGTTGAATTGATTTTTGAGATTAGCTACATTCGTTATGCTTGTTATGTGAACCGCGAAAATCGATTAATGAGATAAATATTCACAGTTACTGATGCAGCTGGTTATTTCCTTTTAAATATTAAAGTTTAACTTAAACTGTTGTTATTCAAGCTGGTTAATTTTATCGTGCTGAGAATTATGTTCAAAAATAAAATAAGTCTAGCTTGAGAATACTATGAGGATAAAGAGTAATCATAAATTCGCTATTCTATAAAGTTATTCATTCTACGCTGTAGCAACAGCAAATCATCCATTATCCACGTGAAACCTACACACATTCGCACGAAAAACGGTTGTAAATGCCGCTCATTTAATTTTTTGACGCAACTGAACCCTCATAGTATCACGAAAATATCACGTGAACCGTCTCCCATTTCTCCGCTTTTCCTCAATCCACCCTGTGCTCGTGTAGATTATTGTATACAAAACGAGCGTCTGTCGACAACGAGGACCTTGATATATATTTTTCGCAGGTCGGAGAAAAAAAAATCAATTTAAATTACTATGAGTGAGAGGGACGATTTTCACTCTCGATTTCATCCCTACTCGTTTTGTAAATTGCTATCTCACACTGGGAAAAAAGAAGGATTCGAATCGCGTCGTCACCAGGCGCCACATCACGAATAATGTGTAATTTACAAGCTTTTGCATTACAAGAGTAGCGTACACTCGAATAAATCGGGAAATCGTGTATCCACTTTCTTCCAATTTTGTTATCGTTCATTATTTAAAATATTATAATAATTTTCGTGAGCCATTAAAAATTAAAATTGTGTAAAACAGTTCCCAGATTCCACCAAAACTACATACTAGATGAAAGATATAGATTCAGCATAGATATTGCGGCGCTCATAATAAATCCACATTGGGCGGCGGCGATATGCCCGCGAGGAGATACCCGCGATACAGACGCAATGTCAAAATCGAACAGATACTGTCACCCACCCAGCAGCATCGCAGCAGCCTTCAGGCCATTCATATCAAAACAAAAGTTAACACAATGGCAACTCAGGTGGCCAGAAATCGTAATAATATTTATCGCGACATTGATTCACTTATATGCACACGCATCACGCATCACCTCGTCGGGTTTGTGTTTAATAATCGGGATGTTATTTAGTGTTGCTGCAGGGGGATACGGCTTCATCTTTTCCATTTCCACATCGCGTCTGTATCGCGTGCATCTCCTCGCGGCCATATCGCCGCAGCCTCATGTGGATTTGATATAAGCGCCGCATGTAGAATTTCTGACCATCTGGTCGCTCATAGTGGTGCGGTCATATTTTTGCAACTTGATGGAAAAGAAGAAGACTAACGCGTTTCGCGGATTTATCTTGCAAGGCACAATAGTTATTTTGTATACAATGAGATACGCGTTATTGGTGAAGCGACTAAAAATTTTAGTTTACATGATCATACCAGTTGTAAGCAGATCGTCGCTTTTGCGGTCGAATGTCCGTCAGCCGCCAACAACCGGTATGCGAGAAGATACGGGGTCAGTGGAGATGCCTGATGATTTATGAGGCACTGAGAGCCGGTTCGGCTGCGACGTAGAACCACGTAAAACTAGAATAGAGAACATAGCTCGGAAGTAACGCAGAATGTGAAGGTACAACAATTGAGATTATTCTCTTATCGTCAGCACCATCTCTGCGTGTATTTTTTCTTCTCGTTACAACCGTTTCTGGTGAGGTACCGGTCCGGAGATGCCGTTTAGGGGCTGTCCATAAACCACGTGGTCATTTTTTTGGGACTTCGGACCGCGTGGTCATTAGTCCATACATTTTTTTTATTTGTCCATACAAAATGGTCATTGGCCGAACCCCCCCCCCTTCTCATGACCACGTGGTTTATGGACAGCCCCTTAGCTTCAATTCAATTATCAGAAGTAAATATAGCGTGTTTATTTCTGATAGAGTGCACCTCCTAGTAGGAGTCGTTGTCACCGTGTGGAAGAAGGAGCAGGATCCTAACGATCATAATAAGTTATGTAAAATAGCGATGGAACGTTTCATCGGTTTGTAGCAGCAGTAACTACTGTTTACAAACACTATTATGACCCTGTAAATGGAACTCATTAGCAGTGCTGATTGGAGCAGGTTCCTAGTTTTGCATGTGATTATCATGTGCGATGGACGGTGATGTCGCATGGCGTTAGCCGTGTTTGACTGAAAAGATGTTTGCAACGGAATTATCAGTTCAATCAAATCTAATTATATACCGTTCATTACACATCCCAACTAAAATTGATAATGAATTGAAGTCCTTTCAAATGTAAAACATATGTTATGGTGAGTGACTTGATGCCATCGATGATTTTGGAATTACCTACTAATATAAACGCGATGATTCAAACTTGTACAAAGTTCACAACATCGTCTTACATATCTGATCTACGTCTAAAAGTTCTCAAGATCACGACTTCCAAAATGATTTCGTTGAAGATTTTTTTCTGGAATTTTAGACATTAAGAACGCTTTTGATTCAGTTTCCATTGACAATATGTCAAAAAAACTGAACAATAGCGGACTACCAGGAATTTTGAACAATTGCTTGTATAATTTGTTGTCTGAATCTCGAACTACAGATAACTTCCAGAATTAGCCTATCCCAGGGTTCATGTTTCAGTCCCTTGCCATCTAATTTCTACGTGAAAGACATTGATAGCCGTTTGGAAAGACAATGAGCATGAGCATAGATCCGGATAATGACGCCTCCAGAGCACTATTATTGGGATATCCTTGAGGCCCGAGGTAGACAACCCTTTGTTTCAGTAAGAGATGTGTTGGGAACCCGCGATCTTGTCTTTATGGTATCCTTTTATGATTTTCTTCGCATGTGTTGTATAAAAATATAATCTTCTTATGCTTCTCCAATTTTTTTTCTCAGTGTTGTCCTTGTGTTTTATTCCTGACCATCCGGCAGAGAAAAACCCGTGACACACTGATACCAACATCAGAGACGGCGAACATACCAATTTGGCTCCCGGATGAGCTACAGAGAAACCCTGAAACCCTATCCTCACCATGCCCATACTAGAAATCATGTGACCCGCTTACCCAGAGCAGCCACGAGTACCCTAGCTTCCTCCCTAAACTAACATTGGCTAGGAAAGCAATATAAAATTGATTGCTTATATACAAAAACCAAAATTTTGGTAAGCGAAAGATGGTAAGCGAAGTCCACAACTTAACACAATTTAAAAATTAATATAAATTATGAACAAAACTCTAGAAATAAAATAAGTGTGTGCCTTTTTAGCTAACTAGTTGATTTCAAATTAAACAAGCTGATTTTTCATGTCGATTCAATCTGCTGAAATCCATCATGAATGTGTTGAGAAATCCCGCGTTGATTGATTTCACTGAATTTTTAGCAATCGAACTCTAAAGCAATGCTGATTTGTTCAGTAAACTTCAAAATTTTATTGAATCTGTTTTTCACAACTACATTGCAGGTGTTACTGAACATTTCAATAATTTTTATTGCTGAAATTTTCAGCGGAAAAAAATTGGTATGTACTATCAGCTATTAGTTGAGTCACGACTACGTCCCGATTGGCGAACGGGAGCGACTGAGAACTGCCCGAGTTGTTTGACGATAAAAACGTCTCGAAACACTCACATAATTTGCAAAAAGGTTCTGTATATCCCTTTCGGGACGGAGCGCTAAAAAGTATAATCTCCACAGAAAGAAAATTTGAATATTAAGCACACCGGAATCACGGATCTCACAGAAAAAAGCTTCACGTAATCTGAATTCAAGCGTAAAAATATGCGCCTTATCATATACATGGATTTCTCCAGAAATATCAATGAAAATTACACGGTTGCTAAAACTGTCTATTTCATTATAGTTATATTTCGCTCTGTCTTTCTAAAATTCAGCGAAGGTTGATTGAATTTTACATGACTGGCGTGTGATAAGAGCTGGCGTTGGCATGAGCACCGGAACGGCAGTCGGCCATATTGGCAAATGTGTGTTTTGCAGTCATGAACCATTTCGATTTCTAGCTTTGACTACCTAGATAAATCGGAAATAAAAAAATATGCAACAGATGGAATTTTTTCATGGTTCACGGTTTTTGACCAATTTTTATTTAATTTGTTGTGGTAAATCTCACAGGCAACAAAAGATTGTTTACACACATACAAGTATAAGTAATGTCTGAATTATTGAAACAGTTTACATTATATGTCTCAGCATCATATGAATCAAAAACTAAACAGATGAAAAAATACGCAAAACTCGTGTAAACTTCTATTGAATGCCATGTAAATTTCTCAAAGTTTAAAATGATGCCTGAAATGAAATTTACATGATAACCATCATTATTTTTATCTATGTACGAACATCGTTCTTATTACACTTGGACGTAGCTACCTCGGTGTTTGGCCAAATATTTGTCATGTGTATCTATCGTTTTTTGTATAGACAGCTTTACCCTTGAAAAAGGCCAAATAAATTAGGCCGAAACGTCGGGCAATGCCAATTTAATCGCTTGGATTCCCTAGACTGAGAAAGCCAAAATCCCCAAAACATTAAACTTCCAGTCGAAAATCTTACCCGATAGTTTTTAACTAAACCTTTTCATCAAACTGTGCACTGATGTTCATAGCAGGTTATACTGTGCAGTTGTCACAATTTTTCAAATCTGCGTCCAGAAAGCATCAAGAAGTTCATCAAAACTGAAAACAGTGCTGTAATGGTTCATTACGCAACGCAAATCAATGCTGCAATGAACCATTACAGCACTGCAAATTTGGTGTGGGAAAGTAAAGACTGCCCCAGAAAGTATGGACGCACCTAGTGTTCAGTTGTCTGGGCCTGCTCGATGGTTCTTGTATTGCGCTTTTTTTTGGCAGTCTCTGCTCACTGCAGGATAGAATATTCAAACGTTCTTTGCCACGAGGATCATTAACATTCAAAATGGTAACTTTTTTAGCCATATGCCGCTCTGTGTAAGTTAGATGGTTTTTTCTTGTGCTCAAATACCTTCATTATACGTTTATACAAAAGACGGATAGCAGGATCTTTATTGTTGACCAAATTTTTGCATATGCTCAATCTTGTTATCCCAACCGTGTTTGCTGATTATTGCTTGCACGGTTTTCTCACTTACTCCCTCCATATTTTTCTCATTTCCTAAGTTACCTTTCAAGAACAGTACCGTAATCCGGGGTCAAATTGATCACTTTAAAACAACTTTTGCGGATAACATCAGTGACAATTCAAATATTGCCAAAAGAATTTCTGTAAAACCAGTACCCAGTGGATCTCTATGGAACCATGTGACAGAATTTTGTTTAACAAATTTAAACTTTAAGTTAAATAACTCCAAAAATCAAAAAATTGGAAATGCCACTTTGGGGCGAAATTGATCAGTATACAATTAAGCATCGGTTGGAAAGGAAAATACCCTTCTCAGCTTAATTTTGCTCTTCTAAAACCGAATAACACATTTAAAATCTTACAACTAGTGAATTTCATACTTTAAACGCAAAATTAAATTTTGAAATTTCCTCTTAAACGCCTAAAAATAGGCAATTTCATTTGAAATAAGTGATTTCTATCACAATAAATGACTATTTCATCACAAAATGAACTTTTTCTGATTAGCTACATAACTTCCCAACCAAGGCTCCACAAAAATGTTAAAACAGAGAGTTTACGGGAAGTCCTATTAGCAATCGATTGTTTAGTAGCAATGATTTCAGCTAAATGAGATATACATTGCAAATTCCTAAAAAATAAGGCTAAACTAACTTTTTTCTAAATAAATAAAAGTCTACACTCATCTCTAGACATCTACGAACCAGATGACGTAAAAAGTTTAAGAACATTACGACGCTTAAGGTTGAAGGATTCGTCATTAATATAAGCGTCATCATTGAAATTTCAACAGCAGTTTTCTCGTTCAAAACTGAACATTTGGCTTTGAAAATGTATTCACTGTACTCCATTCTCCATCCACAATACAGTGAATATATTTTCTCTGCGAAATTTTCAGTTTTGGACGAGAAAACTGCTTTGGCATATTCAATGATGACGATTTTATCAATGACGAATCCTTCAACCTTAAGAGTTCCTAGTATGGAATTACAATGCAGTATCCGAATGATCAATTTCACCCCGCTGATCAATTTGACCCCGGTTTACGGTACATCATTTGTGCACATTTTTTCGAAGATGTTTCACTGCAAGTTCATGTATTTTGAAACAAACCGTTAAAATCGCATAAACTGCTTTACAATAACTGAGAAAATAGATTGACCAACAGGATGTAGCCTTCAAAACCAACTAGTCATTAATAATTTTAAAATGCCAGTATTTTCTAACTGCGTCCATACTTTCTGGGGCGGTCTTTAGGCCTTTTCCTGACAGCTTTGCGTGAGGTAAAACAGCCTATTACGATGAGAAATTGAATAAAACACGGACACGTTTAATGCTTCCAGTGAGCTATTCGTTCTTTGAAGAAAGCGTGACACTAGACAACGGACTAGCATGCAACGCCCAGAGCCAACAACTTTCCAGACAGCTGCGGCGGAAATCGAACCTACGGCCCTCAAAACGATGCGACTAAAATCTTGGTGACCCAAGCCGCAACCACGGAGTCACAAATTTCTTTTAAGAAAGAAAACATCGTTAGTATGATTTTATAAGCAACATTCAAAATTTAAGAAAAAGAGAAGATCTCAATCTACCCATAATATTTAATTCCGGAATGTTGGCTTTCTCCGTCTTGGGTAAATCAAAACGGCAAGTTTTACTTTTCCCGACGTTTCGGCTTTTTATTAGGCCTTTTTCAAGGGGTAACTAAAAAGATAGGATAATTTTAAAAAGACTAGTCACACTACATATAACAAATAATTTTCCTACGCTGTCAACCGTTCCTCGTTACATAAAGTATTTGATTTACCCAAGACTGAGAAAGCCAGCATTCCGGAATCAATATATTCCAGTCGTACTCATCCAGCATAATATTTAAAATGTTTTGTTTTAAATTTCCCAGCCGGTTGAAATTAGTCATTTGAATGTTTCGCACTATCTTCTCTAAGACACCTCCTATAAGCATCATTCCGTATCATCCTATCGTCACTTGACTGGTGCTACAAACGCTATACAAACACAATGAATCAAGCATTCAAGTGGAAAAACTTTCGCTTTCATTGACTATAATGATGCGCTATGTTGTAGCTATCGTCGTTCAGTTGTCAACGCCGGTGACAATAAATTTACAATTTTGAGTTGCTACCGGCTAGTGGCAAAACATTTTTTCGGACTTTGCTCAGATCCGGTGCTAATGATCTGTTCAGTTTTAGATTATATCCTACTGATATGCGAAATTGTGAGGAATGTTACCACTTCGTCGAATCCGTGTCGCCACGCTGTGAAAAAGCCGACTTGAGCGGTGGAGACGAATGGTATATGTTGATAGAGGTAAATAGTTCGTTCGCAGCCGAAGCGAAATGAGCCGATAGCACGATTAATACAGGAAATGTGATCATTTCTATCAATGACTGATCGACTGCCAACAGTTTATTTAATCTGATTTGGTAGGGACCAATGTCAATGCCAGGAAAGATCAAAGGTAACATATCATTAATTCAGTTCAAAATCACTCCCAATAAACTGACTCTTGGGATTACTAATTTCTTGGTTTTTCTTGCATTGTATCCTTCTTGAAATGCGTGTACATAATTTATATGAATGAAACTTATCCGAATTGTAATCTATGTTTTCATTCCTCGATCATATGACACGGTTGTTTATCGTTTTGTTGTTACACGCGAAATTAACGAACATGATCGAGATAAAACACGATGTTCTTATACACGTGTGCTTCGTTTGCGTAGGTTTCTTCGAAATCCCAAATGTACTCGATAAATAGTCACGCAAGTAGAAGCTGGTCACACGGTCAAAAACCTCCGTCTGATCGCGCCACTTCTCAACAGAAAAGAGTTCAATTCAAACCCGCTGGGGAAATTTCGTCGTATGATCATCAGATGAAGCGAAGCCAAACAAGTCGAAACCGTCAAGATCATTGCCATGGGTGAATCCGCGCCCCATCCATCCGTGTGCTGTGCTGAAGTGATCTTCGTTATTTTTACGGTGTGGGAGCTGCCTTGATCACAACGTCAATTATATAATTAGAACTTCAATGTCTACAAATTGTAGGCAAAGCATACGCTACAAGGGATAAAATTAGTCGCACTGAGGTGCGACTGGTGCTGGTTCGCTGATCCTCAGGTAGACAAAATGCTTCGAATACCGGATCTGTCATCAACGGTGCATGTGATCGATATCTCGGTCCCTTAAGGGTGTGACCAGAGACGTCATTTGAGATGTCCGAGCGCGAGCGTCGGGCGACAGCCAGTCGGTAGCCAGACGGAATTGGTTCTTTTTCAATTTCGAGATGCCCCTGTGCCTGTGTTGAGATTAATCGACACAATTTCGTTCTCGTGTGTCATAGCATCATCAACGAAATGTGACCGTGTACAACTGGGAATTTGTGCGACAATAATTGTTAGCCAGTGTGAAATAAAACTCCTTTTTGGGCATGGAATATGAATCAGCATATGCACTCAGAGAAAACCGGAAAACCATAATATATAATACAGGCAAGAATGGGAACACTCAGTAGCAAATAATTACACTCACTTGCTATTTTCCCAGCACAGAAGCGTGCAATCAAGAAACAAAGTATGGACGACTTTTGCCTTGTGATTTGATCTAAAAGTTTGCCGAATAGAGTTGGGGTCTTACACGCATACCGAAGTCGTGACACAGCTGTGAAAACAACTCTCCACGAGGCGAGTGTAATTCACATTCATCTCGTGGAGAGTTGTCTTTGCAGCTCCTTCACGACTTTGGTATGCGTGTGCGACCTCTACTCTATTCGGCAAACTTTTAGATCAAATCACAAGGCAAAAGTCGTCCATACTTTGTTTCTTGATTGCACGCTTCTGTGCTGAGAAAATAGCAAGTGAGTGTAATTCTTTGCAAGTGAGTGTTCCCATCCCTGAATATAGGATGCGGCAAAAAAAGCTAAAGTTTATTTTTTTAAAGACAAAAATGATATCAGAGAATGTCTTCGGCCTTCAGTAGAGTTCAAGAGCAGTTTACATGATTTCATGAGACTTCAGGGATTTCAGTAGTGTTTGGAGGGAAGCATTAGGGTCCATCAGGGAGATTTTCTGAGGCTTATTAGTGCGCTTCAGTGGATTCCAGAGGGAGTCAGGGAGTTTCAGGAGACTCAAGGGAAGATCGGGACAGGAAAAAAATTCACTTTTCAGAAAATATTCCACTATTTAGCTGTAACTTTCGGTGAATTGCATCAAATTTTTACTGTTAGTTGATCTACTAGTTGTCTATTAATGGTCCAAAATTGGGCTATTGGGCTATTTTACAAATAATTTTATTAAGTAATTTTTCGGTAATGCGTGAACTTTATCAATATCGTCACATGACATTTCATATAATATCTATGCAGGAATGAACTGAACTTCGGCCTTTTCATCGAGTATTTTTCAGAAATTCCGATAAAAATACAGGTCGTACTCGATCATCCGGAATCGGATTCTGAATTTTCCCAAACATAAATGTGGAGAGCGGAATGTTTCATTAAGCTGAAATTTTTACAATCTATCAAACCAATCTTGATAAATAATCAGTCCGAATTTCAGCTTTGTACATAATTTTGTTTATCAGATATATTTTTGGGAAGCTTCAGAACACGACTCCGGATAATCGTCATCTAATTCATTTCATTTATTTAGTTAACATCAAATTCATGACAATACTGAATCAACAATTTGCCGCCATAATACTCGATTTGCAGCTGCAGCTCTCCAACGTCGGTCACGCCCAACACTCGCCAGATCACGCTCCACCTGGTCCGCCCATCGTGCTCTCTGCGCTCCACGCCTTCTTGTACCTACCGGATGGTTAGCAAACACCAACTTTGCAGGGTTGTTGTCCGGCATTCTTGCAACATGCCCTGCCCATCGTATCCTTCCGGCTTTGGCCACTTTCTGGATGCTGGGTTCGCCGTAGAGTGCAGCGAGCTCGTGGTTCATCCTTCTCCGCCACACACCGTTCTCCTGCACGCCGCCGAAGATCGTCCTTAGCACCCGTCGCTCGGAAACGCCGAGTGCTTGCAGGTCCTCCTCGAGCATCGTCCATGTCTCGTGTCCGTAGAGAACCACCGGTCTTATTAGCGTCTTGTACATGGTACATTTGGTGCGGGGGTGAATCTTTTTTGACCGCAGTTTCTTCTGGAGCCCATAGTAGGCACGACTTCCACTGATGATGCGCCTTCGTATTTCACGGCTCACGTTATTGTCAGCCGTTAGCAAGGAACCGAGGTAGACGAATTCTTCTACCACCTCGAAAGTATCCCCGTCTATCGTAACATTGCTGCCAAGGCTTGTCCTGTCTCACTCAGTCCCACCTACCAGCATGTACTTTGTCTTAGCCGCATTCACCACCAGTTCGACCTTTGCTGCTTCACGTTTCATGCGGGTGTACTGTTCTGCCACCGTTCCAAATGTTCTAGCAATAATATCCATGTCATCCGCAAAACAGACAAATTGGCTGGATTTCGTGAAGATCGTACCCCGGCTGTTGAGCCCGGCTCGTCGCATAACACCTTCCAGGGCGATGTTGAATAGTAGGCAGGAAAGTCCATCACCTTGTCGTAGTCCCCGTCGAGATTCAAATGAACTGGATAGTTCACCCGAAATCCTTACATCCGAAATCGTCATCTAAGGTCATCTTCATAATGCATCTTCGAAATGCCACATATATCCTTTTCTGGTATAAATTACTTGTGTATGAATTCCCATCTTTTTCAAGTTTTTCCAAAAACATATCTCCATAATAAATTAATGAGATTTTTTTTTTCAAAATGCCACATTTTTTATGATAAATTCATGTGGAAACATTAAATAAAATTGATTGAGAACATGAAAAAGTTTCGGACAAAACTATAAGTTTTTTTTAATTAAATAGGAGAGAACTCTTATAAATATTCCTCTGAAGAAATTCTTCAACAGTTCCTCATATATTTCCATTACGGATATGGTGTGAATTTTCATTTAACTTTCGAAAGATGCAAGCTTTTCAAAAAATCTCATGTATCGAAAGGTGTTAAAGGAGTTTCTATAACAATATGCTGAAATTACCGGTGAAATTTTTAGAGTAATCTGTCACATATTGTCTTGAATGATTTCAAAATCACCGGGAAAATATGTTTGGGAAAATCCTGGAGGAAAGTTATAAAAAAGCTTTTAAATCACTGCAACAAATACTAATGAATACTTCGGAGAAAAACCTAGGGAATCATTGCAGGCATTCCAGGATAAGTTCTTGGAGAACCTCTTAAAATAAAAGAAGCAATTTCAAACTAATCTGCTGGAGAAAATAGCAATAAAATCATTAAAATAGTCTATATTGACTAGACTGGGTCAACAAAGTCGATTTTTTGGAACAAAGCTTTTTCAATTCCTTTTAGCGTCAAAAACAACTGTGCAAAATTTGGGAGCGATTGGTTGCTTCCCCGTATTCCGCATTGCGATTCAAATTTGTATGGAATTTAGTATGGAAAAATGTGATTTTTTGCATTTTTCTCATAAATTGAAATTTTTCGCCTAAAACGATCTAACTAACGTACAGATTGCCCAGTGGCGCATTACATCTATCTATATATATATATAAAAATATAAAAATGCAGTGGCATACGTGGGACCGCGCATAACTTGCGAACGGAAGGTCCGATTTTGGTCGTCTTAGTTTTGTTCTGTTAGTTTTCACCCAAGGAAGGTTTATGAGGCAAAAAACATGGAAAAATTGAGAGTTTTTGAAAATTGATCTTCCATACAGTTTGTGACCGGGGACTTGGTTTTGGATAGAAACTTGAAACGTCAAAAAACGCAGTAGGCAAGACAAAGTTTGCCGGGGACAGCTAGTTTAACATATAAAGGAATAACATCAATAATAAAATCTCAATTTTTGGCCTAAGTTACCAGGCGAATAACTTTTTTCACAAGCGTCGGATCACTTTGCGATCTACGGCAAAGTTTTTCGGCATACCCTAGGCTAATGTCATGGTATTAGACTAAATAATTCAACTAATGAGTAAAATGCAAAAAAAGTACGTTTTCTAATACAAGTCGGACTCGATTATCCGGAGTAGGGTTCTGGTACTTACCAAAACAATATCTCGCGAATGGAATGATGTAAGAAGCTGAAATTTTGACTGATCAGTAATCAAAGTTGGATTGACAAAATGTCTAAATTTCAGCTTTATAAAGCATTCTGTTCCTCAGATATATGTATGAGAAGCATCAGAACCTGACTCCGGATAATCGAGTCCGACCTGTACTAACTTCCATACAAATTTCAATAGCAATGCGGAATACGGGGACGCAACCAATCGCTCCCAAATTTTGCACAGTTGTTTTGGACGCTAATATAGATTGTAAAAGCTTTGTTCCGGGTTGATACGATCAAATTTAAAGTTTCTCCATACAACGTTGACCTACTCTAATATTGACCTTCAAGAATTCTTCCAGAGGTTACATAGGCATTTTTCAGTATTTCCTTCTAATTTCTATCTAAAGATTCTTTCAAGAATGTCTAACTGCAATGTTCCAGGCATGACTCATAAATTTCTCAAAATAATTCTATCTCTCAAATTTATGCTCGTTTTAACAGTTCTTCTAAAAATGTTGTATCAGTCTAAAAAATATTCAGAAATTCGTCAAGAAAATCGTTCTTGTTTCATTCAAGTTTTTTCAAGGATTTTGAAAAAAGAAAAAGGGATGGAATTGTGAAAATTGGAGTGTTCATGTTGTAGGCTTGGAGTCAGTTTGGCTTTGTCGTGGGTCCGAATACCACCAGAACGCATTTTTTTCACAATTTCATCTTTCAATTTGCCAATTAGGGTATGTGTGCCATCAGTAATCTCATGCTCCCATTTTCATCCTATTCGAAAACAAGCGATTACGGCACCGATTGACTCCGTTCTTTTTGTTTTCATGGGTGCTCACTTCTAACAAAAAATACAAAAATAAGAAACAAAACAAACAGCGCTTCAATCCTTTGTTTTTCGTGGGATGAAAATGGGAACCACATGCTTAATAAGGGAACCAATACCCTAATTAATATTCTGTGTCTTTTAATTTTCAAGTTTTTTCCTATACTTTTCGACGACCAGCAAATTGTTATATGCCTGTAAAGGGCAAAGTTACTCTATCCAAGTATCATTTTAAAAACCAATAAGTCTTGTAGAGATTTTGAGAACCTTCGTAAAGCCTTGTACCTTGCCTCATACCTTTTATTTTAGTTTTATGACGGTTCTAAGAACCTGTTTATTATATTTTACTAAAATGTTAAGCTATATTGTCAAAAGCGCCGAAGCCGGAAGACAAAAACGACAACTTAACATTGTACATGTATGCTTGGGACATTTGCGCCACGCCATGCCACGCCACTACACGAGAGCATAACACAAGGGAAGAAACGAATCTGAACGTCTGTTCTATGTGTTCAAAGAGTTCTACTCAACCAATTACTGCAATATAGCAGTATCGTATTACCTTATGAGAAATACAATTAACTGTGAAATCTGAAGCGTGTCTTGACTTGAGACTTGAGAACTCATTAAACTGAATCTCAAATCTAAAACTTCCAGGATGTTGTGGGTGTGCAAGTGGTAATCAAAATACGCGTATCAAAGAATAAGCATTATAAAGTTAAATTAAAAGGTTCAAACAGTAATAAAACTCAATCATTGAGTAACCGAATCAGGCATGATTATGTTGAAAGTTATGTGATATCCTTTGGTATCCACGTTCTTCAGGCTTAAAATGAAAAACCGATTAAATAGCATATTCTGCAACATTCGTTTCCTATTACATCGATGCAGCTACGTAATTCAGTACGTTGACCTATTTCTCCACTCCTGCGTAAATGCATTCTTCAAATTTTGGGAGCAAACTTGAGCGTGAGAATCTCTCGCACTAGTGTGCCCTAACAGCAACCTGCAACGGCTTCTCCCAGCGCCCTAGAAAAAGGACATTCATCCCTAGCATTTCCTGCCAAAGTTGGTCATCGACCGGACACCTAACTGCGAGTTCCTTTGTTTGCTGCTTCTGCATGCACTTGATCTCGAAATGACACCCAAAAAAGGTTGCTGCTGCTGCGTTTCTTCACAATCACTAACGCAACCCATGCGCATTACGAAAGCGAGTTTTCACAGTGCAGAACCATCAAATCAGGTTGGAAAATTTCAACGTGGGGCAACCACCCACTCAGCTGATGGTGGCTACTGATGATGATGCGGCGCGCTCGAGGAAAGACAATTTCAGCTGGTAGCAGGACGAACACACACCCGGGTGTGGCGTCTTACAATTTTTTGTTGTTCTGTTTTTCTTCAACAATTTTAATTGATTGTACGAATCGCGTTGACCCAATGCAATGCAATGCAATGGGATGCACAAAATGACCGAGTCGGCTCGTGTTCGCGTGTGCATTAAGCGCGCAATTAACGTTATCTCCTTGCGCGCGCGGTGGCGGCGCCGCCGATGCTAATTTGAGCTGAGTATTCGAGAGGATGATGGAGAGATGTAGATTGATTTATGAAAATTTCTGATGATGCCTTTTATGGCGAGTGTGGTTTATTGAATTCTTTAGTGCACCAATTCTACACCAGTCCAATGAACTGTGGGTGGAAAGTCTGTCTGTCTAACTAGGCTATTTTAACCAATAGTGGACCCCTTAGTGTTCTGATCGTAAAAATATTATGATATCCGGACTAAATTGTCTTCAGCAATGGTTGCACAACAAGTTCTATATATCTTTCCTACATATTGCACACAAAAACCGAGCGAAAACATCTTAAATTTCTCATAAGATAATTATTTGAAATCTCTATCAAATTATCCTATAGTGGACCCCGCGAGGGGTATAGTGTAGAATTAGCATTTAAGTTAAAATACACATTAATACAAACTAAAAATAAAAAATAGTTTCAGGGGATATGAGCCATTTTTTCTCAAGGTGGAAGTTTACCGGTACAAGCAGATTTGAGCGGGAAATTTGAGAATAATTGATAGGGGTCCACTATAGGTTTAGGGCCCACTATTGAATAAAATACCCTGCTGTGTATTTTTTTTGCCGAAGCCAGAGTATGGTAACAACATGGAAAGACGTCTGGTTTGTTAGAAGATGTAATATTTACAGATTCAGAGAAGTGCGTATTGCATGAATATGGTAGAGCTTCCTCATCCGAAGGATTTTTTTCAACCGACTGACTTCACTCAAACTGGAGATCTTTGCACAAAAGTTCTTTCCAGTTGAAGAGTTCAGCAGTGCTGAGAGCTGTCTTGCAGCCCTTGCAAGTCAATATAGAAGCCTCCGATCTAGTCGAACTATGTCTGAACCATTCTTGCTTCTTGTGGTCTTTACAGACCTCAGATAGCTAGTTTCTTCAAAAGCTTTCTTGAGGAAGAACGTTTGTAGCTGTTTGTAGTATCAACTCTACGCAGGAGCTGAAACGAAAACTGCAAGCAAGCGTTAGTAACCCAGCAGGACATCGCAGTAGAGGCAGACCCAGAGGCTCATGGCGACGCAGCCTCAACAACGAAATAAAGCACGTCGGCAGAAATTTGACCCTGGCCACAGGTCAAGGCGATGAGCGGCAATTGTCCAGGGTGGAGAGCTTTAAACTCTGCACCACCGTGGGTGGGTGCTCAAAAACTAAAAACAACCCAATCACCTAAGTTTTGATAATTTTCGTGCATAGTTTCGGTCTTAAATAGAAGATTTTATACTAAATAACAATATAAAGACATAAAGCTTTAATTTTAAAAGTATTTTAAAAAATGTTCAAAATGAACAAGCAATGCTTTCTAAAGAAGGATATTCGTCTTCTTCTCTCTGATTTATTGTAAAAAATATCAAACAATCTTCCTCTGCTTTAATTTTAGGCAAAATCATAATAATATTTGGACATTTTTTGGCAGGTTTTGGTAAAAAAACATCAGTAATATTGAAACTTGTAATAATATCTAGTTTGTTCACGACATTTTCAGACAACAAAAATCTTATTTGAAAAAACGCTAAATTATTTGCTATTGTTCAAAGTTATAGTGGTCTAAAGTTAAAACATATAGTGAAAGGAAAACAAGTAGTAGTAGTAATTCAGCAATTGTATAATTTGCAGTTTGACTTTTGAATGTTTTGGCTGCAATTGAACATATTTCAAAGCTTATTATATCAAATAACGCTCTATATGTAAAGCAGCCCTCCGATGTTCTTGCACAATTTACATACCTTATAAATAAGAAACTCCAATCATTGCAACACAAATCGTCTGCTGAATGTTGCATTAGTTTTCTCACTGGGAAACTATACTTTTATTTCAAATTTGAATAAACTACGGCTTCAAAATCTCATTTCAGCTCTCAGATCTCACCGGAACTTTAAACGATCACTGGTAAAATCCATTATTCGTAAACCAACTATGGATGAATGAAACTATGGATGGGTGGCTGCTCTGGCAGTGATGGTCACGACCTGACTGCGTGCCAAACTAGCTGGCACGTATGGCAGGAAGCCACCTTCGACGTGTGCCTATAGGCTTTCTAATAAGATGCGCTTTGGCATTCTATTATCTCTCTATGTTCTACTTATTCTTTATTTTTGGATTTTCGGGGAAGGTTCTAGATGAGCCTTTGTATGGGTGCGCTGATGCAGTTGCAACGAACTCTCTGACGTCATATTTTGAAATAAAATATGAATGCAAAGTTTGACCAATTCGTTGTTAAATTATTGTCACCATCAAATGTTTAAAATCAGTTATTTTTGCAAACCTTACATTTTGGAGATTAAATTATATTGACTGTGTTTCAAACGAAATAAAAATTCAGTGAATATATTTTTAAGAACATTATTATAATGTGCAGCAAACAAAGTGTTTTTTTATTATGATGAATCCTTACATAAGGAAATAACTATCATGTGTTAAGCATATGCAATACATGTGCACAAAAAATACCAAAATGCTGTTTTGGTTCATATATAGCGTTCAAACTTGCAACTTAAAAACTGCTCTTACAAGAATTTCCAATCATCTAAATTTAGTCAATTGTTGGTGTATATTATTTCTTCACATTGACTGTTCAGTTTCAATAGCGAATTTGAGTACAAATTGGTCAAATCTATTTTCTTCTAATTTGTGTATTAAAAAATGCTCTTCAATAATTAAGAAACTTAAACTTTACCATTTTATTGCAACAGTAACATTTAGGCAAAGATTTTTAATTTATTATATTTGATTTAGGTCTACCTTTAGCTATGCATTTTCATTTATCCCTTATAGTCATACTGTAGCATACATGTTCTTCAAATATTTTGTTATTCTGACTTGGAACACACATACTTATAAGTACCATCATACATGAACCGTTTACACCAAAATCACGTGTACAGCACGTGTAGACAGTTTACTATGTTATTTTAACAGTTATTGTAGCATGGCAATGTGATATGCTTCAGCATAAATATGCATCTGCAACTAAATCACTTCTGATTGGATTTGCAGTTAGCTGAAAAGTTATTCAAAGAAAAGTTCGTTCCAATAAGATTAACGGCATGTACGCACTGCCGTTCTACGCATTATTGTTGCATATTGTATGGGATCGCTATGTACATGAGACAATTATGCGTAGAATGGTAGAGCACACCTTACGCATACACGCACTCTCTCCAAATGCATTGGGAGAAAAGGAAAAACGCGTCATCTTGACCTTCAAATCGTTCGATCCAATACCTGCAAACGGTATCTATGGACGAAAAATAGGATGGTGCATCATAAAGCCATAATAATTCACATGTGGATTAAAAATGATTCTCAAGAACATTTTCAATAATTTTTATTGACATGTTAATTTAATTTGAAGGATTCTTTGGATTTTTTTTCAATCCTTCAAGTCTGTTCCAATTGGCGAATTAAAATTGATTTTTACTTAAATTTGCCAGTTCGAAACTTGACAGTTCTTCCAAGGAAATAATTATTGAACTGTCATGATTAAGTGGAAATTAATTTTAATTCTCCAATTGGAATAGACCCTTAGAGGAATTGCATAACGGATCTTCTTCTTTGTGAATCTTCGTTTTCATTAAAACTTGGCCTGTTTTTCTTTTCAACTCAGTGTTCTTTGAACATTTTTACAACTCTTAGTTGAATAAATAGGGTAATTGTACCAATAGTGGTGCAATTAGTAGCTCCTTGTACTAAAATAATTGAACAAAATTTATAATACCACAAAATAAAAAGTCTGAAAACGTTAACCCTCTAATACCCAATCCCGCCTTTAGAGCATTTTTGTAATTTTTGTTTCGTGAAAAATCAATTTTTTTATATTTTTGGCTGAAACTTAGAACTGTTCTATATATCTCAAAATGGTTTTTGGTGTATTTTAAAGCGTATTTACATTTTTTTAAAATCATTGAAATATTGATGTTTTAGTCACTTTTTAGAAGTCATTGTTTATTTTGTATTGAATCGCTACAATTAACATATTTTAAATTTTTCCCAAATCATTCTATCCTTGTTTAATAGTTTAAGTAAATCGAATACACTCTAAAATTGTTTTCCTTACAATTACACGGAAAATAAAATTTTCTGTGAAAAAAATTTAAAATAATAATATTTCAATAATAATCATAAAATCTCAAAATATTTTCATCTCAAAAAATCCGTTCGCCAAATTGGCTTCCAGGAAAAATCTAAAAGTGTGGGGATGTTCAAAAATAAAAATTAGAAAAATCAAAAACTGAAATTCACGAAATCGAGAATTAAAAAGAATCATCTTCCAAAACATATTTAAATCGATTTTAGATGACGAAAAATGATATTTAGATCAAAATCAAAAATTTGGGTATTAGAGGGTTAATCGATAGTTTTTTACTTAAATTTGCTAAGAAAAATGTAAAAACCATTGTTTATTTCAGTTTTTGCTAATAAATCACTTGCACCAACTATAGGTACATGGTTCCTATTATGGAGGTAAAATTTAACATTGGTTCCTATAGTGGCGCATCCTATTGAATTCTTATGGGACCCACCACTATAGGAACACCACCACCACTATAGGTGCAAAGGAGCAAAAAAGTTAAGGAAAATAATTGTTTAAAATAGGTTTATCGCCAAATCCTGAACACAAAACAGAATTATTGTTATCAATTAGGTATGATGCATCTATTAAAAATGCCATTTGCAAGCTTTTTGGTCAAAATAGTGCTAAATTACCACTACCACCACTATTGGTACTACCTCCACTAAGGGAGCTTTTACCCTAAGACATTACTTTATCTATTGCATGTGTATTAGCGTGGGTCATCGGAGCCGTTTTCTCAGATCAAAGCTATTCTGGTTCCGTTTCGGGTCCAGAGTATCTGTGCAAAATTTGAGCACGATCGGTTGCGTCTACACTTTGCTCATTGCAATTGAAATTTGTATGGGATTTTGTATGGAAAAACATACTTTTTTGCGTTTTTGTTATAAGTTGAAAAAATTTGTCTGAAATTTTTTAACTGATACTGTAAAATGATAGCCAGGGATGTTCTGAAAAACTTTGTTGAAGACCGCAAAGCGATCCGATGCTTGTGAAAATAGTTATAACCAACGAACCGCATGCATGTGTTTATGTTTTAACATGTAAAGGAATAACAATAGCAACAAAATCATGCTGTTTCGGCAAGCAATGCCAACGCTATAACTTTTTTCATAAGCATCAGATCACTTCGCGGTCTTTGACAAAGTTTTTCAGGACACCCTAGGCTATGTTTTCACTTTATTGGGATACATGGTTTTAAAAAAAATCGAGGTTGTCATGAGAGAAATGCAAAAAAGTATGTTTTCTTATGTAAAATCCCATACAAACTTTAAACGCGATGCGCAAAACGTAGACATAACCGATCGTGCTCAAATTTTGCACACTTATTTGGGTCCTGAAATGCTATCAAAAAAGTTGTGATCTGATCGGATACCATTGAATTTTTCATTTTTCCATATAAACGATGACCCACTCTAATGTGTATGTATACTCTTAATCAAAAGTTTTGGGGTCACCTCCTCATAAACATGTAATTTTTAGGCCCATATCTCCTCCAATTTACGTCCGATCTCAAGAACCTCATTCAAAAGATAATAAGTCAAAAAAATTTTAAACATGATTTAGATGAAACTTTTTCAAAAATATTTATATGTAAACTTAACTTAAAGTTGCCAAATTTCTAAAAAAAATAAATCCAAACTTACGGCAGTGTCGCTGGAAATTGGGTCGACCAAATTTTATTTTGTCAAGCTAGCTTTGATTAGGGCTGCCAAACGGTGAGTCGAAAAGGAGGCGTCCATCATAGCTGTGATTCTCACAAGTTTCTACCTCATGCTTCCACGGGTCAAGCGATGACAAAGACCGCCAGCTAAGAGTTGTGTGCTTAGCTAGTAGTGCTAGGAGGTGTGGCTCAAACAGCGTCTGTTCTGGCATCCAGCGGCTGAGTATGAAATGTTCCTCCAGTGGAAGCTATACCTAAGGTGGCAGCCCCACCACGGTGGATATGGGACCTTAGGCCAACGACCTACTGTTTCCGAAACCCAAAAAAAAACCGTTACTGAAACCGAAAATAAAAAATTTCGAACTGATTCAACGGCAACGACTTTTAGCGTGAAACAACGGACAAGAATTGGAACTTGGAATGTATTAATCCTAGCCCGGCAGGGTAAACTGGCACAACTAGCCAATGAGGCATGCCGTATGAAGCTTGAGATCCTAAGACTGAGCGAAGTCCGTTGGCCGAACTTTGGAGAACAAAGATTGGCGTCGGTTTACATTCTGCTATACTCTGGCCTACGAAGTGAACGTGCTCCTCGCCACAGTGGAGTAGGAAGGAAATTTCCTACTCAGCGTTCACGCCCACGCTACGCTCATGAAGTGAGAACCTATCAATGAGAGGATAATTGTAGCCAGATTCAGAACACGGGTTCGAAACCTCACCATGATCCAATGTTACGCGCCAACCGATGCTGCCGAATTGCAAGATAAAGAGAACTTTTACAGTCAACTGAATGTTGTCGTGGACAAGACTCCGAAAGGTGATATCAAGATCCTCATGGGCGACTTCAACGCGACGGTTGACTACTCGGACTATGAGCGCGTCATGGGACGCCATGGTCTCAGAGAAATGAGCGAAAACGGAGAGTTGTTTGCAGAGTTTTGTGGCAACAATGACATGCTGATTGGGGGATCGCTCTTTCCTCATCGATCACTGCACAAAGTGACATGGGTTCCCCGTGATGGTGTCACGAAAAATCAAATCGACCACATCTGCATCAGCCGAAAATGTAGACGGAGCCTTCTTGATGTGCGGAACAAACCTAGCGCCGACATTGCGTCCGACCATCATCTCCTAATCGGCGAGATCCGACTGCGCATTGCCAGGATCCAACGACAGGAGGAGAAAATTGGGCGCCGGTTCAACACACGCCGACTGGAAGACGCTGCGGTGAAAAAGTCCTTTGTCGAGGAGCTAGAGAACCGTGCTGCGAATATTCCAGAAGGTGGAAGCGTAGAAGATCAATGGAGCGCCATCAAGAATGCCTTCATCGCCACCGGCGAGAATAATTTGGGTGAGCTACGCACCCGAAGAAAGCTGTGCTGTGCCTACATCTGTTTGTAATGAATATTATTCGTTTCCCAAAGCGGATCACCTTTGTTTCATACAGTTAAAACTGCAACCTAAATCATTTACTGAAACCTAAAACATGTCGTAACCAATCGAGGTGACAGACCCGAATCCCACTCAGGTCAACTTACATTTCATAAGCCAACATGTGGCGTGAGAACACAAATGCGAACGAACTGCAAAGTAACAGTCAGCATTATGCATTCTATTTTACTTTACCCATCTGGTTGCTATTAACTGCCTGGCACAGCGCAACTCTATCTTTCTCCCTCTAGATGCTTAGAATGTATAAGTGCGGATCGATACATATCTGATCGATCCAAATATCCATGTAACTTAGCAAGTAAGATTTGTTGGAATAAACATGCATTTCTTAACCGAACCATCGAAGTATTCACATGTAATACCGTTACTACAAAGCAGTGAATCACAGATACCTACCTGGAGGAAGATAGAACGAAGGAACGCCAAAGCCGCGATAGAGCGAGCAAAAACAGGAGGAGCCAAAGCCGTAGCCCGTCAGCGTTATTCGGCTCTCGAGAAGGAAGTGAAACGCTCATGTAGACGCGACAAAAGAGCGTGGGCGGACTCACTAGCCGACGAAGACGAGAAAGCCGCAAACACAGGCGACATCCGTGTCCTCTAAGATGTCTCACGTCGCCGCAGTGCACTATGGGGCGGCTCCATACAAACAGGTGGCCAAAAATATTTTCGCGTCCATTTTATAATGTTTTGCCCCTATTCGTATGGTTCATGTCTTAAATATATGAAAAACATGTAGAACATGCTAAAAAATTTAAATACAACACAACCGTTGAAACGGATCAAAGGATCAAAATGCATGGGCATTGCATACTTTTAGGCGTTTATCTTTGTAAGCAGATTTCTGTTCCAATGTACAAAATAGTTTCCAATACGTAAAAAAAAAACGCTTCGCTAAGAGATCCAAGACCAGATTTAGATTCTACTATGATTGATCTACCGAATAAAGCGGTCATGAAGACCAAATGTTTCCTCAGAGGTATTAAATGGCCAACAGGATTATGTTATTTTTGAATATCAAAGTCATCACTGACAACTTGATTGGAATTGCAGAATAGCAGCTAGTAGCATCCAAATTTGTTATCAATGTCTCCCAGGGACCCTACAGAAAGACATAGAAGTAGTCCCAAAGCGAAACTTTGCAAAACTCTTTTTGTTTGGAACGGATTATATGGGGAAAATTTGATATTTTTAGAGTGGCTTTATTTAATAGTTTTACAATCAACTTTATTACTTCTGATATGTCATTCGAAACGTTTATAAGCAAGTTTTTAGAAACTTCTTTAAAAATTCAACATTTTTTATTTAAACCGAAGATATGCAAAGTTCAGCAGTTCATTCATTATACCAAAAATTGCCACTGGTCTCATTCTGCTGCTAATATCTCTATAAGTACATGGATTAACAAACTAATATTCTAGGATTTACTGGCCCAAGTGGTCTACTTTCAAGTACCGAACCTAAATCTTAAATTAAATTAAGTCAATTTTCGATTTTTGGCCACCTGAATCCCCTTAGTGCAGTGGGACCAAGATGAATGCTACATTGCCCGTGAAAGAGGCGTCTGGACAGTTACTGGCCGACCCGGCTGACCAGTTGTAACGCTGGTTCGAATACTTTGGAAACCTTTTTCAAGTGTCGGTCACGCCATCAACACCTCAGCATGATCCGCCAAGGGTTCGATGCATTACCCGTGTCAACACCATCAGTGCAGGAGATAGAAACAGCCATCCGTAGCATGACATCGAACATGGCCCCAGGGATCGATCGCATATCAGCTGAGATGCTCAAAGCTGATCCCGTAGTATCCACACAACTACTGTACATCAATTATTCTGCAACATATGGGAAACCGCGACATTTTCGACCGACTGAATGCAAGCCGTCTTAGTAAAGGTACCCAAAAAAGGGTGACCTGACTGTTTGCGATAATTGGCGAGACATCATGCTAATGTGTATCGTTCTCAAAGTCCTCTGCAAAGTGATCCATAACCAGATACAGGGGAAGATTGACGCAACTCTCCGACGGCAGCAAGCAGCATTCCGTGCCGGACGATCCTGGGTGGACCATATTGTTACGCTCCGTATCATTCTGGAGCAAATCAATGAATTCCAAGAGTCTCTCTACCTGGTGTTCATTGATTATGAAAAAGCTTTTGACCGTCTCACTCACGGAAACATGTGTGAGCCCTCATGCGCAAAAGTCGTTCTGAGAAAATCATCAGCCTCATTGGCAGGGCATTTTCGTGCAGAGTACTGCACAACAGTAATATTTTATCGGCGTAGCAGTCTCTTTAGGAAATCAAAAGCTAATTTGTTTCAATGTCCGACGTTTCGATGTATTTAACACCTTTTTCAAATACATCGAAACGTCGGACATTGAAACAAATTAGCTTTTGATTTCCTAAAGAGACTGCTACGCCGATAAAATATTACTGCCAGATTCCCTCAGTCGATAGAATTCTTCCCAGTACTGCACAACGGTGTTTTGTTCGATCCCATCCGAGTCGTTGCTGGAGTGAGGCAAGGATGTATACTATCACCGCTACTGTTTCTCATCGTAATCGACGAGATCCTGGTTGGTGCGATTGACCGTGAACCAAATCGTGGATTGCTGTGGCAACCCATTACCATGGAGCACCTAAATGACTTCGAACTGATGACGTTGCTCTCCTAGCCCAACGGCGCTCTGATATGCAGAGCAAGCCAATCGCTCCTCAGCGGCAGGTTTTACCATCAACGTCAACAAGACAAAATCGTTGGATGTAAACACGGTCAACCCTTCCAGCTTTACGGTAGCTGGGCAATCAGTGGAGAATGTTGAAAGCTTTCAATATCTTGGTAGCCAAATGGCGGCCGATGGCGGCACCAAGATCGACATAGGTGCACGGGTGGGTGGCCTTACTCTACGCAGGAGCGGAAACGAAATCTGCAAACAAGCGTTAGACTGGAACCCAGCAGGACATCGCAGAAGAGGCAGACCCAAAGGCTCATGGCGGCGCAGCCTCAATAACGAAATCAAGCAAGTTGACAGGAATTTGACCTGGCCACAGGTCAAGGCGATGGCTGGCAATCGCCCAGGATGGAAATCTTTCAATTGGCTTCTCTAGCGGTGTTGAGATAATTCCATATTCAGAATCTGCATGCAAAACTGAGCCGAAATCCAAATTTTCATGAATATTGGTGCACAGGAACCTATTTAAAAATCAGTTTGAAGTTTGTATGGGAGCGATTTGTCGAATCACCCCTCGTCGCATTTTGTACTGGGCGGAGCTGTCAAGCAGTTGGCCAGCTGTCAAAAGGTGATTTCGGGAAATCTCTTCGAAAGTGCTTTTAGGTACCAAAATGAAGTTCTAAAAATCTGAAAAAAATCATAGTGGTTCAGAAAAAGGTGCTCTTTCGTATAAAATCAAAAAATCAATATATTTTTCTTAATTTAAAAACCCAATTGGGCCCTCTGCACCACCGTGGGTGCCCAGGACTGAGAGTAAGTAAGTAACTTTGATTAGTAATCAGTCAAAATTTCAGCTTTGTGCAGTATTCCGTTTAACAGATATATGCTTGAGAAGCTTTAAACTCCGACTCCGGATAATAGAGTCCGATCTGTAACTTATTATTTATTAGCTATCAGCGGGGAAGTTTCTCGGCTTCGCAGTCACCAAACGCAATCAAACGACTAAATATCGCTCTTCATCCGACGTTTCGGTATTTATTACACCTTCTTCAGGGAATTCTACAATTAAAACGAGACATCATAAGCTAATTTATAATTATCTAACTAGCATTAGACCTCACAGAACTCGTAATCGTTCTCGTTCTGCAGGCTCGGTTCTAGCATGATCCGTCAAAATTTTTTTTAAAAAAGTGTCAACACACAATATATTGCCTAAATATATCCCCTATCCATGAATCGCATCACCCATCAAAGGTGACTCCCAGAACTCACATTCTAAACTATATATTAACAAATACCCCATCCGTGCTGGACGCAGAGTGCTCTCGGTTACTAATTGCAACAATCATCACACTTTGTCAACTGACTGTGAGGACTTGACCGGTGCCGGTATTGTTCCTAAATGTATGAGCTGCTTCAATGTGGCACGTTCGGTGTAGTACTAGATTTGTAGTAATGAGCTGAATTTTAGTATGGTGAGAAGGTCAATTCTCCGTTTCTGCAATAAAATGGTGCAAAAAGCGTGGGTATTATGATTCCTTGCCTAATTTGATGATGTTTGAGCAAAACTTTGGATAACTATGTTGTTTATGTTGCAAGAAATGAAGAAAACAACAACACTGTTGCCTAAAGTTTTGCTCAAACAGCATCAAATTAGGCAAGGAATCATAATACCTACGCTTTTTGCCCCATTTCATTGCAGAAAAGGAGAATTGACCTTCTCACCATACTAAAATTCAGCTCATTACTACAAATCTAGTACTTCACTGATCTGTGTCCTGTTGCATTTTGAGAATAAGTGAAGTGTTGCAGCCCCTTATTTAGATGAATCTCAGTGTAATTCATAGCAGTTCAGATCAATCGTGGAGGAAATACCACACCATTGACTGACATATACAGTCAGTCTAAGCTTAGCTAAGCTGAAATAATCTTTAATACCATGTTGATCCCTTATTTTAAGGAAGTTGGAAATGTTAAAAGGTTGTTATCGAAAAAATATTGTTTGATCTAAAAAAAAACATCATGTCTATATTTTAAATCTTTATCTCAATGCTAAGTGGCCCCTCAAAGAGCCTAAACTTCTCAAAAATTGTATGGAGCTAAAAACATCATTTTTTTTTCGAAGAAACAAACATACGATTCTGATAAATACCGAATTGAGAGCTCGAAAGGGCTAAATATGTGCTTAGAACTGCGATATCTCATAATTACGATCTAAGAAATGGACAATACCTATGTTCACTTTTCGGTAGTTTTTTTCCAATGTCTCAAGAAACGAGTCGAGATATCGCAATTCTGATAATCGGTTTGAGTAGAATCGGTATTTTTTTTTCTTCGAAAAGTTTCAAGTTTATTGAGCTCCAATACAATTTTTAACACCTTTAAACCTCCTGATAACGAACGAATAACGAACTTTAAATATTTCTTGCTTTTAAGACATAGAGCCTACAGGCTATATTACCTTTAATCTGAATAAATATTACCTTTAATCTAAATAAATCGATGCATGGACATGTTGGTGACAATTCGCATGATATTAGCAATATCTCAATAGGAGGCAATCAGTGAAGTACTAGATTGAAAGTAGTGAGTTAGATTTTTGTATGGTGAGATGTTCAATTCTGCATTTCTGCAATGAAATGGTGCAAACAGCGTGGGTTATATGATTTCTTGGCTAATTTGATGCTGTTTGAGCAAAAGTTTGGATAACTTTGTTGTTATATTATTTATTTCATGCAACTTCAACAACACAGTTACCCAAACTTTTGCTCAAACAGCATCAAATTAGTCAAGAAATCATATAACCCAGGCTGTTTGCACCATTTCATTGCAGAAATGGAGAATTGAACATCTCACTATACAAAAATCCAGCTCACTACTTTCAATCTAGTACTTCACTGATTGCCTCCTATTGAAAATGTCCCTTGAAATGCATGATTTTTAGCAGTACTGTGTACAACAGGTGCCGCATTCCCAAAATTCCACACCTCCTGGGGGTCAAGACATGCATTTCACGGCGCGTGTAGCCTATAACAAAATTTATCATACCACAGTCAGGGCATTGCATCGTTCGATGCACTCGGTAGCTGATAACGAATCGTTTGTTTATTTGCTTTGTTAGCATCGTAAATTTCCCTTTCATGAGGTGTGGCAGTAAGGTTCGAAAATTTATCTGAATCAACAAATAAGTGTGGGGCTTATCAGATGGCTATATTGTGTGCCTGGTTGATGAATACGAATGAATGAAGCTCGAATGTAGAGAGTAAGGATGGAAATATCTGTGGACACCGCACATGGTACATGCTGCGTGCACAGCGCGAACAGTTTTAGGCAATAGCAAACGTTCAAATCACAGAGGATATCAGTTTTCCAAGTAATAACACTTACCGTAGCTCAATAAATAATCCGATAAGAATTGCAGTCAATGTGACGACAGTGCTGTGCACCCAGGCACCGAACAGATTTCCAGCGGCGGTGCTCAACGACGATGGCTGCAGAAGCAGGGATCGCTCTTGGTCTGCGGATTTCCGGCGAGATGTTTCGTAATCTGGATCAACGGTGTCGTCGATGGGGTCGTCTTCGAGATTAGAACATTGCACTTTTTCAATTCAATTCATCGTAGCACAAGCACACACGGGGGGTCACGTCATCAGCAGCGATGCAGTCGTTGGAACCATCATCGTCACAATGGCCCAGATGGCGTCGTACAATGCAACATTATGTGGAAATATTAACAATAGCAGATAACAAAAGTTTGAATTAGATTAAACTGTGTGACTTTGGGTGATAATCTGCCCGCTAGGTGAGCTCCTCCTGGAAGCGGCGGCCACAAGATCACTTGCGTTCTTGAAGCGAGATAGGCATGGGAAGTCGCAGATAGAAAGCACAATTTTGAATTTGCTGCCTCCACTTGAGGTTTCACTTTTGCCGAATTCGGTTGATTCAATTTCCAATTTTGCCTGGCGCTGATTGATTCTATTTTTAATAAAATATCTCACTTTTTGCTCGGTTGGTTTGAATTTCGTTAAATGGAGATTTCGATTTTGGGTTTCAATGAATTTTATTTCGTCGTTTCAGTATTCACATGCTTGTGCTGTTTCTTCGTTTGTTCACTTTTTGAGAATGGAGCATCTTCATACTCCTTTTCGGGTCTCGTTGATTATACTCTCACTTCGTTACTAAGATGTTATTAATTTTTTTTTTCACGGCGTTTCGAATCTGTGTGAGATTGAGAGAAATTCGGAGATCCTTACACTATCTGTCATACGTTTAAGCGTGATATCAATGGAAAATTCCGTCACTGATTCGTAAGGATTTCTGAAATCCTTCCGAATTGGGTCACACACATTTGCGTTACATCCGTAACCAGAATCAGTCGTAATTAGGTCGGCCACAGAACTTCACGCGTAACGACGATAAACACACTTGTCCCCCGCACATGTAGGTGTAGAACCTTTGCCGCTACCAATTACAACACCGTCCAATCTCTACGTCTACCAGCGGAGTACCACAATATCTGCGTTATCTAGCGCGACACCACTTACGAAAGTCTGTTCTCCGACCTTCTGTTCCCGGGACGATTCTGGCTCCGGAATCCGTACCAACTGAATCACTGAATCTAGCAGATCCTCCAGAATACGGACGCGCTTCCGATTCGGACGTCGATCAGCGAAGAAATTTTTCTCTTCAGTACCAACGCCAGTGTCCAAGTGTCAAGAGAAGGACGTAGCAAGGTCGTTGAATCAATCGTCTGGCGGTTTACCGTACGCGAGACTCTTTCTCTCGTGAACAGAAGAGCGGTAAATAGTCCACCCGCCGTCCGCCGTGGTGGCAGTTGGGTCCATATGTCCAACTTAGTAGGTATATTAAGGAAACTTGCTCACTTGCCGGTACGGAGCGCATGCGTTTCGCTCTCTGTATAACTTTCTTGCGCTCTCTTACGAGCTCTCCCGCGCCCTAGAATTCACTCGCCTCCACCATGGATGCCACCCACCGCGAACCATAGCTGCCGATCAACATACCACCCCTTGGGGAGCATACAGTAAACCACCGAATGTTGCGCTTGGCGGTGTTGGATGAATTCATACGAATGTGTGATAATTTATTATACTAGTGCTCAAAGGTACTGGCGTCAATTAAATATGCTACGAATGCATGACCATGGCGTTCTGTCAAGATTTGGAATTACGGGGCATTTTAATAGTATTAAGGGACTTAAGGACAATTTCAATAGTATTAAGGGGCTTTAAGAGTAATTCAAGGGATCTCAGGAGCCTTTAAAGGGCGTTGCAAGGGGTTTGAGGAGCGTTTCAAGGTATTTCAGAGCCATTTCAGAGTCATTTAACCCTCCTAAGATGTTAGGCAGGACGCACATCGATAGCAAGCAAGTCTGGGTCACTACATCCTAGGTTTAAGAAAGTTTCTGGGGGTTTCAGGAACATCCTGAAGGTTCCTAGAGATTTTAGGGGCTTTTGATGGCGTTTCAGGGGCGTGTCAAGGGTCGTATCAGGGGATTCAAGAACACTTTTAAATCAAAGGGTATTTAAGGGGTGTTTCAAAAAATATTGTGATGGGGTCTCAAAAAATCACCTGAAACTTCCCGAAAAGCCTTTAAGATCCTCCTGAACCCCGCCGAAAATGCTCTGAAACCTCCTGAAATGCCTCCGGAATCCCCCTAAAACCCCATCGGATCCTAACGCACCTCAGAGGCTCCGAATCCTAAAAAACGCCTCCCAAACGCCTCTGGAACCAGCCTAAAATGCTTAAGACCCACGCGGACCCCATATAACGCACGTGAGACCTTTGGGAACCCCCGAAAACGTACCTGTAACGCCAACAAAACCCGTCGAAAATCATCTGAAACTTCTGCAATGATTTCGAAAACCCCTTCAGACCCTCGACAACCCTCCCCCCTGAGATCTCCTGGTACCCCCTGAAATCACTCGGGACCCTCTGAAACGCCCCTGTAATCTTCCTTTGCTCTCCCTTATAAACCCCCCTGGCCATCGTTGCAATAGTTCCCGTCATTATTAAATATTCTTATGCACAATATTGGTGGCTGAGGGCCTTTTCAAGCAAACCCTTTTCAGTTTTCGCGCCTGGTTGGATACCGCCTCGCCGGTATTACAACCCTACCTAGACAACTAGTAATCGTATAAGATGTTGCATAAGATCCTCCGGTTGGGTAGACTTCGGCACCATGAATTTATCATGGTCCTACTTGGCTGCCGTTATCTCACGAAGTCTCAAAAACGTCTGCTTGAGGTCGTTGCTGATGTTCGACTTGAATGATGGATCTGCTTTCATCGTGATGGGCGATGTGCAGAGGCTCATAACCGTTTTTTACGATCGACGTAATTATGTGCAAGATTCATCTTCATCGAAGATAGAAGATCATCGAGCGAATTCTTCAACTTCAGCATAATTAACGGAAGCACTTATGATGACAAAGGCGAGATTTACGCGTTTCTTGATCGTGAGTACGATCACTGCCAAAGCTTTGACGTCTAGATCACGCACATTTAGGAGGTCTAAAGCTCAGATTGGCCAGAAGGAGGAATTCCATCAGTTAACGTACGAGAACGACCCAAGATATATTGATTCCTGCCTACAAGAATACGGTAATTCATAGCACCTTATTCCAACACAGCTTCTCTAATCGTTACATCTAGGAATCACCAAAGCTGACAAAATTACAAATCAACCACGTTCTGATTGATGGACAGCACTTGGACTTTTTTTTTTATTATCGTACAAATTGAGCCAAAGGGTCTCAGATTTTCATGAAAATTTTTCCACTGGCTGGGCTCATGGATAAATGAATTAAAAAAATGAGAAAAATTCAGAGTCGCCTATTTTCCCGGAAAACTCAGGTGAAAATTTCTTGTTTTCTCCTGACACTACTTGCTTTGAAAAATCATAATTCAAGAACGAATCATCGTAGAAACAAAGTTTTTTTAAGAAATGAAAGCAAATTTTCTCATAAATCTAAAAAAAATATGAACTGGACAAAAGTTTTCCATAAAATTTTCCACAGTTGAGAAAATTCGTAAAGAAAATCCGGAAAAACCATGCCCGAACTCATGGAAAATTTTCAAAAAAATATTTTTCAGAAGGTTTTTTCATAAGCTTTAATTGCTGAAATTTTTGGAATGCACTTTTTTTTCATTTTTGAGTTATGTCAAATTTTGTTTAACAAATTTCCAAATGTTCTGTATAAGCCTAATCATAACTCAAGAACGAAGCGTCGTAGAAACAAAGTTTTTTAATGAAAATGAAAGCAAATTTTCTTAGGAATCCAAAAAAAATATGAAGTGGAAAAAAAATTCTACAAAATTTTCCACCGTTGAGAAAATTCATAAAGAAAAGCTGGAAAAACTATTCCCGAATTCGTGGAAAATTTTCGAAAATATATTTTTGAGACAGTGATTTTATAAGCTTTGATCGCTGAAATTTTTGGAATGCCTTTTTTTCTTTCCTGAATTATGAGCAATTTTGTGAAAAATGACCATATAAGCCTATATTATATGGTAATTTTTCACAAAATTGGCCATAACTCAGTAAAAAAATGCATTCCAAAAATTTCAGCAATCAAAGCTTATGAAATTACCTTCTCAAAAATATTTTTTCGGAAATTTTCTGCAAGTTCGGACATAGTTTTTTTCGGCTTTTCTTTATGAATTTTCTCCCTGTTGGAAAGTTTTTGGGGAACTTATTCCATTTCATATTTTTTGGATTCCTGAGAAAATTTGCTTTCATTTTCATTAAAAAACTTTGTTTCTACGACGCTTCGTTCTTGAGTTATGATTAGGCTTATATGGCATATTTGGACATGTTTAAACAAAATTGGCCATAACTCAAAAACGAAAAAAAGTGCATTCCAAAAAATTCAGCAATGAAAGCCTATGAAATAACCTTCTCAAAAATATTTTTTTGAAAATTTTCCACGAGTTCGGGTATAGTTTTTCCGTTTTTTTTTACGAATTTTCTCAACTGTGGAAAATCGGCCCAAACCCGTACCATAAACCATGACCATAACCATAAAAAATATCAACATTTCTCCATCATAATAGATTGGCCCTATCGTGGCGCTAACATCTGTAGAAGTCCTCCATTTTCTCTTCCAGTACCACTAATTTTTCCACGGAGACACTTTTCGTTTCCGGAATCACTAATTTGTCTACGAAGACGCTTTTCATTGCCGGGCTTTGGACTTAGATGCGCTAGAGTGCCGATCATAGTAGTGTGTCTCCGTAGAAAAGTTAGTGGTTCCGGCAGTGAAAAAAAGGACTTCGACAACGTCGAATCTGACCACCACCAGTGATGATCAAGCTGCACCTAAAACTCTCCGTACCGTCGTTCGGGGTGACATTGGGTCTAGAGGGTAACATTGAGCCATCAATCCCACGGATTCAATATATGTCAGAGAATCCGACGGTGGATGCAAAGTATTTTAGAATTATGTATTGTAGTAGTCTAGCACACAATATGCGTTCTCGTCGTATTCTAAACGTGTGGAATAGTGGCCCAATGTCACCCAGCTTTGGCCCAATTACACCCCGTACGTCGGTAATCAATATACGGTACCATAGGTACGACCTAAAGCGAAATTCTGGCTATGACAGTCGTCAAAGACGTAGTTGGTAGCATCATCGGGTACGTGGAACGGAATCGATGAAACGATTAGTGCCCGGGCGGTCTGGTCATGCTGCAGCATGGGTCCTGGTAGAACACGGAACGTTACAAGCGGAAGCTTGTTCTGGGAGATCAAGCGTTGCCTGGAAAAAGTGGAGTGAGGGAAAATGGAAGTATTGTGCCACTCTCAAGAAAGACACCCAGTTCTATCTGAAGCTTAACTCATCCCGAAAAGGTTTTGTGCTGCGAGCCGAAATAAGCAGAGACGAGAGCCTCTTGTCGGACCAAGTTAACTGATCGAAAGGTGGAAGCAGCACTTTGACAATCACCTGTATGGTGCGGGGAACTCAGACACGGAGGAACAAGGCAGTTCCAAAATTACTACGTCAGCACGGCAGATTACGGGAATTAGCCAACTACCTCACTGAGTGAAGTTAAGAATGTCATTTAACATCTCAAGAACAATAGTTACCTTGTTGTCCTTGAAATGTTGAATGACATCCTTAACTTTACTCAGCGAAGTAATTTGTTGGTTCCCACTATCCGCCGTGCTGAAGTAGTAATTTCTCACGCTACCTTGTTTCTCCATCCTTACGTTCTCAGTCCCATTGTTGTAAGGAAAAAATGACATTTCAGCTGAATTCATCACAGCCGGAAATGTTGGCTGTCCATCTGCACCAACTGATTAGCTACCGAAGAAGTAGAAGGAACGGATAATCTGCCTCATTCACAAGCAAGGCGAAAAGTTGGAGTGTGATAACTTATGAGCTATTCCCATTCTGAATAATGTCTTAAAAGTATTATCCGAGATAATCTTCCATCGTTTATCATAATAACGAAAAATGTCGTTAGGAGTTATCAGGCCGACTTGGTAGACGAATTCGACAACGGAGCAGATCAGGAAATTCTTCGTAAATGCAGTAGAAAAAAGATCTCCAACACCTGTACATCGATTTCCAGGGGGCATACAATAATGTCGACCGCACAGAGCTATGAAAAAAAATATGGACGAGTACGTACTCGGAAACCATACGAGATTGATAAAAGCAACAGTGGACGGTGTGTAAAATTGCGTGAAGATTTCAGACGAGCAGGTTGAACCACGAGATCGCTGGACTCTACGATAAACTCAGCATCCAGAAGATCTCCAAACCCAGTTGGATACGATGGGCATACAAGAATTCCGAAAAACAACCCTGCAAAGTTTGTGTTTCTAAGAGAAACAATACGACATGGAGCACAGCGGACAAGCTGGGTCGACCAGGTCTAAAGAGATTTAGCAAGTGTGGGACAATCCCGAGGTCGAAAAGAAGCTGCAGCGAGTCGAAATGTATGGTATACGATTGTTGATTCCGTCTTATCTGTGCAAATAGGGGAAATTACCTATTCCCGGCCGTTTTGTTCTCTTCGTCTTGGGGGGTTTTTCAAAACCTATTGAACTCAGAGTTGGCCTCAAATCTTTCCCAACCAATGTGAATTATATGGCCAAGTTTCAGGCAATTTGGCTGACAAAAACCCCCCATGACGAAGAGAACAAACCTGCCGATAATACCCAATGTCACCCCATGTAGTGCTTTATCAATTAAACTTTTATAATCTTCATAAATTATCGCACTTTTCATGATCGTACTGTACGCACAGCACGTTCATGAATGCAAAAGTCAAAGGAGAACGTGGCGTCAAATCTCCCCCCAAATTGAGATTCATTAATAAGCACTTGCTCTCGGAGAAGCGAAATCTGCTCGCATGCTCGCGCTAAACTGCCGTCATGCCCACCCAGCCCAGCCAGCACTGATGCTGTCCCGGTGACAATCTCTCGCTCACCTTTCGCCGATTTGTGGTCCTCTTTGAATGTGGTGAACCAAAACATTGTGAACGTCTCGGGACTGGACGCACAAATATGTATCACCAAAACCAACACACTTGACTTGATCTTGTCGTCGAAATGCTCTCTTTGTTTGAGAAGGAGAGATTAGGTGATGGGGCCACTGCACTTTCGGGAAGACACACCAATTGAGACTGGGGAGAGGATGTGCAGTGCGATGCACTTATAAGTTAGCTGGCCTGGTACCGACCGACCGGCGCGATAAGTCTTGATACTGCGATGCAGCTGCAGTTTTTCGGGACCATTGAAATCATTTATTGGAGGTTTTTGATCCATTCCCGAAGGTTGAAGGCGGATTCTATCTTGTTTAATTATTTGATTATACCGAAGCATTTTGTCACTTATCGATTTTTGTTCTTTTGATATAAGCCACATCTTTCAATTTGCGTCACACAAGGTTTTAACAGTAGTTTTCTACAAAGCCTTTTTAGGTCTAATTTGTAATGCTCTCTCTCACGTGCAATTTTCGTGAAAAATGATTAGTATTGAAAATAACGAGTAATCTTACACTTATTTACTCACTTATTGGCATAGTAACTTACATACATACTTACTTGTTCATTTAATTACAAAACATTCTTTCTTTCTTTAGTATTCACTTGCTTATGTACATACTTGTTTGCATACTTACTAACTTTTACTTCTTTACTTACTTACTTTTACTTCTTTAACTTACTTATTTTTACTTCTTTAACTTACTTACTTACTTTTACTTCTTTACTTACTTACTTACTTACTTACTTACTTACTTACTTACTTACTTACTTACTTAATTACTTACTTACTTACTTACTTACTTACTTACTTACTTACTTACTTACTTACTTACTTACTTACTTACTTACTTACTTACTTACTTACTTACTTACTTACTTACTTACTTACTTACTCACTTACTAACTTACTCACTTACTTACTTAGTTACTTACTTACTTACTTACTTACGGTGTGTGGTGACGAAGGATAAATCGCTAGCTCGTTGACTTGTACGGTGAACCCTTCATTCTGAAGGCAGCCTATCAGGTATCAGAAGGCCGGCTCCAGAGGCACGTTATCCTCCATTTGGGACATTTGTGCCATCGCCATACATATGAGCCTATTTCATCATTTACCTGAGGGAGAATGGGACAAGGGATGGGAATTGGGAAAGGGAAAGGTGATGAAATAGGAAGGGGTGCCCTAGAAGAGGGAATGAACGCCTAAGCGCAACGAGAGCTCATAGCCCATACCACAACGGGGTTAATCAGTGCCCTGAAAAGGACACTGTAAAACGCATAAGCGTAAAAAGAGCCTATAGCTCATTGGAGGTAGCTTGCGACGCCATGCGACTTTCAATATGATATAGAAAGGCACGTCATCAAAAGAATTCTCAATATTCAAGAAATCACCCATGCAAAACTACGTTTGAGCGAGTGCTTTCTTGAAAACGTATACGACTTTGTGTAAAAGAGTCACTGTGGACATCCCAAATTGGGAGACATGTGAGTTCACATGAACAGGCATGTTAGCCAGACGAACATCACAGATGTGATAATCGACAATGCTTTTCAAGCATTTCAGAAAGAACAAGGTAACCAGATTAATCTGGAACTTATTCCTTCTTTTTACAACGCACGCACTCTTTCGGGATGAAACTACAGAGTAATTTCACGCCATGAAAATACCCAGTAGAAAACTACAAGAGTTCGAAACATGTTCGAAAAACTCAAAGCCCTCTGGAGAAAAATAGGACAAAGCCTCATTTGCTCCAGAAGATTTGAAGTAAGCAGAGCTTTTTAGTGCCCACTAAATCGATTCTACAGCTACAATCCTCGGGGTAGAAGCAAAGATTCGTAGCTATACAAAAGACTGGTTTATCCGAAGATATGTAGAACTTGAACATGTCCGAGTTCCGTTCAGGAATACCTCTTGCGGTCCGCACAGACCGCAGAGGACAAGCTTCTTTCAAAGCAGTAGCTATGGTATACCACAATGAAGGGCGTTGTGATAACAAAACCACAATCAAACTCTCTTGGAGTAGCAATAGAAGCGAGTTATCCATAAAATGTGATCGAAACCAATTAGGTTCCCCTAGTTTGTTGAGCAGGGACGCCTGAATACGCAAAGTTTGCGAAGGAACACTCAAAAGTGCAAAGAAGGTCAAATGGAGATTCCTTATCTGACACATGCCAATCAGTCAACTCATGACAAATTTTGCTCATGCAGAGTTGGGTTAGGTGCAATTCTATGTTAAGTTAACTATGAACTGTACTACCTAAGAATTTCATCAAACTGGAGCATCTCAAATCAATGTTTGAGCTACTTCAGATGCCAAAAATCAGCGGAAATATGCTGAAAACAAGAGCTTGCTTCAAGGCATCCATAAGGAAAGGTTGAAACATACTGTTAACGAAGTAGATCCACTTGGGCTACATACGCTTTTTACGCTGAAAATTGATCTGACGTTTCCTTGCCGTAGCCACTACCCAAACTAGACAGGATTACACTCTTCACAATCACAGCACAAAAAGGAAACATCAACGACGAACCAAATCGGTGTCAATTGAAAGACGCCAATGGCGGAAACGCATTAAGCGAACCCATAGAGGTAGTAATGTAAGCTAATTAACAACATTTGAATAACCCCGCCCTTATTTAGCCTCAAATTTGAGACTTAAAAAGGGCAACTGATTATCTCGGAGAAACGCAAGGTCCGCTGCACCATTGCTCCGGTTAGCGCAGTAAGGGCGTAATTCTGTGGAGGACGCCCTAACTCTCCACAGGCTCCGTTTGTGGTTAGGTTTTTATTAGACCCCCCTAACCATTCATTCTTTGGCACGGTAAGCATAAAGCCGCATAACACCATGAATTAGTGGTCACCTGTTTAGTGGACTCTTACCACTGGATCAGGCGATCCGTAGTGTTATTCTTAGCCAATTGAGGCAACCGCTACCGACACTACACAGCTATCTAGGCTGATCGGGAAAAGAAGTTAACATTGATTGTCAACTTCCAAACGAACCCGAACAGCCGTCAAGGATAATCGCTAGCTCGTTGACTTGTACGGTGAACCCTTCATTCTGAAGGCAGCCTAAGTGGAAGGATAACGGCGGACAGGGTGTGTGAAGAGAATGCCGAAAAATAACCCTGCAAAGTTAGTGTTCGCTACTGCTCCGATTTAAGAGTAAAATCACCAACTTGACCATCATTTTTTCAAATAAAATCAACAAGACATTCTCTATTGGTATCTTAAGTAGCTCCACAATTAGTGGGATAAAATGAGAGTTAGTATTATCGTGTTTCACGCTGCTGATTTAGTCAACATAAGCATAGCTAAGGACACCCTCTGAATGTTGATAAACACATGCAATTTTCGAACATTTGTCCATCAACAGACAAGTGAAGAAAATTGCTTGCACACGCCTGATCATTGGCGGGTACAAATTCGGTGACGCAAATCAGTACCCCAGCGCGCGGTATCATGCAAGATCTGACGTATATGCGTTAATCAACCTTAATAGGACCCAATTGATTGGGCAACGGCGGCAGTTCTGTGGAGTCTTCCGCGTCTTTAGAAAAAATCAAGCTCAAAAATATCTCCGAGAAGCGAACAAAACCATTCGAAGATTACGTAAGATTTCACCTTCCAAGCAGTAAAAGTCAAAAGCAAGGATTATCGATGCCAGGAAAGACACGTTTTTATCAGGTTTTGAATAATTAACCTTTTATTCTGTCGATAGGTTATTTTCCCAACTATCGCATGCCATGTGCTTTTCCATACTATCATTTGTGATGGAGCCCTACAACTACGGAGAGAATAAACTACGATCTGCCCTTTCAAATGAACCCATATCGAATAGAACGCATGCGTGGGATCCATTCTCTCACGTTTCATGGTACAAGCTCCCGACGTACCTAAGTGCTCCCATTTACATAGAACATAGGAGCATCAAACTCAATCATCGAATGACGTCACTGTTCAAAACAAACCGACTACGGTATGTACTAGCTCTGCAGGTAAATGTCCCTGCGTAGGTCGAGATCTAGATGACGAAAATATAGGGGGTGAACATTTAAAGGTAGGGCATGATGTGCATAGCTTAGATCTGAAATTCAGTGAATGGTAAATGAAGGGAGCTTTCTATTTCAATGAGCGTATGACGACATGAAGAACTCATGTTGTTCTTATGTATGGATTGAGACACTGTGGTTGCATCTCTCTTAAGGGTAATGGATATATTTTGGCCTGAGTTTATACTTTTTCGTTAGGCAATTTTTTTTAGGAATTTTTCCGACATTTTTTTTAAACTGATTCGGTAATTTCTTTACAAAGTCATCTGTATTTTTTTTTAGAAATTCCTTCAATTTTTTAGTTTAGTAAAATTTCCGGCATTGTTTTTTTATTTCCCTTGAAATTATTATTAAAAGTTCTACGGAAGTTTCCTAAGTTATATCTCAGAAATGTCCTACAGGAATTCTTTAGGACATTACTGTAGAAACTTTTCTGGAAATGACTTGGGTATTTTCTCCCGCAAGTCTTTTGTGAAATTCTCCAACAATTTCTTCAGGATTTTCTCCTGAAAATCCTTAGGGAATTCAAAATTTCTTAAGGAGTTTTTTCCGCAACTTTGATAGGATTTCTTTTTTAGTTTTGGAATTCTGCTGCAACTTAAAAAAACTTTTAAAAAAATACGGCTTTGATAGTAGTTTTTTTTGGAATTGCTATTTCTTCAGGAATTCTTCCTGCAATTACTTAAACCTCTAATACCCAAATTTTAGATGTTGATCTAAATACCATTTTTTTTTCATCTAAAATCGATTTAATCGATTTTTTACAACGCGCGCCGTTGTAAAAAGTACAACACTACCAAAAAACCTCGCTCGTCGTATACAGCGCGAGCGCGGTGCAGTTTCAGCTGCATGATGGCGCGCGTTCTGAAAGGTTAAACATGTTCTGGAAAGTTTTTCCTTTTAATTCGTGATTTTGTGAATTTTAGTTTCACATTTTTCTAATTTTTACTTGTGAACATCTCTACACGTTTAAATTTTACTTGGAAGGCTATTTGGGATGCAGATTTTTTTTAAGATGAAAATATTTTGAGATTTTTTGATGATTGTTAAAATATGACTACGTTATTTTTTTCATGGAATTTTTTTATTTTATTTAATTTTTAACTCGAAGGAAAATAATTTTAGAGCTTATTCAACTGCCCTAAAACTCTTTTGCTATAATACCTCCATTCCACTCGGTCCATGGCTGTTTGTCTCCAGTTCCGCACTATGCGTAGGGTTCGCAGATCGTCCTCCACTTGGTCAACCCACCTAGCTCGCTGCGCTCCACGTCTTCTTGTGTGTCTTCTTGCGCCTCTGAATTTCTCTGCTGGTGTCGTTGTCGGCGGTCACCAGTGAGCCCAAGTACACGAATTCTTCAACCGCCTCGATTTCATCACCGTCGATATAAATTCGGGGTGGCGGGCGCGGTGAATCCTCCCTGGAGCCCTTTGCCATCATGTACTTTGTCTTCGACACATTAATGACTAATCCGATTCGCTTGGCTTCACTCTTTAGTCGGACGTACGTTCCCGCCATCGTCTCAAATTTACGAGCAATAATATCAATATCATCAGCGAAACCAAGCAGCTGAACGGACTTCGTGAAAATCGTTCCACTCGTGTTAATCCCCGCTCTCCTAATTACACCCTTTAAGGACAAACGTTATGAAATCCCGCTTCAACATTGCATCAGAACTTCAGACGCACAAATCTCAAGAAGCAAGCATCAAACTACAGTGGATTTTATTATTCTATTCTTGCTCACTTGTAATAATCCTAAAATAAAAATGTCATGGGCGCTGGTTTTGTTTACGAAGAGATTTGTGCCCTCGAAATCGTGAGTAGGTGTCAAAGTCGGCCATTGTGGCGGCCATTTTGGGACTCTAACAAGTCTGTCCTTAAAGCAATGTTGAACAGCAAGCACGAAAGACCATCACCTTGCCGTAACCCTCTGTGAGATTCGAAGGGACTCGAGAGTGTCCCTGATACTCGAACTACGCACATCACTCGATCCATCGTCGCCTTGATCAACCGTGTCAGTTTATCCGGGAATCCGTATTCGTGCATTATCTGCCATAGCTGTTCTCGATCGATTGTATCATACGCCGATTTGAAATCGATGAACAAGTGATGTGTGGGCACGTTGTATTCGCGGCATTTCTGCAACACCTGGCGGATGGCGAACATCTGGTCAGTTGTAGCGCGTTCACCCATAAATCCAGCCTGATATTGCCCCACGAACTCTCTTGCAATCGGTGATAGACGGCGGCATAAAATTTGAGAGAGTATCTTGTAGGCAGCGCTCAGTAGTGTGATCGCGCGGTAGTTCCCGCAATCCAACTTGTCGCCCTTTTTGTAGATGGTGCACACGATACCTTCCATCCACTCCTCCGGTAATACTGCCTCCTCCCAAATCTTGGTAATGACCCAGTGTAGTGCTCTCACCAGTGCTTCTCCACCGTATTTTAGAAGCTCGCTTGGTAGTTGATCTGCTCCAGCGGCTTTGTTGTTTTTCAACCGGCCAACCTCCTCCTCAATCCCTTGGAGGTCAGGGGCCGGAAGTCTTTCGTCTTGAGCATATACTCCTAGATCTGTTACCACGCCACCTTCGGTACTTGCAACGTCGCCATTGAGGTGCTCATCGTAATGCTGCCGTCACCTCTCGACCACCTCACGCTCGCTCGTGAGAATATTCCCGTGATTATCTCGGCACATGTCGGCTTGTGGCACAAAGCTTCTGCGCGAGCGCACAGTGGCGGGTCTCCATACAAAAGTCGGACAAAACCTCAAATGATAACCGAAATTGCATAAATTCACAGGTTATGATGATTTTAGTTCCCTAAATCTATTTCTGATATGGAACTTTTCATATATTTTGAGTTTACTATATTAGGGTGGCTCAAAATTTTGAAAGCTGCTGATTATGGAAAGCATGTAAAAATAATCGATAATAAGCTGTCACGATGTGCTTTCTGAACGTAGATTTTCATTTACCTTTTAATTTGGGGGTTCTTAAATCATGTATTGGTATTGAAATAAACTATAATTGTGTATTTGTTGCTGTTAGGGTGGTCCAAAATCTTCAAAACTACATAAATCATAAAACAAAATTTACCTATGTTTCTTTCAATGGATCAATTCAGATACACACCAATGTTGGCTGACAAGACGTGGTCTATTCTCAGGTACTGCCCATATACCACGTGACATTTTACGGTGGGTATACGGAGGTGTGTTATGGGGTCAGATAGTCTAATATGGGTCATTCCATATGAAGTGACCGAGAAAATGTGAAAACTTGCACTCGACCATCACGGATTTGAACCAAATTTGGTTGAAACATTTGTTTAGATGGAAAAAGAAAAAATCCAAATTTTGGTGCCGATCGGATCACCCCTCGGCCCGTGGCAGCACCCCTCGTTTTGGGCGATATGAAAATTATCCTCTCTTTCTTTTATTTTTATCATTGAAACGATTGCACCTACACATTTTCAACCTTCGGCTTTTTTAAAGGAAATCGTTCTGGGAATCCAGAAAAAATATTATTTTTTGATACAGTGTTGCCAGATATCATATTTTTCAATTTTAAAACTAAAAATCGATTTTTCTCAAAACACGTATATTTTGATTTTAAAAATTTTGATTCCATCGTGTTTATCAGACGTTTTTCGATCGAAAAAGCTTAACTCCCCAAAGTAATTTGCGTCGTTCCTGAGATATAGCGTTTTTAAGAAAAAATATTATTTTTTTTCATGTAAAGTATCATATAAAATCAGGTGCAGTTTATAAATTTCGCAAAAAAAAAGTTCGATGCCATATAAAGACGTTTTGTGTTGATTTGAAAAATATTAAGTATAAAAAGGATTATAAAAATGTTACAGTGTTGCCAGTTCATCAATTATGAGTCTATCGTAATGGACTAGCATAACCTGTTGAACTAAAAAAAACGTTTCTATTGAGATCATCAATTCTAAACAAATTTCACATATTTTAGCATTATCTGAACAGAAGTGCTGCCAAATATGTAATATTTATTGTGGAAATCTTAATTTTACTAGAACATTAGTATGAAATCTGATTAACAAGCCAAAAGTATTTTTTTTATTTAGGTTTAGTACATTTGGCAACATCGACGTAAAATATATTCAGGAAAACATTTGATGAGTGTATTTATAAGCAGCAGTGCTGAAAATGTTATTTCGATATAACTACATTCGATGGCCCACAGCTAATTTCCGAAGCTGAACCTGAAAATATGGAATATGATAAAATATGAAGTATGATATCCTTTGGAATTATATAATATTAGATACTACGCATCGTCGCGCAACTGGTAGCTCAGACTTCAGTATTTATTTTATATTCGAAGGTCCAACTCCTTATAAAAATCCCTGTAAAAATATCTTTTGATTGATTTTTACGGCAGTGTTGCCAAGTATGCTAGAATTTAGCGGAAACGCAAACAAAAGGTGAGGGGATGCTTTGTATTGCGTTTACTCTTACTGGATTGCAGAATAATAGATCATGTCCTTTATTGTCCCGGACAGGGAAGTGAAGAACAGTGTTGAGTATTGTGTTGTTGTCTATTGATGTGATTGCTTATGGTATGAGTTTTTGTTTGTTCTTCGTGGCGAAGAATGGACAAAAATTTCTGAGTGAAATGGATAAGTGGCGTTTGCTCCGTAGAGCCTACTTTTCTTAGGCATTTTTTGCATGGAAAAGGGATCGGTTGTATGCGAAGGTTAATTCCGATAAATCAAATCGATTGTTCGATCAATTATAGGTGACTCCCAGATCGACAATGTATTGTATCATATTAAGGATCAGTATATTCGCCTCACTCCTCTTTGCTGAATCGAATCGAGAAAGATTCAACAAACGGATTGTCGTGATCAAGCACACAACCCCATCACCAGTGGAAAGCCATGCCCAAGTTGCTTGACATGAATATTCGTTGCCGTTCGTCGCAGTTTTGATCGCAAGCGAATGAATGAATGGCGAATGGTGAAGAATGCTGGTGAGTGATCGGGCTGCTGTCGTCGCTGATAAGCAAACACACAGTTCGCTGCGATTAACTGTGGATTAGCAATTATGAATTATGTTGCCATCTATGCTCATACTCATGCAGTGTTGCCAAATGTGCTAGTTATGTATAAAAAACAGAAATCATTTGTTTTTATTTGGTGTTATCTATTTACGAAAGCTTTCGTGTAAATTAGATGTTTACAATAAAAATGACATGTGTGGCAACACTTCCATCTACAACATCGTTGAAATGAATAAAATGACAATTGAAATGAATTTCACAATAGATACATTTTATATTTTAACAATTTATCCTCTTCTTTTCCAATAAACCAATTTTTTATTGCTAACTATCAAACTAACAATAACTGTCAATTATCGGGTCATTTTGTCAGATAGGACCATAAACAAGAAAACACAGACAAAGGGACGTAATATTGGAAAAATTCCAACGACCACGGTTTTAACGATCTTTTTAAACCTTTATAGTTGTAGCTTTCACAACCAGAGGTACGCACATCATTTTTCTAAGCGTTAGACGTTTCACCTAGTGTGAACTAGGCGATGGATTTTCGCGAAAAATTTTCTAGGTGTTACGTCTATTTGTCTGTGAAGAAAAGGTCAACAACAGGGTCGTTAGAGAAGATGTGTATTGTTTTTATCTTGCTCACACATCTTGCAACACACATGGTGCGATTTTTCAGAATAACCTGTACATTGTCAAACACTTGAAGGTTAGGTTTCATGGTATAATAAGAAAGGTAAACTGGCAACACTGTCACAATTTTTTTAATCCTTTTTATACTCGATATTGTTCAAATCAGCACAAAACGTGATTATATGGCATCGAACAATGTTTTTTTACGAAATTTATAAACTGCACCTGATTTTATATGATACTTTATATGAAAAAAATGAATATTTTTTCTTAAAAACGCTATATCTCAGGAACAACGCAAATTACCTTGGGGAGTTAAGCTTTTTCGATAGAAAAACGTCTGATAAACACGGTGGAATCAAAATTTTTTAAATCAAAATATACGTATTTTGAGAAAAATCGATTTTTAGTTTTAAAATTGAAAAATATGATATCTGGCAACACTGCATCAAAAAAATAATATTTTTTCTGGATTCCCTGAACGATTTCCTTTAAAAAAGCCGAAGGTCGAAAATGTGTAAATGCAATCGTTTCAATGATACAAATAAAAGAAAGAGAGGATAATTTTCATATCGGCCAAAACGAGGGGTGCTGCCACGGGCCGAGCGGTGATCCGATCGGCACCAAAATTTGGATTTTTTCTTTTATCATCTAAACAAATGTTTCAGCCAAATCTGGTTCAAATCCGTGATGGTCGAGTGCAAGCGGTCGGTCACTTGGCGTGGAATGACCCATATAGTGAACTGCGTAAAATTTTAACTACTTTTTATCAATCTCGTTTCGATAACTTCATATATGCTCTTCCGAGTTCGGGTTGTAAGGTACATCGATCTCTGCTATCACTTGTCGAAGCAACCAAAACAACACTATCTATAAAGAATTGGCAATTCATATTCGCAATATTGAAGGGAGTTTTTGATAAACGATCCTCAAAGATCGGGAATCATATTGATGAACAGTAGAGTTTCATCTAGAGGTTCCATCCCGGGACATCCCGGGACAAAAAATCCCGGGATCTTGAAAAATTCGGGATTTCCCGAATCCCGGGATAACATTTTTCACCGTCCCGAAAATCTCGAGATTCCCGGGACGCACATTTCTTACACATATTTTTCGCTTTGATTTTAATTTGGAGAATCTCTGAAACGTATTCGAAGAGTCGTGATTTTTTTTTTCAAAAATCGCCTTCAACAAAAAATCACGAAAATGTTACATAAACCATTTCAACTATGTGTGGACATCAAAACTCGTTGAAACTTGACTGAAACAATGCTGGAGCACTTCATTTACGGTTTTGATAGCATCAAAGAGAAATTTTTTGAAATAGGCCTTTCTAGACTTATGTTGGACATGGACAATGATTTTGAAGCTGCAAAAATCATCAGGAAGCTCTTCTGCCAATCATACTCGTTTCGGAAGCATTGGGAAGACGAGATGCTATATTATTGTCTACGGAAGGCAGCTTGAGGTTCTTGTATTCGAAGCTTACAAAAAGTAACTCCAATGTTAGAATTTCCGACCTCTTCCATGCAATTATGAAAAGAATCAACAATCGGCGCCAAAAGGAAATAATAACAGCGCTAAAGTTCCTTCAAGGTCTTCCGTCGTCAACGCAAGTGCCAGCAGAACTGGAAAGCTCATCGAAAACGCAAATGATTAAATTCATCAAGAAACTGGGAGTTCGATTGTTGCGAGACTGCCAAAGACAGACCGATAATGATGCTGCCGAGTTGAATGCTGGATTGCCTTGTATGCATAACACCATCGAGCATGCGCGAAGAACTGGAATCGGCTATAAAGTAATATGGCAACCCGTCTTAGACTGATTCGGAAATGATTGAATTTTCGAAAGTAATTGCGAAAGAGTTGTCACTTTTTGAGCTACATGGTAAGTTGACCCGGTCCAGGATCTTTTCGTAAAGGAAATTTCCTTGACTTCCTTGGGCATAGAGTATCTTCGTGCCTGCCACACGATATACACATGCAAAATGGTCATTGGCAGAGGAAGCTCTCAGTTAAAAACTGTGGAAGTGCTCATAGAACACTAAGCTGAGAAGCAGGCTTTGTCCCAGTGAGGACGTTACGCCAAGAAGAAGAAGAAGAAGAAGGTAAGTTGACCCCCAACTTTAAAATCGAACTCCGGATATATCCGTTCTAAAAAGCGACCCTCACTGTTCGATGAAATCATCAAAAAACATTTGCTTCTTGAAGTCGTATTTTCAGAGAACGAATTCAAATTGATAAGACCAGTTACTTGATGTGAACCATTTATTTATTTGATATGATGAATATAACATATTTCTGATCGCAAAAATGTGTTTTTAAGCAGATTGATAAATTTCCCGGGATCCCGGGATTTCCCGGGACAAGCAACAAATTTTATCCCGAATCCCGGGACAACCAAAATGGCCGGGAAATGGAACCTCTAGTTTCATCAAATATTTTCAAAATCTTTATCACTCTGTGTGTCGTTCAGTCGAAATGTGTTTAACGAAACCGCATGAATAACATACCATAAAACTTCAAGTTTAAAAAAAAAACAATATAAGGGGTTTCACTAAAGAGCGTAAAATGTTCGATTCATAAAATTGCGATTAATATATTCAAAGATTGCCTTGGTGATCGCGAGGCTTATTATTTAGTGAATTCCTTTTATATTTTAAAGATGATTGTTGCTTTGAACTGTAGCGACGTGCGTATAGAAAAGAAACGCGTAGATGTCGACGAATTTGTGTCACTATATATTGAAACTTCGATAGAAGTTCGTGAAGAGATTGTTTGCGAGGTTGTTGAGCAATTCTAACGATTAAGATGAATTGAAGCGACGACCAGTTAAAAAAATCAATGAGCAATAGTTTGTATTTATGTTTACATGTTTTTCACGGTTGTTTTTGTCTTTCTTTTATTTTGAAGGTTAAAAGAGTTAGTTGTATCTAGTGAAGCAACATGTAGGTAGTGTCTAAGTAAATAAAGGCTTATTCATACTTAGTCATCACTCCTTTCCTCTCCAGCTTACTGTTTTTAACTGGAGCACCCACCTTCTTGTGTTTTTCTGTAAAAAAAAATATTAATAAAAAAATATATTAAAGCTATAGCCATTACATTATCAGACACGGTGTTGCATTGCAGCATTCTCGCCCATGCTGCATTCTTCTCGTTTGTCAACTGTTCACAATCGCCGTCGTACCAGTCGTTTCTGTCATTCGGAGTCACGAAGCCTAGTGCTGTAGCCGAGGTACTATAATACAGGGGATGGCCAAAATTTTTGGTTTAGGCAACTTTTTTTTTCTCTCACAAGAAAGTTCAACATGCTATAACTTTTCATAGAGTGCATAAAAAATCTCAAATTTTGACTGTTTGACAACCTATTATATGTGCATCATTGATACAAATTTGGGCTCGATTGATTTATCTTGCGCAAAGTTAGAACCGTTCGGGTAAAACACTATTTTTTAGACAACTCATTTTTGAGCTGTCATATCTCGGCAACCACTGAACCGAATTGAATGAAATTTTTAACGTACACTAACAACATACAAATGCTTCACAAACTATTAAAACATAGATACTTTTTGAACGTTGAAAAAAGTTATCATGGATAGACACTTTTTGGATTTTTCTCAAAAAAATTTTTTACGTCAATGTCAATAAATTTTAGTGTTGATGTCCAAAGGTTTTCCACTTCTGTTCTCAAGTTATCTTTAATCAGATATATTAGAGCCTATTTAGATTAAAGGAAGAATACATTTAGTAATTTTTGTGTGGTATTGTAAATTTGACTTATTTTCCTCTATATGGGTAAAAATTCCAACCCGGTATAACTTAATTCGCCGTGAGAAAATATTACATTTTATAACGTCGTATTGAGTATCTATATATTGTAGAATCATCAATCATCTTGATGAATCATCATGTTGAATCATCATCAATCAACTTGATAAACGGTAAAAAAACATTCTATTTGGTTCACTGGTTTCCGAGATATGACAGCTCAAAAATGAGTTGCCTAAAAAATAGTGTTTTACCCAAACGGTTCTAACTTCACGAAAAATTGTTCAATCGATCCCAAATTTGTACCAATTATGTACATATAATAGGTTGTCAAACAGTCAAAATTTGAGATTTTTTTATGCACTGTATGAAAAGTTATAGCATGTTGATTTTTTTTTGTGGGAGAAACAAAGTTGGCTATCCCAAACCTTTTGGCCACCCCCTGTAGTATGATTAAGGAAAAAAATTAAATATGTTATTTGTTGCGATACAATACAACCGAAACAATGGCATCTGAATAAAGATTAAAGCATTAATTTTTCAATAATTTAAAAAAAAAATGTAAATACACTTTGAAATACACTGAACATTATTTTAAGATATACAGAACAGTCCTAAATGTCAGTCAAAAATATAAAAGTTTTGATTGCCTCGGAAATAAATAATACAAAAATGATCAAACCATACCCCGTCTGAAGGCGGGGTTGGCAGTGGTGTAGCAAGGGGGTGCGGAAGATACGGTCCGCACCGGGCCCTCAAATTCAGGGGGCCTCCAAATCAGGGCAGGTTTTGTGTTATAAACCTTCCCTGATTCGGAGACCCCCTGAATTCAGGGGCCCAGTTTGAATACAGTTCTGTGATAAGCAAGAGATTCCTATAAGTATGAGTTCAACACCTACTTGCTGATCTGCTGATAGGTGTGTAGGGGCCTCTTCGTGATTATCAAGACTTTTTGGAATGGGGAACACAGATGTCTATTTTAAAGTTCTATTATAAACAATTATAAATGTACACACTTTATTCATGTGGTTTGGTTAGTTTAGTTTATATTAGTTTGATGACTATTCTTTGCACCGGCAAGAGCCCCAAAATACAATAGAAAAATGTGTTCGAAAGCAAAATCCTAACCACAGAACCAAACATAGCTGTTGATTTAGCTTAAGGTAGTAGCTGAAATTCAGGGCCCCATTTATCAAAATTAAGATCATAACGCATGTCACGTCCTTGAAGGGTTTCTGCGGGAATTCCTACGGGCAAGAATATCTTTTTCGATTTATCAGGCAGTTACTCCGAAAACTTCTACAAAAATTCCTCTAAGATTTACTTTAGAACTTTTTTCAGAGATTGATTAGGAAAATTTTCTAAGCATTGGTTTACGAATACTTACAATGATTCCTTCAGGAACTCCTCCTAACATTTCTTCAGTAATTTCTTAAAAAAAAATATCAAGAAATCCCTCCTTTGAATTTCTTCAAGCAGTCATTCAGAAATACCTCTTCGGAATCTTTCATAAAGTCATTCTAGAATTATGCCATGAAGCCCTTGGCAAAGAAAGCCCTCCAATTAATAACTGTGAAAGTGCTCAAAGAACACTAAGTTGGAGAGAAGCAGGCCAAGTTCCAGTGGGAACGTAGAGCCATACAGAAGAAGAAGAAGAAGAAGAACTAAGGTATGTACATCTGTCCCTGAAATTTAATGTGCATTTGTAGCGCTTCAACCATTTCATGAGCGATCCAATACAAAACACGCAAGCCGTCCCCTTATACGGACAAAGCAACGAGCCAGAAAAAAAAAACGATTATAGGATTGATTGATGGACCAAGAACAATAATGAATCCTGGGATTGGACTTCGTTATCTGTTTAGATAACTGGGCACAATTAATGCTGTGTGTTGCATGTTTATGTTTTGTGCATTTGTAATGTTCCAATTTATTGTTCGTATCTAGTTCCCAAACGTGGGGCCCGATACGGAAAATAAAAAGGGCATTCGTAAGGTTCCAATTTATTCGTTACATTGGCACCCAATGTGGGGCCCAATACGCAAAAGAAAAACCCGATTCCTTCCGATGTTCCTCTTGGGATTTCCCCAGAAGATCTTCCCAGAATGTCTTTCAGAGTTGCTAAAGGAGTTATTCCTGGGGTTTCTACTAAAGTTCCTCCTAGAGATTTCTTTCATTTTTTCCTGTGATATTTTCAAACCATTGCTTTCGGCTTTCTTCGAGATGTACTTCATGGTCTCCTACAGGAATTTATTAAAAGTTTTCGCGAGGTTTATTTTGAAGTTTTACCTGAGATTTTTCTCGGAGTATCTTCTGTAACTTCTCTCAGAAGATTCCTTCCGATGTTAATCATGAGATGTCTCTCAGAGTTTTTCTTAATTTACCCTGGATTTTCCAAGATTTTTTTCAAGAGTGCTTTTTGGGATTTCCACAGGAGTTATTGCATATATTTCTCATTGAATTATTCTCTTGCATTCTTTCAGAGCCAGGCTGTTTCTTGTAGTTGTACCGAATTTTTTTTATCTGTATTACCGAGATTTTTAGCCCTAGGCTAGTTCATCTCGGGACCCACGCTTTACTTCCCTTCCGAAGGAAGAACTCACATTTTGCGAGTTTGTCGGGAGTGGGATTCGATCCCAGGTCCTCGGCGTGATAGTCAAGTGTTCTAACCGGATTTCTTGCAGTGATCCACCTGAGAGTTTTTACAGATATTCTGTGCATTATTCCCAAAATTCTTCACGGAATCTTTACCAGAAATTGTCCCATGATACTGGATACTCCTTTAGGGATTTCTTCCAAAGTAATTGCAGGGATTCTTCTACGGGTTTTCCACAGAATGTCTCCTGAGATAACTTACGAAATACCTTATAGGAAATTCATGGAGAAATATTCGAGGGAATTCAAATAAAATCTTGCGAGAAACTCCGCAAAGTGTTATTGAAGAAATCCCGACAGGAACTTAGGAAAAAAACTGAGAAAAAAAATGAGACATCTCGAAAAAAGTTCTAGGTAATAGTAATCCCGAGAAGAAATATTAACGACATCCAAGGAGGAATTCTGAAAACCTCTTGGAATCCTGAAAGCAGCTGCGGACGAAGTTCCGCGAGGAAACAAGAGGAATATCGGAAAACTATCGGTAAAAATCCAATAGTTTATGGATAGCTGTTCCGGAAAACCACTAAAAAAGACATGGACACTGGTTTCAGCCGGCGGCTGTACCGATTGAACGAAACTCAAGGAGAAACTTCAGAGAATACAAACATGGTTGCCACAATGGCCAACTTGGCCCCCTACTCACGTTTACAAGAGCACCAATCTTGGAAATTCGTAAACAAATGCTCTCGATTTGGAAAAGCTACTTCTTTTTGCAAGTGAGCAACCAATGACATTCTTGAAGAAACTTTGAATAGTTTTGGATGGACCTTCAGGAGGAATCCAGCGAGATTCTCTAGAAGTATATCGGAAAATCTTTGCAAAAAATATCGGGACGTACTCAAACAGTAATCATGTGTGAAAGAATCCTGCAGAAAGCCAGGAAGAAACTTTGGAAGAAATTCCAGGAATTATGCTCAGGAATCTTGAAAGAAGAGAACAAACCTGCCGATGATACCCTAAGTCACCCTTTATAATTTTTAGAAAATTCGGGTTATTTTTTTTAATTATAAACTTTCAAAATTTCATCTGGAAAAACCTGGAAAACTCAGGGAATTTTATTTTGAGTTATGAGTAGACACCCTGTGTCCGCAACAGTAAATATAGATAAAGGCTAAGTGCTTGGTTGATGGCAGTTCTTTGGCCGTTGGTTAATGGCGTTAGGTCATACCCTTTGCCAGGATTCGCTGGCGTTAGTAGTTTTAAATTAGCCTGGTGGTAATTAGTTTAAGGTTAGCCTAGTGGCAATTTAACTCGCGGAGTTATCTGGTAAGCGTTTGGCTTACGTAATTTAGTTAGTCTGGTGACACCAAATTAAATGATCATCGCTGCCATCAACCGACCACTTGATAGGATGACAAATAGGAGTGTTTTGGAATTTTTCAAGAATCGCAATTTCGATTCTTGAAAAATTCTTCCGTTGTTGCTGGTGTTGTGTTACGTTTGTTATATAGTTGATGCGTCGGAAAGTAGATTTAAGAATTTTCCATGAATTGCATTCTCCAATTCATAAAAAAAATTTCGATAGTTACGTTTGTCAATTGTTGTGAACATTTTGTCAGTTTATTTTGTATGTTATACTAAGGTTTGTACATCTGTCCCTGAAATTTAATGTGCATTTGTAGCGCTTCAAATGTTTCAGGAGCGATCCAGTACAAAACACGCAAGCCTTCCCCTAACACGGACATCACATTGTAGATGATCTTGTGTTGTTGCCCAAATCAGGATACCCCTTAGGATTAGAAATTCCTAGACCAAATTCAAGTTCCTAGTTGAGTAACGTTTTAACGTGCCTTGCAATGAGGTGACTCATTTAGTTTCGGACACGGGGCCTTTTTTAAGCTCATTAGAGCCGCCCTTAGGGAGGCGTTATGCCAAAACCCTCCCCTGTATGCAGCCCGTGCTGAGGGATCTTCGATGCAAATTCAAGCTATGTAAGCAACCAACGCTACTAACTTAAAGGCGAACTGGTAAACTGGTAACTTGAAGAATCGCCTAGATGAATTCTAAGATGTGTTAGAAAAGAATCATTGGGTTGATTTTGGAGGTGATGATGTACTTGAAGGATTACTACAGAACTATGAAGTAGTACTAGAAGTACTAGGAGTACTATGAGTAATTACTTAAAGGATTCCCGAAGGAATTTTGCAAGCAAAGGGATTTTTGGAATAACTAATTATGAAATTCCAAGACAATTTCTCTAAGAAATCAATGACGGAAATCACAAAGAATTCCAAATTCTTTGGTGCAAATAAAAAAAAAAACTTCAAAAGAATTTCTTTATATTTCCATGGATGAATTTCTGTAGACCCCCTGAGGCAATATGTGCAGGAGATCGTTGGGGATGAATGTGTTCATCTGAGGGTTATCTGAAGGAAAACCGAAAAATCCATGAACGAATCTTTATACGTACCTTGAAAAAAAAAATCCTTTGAGAAAAGAATAAATCTTTACTGGAATTTCTTAAAAGATTCTTGAACGAATTGTGAAAGAGGACTTGAAAACATGTGGAACGGACCTGGTGTGGTGGTTAAAACACGAGACTATCACGCTTAGGACCTGGGATCGAATCCCATTCCCGACATACTCACTAAAATGTGGGTTCTGCCTTCGGAAGGGAAGTAAAACGTGGGTTCCGAGATGAACTAGCCTAGGGTTAAAAATCTCGTTAATATAGATAGACAAAAAAAAAACTTGAAAACATTGCCTAATGAATCTTTGGAAGCAGATCTAAATCAAAATCGAAGACGTAGGAATGTAGTACCAATCAATCTAAAGCACTTTGGCGAAGACCCCAATCCTCTAGGATGCATATCAAGAACACTAGAGTGTCGCATTTAAAGATAAAACTTATCCAGATCAGTTTCACTACATCTAGACCAAAGCCAAAGACATAAAAGTATAGTGCCTCACGGAAACAAAAATGATTGACCTCATTCATAACACTGCTCGACAAAATTTGGTGTTATGGGATGAGAAAAAATATAACAGGGGTTTGGGACCCTAGATGTGTCATAGTGAAAAAATTTTTGAAAAATATTGGACCGGGCCTTCACAGTTTAAAACCGAGGTTTGTATGGAGAACTTGGGGTGTTCAATTGATATGTTCATTAGAACGTGCCGTGCATATTTTTAGGCGTTTTCGGTATTTGGGTTAGTTTCGTTATTGTCTAACATCTAGGGTCCCAATCCCCTGTTATTTTTTTTCTCATCCCATAACAAAATTTAGTGTTGAACGGTGTAAATTTATGGTCAATAAAATATTATGGGCGCCCCTACTTATTCACCCATTTACTTGGATATTTGTCACATTTGCAGAACTTTTTGAAACGAGTCTCCCGAAAGCATACTTACCTTACCGGTCAGGCTAAGGCCGGGGTGGCCTCTGCTGTACATAGTAGCCGCCTCCATTCCACTCGGTCCATGGATGTTTGTCTCCAGTTCCGCACTCTGCGTAGGGTCCGCAGATCGTCCTCCACTTGGTCGACCCACCTAGCTCGCTGCGCTCCACGTCTTCTTGTACCGGTCGGATGACTCTCGAGAACCATTTTAGTCGGGTTGCTATCCGACATCCTGATGACGTGACCCGCCCACCGTAGCCTCCCGATTTTCGCGGTATGGACGATGGTTGGTTCTCCCAGCAGCTGATGCAGCTCGTGGTTCATTCGCCTTCTCCAAGTCCCGTCTTCCATCTGCACTCCGCCGTAGATGGTACGCAACACCTTCCGTTCGAAAACTCCAAGGGCGCGTTGGTCCTCTGCACGTAGGGTCCATGTTTCGTGCCCATAGAGGACGACCGGTCTAATCAACGTTTTGTAGATGGTTAACTTCGTGTTACGGCGAACTTTATTCGAACGTAGAGTTCTGCGGAGTCCAAAGTAGGCACGATTTCCTGCCACAATGCGCCTCTGAATTTCTCTGCTGGTGTCGTTGTCGTCGGTCACCAGTGAGCCCAAGTACACGAATTCTTCAACCGCCTCGATTTCATCACCGTCGATATGAATTCGGGGTGGCGGGCGCGGTGATTCCTCCCTGGAGCCCTTTGCCATCATGTACTTTGTCTTCGACACATTAATGACTAATCCGATTCGCCTGGCTTCACTCTTTAGTCGGATGTACGTTTCCGCCATCGTCTCAAATTTACGAGCAATAATATCAATATCATCGGCGAAACCAAGCAGCTGAACGGACTTCGTGAAAATCGTCCCACTCGTGTTTATCCCCGCTCTTCGTATTACACCCTCCAAAGCAATGTTGAACAGCAAGCACGAAAGTCCATCACCTTGCCGTAACCCTCTGCGAGATTCGAAGGGACTCGAGAGTGTCCCTGATACTCGAACTACGCACATCACTCGATCCATCGTCGCCTTGATCAACCGTATCAGTTTATCCGGGAATCCGTATTCGTGCATAATCTGCCATAGCTGTTCTCGATCGATTGTATCATACGCCGATTTGAAATCGATGAACAAGTGATGTGTGGGCACGTTGTATTCGCGGCATTTCTGCAACACCTGGCGGATGGCGAACATCTGGTCCGTTGTAGCGCGTTCACCCATAAATCCAGCCTGATATTGCCCCACGAACTCTCTTGCAATCGGTGATAGACGGCGGCATAAAATTTGAGAGAGTATTTTGTAGGCAGCGCTCAGTAGTGTGATCGCGCGGTAGTTCCCGCAATCCAACTTGTCGCCCTTTTTGTAGATGGGACACACGATACCTTCCATCCATTCCTCCGGTAATACTTCCTCCTCCCAAATCTTGGTAATGACCCAGTGTAGTGCTCTCACCAGTGCTTCTCCACCGTATTTTAGAAGCTCGCTTGGTAGTTGATCTGCTCCAGCGGCTTTGTTGTTTTTCAACCGGCCAACCTCCTCCTCAATCTCTTGAAGGTCAGGGGCCGGAAGTCTTTCGTCCTGTGCACGTACTCCTAGATCTGTTACCACGCCACCTTCGGTACTTGCAACGTCGCCATTGAGGTGCTCATCGTAATGCTGCCGCCACCTCTCGACCACCTCACGCTCGCTCGTGAGAATATTCCCGTGATTATCTCGGCACATGTCGGCTTGTGGCACAAAGCCTCTGCGCGAGCGGTTCAGCTTCTCGTAGAACTTTCGTGTTTCCTTAGCGCGGTACAGCCCTTCCATCGCTTCGCGATCTCGTTCTTCCTGCTGGCGCTTCTTCATCCGGAAGACTGAGTTCTGCCTGTTCCGCGCCTGTTTGTAACGTGCCTCATTCGCTCTCGTACGGTGTTGCAGCATTCTCGCCCATGCTGCATTCTTCTCGTTTTTCAACTGTTCACATCCGCCGTCGTACCAGTCGTTTCTGTGATTCGGAGACGCGAAGCCTAGTGCTGTAGCCGAGGTACTGCCTATGGCGGATCGGATGTCCCTCCAGCCATCTTCAAGTGTAGCTGCGCCAAGCTGCTCTTCCGTTGGTAGGGCCACCGCTAACTGCTGCGCGTAGTCTTGAGCCATTTCTACGTTACGAAGTTGCTCGATGTTGAGCCGCGGCGTTCGACTTCGACGCGTGGTGATAACTGTCGAAAGTTTTGAGCGCATGCATACAGCGACTAAGTAGTGATCCGAATCTATATTCGCACTGCGGTATGTGCGGACGTTGGTTATATCCGAGAAGAATTTACCGTCGATTAGAACGTGGTCGATTTGGTTTTCTGTTTGATGGTCGGGTGATCTCCAGGTGGCTTTGTGGATATCTTTGCGGGGGAAGAAGGTGCTTCGGACTACCATACCACGGGAGGCTGCAAAGTTTACGCATCGCTGGCCGTTATCATTCGATACGGCGTGCAGGCTGTTCCGCCCGATTACCGGTCTGTACATTTCCTCCCTTCCTACCTGCGCGTTCATGTCGCCGACAACGATTTTCACGTCACGCGGCGAGCAACCATCGTATGTTTGCTCTAACTGCGCGTAGAACGCTTCTTTCTCGTCATCGGGTCTCCCTTCGTGTGGGCAGTGGACGTTGATGATGCTGTAGTTGAAGAAACGGCCCTTAACTCTCAACATGCACATCCTTGCGTTGATCGGCTGCCACCCGATCACACGTTGTCGCATCTTGCCCAACACTATAAATCCTGTTCCCAGTTCATTGGTGGTGCCACAGCTTTGGTAGAAGGTAGCCGCTCGATGCCCGCTTTTCCACACTTTCTGTCCAGTCCAACAAAGTTCCTGCAACGCCACGATGTCGAAGTTGCGGGGATGTAGTTCGTCGTAGATTATCCTGTCACATCCTGCGAAACCTAGTGACTTGCAATTCCATGTTCCAAGTTTCCAATCGTAGTCCTTATTTCGTCGCGTGGGTCTTTGCCGATTGTATCGAGTCGTATTTTCTCCTATGTTATTCGCAATGGGGATTTTTACGGGTGGCTTATTGGGCCTACGCCAACACTCCTGTCTCGCCGGAGGGCCATCGTGCCAGTTCTGTTTAACGTCCCAACCAACACTGGGACGACCACGCTGATGGGGCTACCACCTTGGATCTAGCTGGGCGTGGTGCAGCGTTTCTTACTCAGCCGCTGGATGCCAGAACAGACGCTGTTTGAGCCGCACCTCCTTGGTGAACAGACACTCGGATCGTACCTCCTCAATCTAGCTGAAGTCAGAAGGACAACAGTGCCCAGGCTGCACTACCAGCTAAGCACACAACTCTTAGCTGGCGGTCTTTGTCATCGCTTGACCCGTGGAAGCATGAGGTAGGAACTTGTGAGGACCAGAGCTATATTGGACGCTCTTCTTATCGACTCACCGTTTTGCAGCCCCTCCCGAAAGCATGTTCACTGGGAAAAACTTTAAACCCAAAAGTTTGCACCTTCTCAGAAAACCCACCGGAAGCTTGCGTGGGGAAACAAGAAGCGTTCATTCCGCCAGTACACACCAGCTAAAGTAAACAGTTGAAAATTGAGAGAGCAGAGAAAACCCATGTTTACAGCCAAAAGGATAACATTGAAAAGAGTCAATTTTTGCTCACGCGTTGCTTTCCCGCCCTCGGTCTTTGTTCTCCACGCTCCACGCTACTGCTACCATATAGCATCCTCCCAGCAGGAAGGTGTCATGAGGCTCCACACGGGAAACGGTGGTAGGTGGTAGTACAAGTGCGTCCTAGTCGAACCGAGTCAAAACCCACAAAGTGGAAAATCGAGAGAACGCATTGTGGGAGGTGTCGTCGTCTGGAGTTTGTAAGGAAAAAATCCTAAATAATTGAAAGTATTGGAAACCCAGTAGGATAGAGTTTGGTCGCAATTTGTTCGTCGGCAGGTCCGGAAGCGGAAACCTCGTGAAAGTGTGTGAAGTAACGTGCCACAAAATCGATTGTTAGCTGTAAGAAACTATTTGCCTTGATAGAAGCAACAACTGTGTGAAGGAAGGATAGAAAAGTCTGGACCAACGCGATGATGTTTCTGACAAAGAAGGAGTGGAAAAACCTTGCCCGAAAGTTGCGCTTTTCCCCACGAAGGCGCTACTACGTGATTACGGCAATTGCCCTGGCGGTGCTCTTTGTCCTCGTTTACTGCAGCATCACATCGTCCTATTACTGCTTCGACACCGGAGTCGAGTGGAAGGTGACCAAATTTGTGAGTACCGCACTTAGCCCGAATGGGTATATCCTACATTTCCCGGAAAACACACAGCGTATTATAGTGCACTGAGGAGGAAACGAGTGGTGGTGGCATAAGGTCGTAAACGGTTGGGAGGTTTCCTTCTGTCGTCGTTCTGCTTGTTTGACTTTCTCTCTTTCACCAATTAGTTTTTGTAGGCTGGAAGGGTGGCGCGTGGTTGTTATCCTTGAAATGAACTCCAAATACGGTGTTGTTCTGTTTATAAGCAGCCGGCATTCTTGAAATGTTCCATCATTCTTGCACGGATAGCTTTCAAGGGGGAACTGAATGAGGTCGTATAGGGTGGTGTCGGATCGTGTAGGTATGTAATCGTGAAATATTCAGAATTGTTTGAAAATCGATCCATGTAAATTGTTCTCTTATCAAGTCTCTTATCCACCTACAACTGGCCAAATGTAAAACAGATCTTTTAATTATAATCTTCTAATTCAGATATTAATCGAGTTTCTGAGCATGTTTTCCAATACCCCATTTATAGGGCAAAATATGCGATTTTGGTCTTTTTTGACTGCCAACCATTAAGCATGGACATATTTTTTTAAGCAATCAAAAGGTAAATTGGTCAATTAATCTCTAAATTAACGACTCATGCAAAATATTTCTTTTTACCATATCAAATTTGATAGATTTAAGCATTTTATTTTTTTTTTTATTTTTTTTTTTATTTGTTCCACATCATTACGACAAGACATAATCAACAATAGTACGCCACAATACTCGGTTTGTGGCTGCCGCTCTCCATCCTCGGTCACGCTCAATGCTCGCCAAGTCACGCTCCACCTGGTCCGCCCATCGTGCTCTCTGCGCTCCACGCCTTCTTGTGCCAACCGGATCCGTTGCAAACACCAGCTTTGCAGGGTTGTTGTCCGGCATTCTTGCAACATGCCCTGCCCACCGTATCCTTCCGGCTTTGGCCACCTTCTGGATGCTGGGTTCGCCGTAAAGTGCAGCGCGCTCGTGGTTCATCCTTCTCCGCCACACACCGTTCTCCTGCACACCGCCGAAGATCGTTCTTAGCACGCGTCGCTCGAAAACTCCGAGTGCTTGTAGGTCCTCCTCGAGCATGGTCCATGTCTCGTGCCCGTAGAGGATTACCGGTCTTATTAACGTTTTGTACATGGTGCATTTGGTGCGTGGGTGAATCTTTTTCGATCGCAGTTTCTTCTGGAGCCCATAGTAGGCCCGACTTCCGCTGATGATGCGCCTCCGAATTTCACGGCTCACGTTGTTGTCAGCCGTCAGTAAGGATCCGAGGTAGACGAATTCCTCCACCACCTCGAAAGTATCCCCGTCTATCGTAACATTACTACCCAGACGGATCCGGTCGTGTTCGGTTCCGCCTACCAGCATGTACTTTGTTTTTGAGGCATTCACCACCAGTCCGACCTTTTGCTGCTTCGCGTTTCAGGCGGGTGTATAGTTCTGCCACCGTTCCAAATGTTCTAGCGATAATGTCCATGTCGTCCGCAAAGCACACAAATTGACCGGATTTTGTGAAAATCGTTCCCCGGCTGTTGAGCCCGGCTCGTCGCATCACACCTTCCAGCGCGATGTTGAAGAGTAGACATGAGAGTCCGTCACCTTGTCGCAGTCCTCGGCGAGATTCGAATGAACTGGACAGTTCACCCGAAACCCTTACGCAGTTTTGCACACCGTCCATCGTTGCTTTAATCAGTCTAGTCAGCTTCCCAGGAAAGCCGTTTTCGTCCATGATTCTCCATAGCTCTGCGCGGTCGATACTATCGTATGCCGCTTTGAAGTCGATGAACAGGTGGTGCGTTGGGACCTGGTATTCACGGCATTTCTGGAGGATTTGCCGTACGGTAAAGATCTGGTCCGTTGTCGACCGGCCGTCGATGAAGCCGGCTTGATAACTTCCCACGAACTCATTTGTTTTAGGTGACAGACGACGGAAGATGATCTGGGATAGCACTTTGTAGGCAGCATTCAAAATAGTGATCGCCCTGAAGTTCTCACATTCCAAATGGTCGCCTTTCTTGTGAATGGGGCAGATTACCCCTTCCTTCCACTCCTCCGGTAGCTGTTCGGTTTCCCAGATCCTGACTATCAGTCGATGCAGACAGGTGGCCAACTTTTCTGGGCCCATCTTGATGAGTTCAGCTGCGATACCATCCTTACCAGCTGCTTTGTTGGTTTTGAGCTGGTGAATGGCATCCTTAACTTCCCTCAGCGTGGGAGTTGGTTCATTTCCGTCCTCCGCTGCATTGGCGTCGTCATTTCCTCCGTTGCCGTGGGCTCCCGTGCCTACGCTCTCCACGCCGTTCAGGTGCTGATCGAAGTGCTGCTTCCACCTTTCGATCACCTCACGTCCGTCCGTCAAGAGGCCTCCGTCTTTATCCCTGCATATTTCGGCTCGCGGCACGAAGCCGTTGCGGGATGCGTTGAGTTTCTGATAGAACTTCCGTGTTTCTTGGGAACGGCACAGCAGTTCCATTTCTTCACACTCCGCTTCTTCCAGGCGGCGCTTTTTCTCCCGAAAGAGGCGGATCTGCTGTTTCCGCTTCTGTTTGTAACGTTCCACGTTCTGTCGAGTCCCTTGCTGCAGCATTACCGCCCTCGCTGCGTTCTTCTCCTCCAAAACCGTTCTGCACTCTTCGTCGAACCATTCGTTTCGTCGATTCCGTTCCACGTACCCGATGGTGCTCTCGGCTGCGTCGTTGATGGCTGCTTTCACTGTACTCCAGCAGTCCTCTAGAGGGGCCTCATCGAGCTCGCCCTCGTCTGGCAACGCGGCTTCGAGATTCTGCGCGTATGCTGAGGCGACATCCGGTTGCTTCAGTCGCTCTAGGTTGTACCGTGGCGGTCGCCGGTACCGTACATTGTTGATGACGGAGAGTTTTGGGCGCAGTTTGTCCATCACCAGATAGTGGTCGGAGTCGATGTTGGCGCCACGATAGGTCCTGACGTCGATAATGTCGGAGAAGTGCCGTCCGTCAATCAGAACGTGGTCGATTTGAGATTCCGTCTGCTGTGGTGATCTCCAGGTGTAACGATAAGGGAGGCTGTGTTGGAAAAAGGTGCTACGTATGGCCATATTTTTGGAGGCGGTGAAATCAATGAGTCGTAGGCCGTTTTCGTTCGTTTGCTGGTGGGCGCTAAACTTACCAATCGTCGGTCTGAATTCCTCCTCCTGGCCTACCTGAGCGTTCAAATCTCCTATGATGATCTTGACGTCGTGGCTTGGGCAGCGGTCGTACTCGCGTTCGAGCTGCGCGTAAAATGCGTCCTTGTCATCATCAGTACTTCCGGAGTGTGGGCTGTGCACGTTTATTATGCTGAAGTTGAAGAATCGGCCCTTGATCCTCAACCTGCACATTCTTTCGTCGATCGGCCACCAACCGATCACGCGCCTTTGCATATCACCCATCACGATGAAAGCTGTTCCCAGCTCGCGTGTGTTGCCGCAGCTCTGGTAGATGGTATGATTACCTCTAAACGTTCGCACCAACACACCTCCTGCAGCGCTACGATGCCGAACCCGCGGTCCTTCAGTAGATCGGCGAGTATGCGGGTGCTCCCAATGAAGTTGAGAGATCGGCAGTTCCACGTACCGAGTTTCCAATCGCAAGTCCTTTTTGTTCGCTGGGGTCGTTGCCGTTGGTCTCGGTTCGTATTATTCTGTTGCTGATTTTCCGTTACAATGGTTTTTTTACGGCTGGCTCGTAGGGCCTGACACCAACCCCCTACTTTCCGGAGGACCATAGTGCACAGTTGAGCTTAGAGTCCTTCCCTGGCACTCGGACGTAGATCAGCCGCCCCTAACATGGGGATCAGACGCTGTTGTGAGCCGCTCCTCCTGGAGAACAGACGCTCAGGTTTGCCGAAGCAAACCCCCCCCTTCCCTGTCAGCCTACGACCAAAGGTCCCACCGGGGTTGGTTACCCGATCTTCCCTAAGGTTGCTCATAGTTTCCGGCCGGTACCGCGTGGAGGTAGGGATAGGAGTTGCTGGGCAGAGGCTAGTGGATCACAATGGGATCTGAATTGCGCAGCATACCCAGCCTTTACCGTGCCTTTATGTTAGTATGTTAACTTGCATGCAACTTTTGGAGGGTGACTTGTATGGGTAATACCCGGGTAGTGCGAAATGGCAAATGAAGGGCAAAGTTTACCATTAAAATAGACGGATTGAATGGCAAAATTTGCTATTAGTTTGTTTGAAATAAGAGTTAAAATAACAAAAATAATAACTAAATTTCTATGGCATAACAACTAAAGAATAACTGAATTTGTCATTGTAATAACAAAATAATAGCAAAAAGAATGTCAAAATAATATGATGGTAAATTATGTTATTGTTTTGATATTATGGTTAATAGTATGATAGTAATGTTTGTTATTATTATGCTATTATACTATGCAATAATAATTCGCCAATTACAAGTTTTACATTTATGTGTCATTCTATTGCTATTCATGAAAAACTAAAGAATTTCAAATTTAGATATGGTTACCAAATAATTTATTCTTTAGTTATGGGTTTGTTATTCACCTCTACCCGGGTATCGTACCTAACATAAATCGCTTAAAACTATCAAATTAAATTGGTAAAACGAAAACGAAATATTTTACATGAGTCGTTAATTGACCAATCTACCTTTTGATTGCTTAAAAAAATATTTCCATGCTTAAGGCTGGCAGTCGAAAAAGCCTAATATCGCTTGTAAATTGAGGTGTAGCTCAAAGTTCTGACGTGCTGGAGCAAATCTGAGCCCAGATTCGGATTCAGCGGCCTGTCAGAGATACATAGGTTTGCTCTTGAGACAAAAAAAATGTTGCGCTGTGGAAAAACCAAGGGGACGGCAACCTATTTTTTCACTATGGAGTTTGACAGGTTGGATTGTGCCTTTCTTACGTGGAGCATAAATTTATGCTCCAGCCAAAATATTCACGGATAGACGAAACTACCCAAAAGCGAGTTCTTTCCACCCAACTTCGAGCAGTTGCGTGCGTCAAGCCAATTTTGAGTTGATGGAATCGATGTTTTTGTTGGGTTGTTCCCGCTTGCTTCCATGTAAAAAAAAAAACCTAATTTTAAGTTTTTTCCACCCAACCGAAATTTTGACTAGGTTGTATTCACTCAAATTTGAGTACTGTGCTAGAAACTCAGTGTTGGTTTGACGCACGGAACTGCAAAAGTTGGGCTGTTTCTCTCTTCACTCTCTGACAACAACAGAAAGAGCGCATGAAAACGGAGATGAAAAAGAACTCAAAATTGAGTTTAAAAGTACCTAATTTTGAGTTTTTCAGTTTCTCCGTGTTCACCAACACAGTCGTGAAATTTGAATGTTTACCTTTTATACGAGGGATATCGGTGCAAAACGCTTACATCACATTAGATCTCATAAAAGTGTTGATCATGAAAAAGCGGCATGATTTGATAATTTTCAATTTCAGAGTGTCGATGTTTAGGTAAAGTTCCTACAGAGAGTCAGAATTGCTTGTGAAAAGACACACAACACCTCTTTTCGCAAACTTTGTTCTCCAAAGTGCGTTTTTCCTTATTTGCTCCCGCTGCTGCATTGAGTAAATGTTGGTATTAGTGAGCACTGGTTGCGCATGAGAAGCGGCAACAAAATCAGATCACCGTAGCATCCCCGTGGGAAAAACCTTTGACCACTTTCAACAGAAAAATTTTGGCAGAATGTTTGGCACTGTTTGTCCCAATTCCAAATTCAACAGTGACAAATATTTTTTAGGTCGGGGCAGTGGCGCAGTGGTCACACGTTCGCTTCATAAGCGGATGGTCATGGGCTCGATCCCAACCCCGGCTCTTCGTCGGTTGCTCTTCCCCCCGAGAGCGGCTGGCACTTGATCCTTTTCTGAGCTTGTAGCTCTAACGGACTCCGATAGTAGCATATCGGCGAAATGGACCTTCAGACTGGAAAAGAAACAGCAGCTACATATCAACAACTACGTGCTCATATTCTACCATGGACAGAGTAGAAAAGTGAATGCAACACAAATACCTGTTCGATATAGTAGAATAGAATAAATTTAGGCGCAGTACAAACTAGTGCAACAATTTCATTTCGACATTTTCTTCTTTTTTATGACTCGGCGTTCGCATTTGGTAATTGGCTTGCCTCACTTCAAACTTAGTGTTCTTTGAGCACTTCCACAGTTATTAATTGAAGTACTTTCTTTGTTTGTCTTAAGCGGTTAAGAATTAAAAATAATATATTTTTGTTTGTCCAGTTTTAAAACTGTCACGCGCCCCTTTGCTCCGCGTTGTTTAGAAAATGGCCGGCCGAACTGAGAAAAGACTGGTGGTGCTATGCCTTCCGCAAATTTGACCTTGCGTCCCAAATTGATCTTTGGTGTTCAACACATTTCTCTTACCTTACGATTTAGTGGATTACGTAGTGTTGAGTAAGATAATTCGCGCTTGTTGTGAGAGTTAAGAGTTTGTCTTGCTATTTTGAAATGCGCAAATATCTGCCTTGAGAGAAAATACAGATACGCAAATATTTGTATTTTCTCAGATAGTCAAGCTGCACTAAAAGCATTGTGCGCTTCCAAATGTACTTCAAAGCTTGTCTGGGAATGCATTCTTTCACTGCGCAGGCTGTGCCAAGGGAATTCAGTAAACTTATACTGGGTTCCAGGTCACTGTGGCATTGAAGGAAATGAAATGGCAGACGAGCTTGCTAAAAGTGGTTCCAATTTACAGTTTGCTGGTCCAGAACCATTCTGTGGTATATCAAACTGTACAATTAAAATTGACCTGAAACGCTGGGCTGAGCAGAGGGTGATATCCAATTGGATGGACGTCAAAAATTGCAATCAGTCAAAACGATTTATAACACCAAATGCTTATAAAACCAAAAAGCTCTTAGAGCTCAACAAGAGAGCTCTATGTACATACACTGGCCTAGTAACTGGACACTGCCCGAGCAGGTATCACTTGAAAAATATTGGCCATATTCAGAGTGATATCTGTCGTTTCTGTAATACGGAACGTGAAACCTCGGAACATCTGCTTTGCAGTTGTGGTGCTTTATACACGCGCAGGCAAAGATTTCTAAATAGTGGTTGCTTGCAACCCAGTGAGATCTGGTCTGCAAAACCTGGGAAGGTCTTGGAGTTTATTAATTCCATTGCATCTGACTGGGAGACGACGCGTCGTGGCAGTAGCTGATTACTTGACACATGGTAATTAGCTGGCTAGATGCGAATATCAAAACGGGACATGCCATAAAAGTTCAGCCTATTGGACGCAGTGGCTTAATTTCCCCAACAGGGGAGGAAAAAAAAAAAAAAAAGAGTTTGTCGATGGGAATAGAAGTTTCGTGATTTCCGCGAAATTTTTGGTGAGCAGCAATAGGAGGTCCGGGAGACGCAAATGGAAGTTAACATTTTTGTCTCGAGCGTACTGGAACTAGTATAATTTGGTGAGTTTGTTCCTGAATAGCGCTTTGTTGCCTAAACGTTGGCCAAACATATCGTTTGGATTTAACCCTTCCACTAATAACACCCAAATTCTCGTGACACCTAGCCCGAGAGGAAGTCTCTACATGCTCTCGTGACGTGGCCAGAGCAGCTTTCAATCGTTGGAGGATTGCCTCAATCTTGTCTTAGAGTCAGAGATTAGCCCCAAATCTCTGTGCTTTGGTAACGGGCGAATAGGAGGCAATTCTTATAACAGCGGTCAGGGACTGTACCACCTACAGATTGCTGTTTTATTTTTGTTACCTCAGGGATATTTTGTTTGTTTGTTTTATTACGGACCCTTTTAGATCGTTCAGGTCGGAATACGAATCCATCACATATAGTCAAACACAGGAATCCCAAGTAACAAAACTTTCCGCTTCCCATGACAAAATTAATTTTCAAGTTTCACGAAGTTCAGATAAAGCTCCGAATGGCTGATTAGGAGGCTAACGATGAGCCTTGTCGGTTACAAGTTCTGGCAAGGCTCATTGTGAGCCTCTTAAGCAGCTAAAAAGCTGCTGAATTTATCAAATCAATGAATATTTGGCTTGAACAAAAAACAAAATATGCCATCCACCGGATTCGAACCAAGAGTCCAACGCTCTACCACATTAATACGATTGAGTGAACAGCGGGTACAGTCTGACTTGAATCGATTTTCTGTCGGCAGCTTGTTTTGCACACATGTACAGTAGTGAAGTTAGCTTGACTTTGTCAAGAGTGTACAGCAGCGCAGCGGTAAGTCAGCAGGCTATACGATCACGCAGGAGGAGCTAGTTCAAATCCACATAGAGAGCGACGTGTGTTAAAATGTAATTATCAGAAGCAATTTCAGACATGAATCACATACCATTAACGAGGTTGTGATTCTGATATATACATTTTTGTTTCTACACACATGAATTTTATCAAAGTTCCGTCAGAAGCTGCTTAGAAGACTATCCAGCTACCTTATGTGAACTTTCAAATTCCAAAATTATTTTAAAATCATGGCTGATGAGCAATCCCGAACAAGCTGCATAGCTTATAAAGTACCCTCTTATCTAAACTAAAACTTTTGGTTACTTGGGAATAGGTCGAACGTCAAACATTATCTGTTGATGTGATCGAAAGTAAAAAACGTCCTCAACCGGTGGCACTGGGGTGTGAACAATTGTAATAAGAGGAAACAAACCATCATTGCTTAGCAAAAACTCAAATGCAGTTTTCTCCGTGAAATCTCAACCCAAGGTCTTAAAAATTTATCATTACACTCTATTCACCATCTAGATAATAGTGAAACCATTTTTAATGAATGTTTTGTAGATTTGAACAAGAAAACTGCTTTTGAATAATTGATTATGGTTGATGACTGAATGATGATTCTTTGAGCCTTACGTAATTCTAGTATCAATGGAAAAAAAAAATAATTCAGCTGTTTCCAGAGATGCATGTAGGGATTCTTCTTGGAATTTCTCTTGAGATTCTCCCAGGAATGGCTGTTGGGTTTTTCCATTGGATATATTCCTTCTGGGATTAGTGTAGAATTAGCATTTAAGTTAAAATACACATAAATAAAAATGAAAAAAAAACCTTCTGGGATTCACCCAGGACTTCTCCATGAATTTCTATTAGATTTCTCCAGAAATTTTCTACTGAGGTTCTTCCAAGAATTCTTGCTGGGATTCCTTCAGAAATTCCTACTGCGATTTCTTCAAAGATTCCTTAATAGGTTCTTCCGTGAATATTTCCAGAGATTTTTTTTTAATGAAACCCCTGTGTTCATGCTGTAATAGCTCCAGGAATTCCGGCAAGGATTTCTTTATCGTGATGTAAGATCTAACAGGATGACTTCTTCAGGTAGTTCGCAGAAAGGGTATCTGTTGCTTTTACTAAGCATGTAGGTACGCTTATTTTTCCATCCTAATCATAACAAAGAAATAAAGCGCTGTTTGTTTTGTTTATTATTTTTGTATTTATCGTCAGAAGTGAGCAGGATGATAACAGAAATAACGGAATCAATCGGTACCGTAATCACCTTTTTCAACAAGATTTTTTTCTGACATTCGATCGCAGATATCTTCAGGAACTCCTGTTGGCTTCCCTCTCGTATTCCTTCTGTAAATCCTCCAGAGATTTCGTCAATAGATTTCTCCAGCAATTCAACTAGGAATTTCTCTACAGATTCTTCCGGGGATTCCTTGGTATTTTTCAAAGATTTCGCTCGAAACGTTTCTTCGGGCAAGAAATTCCTCCAGGAATTTATCCAGAATTTCAACTAGGGATATCCCTAGGGAGTCATCCAGTAATTTATAGAGCGAAGTCTGTCTTCATCTAGGCATTTCTCCGGGGATTTGTTTAGGGATTTATTAAAAAATGCTTTTACGATTAACTCTTAGGATTCATGCTATGATTCCTTATAGAATTTCTTCTGGGATTCATCTATGATTTACTCTAGAAATTCATCCAGAGAATCTTCTTCGGATTTATACAAGAATCCCTCTAGAATTGTTTTCTAGGTTTCAATTAGCAATTCCCCCAGTGATTCCGCTAGGCGTTTCTTTTTAAATTTTTCAAAAGTCGAGAATTTATCCAAGAATTCCTCCAAATAAAGAGGAAAGACGTGTTTGAACAAATGGAGATTTCAATTGCGAAAAAAAAATCAATGCCGGCCATTTGGTTGTTTTCCTTCGAAACATAACTATATTCAAGTGTAATAGAGAGAATATAAATAAACTATAATTACCATCTCGAATTTTGAAACGATGATGAAGTTTTGGATGAATTGAAGTTACATTAGAAAAATAATATAATCGTTATTATTTCCTTTCGTGTTAAGAATTTTAAGTTTAGTCAATAGTTTTAATAGCTTATTATATTAGTTAGTTGCATTCGGTTTGATGAATCCGGAGATATAACAGCTCAAAGTTGGCTATCGAATAATTACACAGCGTAACAAAAAATAACTTTTGGTCTGTCTCAAGAGCCAACTTATGTGTCTCTGAAAGATTTTGGGTCGCTGAATCTAAATCCGGGCTCTGATTGCCTCCAGCACGTCATAATTTTGAGAAACACCTCAATTTATAGGGCAAAATATGCGATTTTGGGCTTTTTTGACTGCAAGCCATTAAGCATGGAAATATTTTTTTAAGCAATCAAAAGGTAAAATGGTCAATTAACATCTAAATTAACGACTCATGCAAAATATTTCATTTTACCAAATCAAATTTGTTAGATTTAAGTATTTTATGTTAGTATGTATGTAAACTTGCATGCAACTTTTGGAGAGTGACTTGTATGGGAAATATCGTACTTAACATAAATCGTTTACAACTATCAAATTCGATTTGGTAAAACGAAATATTTGGCATAAGTCCTTAATTTAAAAGTTAATTGTCCACTTTACCTTTTGATTGCTTAAAAAATATTTCCATGCTTAACGGCTTGCAGTCAAAAAAGCCCAAAATCGCATATTCAGCCCTATAAATTGAGGTATAGCTCCGAATCGTGACGTGCTGGAGCAAATCTGAGCCCAGATTCGGATTCAGCGGCCCAAAATCTGTCAGAGACACATATAACTTTGCTCTTGAGACAAAAACACGTTGCGCTGTGTTATACCTTTTTCTAGAATCTTTCTAACTTCGTGTAGAATAGCCTGATCTTTTCCAAATTCGGACCACTGATACACAACTAGTTGATGAACTTACAGTAAAAATTTGAGAATATGTGATGCCCTTTTCGAAAAGTTATAGCTAGTTGAACTTTTTTAAGTGAATTTTTTATCTGTCTCAATAATGTATTTCTGTATTTCTCCTATATCGTTTGTTGAGAATATACGATTACTCGTGCCTTTGGAGAGTTCTGATTACCCTCGTAAGGGTATCATTTATTTATCGAATGTGGGGTCTCTACAGGTGAGAATCGAACCCACGACCCACTCCGAACTACGGAGCCACTAGTATATAAGTAGTATATAAGTAGTATATAAGTGTAGAATTAGCTTTAAGTTAAAATACACATTAATAAAAACAAAAAAAAACTTCATCAGTATTGCAAAATGCCAAAAATGTCTATTTCAGGACCATTCAGTTTCACCAACGTAAAATATTGCAACATGTGCACCAAAACACACATCTGAAGATGACTATTCCTGGTGGGGGCGTTATACTCGCAATATTCAAATGTCAAAACCACGTGAAATTCGTGATATTAACCAGCATTACCTAACGGCGGTACTCGCCTGTTGGCGTAGAACTACTGAACTCGATGCCACTATAACTATATGCTTCTATTTACATTCTAAATATCTTTCAGATGGGATTACATGAACGACATGAACAAACAGAAGTAGATTCTCTCCTCCTTTTGTTGGCGCGACGTCCTCCCTCAATACCTTCTCAGCTCAGTGTTCTATAAGCTTTTCCTCAGTAATTTACTAAAAACTCAAACGCAACCCCTTTCTTATCTTCTCATCCGCAGTGCCAACGACAAGGCCTTTCCGGAAGCATGTGCCCGGAGTTTTGCAGCCGCAGCGGTGTGTACTGGGACCTCCGTTGTCCCCATCCCAGCCTTGAGATTCATCATCCGAATCGGTTCCAGGTCAAACGACAGGACACTCCTCTGACTGTGATTGTAAGTTCGGCCACTTCATGTCTGTCTTCATCAGCTCAAGAATACTCTTTTTCAGCAAGCAGTGCCCAACGAAAACTACGAAAAGCTGTTCTGGGTGGACAGTTACTATCACAAGGAACACTATCCGACGGAGATCGAGTACGAAAACATTGTCAAGCGGTACATATCGAACAAGTACAACCTGGAGGTGCCCTACGAGAAGATTCGCACATTGATGCGGTTGACCCACAAGGAGAACATCCCAATGTTTCACCACAGCATGCGGGACAGTTGGAATCTGATTCAGAACCACGAGTTCGTGATGGCGGTTATGTTCAACGAGAACGATCTGTTTCCCTATGTGGAGGGAAACTGTGCGGAGATGTTCGCCTCGGAGAAGTTGAATGCCGTGGAGTTTGATAATAGCCGGTTCTATTTCGGAAGTCACATTGCGTTGGACCGCTGGCGGTACCATATCAAGATGGCAGTGCTGATTCTGGACTATATGGATGAGTTGGATCAGCATGGGATTCAAATGTGCCACGTGGATTTGACGCGTTTCGGGATCAACAACAACCGTTTGAAGTACGATGATCTGAGGTTCATCTTCACCGAGTATACTATCAATAGGAAGATTTCGAGCGGGAGCTTTTGCACACGTGATGAGCATTGCAATTTCATGCATTGCAAGTCAGAGTGCAACGTAGAAAAAAGTCGCTGTGAGTCGACGGTGCTGAATAATAATGTCCAAATTGTGTGTGATAAGGTAAGACGGATAAATAATGTAGGCTGCTACATACAATTTCTGCTTTAACTTCCAAGGCGGTCGAATAGTGTTCACGTTTTTTGTCCTATTGATTATATATTATTCACAGATCTTCCTTGGATCCAAGCGCTACCCTGGCATCCTGATTACACAGAAGACACCCGACAGGCTGCACATGCTGCTAGAGCGTTGCGCGGATCCAACGCAAGACCGCGATGTATCCCGTGCTCGCCCGCTGGGAACTTCCGAAGAACTGAGAAAACAGTTGTACAACGAATTGACCAGCATCTACGAGAAGCTGGCCCTCATCAATGCTCCGTAATACGGGTTGCAATGTGGCTTTGGACGTCGTCGTCGTCGTCTGTCGATCAGTGTATGTGTTTGTACGAGCGATGTGAGGTTCACTTTTTCGAACCATGGAGACAGCTTTTTACGGTGTTGTTGTAGGTGTGTAAAAGAAAAGCAGAGAGATGGGTGATGATCAACGCAAAGGAAACTTTACGAAGGTTTCAGACCTGAACGTTTGGTATTATTTTTGTAGGCATTGTAGTTCCGAAAAGGGAACGTAGGGCTTGTTGTAATGTAAGATAAGGGGATGCAACCCAAATTTGCCAATGACACAATCACTGAAATTTCGAAAGTTCAACAATTTATTTGGTATTGATCACTTTTTTTTCCTAGGAACACATTCATCAAGACCAAACGGGAACATCAGACATGAAAGATAACATTTAGTGATTGTACATTTTTTACTGCTAACAATAAACTGGAATTGAGGTGGAAAAATGACTTTTTTTCTGGCCTGTTACTGATACGCACTAACAAAAAATATCCATTTTTTTTCCTGATAAATTTTCCATAAATTTATTAATGTTTGGTCTGTTTCTACTAAAACTGTGTTACGATTTCTGAAACATATTTCTCTTAGAACGTTATGTAGACTTCTACAGGGATTTCGTCTAAAATTACTTAAGGAGTTTTCAAACAAAACCATTCTGAAAGAAACTTCGGGCGAAACATCTCTTAAATAAACTTGCAGAAAGCTTAAAATCATCAAAATGAAACGCATTGATATGCGAAAAAAAAGTTCAGTTTTATTTTAATTTCAGCGTATTCCAGTTGAGTGGACCTTTTCTTCTACATTTGTGTTCGCTTGCAAAATTAGCGTTAATTTACTTTTGCTTTATTTCACACTTCTCGTAACTCTGGATAACGGTTTTACCAATCGAGGCATTTTCGGACAAAACATATCAAACACGAAATTCATTTAGGAAACTTAAACTTATCTTACTAAACCAGAATTATAAGGAAACTTACGAGTAATCATAGGAAACCTCGCACAGCTTGGCCAACATGCCGGACATTTGCAGCAACGAATTCAATCCGTCCACAATCTTCATGTGCGTTTCTCCGATTTCCCGGATGAAGCACAGCTTCAGCTTCTCGTTCATGTTCATCCGCTTACACACCCTGAACACATTTCCGATAATGTCCTCCGCTGCGTACCCCAACCGCCACAGCTTGGCCATGATCTTGTACGCCTTGTGGATGTCGCCCTTGATGCAGTGCTCCAGCATGTCTTGGACCAACATCGGATGTGGCTCGTCGCACACTTTGAACACGTTCGCTCCGCTGATGTGACCGAATCCATTAGCCGTCGACTGCAGATTGTTCAGCGCTTGTCGCATATCGCCCTGGGCCGTGAACACAATCGCTTCCAGGCCGTCCTCGTCATAACTAAGCCCCTCTTTCTGGCAGACTTCAATCAGTTTGGCCAGAATCTGTGCGTCCGAGAGTTTGGAGAATCGCAGCATAGCACACCGAGACTGAATCGGCTCAATGATCTTCTCACTTGTGTTGCAAGCCAGCGCGAACCGGGTCGTGTTGCTGTAGATTTCCATCGTCCGCCGCAGCGCTTGCTGAGCGCCCTCGGTCATGCTGTCAGCCTCATCCAGAATGACAATCTTATGCCGACCCCGGGGCAGAGTCACCTTCTGCTGAGCGAACATTTTGATCTTGTTTCGAACCACATCGATACCACGCTCATTCGAGGCGTTCAACTCCAGAACTGCTTCCCGGAAGTTTTCACCCAGCAGGATACGCGCCAAGCAAAGAATCGTGGTCGTCTTACCCACTCCGGGTGGACCCTGTAACGAGAACAATTTGATTTGTCCTTTTTTTTAACAGTGCAACATTGAGTAACTTACGGCGATAATGATGTTCGGAGCATTTCCCTGGGTGGCGAACACGCCCAGTCTACTAACGGTGTCCTCATTTCCGACAATTTCCTCGAACTTTTGTGGACGATACTTTTCGATCCTGGAAGAACGAGAAAATCGTACAATGACAAATAGTTCTCTCGATAGAAATTGAACAACTTACCAAGGTAGGTTTTTCTTTTTGTTGACCGCCGAATCCTTCGACGAACCGGAACCGGATGCCCCTTCGTTTACACGAGATTCTGGCATAGTTTTTGAGATTTTTATGAAACAAAATCGGATAGAAATGCAGCAGCAAGGTGTTTGCGATTTTTGGCGGCGAATTTCTTGTTGATGTTTTTAAATGCGTGCAATGGAGGCAAGTTAGCCCCTGTTAGCCCTTTCAAAATGACGTTTGCAGAGTGTCTGCCTCATAGGCCATAGGGCACTGCATGAAATTCTCTCCTTCTCTTTCACTCCTACAGTAATTTTGTAAACAACAAGGCCAAGAAACGTCAAAATCCCATACAATATCAAAACAGTGCAGTGCCCTATAATATATGATTGTGTTTCGGTGGCCCCCAGGGTGGCCCAAACGAAAAAAAAAACAGATCATCATCATCATCATCATCACGCCCAGCTCCGCCCTGATAAAAAATATCATAAAAATACGATAAATTTTATTGTTACAACACCATTTTTTCGAATAATATTCACTATTAAACGTATTGTAATTTACACGGCACACTCACCATCACCCCTGTTGTTCTATACCATTCGGCGAATGGTAAATGGCACTTTTACAATAAAAAATGGTGGTCGTTATGTATCTTAACCATAAAATTTTGAGAATATTTTCATACACTTTTTCGCGAAAAACAATAGAATGTATTGTGTTTTTATGAGACATTTTAAGGGCAATTTTCAAAAGAAAACAATATATCTTAATGTTTTTTCATTGTTCTTACAATACAAATACAATAAATTGAATGGCGTCAAATGAAGCGTTGTTACAATAAAAATACAATAATATTTGTTGTTATTTGTAAGCAGTTTTCGTTTTTGAAAATCCATAGAATTTATTTTTCTCGCTAACATTTATATCCAGCATTTACGAGCACTAACGGCCGCCAGAATGATATGCACATTTTAGGATAAGAGTCAAACACTCTGATGTCTGTCTGGTATGTATTGCTTGGCAGCTATTGATAAGATCTATCTTCAATCTTTTCAAATAACTGCCAAATATCACAAATCAGACCTCAGGTCGTATGATCCATACCATAAATCGTTCACAATAGACCATTCCCGTCTGACCTTACCCCCCTTTTTTATATTTTTCTTCGAAAGGCATTGATTTTTTATGAGTTTTGCCTTTTTTAAATTTTTGATACATGTACTCATAATTTTCATACAAATTTTTGAAAACTTAAAATTTCACCACTTTTTGGTATAAAAATCATCATGCGAAGTAGTTTTTGGTAGCCCTATCAGGTGGAGAACTTTTTATTCACCTCACCCTATTCTTCAATGTTTGTTTACAATCAGAAATGTCAAGCAGCTGGAATTCAGTGTTTTTTTACTTTCCGGCCATTGAGAAGGATCAGAGGCATCACCACGCAGAAACCCTCACCCTGCATTCGTATCCGCATTTATCCCCAGGAAACAGTACACTGGGAATCCATTGAGCAGTTCACAAGCTACTCCTTAGTATCACTATTCACTATTTTTTTGTCTGAATCGGGTTTGAGTGAACCAAGTACATGAGTCAGAAACTTGTGATTCTTGGACAAAGGCTGCCTGTGCCTTGAGGAATCTCCAGCAGTCGATCATTTTGGTTTTGGAAAACCCAATCCGATGGACGGCTCTTCGGCCACTCAACCATCTGCACGAAATAAGCATTCAGGATGTCGCGACACCGCGCGAAATCACCAGAACGGGAGCAGAAACGAAGCCACATTACCAACGGTATTTATGTCCCCAATCTTTCAGAGCCCCTCTTGAACAAGCTGCTCTCGGACAAGTCTGTCAGCGAAAAGCTGGTTCAGATAGTAAAAGCCGGTATATCGGCGGAAGCACTTTCCTCGAAATCGCCAAAAATCATCGAGTTCATCAGCTGGAACAACTCCAAAAATGGAAGCTCCAACGTACTCTATACTGTACGGACAAGAAGTCAATGGAGTAGTTTGCTTCCGCCACCTCTGCTACTACCAACAGTTTTTGTGGAAGCTGCGCTGGGAAATTCGCCAGCGTACTGTTCGCTGTCTAGCACATCCTGGACGTGATTGGTGTGTGGAGCATGCATACGATTTCCTAGTCAAAAAAAAGGATCTGGAGCAGACTTCTGCTGAGAAGCCAAAAGTTTTCGATGCTGCAGACATTGGATCATTCTACGAGCAGTGTCACAATGTACTCAGTGCTCTACGGCTTCATCCTCGACGGTGAACAACAGTGGGATCGAATCGGCTGGAACTGCAGGCAGGCGTTGGAGGGATATATAAAGGGGATTCAATAAAGCACCACTGGGAGAGTTTGGAGAACAATACTTTGGTATTATTTAAGCCCCATAAGCGAAAATTCCGGCTGTCTGGTCTTGTGTCGGATCCCTTATTGAGCTGTTTTTACTTGTTTTCAACCGAATCGACCATATCATGGAAATACCCGTTCAGGTCACCATCGTAGGTGGTGATTTAAATTAAAACCTTATTAAAAGCATAATAATGTTTCATAAACGTGAACTAAACTGCGTAGCTCATCCATAATCCATGTTAAGAATCAAACAAATAGCCAGCTCTGAAGTAGATGTATTGTGCTACAGAGAACTTGGTGAACCTTCATCACGGCTAGTTTTGACGGATAGGAGGAAAGGTTTTTTAAGTCGTGTGCCACCAAACAACCTTAGAGGACTTGGTGAACCTTCTTCACGGCTAGTTCTGACGATTAGGAGGAATGGTTTTATTTTCAATGTAGATATATCGTGTGCCACCAAACAATTTCAGAGGACTTGGTGAACCTTCTTCACGGCTAGTTCTGACGAATAGGAGGAAAGGTTTTTTAAGTCGTGCGTCACCAAACACCTTCAGAGGACTTGGTGAACCTTCTTCACGGCTAGTTCTGACGAATAGGAGGTAAGGTTTTTAAAGTCGTGTGCCACCAAACAACCTTAGAGGACTTGGTGAACCTTCTTCACGGCTAAGTTCTGACGATTAGGTATCAGGTATCAGAAGGCCGGCTCCAGAGGCACGTTATCCTCCATTTGGGACATTTGTGCCATCGCCAAAATAACAGCCTATTTCATCATCTACCTGAGGGAAAAGGAAGGAAAAAGGATTTGGATGGGGATAGGGACAGGTAGGGAAATAGGAAAAATACCCTGGAAGAGGGTACTAACGCACAAGCGTACCACAATGGGTTCAAACAGCGCCCTGAAAAGGGCACTGTAATAACGCATAAAGCGAAAGAGAGCCTATAGCTCTTTACCACAGCGGGTTAAGAACAACAGAATATCCTGAAGATTCAGGTTTCTGAAGTCAGTTTCACTTAATAAGTGTTTACCGAATACTCGGAAACGCAGTTGCGCGTAAACTGGACAGTTACATATCAAATGATACGAAGTTCCATAATCGGATTCACAGCTATCACAGGCAAATGAATCAGCTTGCTGAATATTCGCCATGTGATAGCTGAGTCGGCAGTGGCCAGTCAATGCTTTGACCAGCATGCTGCAATTCTGCTTAGACAGATTAGTTAGATACTTCGCCACCCGTAGAGATGGCTCAGCACTATACAATTTGGTTTGACGACATGACTCCAAACTATTCCAATATTGTCTGTGTTGAGTGACAGCCCAGGTGTGAATCTGAAGCTTAATCCAACACTTCGATATCGGAATAGCTGGCTCAGGGCCAATGAAGTCATGTGATGCTCCAGAGCGAGCTAACTCATCAGCCAATTCATTTCCAGCGATGGAAGAATGACCAGGTACCCATAGAAGGTGAACAGCGTTTGCTGAATTCAGCTCCTCGATTTGAGTTCGACAAGCGATAACTATCTTCGACCTGGAGTTGGCCGAAGCAAGTGCTTTAATAGCAGCCTGGCTATCTGAACAGAAGTATATTACTTTGCCCATTACGTGCTGCTGAAGTGCTGATTGCACTCCGCACATAAGAGCAAAGATTTCGGCCTGAAAAACGGTACAGTGTCTACCAAGTGAATAAGACTGATACAGCCTTAGCTCACGAGAATAAACACCAGCACCTGCTCGACCTTCGAGAAGGGAGCCATCAGTGTAACATACGATGCCATCTGAAATACTTTTTTCCAGATAACCAGATGTCCACTCTTCCCGGGAAGCGAATTTCGTGGAAAATGTCCTATATGGAAAATTACAAGCAATTGTAAGATCACTTGGAGCAAGGACAATTTTGTCCCAATTCACCAAAAGTGGAAACAACGAGGTGTGTGTTGAACTGCGGTTCACAGGAGTTTCCTCTAGTAGACCGAGTACCCGTAACCGGTAAGTGCAAGAAAGGGCTTCTTGTTTGAGATGAATGTGTAGTGGGGCAACGTCAAAGAGAACTTCTAGCGCTGCCGTAGGAGTTGAAGAGAACGCTCCAGACATCGCCATTAAGCACATCCTTTGGAGATGGCCTAATTTTGATTGGACCGTTCTCACTTCACCCTTTTGCCACCACACAAGACATCCATAAGCCAATATTGGCCGAACCACAGTTGTGTAAATCCATTTGATATACTTGGGTTTTAGACCCCAAGTTGTACCAAGTTGTAAGGTTTTTAAAGTCGTGTGCCACCAAACAACCTTAGAGGACTTGGTGAACCTTCTTCACGGCTAAGTTCTGACGATTAGGTATCAGGTATCAGAAGGCCGGCTCCAGAGGCACGTTATCCTCCATTTGGGACATTTGTGCCATCGCCAAAATAACAGCCTATTTCATCATCTACCTGAGGGAAAAGGAAGGAAAAAGGATTTGGATGGGGATAGGGACAGGTAGGGAAATAGGAAAAATACCCTGGAAGAGGGTACTAACGCACAAGCGTACCACAATGGGTTCAAACAGCGCCCTGAAAAGGGCACTGTAATAACGCATAAAGCGAAAGAGAGCCTATAGCTCTTTACCACAGCGGGTTAAGAACAACAGAATATCCTGAAGATTCAGGTTTCTGAAGTCAGTTTCACTTAATAAGTGTTTACCGAATACTCGGAAACGCAGTTGCGCGTAAACTGGACAGTTACATATCAAATGATACGAAGTTCCATAATCGGATTCACAGCTATCACAGGCAAATGAATCAGCTTGCTGAATATTCGCCATGTGATAGCTGAGTCGGCAGTGGCCAGTCAATGCTTTGACCAGCATGCTGCAATTCTGCTTAGACAGATTAGTTAGATACTTCGCCACCCGTAGAGATGGCTCAGCACTATACAATTTGGTTTGACGACATGACTCCAAACTATTCCAATATTGTCTGTGTTGAGTGACAGCCCAGGTGTGAATCTGAAGCTTAATCCAACACTTCGATATCGGAATAGCTGGCTCAGGGCCAATGAAGTCATGTGATGCTCCAGAGCGAGCTAACTCATCAGCCAATTCATTTCCAGCGATGGAAGAATGACCAGGTACCCATAGAAGGTGAACAGCGTTTGCTGAATTCAGCTCCTCGATTTGAGTTCGACAAGCGATAACTATCTTCGACCTGGAGTTGGCCGAAGCAAGTGCTTTAATAGCAGCCTGGCTATCTGAACAGAAGTATATTACTTTGCCCATTACGTGCTGCTGAAGTGCTGATTGCACTCCGCACATAAGAGCAAAGATTTCGGCCTGAAAAACGGTACAGTGTCTACCAAGTGAATAAGACTGATACAGCCTTAGCTCACGAGAATAAACACCAGCACCTGCTCGACCTTCGAGAAGGGAGCCATCAGTGTAACATACGATGCCATCTGAAATACTTTTTTCCAGATAACCAGATGTCCACTCTTCCCGGGAAGCGAATTTCGTGGAAAATGTCCTATATGGAAAATTACAAGCAATTGTAAGATCACTTGGAGCAAGGACAATTTTGTCCCAATTCACCAAAAGTGGAAACAACGAGGTGTGTGTTGAACTGCGGTTCACAGGAGTTTCCTCTAGTAGACCGAGTACCCGTAACCGGTAAGTGCAAGAAAGGGCTTCTTGTTTGAGATGAATGTGTAGTGGGGCAACGTCAAAGAGAACTTCTAGCGCTGCCGTAGGAGTTGAAGAGAACGCTCCAGACATCGCCATTAAGCACATCCTTTGGAGATGGCCTAATTTTGATTGGACCGTTCTCACTTCACCCTTTTGCCACCACACAAGACATCCATAAGCCAATATTGGCCGAACCACAGTTGTGTAAATCCATTTGATATACTTGGGTTTTAGACCCCAAGTTGTACCAAGTTGTAAGGTTTTTAAAGTCGTGTGCCACCAAACAACCTTAGAGGACTTGGTGAACCTTCTTCACGGCTAAGTTCTGACGATTAGGAGAAATGGTTCTATTTTCAAAGCAGATGCATCGTGCGTCACCAAACACCTTCAGAGGACTTGGTGAACCTGCTTCACGGCTAGTTCTGACGAATAGGAGGAAAGGTTTTTTAAGTCGTGCGTCACCAAACACCTTCAGAGGACTTGGTGAACCTTCTTCACGGCTAGTTCTGACGATTAGGAGAAATGGTTCTATTTTCAAAGCAGATGCATCGTGCGTCACCAAACACCTTCAGAGGACTTGGTGAACCTGCTTCACGGCTAGTTCTGACGAATAGGAGGAAAGGTTTTTTAAGTCGTGCGTCACCAAACACCTTCAGAGGACTTGGTGAACCTGCTTCACGGCTAGTTCTGACGAATAGGAGGAAAGTTTTTTTTATGTCGTGTGCCACCAAACACCTTCAGAGGACTTGGTGAACCTTCTTCACGGCTAGTTCTGACGAATAGGAGGAAAGGTTTTTTAAGTCGTGTGCCACCAAACAACTTCAGTGGACTTGGTGAACCTTCTTCACGGCTAGTTCTGACGATTTGGAGAAATGGTTCTATTTTCAAAGCAGATGCATCGTGCGTCACCAAACACCTTCAGAGGACTTGGTGAACCTTCTTCACGGCTAAGTTCTGACGATTAGGAGAAATGGTTCTATTTTCAAAGCAGATGCATCGTGCGTCACCAAACACCTTCAGAGGACTTGGTGAACCTTCTTCACGGCTAGTTCTGACGATTTGGAGAAATGGTTCTATTTTCAAAGCAGATGCATCGTGCGTCACCAAACACCTTCAGAGGACTTGGTGAACCTTCTTCACGGCTAGTTCTGACGAATAGGAGGAAAGGTTTTTTAAGTCGTGTGCCACCAAACACCTTCAGAGGACTTGGTGAACCTTCTTCACGGCTAGTTCTGACGAATAGGAGGAAAGGTTTTTTTATGTCGTGTGCCACCAAACACCTTCAGAGGACTTGGTGAACCTTCTTCACGGCTAGTTCTGACGAATAGGAGGAAAGGTTTTTTAAGTCGTGTGCCACCAAACAACTTCAGTGGACTTGGTGAACCTTCTTCACGGCTAGTTCTGACGATTTGGAGAAATGGTTCTATTTTCAAAGCAGATGCATCGTGCGTCACCAAACACCTTCAGAGGACTTGGTGAACCTTCTTCACGGCTAAGTTCTGACGATTAGGAGAAATGGTTCTATTTTCAAAGCAGATGCATCGTGCGTCACCAAACACCTTCAGAGGACTTGGTGAACCTTCCCCATGGCTACTTCTGACGATTAGAAAAAATGGTTCTTACTTCAAAGTAGATGCATCGTGCGTCACCAAACAACTACAGAGGACTTGATGAACCTTCTCAACGACAAGCTCTGATTATTATGAGGTATCACCTGAGTCATTCCAAGTTCTGAACGCTTTGCGTCACCTCGCAACCTGGGAGAACATAAAGAGGATTCTAAGCGTAAAGTTCTAATATAATGGAATAAATCTCTATTAAAATAATTAAATTTTAAAAGGTTCTGAGTGCTCTGCGTTACCTTGCAACCTGGAGAAACCCGAGTAAATTTCGGATAGATTATAGGACACAGAGAAACAACCCACCCCCCAGTATTTTTATTAATATGTTTGCAAATAAAAAAATATTAATTATAACAAATCATTAAATACAGGGTGTTAGGTTCATGAGTGCAAACTTTTTAAAGGGTGATAGAGGACCATAAATGGTGAAAAAAATTGTTCTACGCATATGGTCAAATCTCAACCGTTACGTAGTTATTGAACTCCCCATGTTTTTGACTCTTATTGCCTTAGCTGGCTATAACTTTAAAATGGTCAAACTTATCGCTGTTTTTTTACCCTTATACGAAAGATTATTGAATTTTCTATCAAATGGCATCTTTCAACCGATTGGTTAAGTTAAATAACTAAGTTTTCTAGAGCAAAATAGCTAAAAATAGCGTGTTTTAATTTGTTTTTGTCAATTATCTTTGAAACATGCGTAATAAATTAAAATTCTTCCTTTGGCAAAGTTGTGGCCCCTGTTCCACTCTACAATTCGTTCCTTGATGCCAAACTTCTTACTCTTATCATTTTCTTGCAATTTTGATTTAAATGTGCGGCACAGTGCGCAAAAAGGTGCTTACCATGACGATTGCAAATTTATGATCTGAAATGCGACGTTTAAATCGAAATTGCAAGAAAACGATAAGAGATAAAAGTTTGATGTCAAAGAACGAATTGTAGAGTGGAACAGGGGCCACAACTTTGTCAAAAAAAGAATTTTAATTTATTACGCATTTTTCACAGATAATTGACAAAAACAAATTAAAACACACAACTTTAAGGCTATTTGCTCTAGAAAACTTAGTTATTTAACTTAACCAATCGGTTGAAAGATGCCATTTGATAGAAAATTCAATAATCTTTCGTATAAGGGTAAAAAAACAGCGATAAGTTTGACCATTTTAAAGTTATAGCCAGCTAAGGCAATAAGAGTCAAAAACATGGGGAGTTCAATAACTACGTAACGGTTGAGATTTGACCATATGCGTAGAACAATTTTTTTCACCATTTATGGTCCTCTATCACCCTTTAAAAAGTTTGCACTCATGAACCTAACACCCTGTATATCTAAAAAAAGGGATGCTATAGTATTGGTTGATGTAAAAAAGGGATTGTTGGCTAACCATGGTTGACGGGAGTACCTAGAACGGGTTTAAAAATGAATAAACGGATGCTACGTTGACAAATTTAGTTGGTTGGGTCTAGTTACTTAAGACACAGAGTTACATTTTTTTTCAGCTTTTATAGAATTGCTGTGTGTAGCATAGTTGTCCCGTGTTTTATGAGATTCTCTATTAATGCGAGATATGCACTTCAAACGGAATCGCTCAAGTAATTTTCGTTCGGTGCATTATTTTTTCGTGACCTGAATGGTCAAGAAGTTTAACACAGCAAGCCCCATTTGATTTGACGTTTCGTTTCAGCTAGGATCCGGAATAAAGCGACGCTTTATTATTTCTTGAGCGATTCCTTGCCTGAATTTTCCACGCATCGAGATAAGCCAAGAAATTTCTTGCGATCAGCGTACTACCCATAACATGGGACAACTATGCTGCACACGACAGGTAAAATTTTAACGGTAAATCTGTGGTGATGTTTCACTATAAAACACATTGTTAAAATCAAAACTAAACGGCCAGGATCTTCATAACTATTGAGAAGGATAGAACAATCTTCTTACCAATGAGCCATTTTACAACAACAGCAATAATGTTGATAATGATATTAATACCGTCTACCCCCGTTGGTTTGAACGACACCTCATGCAAACGAACGGGGTTCATTTTTAGTTTGAACTTCTAGCAACCCTGTGGACGACGAAAAACCCCACTGCTGGCAGCCTCATTTTATGTTTTGTTTTGATTCTGCGTGCCGTTTCACCCCGTTCCATTAGCAGAATGAAGTTTGGGCCATTTTTAATTTGAACGATGTGCAGATTAGAGGGGGTCAAATTAAAAAGTGTTCAGATTAGATGCGGTCAAACGAACGGGGGTAGACGGTATTCGCGTGGTAGTGACACTAGACTACTTCCCGTCAAATGTTCGTTCATAAAATCGGCTCGTAATATGGATTATACCTAGGGGTAGTTGGGGCATAACGAGCAGCTCAAGAACAGACTTGTTAGAATCCCAATATGGCCGCCACAATGGCCGACTTTGGCACCTACTCACGATTTTGAGGGCACAAATCTCTTCGTAAACAAAACCGGCGCACCTGAGCTTATTACAAGTGAGCAAGAACAGAATAATAAAATGCATTGTAGTTTGAAGCTTGAGATTTGTGCGTCTAAAGCTTTGATGCACTGTTGAACCGGGATTTTAAGACGTTTGTCCTTAAGCATTTTGCCACCAGATTCAGTAAATTAAGCACAATCAATGTGTAATTTTGACGTATAATCCTCGTTTGAAGCTTAACTTGCAAAAATTTACTCGTTGAAATTTCGAATTAAGCTATACATGTTGCAAAACTTTCTGTTGTTTCTAATGTTTCTAAAAACGTATAAAATCGTGGATTAAGTTTTGGGAGTGGGGCATAATGAGCACCCTAGGTGGGGAAGGATGATCAATGACATGGTACAAACATGAAATTCTCGCTCTAATTGACTTTTTGGACTTAAACTATATGAACTGTAAAAAACTTCAGCGCAAGTGATTCAAAGTTTGCATAGGATTTACTATGGGAAATGTTGCACTTACAGAAAAAAAAATCCTAGAGCTCGCCCCTTATTTCAAATCAATCAACTCATCTTGTAGGAAATTAATCCATGAAACTTTCCTTCGAAGACCGCAAAACGATAGGATGTCTGTGAAAAAAAGTTATTTAATTATTACCGATTAATGATCCGACGAATGACTCATTGCTTTATTTTATTAGCAGCACTGTAGCTGCTGCCTTGGCTGCTGTTATTCCTGGGGGTGGTGATGCCTCCCGCCACCCCATGCAACAGCGAAAACAAGGGGCGAGCTCTGGGAATTTTTTTCTGTAAGTGCAACATTTCCCATAGTAAATCCTATGTAAACTTTTGAACCGCTTGCGCTAAATTATAGTTTCACCGATTGCGCTGAAATTTTGTACAGTTCGTATACTGCCCCCACTCGCATAACAGTCCTATATGAATAGGAAACCCAGCAAAGATGGGACTGTAATGCGAGTGGGGGCAGTATAGGACCTAAATGGAATCCAAAAAGTCGACTGGAGCGAGGATTTATTTTTTCCCTTACAAGCGTGTCCCATGCTAATGATCAATTCCTGTTTTGTACACAATCAATTGCTAATTGACTGTTTTTATCAATGATAAAGCATACTGGCAACAACCAATGAGGATTTAAGGGGATTATGAGGTTTAGTTTGCAGGGAATTGTTGGTTTCCATGGAGTTCACTATTAAGGCAATTTTAAATAGTAAAACCCGATTTAATCCACCTATGGTGAACAGAACCCTTCTTACACTTATTAAAAATATTGTTGTATTATGCGTATTAAGCAAATTTATTTTGTGCGATTGGCCAAAAGTTCTAGAAAATATTGTGGATTTGACATCTAGTGAAATGGTTCCCAAAATAGCATAGACCATGGACTTACCAGTAATGCCAGATACCTCCAAGAATCTTATATGGAATGTTAAAAAAATAGCTTTCATATTCTGGAATATTGTATCTTTTGTTAACTGCCAAATAATCTTGAATCGATTAACAAATGGATAAAAAAAATCAGCAAGATGCACTTTGTCTAATATCTCTTAATCAGTCGAATAAATTAACTCCGAAGTACTTGGTATTCATGGTTATGGTGTTGAAAGGACAAAAATGATACATCTACTAAGTTAATCAGTTTTGGCATTAACTAGTTATTTTGGCTGTACAGTTCTTGCATTTTTCCCACAATATATAAATTTAATGCTTTCATTTAACATATTGTTAGTTTTCATAAAATTCCTGTGTATTTGTAATTTGTTAATTATAATTTTGTTGAAAACAATAACCTGCTAGAATACACTTTGTATGAGATCAGCATTATTTATTGAAAAATAATTTCCCATAGACTGGTCAAAAACAAATGCAAGATAACAAGTGAATATAATAAAAAAAATAATTTATTGAAATACTCTACGTAAGATATCTCAGTAATCAAATGTCGAATCGAAATAAAATTTCAGGGCCTTATACAAGCATATTGTAGCTTTCATTTGGTGCTTAGAGAACCCAAATCGGTTGACAGACGGCTGAGATATTTATTATGGTACCCTTGGTCAAAAATCTCAAAAAGTTAACCTGTATTACTCCCAAGTACTCTTTGAAAGATATCTCGGTAACCAAATGTCCAATCCTAATGAAAATGTATAGGGTTCTACTAGAATGTTGTAGCTTTTATTTGGTGCCAGGATAACCGAAATCGGTTGACAGACGGCTAAGATATTTATTATGATACTTTTGGTCAAAAATCTCAAAAGGTTTAGTTGTATAAATTCGAAGTACTCTTCGAAAGATATCTCTGTAACCAAATGTCCAATCGAAATAAAATTTCTGGGCGATCTACTAGGATGCTGTAGCTTTCATTTGGTGCCAAGAGAACCCAAATCGATTGACAAACGGTCGAAATATTTATTATGATACACTTGGTCAAAAATCTTAAAAAGTTTAGAAGTATGACTCATAAGTACTCTTCGAGAGATATCTCGGTAACCAAACGTCCAATCGAAAAAAATTCAATAGCGTTCTACTAGGATGTAGTAGCTTTCATTTGCTTCCAAGAGAACTCAAATCGGTTGACAGACGGCTGAGAAACGTGCGTGACTTTTTTTTGTAACGCACATACACACACACACACACATACACACATACACACATACACACACACACACACATACAGACATTTGCTCAGTTCGTCGAGCTGAGTTCATTGGTATATGAGACTCGGCCCTCCGGGCCTCGGATCGAAAGTCGGTTTTTCGAGCGATATTTATACCCTTCTTATGGGTGTAAGAAGGGTAAAAAAAGGCTTTTCCTACATACATTCAATGATATTTTTGCTACTGTTTATTAAGCTCAAATATTACAAAGAGATAGTAGCTTTTATGTATTTGATGCAATTGCATTTTCATGTAGAGCTAACTTGAGAAACCAGATTTGGTCATAAAAAAGGCTTTTCCTACATACATTCCGTGATATTTTTGCTACTGTTTATTAAGCTCAAATATTACAAAGAGATAGTAGCTTTTATGTATTTGATGCAATTGCATTTTCATGCAGAGCTCCTTGAGAAACCAAATTTGATCATAAAAAAAGGCTTTTCCTACATACATTCCGTGATATTTTTGCTACTGTTTATTAAGCTCAAATATTACAAAGAGATAGTAGCTTTTATGTATTTGATGCACTTGCATTTTCACGTAGAGCTAACTTGGGAAACCAGATTTGGTCATAAAAAAGGCTTTTCCTACATACATTCCGTGATATTTTTGCTACTGTTTATTAAGCTAAAATATTAAAAAGAGATAGTAGCTTTTATGTATTTGATGCAATTACATTTTCATGCAGAGCTCCTTGAGAAACCAGATTTGGTCATAAAAAAGGCTTTTCCTACATACTTTCCGTGATATTTTTGCTACTGTTTATTAAGCTCAAATAATAAAAAGAGATAGTAGCTTTTATGTATTTGATGCAATTGCATTTTCATGCAGAGCTCCTTGAGAAACCAAATTTGATCATAAAAAAAAGGCTTTTCCTACATACATTCCGTGATATTTTTGCTACTGTTTATTAAGCTCAAATATTACAAAGAGATAGTAGCTTTTATGTATTTGATGCAATTGCATTTTCATGTATAACTAACTTGTGTAACCAAATATGATCATAAAAACCCGATTTAATCCACCTATGGTGAACAGAACCCTTCTTACACTTATTAAAATTATTGTTGTATTATTTGTATTTAACATATTTGTTTTGTGGAATTGACCATAAGTTCTAGAAAATATTGTGGATTTGGCATCTAGTGGATTGGTTTCCAAAATAACACCATGGACCATGGACTAAACTACCAGAAATGCCAGACACTTCCTAGAGTCTTGTATGGAATGTTTAAGAAATAGCTTACATATTCTGGAATTTTGTATCTTTTATTAACTGCTAAAAGATCTTGAATCGATTAACAAATGGGTAAGAAAATCAGCGAGATACACTTTGTCTAAATCAGTCAATTAAATTAGCTCCGAAGTACTTGGTATTCATGGTTATGGTGTAAAAACGACAAAAATGATATATCTACTAAGTTAATCAGTTTTGGCATTAGCTAGTTATTTTGGCTGTCTGGTTCTTCAAAGCTTTCATTTAACATATTGTTAGTTTTCATAAAATTCCTGTGTATTTGTTATTTATAATTTTGTTGAAAACAATAACCTGCTAGTATACACTTTGTATGAGGTCAGCATCATTTATTGAAAAATAATTTCCCATAGACTGGTCAAAAACAAATGCAAGATAACAAGTGAATATAATAAAAAAAGAATTTATTGAAATACTCTTCGTAAGATATCTCAGTAATCAAATGTCGAATCGAAATAAAATTTCAGGGCCTTATACAAGCATATTGTAGCTTTCATTTGGTGCTTAGAGAACCAAAATCGGTTGACAGATGGCTGAGATATTTATTATGGTACCCTTGGTCAAAAATCTCTCAAAAAGTTAACCTGTATTACTCCCAAGTACTCTTTGAAAGATATCTCGGTAACCAAATGTCCAATCCTAATGAAATTGTATAGGGTTATACTAGAATGTTGTAGCTTTTATTTGGTGCCAGGATAACCGAAATCGGCTGACAGACGGCTAAGATATTTATTATGATACTCTTGGTCAAAATTCTCAAAAGGTTTAGTTGTATAAATCCTAAGTACTCTTCGAAAGATATCTCTGTAACCAAATGTCCAATCGAAATAAAATTTCTGGGCGATCTACTAGGATGCTGTAGCTTTCATTTGGTGCCAAGAGAACCCAAATCGATTTACAAACGGTCGAAATATTTATTATGATACACTTGGTCAAAAATCTTAAAAAGTTTAGAAGTATGACTCATAAGTACTCTTCGAGAGATATCTCGGTAACCAAACGTCCAATCGAAAAAAAATTCAATAGCGTTCTACTAGGATGTAGTAGCTTTCATTTGCTTCCAAGAGAACTCAAATCGGTTGAGAGACGGCTGAGAAACGTGCGTGACTTTTTTTGTAACGCACATACACACACACACATACACACATACACACATACACACACACACACACACACACACATACAGACATTTGCTCAGTTCGTCGAGCTGAGTTCATTGGTATATGAGACTCGGCCCTGCGGGCCTCGGATCGAAAGTCGGTTTTTCGAGCGATATTTATACCCTTCTTATGGGTGTAAGAAGGGTAAAAATCTGTTGACAAACGGCTGAGAAATGTATTATGATACATTTTATCAAAAATCTCTCAAAAGCGTAAATTTCATTACTCCTTAGTGCTCGTGGAAAGATATCTCAGAAACAAAATGTCCAAACGGCATGAAATTTAATAGCATACTACTTGGATGCTGTAGCTTTCATTTGATGCTGAGAGAACTCAAATCGATTGACACACGGCTGATTCATTTATTATGAAGCATTTTGTCAAAGACCTCTTAAAAAGTTAAGTTGTATTACTCCAAAGTACTCCCCGAAAGATATCTCGGTTACAAAATGTCCAATCGGAATGAAATTCAAAAGCGTTCTTCTAGGGTGCAGTAGCTTTCGTTTCGAGCCTTAAGAACCCGATTCGGTTGATAGACGGCTGAGAAATTTATGGTGATACACTTTGTCAAAAATATCTAAAATAATTAAGTTGTACTACTCCCTAGCACTCTTTGAAAGATATCTCGGTAACCGAACGTCCAATCAAAAAAAAATTCAATAGCGTTCTACTAGGATGTAGTAGCTTTCGTTTGGGGCCTTAAGAACCTAAATCGGTTGATAGACGGCTGAGAAATTTATGGTGATACACTTTGTCAAAAATATCTAAAATAATTAAGTTGTACTACTCCCTAGCACTCTTTGAAAGATATCGCGGTAACCGAACGTCCAATCAAAAAAAAATTCAATAGCGTTCTACTAGGATGTAGTAGCTTTCGTTTGGGGCCTTAAGAACCCAAATCGGTTGATAGACGGCTGAGAAATTTATGGTGATACACTTTGTCAAAAATATCTAAAATAATTAAGTTGTACTACTCCCTAGCACTCTTTGAAAGATATCTCAGTAACCGAACGTCCAATCAAAATAAAATTCAATAGCGTTCTACTAGGATGTAGTAGCTTTCATTTGCTTCCAAGAGAACTCAAATCGGTCAACAGACGGCTGAGAACCGTGAGTGACATTTTTTTGTAACATACATACACACACACACACACACACACATACACACACACGCACATACAGACATTTGCTCAATTCGTCGAGCTGAGTTGATTGGTATATGTGACTCGGCCCTGCGGGCCTCGGATCGAAAGTCGGTTTTCCAAGCGGTATTTATACCCTTCTTATGGGTGTAAGAAGGGTAAAAAGGCTTTTCCTACATACATTCCGTGATATTTTTGCTACTGTTTATTAAGCTAAAATATTAAAAAGAGATAGTAGCTTTTATGTATTTGATGCAATTACATTTTCATGCAGAGCTCCTTGAGAAACCAGATTTGGTCATAAAAAAGGCTTTTCCTACATACTTTCCGTGATATTTTTGCTACTGTTTATTAAGCTCAAATAATAAAAAGAGATAGTAGCTTTTATGTATTTGATGCAATTGCATTTTCATGCAGAGCTCCTTGAGAAACCAAATTTGATCATAAAAAAAAAGGCTTTTCCTACATACATTCCGTGATATTTTTGCTACTGTTTATTAAGCTCAAATATTACAAAGAGATAGTAGCTTTTATGTATTTGATGCAATTGCATTTTCATGTATAACTAACTTGTGTAACCAAATATGATCATAAAAAATCTGTTGACAAACGGCTGAGAAATGTATTATGATACATTTTATCAAAAATCTCTCAAAAGCGTAAATTTCATTACTCCTTAGTGCTCGTGGAAAGATATCTCAGAAACAAAATGTCCAAACGGCATGAAATTTAATAGCATACTACTTGGATGCTGTAGCTTTCATTTGATGCTGAGAGAACTCAAATCGATTGACACACGGCTGATTCATTTATTATGAAGCATTTTGTCAAAGACCTCTTAAAAAGTTAAGTTGTATTACTCCAAAGTACTCCCCGAAAGATATCTCGGTTACAAAATGTCCAATCGGAATGAAATTCAAAAGCGTTCTTCTAGGGTGCAGTAGCTTTCGTTTCGAGCCTTAAGAACCCGATTCGGTTGATAGACGGCTGAGAAATTTATGGTGATACACTTTGTCAAAAATATCTAAAATAATTAAGTTGTACTACTCCCTAGCACTCTTTGAAAGATATCTCGGTAACCGAACGTCCAATCAAAAAAAAATTCAATAGCGTTCTACTAGGATGTAGTAGCTTTCGTTTGGGGCCTTAAGAACCTAAATCGGTTGATAGACGGCTGAGAAATTTATGGTGATACACTTTGTCAAAAATATCTAAAATAATTAAGTTGTACTACTCCCTAGCACTCTTTGAAAGATATCGCGGTAACCGAACGTCCAATCAAAAAAAAATTCAATAGCGTTCTACTAGGATGTAGTAGCTTTCGTTTGGGGCCTTAAGAACCCAAATCGGTTGATAGACGGCTGAGAAATTTATGGTGATACACTTTGTCAAAAATATCTAAAATAATTAAGTTGTACTACTCCCTAGCACTCTTTGAAAGATATCTCAGTAACCGAACGTCCAATCAAAATAAAATTCAATAGCGTTCTACTAGGATGTAGTAGCTTTCATTTGCTTCCAAGAGAACTCAAATCGGTCAACAGACGGCTGAGAACCGTGAGTGACATTTTTTTGTAACATACATACACACACACACACACACATACACACACACGCACATACAGACATTTGCTCAATTCGTCGAGCTGAGTTGATTGGTATATGTGACTCGGCCCTGCGGGCCTCGGATCGAAAGTCGGTTTTCCAAGCGGTATTTATACCCTTCTTATGGGTGTAAGAAGGGTAAAAAGGCTTTTCCTACATACATTCCGTGATATTTTTGCTACTGTTTATTAAGCTAAAATATTAAAAAGAGATAGTAGCTTTTATGTATTTGATGCAATTACATTTTCATGCAGAGCTCCTTGAGAAACCAGATTTGGTCATAAAAAAGGCTTTTCCTACATACTTTCCGTGATATTTTTGCTACTGTTTATTAAGCTCAAATAATAAAAAGAGATAGTAGCTTTTATGTATTTGATGCAATTGCATTTTCATGCAGAGCTCCTTGAGAAACCAAATTTGATCATAAAAAAAAAGGCTTTTCCTACATACATTCCGTGATATTTTTGCTACTGTTTATTAAGCTCAAATATTACAAAGAGATAGTAGCTTTTATGTATTTGATGCAATTGCATTTTCATGTATAACTAACTTGTGTAACCAAATATGATCATAAAAAATCTGTTGACAAACGGCTGAGAAATGTATTATGATACATTTTATCAAAAATCTCTCAAAAGCGTAAATTTCATTACTCCTTAGTGCTCGTGGAAAGATATCTCAGAAACAAAATGTCCAAACGGCATGAAATTTAATAGCATACTACTTGGATGCTGTAGCTTTCATTTGATGCTGAGAGAACTCAAATCGATTGACACACGGCTGATTCATTTATTATGAAGCATTTTGTCAAAGACCTCTTAAAAAGTTAAGTTGTATTACTCCAAAGTACTCCCCGAAAGATATCTCGGTTACAAAATGTCCAATCGGAATGAAATTCAAAAGCGTTCTTCTAGGGTGCAGTAGCTTTCGTTTCGAGCCTTAAGAACCCGATTCGGTTGATAGACGGCTGAGAAATTTATGGTGATACACTTTGTCAAAAATATCTAAAATAATTAAGTTGTACTACTCCCTAGCACTCTTTGAAAGATATCTCGGTAACCGAACGTCCAATCAAAAAAAAAATTCAATAGCGTTCTACTATGATGTAGTAGCTTTCGTTTGGGGCCTTAAGAACCTAAATCGGTTGATAGACGGCTGAGAAATTTATGGTGATACACTTTGTCAAAAATATCTAAAATAATTAAGTTGTACTACTCCCTAGCACTCTTTGAAAGATATCGCGGTAACCGAACGTCCAATCAAAAAAAAATTCAATAGCGTTCTACTAGGATGTAGTAGCTTTCGTTTGGGGCCTTAAGAACCCAAATCGGTTGATAGACGGCTGAGAAATTTATGGTGATACACTTTGTCAAAAATATCTAAAATAATTAAGTTGTACTACTCCCTAGCACTCTTTGAAAGATATCTCAGTAACCGAACGTCCAATCAAAATAAAATTCAATAGCGTTCTACTAGGATGTAGTAGCTTTCATTTGCTTCCAAGAGAACTCAAATCGGTCAACAGACGGCTGAGAACCGTGAGTGACATTTTTTTGTAACATACATACACACACACACACACACATACACACACACGCACATACAGACATTTGCTCAATTCGTCGAGCTGAGTTGATTGGTATATGTGACTCGGCCCTGCGGGCCTCGGATCGAAAGTCGGTTTTCCAAGCGGTATTTATACCCTTCTTATGGGTGTAAGAAGGGTAAAAATATACAGATATTTACTGATTTTTTAAAGCTAATAAATTGAAAATTAAAGACAAATCCTTACTATATGCATCGTAACGGAGAAAACCAAAAGTGAAATTCGTTTGGTTTTGAGATGTTAACCATTTTTATCATTTTTCCACCAGTTTATTTTGCCCTACTCTACTATCAACTTTTTTAAGCATATTTTCTAACAAAATAATTATACAAATATATGTTACATTTCATTGACCCAGGAAGTACATATCAAGAAACTTGATAGATAACCACCACGTTCTTATTTCGATTCCGTATATAACATTTTCCCACTTCACGCATTTAAACTATTTTTTTTAAAGCAAACGGCTTTTTCGACAAATGTTTCCTCATTAATTCATTGGATTTGAGATAATTAAGCTACCAAAAATTTGTTTTGTTAATTTAGAAATTTACAGTGAAAATACAAGGTGCTCATTATGCCCCGCCTACCGGTTGTGCTACTTTTCTCCGAATGTCGGTTCACCGGACGTCGATTCTTCGAATGCCGTTTTTTCGAATGGCACTTTTCCCCGATCCACACTCTTCTTTATTCTTAAGCGGTTCTTTCGAGTTCTATCTATAAATATTTAAATCAAGTGCAACGAAAGATGGACAACTCCGTGAAACATAAACCAGATCTAAACCAGCCAGCTGCCCTTACCTTAACAGTTGACAGGCCCTCGAATAGCACCTTGATCGGGTGGACATCTTCTTCTCGGAGATCTTTTCGTACAGCTTCTTTGTTGGTAGCCTTGAGGTCCCGCCAGGGCAGCGAGCCCCGAATGTAGCAAAGCGATTTAATGTCGTCCCGGCGGCTCTGCTCGATCCCGAGGTGGGCATTGATGGCGTACCGGGCCGTTCCGGTCATGTTATTTTGTCCTCTCGGTGTATTATGGTGATGCGCGTCCGCAAGTGTCGATACGTTTTCGCCAGCCAGAAGTTTGAATAATCAAGCACATTCGATCGTACGTTGCGATCTACGGCGAAGCCAGCATCTTGAAGGTTACCAAGCCGAAATGATAAGATGGGCAGGGCGTGTAATAACACCAACCTCTAATAGCGTTCGATAGGCATTTTCAGTAGGTCGGCTCCAGAGGCACGTTCTCGAAAGGCATTTTACTGGAATTAAAAAAAAAATATCCAGGAATTATGAATACAAAATTGAACTAACTTTAGAGTAAACACTCTCTCCTTCTCATTAACACACATTTAATGAAAGGAACCGTTCATAAACCACTTAAACCAAATTTTGGTCATCTAGAGTCCTCACCTTGTCTTTCCATAGAAAAAATTTGCTGATTTAAAAATATGAAAATTTGTAGGGAGCCAGATACCACCCTCCACCCCTTTAAAATAAATCAACGTGATTTATGAACACGAACCTATCCACAAACATTGGGTAGAGAGACGGTTCAGGGAAATGATAATAATTCTTGATCTTCAGTTTCGACTTACCGACAGCACCAATAGCAAACATTTTCGCCACTTATATAACTTCCTGTAACTTTTTCCTGAACATCGGTTGGAGTTCGTTGACAGATCCATCGGTTTTATAATCGCGAGGACCACCTGAGGTGTCACGTAGAGTACCTGTCAACTGTAGCACAACTCAGTAAATTTCTTCCGGCGCCGTTTTTTCGACATTTATGTACTCCAACTGGTTCACTTTTAGGAAGTTACGGGATGTTGCTTTCACTGGTTCCCGGAACTTGCGGCTATTGCGCTGTTTAAAACACTGAAACTGCCGGACCACACCGGAACCGGATTCGAGATCAACGACAACATCGACGTTTCTTCGCAACATTCGACTCATGCTGTTTTGCTGGTGCAGGATGCTGTGATTTCCGAACGTGCACCAGTGGAACAGCGAAACACTTTTCCCAACAATTGCCGTACATCACCACCGCCACCATAAAGCTCAAACAAAGTTGACATCACCACCGGCGTAAATCGGAATAACGCCGTCTGGGCGACTGAATAAATTCGTGAATTACCGTCTCCCGAGATTTGCTTCCCATATACCAACTGTTCAGACTTTCTCACGGTACACACCAGCTTATCAGCAGCCGCAGAATACTTCCATCGCCCAAGATCTCGAGTTCATTGTCGTCGTTCAGTGATTACACTACGGAATCTAGGAATCGATTACGGAATCCGCGGGCGAATGATCGATTTCGGTGCGGTTTTTGTTTTCGGAACCGATTTGGAAACACTTGGCCGATGGCCGGTAGTAAATAAGCTAACCAAAACAACCAAAACAAAACAAACTTGTGACAGCTCGCTGAGCAGAAACTCACCACGTCGCTGGCGGTCAAGCAATAGAGGAGATAGGGGTTTGATGGAAAATGGGGTGAAATAATATGTAGGACACAACGGGGTAAAGTGCTACTTCGCAAGATTTTCATTGTTTTTCAATAGTTCTAGGCCTTAAAACATATGGGTTCCTTGGGAAAGTTTGCTCAGTAAAATATCGGAAAGCCGTACAGCACATAAAAATTTTTCACGGGAATGGTCTATTCATGTGGCCATTAGTACAGTAGACGTTCGGTCGGTGCAAACGGTTTAACTGCAATGCTTTTTAACTGCAAGTCCGGTAAGTGCAACAAATTTGACGTCTATCTGACGTTGCAGTTATCGAATTTTGTTCGCTAACTGAAACGTAAACATGTTGCAGTTATCGAACGTCTACTGTATTTAAAAACAACTTAAATTAATTTTTACTGATAGTTACTTTAAATTATTATAGAACTATTGAAAAACAATCGAATCAATTAGTCACTAATAAAGCTAATGTTCACTTATTGTACGAACTATATGGGCTTGATTTCTATTGTAAAAAGTAACAATATATCTACTATGTGTTTTATTGTGAACAATAAAACCAGTCATATGTTAATAATATTTACCATGTAATGAATAGTATTTTTTTATCCGGGCGCCCAGTACAAATCCCCATATTTTCATACTCCCATACGGCTCAGTTTGGAATTCTAAGTGACAAACTTTGCGAGAATGCGGGTGATTCTCTGGCGTAGGCTGAAGGACTTCCCCCAACCCACTGACAGGCATTGTTATCAACATTTCTTTTGTTAAAACGGGCCCAAAATGTGTTGATCAAACGAAATTGGGCTCCTAATGTCACTACCGTCACTCTATGCTATAGGGCACTGCACTGTTTTGATTTTGTATGGGCTTTTGACGTTTCGTGGCCTTGTTGTTTACAAAATGGCTGTAAGAGTGAAAGAGAAGGAGATAATTTCATGCACTGCCCTATAGGTATAGGCGTGTCAATGGCGTGACTTCCCCTGTTGAATTAGTGAGAATTATTAGGATTTCCCGGAATGATCATGCATCTTGAAAATCAGAAGTGTTCTGTTAAGACGAAGTAGTATTGGCTTTCAAGGGCAAAACAAAACATACTGTTACCCATCTTTGTTTCGGTAGCGCAACTACCGAACTGATGATGTTTACCTTTTTTTACATACCTACCAACATAATCTGTTGGGGGAATTATTTTGTTTTTCCTACTTACAACCCACATCCGACAATTTTTTTTAAGTGGGAATGGTAGAACTTTCAATTCCCTCGATCGCACGTACATTAGTTTTGCAGTTTGTTCCACCATTTCCGTGAAAAATGAGATCCGGCTTGTGCAAGTGAGGAGGTCAGGAGGTTAGGTAGGATATTATACACTCAGAATAAATAACATCCCGCATAGAAAAATACTATTCATGATATCGTTCATATCATACGATATCTATTGGAGCAATGATAACAATACAAGCAGTAATCGTTTTATGATAAAATGATTGAGATTGAAAAATTTCAATTGTTTAGAATTGTTCAAGTATCATTGAGCATATAATAATGATACCTTGAATAATGATTAAATAATTTTGAATAATATGGCTTAGCAGAATTGCAGCGACAAAAATAATGCTTCCGATTATTTTTTTCGCTATATTTGGTATTTAATGGATGAATTAAGACGTCGTCATGCTATTATTCATTGTTAATTTATTTTCAATGCCGATATTTGGCATTTTTGACACAAAAATGGGTTAATCACTTCTCATCCACCACAATAACGTGCTCTTCTCCGACCGCGAGCGGAGCTTTATAATAAACACCCGTGGCTGTCGCAGGTTCTAGTCACCTTGCTAGTCACTACTGTAGGAATCAATGCCACTTGCAGATTAGTCTGAAGACCTGGGGTCATCAATAAATAGAATAAAATACCGAAAGTATACGTTGCTCCTAGGGGCAAGACACTGTGCAAACACGAGCAACTCTGAGAATTTCTGAGCAACTCTTTTTAGCAATGATCGACGAAATTTGTCGAAAGACATCCCCAAAACTGCAATTTTCATTCAGCACATGCAACACTTTGCAGTTTGACATTGATGCCAGATCACACTTTGGCATAAATGGGAGAAATTCTGAGGAACTGTGAGGAATTCTGAGCAACACCTTGTAGGATTTTTCCCTGTTATTTAAATAAATTAACAATTTTCATTTTTCAACCTTTTTCTTTTTTTTTTATTCACGACCGCGAGAGACACACACCGTTCTCAACAACATCTATCTCAAAACTGATTTTTCATTCAAGGGCACAGCACAGTGAATCCTATCTATAACCTCTCTCTTTCTTCCCTTTGTTCGTCATCCATCCAGCTTCCTCGGCACCAGCGCGCGCCCAGACCAGGGCCCTGTAGCATAATCGGGCTAATAATATTAGCTACAAGTTACAAGTTACAAGTACTAATATTACAAGTGCTAATAATTTGTGTTGCATAAAGGCTCAATTTTCCACTAATATTATTAGCACTTGTAATATTAGTGACCATGAAAATACAAGTTGTTTTGGTTCATTTACCTGTCAAAATTCATCCGACAGGTCACTATTAATTTGAAATGGCAGTTGATGTTTGTTTATTTTCTGCATTTTCCGCGTAACATCCGAAAATAACTTCATTTATTCCGAAGTTTTGCATTCTTTATACGGTACATGAAGAAAAGCATGTGCTGTTTGGATCATTACCGGCCGCTCTGACGAAATATATTTTTGCAAAGTATGGCACTGCAAGTACCTAGATTTTTAGTAAAATGTCCCAAAGATTTAATAGTACTGGTTGTAAAACAATGTATAAAGATTAGGCAACATGTATTATGCTTCTTGTTAAAATCCGAGGTGATCTGGGATGCAAAAATTGATTACTTTTATATGTCGCAACTCGTTTCGAGTTAGTGTATGAAGGTATATTGTAACTCTTGATTAGCTTAATGATGCGCAATACAAGCAATTCAAGACCAACAATTGAAAAGACCGCAACAACATTTTGTAAACAAACATGTTTCTATCGACTTGAGGCCTTTTGAACTCCACCCACACACCTCACCACCACTAACAGAAAGCGCAAACAACAAGCTTTCTGATAGTGGTGATGAGATGCGTGGGTGGATCTCAGAAGGCCTCAAGTCGACTGAAACGTGTTTGTTTACGCAATGTTGATGTGGCCTTTTCAATTGTTGGTCCGGAATTGATTTAAATTTTTTTCGCATCTGCAACTATATTATCGTCGCACCACCAAATCGAAGTCGTCGCTTGAAGCACATGCGAAGATGCAGCTGCGAAGTAAATTTGAATCTAGTTTTTCTGTTGCGCATCATTAAATTAATTAAGAGCTACAATATGCACTAATCCAAATTGAGTTGCGACATTTCTAAGTAGGTTAAAAATCAATTTTTGCACGTTCGGTCACTTCGGATTTCGACCAAAAGCATAATACCTGTGCTTTACCAAGAACCTCCAATCAAAGATGGGTATTGTAGAAACTTTGGAGAACTTGAGAGACTCAGCAGAAATTATATTTTGGATACAAAGTGTACATCAACACAATTTTCTCTTCAATGAGTTTCGAATACATATTGCCAAATTTAATCGTCGAAAACTGGAATTAAGGTTGACATGTTAGATAAATAATATCTTTTCAGTTCATCAAAATGGTAAATCGATATATTCAAAACTAAATGTGACTTCTGTAATACTTTAAATCTAACTTGTAAATTATTTTACAAGACCTTTGAGACTTGTAATCAAAAGTACAAGTCATAGCTAATATTTTATACTTGTAGTTTGTTTATGCAACATACACTTGTAAATTCTACTAAAAATATTAGTCCAACCGACTTGTAGTATTGGACTTGTAACTTGTACTTGTAGTATTTTTATGCAACAAAAAATTACAAGTTACAAGCTACAAGACTAATATTATTAGTAAAATTTTCATTATGCTACAGGCCCCAGAGCAGGATTTCGGATGCTCGCTTTCCGTGAATCGCAAGCGTTGGAACAGGATTTCCGTGTGCATGCAGTTTTCTGAGAATTGATACACTGCGAGAAACTATTTTGCTCCTTCCTCACCAATATCATTTTAATTTTATATTGTTATACGCTCTTCTTCTACACACCTCTAACACAGATTTGCTCTCGTTTGATCTGTCCTGCCCCTAGCGTTGCTCTTCTGGTACAAGGAACGAAATTTGGCACAAAAATACAACTGTAGTGCTGACAGTTTCAGACTATAGTTAGGACGACTGATAACTGCTGCCATTAATGGTTCCAGCGAGCAGTTGTAACATGTTGTAATTTGCTAATCACTGTAGGTCACTTAAAAACTTACCCGGGTAATCCGGTCAATACAGGCACGCTAACTCGGTCAATGCAGGCAGCAACTCATCTGGAAAGAATCTTCCCTCTTGTCCTACCATCCATGTACAAGTGCACAAATTCGACATGATTTTCGCTTTTAAATCCTGTACCACTTTAACACACTCGCGACCACCAATTCAATTTGGTCTAGTGCGTAGACAGCAGGGCACCGCGCGAGGAGCAAACATCAACAACACGGTTCGATTCTCGATCTAGCAACTGTCGTGAAAAAACACCACGAATGTAAACAATGATTCATGTAATGATACAAAAAATTGTCAGTGCCCGGTAAGTGCTCGCAGGGGTGTATTTTTTTTCTTTATTCGATAAAGCAGAATTCATGAAATATTTCCGTTCTGTTTTTATCATTCACTGTATTGTAAAATATATGATAAAGTGATTATAAAACGAATAATATCGTGAAATTTTTGTTCGAGAAAAAAGGCATTTTTGAATGGTAACGATACTTAACAACCCATTCAGTCTATCATCAAAACGCTATAAATGATAACTGCTATCATGAATATGATTCACTGTACCATCGATGTATAATCCGGTTTATGATAACACGAATAATAAGAGAATGATAACTTGTATAACTATTGTATGATTCTGTTTTATGCGGGATATTAAATTTAAAAGTTCTGCACTTAGATTATGACCAGTTGCTTTTGCACTTGAAAAATATGTGCAGCGCTATTGAATCTTTGTCGATTCAATCATGATAGAACTTATGTGCGTCGCTTTTGGTTTTCAATCGTTCAGCGTATGGATTACATTGGAGCGAATAATAAAACCATTTCCACGTGGGATTGGCTAAAAAATGTAAATAAATGAAACAATTGAGATATTTGTCGGTCGAGCTCATTTATTTGTGAAACAATGCACCAGATCTAGCCAGATATTGTGGATTTACCGGCTACTTGTATTCTACCGGTTACTTGAGTAGCCGTTACAAAGTAGCCGTTTTCATATAAAAATCAACTTGATTATCAAAAAATGAATGTCGCTGAATAGCTAGTGGCAACGAGGAATAGCGCATACAATAAAAATGTTTAAAAACATTTTTAAGTTACTCTTTTTATAAAACGGCTACTTTGGAGGCCATACTGAAGCGACCGGTAGAATACAAATAGCCGGTAAATCCACAATATTTACTGAAGACACTGTAAACGAAGAGGCTGAAGTGATCCCGTCGTGAACTCCACCGTTCCTCAGCACTTGGGAAAACCTCGGGAAGAATCACCGGATGGTGGTGTTGGCATGACGGAGCTGGACTGTTTCGTCACTATCACCGCTAATGAAGCGTCCGATTCCGATGCTGCAATAGGGATTCACTGATTGTTAGCACTAGATATGTTATAAAGGAAGAATTATGTACTTACCTTTGAAAATATCCATTATTCAGGCCAGCCAATTCAACACGCTTGCGTGCAAAACATTGATCTGCTGTGCGCGCCATTATGGTTTCTTGTCGTTGTGCTTGCTTTTAAATTTTATGTGCGCAAGGTTGCGTATTATGCTGTTACACATAGAATATATTTTAGTCATAGTATAAATCATGTGTCTTACTTATAGATTTTATTACTTGCACATAAACGAGCAATTCTCTCTCTCGCCAGCATTCTATGGGGTTAACGCACATAGAATCTATCAGTCGATTAATTTGAGTGTAGGTAAGATTTGCTGTCCACTTCGCCTGAACGATTTTCAGACCCAGAAATATCGTACTTCTAATTAGTTTTCACTGCCGTAAAAAATACTGTTATGCTCAGAATAAACAGTTATACCTTCGAATCACACTCATTTACTCGAAAATCTTAATCTGACTGTAAAAATAATGAATTTCTTTCCAATGTTTTGAAACCCCGAACGAATTTGACATTGCTTTCGGGAAGCATCATCGCGACGACGACAACACTCCCAAGCGGTCGAATCGTCGTTTTGGGGGCGAATAGCCCCAGTACGGAGGGTTAGCCTAACATTAGCCTAATGTGAGACTAACTGGCCAGCATGTTAGGCTAACTTTTTGTCTCACTTTTGCCTAATGTTAGTCTAAAATTAGACAGATATGACACACTTTTGTTAGACATGTTGCAAATTCGAAACATGTTTGTTAGTCTAACATTAGACTAACGTTAGACATGTTTTAGTATGGGCTGTTAGATGAATGTTAGGCATAGATTTTATGCTGCTTGTTTTCATTCCAGCTGTCATCCGAGCAAGAAGTGTGATTGTAGTAGTGAACTTTTATCGGCGTTCACTACTACAACCGCACTTCTGCCTCGAATGAAAGTTGGACGAAACATATTTAATAAAAAAAATCGGAGCCTATTTTAATTTGAATTTTTAATTTTATTTCAATTTAAATTTATTTTAATTTAAATTTAAATTGAAATTTAAATTTAAGTTTTAATAATTTTAATTTTAATTTTAATTTTAATTTTAATTTTAATTTTAATTTTAATTTTAATTTTAATTTTAATTTTAATTTTAATTTTAATTTTAATTTTAATTTTAATTTTAATTTTAATTTTAATTTTAATTTTAATTTTAATTTTAATTTTAATTTTAATTTTAATTTTAATTTTAATTTTAATTTTAATTTTAATTTTAATTTTAATTTTAATTTTAATTTTAATTTTAATTTTAATTTTAATTTTAATTTTAATTTTAATTTTAATTTTAATTTTAATTTTAATTTTAATTTTAATTTTAATTTTAATTTTAATTTTAATTTTAATTTTAATTTTAATTTTAATTTTAATTTTAATTTTAATTTTAATTTTAATTTTAATTTTAATTTTAATTTTAATTTTAATTTTAATTTTAATTTTAATTTTAATTTTAATTTTAATTTTAATTTTAATTTTAATTTTAATTTTAATTTTAATTTTAATTTTAATTTTAATTTTAATTTTAATTTTAATTTTAATTTTAATTTTAATTTTAATTTTAATTTTAATTTTAATTTTAATTTTAATTTTAATTTTAATTTTAATTTTAATTTTAATTTTAATTTTAATTTTAATTTTAATTTTAATTTTAATTTTAATTTTAATTTTAATTTTAATTTTAATTTTAATTTTAATTTTAATTTTAATTTTAATTTTAATTTTAATTTTAATTTTAATTTTAATTTTAATTTTAATTTTAATTTTAATTTTAATTTTAATTTTAATTTTAATTTTAATTTTAATTTTAATTTTAATTTTAATTTTAATTTTAATTTTAATTTTAATTTTAATTTTAATTTTAATTTTAATTTTAATTTTAATTTTAATTTTAATTTTAATTTTAATTTTAATTTTAATTTTAATTTTAATTTTAATTTTAATTTTAATTTTAATTTTAATTTTAATTTTAATTTTAATTTTAATTTTAATTTTAATTTTAATTTTAATTTTAATTTTAATTTTAATTTTAATTTTAATTTTAATTTTAATTTTAATTTTAATTTTAATTTTAATTTTAATTTTAATTTTAATTTTAATTTTAATTTTAATTTTAATTTTAATTTTAATTTTAATTTTAATTTTAATTTTAATTTTAATTTTAATTTTAATTTTAATTTTATTTTTTTTAATTTTGACGCGCGAAAAAATCGAACATTCAACATAAATTCGGGGTTATGATTCATGCTCTCGAAAATTTTTCGATGAGCAACATAACTAACAAATGCCTAACAGTGTCGAACGCCTAACTTCCTCCGTGCTGGGAGAGCAGTTGGCATCATGAAGTTTCATGATCAAACAAGTGAGACTAGATCGGTGTTTGCAGTTGCAGAAGTAGACGATTTTGAAATTGTTTGTTTACATACAGTGTTCTACAATAGACGTTCGATAACTGCAACATGTTAATGGCTAGTTTCCACTTCGTACATACTGTGCAAAAAGACAAGACAAGTAATGGTCACTTAGCGAACAAAATTCGATAACTGCAATGTCAGATTGGCGTCAACAACCCATCAATTGATGTAAAATGAACGTAAAATTCATTCGACTGTTCATTCTGGCTAGCCTGGCGCACCATTTTGACGAAAAGCGGTGCGATAACTGCAAATTTGTTGCATTTACCGGACTTGCAGTTAGAAAGCATTGCTGTTAAACCGCTTGCACCGACCGAACGTCCACTGTACTAAAACAACCTGTTGATTTTTGAACAGTTGGACATTTTGGAGTTGTTGATACTGAACGTCTTTGTATCTGTATTTCAGATGGATGATTCGCATGCTGTCCCTGCTTTCCGGTGCGATAGAATCGAGCTGGCTCGAGAATGGAAAGCGTGGAAGGGAGGAAGGATGCTACTTTGCGGCATACGGCGTAACGGATCAAAAAGTTATGCGTTGCACTCTGGTGGTTCGGCATTGCAGACGGTTTTCAAAAACCTGGAAGATCACGATCACGTTCCGCTGGTTACTTTGGTTCCTCAATGGTATGATGCGGTGATAGAAAAACTTGATGCATTCTTCGAGTCAAGGCATCAAAGTACGTCCGAACGAAGGATTCCTCGGTTCCCTCTATTTTTCTCGAACGTTCTAGTATGCTGGAAGATGCTCCAGGCAGCACGTACAGTCTTGCCTGTCGATTAATATAAATATGGGAGAATGGATGAGAAAGGAATCAGTTTTATTTCGATTGCAGATCGGTTTACATCAGGTGTTTCAAATCAAGTTTATTTCGTGTCTTGTGATTTTGTATAGCTTTAAAAAAAAGTTTTAGTGGAAAGTTTCAGTCACGTGTCAAAAACACAGATTTTGTGGAAATTTACCGTGTAGTGAGACGTGGTGTAGTTTTGGACCGCTGTGGCGGCAGTGTTTCACTTCCTCACATTCGTTTGACAGCGTGGAAACGTCACGTGTGATTCACCCATTCATCAGCTGCGTGCTTTTGTTTTCGTTTTCAACCAACATAATTCTTATTAGACGACGGGATCAGGTTCCACGAGATCTTCCCGTTCACAGCATAATTCCAGCTTCGATTCCAGTTGGACTTTGTCCCGCGATGTCTTCACGCGCTCGGCGTTGAGGTGCCTCTCCCATCGATTTGATTGGCTGCACATTGCATCAGCAGCGGGCAGTGGGCAGCGCGCGGATCTCGCACCGTCGGCGTCGAGTTCAGTCCGATCGGGAGCAGTAGCGTGTTGGAGATCTTCGAGTGCAGTGCAGCAAGAAGAGAAGCAAACAGCAGAATACATAACAAGTGCGTTTTGATCCGAGTGCGAGCAGTCTTTGCGGGTTCCGTTAGTTGTTCATGAAAATTCAGGAAAACTATTTCTCTGGCCCGGTGCGGGAGTGCTGTGATCCGTGGTTGCTAAGCGAATTGGTGGTGCGAGCGTAATTTTTTTTTTGGATCAGTGAAAGTGTACTTCAATCGGAGGTTGATACAACCAGATATATCTGTACCAAAGGTATGTGCATGGCAAACAAAGAAACTATGGTTGAAACGGTCAGTAGAGATTAGAACAGGGGGCTTTTTAATAGCACAATGATAAGAGCTAGTTTAGTAAGACGAGAATCGTCTTGAGGTGGTAGATTAGAGTTGTTATATTGAAAGTGCGGAATGTTTGAAGGCCGACAGCTTGTTCGGGCAAGATAGATTAATCTTGTGATTGGTAGATTGTCTTCCTTCGGGTGATTTTGATCGTAACATTGGAGGGTCGTTGCTATGGCGATTGAACTATCCACTCGCTCTGTTTGTTGAATACAAATAAACAGCAACCACAAGTAGGTATGCCATCATGACAACTGTACAGATGTGTATCGCTTACTATTGCATCTACAAAACACAAATCATGCGTGTTGGCATGAGCGTCGTTTGTCGCGTGGTGTTGGCGTCTCATATAGGTGACGTCAATAAATGTGCTTGTATTCTTCTTTCCATGCGCGAACGCATCAACGAGAGGCGCGCTATGGATGTCGATCACTGTAAAGAGTTTTGCATATATCTGCGTTATCATGTAAACACATGTGAATCATACTTATAAGCGGAATCGAAGTGTTCAGCAAGCAGTTGTTGATATTTATCACACGTTGTTCCGTCCGATTATTAAGCTGAGCTTTGTGTGATGATGCTTTGTTATAGCCTGGTTTAATTTTCGTGCCTTGCTATGCGCTATGAAATGCTCTTATACGAGTAATGAGCTGTTCTTTTTATTTATTGAGAATACGTAATAATTTGTATAACTATGATTAGTTCATGTTTAGAAAACTTTTTTTTTAGTTTTTATTTGTGTGTATTTTTACTTACAGCTAATTCTACACGCCTTTTAAGAACACTGTTTTGATTATCTTCTCGTTTCCCTTATAGTCGATATAACTAAAGCATTAAACGCGCGGTAATTCAGCATAACCCTGCTGAAGAACTACCAATCGACACGTAGAACTTTTTGTAAAAACGCTTACTTACCGGTCAGTATAAGGTTTGATTGTCCTCTGCTGTACGTAGACGTCGTCTCCATTCTACTCGGTCCATGGCTGTGCTGTGTGTCTCCAGTTCCGCACTCTGCGATAGGTACGCAAATCGTTGTCCACTTGATTGACCCACCTAGCTCGCTACGCACCACGTCTTTTTGCATTTAAGTCGGGTTGCTATCCCACATCCTGATGACGTGACCTGCCCACCGTAGCTTCCCGATTTTTGCGGTGCGGACGATAGTTGGTTCTCTCAGCAGCTGATACAGTTCGTGGTTTATTCGCCTTCTCCAAGTCCCGTCTTCCATCTGCACTCCGCCGTAGATGTTACGCAACAACTTTCATTCGAAAACCCCCAAGGCCGTGTTGGTCCTCTGCAAGAAGGGTCCATGCTTTGTAGAGGACTACCGGTCTAATTAGCGTTTTGTAGATAGTTATCCTCGTGTGACATGCATGATACACGCTGTGATACACGATTATAAAATAGCCGGCAAGTCATTCAAAATCTACAGCCAGAACGTGGAATGTCACGGATTTTGCAAGGCGGTTTTTCACCCAGATTGCTGCCAATGCGAAGCGATGAAAAATCCTTATTTATTATGGTTTTGGTCAATGTCAAGCATAGGCCTTGGACTCACGTGGTCATATTATGCAATATTATTGTGCTGCAAACTCTTGAAGGCAGAGTTGCAGGATGAGATCGTTACTAATTTTGCAAGGTTGATCAACTGGAATGACAATCTGTAAATTAAATTTCCGACAAAATTCTGATACATATTTATGTTCTTTTTTTAAATTCTATTTCTGCAGATATTTGTCGTAGTCAACAAATAGTCTTCATCATCTTCCAAAGTCATGGAGAGCACAACGGCTAACGCATGGACCATCTGTGATCCCGTTCATGGTAAAGTGACGTACCCGGCGTACGTACGAGAAATTGTTGACACTCTGCAATTCCAGCGGCTCCGCAACCTGAAGCAACTGGGAACCAGCTCGAAAGTGTTCCCTTCCGGTACACACACCCGGTTCGAACACTGTCTAGGGTAAGTGAGTTGTTATTAAGAGTTTCCTTTTCGTATGACGTGATATTGAACTATCCTTCTAACAATAGGGTTTGCCATTCTGCCGACAAGCTGCTGAAAACGCTGGAACGAAACTCCGGTGTACAGATAAGCCACATCCATCGGAAGTGTGTTGTCGTAAGTCTTCGAACGATTATGTTTGCCTTCTAAATTACACATTTTTCGATTCCTGTCTAACAGCTTGCAGGACTGCTACACGACATTGGCCATGGGCCATTTTCTCACATGTGGGAAGACTTTGTCCACAGCGGCAGTGACAAACATTGGACGGTAAGGTGGTTTTACATCGCTCTGCATTATGAGGAGATAATAACTACTTATTTTCCATTCCCTCAGCACGAGCAATCGTCGTGCGACATGGCGCGCCAGTTGTTTGCGAACAACGAAATCCAACTGTCGCAGGAAGCGTACGAACATTACTACGCCGAGCAGTTGATCTGCGCTCTGATAACCGGCAATCAGGAGGCACTGAACACCTTGCTGACGCCGGACACCATGTACCTGGCGGAGATTGTGCACAACAAGCGGTACAAGATCGATGTCGACAAGTGGGACTACTTGCTGCGGGATGTGTTCTACCTGAGCGGTGTGGTACAGATAGGCACGGAATTCGTGCGGCTGTTCGATCACGCCCGGGTGGTGCGCGATGGTTCCGGAATCACCCACATTGGCTATCGGGCTAGTGATTATCGGGCGATAGTGGCACTGTTTGAGGCGCGTACCAAACTGCACATCGAGTGCTATCAGCATCCGACCATACTGGGACTGGAAAAGATGTGAGTTTAGGATGGGACGTGGAATGTCTGTAACTGTAAATGGTAATTGTTCTTAAAATTCGTTTTAGGATGATCGAAGCTTTTACTCTGGCAGAAGAAAGCGGATTCAGATTACGAGGGTAAGTATGGTTTAAAATGTAGTCATAAAACAGCCGGACAGTAAGAGATCACAGTATTGGTGTTGGACTGTAAGGTGCATGCCTTGTGCTTTTGAAGTTTTCTTTAGATGATATCAAGGCAGATGACCATATGAATCATCGTTAGGAACCTTAGAACTATCAAACGAAGCATCACATACATTGCGAGGGTAAGCGGCCCACAATTCCATTATCGATATACATCGACAGCAACGCTGATGAACTCGATTAACTGGATTTTTTTTTATTCTGCTGTCTATTACGTTCGTATACGCACATGGGGTCTCCAGTTAGCCTAGTGATTAAGGCTATGGATCGCCGATTCGGAGACGGCGGATTCGATTCCCGTTCCGGTTGTGGAACTTTTCTTGACTCCATGGGCATAGAGTATGCAATGGCAGGCAAAGAAAGCCCTTCAATTAATAACTGTGGAAGTGCTCAAAGAACACTAAGTTGAAGCGAGGAAGGCCAAGTCCCAGTGCGGGCGTAGAGCCATAAAGAAGAAAAAAAAAGACGCATGCATGATAAGTGACAAAAGTTTGCTGGAAGAGCTCGGTGAAGGAAGCGAAAAGGTTGTAGCTGGCAACAAAAACCCAGACGATCCGATGAATTCCAAAAAGCCAGAAACAGCACCAGGAACATCATCGAAAATCGGAACCAAAAATCATGAAAAAGAATCCGGGAAATACCCAAAAAGAATCATCATCACAAAGGGCCTGGACTATTATTGACACGAGTGAAAATAAACTTTGTGACCCAGTAGGCATAGCCAATCATCTAGCAGAACATTTTGACAGATTCCTCTGACGATGCGGACTCCCCAGAATTCCAACAAAATAGCAAAAAGGAGAAAAACTACAATCATTTTTTAAAATGGAACACTGAGAAGCATTCATAAGGACGCCTTTATGAGTGAAATGATCTTCCAAATAGACAAGCTTACTGGATCTTTACTTGGTTTTGACGGTATTCACAATTAAGTGCTGAAACAAAAACTACCATTTTACGTTTACAACACGATATGGAAAATCGAGCACTTTCCGGTACTACGCAATTCATTTGTCCTGGTTAGACATAGTTCTAAAACTGGAAAATATTCCAATATCCCACACAACCACAGACTGGCCTATCTGTCCATTAAGCTGTATCTCAAAGCTATTTGAATCAATGTACCGGTGTACTGAAACCGGTTTCATCGTATCAGCTACACAATCTACAATAATGCAAGTCAGGAAACGAAGCCACCGTTGCTCAATTCGGAAGCAATCAACGTAGAGTTCGTATCGAATCGGGTGATTTCCAACCCAATCATTCGCGAAAGTAGTGGCAGGCCCGTCTACCCCCAGCGAAAGACCGGAAAGTAATTATAATGCCACTAGCAGGAGCGATAAAGACCTTTTCACGCTTTCAGAGTTCCTCGGCTTAGCGAGGGATATGTTCAACTAATTCCGATGCATGGATTTGGAGAAAAGTCAATTTTCGCTGTAGTCGAAAACTCCGGTTTTCAACTGAAATCATAATATTTCTGAATTCACTCCAAATTGGACTGACACAACAGTGTGCACACCGCTTCAATGTCTGATTTCAGCGCAGGATTATATCAGATCGAGTTGATGTCTTCGGTGCACGTATTCCTCGTTGAACAAGGAAAAAGTGCATCGGAGACGTTGAGACGATCCGAGGCAAATGTGCACTTTTATCCCACTTTTGAGGTGTACTAAAAATAGTGTGTAAAGTTCAATTTGTCCAATTTGAAGTCCAAAAATTACCAAAATAAAAACAAACTTACGTTCCTCCTTTTGAAATCCGAGCGGCTAGCTCCCGGCATGCAATTCGCGTAATTGCACATAGCCCTTCGTGGTCTGGTACCATCTCTTTGTCCAAAACAGGATACAAGTATTTTAAACGAAAACGACCATCGCTCTCAAACCATTCCCTGGTCATTCCAATCTCGTCGGTCGCCGCATCCGAGTTGCCAGTTGGGCTCGCAGACGGGGATGCTGAAAATAATAAGTCTGGGTCCCTTTTGAGTGATGCCAATGTTTACCAAATCCGAATCAGTCGTCAACGCTAAAGATTGTCGTTGATACCCTCTCCTAAAGATAGAAAAAAAACAAATTCAACGTAATTTTTTGTATCACGACAGTCTTGAAAAATATTATTTCTTTGTCCAGTACATAAATGAATCGCAAAATGTATCTCATTATTACATCCTACAATGCTGTGTTCAAAACACCATAATGCAATTGGTTATTCCTTTCAAATTTTGCTATTATTCCCGGGTTGTTGGTTTTAACTTGATTAATAAATTGTACTGTTTCCGACAAATCGTCAAATAACAAAGAAGAAGGTATATCTTTTTTTGATACGACAGATGATGAAGCTATGGCAACTTTTTTACATTCATAATCATGGTTCAAGATGTCTTTAGTTGCCGCAAATTTTGCCATGCAGTAAGTGAAATTACGAAAATATAGGTATGTTTTTGCAATCGCCTTCGATTCTTTAAATTTGTTCTCAAACAGCATGCAGCTGAACAACGCCAAGGATCCATTTTGTAATATAATCTGGATAGTGAGACATATGATGAAACTTATTGGTAAAAGTCTTATTCGGAAAGCAAGTCTTAAACTGTCCATAAAAAGAAGCAATACATGTCCGCAAATCGTCAATTTGATTGTGAGTAATTTTGTCAGAAAAGGAATAATACACAATTTTCAGTAAACTGCCGATCAATTTATGATACATTTCTCCAACTGCTCATTTATGGAAGATAAATGGGAACGCTCTTATTAATAGCCATGATTGAGCTGCTCATTGGTTGATAACAGTGCTGTTTTGTTGTTGTTTTAAAGCTTTAAAATTAGATTACGGCTTATCATTACGTTCGGCTACGCCATAGTCAAAGTTTCCGACGAACTTGTTTAGGATAGTTTCGGCTAGGGTCTTTCGCTTTATTGACCGCCACATACAAGACCTCTACTACTAACTACTTTTACTACTAACAACTACTTTTACGACACCTAATATTTCATGCATGGGATCGAATGTATTATGTGTTGCAATGTTAACCCTAAAAGGGATACCTTCATAGCCTCAGTTTCGTCACCTCGTATCCCTTTTAGGGTTAAAATACGTTAATTCATTAAAAACACTCTTTCTTGATCCCTTTCACGTTCGCTGCTATGGTGCCACGTTTTACAGCATCTAGGTCTTGCCGCACGCTTTCCACTTCCCGCCGCGTAATTCTTCACGGGTTGCATAACACGCTCTACAGAACATTCGCGATCCATTCAGTTCGAAAATTCCATGCATGGCTAGTGTGTCTCCCAGCACGTGACAAAGTACTCCACTCGCAGTGTGAACCAGCTTCCGTCGTCAAGCTTGATGGATACCCCACGTCCAGATTCGAGCGAGTGCAAGTCCTTTATCAGCGGGTTGAAGGCATTCTTAAAGCCATACCTAGAATAGAAGAAAACATTATAGACATTTTTTTTTTGACAGACCGTTTTCTATATATTGTTACACTTTCGTCTATAGTAATGGTATCTTATGGGCTATGTACTTACTTTTTTACATCGGCTGATTTCGCCGTCAGTGCAAGATAGATTCTGTTAGGAGTCGCGTTCTTGCATGAATTCATGTTTTAAATTTTGAAGCTGACGACTGTTACGCGTTCTTCCGCTCAGTCTGGAACATTTCTCGCGCTTCGGCTGGCCGCATCACTACGCTAAGCGTATTGATGATTGATATGTAGTGTTTCGTATCTTTTACGATCGTAGACGTTTTCTTAAACCTCAGCGTCCGACCAAACTTTGGTCGCATTGGAACTATTTTATTGATACAACATTTTCCCAGCAGGATTTCTTTCAGAACCAAACAAACGAAAGATATGATAAGTTATCAGTGAACGTTTTCACATCTTTGATCAGGTTTTCAGTATGGAGGCTGTTAGTGACATCCATAGTGTAATGTCGGACAATCAAATAAAAACAAGTCTGTTTCTTAGTACTGGAATCCTAAAAGTGACATGCTATATTTTCCAAAGCCTACTCCATTGTACATATATTCAAGTTATTCAAATGCATCGCATGTTAGCCTAACAATTGAATTAACGATACTACATCTCCTCTCCTTCTTATATGACTTTAGATACCTTGCTTAAAACTATTATCACACATGCTAGAAATAGGTCTTTCCACCGCACAGCCTTTTAAGATGGGAGGATCATGAACGTCATTTTGATTTCTCTTCCTCGCGTCTGTAGTTGACAAGCCGATCTGTAAAATAAATTATTATTTTATGAATTAATCATACAATTACTACTACACAATTTTACTGCCTTGTATATTTTTCCAACTCCAAATAATCTTGGATCTCCGCCATTCCACTCCTGTAGTCGAACAAACTGAAAATCTCTATATACCTACCTCATTTTATACAACTGGCAACTATCTCCCCTACTAAATCTCACAAACAACATCAATGAAAGATTGTTCTCTTATTTTACTTTCCAAATATGTCTGCAATTGGCTTCTTTAGCGGTGTTGAGAAAATTCCATATTCTGAATCTGCATGCGAAACTGAGCCGAAATCCAAATTTTCATGCATTTTGGTGCCCGGGAACCTATTTAAAAATCAATTTGAAGTTTGTATGGGAGCGATTTGTCGGATCACCCCTCGTCGCATTTTGTACTGGGTGGAGCTGTCAAACAGTTACCCAGCTGTCCAAAGGTGATTTCAAAAAATCTCTTTGAAATTGATTTTAGGTACCAAAATAAAGTTCTAAAAATCTGAAAAAAATCATAGTGGCACAGAAAAAGGTGCTCTTTCGTATAAAACCAAAAAATCGATACATTTTTCTTAATTTAAAACCCCAATTACAGAATAGTGAGTTTTTGTCGTTTTTGTATTTATTTAGTATCTTTGTATCTGTTGTATAAACTCATCAACGTTCTGAGACAAGTAAAATGATGAGTACATAAAATCTATTCAGATTTCGATTGGAGGAAAACTGCAAATGTTTTCACATTCTTTTGAATTATTTGGATTTCAGCCGCCGTAGCAACAAACAACAATAAATTGCTCTTAATTCTTATTTCGTAATTATGATATTCAATTATATGAATTTTACCTAATAATTCACTTATTTATACCTCATTGATTTATTCTGTTTCACCAAATATTATCGCCTCTCTTTTTAGCGTTTGTATTAGCCCATAAAAATATACTTCCTGCATCTGCCATCCTTTCCTTGTTGCTGAACTCAGTACTGAATGTCTATTTGAAAATATATGTGAACTACATTGTAAACATTGATGGACATGTGTTTCAGTTGGAAGAAATCAGATTTGGTTGGTTTACACTGAAAGCAATTGTGTTTTACTACGTACATCCAAATATAAAACAGGAAAATGGAATGATAAAATCATATAAAATCTGATACAAGAATACTACATACTACTGTCATGTCAGAAAAACATATATACTCTTTCTAATGTTTGCAAACTTCATCTGAGTATAGAATTAATTGCAAACCTTAACTATAAAGAACACACCAATCATTCCACCAAAATCAGACAATCTACGTGTACCTTTAGCATTCTTAGCGGTGCTACTCTTATACTCATACTTATATGATGTTTCGTTTACGTATTATAGAGTTTTATTCACAAATCTTCTCCAAGCTTTCCATTGCCTTTTTACGTGTGGTTTTTACTCCGCAATGGATTTTAACATTGATTAACATTCCCTACTTTTTATCCTTTTATAGACGTACTCATAGCAAATCTTTTAAAATTGTTTTAAGGACAGACTTGTAAGAATCCCAAAATGGCCGCCACAATGGCCGACTTTGGCAGCTACACACGATTTCGAGCGCACAAATCTGTTCGTAAACAAAACCAGCGCACCTGAGCTTCTTATTTTAAGCTTATTACAAGTGAGCAAGAACCTCGGCAAGAACAGAATAATAAAATGCACTGTTGTTTGAAGCTTTCTTTTTGAGAGTTTTTGTGTCTGAAGTTTTGATGCACTGGGATTTTAAGGCGTTTGTCCTTAAGATACATGCCTACCTCTAAACCATCGAAAACATGCCGTGAATCAGAATGCATAGCAGTAAAAGACAAACTTCTGATTTGAAATGTTGTTTCAATTGCATACAACTTTTCTGTTCCAACGACGTACATTTATCATATGTTTAATACTTGTCAAGAACCATCCTAGAATTAGAATTTTCTAAATTCTGATGAAATCAGTTATCATTTTCAATCGTTAATCATTGAGGCAATTTAAATGTATACATTTATGGTGTAAATTAGCTTCAGCTGCTAAGAACATTCCTAATAGAAACGATGCTCCCTTAAAGCAATTATATCTAACAAAGTACATAATTTCCATTTCAATTAGAAACTTCGAGATTCATAGATTTGTTTATTGACTCACATTGTTTGTTACAGTATTGAGCCTTCATTTTAATTTCGGTCTATAAAACATTAAACTCTTTCAACTTCGCTACCTTAATTCAAGACCCTTAGCATACCATTGCTGATGTAGCCTTACAATTTTTTTTTGACAAGCTTTATCCATCCAAGCTGCACATATTTGTCATCAATAAGAACCTTTATTTCGAAGTTTGATGCGGCAAAGAGTTGCTTTTAAAACTTCGCACAGTCACACTCATCAGCAATCGCCAGCACATTTCAAGATGTGGCTCATAAATGACATTATAGCACAAATGTGACAATCAGTTGTTGTTAGCTTCACATTACACAGCTTTCATTTTTGTTGCAGATAATTGCAGTCAACAAAAATCTACAGTACCAACGTTTTTATGACGTACCATTGCTCTTCCAATTACCCACAGTTACAGTTATTATGCAAAAGTAGCTGTCATTTTATTAACAAGAAGTTGCCCTTCTCAAAAAGCTCGGCATACAGTCGCTGATGATGCAGTTGCCATTCTAGGTATTCCTTGAGTTGCGCACAGTTGCACCCAATATAAATTTTCAGCATAAGTGCTGTTGCGGCACACAATTGCCCTTTCATTTGCACACAGTTCCACTCAACAAGAAACTCATTATGCATTGATACGGCACTCCTCAAGAACTACTGATAGGGCAAACAGTTGCCATTCTAGTTACACTCAATGAAAATAAAACTTCAATCCTAATTGCTGCTACGGCACACAGTTGCCATTCTAATTGCACACAGTTGCACTCCATGAAAATAAAAACTTCAGCTCCAATTGCTGATGTGGCACACAGTTGCCATTCTAATTGCACACAGTTGCACTCCTCAATAATTCCAGCATGCAGTTGCTGATGTGGCACACAGTTGCCCTTCCATTTGCACACAGTTGCACTCATCAAGAAACTCAGTATACAATTACTGATACGGCACACAGTTACCATTCTAGTTGCACACAGTTGCACTCAATGAAAATAAAAACTTCAGCTCCAATTGATATTACGGCACACAGTTGCCATTCTAATTGCACACAGTTGCACTCAATAAAAATAAAAACTTTAGCCCCAATTGCTGATGTGGCACACAGTTGCCATTCTAATTGCACACAGTTGCACTCCTCAATAATTCCATCATGCAGTTGCTGATGTGGTACACAGTTGCCCTTCCATTTGCTCACAGTTGCACTCATCAAGATTATCAGTATACAATTATCGATACGGCACACAGTTGCCATTCTAGTTGCACACCATTGAGCTCATTAAAAAAATAAAAACTTTAGCTACAATTGATGTTACGGCACACAGTTGCCATTCTTATTGCACAAAGATGCAATCAATGAGAAACACTACAGCAAGAATGAAGAAACTCAGTATTGAGTTGTCCAAAAAATGTCTCACGAAACCTACTGCAAGCCTATCCATACACGTGAGAACAAAAGATGTTTACAAAGTTCTTACAGATAGATTAACACGGGAAATCTGAACACAAACCACTACCACACAGACATTTGGATTGGTCAATACAGTAACTAATACGGCACAAAATCACCATTCTAGTTTGACATAGTTGCAATCTTGAAATATCCTCGCCAACAGTTGCAATCGGCCCCAATTGATTATACTGCCGATGAAGTACTCAATTGTCATCGTTTTTTTTTTTTTTTTTTTATCTGTATTAACGAGATTTTTAGCCCTGGGCTAGTTCATCTCGGGGCCCACGCTTTACTTCCCTTCCGAAGGAAGAACCCACATTTTGTGAGTTTGTCGGGAGTGGGATTCGATCCCAGGTCCTCGGCGTGATAGTCTAGTGTTTTAACCATCACACCAGGTCCGCTCCACTTTCGTGGTTCTACCTCATTAATATGGCTATAATAAGTCATAACCAAGATCATAACACTAGCCAATATGCCATCAAAATTCAAACTTATGTATTTGAATATTTTAATCAGAAAACAGTTGCTATACTTTCCAAAACAAGGCATTGAAATTGTGCAACTCTGTCCAATTATTGGACATATTTGCAGCAAATATCCAGCTACACGCAAATACACTCATGCCGCTAAACGCTCATCAAAGTCAACTGTCTGACATAGACGACTAGTATCAAACAGCTTCTTCATCCATTTTTCAATATCAAACAAATACGTGATATGCTTTCTCATATTAGTAATGATTCTTGCTGCAAAGTTCTGCCATCTCTCGGCAATGTCCTGACACACGACATTCAGTCAACTAACGATAGCAACACAAAACAAGTTCCGTACATTTGGGATACATTTTATTCAGTTTTTCCATCATGTCTTATTATGTCGCCAAAATCTGAACGAAAATCACGCTTAATCCATTTCCATAACCCAGAACCTAGTCCAAAACTCACTAGGTAATAACCCTATCAAAATCAAACTTCACATGTTATAAAAAGAACAACCAATGTATTTGCAATGTATATGAATAACACATTTCACTTTAATGATGATGCCACAGGTTGAGTATGTACGTTCAATCAAAAATTTCCGTAACTCGCGCGGTTGACCACCACCAATGCTGAACACAAAAAGCGAGATTTCCGAACGTGGTGTACAAAATTCAACTGTGCGATCACTCGAGGGTTAACTGTATATATGCAATCCTTACCTTCAGCTAGTTTGTAAACTAATGCACGATCAATAGTGCAGGTTTCACACGACGCACCATTCATCCCAAAATTCCTTCAAATTCCATGAATCAAAATAGTGTGCAGTTCCTGGTTCTGCCTTCATTCCATTCACTGATAATTGTATTTTCATCTTGTCCACACAATCACTTTGCTCCGCGTTACCATGGAAACCATCATTCAGATCATAATAACAACGGTTGTCTTGCGTAACCCACATCAAACCAGATCATTTTCACTCTCCCCATTCAATCACAATTAAGTTTGCAGCACTATACTTTGTTGCTTTCACTCAGAATTTTCACTTTCCACAATCATCAGCATAGCCACTATCTACTACACTTTCGATTTTACGTAGTTTTTTTTTACTCTCGTCGCCAATGTAATGTCGGACAATCAAATAAAAACAAGTCTGTTTCTTAGTACTGGAATCCTAAAAGTGACATGCTATATTTTCCAAAGCCTACTCCATTGTACATATATTCAAGTTATTCAAATGCATCGCATGTTAGCCTAACAATTGAATTAACGATACTACACATTGCATCTCTATCATCTTGAGGTATCGACTTTTTCTTCAAGATTATGTTAAACCTTTCTTGCGAATACCGTTGGCAATGTCCAACAATATCCATTGCTCCACGCATGAATTCTTGCATTTTTGCTTCCGGTAGTGATGGATCACATCGAAAAGTAGTTACAATGTCCTTAACTTTCTTCAACAAATCGGCTTTTATCGAAGTGACTGCATCTTGCGGTTCTCTGGAAGGTCCTGGGACGGGGTCGATTTCGTCCATTTGCATTCCAACCGGTTCCGCTTTGACTGCTGCTAGTTCGCCCAGTCCTGTTTCATTCGGTATAAGTTCGTCCGTTTCTGATTCATCCGTTTCTGGTTCGTCGAGCAGTAATCCTCTTGAGTCCGGTTTATATTCTGGGTGCCATTTCAGGATTTTGAACTCGCTTTTCAAGGTTTTGAACTCGCTGTACATCAGCCTACATTCGGGGCTCTCAAACGGAACGCCAGTATCGCAGCTTGTGTTCAGCCCATGTCAAGGGGTTGGTCACTCGGCACATTGTGCCCGGCACACATGCCGGCACATCTCGGCACACATGCCGGCACAATCCGGCACACATGGGCACAACATAGAAATCCAACTTTGCGGTATGGAATCAAACTGTCATTATACTTACGATTGCAAAAAATCCCTTCATACAGATTCTAGACAAGTGTTCTGGGTGGAATTTTGTCGGTAAACACCGACTAGACCAATAACATTCGCCAAAAATAGACAGGATTATAATTAGCGCAAAAACATTCTAAGAAAATATTCCACTGGGTACAATCGGCACACCTCCGGCACGTTCGGCACACTTCGGCACACACTGAAAAACAACCGGCACAGTTTAGGCACATATTGGCACACGCTCAAAAATCACGGCACAAATGAAGTGTGCTGAATGACCAACCCCTTGGCCCATGTGCATATTTGAAGTGCGATCGTAACACGTTAACGCAACGAGGAATCTCCTTATTGCAGTGTGACATTGGGCACCGTGTACCTTCAAAACAGACGTGTTGAGTTCACAATGAAATTATGATCTGTGACCATTTGGGCAGGGGGACTTATTTTTGGCACTCTCTGCTATAACTTAGTCAATTTTGAAGCAGTTGAATTGGTCTGTGGGACACGGTGAGATACGCACTGTATCTAGTCATGTTCAAGTCAATTGGGTTTTTAAATTAAGAAAAAATCAATGATTTTTTATTTTTAAACGAAAGAGCACCTTTTTCTGAGCCGCTATGATTTTTCTCAGATTTTTAGAACTTTATTTTGGTATCTAGAATCAATTTCAAAGAGATTATTTGAAATCACCTTTTGACAGCTGGGCAACTGCTTGACAGCTCCGCTCAGTACAAAATGCGACGAGGGGTGATCCGACAAATCGCTCCCATACAATTTTCAAATTGATTTTTAAATAGGTTCCCGGCCATCAAAATTGATGAAAATTTGGATTTCGGCTCAGTTTGGCATGCAGATTCAGAATATGGAATTATTTGAACACCACTAAAGAAGCCAATTCATTCTAAATTAACTGAGTTTTAGCAGCAACTGTCAAAACTGCGTCCCCTGCACAAATGGTCCCAGACCCTACTGTCCCCACTCGCATAACAGCCCCATTTGAATTTTCATCATTTTTGAGTTAACGTTATGAATAGTCATCTTTTTCGATGTACTTCCAAAAACCATAATAAAAGTTACGAATTTTTATGTCAACGTGTGAAAAAAATACCAAGTCATGAGCATCCCATATTAAAAGTACCCGCATAACAGTTCCATTATGGATTTTTGTGTCACGTAACACAAAACTGAACAACTTTGTAGTGACTGTGATATTTTTCATTGTTATGTATTGAAGTGCAAAGCAATCTGTGAATGTTTCGAGATGATCGAAATATTTTTTCAAATTTTGGCGATTTTTCGAAGTTTTCAAACTTCAAATGTCGTTTTCTAAATTCCTACTTTTAACAAATTGGACGGTTATGTTACTTGTCAGTCAACCTTAAGGCTTTACTGAGGAACAGGCTATGCCTCAGTTTGGACGTTAGGCCAAAAGAAAAGGTCGAAGCAGATTCGCTCACAGTGGTAGTTTTCCGCAAGCGGACATAAACACAAAATGATCACCTGCGGCTACGGCACTGGAGCACACTCCACACAAACTTCTCGGGCGGTCTCCGTGAAAAATCTCCTTTTTTGGTAAATTTTTACATAATCTACTTACTTTTCAGGACACCGTAGACCTTGTCGTCCCGTTTTTCCTTGAGGTCATCCATGTTTTCACTGTTTTCACTGCACTTTTCACAAATAAAACAATAAAACAATTACTTTGCGTTGCAAAAATGCCGCACCACTTTTGTTCTATTCGGTACTGTTTACATTTTTTTATATTTTTCTCTTGACCTGCCACTTTGCCGCAGTGCCCCAACATCGATTTTCGATGCAAATGCAAATTACTCAGTTTTGAGTAAGCTGATTCATTCGCTGTGTTTTGAGTCAAACTACCTCCAGGTACATCGAGAAAAGTTACTCATTTTTTGACGGCTCTTCGTGGTCGACGGAACTGGGTTGTCGTTGCTCATCGACTGAGTAGGATTTTTTTCTCGGTGTACGTTCCTCCTTTGGAAATGCGAGTGGCTAGTTCCTGATTATTGCACATAGCACCTCGTGATCTGGAACCTTCTCTTTATCCAAAACTGGGTACAAAGATTTCAAACAGAAACGACCATCGCTCTCGAACCATTCTCTGGTCATTCCAATCTCGGTCGCCGCATCCGAGTTGTCATCAGCAGTTGGGTTCGGAGACGGGGCACGCGCTTTAAGCTTTTCGATCATGCTGTAAATGATTAGTCTGGGTCGCTTTTGAGTGATGTCAATGTTAACCAAATCCGAATCAGCCATCAACGCCAAAGATTCGTCGTTGATACCCTCTCCTAAAGACAGAAAAAAAACAAAACAAAACGCCGTTTCATTTTTTTTTGTTATTTTAGTGGTCCATTCAGTGCTTCACGGAGGAGCAACCATTGACATGTACAGTCAGTCTAAGCTAACTTAGCTATGTTTTACTTTGTAGGGAAAATAGGAAAACTCTCGTGTATCTAAGCTTTTATTAATAAATCACTTGCACCAAACATAGGCAAACTGTTCATATTATGATAATAAAAAAAAGAAAATACTTCAAACATCATTCTGCTGGAAACGGAGTGAAACGGAACGCAGAATCAAAACAAAATAGCCAAAAAGGTTACCAGCAGGGTGTTTGGACGATGCCAACAGGGTTACTAGAAGTTCAAATTATAAATGAATCCAGTTGGTTTGCATGAAGTGTCGTTCAAACCAGCGGGGGAATACGGTAGTTTGGCTTTATTAGTAGGACGCAGCAATGAATCGAAAGGCAGTCTTTGTCTCAATCATTATAAATAATATTTCAGGTTAGGGTGCTAGTTATTCACCAGTCGTTATATTTTAGGCTTATATACATTTCATTTTCCCCGACAATTCTCCACAAACTATAAGTTTTTTTATAATATCTGCGTTGTTGAAACACGTATAACTGTTTTCTGTAGTTTGACTTTTAAATTATTTTTGATTCTGGTTCAGGATTGTCTTTACTTGTCGCAAATTTAGCCTTTTTGCCATGCTGTAAGTGAAATTAAGAAACACAATGTGCGGATGCAAAAATGGTCAACAAATTGACGAAAACAGATCAAATGATGGAAGATGGAAGTGCTCATAGAACACTCAACTGAGGAACAGGCTATGTCTCAGTTTGGACGTTAGGCCAAAAGGAATGGTCGAAGCAGAATCTCTCACAGTGGTAGTTTCCCGCAAGCGGACATAAACACAAAATGATCACCTGCGGCTACGGCACTGGAGCACACTCCACACAAACTTCTGGGGCGGTCCCCGTGAAAAATCTTTTTTGGTAAATTTTTACATAATCTACTTACTTTTCAGGACACCGTAGACCTTGTCGTCCAGTTTTTCCTTGAGGTCATCCATATTAAGATTATTTTCACTGTTTTCACTGCACTTTTCACAAAAAAACAATAAAACAATGACTCTGCGTTGCAAAAATGCCGCACCACTTTTGTTCTTCGGTACTGTTTACAATTTTTTTATTTTTCTCTTGGCCTGCCACTGCCGCAGTGCCCCAACATCGATTTTCGATGCAAATGCAAATTACTCAGTTTTGAGTAAGCTGATTCATTCGCTGTGTTTTGAGTCAAACTACCTCAGGTACATCGAGAAAAGTTACAATTTTTTTATTTTTCTCTTGGCCTGCCACTGCCGCAGTGCCCCAACATCGATTTTCGATGCAAATGCAAATTACTCAGTTTTGAGTAAGCTGATTCATTCGCTGTGTTTTGAGTCAAACTACCTCAGGTACATCGAGAAAAGTTACTCATTTTTTGACGGCTCTTCGTGGTCGACGGAACTGGGTAGTCGTTGCTCATCGACTGAGTAGAATTTTTTCTCAGTGTACCGTTTCAGTGTGATCGAGATGATCCAAGGCAAATGTGCACTTTTATCCCACTTTTGAGGTGCACTAAAAGTATTGTCCCAAGTAACAAAATTAATTTTATAATGCTTTTGAAGTATTCTTCAACACCTGTTCTTTAAAACCATGCATAAACCAAATTGCTCTACAACACGACATCAACTCAACCATAAACCCGCCATAAGATCAAAGAGGCCCATCCTAAGATGCTCTTGGAGAATTGTTTTAAAATTTCTCATAAAACTTGTTGTACTTCCCAAGTTGTCCTCAAGGCGAATTGCTCTCTCCTTGTAGAAATCTTGAAGTGCACGATAAAACGATAATAAATTTGTCAGTGTTGTTGCGGATGCAGCTTCTATGTGGACAGAAAAGTTTGGTGAATTAAATTGAAATTAAAAACACAATGAAAATGACACATTATTGTTATCGGGATTAATTTATTACACAAATTGAAAATATTTCCGGGATGTAGCAAGGATGCCAAATGCCAAGCAAAATTCATCGTATATATGTTGCAAGATACTTCCAAAAATTGCAACGCGCTTCCATTATAACGCACTAATAAAATATTCAAAAATATTATTCCTGGTCATGCGAACATTGCTCATGAGTTTTATCAACATGGCTTCCATTGAAATCTAGGCCGGTGGACGGTCCATCATCGATGGTTTTAATCAACATCACCATAAGATTGTCTTAAATTTCTTTCAACTCATGCCAGAGCTAAAAGCATAACTCAAGAATACTAGGATTTATAACGTTCTCAATGCAGCCTGGTTGGCCTCCATCAAGAACGTCTTAAATTTATTTCATCTTATGCAAGGGTAAGAAGTATTACTCAAGAGTACTCAGGTTTATAACGTTCTTGATGTAGGTTTATGCAAACTCCGCCAAGAACGTCATAAACCATGTACGCCAAATTGTAAACAAACAACAAATTATCGCACCGCGGTGGATTTTGTGAACTTCGTGCGATAAATTTAATCATCAGCCCGGTACCGTTGCCTACCAGGCAGACCTTTTCCGGGAACCGGCCTTGATGTGGTGCAGCGCCTTATTCCTCCGGTCAGCATTTCCAACAGGTAAGTGATTTTGCAGGTCGATTATTTGACTCCCGATTACAAGGGAATCGACGTCCTGGATGACCAAACCAACCTCATTTCGAATGCTGAAACCGGAGGAACATGGCACTGCACCGCATCGCGGTGGTGTTCTTGATTGGCAGCAATAATGGAACGATGAGAATCAAAATCTCATGCTTGAGTTTTTTCTTGTATTTTTCATGTACCAAACTGTTCTCATGCGAGAACAGTTGCTCTTGATCAAGAACGGATGATTGAAGATAACTTCAAGAACTTTATAAAACTGATAATAAGTTCAACAGTTCTTGTTGTGTTTATGGTTTTATGAACTGAACCTCAAGTATTCTTGGAGGTGTTTTTAAAACCACTTATTAACGAAGAATAGTTGTGCTCAGCTGAAACTCCGATAAGATCAACTAGAATAAGCAATGTTCCGATAAAACTATCATAAAAACAAATAAAACCAAATAGAATTAGGATTGTTACTTGGGGTGTGAAGTCCAATTTGAAGTCCAAAAATTACCAAAATAAAAACAATCTTACGTTCCTCCTTTGGAAATGCGAGCTACTAGTTCCCGGCATGCAATTCTGGTTACTGCACATAGCACGTCGTGATCTGGAACCTTCTCTTTATCCAAAACTGGGTACAAATATTTCAAACGGAAACGACCATCGCTCTCAAACCATTCCCTGGTCATTCCAATCTCGTCGGTCGCCGCATCCGAGTTGCCAGTTGGGCTCGCAGACGGGGCACGCGCTTTGAGCTTTTTAATAATGCTGAAAATATATAATAAGTCCGGGTCCCTTTTGGGTGATGCCAATGTTTACCAAATCCGAATCAGTCGTCAACGCTAAAGATTCGTCGTTAATACCCTCTCCTAAAGATAAAAAAAAACAAATTCAACGTAATTTGTTCAATCACGACAGTCTTGACAAATATTGTTTGTTTGTCCAGTACATAAATGAATCGCAAAATGTATCTCATTATTACATCCTACAATGCTGTTCAAATAGTTATTTATGCAACGAGTTGCAAAATGATGATTTTTACAGCACGAGTCGTACATTTATCCAACGAGGCTCGCCGCAGTGACCCAACATCGATTTTCGATGCAAATGCAAATTATTCAGTTTTGAGTAAGCTGAATCATTCGCTGCGTTTCGAGTCAAACTACCTCAGGTACATCGAGAAAAGTTACTCATTTTTTGACGGCTCTTCGTGGTCGACGAAACTGGGTTGTCGTTGCTCATCGACTGAGCAGAATTTTTTCTCACGGCAGACTTCAGTGAGCTGGTTACGTAGTGCGGATGTCGAAACAATATTCAGATCACAATATTCAGATGTATAACTCGTATCGCATCCTTCCCATTCCAGAACAAAAATTTCCGAAGCACACCTCTCGCCCGATATCTATCTGTACCTGGACGATAGCATCGTGAACCTGATTGAAACCAGTAGTGAAAGCTCGCAACTTCTTGGTGCCCAACAGTTGTTGGCGCGCATTCGATTGCGAAAGCTGTATACCCGCCTGCACACGTCCACCGATGGTCCCTGTGACGTCGAAGAGCTGAACAAACGGTTCGGATCGGAGGAATTCTTCCAGGTGCGCAAGCGGATCCCGTACGCCAGCCAGATGGCTCCGCGGAATGTTCCGCTGTACGAACTGGTGGACAACGAGGTTCGGTTGATCGACGGAAGCGAAATTGTCGAAGAAGTCATGTAAGTTGGGTGAAATCTTGCTTTTGGCATTAATTTATTTTTATTGACTTTTTACAGGAGTGCTCTCGAAGAGCAAGGTTTTTTCGAACAGTATATTGTGTATTGCAAGAGCTCCAACCCCAAAGTCATCAACAGCGCTCGAGAATACCTGAGAAGCAAGTCGACAAATCAATCTGTTCAGTAAAGTATGTGTAATTCATATTCTCTTTTCAAATCCCGCGTGGAAAAAAAAGGTTTTAAGAAGTATTTTTCTCTGTCCTTTTGGATGTTATTTTCATTTTTATATGAATTTTTATTAATATATTTTTATTTAAATGAATTTTAAATGTACTTAAGTTCCAGTTCATGAAAAGGGAACTTTCGATAAGTAGCCCAAGTTCTCGTAAAGGACAAGTCGAATTTCGTTCCATTTCGATGCCTCAGTCGATCAGTTCGTACCATGCCTTGTAGACATACTATGATCTTATAACGTGTTTCAGTGTATTCCGATTGAATCGGGTGATTGTTTTTAGGTGGATATTATTTCAAAACCAATACCAAAAGTTCTCTCTTGTTTTGAGATTGAACACACTCACTTTCAGTATGCATCACTGTAGAACTATGTAATCAAACCAAACCAAGAAGCATTGTGCCGAGTCGTAAATAAACCATTTTGTATCGTCTTAAACAACGTCAGTGTGATTAAGTTTTCCGAAATTCCTTGTGGTAATGCTCGTGGGCGTACGAACCGAAACGTTGCTGAAACTGTGTCAGGTTGAATTGGCGGTCCAGTCGAGAATATGGGTAAACTAAAATAATGCATTGAACGGTATAGTTTAGCTCCTTCTACCTTCTTGCTCTTTCTTCAATCAAAAAAATCTTCTTGGATTAGCTTAGCTTCATTTATGGACGTTTCTTGAAGTAGGTCCTTTACGAAAAGGCACAAATTAGGACTTTCATCAAGGGCGTAGCTAGCTTTTCGGTCAGGAGGGGCAAGCCCTCTTAGCAAATTTGTACCCAGTACGTTTATATCTAAACGCAATATGATGAAATTGAATATAATAACATTGTTGTACTTTGTGCAATACGTTATAAGAAGATCTACAAAAATCAACGTGTTTCTGGTAGCGATGACCAATTCCTGGAAGATTAAGGATTTTTATTTACTCGTGCATTATTTTGCTTTTTTTGTTAATATCTACAAAACATTCATGAGAAATTATAGCTGAACTCTTTTGAGGACTAGCTAAGAATTTCCTAGTTTCCGTATGAATCCTTTTCAAATTATCTTCCAATACTATTCACTGAAAAAATTCTTCCAGAAAATCTTGAAAAATTAAAAAAATCATCAGGTAATCCTGGAGAAGTAGAAGGGTACATCACTGAAAAGATAATAGAAGGATTTCGGAAATTTTCGAAGGAACTCCTGAATGAATTTTTAAAGAGAACCTGAGAGAAAATTCTGAAGAAATCATCCATGAGGAATTCATGGAGCAATCCCTGGAAGACTTTCTGGATAAATCCCTGAAGAAACACCTAAATCAATTCCTGGAGCAATTCCTACAGGAATGCCTGGAGGAAGCCCTGTAGAATCCCTGAAAAAAAAAACGCAGAGGAATTCCCTGGAAGAATTCTAGAAGTATAGGGGTAGGCGGGGCATAATGAGCAGGTGGGGCATAATGAGCACCTTGTATTTTTACTGTAAATCTTCAAATTAACAAAACAAGTTGCTTGATTGTAGCCTTATTATCTAAAATCCAATGAGTTGATGACAAAACATTAGTCAAAAAATCCGTTTACCTTGAAATATTAATCGAAATGCGTAAAGTGGCCATATACTGGGAAAATATTATAAGAATCAGGTGACCTAAAATAAGGTTTTGGGTATCGAAATCACAACTTAGTGGGCATCTATCGATTTTCTTGATATTCTCTAGGCCAATGAAATGTATTTGTAACACTTTTGAACTATTTGTATAATTATTTTGTTGAATAAATATGCTTCAAAGAGTTAGTAGTAGGGTGGGGCAGAATGAGCAACTAGTGAAAAAAATAATGAAAATGGTAAACATCTACAACAAACAAATTTTAATTTTGGTTTTCTCTGTTTTGATGCATATAGTAAGGCTTTGTCTGTAACTTTCAATTTATTAGCTTTAAAATCTCAGTATCTGTATATTATCACCGTTTAAAAATTCCTCAATAGAAGACTCATTGGAACTCACAGTTCCCTACAAATTAAACTCCGTAATCCCTTCAAATTCTCATTGATGGTTGCCGGTATGCTTTATCATTGACAAGAATAGTCAATTAGCATTTGATTGTGTACAAAACTGATATTGATCATACTGCCCCACCCAGGGTGCTCATTATGCCCCACCCCCAAAACGCAACTTGCGATTTTATACGTTTTTAAAAACATAAAATTCTACAACATTTATAACTTTATTCGGAATTTCAACGATTAGCTTTTGTCAGTTAAGGTTCAAATGATTTTTTTTTAAATTACACATTGGTTGCACTTAATTTACTGGATTTGGTGGCAAAATGCTTAAGCTGCTCATTATGCCCCGCCTACCCCTACCTGGAGGAATTCCTGTATAAATTATGGGAGGTATACCTGGAGAAATATCTGAAGAGATCTCATGAGGAAATCCTAGAAGAAATCCTAGATTAATTTCTGGAGGATTACTTGCAGGAAATTCTGGATAAATTCCTGGAGCAATTCTGGGAGGTATCCTTAGAAAAATTTCAAAAGAAATCTCTTGAGGAATTCCTAGTGGAAATATTAGAGAAATTTCAGAAGGAATCCTTGGAGGAATTCTTCAAGAAATCCCTGAAGGAATTCCTGGTAAAATCTCTAGAGAGAATCCTGGAGGAATGCCTGGAGAAACTTCTGAACAAATTCCTGGCGTAATTCCTGAAAAAATTCTTGGATGAGACCCAGCAAGAATTCCTGGAGAAATTTTCTGGATGAATTCTTGGAGTAATCCCTTGAAAAAAATCCTGGAGAAATCTCCAAAGCAATTCTGGGAGGAATTGCGGGAGAATTTCTGAAAAAAAAAAATCCCTTGAGAAATTCCACTAGGATTTCCTGGAAGAACCCTTGGAGGAATTTCTGGAGGATTCCCTGATGGAATCTCTGGGAATATCCCTGGAAAATCTCGTGGAGAAATCCCTGGACGAATCTCTGGCGGAACTCCTGGAGGAATGTCTGGAGGAAAACCTGAAAATAGTCCTGGTGAATTTTCTGGAAGACTCTCTGAATAAATCCTTAGAGGATTTCCTGAAGAAATTCCTGGAGGAATTCTTGACATAATTTCTGAAGGATGTCCAGGAGCAATTGCTGGAGAAATTCCTGATGAAATTTCTGGTATATTTCCTGGATAAAATCCTGGATGAATGTCTGGAGCAATTCCTAGAGACATTCCTGTGGGAATTGCTGGAAGAATCTCTAGAGGAATTTTCGAAAGAATTACTAGATGAGTTTCTATAGGAATCTCCAGAGGAATTCTGGGAGATTTCTATATATTTTCTGTAATTTCTGTAATTCCTAGAGAAATGCTTGAAAGAATTTCTGAAGAAATCCCTGGAGAAATTCTTGAAGGAATTTGTGAAGAAATGCCAGGAGAAATCTCTAGAGGAATTCCTGGAGAAGTATCTGGAGGAATGCCTGAAAAATTTCTTAAGGTATTCCTGGCGAATTTCCTGGAAAAGGTTCTTATGAAATCCCTAGCGGATTTGCTGGAAGAATCCTTAGAGGAACTTCTGGAGGATTTCCTGGAAGAATCTTCAAAGGAATCCTGGAGGAATCCCTGAAAAAATCTCTGGAGAAATCCCTAGAGAAATCCTTGAAGCAATTCATGAAGGAATCTCGAGAGGAATTCTTAGATAAATGCCTGTAGGAATCCATGCAAAATTCTTGAGGGTATCTAATCTTGGAAAATTTCCTGGAAGGATTTCTGAAAATATCATCAGAAGATTTTCTGGAAAATTTCCTAGAGAAATTGCTGACATAATTTCTGAAGGATGTCCAGGAACAATTCCCGGATCAATTCCTAGAGAAATTGTTGGAGGAATTCCTGAAGAAATTCTAGGGGTAATTTCTGAAGAATCTCCTAGAGGAGCTCCTGGAGAAATTCCTGGATAAAATCCTGGAGTTGTGTTAAAAAGTGTGGAGTTGTTCCTGAAAGAAACACAGAAGAATTTCCCGGATGAATCCCTGGAGGAATCTCTGGAGGAATTACTTTGGGAATTCCTGGAGGAATCTTAGGAGGAATTATTGCAACAATTACTGGATGGATTGCTAGGGGAATCTCTAGATGAACTCTGGGAGAAATTTCTGAAAAAATCCCCTGCAAAATTCCTGGAGAAGTTCCTCGAGAAGACCCTGGAGAAATTTCTGGATGGAATTCTGGAGGAATGCCTGCATGGATTTCTGAAGGAATCTTCTGGAAGAATTAGGAGTAGAATTACTGGTGAAATTCCTGGAGGATTCTCTGAAATAATTCTAGGAAAATCTTCGGAGGAATTCCTGTAGGAGTCTCTGAAAAAAAATCCTTGGTGGTATCCCTTAAGGATTTCCTGGATAAATTTCTGTAGGAATTCCTGGTGAAATTCTTGGAAGAATCTCGGAAGCAATAACTGGAGGAATGCATGGAGGAAGTCCTGAAGGAATGCATTGAGGAAACCCTGAAGGATTTTTTGGTGGAATCTCCGAAAAAAAAATCTTGTAGGGATTCTTCAAGGGATCCTTGGAAGATATCCTAGAGAAATTCTTGTAGGAATCCATGAAGGAATCTCCGCAGGAACTCCTAGAGAAATATTTAGAGGAATTTCTGGCGGAGTTTATGGGGGAATCTCTAGATATATTCCTGGACGAGTTTTTAGAGAAATCTCTGCAGGAATTCCCAGAGGAATCCTTGGAAAAAATCCTAGAGGAATTCATGAAAAAAATCGTGGATTAATCTAGTGAGGAATACCAGTACTTATTCCTGAAGAAATCGTAGATGGAATTCTTGGAGAAATTTTGGAGGAATCCTAAGAAGATTTTCTGAAGGAACTTCAGAAGGAATCCTGGAAGCAATTTCAAGAGGACTTCCTAAGGGAATCCTTAAACAGTTCCTGGTACAAGTACAGATTAATTCCTGGAGGCGTTCCTGAAGGAATCCTAAAAGTTCCTGGGAGAATTTCTTGGAGGAATCCATGGAGGATATCGTAGAGGAATGTCTGCAGGGATTAACGGAGGAATCTCTAGAAATACTCATGAAGGAATCTCCAGAAGAATTCCTGGAGGAATTTCTGGAAGTTTCTCTAGAGACATTTCTGAAGGAAGCCCTGGATAAGTTTTAAGGGGAATCTCTGCAGCAATTCACAGAGGAATCCCTGGAATAATTCCTGGAGGAATCCATTGAGAAATTCCTGGAGGAATCCTAGGAAGAATTCCTGAAGAAATTTCAGAAGCGATTCTTAGAAGTATTCGTAAGAGCATCCCTAAACAGTCCCTGTAGGATGTACTGGATTAATTCTTTATTCCTGGAGGAGTCCCTGATAGAATTCCAAGAGGAATTCTTGAAGGAAATCTAAAAAGTGTGGAGTTGTTCCTGAAAGAAAAACAGAAGAAATTTCTGGATGAATCCCTGGAGGAATTTTTGAAGGAAAATCTGGAGGAATTTCTGAAAAAATCCCATGAGGAATCCCGGAAGCTATCCCATGAGAAAATCTTTAGCAAATCCCAAAAAAGCTTTCTTAACAAATTCTGTAGAATTTCTGTAGAAAAAAAAAATGAAATCCATGCCATTTTTGAACAAATTATTGTTGGAATCTTTGGCTGGACTCCCAAAAGAATGTTTTGGACAAAACTCCTGGATTAATTTTTAGCTAATCTCTGGTAAAATCATGCTGAAATTCTTCGAATTATTCCAGATTGAATTATTGGAGCAACCACTATTGGAAATCTTGAAGGAATATATAGAGAAATCCCTAAAGAAATCTCTGAAGGAACACCTACAGAAACACCTTCAAGAATTTCTGCTGACGGGTATTCCTGGAGAAATGGAGAAAGAAAAGCACTAAAAACATTTTCTGGAGAAACTTCTATAGATATCTAAGGAGAAATTTGCGGAAGAATATCTGGTGCAACCCATAGAGAAATTCTTGAAAAATTCTCTGAAGCAATCAATGATGGAATCATTGAAGGAAGAGCTATGGAAAAATTCCTGGAGGAGTTCGTCGATGCATCCTTGCAGATATATCTGTAAAATTTTTTGAAGGAATCGTGGACTGAATTCTTGAAGCATTTCTTGGAACAAACCCCTGAAACCATCACTTTTGAAACCCTGCAAGATGCCCATGAAAGAATTCACGAAGAAGAAACTCCTGGAGAAGTCCCTTTTGGTATTTCTGAAAAAATCCCTGAAAACTTTCTGAATAAATGCTTAAAGGAATTGCTGAAGGTTCCTTGAAAGAACTCCTAAAGAAATCCCAGGTATTTTGCTCTTAGCATGACGTTTGTTTAAATTTAGAAGTGAAAATTCGTGTAGCAGTAGCACATAACTGCACTCTATAGTAGCATATGGTTCTACAAGGTCGTACCGGAACCGGTCCCGGTATATCTTGAAAATTTGGCATGCTGTTTTTGTATTCCATGAATAAACATCACAAAATTTAGCCATTCAGCAAACTTGGTAAAATTTTATGATAAGATTGTAGTGGTTCTCTTTTTATCTGCAACTCTGAAATATGTATAGATAATCTTTGAGTTGGCTCGATATTAAAAAATAAATCTGGCGGCCAGAGGAGGGGGGGCACCGCCTCCCTGCCCCCCCTCTGGCTACGCCCATGAGTTTCATCTAAGTTTATCATATCACAATGCTTTATAGTGAATATAGTTGTAATAGTTCTGACATAACAAACGCAGTGGGCTGCAAAACGGTGAGTCGATAAGGAGAGCGTCCAACATAGCTCTGGTCCTCACAAGTTCATACCTCATGCTTCCACGGGTCAAGCGATGACAAAGACCGTCAGCTAAGAGTTGTGTGCTTAGCTGGTAGTGCAGCCTGGGCACTGTTGTCCTTCTGACTTCAGCTAGATTGAGGAGGTACGATTCGAGCGTTTGTTTACCAAGGAGGTGCGGCTCAAACAGCGTCTGTTCTGGCATCCAGCGAGCGGCTGAGTAAGAAACACTGCACCACACCCAGCTAGATCCAAGGTGGTAGCCCCATCAGTGGATAACTGACACCGAGGAAGATTACAAGTGGTAGTCGAAGTACGCGTATCTGTCACAGGATAAGCAACATAGGGCGGAGTTAAAAGGTACGAAACTGATTACACTCATTCGAAGAGAACGAATTTAGTAATATAATCAATAACGACAATTATTCAATACAACGTAGACGAAGAGACATGTACTAAAACCTACATAAATAGTAACTGTCACTCCAGTCCTCTGTTTTAATGCTTTTGGCGAAGGAGTCAACCTTCAAATTGAGAAATAAATGTGCACACACGTTTCGATCGTAAATAACCTATATTGCATCGCTGACTGTGTCACATCAAGGATGGCATCTCAGTGGGGCTTAAGAACTATGTCTGTTGGCTTAGAAGAAGGATGTGCTGTGCATAGCTATCGGGAATAAAAAAGAGCCATAATTATAAATGGCATTCGATGGCAAAATTGCTCAACGAACTTCAAATTTATTCTGGATGTCTCCCCGGGGGAGGTCAGCATCCGTTTGATTGATGTGAGCGATGGATGGTTAAAGAAGAGCTATCGTTTTGGCTATCGGTCTGTGCCTGTGAGGATGATTTTCCGCGCTCTTAGCAGTGTCATGCCAATCATTTAAAAATAGCCTTTAGAAAGGAATTATGTAGTTTGATTGATTGCCCGTTTGCACTCTCTCATCTATCGGGGAGGTAAGACTGCTCAATTTGATCAATTGGTATCATGCTGAAGTGCTTATCATTGAATGGGAATTCAATATAGCAATGTTCTTAATCAACTTTTTTGAAACAACAAATGCGAATGAAAACTGTGAAATATAATACATAGGCAAAAAAATAAGTGACCTACATCGAAACATGCAACCAAGTCCGCTTTCACTGATGTGATTTTGTCATACTGTTGCTGGTTTCAAGTACAGAATGTATAGATACCCCACCAAATGGTACAATTCGTAATGACTCTTCATTCTATTCACCTAACGAGTCCTTCATCCCATTGTCCTCGCAGAGTAAAGCAATGGAGAAGCATCATCATCGTTCTCTCCGTCTTCTTTGAAACTGGATGTCCCAGCTCTGGATGCTTTACGGTGATGGAAGAGCCGGGCAGTAAAAAGCATACGATCATCAGTAAAATAGCATAAACGAATTGTTTTCATGCATGGGAGCTCTGTAGGACCGGGAACAGCGACCGCACTTCCGAACATGCATAACCAACCTTAGCGTAGGTATGCAGAGCGTACGCCAGAATTCGACGACGACGACGATCGTGATAAAGACGATGGACGACATTCATAGTGTGGAATAAAGAAAAGAGATGACGTTGCTGAAAAATGCACATGAAAAGCGAGCTACATTTTTCTACTTGCTCAATGGTGGACCAATGCAACCAACCAAGTGTCTTTTTTTCGATTTTATTTCGCAACTAGCATCTAGTGGAACCTGGAAAAGTACGGCAATAAGTGTCCACACTATTCCGTGTGGAAAAGGAACCTCTGGACTCGAGGAGGTCGAACCAACCGACGATAATGGCGGTTACTCAGCTCAACCTGAACCACTTCTAAGTAACATTGTTTGTAAAATAGACTAGAAGAGGTTCTTAGATCCTTCATAGAACTAAAATAAAAGGTATGAGGTTTTATGAAGGTTTTCAAAATTTCTACAAGACTAAATGGTCTTCAAAAAATTACTAGGGTTGTCAAGCCTTACAACAGTCACAGAGTCAAGTACAGCCATCGCACTACTATCGGACCCATAGCGCATCCCTTCCGATAATACTAAATAATTTCCACGACCCACGAGGGCTTTGCAATAGCGAAGATCAACGGGTTCTACTTCTGGAGTTGTTATGCCCCTCCCAAGTGGCCCATAGACCAGTTCTCGTCTATGCTGGATTCGCTATCAAGCGCACTAGTAGGATTGAGTCCTGTGGTCATCTTTGGAGACTTCAACGCCTTGGGTGGTTGAGTGGGGTAGCTGATTGACTTACGCAAGAGACTGGGCTCTACTCGAAGCTATGGCTAGTCTGAGCGTTGATGTCGTGAACGTAGGCGACAGAAAACCCTGCAGTAGGAACGGTGCAGAGTGCATCATTGATGTGACCTTCTGGAATCCAGATCTAAACCCTGGCTCGGACTGGAGGGTCAACGATGGATACACGTAAAGTGATCATTTGACGATTCGATTCGAGTCATCGACCGTCATCGGGGATGGCTGACCTCGCGCTGCGATAAGCCGATATTTGTGGAGCGATTGCTTTTCGAGGGTAACACCGATAATTTATCCAACGATGATCTAGGCGGAACCCTAAGCCGTGCATTTGACACCGTAATGCCAAGGCGATCCCTACCCAGAAATGGACGCAAACCGGTGTACTGGTGGTGTCCAAAAATTGCAGAATTCCACGCGCCCTGCCTAAGAGCTAATAGGAAGATGCAAAGGGCTCGCACCGATGAGGGTAGAATGGAAAGAAGTGAGGAGTACAGGGCGGCTAAATTGGCACTGAACAAAGATTAAGACACGTAAGCAGGCGTGCCTCGCAAATCTCTGCCAGCCATCCCGACTACAGAGTAGTCATTGCCAAAACGAAATGCGCTTCAGCACCTCCAGAACGCTCCCCCGAGATGTTGCAGAAGATCGTGAAAACGTTACTCTTGCGCCACGATGCAAAACCATGGGCCCCCATCCCCTATGGCCAAACCTGCCAAAGCGAGGTCGCTCCGGTTACGATCGACGGACGAGCTCATCGCAATAGCGAAGTCGCTTAAGTTGAACGGCTATCGAGGCTAGCCCTGAAAAGTTCAGGATGGCTATGCAGATGTTTATGAACAGAAGAGAATTTCCGGAGAGGTGGAAAAGGCAAAGATGGGATCTACTTCCCAAAACCGGGGAGCCGCCTGGCGACTCGGCGACATACAGGCCCATCTGCCTTCTGGACACCACCGGGAAACTGTTGGAAAGGATCATTCTGTCGAGGATGATGGTCTATACCGAGAAACCCGATGCCTCTGGCCTCTCGGATAACCAGTTCGGCTTCCGGACGGATTCTATTAGGGCTGCAAAGGGCTGTTCATAAAACATGTAGACCAAAATGTGGTCATCTCTGACCCCCTGCCCCCTCGTGGACTTTTGTCCATACATTTTTTAAATTTGTATGGAGCGTAGACTTCGGTCATTACCGCCCAAGAAGTCTACGTGATTTACGAACGGCCTTTAACCAAAACGGCCAAGATAGCGCTCCAAAAGAAGCGAACACGAATCCGCTATTGCACGGGTTTCACGTTGGACGTAAAGAATGCGTTCAACACCGGGCGTAAAGCTGGTCCGCACGGTCTCAACGGACGTGGTATGTATGCTAGCGGGCATGACGCCCATTGCAGTGGTGGCAGAGGATGAAGAGTGCTTTGAGCAACGCGATATAAGAGGCGCGAGGCGGATCGCCAGAACATCGTCTATGCTGAAGTGGCAGAGGGAATGTGATTCCTCCGGAAAGGGTAGATGAACACACAGGCTTATACCAAGCGTGTCTTAATGGACGAGGAGGCCCCATGGCGAGGTGACACAATTGACACAATTTCTGTCAGCTCATGGGTGATTTAGGTGGTATCTGCACAAACTCGCGAACGCAGGGTCCCCCGCATGTCCAGAATGCGTAGACTGCGACGAGATCGAAGCATGTATTCTTTGAATGCTCACGTTTCGTGGAGCAAAAGTCAAGTTTGCAGCAGAAATACGGTAGAGGTATCACTCTGGACAACATTGTTGTAAGGATGTGTACCGGGCGGACAAGTGGGATTCTGTTACTTCCACGGTCTCCCGAATACTTGAACTACAGAGAGAATGGAGGGCCGACCAACAGTAAGTTGAGTTCCCCATCCTCCCCCTTCCCATGGAACTTGAGTCCAACGAGTAGTCTAAAGTACTAGCCAGGACCCAAACTTCCAAGGGAGAGATGACAACTTAAGGCGGTAGCTCGTGGAACGCTAACCAACAGAGAGTACTCATATACGGATCTCTCCTTTCTCGAAGTTATCCCTAACGGGCGTACCGCGAAGGTAAGGAAGAGAGAGAGAATGAGTTTTTAGTGGGTTGAAACCACATAACCCGAGGAACCATCTCTTAGGTACGTGATCAGCAGCAGGCTTGTTATTTGCTCCCACAATGTGCCTCAAATGAACGTTTTTGCTCTCTTTATCTTTGTGCGTTCCTACCGAAGTCGTTTGTGCGGGAGCGATGCACAAAGAGAAAACGGGAGCGAGACAAAGAGAAACGTCGAGCCACTAGAATCAACACAAAGTGTAACTTTTATGTGCCTCATTTTTGAGGAACCCGGTAAGTTGGTCGACAATTTCTATGGCGTTGTTCACACTATGACCTTGCCGGTCGGGTGCTATGACAGAATTGCACGCCTAAATACTTGTAAACTTGTAAATGAATGATTTATTATCATAAACATAATTATGTTTGTGCTCCCGGCGTGCACAAAGTGCCTCAATTTTGAGGAAACGCACTTTTTTGTGCAACCAATCCGCACGTTTTTCGGAGTCACAAGCTACAAGCAGGAAGATGAAACAAAACGGGAGAAAACGCTCTAGCTTTGAATGCGAGAGCGCGGAGCAGATTTTTTGTTCTCTCGTTTTGCTCTGAGGAGGATTCCATGCCTGATCAGCAGATTTTCTTATTGTTGATTACCAAGTGTCTCCATTATAGATAGTAGAGTAAACATAGATCCGCGGACACCGCTGACTAAAATGTTTCAAGCGTGTAAGTAGTAATTTTCAAAAGTGCGACGATTGAATATGACGTCATGCGTTCCATTGATGTTGTCCAAATCGTGACGTCATGCTCGTTTGGATACAGATTTTGACAGTTCGTTTGGATACAACGGATTCATCTAAGCGGATCTATGTTTACTCTACTATCTATAGTCTCCATCTGCTGTTCAAAGTTCTAGAAAACACAAGGCTTAAGTATATTAAAACTGTTAGAAAAGCTAAACATTGTCAATCACCATAGACAGATCAAAGGGAGATTTCCTTAAGTCCTATAGTAAACATACCCTGGTAACTGATTCAGTAAGCTTTCGGGAATGATTAATGAACTGGCTATTTCACGCTGAGTCTAGTACTTTATCTTATAACAGATTGTTACAATACGAATCTAAATAGTGTGGTCTAAGCAGCGTTTCAAGGGACTTCCTGGAGGTACCAAGAGCTCTCAGGGGCGTATAACTTTCGAGTGATCGCGCTGTGGCTGTTGTATTTTGTATAACATGTTGAAATAATCTTTTTGTACTCAACATTAGCGCTAGCGGTGGCTCACGGGGCGAGTTATGGATGGTTACGGGTGTCTACGGCTCGTCTCAGGGTGTTTCGTGAGGTTCCAGGGGTTTGGGGGGGGGGGGGGGGGGGGTGTTTGTTCCAGATGGTCTCAGAGATTACCGAGCTATGGCGCGCCGAAATATCGCCAGGGCTATGTTTGTGGCTGACACAATTCGAGGAAGAACAGACTGTCCAGCAATTCTGACGGCAGTTGATTTGAACGTTCGTCCAAGAGCGCTACGAAACAATTATATACTGAGATTACCGCTCCAACTATCGCCAGAATATCGCTATTCATGATGCTCTTCGAGTCTTCAATAGGGCAGCAACCGGTTTCGATTTTAATTTGTCTCGTGCAACAATCAGACGTAATTTTTCTGTGATACTTTGTGCAAATGCTGACGAATAGTGATTTTGTGTTTGTGTGATCTGATGTTATAGTTGGTAGTATTAATTAGTTTTAACCATCATTTGGACAAAATTGTCTGTTGATGTAAAGAGAATAAATAAATAAATAGAGACGCGTTTAAGGAAGCCTCAGGGGCGCTTCAAGGAGTCTCAGAGGGTTCCCGGGGTGTTTCAGGGGATACCGGGCGATCTCATGTGCGTTTAAAAGGGTATATGGGGGCTTAAAGGAGTCTCAGGAGGTCTCAGGAGCATTCCTGAGGTGTCAGTAGCGATTCTGGGAATCCCATGTTGTTTCAGATGGTTCCAGGGGTCACAGGAGCATTTTAGGGGGTCTAATGGGCATTTCAATAGGCCCTAGTGAGTTTCAGAGGGTACCTGGATGTCTCAGTAGCGATTCAGGGGGTCTATGGAGGTACCTGGAGGTCTCTAGGGTAGCCTTTCTCAAACTTTTTTTTTACCAACGTGTGTATTACTTGTCGCGACCCATAGATTGAAAAAGGAGATTCTAGGGCGTCGAGGGTGGTCTTAGAGGCATCTCAGGGGGTCTCAGCGTCTATTGGAACGCTCCACAGAGGTCCAACTTTGAGAAAAGCTGGCAGAAACTCAATTTTTGAACATGTCTTATGTGGGATACAGTATATCGAGCATTCATCCATAATACCAGGACTAACTAACTGCGAAGACAACTTTATCAAGAAGGCATGCAGCTTTGTTATTTTCCCATACTAACGGTAACCGTCACCGACGGCACCGCCGCCTGCACTAAGGGGATTCATGTGGCCAAAAATCGAAAATTGACTTCATTCAATTTGAGATTCAGGTTCGGTAGTTGGAAGTAGATCACTTGGACCAGTAAACCCTAGAATATTAGTTTGCTAATCCCTATAATTATCGAGATATTGGCAGCAAAATGGGACCATTGCCATTTTTTGGTAAAATTAATGAAATGTTCAACTTGGCATATCTTCGGCTTAAATGAAAAATGTTACACTTTTAAAGTAGTTTCTAAAAGCTTGCTTATAAACCTTTCGAATGACGTATCACACGTAGAAATAATGATTGTTTAACTATTAAATGATGCCACATTGAAAAAATCATTTTTTTTCATACAAACCGTTCCATACAAAAAAAGTTTCGCTGAGTGTCGCTTCGGGACTACTTCTATGTCTTTGTTTAGGATCCCTGGGAGGCATTGAAATCAAATTTGGCTACAACTAGCTACTATTCTGCAATTCCTATCATGTTGTCGTCGATGATTGAGATATCACTATATAATATCACCTTATTGGCCATTAATTACCTCTGAGGAAACATTTGGTCGTCGTGGTCACTTTTATCGGTAGATCAATCATAGTGTAGTCTAAATCTGGTCTTGGATCTCTTAGCGAAGCGTGTTTTTACGAATTGGAATCTATTTTGTAAACAGGAACAGAAATCTCTAAACGCCTAAAAGTATGCAATGCCCTTGTAATTTCATGCTGTTTGAAACTGTCGTGTTGAAACAACTTGTTTAATTTGTTTTTCATATTTTTAAGGCATAAACCCTACGAATAGGAGCAAGAAAGTATAAAATTAATGCGAAAATATTTTTGGCCACCTGTTTGTATGGAACCGCCCCATAGTGGCCTGGTGAGCTAAGGTGGTACCTTTGTGTAAAAGTGTAAGAGTGTATTGGTGCGAGTATGAAAATTTACACACACTATCATGAATAATGCCACCTTCATCCGGGGTGGCGCTGCTAGCAGTGACTCCCGATTTTCAGCAGTGCTGCAAGTCTTCTTGATAATGTGGTCTTCGCTAACTGACATTATAAAAATTTGGAATTATTGATTTTGTATCTTATTACAGCACTGAATAGCTGCTGATGGAAAAAAAGGTACTGAATTTTTGATAAAGAACACAAACATGTTCAGCCACTGCAAAAGTCTATTGATATAAGTAATACATTTGATTTCAAAAGTTTATTTGTAAGTTCTTGTATATATCAGACATCTCCCAAGTAACATTTTTAGTTTTCTTATTGCCTACAAGCTGTTGTTGCGATCAAACTGTTAAAACTGATTTTAAAGCTTAGTAATCCTAACAGCTCTGATAAAACCGTGATAAAACCTTATAAAGCCAAAAAGGGCCCACCCTACAGGAGGTTGTTAAAACCATTCCTTAAAACGTTTTATAGGCTATTTCATTTTATGACACATTCCTGTAGTCTGCTATACAGCCTAGATAAGATCTGTTTTGTGGGTTGTTAGAAGATGAACAAGCCATATTAAAGTTCGTAAAACATCTTGAATGAACGATTAAAACCATTAAAAATAATCTGAAATCAAAGCTATCAAATTAAATGGAGTAAATATTAAATTGATAAAGGATGCTTTAAAAAAACAAAATAAGATCGGCCAGCCATGTCCATGATATTTTGTTGCAAATTTCTGTGGCGTTAAACTCTGTTTCTATAACACAGAAACTCATGCCATTGTAGTTTACTCGTATAATGTATCACATTACTATTGAATTAAACGAAGCGCCACGTCAAATTGCGGTTTTGTCATTTTAAAAATAAGAAATGGGATTAAAGTTTACGAAATTATGCATTCAAACTTCAACCCAAACATCAACATGGCTTGCACAAGTCACAAGTAGGAACAGAATACCGTGGCTAGAAATATGGATGTCGTCAAGTTAAACCCTTTTGGTTTTGATTGAGATTGTTTAAGAGCACTTGGTTTAAAAGCAATATATTCTAGAGTTACTGCTCTTTGTGAATACGGAACAGAGCCCAGCGTTGGCCTACTTATTCTTTACGCATTTGACTTGCGCTACTCAAAATACTATTAGGTTTTAAGAAGAGGCGTGTTCAGACTGACCCTTCTTAAGAACTCTCCGGCTGGCCGGTAGCCGTCAAAAAAGTAAACAAACCAAAATTTCAAGTGTTTTTCTGCTTTTCAGCAGTATTTGGTGGTAATTTGAGGTTGTTGTTTTATTTGATCGAGTGTTAGGTAGGTATGTAGTATATTAAATCCCAATTATGAACCATTTGGTGTCTACTTAAAATAGTGGAAAATGAAATAATGCGTGATTGATTACGTTTTCGTTTGTATTGCCCATCAAATCGATTTTCCACAAGGAGATCGCATTGCAGAAAAAACTGCTTAGATTGCTGTAATGCTTCCGCTTATAATCCTGAAAAGGTTTAAGACTGCTTTATTGCGACTGCATTCTAATAAGTTTTAAGGCCGATGCCATCCGTTATGCATGCGGCTTTGAAAAAAGTTTTAATATTCAGTTTTAATATGTACTTTACAGGCCGTTTAGGGTAAAATTTTCCTCGGCAGAAAGGGTAGCAGATAAGTTTTATTGAATAGACTTCTGGGTACCTACAAAGTGTTTTAAAGTTGCATGTGCCATTAAGACTGCTTTACAATATATAATGCATTATTAAACCTAAAAGGGTTTACCAAAACAATGACAAAACCTCTATAAATAGTGTCTAAGAGCAGAAAGCATAAAGAAAAGCAAAAGATCATAATAACACTTTTGGCTTCAAAATTAACATTACATGTCATTAGTACGAGAAATTCTTACACTTCGACTTCAAAGTGTCTTACAAATCGCTCCCTGCTACTCCCCACGGGGATATTCCGTTCAAATGCTCGTTTATGTATGGAGAACATTCATTTAGGCTAAAACTAGCAGACTACTATGATTTGGCAATTTTGCCAGGTATTTTCAAAACTGGACCACTGTGCGCTCCTGAAACCGCTTGAATGCCCCTGAAATCTCCTTAATCCCATTGAAATGCCATCGAATTCCCCATCATCAATTTGGGATGCCCCTAAAACCCTTTGAAACGCCTTTAAAAAGCTCCATAAACTCCCTGCACCTGAAAACCCTTTGAAGCATCCCTGATATGCTATCAAACGCCCCTAAAACCTTTGGGACCGTTCATGAAGCACTCTGAAATGCCTTGAAACCCCTTGAAATCTCTTGTAACGCCTTTTAAAGGGAAATCCTCCCAACACAAATCGTCCTTGAAACCCCCCTAAAACCCATTGAGTCACCTATGAAACCGGAACACCCTGTACCAGAAGACTCCTGTGATCCTCTAAAACAACTCCTTAAAACGCCCTTCAACCTTGGAAGTTCTTGTTTTAAAACCCCGTTGGTCCCATCTGAAATGCCCAGGAGAAAGACCTGTTCTCGCGAACGATGCTTCCTCATAAAGCCCTGATTTAATTTATGCATAAAACTCCCACTTTTTATGCTCAGCATATAGCATAAAAAGAGGTCCCAGTTTATATAGGTGAAGGATTATGCTTTTAACTGTAACTCTCGTAGAACGTTTCGTATTTCAAATAGGCTAGGTAGCATGGCTCTTTTTACTCGCATATGCAGCTGCACTACTGTTCCTTCATCCAAGTTTTCTCCAGGACTCCCAAACGATTGGCCGTGGCTTCTAGACTGCACATTTGTTTCACTTGCATCCGCGCATCATGGTACGTACGTATGTACATCAACAAAGCTATGCATACATGTTCCTATGAATGGTATCTTGTTTACGGGGCTTTCATCCGAATCACCGAAGTTTAAGAGAATGAAAATTTGTGCCTTTGTATGGCAGAGGGTAATCAAGAAGATGACGACGACGGGGAGGTGGGCCTGAATGTGCATAACGAAATAAAACTATTTCGGTCGTTTGTTTGAATGCAAGTAATCAGCTTCGTTTTCCTTTATTGCTATCCCCACAGATCGTTGATGTCTTCCACGTCGTTGAAAAGGAAACAAGTAGGATACAAATGCATATTAAGTTGTGTGAATGCATCGTTGGCTCACAAACGACGATGTAAGGTAATAAGCCATTGAAGGAAAATCGGCTTCTGTGATTTTGTTCTAGGATAAATTCAAGATTGGAACGGAGCTCCGCGTCGCGAGTGCATTTGAAATAAGTCGCGGGAACGGGTTCGTCGCTTATGTTAGGTGAAGTCTCCTCAAACCTCTTCGCCTTCATTCATCTGCTGGTAGATTTTTAGTTTAGATTTCCACATCGAGCCTACCGCTGCACAAAGCGCAACATATGCACTAAACGGGCGGCATGTTAGCGGGCAGGGAGAATGTTTAACAAACCGTGCGCACGTGCCATTTTGCGCGATTACTTCAATAGACAGCGTGCCTGCCATTCTCGTGCTTATATGGTGTGACAGACAGGCATAACGAGAGGAAGGCGGACCGCGGCTCCATATCGGGCCGGTCGGTCTGTCGCACACTGTTGCGGATGGCATAAAAACGTGATCGAAATTGTTTTGACCATGAAAACATGATTTTTGATCTTTGGTGTCTTCAGCAAAGTTTTTCTATAAAATAAGCCCTAATTTATGGAAATATCAGTTTTGTGATCAATCCCCCTAAAAGTGAGAAACGGTTTCTGACTTTTTTATTTGTAAACTAAAAAAATATGTTTGTTCAGAGAAGTTGTAGGCAATTTTACTAGAAACAACTTTGCCGAACATACAAAATTTCTATCTTTTGATTTGTTTGTACATTTGAGGCGTTTTTTATGAAGCACCCCTAAAAATCAGTTTTTTGCTTACAACTTTTTCTATGAATTTTTCACGATTTCCAAATGTTCTAGCAAATGTTTTGCCTTATAAAAACGCGTAACTTTTGCGAAGAAAGTATATATCTATCTCTCATATCTATCATGTTATTGGAAATTTCACTTAAAAAAATGCTTATGTTTGACATACCCATTTGTTAACTTTCGCACGTTTTCGCAGACCAGGATTTTCACATTTGAAAATATGGAACGAGTTTTATCTATTGCAAATATAGCCAGTTTTAGCCTGATTTCGCCTGCATATTTAAATTCACATACTAGAAATGACTATCATTATAAAATGTGTTATTGTAAAATGATCTACATGTCAAAAAATGTACTCAGTGCTTTTCTTACATTATTTTTCCACATGAACACGCAAAAACGTTTTCATAGAATAACTTGGAACTGCATCAGATGACTTTCCCATAAAATTTAAGTTTTTTTTTCAGATATCAGTGGCTCTCATAGTAGTACGATAAGTCTCTTCCACAAAATAAACGATATTGTTGAATGATCTTGCTAATGCTCATAAAATTTTTCGAGTTCATGTACACTTTGCAGATATGTAAATTTTCAGAATGTTTAAATAACAGCATCTAATGATTCGATTAAAATTGGTTTTCAATTTGTTTACTTGAAACCTATTACATATCTGTTATTATTAACGCATATCATTGATTAACGTCATCACTTATTTCATTGCTTCCAGTTACTATCTCGTCATATATTTAGAGCAAAAGGTTGTTCGCATGCTACGTTTATGGTGTTCTAGTTTTTTTTAGAAAATAGTCCAATATTCCTTATTATGGGATCAGATGTTTCAAGCAGACGATGTAGGAGATCTGTGTTAGTTTAGATTTTTGGAAACTTACGTCTATGATCCTCTCTGTAATTCCTGGTGTCTTTGTTGCGTGACTCTTGTGCTTCCTCGGACTGAAAAACATACATACAGTAACTGGAAGCAATACATTTAATGATGAGAGTAATCAATGATATATATGTGTTAATATTAACAGATAAGTTTCATTTTTCAAGTAAACAAATTTAAAATCAATATTGATCGAAACATCAGTTGTTGTTATTTAAACCTTCTGCAAATTAACATTTTCGCAAAGTGTACATGAACATGAAAAATTTTATGAGCATTAACAAGAGCATTTGAAAATATCGATTATTTTGTGGAAGAGACTACTATCGTACTACTATGAGAGCCAGTGTTTATCTGAAAAAAAACTTAAATTTTATGGGAAAGTCATCTGATGCAGTTCCAAGTTATTCTGTGAAAACGTTTTTGCGTGTTCATGTGGAAAAATAATGTAAGAAAATTTGGAAATCGTGAAAAATTCATAGAAAAAGTTATAAGCAAAAAACTGATTTTAGGGGTGCTTCATAAAAAACGCCTCAAATGTACAAACAAATCAAAAGATAGAAATTTTGTATGTTCGGCAAAGTTGTTTCTAGTAAAATTGCCTACAACTTCTCTGAACAAACATATTTTTTTAGTTTACAAATAAAAAAGTTAGAAACCGTTTCTCACTTTTAGGGGGATTGATCACAAAACTGGTATTTCCATAAATTAGGGCTTATTTTATAGAAAAACTTTGCCGAAGACACCAAAGATCAAAAATCATGTTTTCATGGTCAAAACAATTTCGATCACGTTTTTGGGCCATCCGCAACAGTGTGTGTCGGTCGGATGGATCAACCAACAGCAAGCAGAGGTTCTCTGTGTTTATGCATCCCGCAGTGACAATCGTTGTCACGCTCGGGGCGTTCCATTGTTATTGGAAGGGGCAACATCATCCCAGGCATGATTGCTACTAACTAGCAGCTCAAACACACATCTCGAGCATTATTGGACTGGGCTGTGTTTGCGCTGCAACAAGGGGGAATCGCTAATTTGATTTGAGAGATGTTAATTAATACGCGACGGATGAAAAGGTGGATCTGTTTATAACTTTTCTTCTTTTGATCTTGATTGCTCTATTCATGACGACGATGATGATGACTCGCCTTCAAATGGAACGATTTTCCACTTCAAGGAGGTGCCGGTTGGATTCGATTATGGAGAAACTCTCCAATAAGAAGTGTCACTTTTAAATCACCGACTAATTGATCGACGGCTCCACCTTCGAAGCATTCCGAATAGCCGCTTGCAGTGTCCGAGTGGTCCTTTGGTGCTTGATGGAAATGAGCTGTCAAGCAAACGATAATAATTGATGGATGGACAATAGGGTGTCCCAAAATAGAAAAAGTGTCAAAAAGTTAACTTGCTCACCCTTAGAATGATAGATTAGGGTCCTAGCAACAATAGTTCCATACATGAAAACTCAATCAAAAAATATTTAGAGGTTGCACGCATCGGTTTTATGAAAAATGGACAATTTTTGGTATTTTTACCAAAAAAATGGTAATATGAGTTGAAAAATAAAAGAAATAAAAGTCATCAATCAAAGTAAATCATAGTTCTGGGTCCCGCAAACAAAGTTTGGAAAGAGTTTAGGTCATCAAAGCTGATTTTATATATTTGGCCTAGGTTAAAATATCAAAAAATCGCGATTTTTTTCACCAACTTTTTCAAAAACGCTCAATTTATAAGGATTTTGAAATTTTTCCTGCGATTCGCAATTCTCTTATTTTATTACAAATTTTGTGTAGATTATTTCGGCTTAAGACAGTTTTGAGCTATCTCTTTCATGAGCTGAGATATTTGTATTATAATAATAACACAATCAATGAAAAAATTGTGTTTTCTTACGTTAATCGATTTTGTTCACTAGTTTCCATGACTACCATGCAATTAAAACAACACACGACAAATGTTTGACATAATAGTACGTGCAAGTGTACATTTTTGAAGAATTTCAGGAATAATTGGGTTGCTTTGATCATTACTGATTCATACTGCATGACAGTAACAATATATAAAGGTTTTGAGAGTTAATCATCGTTTTATATCTACATATGCTGAACATAACTTTTCACACCCGCTTTGTGAATACGAAAAGATTTTTTTCTTAGATTTCATCTGTCAGATAACACTAGCAAGCCATCGATTCAAAACTTGTAATTTTGGTTGAAAATTATGTTTAAACAAGTAAGCTGCGTAGAAGAAAGATTTTAACATTGACATTTCTTAGGTTAACACCTCTTGTAACATATTAGGCCAGTCACTAAGTTATACTTATTTTTTTTAAATAATAGTGGAATCGAAACATCCTCATACTTTCTGAAATCCAACCCTACCTGCAAATATGTGCACTAAAGGTTTGCTTTTAAAATCAAATGATATAATAGATCTCAATATTGTGTAAAGAATTAGCTTTAGTTAAAATTCGCGAATAAAAAGCAGAAAAAATATCCTTATATTCGTAAAAATACCTGCATTTCCATGCACATATTAAAATTTTTATTTCGATTGGCTGAAACTATAAAACTATATTTTCTTTCTTACAGTTTTATTAGCTATTTTATTTGCATTTTAGTTGTTTTTAATGTTAGAGCATTATCTGATATAACTAGAAAGAACCTACATGTTTGCTTAACAAGAGCACCAAAATCTATTTAAAAAGGTAAACATTGTTGAGCGATCTACACATCACTCAAAATATATCATAGAACTTTACACATGGAATTTGATTGTCTGACTCGCGATCACTTATATTATTAAAATTTCACAGCAAGTCACTTTTTGAGTCTTTCTTTTGACCGGTAAACACAATCAATGTAAAATTATCAAAGTAACCCAATTGTTTCTGTAAATCATCAAACATGTGTACTTGCATAACATAACATGTGAAACACTTGCTATTTCCTTTTTTTTGCATGGTAGTCATAGAAACTAATGAACATAAACAAATAACATAAGAAAACACGATTTTTTCATTGGTTGTGTTATCATTATTATGCCGATATCTCAACTCATGAAGGAGATAGCTCAAAACTGTCTTCGGCCGAAATAATCTACACAAAATTTGCAATAAAGTAGGGGAATTGTGAATCGCAGGAAAAATTTCAAAATCCTTATAAATTGAGCGTTTTTGAAAAAGTTGGTGAAAAAAATCGCGATTTTTTTTATATTTTAACTATTGCCAAATATATAAAATCAGCTTTGATGACCTAAACTCTTTGCAAACTTTGTTTGCGGGACCCAGAACTATGATTTACTTTGATTGATGACTTTTATTTCTTTTATTTTTTAACTCATATTACCATTTTTTTGGTAAAAATACCAAAAATCGTCCATTTTTCATAAAACCGATGCGTGCAACCTCTAAATATTTTTTGATTGAGTTTTCATGTATGGAACTATTGTTGCTAGGACCCTAATCTATCATTCTAAGGATGAGCAAGTTAACTTTTTGACACTTTTTCTATTTTGGGACACCCTAATGGACAACTTCGGGCGGATTAAATAACATCTCAGCATCATCAACAGATCCACGTGGAGGCGTTTCGGGTACTTCTTGCCAATATGTAATTATGTGAATGCATTGGATGCGCTTCACCGAATGGTAAGTTTTGAATCATTTACGGGTCAGTAATAGCATTGAATACGGAGAAAGTTGATTGAGTGTGAAACCAAAAAGTTGTGAAGCTAACTCAAAATAATTTTATATGGGTTTTTGAGGCAAGTTCAGGGATATGAATAGGTCTTATTTTCTTCAGATGTTATCATATAGGTATTTCTGTCTTTCTACTCAGAAAGACTGGTGTAGCCTGTGGAGGTTTTTTGGAGCCGGCTTTCTCAAGGTGACCAACACTTATATGAAAAAGATAAAATTCGAAAAATATGTATGGAAAAACTTAGCCAAATGTAAGCAGAAATCTTAAATTTTTGATTTATTCGGCAAGGTGGCGCTATGTGCGATCTGTTGAGGAGCTACCAGATGCCGCCCGCAAGACTAAGCGGCTGTTAACCCTGAATGTCGGTAGTAAGGGCTTCGTGGCCGTGGGCGTCAGGAGCGTTAGTCGTCTGACCGTTTCGTAAGCCTTGGAGTGTGTGAGTTCGATTCCCGCTTCAATCGGTGAAAACTTTTCGTCAAACGGAAAATTCTCCATTGGACCATTATTGGGTGTTTCATGTGTTGTCCGTTTTCACATGTTTGTGAAGAGAACGGGGGGTTGCGACCAATTATTGGTCCTCTACAACCACAGATAGGGCTGGTCAGGCGGAGCACGTCCCTAGGACTAGAGATTCAATCATTTATTGAAATCAATAGATATAACTACAGCACATACAAACAAATGTTAAATATTTAACTCAAAACCACTGTAAAGACACGTCGATTGATGCCCGCTGGGATCTCTTTCCGGCAGCGGGGGACGCCTTTTCCAGCCAGAACATCGAGAAGCAGTAGAACCAGCCGAAATCTCCGCTCCGGCAAGCGTGTGGCAGCGCCATCAATTGACCAGTGTTGACAAATAGCGAAGCCAACGGGAATCGCCGTTCCGGCAGTGGGTGACGCAGATTTTTGCAAATCGGTACATCCAGGAGCAGTGGCGCCAGCCGGAATCTACGTTCCGACAGCAAATAAGCGGGTGAAAGTATCCTCAGTAAGCCGGAATGCCAAGGAGCGGCGGAGCCAGCCGATATCTCCGTTCCGGTAGCACCGCCCCTGGTAGCCGGAGTGTTGAAGTGCAGCGAAGGAATCTGATGTCGGCTTTCTGGCTGTGAGATCGGACACGAAGATGTGACCTGCACAGTTAAAAAATGTTACATCATATCACCTGTAACAAAAGGACCCCGTCATTTCGCACACATTTTTCCATCAGTTTTTAATTTTACAGCTTGCTCTCAGTATGAAACTTGTGTTCAAGTACTTTATTGTGCACTGGTACGGCCTATATTGGAAAACGCTGCAGTTGTATGGACTCCTTACCACTTGTCGTGGATCGCCGGGATTGAACGTATTCAACGTCGATTCATTCGAATTGCTCTTAGAGACCTGCCGTGGAGAGATCCACAAAATCTTCCTCCATATGAGGCGCGTTGTTGGCTTATTGGGCTCGATACGCTGCAGCGGCGTCGTAAAATCCAACAGGCTTCGTTTGTTGCGATAACATTGAGTGGAGAGATTGACGCCTCCAAACTTTTGTCCCGAATCGTATTTCGTGCCACCGGGAGACTATTTAGGGGTTCGTCAATGCTGATGACCAGATTTCATCGAACGGCATATGGGTTTTACGAACCGCTTACCTCGAGTGTCCGAATTTTTTCTTTGGTGGACGACTTGTTTGAATTTGGAGAAAATTGTAGATGTTTCGTCAGGAGAGTTGAAAGGTGCGGTAGATTAAATTACATTTAATTAGTTATATAAGACATTCATGTAGACTACTGTCAGATGGATTAAAACAAATAAATAAAATAAATAAATATTCCATACAAGAAATTGTTTAGTGTAAAATTCAGTGAAAGAGAATAGAAATGTATGTGCCATATTTGTTTACGTCGGGTGTAATTTTAAGAAATTTTTTGCTGTGTGCTCTGTTGAAAAGAAATGCTAAGGGTCTGTGTCAATTGGCGCATTAAAATTAATTTTTACTTAAATTTGACAGTTCAACACTTAAACTTGACAGTTTTCCTAAGGAAATAATTATCGAACTGTCAAGTTTAAGTGAAAATTAATTTTAATTCGCCAATTGACACAGACCCTAAGTCGACAATGATTTTTCCGATTTTTCATAACTGACTTGATTGATTTCTCTTCGTCGACTCTCTCTTTCGCTTATAACTTGATCAAAACAAACAAAATTATTATTCTTTTTGTTTCTATAGCAACATGTAATCGCCTTCTTCGCATTTCAACCAAAAAATCTTTGGAAAACTCAATACACATTCTGTGATAACACAAAGAGAGGATCGATGAAGAGAACTCGAAAATGTCAGTAAGGCGCAAATAAAAAATCAGTGTCGAAGTAAGCTTTATCAATCAAAGCGTACACTCATTGCACAATTATGGGTCACTCAAAGAACAACCATTTCATTTTTAGATTTAAAATAGATATCTCTAGATGCGAACCTTAATATTTAATATCTCTTCTCATGTTATTCTTCCTTGTGAAGCGTAACACAGCACGAGACCCCCTCCCTCCCCCCTTGACGTTACGTAATATTTAAACGAACCCTAAACAAACCCTTAGGTGGTGAAAATGACAGAATGTTGGTGAATAATGAATACCACAATAATGGGTCAAAATTGGCTGTGTAACAATTATGGGTCACTCAAGAGGAATCGGCTCAACAATGATGTGTTGTCAATTTTTTCAATGAATGATCACTTATTCTCGATAGATTAACTATAGTAGAATCTAAATCTGGCCTCGAACCTCTTAGCGAAGCGTGTTTTTATGATTTGGAATCAATTTTTCATAATTGGTACAAAATCTCCAACACAACCACCGATAACGCTTAAAAGTATGCAATACCCATGTACGCAGAACTCTCAATATTATGCTGCACAAAAGGTGACCCATAATTGTGTGATTGTTGGTGTTACATACTTGGTCACTTAAATTTTGTATGAAATAAGCTTTAATTAGCTGCAGTCACATTAATTTCTACAATTAGAACGTAAATTATACCTTTGTTCTGGTGACGATACCATTTCGTACTTGAAAATCACTAAAGCTCGCTTTTGCAGAGCTTACGAAAGCAGCGCACGCACATTCCGATATTCACAATCGAAGCGTTATTTTGACAGATGGTTTTGCGGCAAACAAAAAATATTGAAAATATGTATGTTTTGACGTATAAGCCCGTGCGGCATACGTATACTGACACAAAACAAATCAACTTATATACGAAAAATGATAATGGCTAACAAAAGCTTGCAATTGATTAGTATTTATCTGTTAAAGTTGAAAGTGACTAATAATTGTGTGTGACCCATAATAGTGCAATGAGTGTACCTACCGTGATCTACAAGCGATGTTTTCGAGGTTTACAACATTATTTTTTATTTCGTTGGCGCCGAATTACGTGCCACGATGGCTTCAGTTTAAAACACTATGGCGCCGGTCTGTTAGAGATGAGGAAAACATTCAAAACAAAACCCTACAAAATGTATTAGTTGAAACTTATACTTTTTTAGCCATAACACAAAACTTTTACATTGTGTAAGGGAATGTTATAAGTATTGTAAGGGTTTTGTTATAAAAATGATAACGGCGTGTCTAATAATAGTTATTTATGTAACGAGGTGCAAAAAGTTGTTTTTTTCAGCACCAGTCGTACATTTATCCAACGAGGCTTGCCGAGTTGGATAAATACGAAGAGTGCTGAAAAAATCGAGTTTTGCAACGAGTTCCATACAAAATTTTATGCAACGTTTTTTTCATTATACAACTCATTTGAGTTGCATAATGTTCATAGTGCAACCCAAAATAGTTGCATTATGAACATTATGCAACTATTTTTCATAATGCAACTCATTTCAGTTGCATAATGAATCACTTCAGAAAAATTGGCTATTATGATACCAAAATGAGTTATACAAAATAGAAATTATGATACTGAATTGCATAAAAAATATAAATTCTTCTTCATAAATGATATCAGTACACGCAGCCTCCCGTCGCGTGGCTATGTCTTTGAGGTCAGCATCAAAATCCAGGAACGATAATTGACTGTGGCTGAATCATATCAATATAACAATTCTAAATTTTATGGAAACTTTCTCCCCGTGAAGGAGACGAATAAATAGTTCTGTGTAGTAATAAAGACGTATCCTAATGCCTCTGAAGTGTAACTGTATACTAAAAATTCTCTCAGTTCAAGTCAGTCTTGTCAGAATTTTCTTGACACTGCGTACCGTTGTACAGGAATCACACTCGTGTCACATGTCTGTCCGGGGTATAAGACTGCCAAGCGAAAAAACTGCAAGAAGAGTCGGAATTTTTTATCCCTGTTTTTTTTTTTAAAGCAGGTGTTCATACAAAAATGCATGACATGGTCAATGCATTGGCTTATTTCATTCAATCAGAAGAAATATATTATAAATGAGTCTCAGATTTGAATCAGATTGATTGTTAACATGATTTTTTTTAAAAAGAACGTCTAAATAATGAAACTAGTAGTTCATGCTATAAATTTTAATATTTTGGGTGCCATTTCTCAAAATGTGAGGCGTCCAATGAATGTTATTTCGGCCAGAATACAGTCTAGTAGATATTGGGAGCTATTAGAAGACGTAATAGTAGTAAACGCTGTGATTTATGCAAGTTAAACTATCATATTTCATCAAAACAATACTTAAACACGTGATTTTTTGATGGTTTGCGGCAACTTTTTCTGTTCAAAACTTTGTTTTTCGTGATACTTTTATTGAAATCTTTTAAAACTCTTCCGATGAAAATAACCACAACAAATCTCACTTTGGAAACATTTTAAATATATCAACTTATCTATATGAGATGCATGTAAAATTAATATGACAACACTTCTGAAAACGATCAAATTCATGATTTACAAGTCGATCTATAATGTAGGTGTTGGCTGTGTTGGATATTATTCGAAATTCTATAGTTTTTGTTATGGAATTCTAAGAAATGTACAATTCGGTTAAACGAATGTCTAGGCAAATTTTCTATTTTTCTTGTATTTGACGGCCACAAAATAAATATTATATTGTTCCATCCCATTGACTAATGCAAATCACCTAGAAGATCTTCCAAAAATTAAAAATAAGAACATTAAATTATTACAGTTGTGAAAAATATAGAAAAAATATGCCTCGGCTAAACGAATGTCTACCACTGTATACAACCCCCAAGGAAAATTAAGCCACTGCGTCCAAAAAGCTGAACTTTTATGGCAAAATTGTGGCTAACCTTGGTTGCTTTCCAATAAATCCAACATTGAAGCGTTAACATCATCACCAACTCTCTAAATCCCGGCAAATGAATTGTTCCGCAAGAAAGAAGCTTGATAGCTTTATGCGCCCCCTTTCCTGTCCGGATGGGTGCTGATTTGGCGTTGCAGGCAGTCGCGTGTGTTGGCACCTAACACCACCGCGTCCGGCAAGCGGGCGTCACTATTTGCACCATTTTTTTCTTGTTCTTCCACGCGCCTTCGGGAAGAAACGCCATACGCGCGGTGGGTGGCCACATAGTAGCACCTCGCTCCTAGCAGCTCTAAATCGTGCAACGAGATAAATAAAAATTAAAGATACAAAAGCGATAAAAAGCAAATCTCAAGAAAGCTCTGGCAGCAGCGGTAGCTAACCTAAACGGTTCGTGTACGTCTGTTATATGTTGTACCTAGATAGTGTGGCGAGCCGTACTCTGTATCGTGCGGTTGCAGCAGCCAAGTCCGCAGATCAGCGTAAAACAGCGAAACTCCAATCCCAACGCAGATATAACTTTTGCACCGGGGAGCATTAAATTAAAAGCTCGTATTGATTTATGAGTGAATGGTGCTAGGATTTTCCCTCTCGCTGCTCGGTTCAGTTGGTGTTTGGGCGAAAGGATCCAAACGATAAAGACCATCGATGTGGAGGCCCGGTTGAAATAGCCACTAATAGGGTAGTTCTTGGTCTGGTGTTTATCTGTGCTCGTACGTACGCTGCTGGTCGCTGACTGCTGCAGTCAGTTGGCACTAGAAGGAGTAAAGTTTATTGATTGTTTAGCGAAAAAATATCAGTTTATTTACCAGCTCAATGAGTTATGCTACAACGAGCGATCGGATGGAGTGCACCCCATGGGTCAACTGTGGATGGGGGGGTAAATCCGCAAATAGATTGCGGCCAGTAGTTGTCGATTTGTGGCGCGCCAGCCAGTCAGTGTATGTTTTTGGGCACGTGCCTTTCACTTCCCCACTCACCTTTGGTGTCTGACCCCTCCGTCCAGAACGGTTCGGAGTTGTTGTTGAGCTACAAGTCGTAATTCCCGCATAAAATCCCTTCGCATTTGGCAGTCAGTGGCAAGGGTGCAGAAAATCAAATGCTACATTTCACACCGTGCCATATTGTTAGGCTGAATAACTTGTAATCCGACAGATTAGATGGAGGTATGAATCATGGCTCGAAGCTCAACCATGCTGAAATATGGCACCGTAAAACAGAGTGAGGTAGATTTAGCAAATTGTATTTATTGTGGAGGAAGTACTTAAGATATAAGGTGGTGTACATATTCATTGATTCCAGTCATTTAACCAACGTGATTATGCCATGAAACCCTTCTTGGTCCAGAAAAATTGGTCACTTGTCTGCACCGGTTCAAATGCAGTTTTATTATAGTTGTACAAATGTCCAAAGTGGCTCCCATCCGGTTCTATACGAGATGTGTCCGATTGGTGTATGAACAACTTTTTTGTTTATTGATGGATTTAACTCAAATTTTGCATACATCCTGCATCCTCTGGGAATTATAATATCAAAAAGTTGAAAAACCATGAAAAAGTGTAAAAAGAAGCCCCGCACGGCAGTAACCATGTTTTGCATATGCGTAGTGGGCCAACGTTGTATGGAGAAACGTTAAATTTGATCGTATCAACCCGTAACAAAGCTTTTTCAATCTATATTAGCGTCCAAAACAGCTGTGCAAAATTTGGGAACGATTGGTTGCGACCCCGTATTCCGCATTGCGATTGAAATTTGTATGGAATTTAGTATGGGAAAACGTACTTTTTTGCATTTTACCCATAAGTTGAATTCTTTTGTCTAATACCATGTATCTAACTTAAAGTTGACGTTAAAGTATAGCCTAGGATATGCCGAAAAACTTTGCCAAAGACCGCAAAGTGATCCGACGCTTGTGAAAAAAGTTATTCGCCTGGTAACTTAGGACAAAAATTGAGATTTTATTATTGATGTTATTCCTTTACATGCTATTTAAATGTTAAGCACCACCGGGCAATCTCTACGTTATAACTTTTTTCGCAAGTGTCGGATCACTTTGCGGTCTTCGGCAAAGTTTTTCGGCATATCCTAGGCTATACTTTAACGTCATTAGTTAGATAGTTTTAGACGAAAAATTTCAATTTATGAGAGAAATGCAAAAAAGCACGTTTTCCCATACTAAATACCATACAAATTCCAATCGCAATGCGGAATACGAGGAAGCAACCAATCGCTCCCAAATTTTGCACAGTTGTTTTGGACGCTAATATAGATTGAAAAAGCTTTGTTCCAAAGAATCGACTTTGTTGACCCAGTCTAGTAAGGTAAAAGCACTAGACTTCGCCTTTGCTCTAGTCTTCGCCCCCTCCGTACAAATTCCATTTTTTATGTATGAAGTGGCGAAGATTGAAGCAGAATTTTAGGGGGGCGAAGTCTAGTGTTTTTACCCTATATATCCAGGCAAAATAATAAGAGGGGTTGAACCAGTGAGCTGTCATATCCTGTCCTAGGCTCTATCTCCTGGACATCAGATAAAAACAGTTGTCCCGAAGGAATTCAACATGGTGGCTCCAGAGAGGACTCCATAACAAGTTCACGGGTGAGGTTAAAAGGCGTTACTGGGGCTTCAGAGACGTTTTCGGGGTGTTTCGGAGAGTCCCAGGTGTTTTAAAGGGAGGTCCGAGGGAGTTTAAAGAGGTTTTCGGAGACATTTCAGGAAGTTCCACATAATTTACAATGGAATTCGGAGGCGTCACAGGGGCGTTTTTAGGGGTTTAAGAAGGTCCCAGGTACCTTACATGGGTCCAATGACTTCAGGGCTTTCTGAGAATTTTCAAGAGGTTCCGGAGGCGTTACAGTAGAGTTTTCGGGGGTTCAGGGGGTCTCAGGTGCATTACATGGGTCCAAGGGGGTTTCACTATGCGATAATTGGCGGGGCATAATGTTACTGTGTATCGTTCTCAAAGTCCTCTGCAAAGTGATCCTAAACCGGATACAGGAGAAGATTGACGCAACTCTCCGACGGCAGCAAGAAGGATTCCGTGTCGGACGATCCTATGTGGACCATATTGTCACGCTTCGTATCATTCCGGAGCAAATCAATGAATTCCAAGAGTGTTTTGTCGGATCCCATCCGGGTCGTTGCTGGAGTGAGGCAAAGATGTATACTATCACCACTACTATTCTTCATCGTAATCGACGAGATCCTGGTAGGTGCGATTGACCGTGAACCAAATCGTGGATTGCTGTGGCAGCCCATCACCATGGAGCACCTAAATGACTTCGAATTGGCTGATGACGTTGCTCTCCTAGCTCAACGGCGCTCTGATATGCAAAGCAAGCTCGATGATCTTGTCAGTCGCTCCTCAGCGGCAGGTCTTACCATCAACGTCAACAACACCAAATCGTTGGATGTAAATACGGTCAACCCTTCCGGTTTTATGGTAGCTGGGCAATCAGTGGAGATTGTTGAAAGTTTCCAATATCTTGGTAGCCAAATGGCGGTCGATGGTGGCACCAAGATCGACATAGATGCACGGATCAAGAAGGCGAGGGCTGCTTTTGCGAGTTTAAGAAATGTATGGAAAAACAACCAGATCAGTCGACGCACCAAAATCCGAAATTTTAACTCGAACGTGAAATCTGTGGTGCTATACGCCAGTGAAACCTGGTGTGTATCAGTGGAGAATACTCAACAGCTGCAGGTCTTCATCAATAGATGCCTGCGGTATATAATTCGTGCATGGTGGCCTCACAATTTGATCTCCAATGTGGAGCTCCATCGTCGATGTCATCAAAAGCCGATAGCGACAGAAATTCGGGAGCGAAAGTGGAGGTGGGTCGGCCACACTCTACGCGGAAACGAAATCTGCAAACAAGCGTTAGACTGGAACCCAGCAGGGCATCGCAGCAGAGGCAGACCCAGAGGCTCATGGCGGCGCAGCTTCAATAACGAAATCAAGCTAGTACACAAAAATTTGACCTAGCCACAGGTCAAGGCGATGGCTGGCAATCGCCCAGGATGGAAATATTTCAATTCGGCCCTCTGCACCACCGTGGGTGCCCAGGACTGAAAGTAAGAGGGTTTCAGAGGGTTATTGCAAAATTTTAACGAGTTACTAAATATAACATGATAATGGATCTCTACAAATGCGTTATGAAATTTGACATCACTTATGGACATATACTACACACAACATAAATTTTACACAGTTACCCAATGTTTGAATGCAGGTTGACGAGGTTTCGGGGGTTTGGGAGGGTCTCAGCTGCCTTACAGGGGCTCCAATGGGGATTTCAGAGGATTTTCGATGGCATTTCAGTAAGTTTAATAGGATTTTCAGTGGATTTCAGAGGCGTTGCAGGGGTGGTTTCGGGGATTCAGGAGGGTCTCAGATGTGTTACAGTGGGAGATCGAGAGGGTTTCAGGAGGTTTCAAGGGGTTTTCAGAGGTGTTACTGGGGCCTTTAGGGGGCTTTCTATGGTCGCAGCTGCGTTACAACGGGTACGAGGTGTTTCAGGGAGTTTTCAGAGGTATTGCAGGAAGATTTTTACAAGATTTTAAGCGTTTTCGAAGGTTTCAGAGGTTCCCATGTGCGTTGCAGAGGGTCAGAGGTGATTAGAAGGGTTTTCGCAGCCGTTTATGAGCAAACGTTTAAAAGGCGTTTTGGGGGGATTCCGGTGTCAGATTCCGGGTCTCAGAGGCATTGCAGGGTGGTTTTAAGAAATTAAAGGGGGTCTACAGTTTTTGTAAATACATTTTGAATCACTGCTCTCAGATGAGCTTCAGGGGGAATTTAGAGGAGTTTCAAAGGGTTTCGTAAACATTTCATGTCATTTCAGAAGGGATTCAATACGTTCCAGACTGATTACACTTGTAGATCCGATGACCCATGCTCGCAGAGATGGAATCCACCTCAGAGCAAAACAAGAATACAAAAAATCTGCACCAACTCTCTGACCAAAAGTTATAGTGCTTTCTCCCGATTTCTTTCACCTTCCTCAGCGTTTTAGGGGGTTCAGGGGGTATCATGTTCATTACATGGGTCCAAGTGGGTTGCAGAGGGTTATTGCACAATTTTAATGAGTTACTAAATATAAGATGAGTATGAAACTCCACAAATGCGTTATGAAATTTGACATCACTCATGGACATATACTACACACAACATAAGTTTTGCCCTGTTACCCAATGTTCGAATCCAGGATGACGAGGTTTCGGTTGTTTAGGTGGGTCTCAGCTGTGTTACAGGGGCTCCAATGGGGGTTTCAGAGGGTTTTCGATGACATTCCAGTAAGTTTCATAGGATTTCCAGCGGATTTCAGAGGCGTTGCAGGGGCGGTTTCGGGGGTTCAGGAGAGTCCCAGATGCGTTACAGTACAGAGGAATCCAGAGGGTTTCAGGGGGTTCAAGGGGTTTTCGAGGGCATTTCACGAAGTTCAGGAGATTTTCAGCGGGTTTCAGAGCTGTTTCGGGGGCTTTCTGTGGTCGCAGCTGCGTTACAACGGGAACGAGGGAGTTTTCGAATACATTTCATGAATATTTACAGGGTTTTAAGCGAATTTCGGAGGCGTTACAGAAGTGTTTTCGAAGGTTTCAGGTTCCCATATGCGTTGCAGGAGGTCGCAGGTGATTGCAGAGGCTTCGGAGCCATTTATGAGCAAGCGATTTAAAGTCGTATTGGGGGAATCTGTTAGGAGTCAGAGGCATTGGTGGATTTTTTAGAAAGTGTAAGGGGATCTATAGCTATAGTTTTTGAAAATACATTCTGGATCACTGCTCTCAAATAAGCGGTTTGTATACGATTAAGGCTGATTTAGATGTTCCAAACTGATTACGCTTGATGAATCATAAGCCAACATTGAAATGTAAATGCAAAATAAACACCATAGCATGTAATCATTACTCGTATATCAATGCTAGCAGATCATGCAAGCATGAATTTCATTCAAACAGACAAATTATGCATGCAGATTCGATGACCTATGCTCAAAAAAGTTTTAGGGAAGCTTAAATAGAAACGACCTCCCCTCTCACCCCGGAACTCTATCAACTCTCCTTACTACAGTCGCTACTTCTTTCCCACAAAACCAACTTTATCCCGAATTGTGGACCTCGTGCGGTTAGTGCCGCAAGCCGTCTAGCCGTTTCGTAAGCCTCGAAGTGTGGGCTCGGTTCCCGCTTCAGTCGGTGAAAACTGGGTGTTTCGTGTGTTGTCCGTTGTCTCATGCTTGTGATCGTTTAGTCCGTGCAACTTCTGGTTGAAGACGGTTTAGTGTCTTATTTTAAGTCTTAAGTACTCCAAATGTTCTGAGCACAATCAATTTCCATTTAGGTAACGTTACGGGTTGGAGTATCCAGAAAGATGACCACGTGGTTTATGGACAGCCCCCTACACAATGTACCACAAAAACACAAACACACTCACCCCACTTAATGCTAGCATGTAAGCTCGTGAGTAAATATCCTTTGATCAACTGTCGTATGGGAAAGCGTTTATCATTATTTACCTCCCTAGAATGTAAACCAATTATCGGCTCCTTTTGTGGCCACAAATCTCCTTGACGCGGAGTGTAAAAATGTGCGATACAATTTATGGGTTTGCACACGTGTGTGTGCCTAGACACTTACACCTCGAAATGGATCATTAAACAGACATTATTCTGGAGCATAAATCGTTCATGTTATGGATGGTGCGTTTTTTATCTTCCATGGTCCGACCTAAGGAAAACGTTCAAAACCTTAAACTGTTCTTCGTGGTTCGGTTCTCAAACACCACCGATTGAATTTGTGTTAGTCCTACTAGAAACTATTCTCGGAGGTTAATACAAGAGCTCGTTTCCAGTGTGTCTTAGGTACGTAAGTGTGCTAGGTTTTTCGAAACGAACGACTTCGAGCGATAACTCCGAGCGGGTCATTTTCCTCTAAATTGAGGAATAAAAATTTCATTTCAAGTGTGTTTCAGTCGTGCTCCGGGAAAAAAAAGGATGGCCAAGGAAGCGAGGAATAGCTATAAAACATCAGCACCGACTGAGTATGTGCGGTACTTACCTACTGCATTCATGTGGGGCGTGAACGTGTGCAATTTGCCACGTTAGGCACCTATAACGTGCAAGGTACTTGAAATCGGCGGAGAAAAAAAAATCGCAGTATGGTTTCGTTTCTAACCGAAGAGGACGTCCGTCGTCGTTTTGCGTAGCGATCATATCGAGATAATTACGAATTGAAATTTAATTTTATGGAGCCGGCTATAAACGAGACGTTGATGTGAGACGAAATGGTGGTGTCAACCAGGAAGATGGCAATGCGGTAGCATCTGGAAGGCGGAACATCTCTGAATTTTAGGTGATGATGATCGAGGGTTTTGGAGCCTCTAGATCCTTCCCATCTCTAAAAAGTAAACGTCTTCGCGGCCTTCCATGAAGCTGATGGCCCTTTCCTGGTTCTCTGCTAAATATGGTTTAAGCTTGTTGTTTTCCGACATAAGAGCTACGTGTTCATCCCACCACAGTATGTCGTGTTTTGTCCGCCTTACTATATCCATCTATTTATATACTCTCTGATCAACTTCTCTTAACCTCCACAATTCACGGATATATAAAGAGAACGGAAGAATCAGAGTCTTGTATAACGCGAGTTTTAAAGAACAATTTTTTGTATTTTTTGCAAAACTTATGTAATGAAATGTATATTTTTTACTTTTACTTCAGGAACGTTTTAATGGGCTTCAGAAGTTTCCAGGGAGTTGATGAGAGCGTCAAGAGGTTTCATGAACGTTTTTGAGAATTTCTGAATGATTCTGGGGTTTTTGATAGTTTCGGCTAGTTTCAGGGGATCTCCGGGGATTTCATGAGGTTTCAAGGGGGTTTCAGGAGGATTTCATTGAGTGATATTAAAAGCCGTGACTGAAAACCTGAATCGCCCCTAAAATGCCTGTGTTTAAGCTTCTGAAACGCTCCTGAAGACTATCTAAAATATTCCATGAAACCTCGTGAAAGCTTCAAAATGCGCGGAATCCCTTCTACAACCCCTTAAAACGTCTATGAAGCCCCATTAGACTCCGTGAGATACACTTGAAACTCTAGTGACGTGTGGCAATGATGTTAGCTGGTCGGAAATCATCTGGAATCTTATAGATAGATGAAGACAGATTTTTTTTTAAATTTTTTTTTGAAGACCGGACTCGAAAAAATAGGAATAGGAATAGTACATTATGTGTAGCTAATACCATAAAAATTTCATTAAAATCGGTTAAGTGTTGGCGGAGATATCGTCGAAACAAGAGACTTACCATTTGAGAATCTTGGGCCAAACAAACACTTTAAAAAATATCACATTTTTTACCTAAAACTGTAGAGCCAAAAATACTGAACCGATTTCAATGAAAAATTTTCTGTACAAAAAGTATGTATGTAGATGTATTGTGTCAAAATTTCATTCAATTTGATATGACCTTTAAAAAGTTATAGCACTATGTCACAATAAGCAGATGTGGCTTTTGGTACAGTGGCATTCAAACTGCTCTAACTTTTAAAATGTTCATTCAAGATGGCTGAAATTTTCACTGATAACAGATTAACACAACGATCTTACACTGTCAAAGTTTCAAAAAAAAAAATCGGGACAGTGTTGCCAATACTACAGTAAAATAATGCACACTGATTTTAAAATGTTAAAAAGTGCCCAAAATTTGAAAACCCAGTTTTTTTGTTTGATTGTTAAAAAAAAGTACTGAACCGATTATAATGAAATTTTCACCACTTATTATGACTTACTTGAAGAACTTACAGTCAAATTTGCAGACGTTTTGATGAGCTAACTACCAAGTTATAGCCTAAACAATTTTTAAAATGGAAGCCCAAAATTTCCAAAATCACATTTTATTGTATCGACAATATTTGCGCCAATACTAAACCGATTTTGATGAAATTTTTAGGGCATTAGCTACACATAACATGCTATTCCTGGTTAAAAAATCAGCTATTTTTGCGAACGCAATCAAAAGTTATAGTTTTTCGATTTTGTCACGGTTCTATTTAATCACGCTCTATTATATCACACTCGATTTTAGCACGCTATTTTTTTCGATTATTTCACGCTATGATAATCGCTACAAATATCGCCCAGCACATATTCCAAACTATATAGGATACATGAATCGTCATAAGCAAGATATTTTGCACATTAGTATACAATTATGATGCCATTGGTGACAGACCGGACACAGGATTCGATTATCTAGAGTTACATTCCCATGCTTTGCTCTGCATCGAGTCCGGTCTGTATGCGTCAATTCCACGCGTTACATTTTCCATCAGGGGTCTCCAGTTAGCCTTTGTGAATAAGGTTTTCGATTACCATTCCGGTCGGAAACTTTTCTAGACTTTCCTATGTGTTATATTCGGGTGAATAGCCAGAACCCCTTCAGAGAGAGTTATGTAAAAACGATAAGTGAGAGAGAAAACGAAAAGTTACTGTTCGGGTTGATCCAATAAACGCAGGCCGAAGTCGGTCTCTTGTCTTTTGAAAGCCAAACCTAGTGGACGTGTTTTTTATTCATAAAGCTTTAGAAAAACCCCAAGTTGAACACTTCAAGTGGACGACGAGAGAAAAGCAAATTGAGTTATTTAAAGAGTTTTTAGACATTTTATAGTAATAAAAGTATAAGATAGTAAGCATCATTTCATTTGTCGCAGCGGTTATTGAAAACTGAAAGCATTGGTGAGACGAGAGTCGTGACTTGGACCCCAACCGACTCGATTGAACTGAGCAGAAGAGTAAGAAGCGGAAATCAAGTAAGTCATTTTGAACCTTTCTTTTGTGTTTGGGTGTTTACAATTGGATTTTTTTCATCAGAATGTCTGCATTAATTGGGAGCATTGATCATTATGTCCGTGGCTCAAGCTTTGCCAGCTATATGAAGCGTATAAATATACTATATCAGTTGAACAACGTTGTAGATAACAACAAGAAAAATCTTTTTTTAGCGCTGAGTGGGTCGGTTATTTTTGATGAGATAGAGCTTATTTACCCGGGGATAGAGATTGCGGATATCGACTATGCTGATATGATTAGTAAGCTAAAAGAAAGGCTGGGCAAAGTGCAACCTAACATGATGCATAGGCATAAATTTCATGCGAGGGTACAGGGAATCGATGAGCCTGCTGAAAACTATGTTTTGGCCTTAAAGTTATTAGCTAGTCATTGTGGTTTCGGTGCACATAAGGACGAAGCAATCAAAGATATGTAATGGAAATGTCCATTTACGAGTTTGATATCTGCTACAGACCTTCTGCCAAAATGGGAAACGCAGATTTCTGCTCAAGGTTTCCCTTGAATCAAGATGTTCCTACAAAGCTCGACAGCGGCTGCATCAAAAGCATAAACTACTTCGGTGATTTTCCGTTGGACTATTCACTAATTGCAAGACAAACTAAAATGGATAATTTTCTTTCAAAAGTCGCAGATCACATTGAGAACGGCTGGCCTAAAAAAGTGCATAATGAGTGGCGTCAGATATTCTCATTACGTTACGATTTAGAGATTGTGGAAGGTTGTGTGATGTACCAGGATCGAGTGTTCATACCTATTTCTCTTAAAAATGATATTCTAAGATTACTCCACTCTAACCACAACGGCGTTGTTAAAATGAAACAAATCGCTCGAAGATCTTTGTACTGGTTCGATTTAAATAAGGACATAGAACAGTTTGTAAAACATTGCGAGCCATGCATAAAAATGTCAGTGGTTCCTAAGCCGATTTGTAGTACTTCATGGATTCCGACAAACCGTCCGTTTAGTCGTATTCACGCTGATTTCTTTTTTCTTGAATCAAAGACTTATTTATTAGTTGTAGATAGTTATACAAAGTGGCTTGAAGTGGAGTTAATGAAATATGGAACAGACGCTAGCAAAGTGATTAAAATGTTCTCTGCTATTTTCTCTAGATTTGGACTACCTGACGTTCTAGTAACGGATGGAGGGCCACCATTCAATTCTAGTCATTTTGTTAAGTTTATGGAGCGTCAGGGGATAAAAGTTATGAAAAGTCCTCCGTACAACCCTAGCAGCAATGGACAAGCGGAGAGAATGGTTAGGCTAGTGAAAGATGTATTAAAGAAATTTCTTTTAGACCCGTTGACAAAATCACTTGATGATGATGATAGATTAACATATTTCTTAGCAAACTATAGAAATACTTGTTCGGCATCAGATGATAGATTTCCGTCAGAAAAGCTGTTGAGCTACAAACCAAAGACTCTGGTTGATCTTTTACATCCCAGACGTAGATATAACGATTGTTTAGTTTCAAAAGATTCATCTTCTTTAGGTCCACCTAAAGAAGAGAAGACTTTACCCAATGATAATAGTAAAAGGAAATATGATAGTCTTCCACCTCAGGATCCATTTCTCAATCTATCGCTAGGGGATAAGATTTGGTATAAGAATAATGACAAGCATGCAATTGAGAAATGGGTAGAGGTAAAATACGTCAAAAGAGTATCACCTAATGTGTTTGAAATCTCTTTTGGCAGGCACAATTGCAACGCGCATAGGAATCAACTTAAGATTGTGGATAAGCGACAATCCAGATCGACGATCCGGCTGCCGATACAAAGACAGAAACGAAGGAGAGAATCAATCGAAACTGAAGAAGATTTCCTCGGTTTCGAAGATGAAACGAACGCAGCTGAAAGTGACCTTGCCAGGAAACAAAAGTTTATTAGAACCAGTCCTATCAGAACGCGAAGTGTTTCGCGATCGAAAAAGCGGAAAGATGATTAAGAAAATTGAAATGTTTGAAAGACCCAGAAGCAATGTACACATCAATGAATTGAGTCCTGGGATATGTATTAAACAAACGGAAAGGAAAATGGTAAAATTTAAGATGCTATTAGTATCTGATCGTAAATAACTATATTGTCTAAGTTAATTGTTTTATTAATTTTGAATTTGTTGAAAAAGCTTATCAAAAGATACATACAATGTCAAATATGTGTTGATCTAAAGTTGTAACAAATACAATCTGAAGCATGTAATAATTTGAACTCGAGCACGATAATCTTCATTTTTTTTGCAAATCATTTGTAGTTTAATGTAAGTACTTAAGGGAAAAGGATTGTTATATTCGGGTGAATAGCCAGAACCCCTTCAGAGAGAGTTATGTAAAAACGATAAGTGAGAGAGAAAACGAAAAGTTACTGTTCGGGTTGATCCAATAAACGCAGGCCGAAGTCGGTCTCTTGTCTTTTGAAAGCCAAACCTAGTGGACGTGTTTTTTATTCATAAAGCTTTAGAAAAACCCCAAGTTGAACACTTCACTATGCATAGTGTATAAATGTACCTTCCCCACAATATACAAATTCATGCAATGGCAGGCAAAGAAAGCCCTTCAATTAATAACTGTGGTAGTACTCAAAGAATACTAAGCTGAAGAGAGGCAGCCCTAGTTTCATTGGGAACGTAGAGTCACAAAGAAGAAGTAGAAGAAAAAAGCGTTTTCCGTTTGAAACTTATTTTTTTTTTATTATTTTTTTTTATGTCTTTATTTATGAGATTTTCAGCCCGAGACTGGTTCATCTCAGAACTTATTTTATTTATTATTAACTCCTAAACTACCAAGGGTCCAAAAAAAGTCGGAAGTCCAACTTTGACAAGACATTTCTCGGCCGTTTTTCAACCGATTTCAAAACTTTTTTTTTGCAATTGAACCGGACAGGTTTCAAGATCATCGTCCATTTAAAAAAATATAAAATAGATGCGTCTACCCAGAGTTATTAAGCAAAAGGCACTTCCTAGTTTTTTTGAGAGCGCATTTTTTGCGCACATTGATCAATAAAACAAAATTTAAAGCGATGACATATGGTTTTTTTGACTCTAAATCATGCGTAAAGCTGGAGTGAACATGTTTATGCAAAATTAGTGATTTTTCAGTACACTGATATTATACCTTACTCAAAAAACTGCTAAAATACCCTATTTTTCACATAAAATAAGCAATAAATCAAAATTCAAAGCGATGACATATAGTTTTTTTGGTCTTAAATTGTTCGTAGGATTGTTCTTGACATTTTTGATGAACAATGAAAATGTTCTAATTACACTCTTATTTTGTTTTACCAGGAAAACTACGAAAATTCCATACTATTTACACAAAGTAGTCAACAAAACTAAATTTCAAACGATAACATATAGTTTTTTAGCCTTGAAATGTTCGTAGCAGTTTGGGGGACATACTTGAAGAATAATAGTGATGCTTTCATTACACTCAAATTTTGATTCACTCAAAAATCAACGAAAGTACCACATTTTTCACGCATAGTGGTTAACAAAAATAATGGCTTACAATGCAAAGTAGTTTTTTACCTTTAAATTATTCGTGAAAGCGCACTGGACGTTGTTGATGAGTAAAAGTGATGTTTCCATGACACACTTAATTTATTTTACTCGAAAAGCTACAAAAATATTATAATTTTCGTACAAAACAGTCAATAAAACAAAATTTAAAGCCATAACATGTAGTTGTATGGCCTTATATTTTCCGTTACAATGTACTGGACCTGTTTTTGATAAAATGTTGATGTTTACATTACACTACTATTTTGATTTATAAAAAATGCACGAAAATACCACAAAAAAGCGAATAAGCCAAAATTTAAAACAATGATATTTAGTTATTCAACTTTAAATAAATCGTAATAGGTTAGTGGATTCATTTGAACAACCTTAGTGATGTTTTTATTACACTCATATTTTATATCACTCAAAATACTAGGAAAATACCACATTTTGCACACAAAGTAGTCATCAAATAAAAATTGGAGTCAATGCATTATAGTTTTTTTTTGCCATGAAATTAATTGTAAAAAGTACTATACTTGTTTGATAAACAATAGTGATCAGATAATTATTTTTGATAGCTAAAAGCACTGAGATTTTCACTCAAGTGGAGTACTGACTCACTTTTGTTATTTATAGTTTTATAAAATTATTCATGTTTTGATACAATAAATTAACCTAACATGTTTCATACGGCTTTTCCCATCATACTGATACTCTTTGCGTTGCAATCTGTAATATTTTTTGGGATTTAATATGTTTTTCAGAGCACTATCAAAGTTTCCCCAAAATAAAAATGTGATATGAAAAAAATATTGATCACCCAAAACAATTAAAACTGTTCAATCCTTACATTGCATCTTGTACCGACTTTTTCGAACCCTCTAAGCAGAATACCCTCTTCGAATGAGTGTAATCAGTTTCGTACCTCTTAATTCCGCCCTATGTTGCTTATCCTTTGACAGATACGCGTGTTTCGACTACCACTTGTAATCTTCCTCAGTGTCAGTTACTTTCGTTGATTTTTGAGTGAATCAAAATTTGAGTGTAATGAAAGCATCACTATTATTCTTCAAGTATGTCCCCCAAACTGCTACGAACATTTCAAGGCTAAAAAACTAGATGTTATCGTTTGAAATTTAGTTTTGTTGACTACTTTGTGTAAAAAGTATGGAATTTTCGTAGTTATCCGGGTAAAACAAAATAAGAGTGTAATTAGAACATTTTCATTGTTCATCAAAAATGTCAAGTACAATCCTACGAACAATTTAAAACCAAAAAAACGCTTTGAATTTTGATTTATTGCTTATTTTATGTGAAAAATAGGGTATTTTAGCAGTTTTTTGAGTAAGGTATAATATCAGTGTACTGAAAAATCACTAATTTTGCATAAACATGTTCACTACAGCTGTACGCATGATTTAGAGTCGAAAAAAACATATGTCATCGCTTTAAATTTTGTTTTATTGATCAATGTGCGCAAAAAATGCGCTCTCAAAAAAACTAGGAAGTGCCTTTTGCTTAATAACTTTGGGTAGACGCATCTATTTTATATTTTTTTTAATGGACGATGATCTTGAAACCTGTCCGGTTCCATCGCAAAAAAAAGTTTTGAAATCGGTTGAAAAACGGCCGAGAAATGTCTTGTCAAAGTTGGACTTCCGACTTTTTTTGGACCCTTGGTAGTTCGCGGGAGTTCTTACCCCCTCAGTAGTTTAAGTGTTAACGAGCTTTACAATTCGGGGCTCGTTCATGTCAGGACCTACGGTTTCACTTTACTTTCGAAGGGATAACTAACATTTTGTAAATTTATCGGATTTTTTAAGTTCAATTAATGCCAATCAGCATATCTAACGATCACAAATTAAAGACAGAACCTTTAAACTTTGAGACAATTGTACAACAAAGCGTAACGCGACAACATCGCAAAAATGTCAAATTTTGATTTTTCAATCAGAAATTTCCAACCTTTTGGAAACATTTTTGAAAATGTTATTTTGCTGTGTATGAAAATCGACAACCTATGCAAGCATGAAGTTCAAAAACTATGGTGTAGAAGTGCAAATAATACCTCCATAATTTGATTTTATTTTCAGAGACACTAAAAAATAATTACATAAATACAAGAATATTAGACTTCCATTACCGGGCAAGTGTAGAATTAGCTATAAGTTAAAATACATATAAATATAAACAAAAAAAAAAAAAAACCGGGCTTGATATGTTGTTCGTTTTTTGTTTGATTTTTTTTGTGTGCAAGTGTATTTTGATTAATAAACGCCTTCGGAAAAATATGTTTCAATTATATCACGCTCCAATATATCACGCGAAAAATTTTTTCATTCGTGATATAATCGAAAAAGTATTGTACATTATTTTGAGTGTCTCATCTTTTTCGAGTCCAGTCTTTATTCGTGAATTTTAACTATTGCTAATTCATCACAATAGAAGCCAGAATTCGCGTTTTATAAAACAACTAGCTTTCCCGGCAAACTTTTTCTTGCCAAATTGTGGTGGTTTGACAATTGTTAAGGTCTTACAACATGGCACTGTAAATTGGTTTCATTTCGATCGTGTTGATTTTCTTCCCTGGTCATAAAAATTCAGAAATTAGCACTTTTGCAAAGGTCATCAGTTCCCAACCTACGCCAAGCGAATTTCTCAGGAACTTAAGGTGTTAGGATGAAGTGAAATAGTTTTTCGGATTCTTCACCTCAGGGAGCAATTAAATGTAGTTGTGTTACATACATCAGTGGTTTCCAAACCAGGGTCACAGGTCACAAGAATTTCTCAAGAACCGAAAGTGCTAGAAAAGTACTTCGGGTTGGCCATCTCAAGGATCAGTATCTTCAATGCATTAGAACCTTTTCATATGCCATTGGAATGAGGTGCGTAAATTAAAAATGCGCATAAATAATAAATGGCATAAAAAGAGGGACTTTTATGCATACATTTAGTCATGGCTTTGATGAGAGAATCTAATTCACGAGAACATATCTTGCTTCTGGGCTTTTGAGATGGGACCAAGGGGGTTTCCAGAAAGTACCCATAGTGCTCAAAGTATTGGGGTTTTAAGGGGCTTAGGGTCGTTTCGGGGGATTTCAGGAGCCTTTTAAGAGTGTTCCGGTAGATTTAGTTGGCGTTATAATGGGATTACGGGGATTTTAGGGGCATTTCAAGAGACTTTAAGGGCAATTCAGGAGGGTCTCAGAAGCCTTTAAAGAGCATTACAAGGGGTTTCAGAGGTGTTTTAAGGTATGTCAGAGGCATTTCAGAGACTTTCAAGGGATTTAGATACACTACAAGTTGATTATGGTGACTTTAAGGACGTTTAATTTGGATTAAGGAGGTTTCAGGTATGGGTCTTCGAAATCTCCCTAAAACCCCTGTTCGCGCCCATCGGGCGCTCCGGTGGCGAAAGTGACCCACTTTCCCATAAACGCTTTGGTGCCCCGTTTTCCCCTATAAGAATGAGCAACGCCACTCCAGCTCCCACAAATGTAAACACGGCGACAGCGCGGGACCACTCACCACCAACGATGATTGCGATGATGATTGATGATGACAGCTGTGAGCGAGCGCGCGTCATCGCGTCGGCACCCAGTTGGACGAGCTTGTGCAGGCCGCTCGTGAGTGACCGGTGAGAGGCTTCCCTCAGGCAGTGCACCCAGATGAGTAGAATATTCTGGAATGATTTATTCGCCAAAGTTGGAGAATATTCTAGATGCACGTTGAGGTGCTATATAAGGAGAGCACCAATCCCGACAGTCGAAACAGTTTGAATTGACCCGGCAAACGGTCAACAGTGAAGTGTGTAATATCGAAGTGTATAAGCGTTTGCGTGGCTTCGACAACGCAAAGTTTGAAGTAGAATAAAGTGTTTTCAAGTGTAAACCCGTGTGTTCTTTCTTGCGAGAAAGAAATTCCCGTTTGAGGCACTGCGGAGCCCCAAACATTTGGTCCTTCGAACCGGATCAACGGAGGATTCCTGGTACCCAAGGTCTTGCGAGACTCCATTCCGCCAGGAATCCGAGAACTTCCCGCTTGAGGCACTGCGGCGCCTCAACATTTGGTCCGTCCGAACCGGATACCGAACCTGTGGAGTGGAACCGGCCTACAGTCCCCGGTTCACCGTCGAAGCGTCCTGCTGGTCATCGAGGCGACCAGTCGAGGAATCCCGGCCGGTCTGTGGACGATCGGCACCAACGGTGACGTCTTTGCCGCCGGCAAAGACACCATCCCATCGGAGGGTTTCCGTCGATCGACGAGTCGATCGGCCCCAGCGAAGTTTCCTACTGGTCAACGAGGCGACCAGTCGTAGGATCCCTACCAGTAAACGAGAGGATCGTTGCGAACGGTGACATCCTTGCCGCTGGCGAGGACACCAGCCTATCGAAGAGTCGGTCGGCCGCAGTGAAGTGTCCTGCTGGTCATCGAGGTGACTAGTCGAGGAATTCCTGCCGGTCTGTGGACGATCGGCACCAACGGAGACTTCTTTGCCGCCGGCAAAGACACCATCCATCGAAGGATTTCTACCTATCGACGAGTTGGTCGGTCCCAACGAAGGTTTCTGCTGGTCGAGGAAAGATCAGTGTAATCGAGATCCTTTCCCCTGAAGGATTTTCCGCCGGTCAGCGAGGAGATCGGCACCAGCGAGTTGTTCCCCTGGTCAACGAGGAGACCAGTCGAGGAATCCCTGCCGATCTGTGGACGATCGGCACCAACGGTGACTTCTTTGCCGCCGGCAAAGACACCATCCCATCGGAGAACTTCTACCGATCGACGAGTCGGTCGGTATCAGCGAAGCTTTCTGCTGGTCGAGGAGCGATCAGTGGAAACGAGACCCTTTCCCCTGGAGGATTTTCCGTCGATCAGCGAGGAGATCGGCACAAGTGCGTCGTTCCCCTGGTCAACGAGGCGACCAGTCGAGGAATCCCTGCCGATCTTTGAACGGTTGGCATCAACGGTGACTTCTTTGCAGCCGGCAAAGACACCATCCAGTCGAAGGAATCCCACCGATTGACGAGTCAGTCGGTCCTGGTGAAACGTCCTGCTGGTCATCGAGGCGACCAGCCGAGGAGTTCCGTACCGGTCAACGAGAGATCGGTATTAACGCTGACATCCTTACCGCCGGTGAGGACCTAAACGTATCGGGGAGTCGGTCGGCCGCAGCGAAGCGTCCTGCTGGTCATTGAGGCGACCAGCCGAGGAATTCTGCTTGCTGGTCAGTATACGACGAGCATCAAGAGTGACACTTTTGCCGCCGGTAAAAGCATCCACGAGAAGATTTCCTGCCGATCACCGAGGTCATCGGCCCCAGAAGAAGTGTTTCCCTGGTCAACGGGCGAGAGGAATTACCGCCGGTCAGTGGACGATCGGCACTGGATGTGTCATTCTTGCCGCCGGCAAGACAACCAAGAAGACAATTTTATACCGATCAGCGAGCCTTGCTATCGGTACCGTAAAAGCCTTCTGCTGATCAAGGAGGTATCAGTGGAAGCAGGACAGCCCCTGCTAGTCACCAAGGACAAGATCGTCCGCCGATCAGTGAGGTGTTCGGTCCTAACAAAATCGTTCCCCTGGTCAAAGGAGATCGGCACCGTCGGTGAATTCTTGCGTGGGTACCGAAAAGAGAACTTATCGACCAACCACCGACCGTAGAAGTGAAGATGAGACACCACACACCGGAATTTGAGGCACCCGCCATGCATGAGACACAGCTGCTCATCCATCTCCGTGAGCAGGTCTCGCGGAAGACCCGGCACATCTTGGGAAACCTAGTAGAGGCAGAGCACAACCCGTCGAAGATGACATCATCGCTCCTGCGGGTGTACGAGAAGAAGTTAAGCATGTACTACCAGGAGTACGCCAAGCTTCACCAGGAGATCTTGGATCGCATCCCGGCATCGGAGTTTGAGGATCAGGGGGACCTGGAGATGGACTTCTACCGGCTGCACACCGAAGCGCTGCTAAGGATAGAGCAGCTATCCGCGAGCTTGGCTGGTGAGTACGAACTCAGCAAGAGTGAGCGCCGTGTTTTGGAAAGCTTCCAAAGCAGGCAGCGATCAGAACCTGCTCCGGAGGAGCTCTCAGGCCAGTCCAACGTGAAACCGCTACATCACGTTGCGACAACCGTCAGCAATATGGAGTCCGCTCAGGAAGAGCGCTCTTATTGGTCCAGTGTGACGCCAACAAATCACACTGTGACACCTACCCAGCCACCAGCCAAGTCGCAATCGAGAGATAGCCGAGCTTTTGGTAGCCTCCATAATCGGCATCAGGGGGAGTCCGTCTCAGAAGAACTCTACGACTCATCCAGTCTAGTGCCGCCGGTAAACTCTAAGACGTCCAAGGACCAACCGAATAACGTTCACAGGGAACACGATAGGTCGTCTTGTACAAAGGAACCACGTCACACGACGAGATGTGGCCTACCAAGCACTGAAGATCGACAAGGCGTGGATTGGAAGCGGACTTCCCTCCGGGCAGAGTTCATACCGTCGAAGCTATCCAGCCAGTCCTGTGTGCAGCTATCGAGTGGCACTGCGATCCCCGTCCAGGTAATCCAACCGGCCAGCAAGGATTGGAGATCTTCAGGAAGAGTGCGGATTCGCCACCAACCGCAGTGTGGTAGCGAGGAGCTCTCCGACGCGTCCAGAGTAGAACCGTCGATTCAGGGATCAGACCATCAATCGAAGAACGCTCAAAAGGAGCACAGCCAGACGGTAAGTATCCGGAGTAATCGCCAGTCGGAGTTCGCTCGAGAGGAGCTCTTCGGCTCACCAAGTCATACCGTGAAGTCTGATGGATCAGCAGCCCCTGGTCTACTGCGTGAAATGGATCATCAACACCGCTTGGAGTGCGCTAAAGAGGAACACTCCCAGCAACCAAGTGTGGGACCATATCCAATCGTCCATTCAACGATATCCGTTGGGCATCCCGGATTCGCTTGGAAGGAGCAGTCCAAGCCGACAAGTATCGGGCAGCTACGTCATGAGGAGACTAGCTTCGAGACTATGACAGTGGCAGCCGAGAAGTGCCCAGAACTGGCTCAGGAGAAGCTCTCTGGCCCGTCCAGTGTGGAACAGCCCGTTCACACTGCAACTTTCGTCGAAGGATCCGGCTTCACCTCGAGGATGCAGAATAAGCCGTCAGTAATGGAGCTGTCAAATCCCCCTAGACGTATCACCGAGTCCATGGCAGGCAAGAGGAAATCAGAGTCCGCTCAGGAGGAGCTCTCTGATTTGTCCTGCGTAGAATACCCTCTGCGCACCGCGACACCCGCCGTGGAACCAGAGTACGCTTACAAGGAGTATTCCAAGCCGTGCAGTCATGATCTGCCAGATTCCACTGCAGAAAACCCGAGACACATGAAGATCGATCAGGATGAGCGCTTCAAGCTGTCGCACGTAATGCCACTGTGTAGTGCAACAGCTGCAATCCAATGGGAGATCGTTCTTGACAAACCAAGGCTGCTGTTGGACGAAAAACCATCGCTCGCGACAGTCATCCACCAAGTGGAGTCCGCTCTAGAGGAGCCCTCCAAGCCATCAACATGGGTGATACCTCTAGTTAACCCAGCGATGTTTTCCAAGGGGTCCGAGTTGAAGACCATGGAGTGTGGATCTGTTGCAGCAGACAGCGTGAAAATGGCTCCAGACACTGCTGCACGTGTCACGGTCTATAACAGCAACTACAAGCCAGGAAAGCAACGAGACCTGCTAAGATCGAAGGCCAAGAAGAAGTGGCATACAAAGCCGGCGAAACCACCACCAATGACTTTTGTGAACGATTCGAGATCTTGCTCTGAAATGATCGTCGAGCGATTCAGTCCAGCCAGGGCAGGGCATGCTGGAACTGCAATGTCCAACGTGAAAGAGATGTATTGCGTCATGCTGCCTACGGAGTTAGTACATCGCCAGCCAATACTCAACAGTACGAGGAAAATGGAAGCGGAATGCGCATTGTTTGGCCAGCAATCCGTTCGGCAAGCTGTCGAAGGGCAGTTGAAATTCCGATATAGCTGTCTGTACTGCACCCGGAAGGAGAATTCCAAGTGGCCGATGGAAACCGTACATCGCCAACGAATCCTTGACTTGACTGGGGAAGGAAAAATCCAACCATCACGACGAGGACGGATGTTCGGAAAGATCCTGACGAGTCGACGGGGCCGGATCACAACGTCCGAGGCCATACAGTCCCGGTCGTTAAGTCGCGTTTTTTTGCGAAATAACGTCCAAAAGTTTGGATGCGTCATAATATCCTATGTGCCTTCTTTCCTTGGACTTCGTGACATACCTGCACGTTTGGACGTTATGCCCCGAAAAAATGCGCCATAAAGTCCTGGGACATTATGGCCTCGGACGTTATGATACTGCGCCCGAGTCGACTACCGTTTCAAATGGATTGGAGAGAAGCCAACCGTCATACGATGCCGTTGCTTCGACAGGAATGCTTCCAGCCCGGGGGCAGCATGTTCGCGCCCATCGGGCGCTCCGGTGGCGAAAGTGACCCACTTTCCCATAAACGCTTTGGTGCCCCGTTTTCCCCTATAAGAATGAGCAACGCCACTCCAGCTCCCACAAATGTAAACACGGCGACAGCGCGGGACCACTCACCACCAACGATGATTGCGATGATGATTGATGATGACAGCTGTGAGCGAGCGCGCGTCATCGCGTCGGCACCCAGTTGGACGAGCTTGTGCAGGCCGCTCGTGAGTGACCGGTGAGAGGCTTCCCTCAGGCAGTGCACCCAGATGAGTAGAATATTCTGGAATGATTTATTCGCCAAAGTTGGAGAATATTCTAGATGCACGTTGAGGTGCTATATAAGGAGAGCACCAATCCCGACAGTCGAAACAGTTTGAATTGACCCGGCAAACGGTCAACAGTGAAGTGTGTAATATCGAAGTGTATAAGCGTTTGCGTGGCTTCGACAACGCAAAGTTTGAAGTAGAATAAAGTGTTTTCAAGTGTAAACCCGTGTGTTCTTTCTTGCGAGAAAGAAATTCCCGTTTGAGGCACTGCGGAGCCCCAAACATTTGGTCCTTCGAACCGGATCAACGGAGGATTCCTGGTACCCAAGGTCTTGCGAGACTCCATTCCGCCAGGAATCCGAGAACTTCCCGCTTGAGGCACTGCGGCGCCTCAACAACCCCCTCGAACCCCATGAAACGCAACTGAGACCCTTTGAAACCACCGAGAACGTACTTGCAACACCTCCAAAACCCGTCGAAACTCTCTGCAATGCCTTCGAAAATCCCGAAAACGCCCCTGAGATCTTCTGGTAACCCGCTGAAACCCATTATTGGGAGTTACTGCAACCTCCCTTTGCTCTCTCCTATAAACGTCCTTGGCTACCGTTGTCATCACTATCACATTTTATTATGCACAATATTGGTTCTGATTAGCTCTTTTTATTTTTCTGCAGAACATAAAAAAGTGCATACATTAAAATCGCATCAAAATAACCTGAATAAAAAAAATTTTAGTGTGGAGATACGCTGAAACAGTCAGTGGTTTCCAAACTTCAGTCACGGGTCGCGCGAATATCTCAAGAACTGTAAGTGTGACAATGAAACGAAAATGTTTTTTTTTTCTAATTCTACGCCTTTGGTACTACAGCACCTACTAAAAATCTATCTCAGTAGTTCCCAAATAAGAGGTCACAGACCATCAATTTTTCAAGCACTGAAAGTACTAAAAAACAGTGCAAATGTTTCTCGGATTGTGCATCCCACGAAGCAGTATTTTTAATACAGATGCATTCCAAAGGTTCTACAGAAATGCACGTGGCCCGAGACTCCATATTAAGAACCACTGAGGTTTTCACCATCACTAAGTACTTTTTACGACGCAGAATTCGAAAAACATTTTCATTTTTCCTCACTTTTAGGCTTTTATGAAAGTACCATGGTCCGTGACCTCCGCCCGGAAGCCGCCAAGCTTTGAAACACCAATTTATTCTAATAAATGATCCTTGAGATGCAGAATCTGACAAACATTCACAGCTTGTCCTATGACTTCAGTTCTTGCGAAATTAGCATGATCTGTGACCTCGGCCCTGAAGCCACTAAGCTTTGCAACGCCTCTGAAAACTATTTTCGATTTTTATCGCACTTTAGACTTTTGATAAATTTGTATGGACCGTAACGCCAGATTGGAAACCCCTGAAGTTTACAACACCACTATAGTGTAATAAGAGCTCCTTGAAATGCAGAATCCAACAAACAACCAAACCTCTCCTGGGGCTTGTAGCGGTCAGGAGATTTTGTATATATTTTGTAAATAAGTTTGTAAATATTTAAAATAAGATAGATTGTAAGAGAATACAATCTGTCTCAGATAATTCAAATTTGTAAATATCCCTTAGCTTGGGCAAACGAAAAGCATTCATTAACAAACGCTTCCCGAGGTCGAGGCCATTTGTTTTCTGGATAAGGTGGGAAAGGGAAAGCAGCACGACTATCGGTCAAGTTATCCGCATAGCGGTGTAGTCACGATGTAACACGAAGGGTTCGGGAAATGACGTACTTCCGGGTACGTCCGAGATCATTCACTTTCCCTTATCTGAGGCTACAAAGACTCGATCATTTCGTCCGTGATCGTCCAAAGAATTGGAAGTGTTCGCGTTTGTTTCGTAGATTTTCGTGAGCCAAAGTAGGTGTTAAAGTGATGTTTGATATAGTTAAATTGTCTAACTTGTGTTTCGTTCATAGTAGGCCAGAAGTGTGCGTTAAGAACTGTGTGCGATTGAGAAGTAGTAGAAAGATCAAGCCAAGGTGAGAAATTGTGCTCTAAGCGTGCTCTTGTGCCAGTGCTTAAGTTTCGTATCCCGCCAGTTTCTCTTCAAGCCGCAGTTCGCCGCGCTCAAGCGCGACCGCTTCCTCCCCAACGGACGAGAAGTACCCGGCAACCGCCAAATAGCCGGAAGCGGACGGATCCGTCACCATATCGGTCCGAGAAGGCCCGGGGACCTTCAAGTGGACGAGGTCCACGAGCTGGTTCGCCAACAAACCAGCCGGGCAGCATCAATTGCCACAAACCGCCATTGCATAGGGCACGCCAACTGCCATTGCGATCACGCGGTGACGAGCCGATCAACGACCAACGACCGCCATCAATCAGCCAAGCCGCCGGTGAGTCAACGACCCGGCCTGCAGGTCATCGACTGCGAAGGTTCGTAAGCAGAACAGATCGGTGAGTCAACCTTTCCTTTTTTTCGAGAAGTGCGGCGTCCGCTGAGGGCGCCGCGGAGGACCTTTTTTGCCAGTCAAAAGACTGAGTATGAAGTGCTGAAAAGCCAAAACAACACCTCCTTTCGGAGATCGGATTCCTTCCGACAGCGTCTTGGGGGACCAACGTCTTGGCCCCGTGAAAATGCGTGCGTGAGCCGTCTTCGCCACCACTGCAGGAAAGCTTTGTCACCAGGAGCGCAGACAAATACGAAGCTGAGCTTCCAGCAAATGTGACGTCACGATACAGAGCACTGAGCACAGTTAGGAAGAGAGAGGGAGTGGCTAGGGAAATCGCACACATGCTAGGAGGTAGAAGATAGAGAACGAACACAAATACGAATAATGAATTCGAATTGATGTATACCCGTGAACATGTATGTCATCTTAGGAAATAAGTCAATATAGTCATATAAGTGAATATATTCGTATCAGTTTCGTCAAACCCCAAATAAATGTGTTATTAGTTTCCATCCTAGCAATATGATTTTTTAATTGTATTTAGCATCACTGCGCGGTTTGCTGTAGTTTCGTGTCCCGTCCTCCACACGTAGAGTTTGATTGGGTTATCTTATGAGTGTCTTCCAGCTCAGTGAGGGATCTGGTGGTGAGAAGAGAGAGTTCTGCCAGTGATGAGAACTTCTTTTTAGTGGGATCGTAGGGGTTCAGGTGAGATCTCTCACCGTCGTCTCTGAGTGTCGTCGTGTTTGTGCTGTTATGTTGTGGTAATAGGGATTTCCCGTTTGGCCGTTTTAGATCGTAGCCAGCTGGATCGATCCATAAATCCTTTTCAGGAAAATAAATGGACTCGCCCTTTGGGAGTCTCATCCGGGCAATTTAAAATTGGGCTCGTGGTCTCCTTTCGAGGAGTGGCGCATAAGCCACGTGTTTTATGCTGGATCGCCCAGCAGCGGCTACAGGCTTACGGTTCTTGCAAAATCAGTTTGGGAACCACAGAGCTTACTTACCTTACCGGTCACACTAAGTGCCCTGTGCTGTACGTAGAAGTCGTCTCCACGTCTTCTTCTACCGGTATACCGGACATCCTCATGACGTGATCCACCCACCGTAGCCTCCCGATTTTCACGGTGTGGACGATGGTTGGTTCTCTCAGCAGCTGATGCAGCTCGTGGTTCATTCGCTTTCTCTAAATCTCATCTTCCTTCTGCACTCCACCGTAGATGGTACGCAAAACACCTTCCGTTCGAAAACTCCAAGGGCGCGTTGGTCCTCTGCAGAGTAGAGTAGTGCTTCGTGCCCATAGAAGACATCTGGTCTAACCAGCGTTATGTGGATGGTTAAATTCGTGTGCCGGATCTTTGTTTGATCGTTAAGGTCTGCGGAGTCCAAAGTGAGCTCGATTGTCTGCCACAACGCGTCTCTGGATTTCTCTGCTGGTATCGTTGTCAGCGGTGACCAGTGAGCCCAAGTACACAAATACTTCAACCGCCTCGATTTGAAATTGTGAGCTATAATATCAACACATCGGCAAAACCAAGCAGCGAAACGGACTTCGTGAAAATCGTTCCACTCGTGTTTATCCCCGCTCTCCTAATTACACCCTCTAAAGCAATGTTGAACAGCAAGCACGAAAGACCATCACCTTGCCGTAACCCTCAGCGAGATTCGAAGGGGCTCGAGAGTGTCCCTGATATTCGAACTACGCACATGACTCGATCCATTGTCGCCTGGATCAATCGTATAAGTTTATCCGGGAATCCGTATTCATGAATAATTTGCCACGTGGGCACGTTGTATTCGCGTCATTTCTTCAACATCTGGCGGATGGCGAACATCTGGTCCGTTGTAGCGCGTTCACCCATGAATCGAGCCTGATATTGCCCCACGAACTCTTTTGCAATGGGTTTAAGCGGAACTATTGAGCTGTATATTGTAATTAGTGCTTCTTGAGACGCAGAATTCTGAAATCATTTACACCTCCTAGGGCTTTCGGTTCTTGCGAAATAGGCATGGCTCGTGATGATCCAGGCTTGGAAACCACTGAACTATGCAACGCCACTATATTGTAATAAAAGCTGTTAGAGACGCAGAATCTGAAAACAGTTTGGCAACCCCTAAGGTTTACAACACCACTAATAAGGCCACTACGGCCCTTGACCCCATCTTGTGAACCACTGGGAATTTGGCGCAAATAAAACCGCGTGATTTGGGGCTTCAGTGTATTTCAGCGTCGTATGAACCATACAAGCAAAGAGATAGTAATTGTCAAGGCTGTGGGTTACACGTGCATGAATGCCGGAAGATTGACTTACGAAGATAACATTCAGTGGAGAACCAGAGAAATTCCAGCAACTTCGGGGTGAACTGCGTATACAATGGCTGCTTGCAGTTGAGAAAGTCCTGGTGGCATTTAACATCCAGGGGAACTGGAAGCGATTAGCAATTGGCCCTGATACGAGTCCAGTGGAGAACAAAAAGGAATTTCTTTCAGCTTAATAAAAATGCGATGAAAAAGCAACATTTCACAGTACTTAAGTAACATTTATAAGTTAATGTGTACTAATACTTTCTACAATTGCTCTACAATCTACTTCGTTTCTAGTCTACTAACAGTTTCACTTAAAAATCTCTCCTTCCTAAAACATCAAGTTTCGCTTCCAAAAAGGCTTGTCGGTGCATTCTGCTTCATCAATGGTATGCCTCACTAACGCTCTTACACAGGTCTCTCATCAGCACGCAATCAATTTAGAAATTAGTTATCCAATAGTAATGTACACTCGTTCATCCCTTTTTTCCGCACAATCACTTATCACATTCAACTTGGATTTTTCTTTTGTAACACAACGGCAATTTTAAAAACTTGAACCTAACGATAATCATGGTTTTGTCGAGATAACTTACTTAAATAATTCGAATGATTCGGTTCGGTGCATGTGAATGTGGTTGCGTGTTGGTTACAACAACGGTTGTTCATAAATAATAAGGAATCTGGTACGCGACTTTCCGTTCGCATTGATCAAGCTTAGCTACTAAGACAGAGTGGTGGTGGCGGTATAACAATGAATGATAAAATGAAGACAACGAACGACGACGACGACGACGACATGGAGTGCGACGGAATGGGTGGAACTTTCGGTATCACGAGGAGGGCGGAGGACTCCGAACAGGGTGGAGTCACTCACCGGGAGCTCGTACTTAAAATATCAGAACTCTCTAGGGCTGCCGGGTGGTACGGACCTCACTTGTGTGGCAACTGCGTGGCCAGGTACTGCTTGTACAGTCGCTGCTTGCAGAACTGGTAGAATTCGATCTCGCGGGTGAAGTTTCGTCGGACCAGTTCCTTGATTTCGTGACTGACCGGGGGTTTGAAGTTGTTCTTGTTGATCTTCTGCAGCAGGTTCACTTCGTTGAAGTACACGTTGGTGGCACCGGAGAAGAACTTGGGCACGTATCGCTCCAGCACTGCGAGGGTGGTGTTGAGATCCTCTAGGACTCCTACGACGGCGTACTGGCTTTCGACGGCGTATTTGGCACGCTCCAGGGCTCCTTGGCTGTTGAAGGGGCTGCGGGGGATGAAAGAGATTTCATGAGTAAGACTGGTAAAACCGGTCTAGGAAGAGACTTACAGGCATTGTTCATCGTGTCCGCAGAAGAACAGAGTTTGCCGACGGTGATCGCCGATACCTTCGTGGATAGCTCCCTGGGCGTAGGTACACTCCGGGTCTCCCTGAAGTACGCAAGTTTCGAAGTCCTTCTTCAGCCAGCGTGGATCCGGCAGTGGTAGATCGGGGAAGGCCTGTTTCCGTTCGACGAAGTACCATGGAGCTCGGACGTAGTAGTACCAGCTGATGATTCGCTCGACCGGATCGCGTACCATATTGACGTAGATGGGCATCGGAAGGCCAAACCGGGTGAAGTTGGTGTAGCAAACGTGCTTCACGTACACGGACGGCATTGGAAGGTCGGATACCATTTCGGCGAGTTCCTGTTGACGATCCGGGGATAGTCGGATCACCTCCAGGCGCTGGACGACATCCCGGTGAAAAGTGTACTCGTTGCGGATGGCCAGACGACGGAGCAGCTCCATGAACGTTTGGCTGCCGACTTTGGGGACTCGGTTGAAGAAAATGATTGGGACTTCAGCGCGACGGGTGTTGTTCAGATCACGAGCACTGAGCGTTTGCATCTAGAAATGAGACGAAGATATGATGGGACATTAGATTTAGAATATTAAAGTAATTTTACTGTTTTTATTTTCAACTATGTTTGGCCATACTGTCATTAGAATCGTCAACTTTCTCTACACATGAAGCCATCATCCGCGAATCGAAAATATATGTAACTCATTATTCAAAAATTCTCCCACAACATTCTGCACGTGCATTATTTGTTTTGAAAATCTTCTTCGTTAGATAAACATTTTTGATATTACAGATACTCCCAACCATCAACCTGATGCACGTTTATCAAACCCACATCAAGCTAAGCAAACCGTAACTGTGCGGGATTGTTTGTTGTCATAATTTTCGCTAACAAGATAAACCTGCAGCGGTAGCATCATCTCGACGATCCGCACATGAACTAAATCATTGTGCACAAGTGGAACAAAAAGCTCCACCAGCAGCTACCCCAGGAAAAAAAAAAAAAACTCGCGGAGAAAGATTCTTTACAAGAATCTATGGCACAGCACCTAGCGGTCCCTTTGGGGTGTTTTATGAGGGACCATTTTTTTGGACGTTCTGTTCTCGTTGTTCATGTGCTCCAGCCGCGGGGTGAAGGTATGCACAAGCTCGTTAGGGTTCTTCCCGGTATGTAAGTGGCGCTGCACTCGGGGCTCTAGTGTCTGCTGTTCTCGTAGTCCTCGGATATGTGTGCAGGGTAATTCGCCTGTGCCAGCCTTGCCAGGGTTTGCTTTGGGGATTCCGATTTTTTTCCCTGAAAAGCGCAAACGTACCTACAAGATGTTGTCTCATTTACATACGTCTTTTGGCCCGGTCCTCCTGCATGTGCAGCTATAAAATGCGATTCCGGCGCGCGCGAGGATTCGGGAAGGGCACGTACTCTCTTCTGTGGCAGGACCACCATATGGGGCAAAACTGGAAGGGTGGTGGTTGGTGACACAAAACGATGACACCGCATGAAACTCATAAATTTGGCTCGTTTTTTTTTGTTCGGTGGGTACGTCTGGCGGTACAAATGGTTGTTATTTTTATGGCAGTGCTTGCGCGTGAGGATTCGGTTGTGTGGCGTAAATTCGCGGGATCAACAACTTTTCTGCTGGGAGCAATGTCCATCACTTGCCACTCGTGGGAATGGTTGCCAATTTGAAGTTTTGGTGTACTGTTGAAAATGCTTTGACATTCATATGCATAACAGAAACACGTTTGAAGAAAAAAATGAGATTAAAACTAGTAAAAGAAATCTACATGCTCTGGTGGGAATCGAACCCACGACTCCCAATTTGCTAGAAAGTCGCTACTATTCCTCCAAGCCAGAGATCAACTTGACCTACTTCGTCGTCTGATGGTGTAGAACTGAGCTCGATTCCACCATCGCATAGAGTTGGCTTCTTGTTACAATCTAATCCACGGGATACTATAGCCAAGAATGGTTACCCTGTATCAGGGGTTTTCATAACGTATACCGTGGTTCACTCAATGCACAGTGGGAAAAATCGACCCAAAAAACGGATCTTTTAACGCCGCTGGTTTCGGTACGTGAAGTAGACCATTTCTGACGTTAAAAATTACGAGCAATCGATTGGTGCTAAGTTTATTCACCGCACGACACGGGAAGTGGTCCATTTTGCCCCATTTTGCCCTTTTTTCATACAAAAAGATAATAAAAATGTACTTTCAAACAACTAACACGACTGTAGATCACTGAAAATAGTTGCTGGTGTAATTGGAAGTTGATAGGAATTATAGGAATACATGAAAGATCCTTTCAAATGCTTATTTTACCCCATATGCCCCAACAATTGCTGGATATTCACATTTTTTCCTAATTATGAATGGATTTTTAATGTTAGTGATTTGAAGCTGATTTGTTTGGCATGAACAAAAAGCGCTAGATCTGTTATCACCAGAATCATCATCGGGAGTTGTCCAATTTGCCCCATTTTGCCATATTTTCATGAGAAAAATAGATTTAAAATGTATTTATGAAAAACAAATACTGCTATGGAACGTTAAAATTAGTTTTAGGTACAATTGGAAGCTAACAGTTATAATGCGCTTTTATGATAGATATTTTCCCTATTTTACCCTACATGCCCCTAAAACTGCTGGATAATAACATATTTTGTATGATTTTGTTATGTCGCTGGATGCAAAACATGAAGCCCTGGATCATTTATATACAAATACGGTTTATCGATTAATGGTATAAATAGCTGTCCATTTCACCCCAATTTGCCCTGATTTTTGTTATGCAATGAATAAATCAATTTGTCCTGATTTTTTGTCAAATAAATTAATTAATTAATTTCTCTCATTAGCATTGGTACTGAAACCAATGTTATCAAAAAGACTATTTCTATAATTTCAGCTTTTAATGGGGAATTAAGGGCATAATAAGCATTTTATAAAATATCGCGTCTCAAAGCACCTAATTATACATATTTAAGATGCCTCATTTAATCAGTTGTGTGCATATTTGCCACAAATTAAGATTAGGATGACTGCTTATTATACCCTGTATTCCCCACCAAAGTCATATGTTTTAACAGTCCTTTCGATTACATTGGTTTCAGTACCAAAAGTCCATCAATTCGGACATAAGCAAATTCGGGAAATCAATTCATTCATGAGGCTACAACAAATCAGAGCAAATTGAGGTAAAATGGACAAGTATTTGCACCCTCCGGTGAATGATTTTAAAGCTAATCGATAAACCGTATTTGTATATATCAAAAATGATCTATGACTTCTTGTGTTGCAACCAGTGACATTATAAAACACCATAAAAAATGTTGTCATCCAGCAGTTTTAGGGGCATGTAGGGCAAAATAGGGTAAATATCTTTTATATATGCGCATGATAACTGTTAGCTTCCAATGGCAAGTAAAACTTAATTTCAACGTTCCATTACAGTATCTGTTTCTTATAAATACATTTTAAATCTCATTTTTCTATGATAATAGGGCAGAATGGGGCAAATAAGACAACTACTGAAGATGATTCAGGTGATAACAGATCTAGCGCTTTTTGTTTATGCAAAAAAAAAACAAATTCAAATCAGTTACATTAAAAATCCTTTCATAATCATGTAAAATTCACAATTTCCAGCAGTTGTTGGGGCATATGGGGCAATATAAGCATTTAAAAGGATCTTTCATATATGTTTATGATTTTTATTAACCTCTAATTATACCTGCATCTATTTTAAACGATCTACATTCGTGTTAGATGTTCGAAAGTACATTTTGATTCTCTTTTTGTATGAAAAAAGGGCAAAATGGGGCAAAATGGACCACTTCGCGTGCCGTGCGGTGAATGAATTTAGCACCAATCGATTTCTCGTACTTTTTTACGTCAGAAATGGTCATCTTCACGTACCGAAACCAGCGGCGTTAAAAGATCCGTTTTTTGGGTCGATTTTGCCCACTGTGCAATGCATCGAGATGCCTCTTGAGTTGTGAATATATGTACTTTAAGGTTGATGAAAACATTTAATAAATAAATTTCAAAAAAATCATCAAGTGTTTCCTGTGTACAAAAATTATACAAAACTGTCAATTTCTCTTCGTGAACTCCTCTAAGAATCTTGAAACGAATATGGCTTGTATTTTCTGAAACGTGCAGAGGATTTTTTAACTATCTCTGAAGTAATTTATTTAGAATCTGAAGAGAAGTTTGCTTTTGATTTTGATGGGGATTTTTCTTAGATATTTCATGAAAGAACACCTCCTGAAATCAGCCAAAAATAACAGTTACCAAAAATCATTCAAGCAATTCGCCAGGAATCAACGTAGTGCTTCATTGAGTATCTCGTCAGAAATTCACTCGACGCCAGGGTCGCCTATTTTCCTGGAAAACTTAGGTGGATGTTTTTGTTTTTCCCTGACTCCACTTACTTTGAAGAATCATAACTGAAGAATGAAGCATCGTTGAAACAAAGTTTTTTTTTAAGAAAATGAAAGCAAATTTTCTCAAAAATCCAAACAAATATGAACTGGAAAAAGTTTTCCACAAAATTTTCCACAGTTGAGAAAATTCGTATAGAAAGCCGGAAAAACTATGCCCGAAATCTTGGAAAATTTTGAAAAATATGTTTTTGAGGAGGTTATTTCATAAGTTTTGATCGCAGAAATTTTTGGAATGCACTATTTTTTTCGTTTTTGAGTAATGGCCAATTTTGTTGAAAAATGTCCTATATGCTCGTTTTACCCTTATTCCTAGCCAGTCTTGAGTTTCGTATGAAAAAAAGCTTTTTAATTTACAAAAACTTACGACTGTTTGCCAAGAAGGATATCTCAGGAGGATAAATCTATTGCAGTAGTTGAAGTGGTTACGTGATTTATTATCATATCCATTTTACCCTTGTTCCAAACATATATGGAGTTTCACATGGCTTTATTATCTGCAATGAAACTAATGCTTGATTTATCATGAAGGGTGTCTCTGAAGAAAACATGTTAAGACAATTCTTGCAATACGACCCGCGGGAATGATTTTTTAAAGAGAAAATTTAATGATCACAGATGTTTTCGAATGACTTTAAAGATATTTTTGTAGAAACTTTAAAGTGAGTAGCCAAAGGAATGTACTCAGAAAATTTCGAACGCACTTCTAAAGGAATAATAACTTTTTGAACATAAGTTCAAAGAAATTGCAAACGGAATGCCTAATTTCCTAATTCCAAAAGAATTCCCATTGAAATTTTGGGAAAAAAACTTTTTAAATTGGGGAAAGAATCTTCAGAGTAATTCACAATAGTCGGAAAAAATAAAGTTCGACTAAAACTCTTTTCATGTGTTTAATCGAAGTTATAGGTTGTCTAGATACGCTATATAAAATTTACAGGGTTTCAAAATGGGTATTCAAAAATTACGTAACTTCAATAATTTTAAAAACTGTATACATCAGTAAACCTCACAATTTTTTTCGTTTATTTTTGTTAGAACCTGGTTGAATTTGATCGAAAGTTGATAAAAAACATGACTTTTTTTTTAAATAGCTTTAACTTGAAAAGCAACATTTTTTTGCAAAATATTTAAACGTTTTTATGCGGTCCTAAGCATGGTGTTCAGGATGTACTATTGGAAATTGCGGCGGCACATGACGACACGAATCGTTTTTCAACTTAAAAATTACCAAAATTCCTAAAGTACAATGTATGAAAATTTGAAAATAATAAAATATTTGACATATTACGTGCATTCAAACTGTCCAACAACAAACTTTCATATGCTGGATAACAATAAACATATGTTCCATTCTCAAAATATTAATATTTTACATTTTTCGATTTATTTTTAATTTTTCATTTTATGACTTAGGCCACTTTGGCAGTGAAAATATCATTGAAATGCAAAAGCTGGTATGCTTTTAACGAAGAATCATAAAAGTACAATTCATTAAACTTTGTTATAGGCTAAAATAAAGTTTAATAATATCAAATAAGTTTTGTGTGATTTTGGCCACCCCTTTTGGAGCCCGACGAATGTGGAATTGCTGACCCAAAATTAATTACAAATATACGAAGCAGGATTTTTTTCGAAAGAAAATCCGGAATTTTTTGTTAACAAAATAGTAGAATAAGCTCCCACAGAAATAGCCGATAGAATTTGTTGAGATGTTTATGATGAAGTTTTCCTGCAATTTTCCGCAAGAAATGCCAAGGGAATCACTGAAGGAATTGTCAAGAGAATTATGCTGAAATAGTTGTTTTACAAAAATGTATACAAAACCCATGTAACATTTTTATAGCCATTTAGTCAAATAACCTAATACCTTTTATTTTTGATTTATGACAGTTCTAAGAACGTCTTCTAGTCTATTTAACTAAAAATGTTACTTGGGAAGACAATCATTTTCTCACTCATCAATTTTTTCAACAGTTTTCAGAATTTCCTTTTGACAATCAAAAAAAAATTCAAACGTTTTTCTTGATATCTCCTTTTGACAGCTGGGCAACTATTAGCTCTGCCCAGAACAAAATCTGACTAGGGGTTATTGAACAAATCACTCCCATACAAAATTTAAGTCAAGTTTTATATAGGTTTTCTGACATCTAAGTTCATGATTTGGATTTCGGCCCAGTTTGGCGTACAGATTTTGAATATGAAATAATCTCACCGCCGCTAAATAAGCCAATAGCCAAAAAAATCACTCCATAAATTTCCGAATGAATTTCTAAAAAGTTTACGAATGGAATTTCAAAGTAATTATAAAAACAAAACCCAAGGGAATTTCCAAAAAATCTAAAAATAAATCCCGAACTAGATGCCGGAGGAGTTAAAAAGAATTTTTTTGAGGGAATTAAAAAAGAAATGGCTTATAGAATTTTCATTGATTTATCGAAGGAATACAAAAAAAACTACCGTAGAAGCATTTGCTGACTAAATTCAGTTGAGAATTTCCAATGTAATGTTCAACGGATTTACCACAGAAATGTCCAAAAGAATTGCCGACTTTCCAAAAATCACTTTATGATATGCTTTATTTCCCTAAGAAATTACTGGAGCACTGATATATATATATATTGCCCTTTACTGGTATTTATCATGGTATTTATCATATTTATTTATAGGGGGCCCATATAGCCGAGGCGGTAAACGCACGGGTATTCAGCATGACCATACTGAGGGTGACGGGTTCGATTCCCGGTCGGTCCAGGATCTTTTCGTAAAGGAAATTTCCTTGACTTCCTTGGGCATAGAGTATCTTCGTGCCTGCCACACGATATACGCATGCAAAATGGTCATTGGCAGAGGAAGCTCTCAGTTAATAACTGTGGAAGTGCTCATTGAACACTAAGCTGAGAAGCAGGCTTTGTCCCAGTGAGGACGTTACGCCAAGAAGAGGAGAGAGAGAGGTGGTATTTATCAGATTTGTCATAAACATACAGAAAAAACTTGCAGTTAGAAGGCACTGAAGGTTGCTAATTGACAAATTGAGAGATGAATTTTTGAAAAAAAAATCGCGTTCTGGTGGGATTCGAACCAACGACCCCGTATTTGCTAGACCGGTGCTTTAACCAGGAACTAAGCCACGAACCATCTTTATTTTGGCTTAGATGTCAATCCACAATACACAGATTGACATCTAAGCCGAAAGAGAGATGGTTCGTGAAAAAAGGAATGTTCATGGTGAGGACTCCGGTTTAGTTTGGCTTTCTATTCCGCAGAATCATTACCTGTGTGGGTTCGAATCCCATCTATCAATTTGTCAATTAGCAACATTCTATGCTTTCTGACTACAAGTTTTTCTGTAAATTACTGGAGGAATTTTAAATTAAATAAGTTAAGAAATTTTCAGAACCGAAACTCGTTAGAATTTCAAAAGAGATCATCAAAATCAATTCCCGAGGAGTTTTTTTTAATGGATTGAGTCGGAGAGAATTCTCAAAAAAAAAACATTAATTTAAAAGTGCCAAAGTGATTTTTACGTAATTTATCGAAGGAATTACAAAATAAATTACCGAAGAAATTTTGAATAAAATTGCAAAAGAAATTTTCTTGTTAATAACCTGCCGTGCCAATGGCCCATATAGCCAAGGCGGTAAACGCACGGGTATTCAGCATGACCATGCTGAGGGTGACGGGTTCGATTCCCGGTCGGTCCAGGATCTTTTCGTAAAAGGAAATTTCCTTGACTTCCTTGGGCATAGAGTATCTTCGTGCCTGCCACACGATATACACATGCAAAATGGTCATTGGCAGAGGAAGCTCTCAGTTAATAACTGTGGAAGTGCTCATAGAACACTAAGCTGAGAAGCAGGCTTTGTCCCAGTGAGGACGTTACGCCAAGAAGAGGAGGAGGAGGAACCTGCCGTGCCGAAAGAATCCCCAATAAAATTTCCAACTCAGGAATTTCCAAAGGATGTGCTTGATTTGGATAATTTACTTTCACATGAACACTTTTCGATAAAAGCACGTGAGTTAGAATGGCAGCTACACAACATGCCAATTCTTCACTACACCACGAAACTTAACAGCAAAATGTTTGAAAATTTTCAGATAATTTTGCAGACCTTGTTGCAGACTTGCTTATGTTGGATTCAGATTCGTGAGCGTTTTGGGCAGTTGGGTAACCTATTACCCTATATAGGTATCCCCGGGGCAAAACGCTCTCACGCTTTTTAGTTACATAAATGATTTTTTTCCCAGATGCAAGCCCAAGAATGACTACAACAATCAAAGAGAAAGCGTAGAAAACGATGTTTTTCTACGTTTGGAAAGATTATCTAATTTTAAGGGCACGGAGTTCAACTACCATCCGCCTCCTACACCTTCCATTTCTACCGTTAATAGTTAGAAGGAGCCCCGTGGTGTTTCATTAGAATTCGAAGCGGGAAATGCCAGAGATGGTTTAGCCCCACCTCAAAGTGGGTTTCCGCCAACAATTTTTCGTAATATAAACTACAGTATTGTAGAATGGGCTGCAAAACGGTGAGTCGATAAGGAGAGCGTCCAACATAGCTCTGGTCCTCACAAGTTCCTACCTCATGCTTCCACGGGTCAAGCGATGACAAAGATCGCCAGCTAAGAGTTGTGTGCTTAGCTGGTAGTGCAGCCTGGGCACTGTTGTCCTTCTGACTTCAGTTAGATTGAGGAGGTACGACCCGAGCGTCTGTTCAACAAGGAGGTGCGGCTCAAACAGCGTCTGTTCTGGCATCCAGCGGCTGAATATGAAACGCTGTATCGCGTCAGCTATACCTAAGGTGGCAGCCCCACCAACGCGATGTAGGCAGCGCGACCCCGGTAAGGTAGCCTGTCGAAGCCTTTCAACACTACGAAAAATGAAGTAAGAAAAATTAATTGTTGAATTCCTGTTGGAGTCAAATTGGAAATAAAAAAGCAAACAATTTTGTTTTCCATAACTCAAAAACCACACGTTTTAAGAGAATAGCCGTGTGGATCGTTTTTTGCAACACGACAATAAATAGCCATCAGATTTTTTCAAAAAAAAAATTGTTTTGAACTCAATGGAAATTAAAAATTCAGGTAATGTTTAGTTCTGTGTCAAATTTTCAGCTCAATCGGTTCATGGACTCCAAAGATATAGTTCTCCGAAAATGGCTATTTTGTATGGAAATCAGTAAATGTTTACTTTTTTTCTTTCCAATACTGTATCTTCCGGTACGAAAAATTCTCGTAAAAGAGTTATCCCTCTATGGTTGGCTTTTCGGTTCGGTTAAATTAAAGGCGGGGTGATACTGTTCGTACTGCTACGATTGTACCGCTGGTTGCTTGGCGTAGGGCTGTCGTTGTTGTTCATCAAACCCGACATCCCTACGTCAAGCAATCGGCGATACAAACGAAGCGGTATCCCTATAACCTCCCTGAAAAAGACCCAAACCAAGGGTCGAAACGTCACACAGTGGGCTAAATCGAGCCAAAAAAACGGAACTTATTTTTATCGCTGGTTTGAAGCAATAAAAAGTAAGTATCCGTAAGTATCCCGAAAAAAAGGAAAAAACCACGCTTGATTGATTGGTGATGGTCTCGTGACCAGCAGGTGTAGGGGAGTAGCCTCTAAGGCCACTGTTAGGTCCCGAATCTGGTTTCAGGTTACGCACCAGGCTATTTTCAATCAAGTCAACTTAATATAGAGTGCGACATATCATTTCATGTCTATTTTTGGTAAGGATGTTGGTGATGACTATTTAAGACCTCACAGATCCTGGTCCAGGTCTTCCGGAACCGGATTCCGGCCATTTCTGCTGAAGGCAGCTGAATATACGGTGTGGCATATCAATTCATATCTATTTTCAATAAGCATGTAAGTGGTGACTACTTGAGACCTCACCGAGGTCATATGGCCACTTCCGGATCCTGGCCTGGTTCCTCCGGATCCAGATTCCGGCCATTTCAAATGAAGTAAGTTGAATATACAGTGCGACATATAATGCCATGTCTGTTTTTGGTGAGGATGTTAGTGATTACTATTTGAGACCTCACAGTGGTCATAGAGTCACTTCCGCATCCTGGTCCAGTTCCTCCGGATTCGGATCCTGTCCATTTCAAGTGAAATCAGCCTAATAAATGGTGCGACATATCAATTCATATCTATTTTCAATAAGCATGTGAGTATGGAGACTATTTGAGACTTCACCGAGGTCATACGGCAGCGCTTGAAAATTGAAGCGTTTTACCTCAGACGAATCAAAATTTTCTCTTCTTTGACCGGCGCTTTTCAACCCAAAGCGGTAGCAATATGCCTTCATTGGCCAACATGCTTCTGAAGCAAGTGGGAGCGGGAGCAATAAAAATTACGAGTGAGAGTGAGGAACGACGATTCAGCGCCGTGCGGCTCTCTGAATCTCTCTCTTCGCCGGTGTATACGGCAATGAATATACCTGATTTTTATCTCGTTATTACAGTGCAAATAACATAAACTCGAATTAAATCGATTATAATAGTCACGTCCGTCATTCTCTTATGGACAAATTGATTGTTTTCACATGTTTTGAGCAAAACATAAGTCCACTGAATCATTTACGCATCTTCAGCCTCACCGCAGCAAGTGATAAAAAATAATCGTTACCAGTCAATATGCTTCACCAGCCAACCGACCGATGAGGAATAGTGGTCGCGTTTGGTTCGGTTTCTCTCTGCTCCCTGTGCGTGTTCGTTCGTAGTGATGGTTGGCGCTGATGACTGATCGTATCCCTCATATTCACTCGATTTCAAGCACTGTCATACGGTCACTTTCGGATCCTGGTCCAGTTCTTCCGGATCCAGATTCCAGCCATGTCAAGTCAATATAATTTCATATCTATTTTTGGTAAGAATGTAAGTGGTGACTGTTTGAGACCTCACATGGCCACTCCGGGATCCTGTTTCAATTCTAATTTAATTCACCACTTGAAATGTTTCAATTCACCACTGACTGTTGCAATATGGTGTTTAACAGCGGTAGTGTTGCCATCGTGTATTGGTTTGCAACCTTACTCAAGTGGAGATTCAATTCCTTACACAACTTTCTGAATAATTTTTTTTGTAGACTGGATGTCTGTTCTCTGTGCTCTTACCTTTCTCTACTTTTGATTTTTTTTTTCGATCGAGCGGGTGGTATGAACGAGTGAACATTCGTAATGACTTAAGGACAGACTTATTAAAATCCCAAAATGGCCGCCACAATGGCCGACTTTGACACTTCTCACGATTTTGAGCGCACAAATCCAATCATAAGCAAAACCCGCGCACCTGATCACCTTATTATAGGGTAAACCGGGGTAATTTGGCCACCCTAAGGAAAAGTCGACAGAAGATGCAGAAAACAACGTTGTAACTTCTGCACTTCGTATGAACTTAAAAATTTTGATAAAACTAAACTACATGCATGTAAATACTTTCGTTAAAATGTGTTAACATGTCGAAAAATGATTTTTGGAAAAAGCTGTGTTTTTGAGTCGATTTTGAACCGACGGGGTAGTATGAGCAACCGATTTTTGATGAAGAATTCATCCCACCTAATGTAAAATAAACTTGATATGCATCATTGTTCATCAAATCCTATAGCATCAACTTGAAATATATGGAAAATAAACTAGTTTTAAAGCTATTCAAAGTATTTAAACAAGAGGAGATTTATGTGGTTTTTTATTCTGCGCTCGTCGGGGTAATTTGGCCAATGATTTTGAAAATTATTTTTCTAATTTAATGTGAGCTTGCAGTACTTCTTTATAACAGCTCAAACGCTTTAATATCAGGCCAGTACTAGAGCTAAAAGGTGAATTTGCAGATATTACTAGATTTTATATGTTTTTCGTGAGGTGCTCATATTGCCCCATTGGCGAAATTACCCCGACTACCCCTAAGTTTATTACAAATGTGCAAGAACAGATTAATAAAATGCACTGTAAAATGCTTGCTTCTTGAGGATTGTGAGTCTGAAGTGTGAAGTCTGGTGGTGATTGCCTAAAAAAAAACAAAGTACATGCTTGAAGGCGAAATCCAACACGACCGGATCCATCTGGGTAGTAGTGTTACGATGGACGGAGATACCTTCGAGGTGGTGGAGGAATTCGTCTACCTCGGATCCTTACTGACGGCTGACAACAACGTGAGCCGTGAAATTCGGAGGCGCATCATCAGCGGAAGTCGGGCCTACTACGGGCTCCAGAAGAAACTGCGGTCGAAAAAGATTCACCCACGCACCAAATGCACCATGTACAAAACGCTGATAAGACCGGTGATCCTCTACGGGCACGAGACATGGACCATGCTCGAGGAGGACCTGCAAGCACTCGGAGTTTTCGAGCGACGCGTGCTAAGAACGATCTTCGGCGGTATGCAGGAGAACGGTGTGTAGGGGAGAAGGATGAACCACGAGTTCGCTGCACTTTACGGCGAACCCAGCATCCAGAAGGTGACCAAAGCCGGAAGCATACGATGGGCAGGGCATGTTGCAAGAATGCCAGACAACAACCCTGCAAAGTTGGTGTTTGCGACAGATCCGGTTGGCACAAGAAGGCGAGGAGCGCAGAGAGCACGATGGGCGGATCAGATGGAGCGTGACTTGGCATCAGGCGTGACCGAGGATGGAGAACCGTGTATTATGGAGAAATATTGTTGATTCAGTTTTATCTTGAATTTGATGTAATACTAAATAAATAAAGTGTATTTTGTTTATAATTTCAAAGTGTAGCACGATTAAGGATTGAAAAAATGGATAAACATTGATGTAGTTGATGAAGGGTGGACACGAATTTCAACTCATCTGGTAAAGTGTCTTTAATAAAATATAATTGGAGATGGAGAAAGCTATACCAACATCTGAAAAGGGCGGAACAACCATTATCTTTTATTTTCTCAAAATTCAAACTCTGCGTCCTTGATTGCGTCTCCCCAAAATCTTGCTCAAGCTTGGGAGTTTCTCTTCTTATATGCCACGAATCTAGAAGAGCATACGAAATCAAATTTTCAACAACTTTAAAAAATAATCCGCGCCCAGTTATGCAGTCCTAACCACCGGCAACACTGCCCTCATCCGGGAATGAAACAGGTGACATCGAACGATTTTAATGGGTTTGCGAGACGTGTACGCTCGCCGCGGTAATCAGTAGTACCTATACCGAAAATTGACGGGTGCTCGTTTCTTTTAGCGCATCAACGAAAGTGAAATCAATTAGCATCCCTTATCACGTTGTGCGTGGGAGGGGAGGCTGCTAGCTCGGCTATGACTGGTGACACGCGAGAGCATTTTGGATACAAATGGCAACAAGTTCAAAATTAGCACATTATTGGTTGGTTGAATGACATCACAAAGCTATTGGCGTGAGGTAAATCGGAATCGTTTTCCGGTGAATCATCATCTGTATGATTTTTTTTTTGTGGACGTTTTATTTGAATTTCTAATTCGCAAAATTGTTGATGAACATGAACATGAACTTACGTCTTTTGGAAGAAGGGACCATTTATCTAATATTTTAATCAACTTATATTTTTAAGGAATTTCAAGGAAAACTACAAATGTATGAGCTGTTGTACTAATGTGAAAGTCTGTATTGTAAAAAAATCTTAAATATTATGAGTGCCAATCTTGCACTTTTCTGCTTGGCTAATAAGACATCCCATGACAGGTTACTTGGAATCACCTTAAAAATAAAACGTCTGTCATAACAAGTATACATAAATCAACCGGCAGAAGTAATAAATTGCTGCACCAGCAACTCATTAATCTCATATTCTGCGTTGAAGCAAGCAGCGCAGCGCATGGACAATTTTGTTCGTTACCTACTGAATAACCTCCGGGAGTTCTTGATTATTCAAATGGGTTACTACCGTCAAGGCGCCATTCACCGTGGGGGCTCCATTCACCGTGTGCCTTCGAATAATTTTTCATTATTTCCGTATTATGATTGAATGATATGACAATTTCCCTTCATTTTCACCAATACAACATTGTATTGATGAAATTGAAGGGAAATTGTCATATCATTCAATCATAATATGGAAATAATGAAAAATATTCGAAGGCACACGGTGAATGGAGCCCCCACGGTGAATGGCGCCTTGACGGTATTTTAATTTCCTTCTATTATTCAAATTAGAGCATCATCTACCCCATTGCTCCTCACGTTCTCCGCCTCTCGTCTCCAATCTTCCAAATGCAGCACGGAACGAACCCTTGTTATTGCATTAATAACATCTTAATGATGATCTCGTTCCTGCCCGCTCTACTAGCGAGCCAACCCAAGCCAAGCCAAGTCGTTCGTTCCCGTCTTCTCTCAGCCAGCAGCAGCAGCAGCCGTATGAAGCTCCCCGATCATAAATCATCAGCCCGTTTGGCATGGTCCATTTTATTGCGCTCGGCTGTTTTTCCGCGTGCTCCTGAGCTAATGGCCAGCCGCACCGAGCCTGGAGCCAGTTCTACACAGCACAAGCACAGTTTGTTCATTAAGAGGCCATCAACCACTACGCCAACCAACTATGCCCGCCTTGGCTCCTTGACGGTGCGGTGGTGCACACGATTCGACCACAAATCCTCCGCCTGCAACCCAAGGTCCAGGTTCGGAAGCTCCGCGAGGAAAACAGTCGCCGTCAGACTTGGAGGCTCCGGTCGACGGCGGCCAGCGGTCGTCTTCAGTTCGAGCTACGATAAACTGCTGCTGATGCTACTGCAGTCGAAAGAGACCACTTTGGGAAGGAAGGTGCCAAGCAGTAGGTCAGATACTGTGTGCACTGGTAAAACCACCAATCAAAGAGCAATTGAAAACAAGCAAACACGACGATGTTGGATCGGGGTGTGAATCGGGTGCGCAGGATTTGAGGCAATTGGCCGAGTGCAATGCTGCTGCAGTTTGCATCAGTAGTCGCTAATCTAGGTATGTTCGTTCAATGCAGGGGCCAACCACCACCACCCACCCTGGATGGGGGATATGAGAAGGAAACACCGTGGCATCTTTGAATAAGCCCTTTTGTAGAATTCGTTCAATAGAAATATTTTGCAAAATTATTTTGGTTGTATGCACCAGTTAATTACAACATTATTTGTGAACGTCAAACACCTAGAATATTGAGTACAGTCAGGATTTGTTATACATGGTGCCACCCACTTTACGCCCACCGCAATTTCTCTGTTGTCTTTCAACCAATTCAGTTCATTTTTGGAACGATATGCCGCAACTACACACAGAAAAATGAGCTCAATCGGATGTAAGGCAGCCGACAAATCGTAGTATGCGTAAAGTACCACTCATAGTGTATAGTGAATCCTGATTGTACTGGATCTATCCTATACAGAATTAATTCATGCTTCTTTGTGTCGATACTATAACAAGGACAGTTAGCAAAACGCAGAACCGCATCGTGCGGTTGGTCAAGTTGATACCCGCTAAGGCCACCAAAAAGGCTTTAGACTGGAAGGGATCAGCCCAACAAACAGTTTTGCTGTACAAGAGTGGAACAAACCACTCTTAAGCAAACTTTAGCTCAAGAAACTGTTATTCAGCTAGTTCTGTTACTTGGGAGGATAGTTACTTGAACATTTGCGTGTTATCACGATAATAAAATATTCACGAAGTCTGAGGTTTGATGCCTTAGGAAACTCCACCAGGTATGTCTTCACCTTTGTTCCGGGGGTTCCTTCAGGAATTCCTGCAGGGTTTCTTGCAAGGATTCCTCCCGGGACGCTTCAGGTATTTTTCACGGGATGGCTTCAGGAGTTTCCTCAAGGATTTCAGGCGTTTTTCCAGTGTTTTCATCAGGAATTTCTCCCGCGATTCTATCATAAATTCTTCTCTGGTTTTCTTCGGAAATTTATTCTGGAATTGTTCTGTAAATATCCCTTCAGATTCCTTCAGAAATTCCACCTGGATTTTCTTCTTCTTTATCTCGGGGATTGCTTCACGAATAAAAATAAAAATAAATAAATATGCCTTCTGTGATCACGGTGTGCCAAAAACCGTTACTACAAATAAAAATGTCCACCCAAATGGCACCCGGAATTCGAAAGATATACTATTCTAGTATCTCCTCTGAAAATTTGAAAATGTTTCATCGAGGGAAACTAAAGTTTTTGTGATTTTAAGATTATGAGCCATTTCTATAGGATTTTCTTATATGAGTAAATATGCGCGCACGGTGTGCCTGAAATCGCTATTAACAAATAAAAATGTACATCAAACTGACACCCGGCATTCGGAAGATAGACTGTTATAGCATCACCTCCGAAAATTTGAAAATATTGTATCGAGAGAAACTAAAGTTTTTACTGTTTGAAGATTTTCCTCTATTTTTATAGAATTAGCTCTTATATGGGAATATTGTCATACGGTTCTCTTCATATCATAAACAAATAATAACACTGCTCGACAAATTTTATAAAAAGTTCGTATTATAGGATGAGAAAAAAAGAACAGAGTTTTGGAATCCAAGAAGTGTTAAAGTGAAAGAATTTTCCAAAAATAATGGAACAGTTTATGACCGAAGTTTGAATTGAGAACTTGGGGTGTTCAATTGATATAAACATTAGGATTTCTAGGCTCCAAAATCCCTATTATTTTTTTCTCATCCCATAACGCGAACTAGTGTTGAACGGTGTAATGAGTTTCACAAATTCCAAAAGTACAATATTCAAGCAACTTTTCTGAAAATTTGACAACATTTCGTTGAGAGGAATGTAAATTACTGTGGTTTGAGAAACTTATTAATATTCCAGAGTTCCACCTGCTACTCGAATACAAATAAAAATGTGGCACGCCGCGTTGATTACATAAACTTTCTGAGAGTTTGTCACCCTTTTTCGTTTTTAAGCACGTGATCCTATGTTGGTTCTTGTCGGTGAATTTGAAAACGTTTCATGGTGAAACAAGAGTTAAAGTGAATTCACAGCCCAAGGCTTTGGTATTCCTAGGAAGTATTGTAAAACGTTGGTATAATGTTTAAGATATTGAAGCTCTCAAAGTAAACCTAAATGCTAGTCGTTAACCTAGCCAGCTTTTATACGTCATGTTACCAACGCGTTTTCCATGAACTTGGAAATATTTCATTTAAATGATCATCAGTAACAACAATTTTAAGCTTTGATTCCAATTTCATTAGGGATATGAAGACTATCGCCCTGTCTATAAACACGGTAAAAACCCTAATGAGTTTTGTAACAGTATCGCAAAAAATTTGATATGAGTTACAAAATATATATTCATTGCGAGGAATGATTAACATGTGGAATTGAAATAATATTCTATGAAGTTACTACTTTTTCAATATACTTTAAGTATCATATCTTATATTTTCGAACCTCTGTAATTTGCGATTGTTTCAATGAAATGTTTACAAATTTCCATAAAAGTTGTTTGAATGTTGTATCTTTGGAATGGTGTTTGCAAAACTTGTGATTATTTGTTTATGATTTAAAGAGGCAATGAAACACCCTTATGACAATATTGCCAAATATGAGCTAATTCTATGAAAATAGAAGAAAATCTTTAAACAGTAAAAACTTTCGATTCCCTCGATAAAACATTTTCAAATTTTCTGAGGTGATGCTATATTAGTATATCTTTTGAATGCCGGGTGTCAATATGGTGTACATTTTTATTTGTTAACAGTGGTTCTAAGCACACCGTGCGCGCATATTTACTTATATAAAAGTATCCTATAGAAATGGCTCAAAATCTTAAAATCACAAAAACTTTAGTTTCCCTCGATGAAACATTTTCAAATTTTCAGAGGAGATACTCGAATAGTATATCTTTCGAATGCCGGGGTGGACATTTTTATTTGTTAATAACGGTTTTTGGCACACCGTGTGATATTATTGTACGATTTTTTTTTTTATAGATTTCATGCAGAAATTCTTCTTGAGCTTCTTTCAGAAATTCCTCTCGGAATTCAATCAGAATTTCCTACTGCGATTTTATCAAAAAATCTTCTGAAGATAACTTCAGACGTCTCTCCCGAGATTGCTTGGGGAATTTCCTTTGGTTATCCTTCGAAAGTTCCACCTGGGAATTCTTTTCCTTTCATCCAGGGATTCCTTCACGTATTCCTCCTGGGAGTATTTCAGGAATTCCTCTCGGGATTCCTTTAGATATTTTCCTGAAATTGCTTCAGGATGTCCTGAATGGTTAGGTAACTCGAGGGAGAAATTGCTGGAGAAATTCGATGGAATTTTTTTAGAGTAAATTAGGGGGAAATTTTCCGAGGAATTACTCCAGGATTTTTTTGAAAAATTTCTAGACTATGAGCTGAAAAAATACTTAGGATTCACAAAGAAACTCCGGAAGGAACTGTTAAAGAATTTCGTAAAGTAATGCACAGTGGGGAAAAACAGGTGTAAAACGCGAATAAATTCAATATCTCTGCTCGGAGTGGATGGATTTGAATGAATTTTTGACACAAACTGCAAAAAATCTCTACAGTTTCAGGTGAGGAGGCTGTCATTCGTCGCACGATGCTTGAAATCAGTATATTGAGCTCGTTTTACCCCGCTCTCTCTCACACACCCCTTTTCGAGATAAACTTCATCTATTCCCGATTGGCGTGCAAAATAAATGACTTATTGAACTCGTATTTGTGTAAAAACTTCCATAGTATCGGCAATTTGACATAAGGTTAGTCCTGCTCTTATCAATTGCGTTCCGGGCGGAGATGCATGTGAAATTTTAAAGAAATAGGGAAAAATTCTAGGCTATTGTGGCTTGTTGAGATAAATCCAGAAGAAGATATGCCAGAATGACTGGAATTTTTGAAAAAGTTTCTGGGGGAATCTTTAGAAGAAATCTTTGAGAAATCTTTAGGCAAATTCGAGGAGGAGCTCTTGGGGAATCCATGGGTAATAATTTCTTTTTAATTCTATACGAAATAGATAGCACCTTTTTCTGAGCCACTATGCTTTTTGTCAGATTTTAAGAACTTTATTTTGGTACTTAAATGCAAAGAAATTTTTTTAATTTATAGTTTTCAAATAGGCAGGCTTAATTTAATCAATGCCGTTCTATATTTTCCCAACGTTTCGTGTCTTAATTAATACAGTCGATCAGTTATCAGCTCTATGAAGATTTTTTTTTAATAACCTTTTGATAGCTGGCAACTACTTGATAGCTCCGCCGACGAAGGGTGATTCGACAAATCGCTCCCATATATCATTCAAATGGATTTTTAAATAGATTCCCGAGGATTTCGGCTCAGTTTGGCATGCAAATTCAGAATATGGAAAAATCTCAACACCGCCAGAAACCAAATTTTAGGTGAAAAGCGTGTTATTGATAAATTGAGAGATATATTTATGTAAAAATTACCATTAGTTTTGATGGGATTCGAATTCATGACTCCGTATCGCTAGTCTGGCGCTTTAACCAACTAAGCTACAGAACAATTTCCGATTCTGCAGATAAAATACAAATTGGCTTCGAAGCGTCACCCTAACTGTGTCCGTCTTTCACAACTTTATCTCTCCTTCGGCACTTAGATGTCAATCTCCGGCACTCTCGCGGCCAACAAGAGCGAGCGAATTGTGTTTAGAATGTTGATGTTGAAGCTCGACTGACACGTACTTCGTCACCGACCACAGTTTGATTTTCTATTCCGCAGAATCGTAACCTGTTTTGTGGTTTGGTTGATTAAAGCGCCGGACTAGCGATACGGAGTCGTGGGATCGAATCTCACCGAAACAAGTATTTACTCCCGGAGGAATGCTGGAAAAAAATGCTTGGAGAAACTACAGGAGGAAAATCTGCAGCTATCCCAAAAAGAACTCCTGGGTAAATCTCAGATGTACTCCCCGAAAGCATCTTATCCAACCAAGTAACATTTTGATGACCAATTAGTCTTGTAGAGGTATTGAGAACAATTATAAAGCCTGATACCTTTAATTTTGGGTTAATGATGGTTTTAGAACCCCTTCTTGTCTATTTGAATAAAAAAAAGTCACTTGGGTATGGTACAAATGTCTAGAGCATGAGTTTTTAGATCGTGCACCGCGGTGCACTTGATGCACCGTGAAGTCTTGTGAGATGCGCCGTGGCAGTTCTGTTATGCTGTGAATATTAGGATATAATAGGTTGATGAAAATACTTAATAAATTTCAAAAATCCTTTAAGGTATGTGGTAATGTATCTTCAAGACTTCACTAAGAATCTTAAAAGGAGTATGGCTAGTATTTCATGGAACCTTGTAGTAACTTATTATGGATCCCAAGGGAGGTTTGCTTAACAGTTAACAAGTAATCTGACAAAAATCAACGCAGGGCTGTTCGGAGGATCTTGTCAGAAATCCACTGAAATTTTGCTTTTAACCAGACACGAATTTCACCATAAACCAAATCCTTCGATGACGTCCATTACAACCAAGTCTGAACATTTCTAAAAATGACAAGTCAATATCAAAACTAATCAGGCGTGTAAAAAATATACGAACCAACGTCGAAAAAACTTCAAATTCCATATTTTAAAATGTCCGAACAAGTGCACCACGTTGCAATTAATTTTCAAAAAGTGCACCGCGACACATAAGGTCTAAAAGTCCTAGAGAAATCGCGGAACTCCAAGACTAATCCAGGAACTCCTGGAGGAACTCAGAGGAGATTCCCGGAGAGAACTCCAGAAGAAATTGCAGTTACATCCTAGGGATGTCAGTAGAAGATTAACAGTAAGAATTTTTAAGGGAACCCTAAATAAATCCCCGGAAGAATCTCTTTAGGAGCTCCCAGAATAATCCCAAAAGGATCTCGTGGAGAAATCTCACCAGCAGTTCATGAATTAGCACACTGCAGCAGTTGTTGTTCATTCAGTTGGCGAGGTTGAGCGTCAACACCTAAAAGGAAATTGAGTTGAATACTGTTTTTTTTTTAATTCCAACTATGTGTTGACCTCAACTGTGAGGTCGAAATATGTATCTGTTATAGGTGCAAACACATACTGTCGTTCTACACATAATTGTCCCATGTTATATGGGATTCCTAAATAACAATTGACAATTAGGCATAGAATGCTGCCGTTGGAATGAAAAGGAACAATATTTTACTCAATTTTCTTTTACTTTCATTTGTTCCACCATAACGCCCAAGTTCATTATCATCGTCAACACCTGTTTACTATCTGCATTGTACTGCATTGTTTAACTGTGAGAATATAAAGCATTTCCAGCTCAACGCACGAATAGCGTAGACGCAAACTTTTCCAAGTCGAAAAAACGAACCAGCCAAGGGCTGAAAGTCTCTATAATAAAGCTAAATCAATCAATCAATTTTCCAATTCAAGTGATATTTTGCTTATGTATGAGTTCTATCTGAAAGGCGTATTGCAGCTGCGAATAGGGCCTTTTACGGATTGCGTAGCCAGCTTAGGTCCCGTAACTTGCAAACGCAAACAAAATTCGCTCTGTATAAGACGCTGATTCTTCCGGTTGCCCTCTACGGTCACGAAGCGTGGACGTTAAAGGAGGTAGACCGAAAAGCTTTTGGAGTTTTTGAGCGCAAAGTGCTGCGGACAATTCTCGGTGGGAAACAAGAAAATGGAGTGTGGCGCAGACGCATGAATCACGAGTTGTACCAAGTGTACGAAGATGCGAATATTGTCAAACGTATAAAATACGGCAGACTTTAGTGGGCTGGACACGTAGTGCGAAGGTCGGAAGAAAGAATAGCGAAAACAATATTCAGCAGAGAACCCGGTAGAGGTAGGCGACTTCGTGGGCGGCCGCGAACTCGCTGGCTGCACGCGGTTGAAGAAGATCTACGATCCCTACACGTTCGTGGAAACTGGAGGAACATCGCCCAAGACCGACGAAGATGGTGCTCTACTATACGCTCGGCATTGGAGTAAAGTTTGTAGCCAACAAGGTAAGGTAAGGTATGAGTTCTATCTGAAAATGTTTGTCATGCTATTTGTTTAACAATATTCCTCATCTAACTTCTAAAACGAGCGTATGAGAACAACCTATTTTTTTTTCTCAAAAAAATAAAAATCAAAGATGTGTGATTACATTTTAAAGACTTTTAGAATAAAAAATACACTGAGAGTAATATTCATCACGAATCTATGTTAGATGTTATGCAACTTCAATTTTCAAAAACCTTTCCGTTGGATTTTTGAATTATTTTACTGTAGAAAGCTGAGTTTTAGCCTCAAAACGTGCCAATAGCCCGGAATGGTCAAATACTTCTATTTGATTTCTCAAAATTGATTTTTAAAACAATAACAAGGAACCTAGCAACGAACATTTTTTGACATTTTTGATATCAAAAATATGTAGATATAACGTACAGGTTCTAATGTCGAAAATTTTCCAATTTTTTTTAACATTCAACGATACTTAGACTACAGTGAATTGAAAAAAATAAAATAAAATAAAAAATTGGACTTTGTTGAATGTTCAATTCAAGACAGTATGATAATTCACATATCTGAGAAATAATTGATCTTTTTGCAAAAAAAAAAGAAAATCTAAAGCAGTAAAACAAAATCTCGAATAATATTTCACAAGGTCCCATACATGTTTCTTTTTTTTATTTTGTTAATTCGCTGTAACTTAACTATGGTTGGTTGTAGGAAAAAAAATCACTCCAAAACACTGTAGTATCAAAGATTCGTTGCACTTAACGAATGCCATTCGGTCATTGCAATGTAAAGATGTTGCAACGAGCGAGTTCAGTTTGAAGGATTTTTCATTCGGTGAAGATTCAGCGGTGTGAAATAAAAGAAATAAAAAAAATATATATTTTCATTTACGGAATGTGACTACAGTGATGTTCCGATTTTTCCCTTCACAAAAATGTTTATGAACATTATAGGAAATCTAAACACGTTTTCAATATTATTATGCTGCAAAGCGCACCTTGAACACCCATCTAAAAGAAAAGGGGAAAGATTTACTCTCAAATGTAACAGGAAATCAATGAAAAATGAAGGTTTGACGATAAAACCGGAACATTATTGTATCGTATTAGTTGAGATAAATTTTCATAAGAAACTATCGTATAAAAAAAATAATTAATCGCCCAAGGCAATTTCCAGAGAATCTGTAATTCCATTTCACAACCGAGACAAACTTTGCCAATAGATTAAATATGATGAACTCGTTCTCCGCAAATAAACTGTGAATCATCTTGGTTGCCTAAGGGCTGTCCAAAACACAAATGGAATAAATTTACTTCATCTTTTCGGACAAAAATATAGTTACTGTTCGAAACAGACAGTTCATGATTGTCGTTCTTGGATTTTCTTTTCCTGTTTGGTTGAAAATTCTATTTAAATTCATATCAACAGTATGGTTGAGGTGTCCACATCTAATCCATATTGCGAGATGCATTCACAATTCTCGTATAAATATGCAAACAACAATTATTATTTCACATCCCACATTGGGGAACGGTTCGGACTGGCAGTGTGTGTATTTGTGTGTATCTATATACCTGATGGACAATTATTGTGCCAGGGATGGGATTCATCCAGAACGGCAACTCATATCTGACCAAAACACCTGTGGGGCATCTAGTTTTAAGATTACCTTGCTTGTTGCATTGTCGTTCCGTACCTACCATCATCGGAGACCATATTTCTGGAGACTAATCAAAAAATTCTGCTCCAGAAACCAGAAAGCCCATTCCTCTCGAGAGTTGATGTGACACACATGTGTCCTTGAATCGTTCGTTGGACCCGCCCGCATGCTGGATGGTCGGTTCAGGTGAGCTCTGTTTCCACCAGGATCGGGATTGAATATTCATTTGATTTGGCTTTCATGTAATTCTTTTGTTCTTTACCGCCGCCGTTCAGAATTGGAAACGAGAAAAAAAAAGTGCGCCAGGAAAGAGTGAGTCCAGATGAGAAGATGGCTGGATGCTTCGGGCTTGGGAACTTGGAGACTGGATGTGATTCTGATTTTCTTTCGGTGCTCAATTTGGCCGTGTGCATGAAATCGAATTTCAAATTAAATTGACGATTCTCGATTAAGTTTAGTTTTCATTTGAAGCTCTTGAATTTTACCGGTCATCAATTTTCTGGCTCTATGGGAAAAAGGGAAATCTTTCGGATCTGTGATAATAAAATCTGCTCAGCCCCCCATTTGGAAGCAGCCAATAATCCGGAACGATACGATCTGCAATACCTTTTACCTATTTCTTAAATGGTATCGCTTTCTCGTATTTTTTTCGGAAATTGGCTATTCCACCTAGGGGTGTGGAAACCACATCTCATTCGTGACACGAGGCAGAATAAAGGGTGGCACCGAAATATATCTTCCGGTTAGCTTTTTGCCGAATGTTCAGAAAACAAGCATATCGCTCTCGTAGATGGAGCGATATAGTAGAAGATGGTCACACTAACAATGTGGTTGAAGTCAAATGGGGAGATTAAAAAACTATCACATGCATCATAATTCACATGTCTTCGGACACTACTGCTGGAGCCATTTTTGCTGCCAGTCTCAGGGTAAAGGAAAAACGCACACCATATTTTCTCTTCCGGTAGAGACCGCAAAAACCTCAGGGCGATGTTCATCCTGATAATAACATTATATTGCTTGAGCTGAATTTCTTCAGTGCTCCAAAAGCATAGGCGAATTCAGGAGATTTTTTAAAAACATATTCAAACAACTTGATCCGTAAGTAGAATTTCCATTTCATGGAAGTTTATCAGAAAACATTTACATCTTAGGTATTCTGGCTGCCATTTTTGAACTCTGGACATATTCTCCATACTATTTACCCATATTGCATGGTTTTAAAGCCTAATACTCCATTAATCCTCAAAACCCCAGGACAAACTTTTTATTTTTAAACGGCTGAAACTCAAGAACTATAAAATATAAAAATAAGCAGTTTTCATTATAATCGATGGGAAGAATTGTATTTTATGCAAGGGTAGTTGTCAAACCGGAAGTCTATGCTTGAACCTGATTTTGCACCTGCAGTAAGTGTTCCCTGGTGCACTATTTTGGCTGTATGTTCTACAGCTGCATTTTTTTCTACTTTTTCAATAAATAGCTGTTTATTCTTGGTAGATCAATTCAAGTGGAATCTAAATCTGGCCTTCAAATTCTTACCGAATCGTGTTTTTACAAATTGGAACCAATTTTGTACATTGGGACAGAAACCGATAAACGCCTAAAAGTATGCAGTGGTCTTGTAATAATTCGTTGGCTAAAAGTATGACCCGTGTATGAATTCTAGGTAGATTAATCACATGAGTAATACTTTTAAAATAAGGACTCTGGTGTACCTAACAAATGCTTCATGGACACTAAACTTCTAAAACAATTTTCTGAGGTCCAAAATGATTATGATCACGAAAAACAGTATGCTCCAAGTCCTACCGCAAGTACACATCGGGGACCAAGTTTCAGATGCAACTCATGCTTGAAACAACCTCAGCATTGTGTTCTTGCGTTGGCCTACCATTTCAGGTTGTAAAAGAGTTCAGATTTATTATAAAATGCCACATAAATTGACGAACCGCTAATAAATTGCATCAGGGAACACTTATTTCCGGTGCAAAAACAGGTTCAAACATGAACTTCCAGTGTGGCAACTACCCTAACATGAAGTACAACTCTTCCCATCGATCAAAGTGAAAATCGCTTATTTTTATATTTTACAGGTTCTGAGTATCAGCCGATTAAAAATAAAAGGTTTGTCCTGGGGCTTTGAGGATTAAACAACCGCCATATTGAATTTGGAGTCGCCATTTTGAATTTTAGACCGCCATCTTGGATATTCTGGTTGCCATTTTTGGACACCGTTACCAAATATACCCATATTGCATGGTTTTAGAGCCTAAAGCTCTATTAAACAGCCGCCATCTTGAATTTGGTGCCGCCATTTTGAATATTAGGACGCCATCTTGAATTTTCGGCCAACATCGTGGAATTTTTGGTCTACAGTGTTGATTTCCGCGCATAATTCGACAATCATGCTAAAGGTTACAACAACCGCCGCAGTTTGATGTGTCGCATGATGGAGCTTGGTTCAGTTTTATATACGGCCAGTTGTACTGGTGCTGGTCTGTATTACTGAAATTGCCATAACTCCGGAACGCATTGACCGATTTGGACCATTTTTAATACCAAACAATGCGGTAAAAATCCGGTTCGATTCGTGATAAAATCCGGAAAATTGGGCAATGGAAAGTGTCTTTAAAGGGAATGAACTTTTTTTTGCGCACAGACATACACATACATACACACATACATACACACATGGCGCTGAAGGTCATAAGGCCCAAAGCTGCACGAGTCCGCCCATCTGCATGATCTGTACCGGGAAATCCTCGAAAAACAGACATCCGATGGGTGGTTCAGGATGCCCGGCCTTCAAGAAAGCCACAGTGAATAACAAATCACAGTGCAGGTAACGCAGCTGAACCTTAACCACTGTGATGCGGCTCAGCAACTGCTTTGTCAGGCGGTTTCTGAGTGGGTGACGGATATCGCCATCATTTCGGACCCATACCGAGTACCCGTCGGCAACGGCAACTGGGTCTCGGATGGGACCAGGAAAATGGCGACGATATGGACGACGAGTAAATACCCCGTGCAGGAGTTGGTGTCTACTACCTATGAGGGTTTCGTGGTCGCCAAAGTAAACGGGGTCTTCTTCTGTAGTTGTTATGCGCCTCCGCCGTGGCCGATCGAGCGGTTCACGCAAATGCTGGACCGCTTAACGACCGTGCTAACAGGGTGAAGGCCGGTGGTAATAGCGGGTGCCCCGTTTCACGAACCAGCGGGGCCAGATCCTGCTAGAAACACTGGCCATCTTAGATGTCGACTTGGCTAACGTCGGTACCAAGAGTACCTATAGTCGAAACGGAGCGGAATTGACGTGACCTTTTGTAGTCCTGGCCTAACAAGTAGTTCGAACTGGAGAGTAGATGATGGCTACACTCACAGCGACCACCTGACGGTTCGCTACAGTATCGACTACAATAACAGCAGACAGCGGATAGAAGAAGAGGCGGCTAGGCCAAGGCCAAGCCCTCGCAGGTGGAAGACATCATACTTCGACGAAGGGGTATTTAGGGAGGCACTCCGCCGTGAGCGAAACTTAATCGGTTTAGACGGCGACGAGCTGGAAGCGGTGCTCTCACGTGCGTGTGATGCGACCATGCCTAGGCGAGTCCACTATAGAAATGGGAGGCCACCCAATGAGAGTCTAATAAAGGTGTGGAAGAAGATATTTCGTGTGCGTGCGATCCGTGTTTGGTGCAAATCATCTCACTACTACATGCAAAGCGAGCTCCCATAAGAACGCGTGTCAAATAGTGACGTCACTATTTGTGTTTACATTTTTCTTTGCTTACTAATACATAGCCATCTCTTCTTCTTCCTCACCTGTAATATACTCTCATTGGAGGCCACCGGCTTACTGGTGGACTGACGCGATTGCGGACCTGCGCCGCGTCTGTCTACGGGCTAGGCGGCGGATGCAGCGAGCACGATCAGAGGAAGAGCGAAACGAACGGCGGGTGGTGTTCGCCGCTGCAAAAGCCGCGCTTAAGACCGAGATAAGAGCAAGCAAAAAGGCCTGCCTTGAGGGTCTCTGTCTGAGTGCCAATACGAACCCGTGGGGTGACGCCTACAGGATTGTTATGGCCAAGACGAGAGGTGTGATGGCTCCTACAGAGCAATCTCTAGAGATGTTGGAGAGACTTTTTCCGCGTCATGATCCTAGTCCTTGGCCTCCTTTCGTAGGACAGCCGGGGACTGGGGCTGGCGATGAGGAGAGGGTCACAAATGTGGAACTTGCGGGGATAGTTAAGTCCCTTAGCGTAGGTAAGGCCCCAGGTCTGGACGGAGTTCCGAACCTGGCCTTAAAAGTAGCCATTGCAGAGGCTCCCGAGATGTTCAGGTCTGCTATGCAGAAATGCCTGGACGACACAGTGGTTGAAATCGCGAAAAACACGATCGTGGGCATTTTGAGTGTGATAATGTGAAAATAATATAATGTGATGTTCTGCAAAGTTGTTACATATTTTAAGGAGCAACTTTTGATAACTTTTGTTTTTTGATAAATTTACCCAAAAGTTAGATGAAAAATCTATTTTCTACAAAAGCAAAGAAAACTAAATAGTGTCTTCGGCAAAGTTATAGATAATATCATGCAGAAAAATATTGCCGAAGAGACTTTTGCTCTATCTTTTGAAATGAGCGATATATAATAAATTTAGTATAAAAACCCCTTAAAACCTTGAAAAGCCACTAAATGCTTTATATCTCTTTTGGATTAGGTTTTCGAGGCTTCCGATGTTCTGAAGACTTTTTCATTATGTTATTGTGCATCTTTTTTCTTAAGACAGTGTTGCCATATTTTCATTGTTTCTATGTGATTTTTTAATTTTCCTATAAAAAATGACTGTTTTTAATAATGAGATATCTCGAAAAGTTGCAAAAAGTTGCAAAAAATTCAAAGCATGATGAAAAGTTGAATAAAATTGCTATCTTATACAGGTCAACTGATGAGTTGCTCTCTGTCTCTTCGATGCTTAAAATCTGTTTGAAAATTGTCACTTTCACACTTTTAAATGTTGAAATTAATACTTTTTCCATGTGATAATCTAAAAATTGTGCTATAAAATGTTCAGCAAAGTTGTTGCATATTTTTAGAGCAAACTTTTGACAAAATTACTTTTTCAAAAAAATTGCCTTAAAGTTAGATAAAAAAATATTTTGGTTCAAAAATGTGCTTTTTTTCTTTGAAAACGCATGTTATCAAGAGGAAAATGCAAGACAACTTCTTGGTGTCTTCGACAAAATTGTGCATTTATTGAATACAAAATAGTTCCTAAAACATTCCATGTCAAGAAATTCAAATATAAAAAGTTAAGTGAAATTTTCATGTTTTTCTAAACTTTTAAGGGGTTTTTTCCATAAAATCAGCTCTAAAATGGTCATTTTTGAAGATAGAGTCATGGTGTCTTCGACAAAGTTTTTCCATTTATCATTTAGAACAACTTTCCTGAAGACGCCATTTTGATTTGCGGATTCCCAAGAAAAATATTTTTTTATCTAACTTTAAGGCAATTTTTTTGAAAAAGTAATTTTGTCAAAAGTTTGCTCTAAAAATATGCAACAACTTTGCTGAACATTGTATAGCACAATTTTTAGATTATCACATGGAAAAAGTATTAATTTCAACATTTAAAAGTGTGAAAGTGACAATTTTCAAACAGATTTTAAGCATCGAAGAGACAGAGAGCAACTCATCAGTTGACCTGTATAAGATAGCAATTTTATTCAACTTTTCATCATGCTTTGAATTTTTTGCAACTTTTTGCAACTTTTTGAGATATCTCATTATTAAAAACAGTCATTTTTTATAGGAAAATTAAAAAATCACATAGAAACAATGAAAATATGGCAACACTGTCTTAAGAAAAAAGATGCACAATAACATAATGAAAAAGTCTTCAGAACATCGGAAGCCTCGAAAACCTAATCCAAAAGAGATATAAAGCATTTAGTGGCTTTTCAAGGTTTTAAGGGGTTTTTATACTAAATTTATTATATATCGCTCATTTCAAAAGATAGAGCAAAAGTCTCTTCGGCAATATTTTTCTGCATGATATTATCTATAACTTTGCCGAAGACACCATTTAGTTTTCTTTGCTTTTGTAGAAAATAGATTTTTCATCTAACTTTTGGGTAAATTTATCAAAAATCAAAAGTTATCAAAAGTTGCTCCTTAAAATATGTAACAACTTTGCAGAACATCACATTATATTATTTTCACATTATCACACTCAAAATGCCCACGATCGTGTTTTTCGCGATTTCAACCACTGTGGACGAGGGAGTTTTCCCAGAAGCTTGGAAGAGGCAGAGCCTGGTACTATTGCCAAAGGCGGGGAAACCACGCGGAGACCCGTCGGCATATAGACCAATATGCTTGATTGACACTGCGGGGAAGGTGCTCGAAAAGATCATCCTCAATAGAATGTTGAGGTTCACGGAGGGCGAAAATGGTCTTTCGAGCAACCAGTATGGCTTCCGGAAGGGGAGGTTCATCGTAGACGCTATCTTGTCGGTTACAAAAACCGCCGAGAAAGCACTCGAGCCTAAGAGGAGGGGAATCCGCTTCTGCGCGGTAGTGACTCTGGATGTAAGGAATGCGTTTAATAGCGCCAGCTGGTCTGCTATTGCCGATGCGCTCTTGCGTCTGGGGATACCGGAGTACCTGTACAAGATTCTCGAAAGTTACTTTCAGAATCGTGTACTAGTCTACGACACGGAGGTGGGTCGGAAGTGCTTTCACATAACCTCAGGAGTCCCGCAAGGTTCCATCCTGGGTCCGGTGTTATGGAATGTCATGTACGACGAGGTGTTGAGGTTAGAGTACCCAGTGGGAGTGGTGATTGTCGGATTTGCCGACGACATTACGCTCGAAGTCTACGGTGAAACGATAGAGGAGGTGAAGTTGACTACCGACCACTCGATAAAGGTTGTGGAGGCGTGGATGCGGTCCAGGAAACTGGACCGTGATGATCGATGATAAGCTTACCTTCGGTAGCCACGTCGATTATGCCTGTAAAAGAGCCTCCACAGCTATTGCGGCACTGTCCCGGATGATGTCCAATAGCTCGGCGGTGTACGCCAGTAAGCGCAAGCTTCTGGCTAGTGTTGCCACGTCCATACTTAGGTATGGCAGCCCGGCGTGGGGCACCGCGCTAAGTACTAAATGCTACCGACGGAAGCTGGAAAGTACTTACAGGCTTATGTGTCTGAGGGTTGCGAGCGCGTACCGTACCGTGTCACACGACGCTCTCTGCGTCATTAGGGGCTGTCCATAAACCACGTGGTCTTGAGGAGGGGGGGGGGGGGGGTCGGCCAATGACCATTTTGTATGGATAAATAAAAAAAAATGTATGGGCTAATGACCACGCGGGGGGGGGGGGGGGTTCTTTGAAAAGTCCGAAAAAAATGACCACGTGGTTTATGGACAGCCCCTTACTGGTATGGTGCCTATCAGCATTCTTATCAGTGAGGACATGGAGTGCTTCGAAATGCGCGGTACAAGAGGCATACGCAGGACTGTCAGGATGGCCTCTATGGTCAAATGGCAGCGCGCGTGGGACAGTTCCACCAAAGGAAGGTGGACCCATAGGTTGATACCGAGGGTAGATAGTTGGATTAATAGGCGCCATGGGGAAGTTACATTTCACCTGACACAGGTCCTTTCAGGTCATGGTTGCTTCCGACAGTATCTACACCAATGCAATGGTTTATAGGAAACGGTGAAACACGTTTTGTTCGTGTGCCCGCGTTTTCGCACAATGCGTAACCGCATGCTTGCCACATGCGGGGAGGACACAACTTCGGACAACTTGGTCCAGAGGATGTGTAGGAATGAGGTTAGCTGGAATGCCGTTTCAACGGCTATCACCCATATCGTCTGGGAGCTACAGAGGAGGTGGCGCGTGGACTCGGAGAATGGCTAGTCCAGATGCAGTACAAGAGGTGGTCCAGGGGTTCGAAGTCGGCTTCGTAGGTCATACCGGTGCCCTGCAGTCGAGATCGACCCTTTTAGCGATTGAGTGGTCGCGGAGAGGAAGTCCCGGTAGCGGTGCTGTCGTGGCGTCGGTCTACTGGGTTGGATCCGAGCCCGCGGTTGGAAAGGGGTCCCCGGCAAGGGTCGGGGTAGGTGCCCAAGCAACACACATGTTATATATTAGTTACGACAGCGCAAGTTTTAGTTGTATAGAAATTAATTTTACGTAATTCTAACATTGTGTTAGAATAACGTCAAATAAACTTCTATACAACCAAAACTTGCGCTGCCGTAACTAATATATAACATGTGTGATGCTTGGGTGAGACCCTGCTGTCTGCAACCTTCGGGTGCATCTGATAGGGCCTGAAGGGTAGTGATACCCTTCCTTTGCGGGCAGGTCAGATCGGGTTGCACGTGGGCATCAATTCTTGATGTCTGCTAAGCAGTTGGGCGCGGGTGGGGTTGACCCTGCCCGCCTTCCGAGGACAAAGGGAGTGGCGAGGACCACTCGGGAAACTGGCTAAGCGCCAGCATGTTACCGTGATGGACTCTCCAGAGCAAGTCATCGATGTTCGTTGCTGCTAGGCTACGCAGCTAACCTTGAGGGTGCGATGTGCACTAGCCCCTCTCTGATGCAATACCTTCTTGGTGGTTCCGGAGAGACGTAGGGTTTGGCGACCATAGGAACGTGTTTTAGTGGGTCGAGGAGAGAGTAGTCCTGGCCTTTACTAGTGTTGTAGAAGACGGCCTTAACCCCACACTACCCTAACCTTCCTGTTAGGGTGTCTGTTGAGCAGATTTATACCCCTATGGTTTAGAAGAAAAAAAAAAAAATACACACAAACATACTCCCATACTCCCTAGCTTTCGGAATAATACCGAAAGGTGGTGCCGGAGGACAAGGTATTGTACTAACCCTAGGAGATTGTTTTTTTCGTGCGGTGAAAGTCCCACACCGTGCCAAACATAAACTGGAATGAGCATGAACAAGAAGAAAAAATAAACGAACACAACAGGCCAGTCTGTCCTAATTTTTTAAACTCCTAGTTGCATGCAAAAAAAAAGAAAAAAAAAAACATGCTCCCATACAGACATTATCTCAAATTTTAACCGTTATGTGGCCGGCAAACTTTTTCCTTTTTTCTACACCGTGTATTTTAAATGGGTGCTGGGTACCCGGGTACCCTACCGGCCACATAAGGGTTAATCTTTGAACTGAGTTGATTGGTAAATGTGAATTGACCCTCCGAGCTTTCTATCGAAAATTTGAGTGAAAATATAGCCTTACAGTACACTTTGGTGTACAAGAAAGACAAAAAAAGGTAGGGGACCTCTTGTCCAACAGGAGATGCTTAGCACTTTCCTTAGGCTGCCACTGGCTTGTGTGTGCCCTACACGTCTACTCCGGAGATGCTCTATCTTTTGACCATCCACTTCAAACGCAGCACAGTGTTTTCTAATTTTGAAAACAAATTCAAACAACATCATAACACAACACCGACGCAATCGGACAATACACGTCCCCCTCTTCTCTCATTCATCCTCGTACATAGCAATTCAAAGGCATCGTCTTCTTCAGGAAAGTCCCGAACAACAACAGAACCAGCAGAGCAAAAACCAATAAAGCTCCTCTAGGGGAAGCTGCTTTCGTTTAGTCCCTATGGTCCAAGAGTACGCTCCAAACGACCTTCCATTCGAGATCTGTGAATTGTTTTTTGTCATTGTCATCCCGGGTGTCCTTCTCCTAGTCCACCTACAACCGAACGATGTGTGCTCGTACCCCAGTACATCCAGTTATATGTGTACTCAAACAGCATGAAAGGAGCTTTTCTCGAAATGGACTTTCTCTTTCGATCCGGCAACTGACTGACATCCACCCTATCCATTTCCCTTCATCCGGGATTATCTGAAAGTGGGACGGGACGGAACGTGTGTGTCTCTGCCCGAGTAAAGATGACCGTTTGGTAGGATAAATGTACAAGTACGTATCTCTTCCCCGCGTCGTCATCGTTCTCGTTCCTTGTAAGAACACATGTAGGTGTCGGTATCTCATCTTTGGCGCCGAGATACACACACTCACATATGTTTGCTCACCAGCAGCCATCCAGTTCAGATCAGGTCATAAAGGATCAACAACAAAGTTGCTCAAGCTGGAGAAATTGAATGGCTTTAGAATGGGATTTGTTGGAGCAGCGGCAGTATAATGACCGGACAGAGTAAACTTCGTTTCCAAAGAAATTGCTCAGGTCTATTATGTGAGCTTTCTAAGATGTGTTATAGGGTGGAGGCACATCTCTTCAGGATAGATTTCTCTACCTTTGAGGTAGAATGGAACGTGGAAGTGATTGTTTCGACGTGTAGTGATTCATGTTGTGTCATACGAATGAAAGTCTGTTCCATGTATTGTTAGATAACATACAGGATAGATTGGAAGATTACTATTTGTGTTGATTTCGCTTCTGTAATAAAATGTTGTATAATTGGTAATCCCTATTAACGGAAGATTCTAATAAAGATTTTTGAAAGTTGGAAAAGACTGTAATTTCCGACAGGACTATGAAGGCTGCTTTTCATTATTGGTATTCCTCCACAAAAAAATAGTTCTACAACTGGATTGTAATTAAGTGCTTGCGATACGTCTTCGAGAATTATAGATGTACTTGTTAGGTATATTTTGTATGACAAAAAATTGAGAAATTAAAAAAGATAATGCTATTTGGTATGAGGCCATTAGGCCGAAGTACGTTAGGCAGAATGGGTTAGTAAGTCAACATCTAATATTTTTTATAAATGATGATAAATGTTTTTTTGAACTCTCATAAGATATTTTGACGACCTGCGACATAACGCGCATCTTGAGCATATAATATGTATAATTTATATTAAACTATTGTCCTTCTTTGGCATTAGAATCATTCGGCCTAATGGTCCATTCGGCCTAACGTACTTGAGCTTTCTGAACTTCGGCCTAACGTACTTCGCCCTATTGACATTTTAATAGGAAAACACTATATCACTCGTTTATTTTCCGAACTTGAATTCCTTGGCATATTTGTAGAAAATTATTCTTGAGGCCAATACTGACAATATTATTTTTAACAAAGACGTAGAAGTTTAATAAGAAATCGTTTTATAGTTACACTGAAACCTCCATTTAGGTAAAATCTGTTTAGGTACCTTCATTAAGATATCGTTTGGAAAATGGAATCTAATTTCAAAACAGTTGATGTACTTTAGAGTTAGTCAAGGGGAGTTGGGAGCGTGTTCAGGATGAGCGGTGGGGTTATTTTGGGACTATTCAAGGTCCCCTAAAAACTATAAAAGGTCCCCTAATTTCAAGATTCCCCCTTCTTGAGCATAAGTTATCAGATCTACTGGCATAACTTGTGTATTTGAATGAATTTCATGCTTGTACAGCTTTATGCCTCATGTGTTGTCAAGGCGTGTGTTCAATGTCTGTTTGAAAACCTCCAAGAACTACTTTGAGTATTGACCATCAGATCTACAAGCGTAGTTAGCCTGGAATGTCTTGAAACCTTTCTGAAACTGCCTAAAACGGCCAATAAACTCTTTGAGATACCTTTCAAATTCCAGTGAAGCTCACCTCAGAGCCTGTGAAGTCCCCTCAATCCCCAATAAAACATCCTACAAAGCCGTGAAAATCTCCATGAAGCTCACCTGAGTACGTGTGAAGGAATCTATGACAAAAGGTCGAATGGACAAAAGGTCGAATGGACAAAGGGTCGAATGGGACACAAGGTTGAATGGACAAAAGGTCGAATGGACAAAAGGTCGAAAAGGGCAACAAGGTTAAATAGACTAATGACAAATTGGTAGACATGAAAAAGTGATCAGAATTCGATAGAAAATCGACGATTACAAAATAGAACTAAAGATACCAAAATTATTCGACAACTTCAATACAATCATTATTGGAAGATAGAAAAGTGTACACTAAAACTTGCATTAGTTTGTATGCAACAATTTATTACCGTATTGCTATTCGAAATAGATGTCCCTAAATTACGGAAAGTAATGTTATTCATTAAGGTTAAATATGGAAAATAATATTCCTTGAAAGAACAGCCTATGGGTTGAAGAAGGATAAATCATAGATCGTGTATAAGTTAGAAAAGGACAAATCTATGGGTATTGTTCGCACCAAACTCGCGAACTTTATTAACGACGGTGCACCAGAAGTTCACAGAACTACGACGGCAGACTGGCGGACCGGACACGTGACCGGACTTACTTCGGAGGTAGATTCACGCGGCGGACTGGTCCCTTTCGGTTTTTTGGACGAGCTTCGAAACACGATGTGATCGGTTTGACTTCTATATTCATACTGATGGTTAGTAGATACATTTTCAATTGCGGAACTTATATACTAGTGTTAGTGGTACAAAACGAGGAAATTAAAGAACGCAATGTTCCTTGCGTTGTATAAATGAATTTGAGTGACAATGTGCGAGCTTTCTATTATGACTAATTTAAACTGACAGTTGAAAGTCCGGAGTAGTTGCAGGTCCTCGAGACATCCCGGGCCGCGTTGAACCGGTGTGGTTCAACCTTCATTGATGATGGTCGCCCTCGGCGGCCTGGATATTGCCGGTCACGTCTTCCTCATCGATCGGCAATGGACTGACCTCAGTTATCGCCCTCTTGTAGAGTCCTCGACAAGTTCGTACTAGGACGACACGTACTAACCCATCAGGTCCTGCGAAGGTCTCCACCACTCGTCCTAGGGGCCATGTGAATGGTGGGTAGTTGTCCTGCTTGAGCAACACGATCGTTCCAGGCTCAATGTTCTTGGTAGCCCTCCTCCACTTTGAGCGCTGGTGTAAGAGAGACAAATAATCTCTGGACCAGCATTTCCAAAAGTTTTGGACCGCACGACGCATCTCCTGGAAACGGGAAAGCCTAGAAATCGTAGCATTAGAAGCATCGGGCTCAGGTATCGAGAACATCGGCTCTCCGATAAGAAAATGCCCAGGCGTGAGCACGGAGAGATCGTCCGGATGATCCGTGAGAGGGGTGAGAGGCCGAGAGTTGAGGATGCTTTCGATGTGTGCAGCTGCCGTTGTCAGTTCATCAATCGTGTACGATGAGTTCCCGAAGATTCTTCGGAAGTGGCGTTTAAAAGACTTTACCCCGGCCTCCCACAACCCCCCAAAATGTGGAGATCGTGCCGGGATGAATTTGAACGAGATCCCAGAGTCAAGGCAGTAGTTGTCCCACTCATCTGTCTGGAACTGCTGCTTGTACCGACGACGAAGTTCACGCATCTCACGATCAGCCCCGACGAAAGCTGTTGCGTTATCGCACCGGAGCTCGATTAACCGACCGCGTCGAGCAACGAACCGTTTGATAGCGTTGATGCACGCGCCGGACGACAAGTCGGGAACGATTTCGACGTGAACGGCCTTCACCGACAGGCACACGAATACGGCGATATACATTTTGACGCTAGCCCCCCTCCCGTATAACGGACGGACACTGAATGGCCCGCAGTAATCTAGCCCCGACTTGGAGAACACGCGGGCAGGTGTTACCCGCACGGAAGGTAGGGGTGCCATTTGTTGGTTGATGTTCGGCGGTGAACAGCGAAAACAGGTCACACAATTGCGCACGATTCGACGAACTAATTGCCTTCCTTGTATTGGCCAATAGCGTTGGCGCATCGTTGAAAGTAGTAGAGACGGGCCTGCGTGTGCTGTGCGCAGATGTAATGATCGAGCTATCAACCAGCTCAATCGGTGTTTTGCTGGAAGAACTAGAGGGAATTTCGTGTCATATGGGCCTTCTACGTTGCTCAACCGACTGTTAAGACGAATCAACCCGTCGTCGTCCAGGAAAACGTTGAGATTCTTCAGAGGAGACTTGGAATCGACAGCAATGTTCCGATCAGGGTGTAGCTTGTTGACGGTTAGCTGGTGATATTCGCTGGAGAAGGTGGTTGCTTGTGCTGCTTGGATGACCGTCTTAAGAGCCCTCTCGATTTCGGCAGGTGCCAGTTTACAGGTGACACGTTCTTCTGCTCGACTTCTAACGTTGTAGTAGAAACGCAGACACCAAGCAACGACCCTTAACAACCTCCCCAAGTCAGAGAATCTAGCGAAAAGAAAGTCGTCATTCTCCACACTGTTTAGAGCAACAACTTGTCGTTTCTCAGGCTCTATTTCAGCACTTAGTATCGGTGAAGAGTTGGGTAACACATTGGGCCAACAAGATACTGGGTGTATTAGAAATTGCGGCCCATGCCACCACAATTTGTCGTCGATTATCTGAGAGGGACGGATCCCACGAGAGATTATGTCGGCAGGATTGTGTTCAGTAGGAACATGTCTCCATTTGAACCCCTTTGTGAGTCTTTGTACCTCGGCTATTCGGTTGGACACAAACACTTTCCAGTTCGTCGGTGGAGCACGAAGCCAATACAATACCACGGTAGAATCTGTCCAAAATGTAACGGATTCGGTAAAGTCTGTCCCGCTACGCAATTTGTCCACTAACTGGCTACCTAACACTGCTGCACACAACTGAAGCCGTGGCATCGACAATCCACGTAATGGAGCAACTCGAGACTTCGTAATCAAAAGGTGGCTAACGATTTGCCCTTCGGTGTTAGGACTCACTACATAGACACAACATCCGTAACCTCTCTCTGACGCGTCACAAAAACAATGCAGTTCATAGTTTCGATCCGAGTTAGAAAGAACTCGACGAGGAACAGCTAGTTGCTGTAGTAATGCTATCTCACTTCGAAAGTTCATCCACCAAGCACTCTCTTCTACCGATAGCTCTTCGTCCCACGAAATGTTTTTTGCCCATAGTCGTTGAACGAAAGCTCTGGCGCTTATGACAATCGGTCCGAGCAGACCCAGAGGGTCAAAAAGCTGAGCAGTTTCAGACACTACAATACGTTTCGTCACTTTGGTCAATTCTGGGAACGATGGTATTTTAAAGTCGAAAAAATCACCCACTGGATTCCAAAGAAGTCCCAGGGCGGTCACAGTTGAACGACAGATTTCCATTTTAGACGCGTTTTCCCACAATTCTGTCGGAATGTGTTTCAGAACTGCTGGGTTGTTGCTGCTCCACTTCCGTAAAGAAAACCCTCCGAGACGCAGCAACTCCATCAGCTGGCGGCATGTTTCGCTGGCTTCTTCCAAATTGTCACTTCCAGCTAACGCGTCGTCGACATAGACGCGTTTAATGACAACTTGCGCACCAAGAGGATATTTCTGCCCATCTTCCTCGGCCAGCTTAGTGAGCACGCGTGCTGCATGATACGGTGAGCAGGCGAGCCCATAAGTCACAGTGTTCAGCTGATAAACCTGCAGTGGCAAAGATGGATCTCGACGCCAGATGATTTTCAAATAACGACGGTCATCGGGATGGATCCATATTTGGCGGAACATTTTTTCCGCATCCGCGGTGAAGACGTACTGCGGTAGCCGGAAATTTACGATGTGATTCAGTAACGGTGGTTGGACAGTAGGGCCTGTATGAAGGACGTCGTTAAGGGAAAGAGCACCAGATCCCTTGCTGCTGGCATCGAACACGATTCGTGTCTTCGTCGTGCTGCTATCGGGACGGTGGACAGCATGATGGGGGAGAAAATACTGCGGGCCCGCGACACGAGAACCTACTTCCATATGCCCTAATCGTTCATAGTCGTCCATGAACCTCACGTACTCCTCACGCAGGGTTTGGTCTCGAGTGAACCTCTTTTCCATTGCAAGGAAGCGCCGCAACGCTTGATCGTAGGAGTCATCCAACAACGAGTCCATGGACTCACGAAAGGGGAGGCGTACGACGAAACGACCGGTGGTGTCACGTGATATTGTTTGGAGAAAGTGGTTTTCGACATCCTGTTCTACCTGTGTGAGTGCCTTACCAACGTCGAGATTTTCAACTTCCCACATTTTCTCCAACTGGGAGTTCAAATCCTGTTCAGTAACAACATGGCAGGTTACTGTTTCAGGGACGTTGGTTGAGTATTTTCCACAAACCACGTAACCGAGTAACGTTTTTTGCAAGACTGGGTAATTGTCGTCCAAAACTATTTGATGGGATTCAAGCAACGAGAAAAATAGTTCGGCTCCAACAATCATGTCGACACCGTGACTAACATTGAATTTTGGATCTGCAAGTAGTAAGTTGCGAGGGATATTCCATTTCGAGATGTCTACATGGCAGCTAGGTAGATTGACAGTCAATTTGGGTAGCACAAGACAGTCAATGTCTCGCACAAATTTCCCGAACCGTGACGCAAGAGAGATTTGCACACTGTAGCGAACACTAACCGTTGCTTGGCCAATGCCGCTCACAGGTAGATTTATACGGTTCCGTTTGAGTCCTAGTCTTTGACAAAGAGACTCCGACACAAAATTGGATTGAGATCCGCTATCGAGTAATGCTCTCGCAAAATGACCAATGCCATCAGCGTCCTGTACTCGTACCAATGCTGTAGATAGGAACACTGTAGCATCTCGAGGTTTCATTGTTGGAGTAGACGATATCAGGTTATCAGAGGGGCAACGGGGAAGTGGTTCATTTGCTTCGGACTGACGATTCGAGTATACCGACGACGAGAGAGAGGGGCTATTAACGGCGAGCGATTGCGGCGACGATACACTAACCGACGACGGATTCGCCTGTGGTGAAGTACGCGAAAGCACCACCGATGGTGCTACCGATACCGAGAACGAGGGTTTTGTCTGAGTGACGATTGTTTCGCCTGAACAAACCGCTGTGCAACTCGTGGTCGTTGAGCTTTGGTCCACCGCGACTGTAGCAGACCCTGATGCAATCGGGGGAAGATGAAGCAAACTATGGTGTCTCTTTGCACACGTTCTGCATAGGCTGCTACGGCAGTCTTTGGCTAAGTGTCCGCCTCGAAGGCAGTTGATGCAAAGCTGATTCCTTTTGACGAAATCCAATCGATTGTTGGGCGTTAGCTTCAGGAAAGACTCACACTGAGAGATAGCATGAGCCTGTTTGCAGCAGGGGCATTTGACAACGTTCTCGGACGCGACATGGGACGATAGTTTTGATCGATTGGGTTTCTGAACGTTCGCAGGGTGAGCACTCTGGGATGGTTTGCACATCTGTAGTGTGCGTGACCGTTTCAGAATAAAGCTCAACAAATCTTTGTACTGCGGGGCAGCATTATCGTCACACTGGGCTTCCCAGTCCATCGACGATTTCTCGTCCAAGAGGCTGCTAAGGCGCTCGACTAAGAACGAGTTCCAGTGATCAGCACTGGCTTCAAGCTTATCAAGAATGCCTACATGCCGATTAAATTCGTCGGCCAGCTCTGCCAGGGCAGAGGATGATTCCCTTTTGACATGGGGAATCTTCAAAATTGCGGACATGTGTTGCTTGACGAGAAAGTTCTTATTTTCATACCGATCGCAGATCGTATTCCACGCGAGGAGGTAATTATCGGAAGTGATAGCAAATGACGAGATCAACCGCGACGCTTCGCCCTTCATGGCGCTGCGAAGGTAATGCAGCTTCTGAACCGCGGAAATTTGGGGATTGGCGTGCACTAACGATTTGAAAAGATCGCGGAATTCGATCCATTCATCCAATTTGCCTCCGAAATCGGGTATTTTGATTTCGGGAAGCTTTACCGACATGGCTTGGCTAACAGGAGGCACATGTTGGTGTGAGGAACTTGGACCAGGGGAAGGTGAGCTGGCAGTTGCCGCGCCGGGGAGTTTGCTAACCAACGACGCTTTTAGATCAAAATAAAGGTTTTGAAACTCTTGCCTAGCCTCCGAAAAACCCTCTTCCTGATCTTCTATGGCTTCAATTTTATCCTCGGTATCCTCAAACTTATCCCACAGCCCATCTAAACGCTCGATTCTGATCGCGACCTGATTGGCTTGGCTAATATCGTATTGTTCATCGAAACGCTGGATTAACAGAGCCGAACCGAGGATGTTTTCACGCTTTCGGTGTAAAGCTTTCAGATGCAGCGTGTTTTTACGCAGAGACGATTTTTTCGACGTACTCATTGTTATAGAGACACCTACCTGCTGCGATGGGTTCACTTACGGTTGCACGTGGTTGTCCTAACCTCAACTTCTGGAGCACTTACTGTAGGAGCTATCGAACCTTCTGGAGCCCTTCCTTCGACCGGTGACGGCAGGGCACGAACGACGGAGAATTCGCCGCAGGTTAGCGGCCAGCGACAGCGACAATGACGAGATGTGCTCCTCCACCCACGGTAGTAGGTTCCTCCTTCTTCGGTGATTCGATCTTTAGCTTCTTCGACGAATGGGAGTTCCTCCCGGGTTTCGGCACCATTTATTGTTCGCACCAAACTCGCGAACTTTATTTATTTTGGTGCACCAGAAGTTCACAGAACTACGACGGCAGACTGGCGGACCGGACACGTGACCGGACTTACTTCGGAGGTAGATTCACGCGGCGGACTGGTCCCTTTCGGTTTTTTGGACGAGCTTCGAAACACGATGTGATCGGTTTGACTTCTATATTCATACTGATGGTTAGTAGATACATTTTCAATTGCGGAACTTATATACTAGTGTTAGTGGTACAAAACGAGGAAATTAAAGAACGCAATGTTCCTTGCGTTGTATAAATGAATTTGAGTGACAATGTGCGAGCTTTCTATTATGACTAATTTAAACTGACAGTTGAAAGTCCGGAGTAGTTGCAGGTCCTCGAGACAGGTATTATAGAAGACATCCATGAAGCACATCACGATTATAGGGGGAAAGGAAGGGGGGGGGGGTTGCAAAAGTGTAATAAGCAATATATTTAGTATGGGACAGGGGAGGCGGATTAAGAATTCTCAATTTCTGGCGTAACGCCTGTATGAGCAAACAAAATGAAATTGTTTACGTTTACAGTATAATTATTAGGATCTACCTATCAACCTAACAGGGGATGAGTACTAAGTACAGGTAGTAAATAAATATATCTGCAGTACAGTTAGAAAGAAAAGCTATTGAAAAGAAGAAATCAAAATTTCTGATTGAAAAATAAGTCCCAAAGGAGTCAATAATTATTTCAGTAACAGAAGTTAAAAGAAAAGCCTATAAATTTAAGAAGGAAAAATTTCTGAACAAAAAATCAAACTAAATTGCCATTCAATAAATAAATACTACATTAACACAACTTGAAAGAACAGCCTATAAACAAAAGAAGGAAATATTTCCTATAGAAATGTTAGTGGCTGAAATGCATATGATTTCTATAGCAGCACTCTGTTTCTCTCAATAAGCGACAACAACTTCTCATTTTTTTAGCGAGACATACCAGCTGGTAAATTGGTCTACTAAAATTGTTGTTCATTCGATTTTTCGTCCCATTCGACCTTCTGTCCCATTCGTCCTTTTGTCCCATTCGACCTTTTGTTCCATTCGGCCTTTTGTCCCATTCGACCTTATGTCCCATTCGACCTTTTATCCAATCGACCTTATGTTCTTTGACCATTTGTGCTTCGACCTTCTGTCCCAAAGCCCCTTTGAAGCCCCCACAATACTTCCCTGAATCTTTTTGAAACGCTTTGAAATGCCTTTAACGCCTCTGAAACCCCCTGAAACGGCCGTGAATCTCCATTGAATCTTTCTGAAACCTTCTGATATGCTCTGAAACCCCTTTGAAACCTCGTTTAACTTCCCTAAAACAACCGTATAGCTCATCTGAAACCCTGTGAAGCCCCCTAAAATCTCTCTGTAATTTCTTAAAACGTCTTGAAACCCCCCAAAAACTATAAAATTCACCTGGAAGCCTGTAAACTCCCCTTAATCTTCTGGAGCGCACTGGAACACCTTGAATCGCCTCTGAGTCCACCTAATACCTCCGTGAAGCTCACCTCAGACCCTGTAAGGCCCCGTTAAATGTCTCTGAAACCATCTGAAACGCCCAGAAACGCCTTGAAATGCATCCGAAACCCTTAAATGAGAGCCTGTGAAACCCCAGAAAACTGTTCTGAAACCTCCCTGAGTCCCCCTAATACTTTGAAACACCTTGAAATGCATTGAAACACCACTGACACTCCTTTGAAAACTCTCATGACTTCCCCTTTAATCTACTTTATCCTTATTCTTCCTCGATATATTTTTAGCTGACGTAAAATTTCCAGAAAACTCATATCTTCTTTGTTTCAGGAACTATTTTTCAAATTTTTAAATCAATTGACCGGTAATGATAATAATTTTTTATAGCACAGAAAATATCATTGGTTCCATGGATCCGAAATTATTCCCACGATACGGTAGGCTATTCCCAGGTAATGGTACACATGCTAAATGCACGATCCAAGCTCTTTTTTTGGCCATTTTATGCATCTTTGGGTCACATTAGCCAAATTCCGGAACCTTTTGGCCAGCTGATTCCCCCAGGGAAGTAACCGTTTTTGACCAGTTCTGAAACTTGCCTGGCGATTAATTAAAGACTATCATATCTCTGTTTTCTTATTAATTTACTGCACAAAGCTATTGAAGGGTATTCAACAGCCTTTTGCTGAATTTGCTGCAATGTCAACCTTTACGAATTTACGAAACAAATTAATTGAACGCTATTTCGAACATTTCAGGACCTTCAGGCCACCTGGTTTCCCTGAGGTCATAGCTTGCGACATGTCAAACTTCATGAATCTATGAGAAAATTACAAACATTTTTGGTCGCATTGCATTGATACAATTTCTGGATTTTCACCATCTCGTGAATTTACGGAACAAGGATATTTCCATCCACCATCCAGAAGTGGGTATTTCTCCAACAATTCCTACTGGTATAAATTCCTCCGAACGTTTCTTCTGAGAATCCTAGAGAAAAACCTTCTGAAATGCTTTAAGGATTCCTTTTTGGGGTTTCTTTTGAAAATACTTCCAGATATTTCTTCTGTGACCTTTGCAAAAGCCCCCCCCCTCTAAATCAGCGTTCCTCCTGGGATCTCTCAGTGAATTTAGCAAGTTAGATTTTCCTACACTTGGATGATCCGTCTGAAATTCATTCAGTAACATCTTTGGGCATTCTCCCTTATCTTGCTTCTGATTCGTTTGGTTAGGAATTTCTTCAGAGATTTCCAAGGTTATTTCTTAATGAGTTGTATCTGAGACATCTGAATACTTTTGCAATTCTTCCACACATTTATTTTACACTTACTGAACTATATTCTGGATTTTTTTTATCTGTATTAACGAGATTTTTTAAGAACTTACATTTTTGCGAGTTTGACGGGAGTGGGATTCGATCCCAGGTCCTTGGCGTCAAATGTTCTAACCATCACACCCGGTCCGCTCCACGAAATTCTGGAATTCGTGCAGTAGATCCTCTTTGTTTTCTTCCTGTAGATCCTTCTCATTATTATTATTATTACTTTATTATAGAGATTTTCTGCCCAAGGCTGGTACATCTCCTACAAGATCCTTCTAAGATTCCAAAAGTAACTTTATGAGAAATACCATTACTGATGGAATTTCAGCAATATTTTCAGGGGAAGTTCCCGATGGAACATGTTGAGGGATCCCTGAAGGAATTCTTTGAAGCATCTGAGGACGAACTTCTTGAGGAAAAAAAAATATGAATCCCAAAATCTCAGAAGAAATTCCTGAAAATACACCGGAAGAAACTCCAGGAGGAATAGCACAGGAATGTTTTGAAAATTCTGTACAAAACTTTCACGGCAAATCCCAGTGTACATATCTGTAACAAGACCTGAAGGAATTTCAGAAAAAAAATACAAAGAATTATAGGAGAAACTTAAGAAGAATCCCCAGAAAAAATCACTGAAGATAATTTTGAGATTTTCTAAGGAATCTTTCTAGAAGATTCTTTTGAGAGATCTCATCTGGAATTTCACCAGAAATCTTCTTCGATCCTTTCAGAAGTTGATTCCAAGTTTCCAGAAGAAACTCCAGGAGAAATTCTAGAAGAATCTTCTTGAGGGATTCAAAAATTTCCTCAGGAATATATTCCAGCCAGCAATTTGGTTGCTTTATCCAAATTGCAACTGAAATAATCACACATATATAGCACCAAAGAAATCGTATTCAATGCACGAAACAGGCATATACATACTAAAGTGGAGGCAATATCGAAACATATATACGATTACTGCGATTCCATCCAACATGATTTACGATTTCTCGAAAAATTTCTACGATTTCGCCGATTTTATCCGTCTAAACATACGATTATGTACGATCTTATTACGATTGTGTGTACCAATATACGACTCAAAATTTTCAAATAAAAGAAAAACAATTGGTGTTCAGTGAGAATCGAACTTAGGTCCTTTGATCAATAACTGCGCGTTATCTCTATTGGCTGTATTGCCAAATTGGAAAAAGAGAGTTCAAAGTGAATGGCATCACTTATTGTAAGTCATCTGCTGTATATAAATAGTATGAAAACCTATATATTTGGTTGAATTTATTGCTACCATGGTTGGAATGTGTCAACAACAACAAAAATACAAATTTGTGATAAATACCATGTTTTCTTTTTTTCCATCATTCAAATCTGAAAACAAAACCATTTACGATTTCCGAGATTAAGATACGACTATTAAAAGTGCAGTAACAATCATATGCGACTGTAAAAATAAATATACTATTTCTACGATTTCGTTCACTTCGAATACGACGCAAGTATGACGCAAATGATCAATATACAACATTGTTATAGTTGTATACGATATCACCGATTTTGATCATACCTTTAGGTAGCAAGCTCGATTTAGCAGATTCATATACGATGTTAAGCGACGATTTCCATGATTCAAAGAAATCATATATATGATGCTAGCGAACTTGCTGCCTGACACTAAGACTATTATGTTATTTTCACTAATCTATCCGATTCTGTGCAATTCTACCGATAGTATCTCGCACTTTTTATGATCGGATACGACTATATGAAACAAAATCGCAATTTAAATTTAATTTAGCATGAAATGCGATTTTACGCAATCATTTTCAATAAATATACATATTATTATACAATATGTACATATTATTATACAATATATGAAAATATACGATTTTTTCCACACAAAAATTTACGATATGTGGTTGGCTGGGTATAAGAAAGAAGTTCTTGAAGATTTTTTTCCTGAAATTCCTGAGAAACTCTCAGAGGAAACACCAGTAAGAACAATAAAAGAAATATTTGAAAAAAAAAATCCAAATATATTTTTTTTTATAATTTGAAATCTTATCAGTAACGTAACAATTTTTCAAGTCAAGGAAAATAATGGTTTCAAAGTTGAGACCCATTAGGGGAACTTAGATCATGGTTTCCCAAACTGTGGGTCGCGACCCCGAGGCACTATGGGGGATTCCCATACAAGCATGCGGACAATAATATTTTCGTCATATTTTCGAGGATTTATTAGTATTCTGTAGTTGGTTCGACTAAAATATATTGTTTATGAACATTTTCAAACATCACGAGCAAGTTTTGAAAAGGGCGTATTTTCAATATGGTCAAATAACTGATAATATATAAAAAGTTTGAATTTGTTTTATTTTATAAATTTTTATTTTGTTTTTTTTTTGTGCTTAGAATGATCAACACTATTGTGTAGTTACTTTAAAAATGAATTCCAAAGGAATTTGCGTAGAATGTTTGAGAATCGTCGTTTAATCTCAAGGGGTGCGCCTGGGCGGTCTCGTGCGTAAAAAACGCTGAATCTCCCAAGACCGCAATTTACCGCAGCATTTCGCATACAAAACCATCAGAGTAGACCTAAAGCTTGACCATGAACTGATTTTGAGCCTGGGAATGTTTGGAAAAAAAAGATGCCGATTATCAAAATTTGAATCTCATGCCTTTTTCAACTTCTTCTTCTTCTTGTACCTTTTTTTCATACAATGGTTCAATTATTTCACAAAACCACGTGTTTGTTGGAAAGCTTGCTTCATTATCTTACCAATGATGTATTGAAACCAATAGATAATGATGATAATAATTCGAAAATATCGATTTGAAATTATGTGTTGTTTTTTTGCGAAAATTACATTTTTTAGCTTTACTCAATTTTGATGCTCAATATCTTTGTAACTACATCAGCTAGAAACTTGAAATTCTAGATTTCTCTTAGTTTATATGTTTATTATCGATAGAAAATTTCAGAACAAGCATTAGTGGAAGTCACTTTTCTGATTTTTGTCCGCCTGATATCCTATAGTGCGAGGGGGGTCATCGGCCTTCATCCAGGGGCTCGCGAGAGACAGTAGAATATTTTACTGTAACAGACAACAATTGAGAGAATTTCTGTGATGGGTCGCGAAAAGTACGTCTGCTGGATAAAGGGGGTCGCGCTCCTAAAAGTTTGAAAACCTATGACTTAGATCAGTGATTCCCAAAGTGGGCGAAATCGCCCCCTTAGGGGCGAAAATCAGACCCAGGGGGGCGAAAATTTTAGAAATACAAATTGGGGGGCGAAAATACTAAAAAGGGGGGCGATTTTTTTAATGATTGGAAAACATCGAAAGTATTGAATTACAAGTCGAGAAAGTGAACTGAATCATAAGAACTTCCTGACATTCAAGCATACAGTTCAAGTTTTGTCTAGGATAATAAAAAAATGCTGTGACTATTAAACAAAAGCATCTACTTAATTTTACAGAATTATTGGAATTTATGTGGATTCTTTGGCAAAATTTCTAGACAAGACCGCTACACGTTTTTCTGAATGGTTTGTGTGATTCTGGAAATCTTAATAAGATTATTTGGAAACTCCTATAATGAACATTCATGAATCGTGATTAGTATTTGTCAAAATTATGAAAAGAACATCGCGAAAAAAATTCGCGAAATGATGAGAAAAATTGCATTTCAACTCGTAGGCGGACTTATTCATGGAATTTCCAAGCAAAAACATGAATATCAGACGAATTTTAGAACATTTTGCTGATTAAATTAGTATCACAGTGTTTATAAACAACTATGTTTGAAAATATTTCAGAGAAGCTTTTCGGAGGAATTCCAAATTTGACTGAAGTTAATTTGAAAACATTCCAAAAATTCTGCGTAAAATTCCATTTAAATCTAGTCAAGAATGCTGCATATTTATTTATTTGATAATTTTTTAAAACACAGAAAGCATTCAAATTTATACGAAGCTCGTTGATTTGAATATGGAGAAACGTTACTACATTTGAAAATACACCAATATTTATAATTATTATTTTTCTTTATTATCGAGATTTTTAGCCCTCGGCAACACACCGATATTTTTCTGAGTTGCACTTCCATATAACCAAGGTTGTTAACCGATAATTTATCGACAGTTAACTCAACGCAAACTCGATAACGATAAAGGTTGCTCGATAATCTTTCGATAACGATAATCAAACGATGAATCAACGCGCAGATCAACGTACCTTCGATAATTTTGCGATAAATCAAGTTACCCTAGTGACGGCATCAACAACGGTTCAGATCGCGAAGAAAAGTTTCCGGAGACGTTATCGAGTCGATAATTTCAACAGTTAACTGTATCGCCGATGACGAATCCGTCTGAAGACGTTATCGTTATCGACGATAAACGATAACATACGTTAACTTTATCGGCGATAACAATAATTTATCGATTAACAACCTTGCATATAACATACGGGGAATCGCGTCACTTGGGCGGTGGCTTCTATATTCGTCTGTTTTCCACGTTAACTCAGTCAAATTTAAACCAATTGACACAACTTTTGGAATGTGGTGAGATAGGTATAGTATCTACCCGTGTACAACATTTCAAGTCAATTGGTTCAAAATTGACTGAGTTATAGTGGCAAACAGACGAATATAGAAGCCACCGCCCAAGTGGCGCGATACCCTGTTTATAATTGTTTTCAAATTCTCCACCAGTATTATTTGGCTACTTGTGACCAAACATTGACTCTCAGTTGTTGAAAAAATCCTTTTAAAAATGATAATGATAAAACATCTGGTAGGAATATCGAGTGTTCATATGTGTTTACAGTTCGTTCTATTTCGATTAATAAATGTTCAATTAACAACGGTTTGAGAAGTATGCATAAACATGATTTCAATTTTATGTAAGTACGAAGAAAATTCACTATATTTTTTTTAAATGCGGAAAATCAACGCATTTACAAAACAATTTAATGAAAATGAGAGTGACACAGATATAGATACACTGAATGGCACTGCTAGATTTGCCACAGTAACGCTTTTAAAGGCTTTAGCTAAGCACAGTTTCAGCCTTCTATTATAGAAAAAAAATAAAATCGCACCTAGGGGGGCGAAAATATTTTTTTGAAGCTCTAAGGGGGCGATACCTCCTAAAAGTTTGGGAAACATTGACTTAGATGGTTCAGTATACACATTCATGAGGAACCCAAGAAGGGCCTTCTTGAAGAGCTCTAGAAGAAATACCTTGAGATATTCCAGCAGGAGTGCTGGAAAAGCAAATAGTTCAATGGAGGAACTCCAGAAGGATCTCTAGCAGAAATCCTTGGTGTGAAGGGGTTTTAAGGTGTTTCAGTAGACTTCAGGGAGTAGAGTTCGATCGAGCCTTCGTAGATCTCAGGGGGTTTCAGGGAATTTCAAGGCGTTTCAATGTTTTTCAGTGCATTTCAGGGGATTTCGGGCATTTGAGGACGCTTCAATAGGTTTTTTTTGGACATTTCAAGGCGTTTCAAGACGTTTCAAAGCATTTCAGGCGTTTCGAGGCTTCACGTGGCCTCAGTAAGATTTCTGTGAAACATTGGGATTTTCACCGAGGTTTTTGGAGAGGAGTTTAAAGCATTCCAGTGGATTGTGGGGGTGCGGCTGAGGATGCAGGACTGCAGCCACAAATCGAGGAATTGTTGATTAAGTTTTATCATAAATGATGTCATACTTAATGGATGATGAAATGCTTCAAATGATCACTAGTTAAGCTTGGATATCCTTAGACTGCCTCTCGTGCCAACTTCAATTCGCCTCAAACGCTAACTTTTATGGATTCATAATATTCTCAAATGAACTCTAACTAAGTGGAGATTCCAGTACACTGGAATCCAGTACTCTTGCTAAGAAACCTTTTAGTTATCAACCGTAGAAGTGCCTCCCGTGCCAATAGAAAATTATTCTGAGAAGCAACCGTTGTCCAAGTTGGGACGTCACACCAAGAAGAAGCAGTTCGTAAAATTGAAAGAGTATAGAGAAATACTCCTAATAAATGAAATTGAGTGCTTCCAATTTCCAAGTCAATAAATCGACCACAACCTGCCCCAAGCCCTTCGCTAGTAAACAATTATTGGCCAATTTCCTTTCTCTTCCCGGAGCCAACGAGCGCCACCATTTGACAGCGCCTCGTAGTCTACCGTGCCGATGAACGATGGCTTCAGCCAAGCCAGCAGGCACAAAACGATTCGACAAAAGTGCAATTTCGTGCGCGATCTGCTGGCCTGCCAATCAGCATAAACAGGCTGTCGTCGACGGTCGGAATCTGAGGTTAGCACCGAACTAACCACTCAATCCGTGAATCGTTTCGTGGCTGTGCTTTTATGTACACCACGGGCAGGTGGACGGCGGTCAGGTCATACATGTGGGAAGCCCTTAAGGAAGAAATCATCGCCGCCATCCTGGAACGGTCATCCGCCATCCGCCAATTTGCTAGCGAGATGACTCTCTTAGATGGCGACCGTATCTAGTGTCAAGCCAAGACTCACCTGTCCAGTGCTCTTGAGATAGTTGTACGTCTGGTGCAGATTACTGTCCGCTGGCACCACCAGTCCGCGATGCTGGTTCTGCGGCTGACCATGGCCCTGGTTGGCGGCGGATCCGGCCGATGCAACTGCAAATAGAAAGATCGTTAAGAAACGAGATTGAGAGTTAGAGAAATGGATGACCTAGCGCGGGGTAAAAGTGATAATAAAACGTGAGAGTAGTGTGTTCGAGTTGGATCGTCCAATAAACTAGCCGGTTTGACCGCGCGCGGGGCAATTCTGGGTTAGATGGGGTTTTTATGTTTAGTTTTTTTGCAGTAGATTTTACGACATCGACATCGGTCTGGCTAATAGTTGTTGACTTCGTGGGAATGATGCGCCCCATAAGATCGCAGCCTCTTCATTTTGCATTTAGCAATAAATAAACGCTCCTCAGGAAACTACTTTGTAGTAGCGCAGCGGCGCAGTGTGTTGAAAGGTGGGTGATTCACCTTTCAACGCAATGCAAACGCCAGCACTGCTGCCGCAGCCGTCGCAATGATCTATCGGTTGACCTGAGCGGCAAGTCTGACCCATCTATTTGGGGCCATCCGATGGCAATCTGCTTTGATGGATGGAGGAGATGGTGCATCGATTGTGGCTACGGTGTGCGGTAGAGTCAGAGGTTTTCAAACATAATTTGGAGGTGCAACCATCGATGTTTGCAGAAAAAAAAATCAACTTCCAATTAAATGCAAAAATCTTTCAGCTTAAAATCAGGTTTTCTTTCGAAAACTTATTTGTAAGGGTTTGAAAGAAAATTTTATATTAGGGGGATTAGGGGCAGAATGGACAACCGGGGCGAGATGGACACCCCTGTTTTTGGCGAAACCGTTGACTTTTATGTTAAACCTTTAATGCATAAGTGTAAAGGAACAAGTCATGGTTCTATTTTTCAAAAGTACCATTTATATTGCTCCAAAATAACCAAAATATCATTGAAATTAAAATATGTTTTTCATATGATGAAATTCTTATAATTTCGTAGCAGCAGCAAAAAAGGTATTATAAGTGTAGGAGTGTGTCCACCATAAAAACAATTGATTTGTTGACTTATCTACATGTATACGGAGATTTAGCAATGGATGAAGTATTTTATTTTTGATCAGAATTTACTAAAAATAGCAATTTAATTTTAGTAGTCGATTCGGGACGAAATGAACACCGGCTATTACGAATGGATGTACGAGAATTGCATACTGTTAGGCATTTTAGAGAGTTTGGAAAAAATCATTCCGATTATTTTTGCCTAAAATTTATTTTATTAACTTTGATGATATGTGAACTCGCCTAAGATGGACTATTATACCTGTGGCATTGATCTCCGTAGGCATATGACTTAACTGATCGATGTAATCAAAAAATTAGCATAAAATATGTAGGGGTGTCCATTATGCCCCGATGGGTGTCCACTTCGCCCCGTACCTTTCCTGCCAGCCCTAAAAAACACACGATCCCTAATCCCCCTAACTAGTATTATATATACGACTTTCTATATTCAAAAATCATACCTCTAAAACTAAAAAATATACATCTCTAATATTTTGATATGTTACCTAATATTTTCTGAATTTTCTTATAAAAAATAAAACCAGGATACACATCTGGTTCCAAGACCATGAAAACGTGAAAAACTGATATATTTACATTTTGTTTGCACCTAAGCGCAGTTTGACCCTTCCAACGTATTTTTCCTGAGAAAGCAGCTCAATATATTTAAAAAAATATAAGCCAACTTGTTTACAAGTTATGTATTTTTTGCAAAATTTAAGAACAATAGAAGCTCAGGATGAGACTAATCAATTTCGAAAGAAGGAATTCCAGGCTTTTCTATTGATTGATTGATTTGTCTTTATTAAAGAGACTTTCAGCCCTTGGCTGGTTCGTCTCTATTCACTTTTTCATAAAATATAATAGTTTCTCAAAAAATACCAAAACTTTTTAAATACTTTTACCTTTGAATCATAAAAGTGGGGTTTGAAAGAAGACAAGGTGGTGCTATTGTACATTTGTATGTTTTCAAGATTTAACTATTTACTGTGCCTAAGATGGATCTTATGTTTTTGAATTAGTGCATTAATCCATAGAATCTACAAGATTCTAAGTAAGGTGCTCCCAACCTTTTTGAGGCAACGACCCGCATTAAACATTGTCAAAACATCTTGGGCCAATGAAAATAAAAAAAAATATATAAATTAATTAAACGAAACCAAGTTATTTGGGTACTGTGGCGTAGCCAGAAATTCACCGTGGGTGAGATTTTTGAAGATCAATGAAATATTATTTTATTTGACACTCATATTTCGTAAACTATGACGCCATGTACATTTAATTTGAATCGTAGCTTAAAAATAGTGGCCCAGCCGAACCTTTTTTCTTCTGAAAGCGTTTTGTACTTAAAATTTGTTCTTAAAATTTTATGTCATGGGTTAATCCGAAAACATTTAAAGGGGGTTAAACGAATGTCTTGCTAAATTCCTGTGTTTTCGAAACCACACCTAGATAAGCAATATTCGTAATTCTCCTGGAAACTTTTTCTGAAATATCCACAAAAACCGTTTGATGAACTCATGTATGATCTACAGCATGCTTTTTTTCTTTTTTTTTTTAGAAAGGTGAATTTTACCAAAAATGGAGTATTGTAACAATACTATGCTATAGATTTATTATTAAATGCCATAAATACTATGCCATAAATTAAATGCCATGAATTTAAAACACTATTTTATTATCAAGTCAAAAAGAAACTGCTCCAATTCCTAAATTTTCACTAAAACTACTCTGAAATCAAATCGGTTCAAATTTCTTAATAAATTTTTAGATTTCTGAAATCCAAAATGTTTTTAGCTTCCAGAAACATTTACAAAAAATGTTTCAATACATGTACCAACTTTGAAATTATATATCTATATATATATAAATGCAGTGGCATACGTGGGACCGCGCATAACTTGCAAACCGCAGTACCGATTTGGGTCATCTTAGTTTTGTTCAGTTAGTTTTCGCCCAAGGAAGGTTTATGAGACAAAAAACATGGAAAAATGGTGAGCTTTTGAAAATCGTTTTTTTATATGTTTGAACGGGGACTTGGACTTGGCTAGAAACTTGAAACGTCAAAAACGCAGTAGGCAAGACAAAGTTTGCCGGGTATAGCTAGTAATTATGTAGATTTCTGAGATGCATTTTTTTTAATCCTGAAGAAAAACATTGTAGGATTGTAGGATATGAAGAAATGTATTTTTATGAATGAATAAACATCTGGATCTATGTTTCTTAAAACTATTGATAAAATTGCCGCTTTTGCAGTGTTTTCACCACTTTCGACCCGATTTCCGTCCACTCTAAGAATCAAAAATGCAAAACAAAGTTACAACATTAAAAATTGGTATAAATTAGCATTAGCATTAGCATTAAGCGAGTCGCACAAATTCGTAGGTGGTACAGTCCTAGACCGCTGTTATGAGGGTTGCTTCCTTCCCGTCCGAACCAAAGCACAAAGATTTGGGACTAATCTCTGACTCTTAGACAAGACTGACGCAATCCTCCAATGGTCGAGCACTGTCCTGGCCACGTCCTTGCGACTGCTGAGGAATGGGAAAGGATGGTTAGTTTTGGACACCCATGAAAAATGTAGACAACTCTACGATCTCTCAGGCCTAGGTGTCACGGGAATTTGGGTGTTGTTAGTGGAAGGGTAAACTCCAAAGGATACACTTGGTCAACGTTCAGGCACACCATTATTAGTATTCTTCGAATCCGTTGTCTGCCCGATTCATCCTGGATTCCTCGTCGTCTTGATGGCACTTGGTTGAATTACCAGATTCTTCGGTTGATAATCTGAAATATAAAATAATATTAACATCGTACGTCAAATAAGCTACATATTAGTGATACGCTCGCCACAGTTGCATATTTTTACAACATTATTTATATCTTACGATAAATTTACCTCAAACCTGCTGAAATAAAATGTTGATTAGCAGTACATTGAAACAAAATTAACTACAAAACACAAAAAAACATCAAACTTTGATCTTGGAATATTTATTAACACGGTAAATATCAAGATCAAAATTTGAATTGGTAGATCTTACACCGCAACGCACCATTCTAAGGTGATCTACCCACGTTACGGGTGACAACATTAAAAATTGGTATAAATTACACAAAATACACACCATCGATTGGGAACCCGTGATTTAAGTATTTTCTTGAATATTGTGATATCAAAGACAAAACTACATTTTTTATGCCTGGGAACTGATTTGAGAATTAGTTAAAAGTTTGTTTTGGTGCCATTTGTTCAATCGCCTTTGGTGAATTTGGCACTGGGTGGAGATATCGAGCAGTTGTTCAACTGTAAAATAGTAGTTCATTTTTTAAAAAATGGTTTCCCATTAGGACGCGCGGCGTTGCAAAAAGGACAACACTACGAAAAACTCGATAGTCGTCTACAGAGCTAGCGAGCTGCAAATCTAGGATCGAACAAGCGCGCGTCGTGAAAGGTTTCAAAAAGTTTCAAAACAAATTTCAAAAAAAAAAAATTAAAATAAAAAATACATTAAGCCAGTATGTATGGTGTTATGGTGTTATAGTGTTATTTTTTATATATTTTTCTCCAATTGAAGAGGAAATCTCCGGAGGTCTCAGGGGCGTTTTAGGGTGTTTCATAAAGTTCAAGGAATATCTGGAGTTCTTAGAGAAGTTTTAGAGAATCTCAGGGAGGTTCCAGGGAATCTCATCGAGTCGCTACAGGTAGTCTCAGGTGCGTTTCAATTGCTGTTAGGGTGATCCAGAGAGTCTCAGGGGTGGTTTAGGGAGTTTCAGGAAGTCCCAGGCAGTTAAAGGAGGTTTACAGGGGGACTCATGTGCACTTCAGGAGATCTCAGGAGCGTTTCAGAGGGTCTCATTGGCGTTTCTGGGGGTCTCAGGGGCATTCATGCGGTCTGAGGGGCTTACGGCGGGTGTTCTTAGAGGTCTTAGGGAGCTTCTGGAGGCATCAGGGGCGCATCATGGGGACTCAGGGGATTCCATGGGAGTTCCAGAGGGTCAAAGTTGCGTTTAAGGGGGCTTCAGGAGACCTCAGGGGCGTCTCATGAATCTCAGGGTGTTTCAGGGAATGTGATCTACTGATCGAAATGAGTAAGTTGTACAGAAATGAGCGATTTCGATTGATATTTAGGGGTGGCGCAAAGGGTTTAAGTGGAATTTATGCTAGAGCAAACATTGAAAAAAAAAACATTTTAAATTTAATTTTCAAACATAACTCTTCTAGAGTAAATCGGTGATTCTAGAACCCAATTTGACCAAATCTAACCTCGAAATTGCGATACCCAAGTGACACGATTTTTTCAGCCCCTTTCCGGAACACATTTTTTGCTTCCCTCAAAAATCTAAACAGATATTCACACTTTTTATCCCTCTATGGTCTGCCTTTCAGCAGTAGTTTGATGATGATCTTAAATAAATTGATCAAAGTTTGACCGTTAAAACTTTGGGAGATGGCTTAGCAGTCTTGGAGGAAATTGAAAACTAGTTGTTTAAATCTTTCCCGACGTTTCGATCCGTTTGGGATCTTTTTCAAGGGTTCTAAAATAGTTTAATTATCGTATTATAAAATAATGTTACTTTGGTATAATTTGACTTCAAGTTACCGATTTGCTACTGTTTTTTCGTCAAGATTGGTTTTGTATAACGTGAAAATGTCATATGAAAAAATGGTCTGTTTCTGGAAGAGTCAATAGTTAATTCTAGATTTTCGTGGTCACGTTTTTCTCAGTGTACTCACTTCGACTTGGTCCGACTAAGTTTGACGGTTTGTGCGTAGGATAATCCGCAATATTCTGCGCTGGTCGAATTCGGGTACACTGTTTTGCTGTCTTCCACCATTGCTTTTCATATTTCATTTCAACGTCATTGTGTGTGTCAGGGTGTTTTACATTAGTGTTTGTGTTTACAATTTTTGAGTATTTCTTCAAGTTTGTTTTGTTCATCAGTTTCGTCTCATATTTCTCTCATTTTTCAATGTGTGTAACAGTCCTGCATAAGCTGTATGGAGATTATCAGTATCAGTGCGTTTATTTACAGTGTGGTTTGTGTTGTATATGTGGCAGCTCTCAAGAATATTTAGGTTGTTTGTTTTGAATGTTCTGTCTATTATTTTCGTCTCTTCTAGTTTGAAATTATGGTTGGTGTCAGCTATATGATTCACGAGAGCGGTTTTGTCCCTTACCCAGAGAACCTCTGTGTCAGTATTTGTGTGCCCCTTATCAAGTAGTGTTTTTAGTTTCTTCACATTTGACCGATGTCCAGATATTCGTTGCTTTAATTTCGTGCTCGTCATCCCTATGCAGCACGATTCGCAGTCCGCGCAGTCTATCTTATAAATTACGTTGCTCATTTCCATGTCTGGTGTTTTGTCTTTGACCATTGGTAGTAGTGTGTTTATTGTCTTGTTGTGCTTATAGGCTATTTTTATTCCTGGGATTTCTTTCGTCAGTGTTTTGGATATTTGTTGGGTTAGGCCTTCAATGTTGGTGAGAGAGTAGAATTTTGTGTCGTTTTGTTGTGATTCTCGTTCGTTTCTACTCACGTCCATAGCTGTGTTGTGTTGTGTCGATGGGTTTGCATGGTTTATCACTTTGCTGATTAGTCCCTTCGGGTAGTCGTTAGCTTTCAGATGTCGGGTGATGATTGTTTTTACGGTCCGTTGGTCCAGATTGGTCGAAAATTCCGTCACACGTGAATTGGATGTCTGTGCTTATTGACCGTTAGCTAATGAGAGCAAAAAGTTCGTCGCAAAATGGGACTGACAAAATCGGGTCCGTATTGTATCTCTATTGGTTTCCGAGATATTAAAAAAAATGTCATATTTTAGTGTCCAACTAAAATATTATAGTTTTATTTTTCAAATATCTCGGAAACCAGTAGAGATATCGCAATTTCGAGGTTAAATTTGATCCAATTGGGTTCTAGAATCACCGCTTTACTCGAGAAGACTTATTTTCGAAAATAAAATTTAAAATGTGTTTTCAATGTTTCCCATATTCTCAATTCCACTTAAACCCTTTGCGTCACCCCTAAAAATCAATAGAAATCGCTCATTTAAGCACAGCTCACTTATTTCGACCAATATATCATTTTCCACTTGGGAAATCATATCCCGGTGAGATTTTTCAAAATGAGCCCCACCCTACTGAAACACCTACCAAAGGCCCCCCTCCCGCCCTCGAAGTCTCCTGAAATCTTCTCTGGAGCGCACTTTAAACTCCTTGAAACCATCTTAAGCCCCCTAATATTCTGAGCGGCGCTTCAGAGGGCCTTAGGAACATTCCAGGGAGTTTCCAGGTGATCTCTGGCGCACTTCAATGGGTCTCATGGGCATTTTAGGGCGCCTCAGGTGCCTTTCAGGGGGCCTCAGAGTTGTCTAAGAGGGTATTATTGGTGTTTCTGGAGGTCTCAGGGGCTTTTATGAGGTATTTGTGGGGTTTCAGGAGGTCTCAGAGGTTTTTGGAGAGATTCTAGGAGGTCTCAGGGGCTTTTGGAAGAGTTCCAGAGAGTCTCAGGGGCTTTCGAGGGATTCCAGGGGATCTCTAGGGACTTCAGGGGGTTCCAGGTGGTTTTAGGGGTGCATCATTGGCACTAAGAGGGTTGTAGGTGCGTATTGGGGGTCCTCAGAGAGTTACAAGGGTTCCAGAGAGTCCATGGGGCTTTTGGAGCTATTGTAGAGTTTCAGAAGGTCTCAGGGAATTTCAGAGAAAAGCCAGAGGATCAAAGGGGCATTGGGGGCCTTAGCTGGTTTCAAGGGTGCTCCAGGGTGTCTTCTGGGTCTCAGCGGGTTTCAGGTACGGCCCTGGAGCTTCCTGAATCCATTTCAAACGCCGCTTGTACCTCTTAAAATTCCTCTCAAAAACGTTAAGTCTGAATCTCAAAAACGTTAAGTACTAGATGCTGAAAAATTTGAAATTTAATTTTGGAATGTTTTCTATGAACAGACATATTTCATAACAATTGGTTGACACATTCTACCGTGACGTTACAACGTCTTGACGCCTTTTTGGTCAGATATTTCACTATAGTTGCAAATGCGACCATAAACCCTCAAATATGTTTGCATATTTGGATTCATCGTAAAATTTCCAATAATTTTAATCTATTGAACAATTAGTTTTCATTGGAAAAACATGTTAAAAATAGGAATAAGTAGCGTGACGTTACAACGTTGTTTTTTTTTTCAAAAATTCCTATACATCGTTTAAAGTTTCATCACTAAAAGTTCTGGTGAAATTCTTAAAAGGTTGCTACTTAAGGTGAATATATGACGAAACCACAGCTCGAATTTTCAAGAGCACAAATCTGAAGAACCGAATGTCGGTTTGCGCTGAAAAGTTGATCGATTGGTCACCACCAGCGGGTAACCAATCGATCAACTTTTCAGTTCAAACCGACATTCGGTTCTTCAGATTTGTGCTCTCGAAAATTCGAGGTGTGGCTTCGTTATATATTCACCTTAAGTATATCATGAAAGGTAATGTGAGTAAAATCTAGAATACTGTAAGGATTAATGCCAAAAAAGTAGGTTTTTTTAAAGAGTGGTCGTAAAACTACTTTTGATAATACATATTTAGGCCGTTACAAATATTTATTTTACTTTTTGTCCCACCGCTCTTTGGCTAGTCGAGGGGGGGGGGGGATAAAAAATAATAAAGCATTTAATCTGAATAATATTAAAAACTCATCATCATATTTTGATAAATATTTTTTTATCTGCCCCCTCAAAATGCTTAATCTTGCCAAAAATGTTTGAAGGGGGGGGGGGGGGAGGGTACAAAAAGTCAAAAATAAATTTGTATCCGCCTTATTGGAGGCATATTTAAGATTTTTGAAAATTAAAAAAAATAATAATTTTGTAAATTTAGCGAATCATTGGTTTAGTCAAAACAAAAATCCATGAAGAAAATCCTAAGTTCTTGTAATTTGTTTTCGAAAATTTTCATGGAGAAATTTTAAATATTTTTTGTAGAGCTTCGAGGCTGGTTTGAGTTGAGCGATTTTTTTAGCCAAATTTCATGGAGGGTAGTTTGAGGTTTTTGTTTTGCTTAACTGCAATTTAAATATTTTGTGAAATTTAGGATAATTGACGTATCTTGAAAGGATTTTATCAAGTCAGCTCAGATCGATGCAATTTCTTAAAAAAGTTATTAAAATAAAAAAAAAAATCAGCTAAAACATTTTATATGTACTAATGAGGGATGACTTGCACTAAATCATTGGGAACCACTGCCACACCGCATAGAGAAAGGATTTTCCACCCGCATCGGGCTACTCGCGCCTACCTACCTACCAGAAGCCATTCCGTTTCTTTGAAAATACGTTCAAATTAATATCAGCCAAATCACCTTTAGTTCATCATCGAAATATTGCAGCCAGCAGACCGTCGTCGACGTCGTCGCCGTTCGCAAATCCTTTCACATCGCATGCAACTGTGAACAGTGCACCACCGTTCCGCGCGAGGAGGGCTGAACGGCTGTTGATGATGGCAGTGGCAGCTGCTAGCTAGCTGCTGGTTGTTCTTCTGCTGATGGGGCGGCATTCGCGAAACGACTTTTCCGGGATGCTTTGAATTGCCATTTCCCTGCTTTGACTGGGGGAGTACCTACCAGCCAGCCCCTTTGTAGTTGGGCTACGATTCGATGTAGGCGAAAAAGGTGCCTCAAGGCGTCGTCGCGTAGGTAGCTGATAGAGGAGCAGAGGATTCGCCGACAACGAATCGTTCATTTCGTTGATGAACTATTATCGACACGCTCGCTCGGTGCTGCACCCAGTGCACCACCCACTCACTCGCAGCTGTGCTGTCAATATTGACCCGCTTCCGATTGGGTGATTGAGCAAGTGCTGAAAGATGTCGAAAGGAGCTCTTTTTTCCTGAAGACGAAAGTGGCAAAACTGAGAAATTAATTTTAGAAAAAGAGGGAAGCTGTTTTTCTTGAAAGAAGTTGCGAGTTTAGAAAATGTGCCCACCATAAAGAGGTTGAGTTATTTCAAATTCTTTTTCAATGGAGTGATTGTTCATCAATATTGTCCGTGAAAAAGGTAAGATATGTTTTAAGGAATGCATTCCTCTTTGAGGTACCTATCTCTGTAGCAAATTTAAATAGAATTTATAGCTATTGTAGTGCAACTGCTAGATTGATGGATAGTGGAACAATTTCTTACGAAAACACTCACGGATGAAACAATGAAAAGCATTTATGCAACATTTGTGGATACATTACTTTTACAAATATGATTATTGGTTATGTGAAGCAACTACTATTTTTTTTAATTTCCTTTTTTTCCTTCAATTTTATAAACTACAAACAAAATCGAATTATTACTAAAGGAAACTCATCCAGAAGGAATTAGCAATAGTCGACAAACCGAAACATCCATGAGAGCATGAGCATGAGCATAGATGACCGTACTATTCGTAGTTGCTACTCCGTGATTGACCAGAACAATCGAAGTTGCACAAGGAACCAACAGACGGAGCTTGGGAGTAGCTTACCGTCCTCAATGTGCATCTTCGAGAATTCCAAACTTTATTAGGTCAATAACGGCGCCGGCCACGTCCTTACGGTCATCGAGGAAGGAAAGGAATGTTATTATGACGTGCGTTGCTTACTAAAGACCGAGATCACCTCTGCGTCTCCACGTCTGTCATGGGAAGGACTTTTTGTTAGTGGGGAGGGGAAAGGGCGCATGATATGAGTTCACTTTGGTAAGTGGAGTGATTCATGCAACCCTATTAATATCAAACCACTTATTTTCATTTGGACTAAAACAAAACACATGCCGACATCGAAGATGACGAACCATTCAGATAGTTTTCGAAGTGCGAAAATTAACGAAAGAGAAAATGAAGTGATTTGAACCAACGTGGCTTTGGAACTTGGGCCGACACTTGACGTGACGAACATTTCAATGTCTGTTGACTAAAATCGCAAAAAATGTTGTTTGTTGCATTTATCGTATCATAAATCGCCCCGTACGAAGATGAGCAGTCAAATAGACGACGACGACGACCGAATGAAAACGCGGCCTGTACACTTTGCCACCAAAAACTCACTCACGACAAACCGAAACATCCAAGGGTGAAGAAAAACTACATTCAATCAGGTGGAAATCATTTTCCCGCTTCGCCATGTTATGCTTCCCTCTTGGCTTCTATCGTTTCAATCCGCACAAAAAATCTTAAGAAATACACAATGGCAAACCCATTTCGTCGAGAACCATTCGCTACGGATCAACAGTCGAAACTATACATTGCTACCGTTAAATGAGGAAGAAAGAACACACTTCGATACACACACTTCCCGCCCGAATAAGGAAGCAGACGAATTGGAAAATTTGTGAACCTGAAGAAAATAGCATCGAAAATGAGCACCAGTCGACGAAAAAGGAGCGAGCATTATTGGTGAAAAGTCAATCAAATGAAGTGAAAACTAGATTCCCCGGTGTGCGCTCGGTTTCGTGGTCTCGTCGTTGTCTTGGATTTTTCCTGGCTGGTCAACACTGGCTGGGTAGACCACCAGACTACGAAGGAAACGGACAAAACGGAAACACATTAGACAATTGAGTGGAAATTGCCGGAAAGGAAAGGCGCATCTGTACGACACGATCTGAAATCGTGATAATTGATATGAATATAGATTTGGGGGTTTCCATTGGTGTGGCTAGGAGCCGGAGGCTTTAAACGATTCGATCGACGATGCTGACTTTGTTAGGAGAGAATGGATTTTAGGAGAAATTAAGGTAGAACATCTTGCACGCAAAACAAGAAAAGCTACCAAAAATTGAGATATGCCTTTTCTACCAATTTATGTATTAAAAACGTACAGAAAATGTGATAGATCATAATCCATTCGTTGTATTAAGATGCGCTACACGGTTCCATAGCTTCCATACCACTACACACAAACACCTTCATTCAAACCCGAGAAGTTGAACCGGGTTGCGTCTAAAAATAACTTTCGCTTCGCTGCTGAGCTTCGCGTCCTATTGTCTACATGGAATTTTCCACTTGCAAACAGCAACCTGCTGGATGCGGGATCTTCAGTGCACAATGGGTCTAGAGTCGTATTTACGAAGACAAAAATGTTTCTGCCAAGTTCTGTCATTTCTTTTTTTTTCATTATTTTGTTATGTTAAATGTAAATTTTTGCAAATTAACAAAAATAAAACATTCGATTGATTTGATTGATTTGTCTTTATTCAAGAGACTTTCAGCCCTTGGATAAAACATTCGAATCATTAGAACTTTTCGAAAAGTTTTCAATAAATTGCAACTTTTTTGCCTTTGGTCATATTTTAGTCGAGTCTAACGATACATGAAGATCAATACATTAGTCACAAGCTTTCAAAATTTAATTTAATTCGGTTCGCTTAGTCCTAAGGTACAGTAATTTGATAAACGGAAGTCAAAAACTAGATATAGATAGAAGGGCTCTAATTTCATGTAAAGTTGAATAATCAATCAAGCCCAAATTTGCACCAATTAAATCAAACTCGTTGAGGACCAAGTAATCAAAATTTGAATAGTTTTGGTGGACTTTATAAAAGGATACAACTTGCTAAAAATGTTTTAGGCAATTTTTAAAACTTAGCATGCTTTTGTATATACCACTAGGCGGTGCTAGAGGCCAAGCAAATTTTAAATTTAATATATCTCAGAATTCTGGTCACTTACAAAATTGGTGTCTTTGACAATGTTGTTTGGTATGTCAAGGGCTTACAGTTAATGGTCCACTTGTTTCGAAATTTTGCCACAATGAAGCGCAAGTTACACATTTGCAAAATTATGGAAATGAATGTTTTTTTTTCGTAAAGCAATAAAAAAGCTGTAATTTAGTTTTCTTTGAACATATTTAAGTCAAGTCAAAGGTTTTTCGAAGAGCTATATATTAGTCATAAATGTGCAAAATTTCATTTCATTCGGTTCACTTAATCCAGAGATATAGCAGTTTAACGAAGAACACTCAAATATGAAACATTTTACTAGAGTCGCTCCAACTTCATGTAAAACTATCCAATCGAGCTCAAATTCGCACCATTCATAGCTAATTAGTTGTGCAACTAGCAGATAAAATTTGAGAATATTCCCTACACATTATAGAAAGTTACAGGTTGCTGAATATATTCGAGATAATAAGTAAAAGATACATGCTTCTACTAATTTGCAACTAACGCCGTCTACTGACAGAATCCTGAACCAATCAGCTAATCAACTGAAACGCCTCAATAAACCAAACAACATTACCGAAGAAACCAACTTTCTAAGTAATCAGAGTTCTGAGATATATGAAATATAATAATTAATTAATCGTCAGCGCTACCTAGTGGTGGAATTTTGAATCAAACGGCCCATCACCAGTAAAACCTTGGCTGGCCTAACAACTTTGCCAAGTATACCGAATATTTAAGTAATCATGGTACTAAGATGTACGGTATGGAAAGTTCGCCAGTGCTACGTCTTGCTGTCTGTGATATCTGTCATACCAGAGACAAACAGACGTAACACTGATGAAATGTTTATACCAAATATCTCATCATCCTGGTTACTTAGAGAGTTGGTGTCTTCGGCAATATTATTTGGCTGGTCAAGAACTAACAAATGATGAGCCGTTTGATTCAAAATTCCACCACAAGGCAGCGCTAGTGAGCAAACAAATATTATATTCCATATATCTCAGGACTCAGATCAATTAGAAAGTTGATGTCTTCGGCGATGTTGTTAGGTTGGTTACGGCCGCTCAGTTGATTAGCTGATTGGTTCAAGGTTCTGTCAGTAGGCGGCGCTAATTACGAATTAATTGAAGCATGCAACTTTTATTTATTATTTCAAATATGTTCAGCAAGCTGTAACATATTCAAAAATGCACCAAATATTCTCAAATTTTTCCTGCCAGTTGCACAACTAGTTAGCTACAAACGGTACAAATTTGGGCTTGATTGGATAACTTTACATAAAATTGGAGCAACTCTAATAAAGTAGTTCATATTTGAGTGTTCTTCGTTTAATTGCTATATCTCTGGATCAAGTGAACCGAATGAAATGCGACATTGCACAATTATTACTAATACATAGCTCTTTGAAGAACCTTTGACTTGACTTAGACACGTTCAAAGAAAACAAACTTACAGCTTGTTGATTACTTCACGAAAAAATATCAATCATTTGAATGATTTTGCAAATGTGTAACTAGCGCCGCCTAGTGGACCATTAACTGTAAGCCCTTGACTCACTTAACAACGTTGTCAAAGACACCAACTTTCTAAGTGGTGAGAGTCCTGAGATATATGAAATTTAGAATTTGCCGTTTATTGGTGGAATTTCTAATTAAACGATCCATCACCATCCATCATGGCATCGCAAATAAAATTATTAGAAAGCAAATTTTTTAATCAGTTTAACCAGACGAACCACCCTAACATAACCCTTTATAAGGCCGAGAGAACCAGGCACGGAATCCCCTCGTTCAGCATTGGAATATAAAGTACATGTAATGTAATGAACAAAAACGTTTTTATTTTCAAAAAATTCGATGGTCGATTTTGTATGAAAAAAATTGGTCTAAATTTCAACTTTTTGTCAATAAAGTTTAAAATGTTGTTATTTTGTGATGCGTTTATCAATCATGCTGATTTTTTGACAGGTTATTGCCCTAATATTCATGAATTACTTGTGTGGATTTGAAGTCGATTGGTCAATTATTTTGGACGAAATGGCAATTTTAGTACATTCCCATTTATTATAATACATTTTTTCAAAATGCCGTGTTTCTAAAAGTAATGAAGCAATCAAGTTGAAATTTTGTCCACAAGTAAAGGGAACATGGGCCTTTCTTTCCCCATCATTCGAATTTTATTTCGCTCATCACAACAGAAGTTCGAGCTTATAAACCTTTATGCACTCAAAAATGGCAGTTTTTGGAGAAACATTTTGTTCTAAAAACGCCCATTCATATTTATTATGACTTAAAAAAATGAGTGCTCACAAAGGCCTAATGTGTCCATCAGTTAAAACAGAAGTTGTAAAAATTTTCTAAACGAACAGAAAAAACCCAAATTAATCCACCTAGTGGTGATAGCGCCTTTCTCGTCGAATATGTTCTCATGATCCTTCCGTAGACGTAAACCGATGTGTCCGTGAATCCTGAGAATACTTTATTTAAATAGCAAGAATTTTATCAAAGCCATCATTGAATTGTGAATTTTTTTGATGGCAATATTCCGATGTTATGTTCAACGTGTAGGCATTGTGGAAAAATATCTGACTTCGTCAAAGTTTTTTCTGCACAATTTAGGCTATATTCAATTATAATTATAATTATTAAATTATTATACATTCAATTATAATTATCATAGGTTTACAAGATTGATATAAAATTTGAAATCAAATTTAAATGCAAGCATATGAAATTTCACATACTAAATCCCATACAAATTTCAACCACATTACAGAGTGCGAGTAATTTTAGATGCAAAAGAGGATTGAAAAAACTGTTTTCTGAGTTAATGCGATTTAATTTTAATTTTACCGTACAACGTTGGTCCATACTATTGTATATTTACACCCTAGGAGTCTGAAATGGCGTAGTCGACGGTGTTGACTAGGATTGAACCTGGACCACAGAGAACAGACACCAGACAAGAACAAATTTCATTCAGAAAGTTGTGTAAGGATATGAGAAACACAAATTAAAAGCGAACAAGATCAAGTAAACGGTGACCAAAGCCATAACAAGAGCGATTAGTTTTCTTAAACATTTATCCACTTCTTGCGGGAATCGGTTCTGGAACACTACCTATTGTCCGAAATATGCTCTTAAACTATTTTCTTGCTAACCGTGCTTATCATGTTATCGAAAGAGCCGCGATTTGGGATTGGGTTTGGTTCGCCGTTGAATAATACCGATTCCGGAGAGATAGTTTCTAATGCGGCCTGCGCGTATTTTCATGCTAACCGTTCATTAGGCTATCGAAAAAGCCACGATTTGATATTTTGCATGCATGGGTTTTTATTTCACTTTTATACTTGGTCACTTCCGGCAGGACACCTGGAACCGGTTCCGGTTCACTACCGGTTCAGATATGTTGTGAGAATATTTTCCTGTTAACCTTCCATCAGGTTATCGAAAATGCCGCGGTTTGATGTGTCGCATGCATGGGTTTGTAGCATTTTCATATTTGGCTTCTTCCCCGGGTATCGGTCCAGAACACCTAAATGGCTATAACTCCGGAACGGCTGAACCGATCCGAACCATTTTCAATAGGAAACAATGGGACCAGATTCCGCGTCGAATGAACCGTCGGTCATTAAAATCAGTTGAGGTTTACTGCCAAAAAGTGATGTGAGTACACATACACACACACAGACATCACCTTAATTCATTGAGCTGAGTTGATTGGTATATGTAACTCGACCCTCCGGGCCTTCTACCAAAAAGTCATTTTTGGAGTGAACATATAGCCTTTCCAGTACACTTAGTGTACGAGAAAGGCAAAACATTTCAAACTTAATTTTTCAAGACTAAATCGGTGATTCTAGAACCCAATTGGGCCGAATTTGTGCTCAAAATTGCGATATCTCCACTGGTTTCCGAGATATTTGAAAAAAAATGTCATATTTTGGTATCCAACCTAAAAACTACTAAAAAGCTAGATTTTTTTCAAATATCTCAGAAACCAGTAGAGATACCACAATTTTGAGCACAAATATGGCGCAATTGGGTTCTAGAATCACCGGTTTAGTCTAGAAAAATTAAGTTTGAAAATTAAATTTGAAATGTTTTTTGAAAGTTTGTCCTACCAAAAATTTCTGAACCCTTTGCGCCACTCCTAAATATAAACCGAAATTGCTCATTTTTGTACAGCTCACTTATTTGGACAAGTAGTTCACTTTCCACTTGGATAATCATATATCGGAGAGATTTTTTGAAATTGGCCCCACCCTAGTGGGGCACCCTTAACCGGTTCCGGAAAATTTACATGGTTCATTTTAACATTTGACCAATTCCGGCGGGACACCTGAAACCGGTTGTGCAACACTACCGGTGGTCTCTAACGCTGAGCTGATTTTCTTGATTGAAAACCGTTCATCAGCTTATCGAAAAAAAACCGCGATTTGTTGAAGCGCATGCATGGAGTTCGGTTCCATTCAACATTTCACCATATCCGGAGGGACACCGGGAACCGATTCCGGGACACTACTAGTTTTCACAAGCATGATATTTTTTCTTGGTAACCGTTCATCAGGATACATTAAAACCCATTTGATGTGTCGCGAATATTTTTTTGGTTCTCTTTTACATTCGGCCACTTTCAGCGATTCCGGAACACTATCAGTAGTTTTTTATAATTTTTTTTTTATAATTTTATTAACGACATTTTGCACCGAGGTGCATTCCTATCAGTATTTTCTAATGTGGGCTTAGCTTATTTTCTTGCTGATTGTACAAGTTATCGAAAAGGCCACGATTTGATGTGTCGCATGTATGAATTAGGCCCCTTTCGGTCACTTCAGATATGATCTGAGGCTATTTTCCTGCTTACCAATCCTCAGGTTATAGAAAAAGCGGCGATTTGATGTGTCGCATGCATGGGTTTGATTTACTTTTATATTTGACCACTTCCGGCGGGACACCCGGAACCGGTTCCGGATACTACCTCATCAGATATGGTCTGAGGCCATTTTCCTGTTTACCATTCATCAGGTTATAGAAATAGTGGTGATTTGATGTGTCGCATGCATGGGATTGGTTCACTTTTATATTTGGCCACTTCCGGCGGGACACCCGGAACCGGTTCCGCAACACTACCGGTTCAGATATAGTCTGCGACTATTTTCCTATTTACTGTTCATCAGCTTATAGAAAAAGCTGCGATTTGATGTGTCGCATGCATGGATTTGGATCACTTTTATATTTGGACACTTCCGGCGGGATACTCGGAACCGGTTCCGGAACATTACCGGATCAGATATGGTCTGAGACTATTTTCCTGTCTACCGTTTATCAAGTTATACAAAAAGCTGCGATTTGATATGTCACATGCATGGATTTGGATCAATTTTAAATTTGGACACTTCCGGCAGGATACCCGGAACCGGTTCCGGAACACTACCGGATCAGATATGGTCTGAGACTATTTTCCTGTCTACCGTTTATCAAGTTATACAAAAAGCTGCAATTTGATGTGTCGCATGCATGGGTTTAGTTCACTTTTATATTTGGCCACTTCCGGCGGGACACTTGGAACCGGTTCCGGAACACTACCGGTTCAGATATAGTCTGCGACTATTTTCATGCTTACTGTTCATCAGATAGTCGAAAATGCCGTGGTTTGATGGGTCACATGCATGGGTTTGTTGCAATTTCATACCTGGCCCCCTTCTGGGGTACCGATCCGGAACACCTAAATGGCCATAACTCCGGAACGGCTGGACCGATTCAAACCATTTTCAATAGGAAACAATGGGACAATATTCCGAGTCGATTGAAACCAAAAGCGTTAAAATCGGATGATATTTACTATCCAAAAGTGAGGTGACATTTTTGTACACATACACACATACACACGCACACACACACACACACATACATACATACACACACACATACACACACACAGACATCATCTCAACTCGTCGAGCTGAGTCGATTGGTATATAAGACTTGGCCTTCCGGGGGTTCTATCAAGATTTCATTTTTGGAGTGAACATATAGCCTTTCGGTACACCTTGGTGTACGAGAAAGGCAAAAATATGTGTATAAGGTGGCAATATAGTTGCCACTGCCTTATAAAGGGATAACAATAATAGGGAATAGGGTCAACAATTGAAAATAAACTTTCTAAAACACAATATGTGTCTAAAAACTTAAAGCTGAAGCTTAAACAGTTTTGTCTTCGCAAATACGGCTCTGGACCCATTGTGCAGTGTGGCGGCTGTATCACTTCCATCACCAAGCCACGTTTATGTTGATGATGATGGCTTTCAGACTCTTATTTATTCATGTGCAATTATAGCCGTGCTGGTTAGAGCGCAGGATACTGTGTATCACCATGATAGTGTCTCGGTTCGATTCCCGCGGCTACCCATATTTCTTTTTAAACATGTATTGGTATTTGATGCCGCCACTGCTGCCATGATCAGTCTAAAAATAGAACAAATAATGAGAAACCAGTGCGATAGAGCACACGCACACATGCGTAATTTTCCTTTTCCAGATTCTAGGAAGCCAATACAATTTTTGGTATACTGCCACCTACCAATTTTTGTATTTGCAAGGCCCTAATACAATATTTGTATATGTTTCATACCCAATTGTATTAGAATCTGCCAATCTCAGGTTGCGTGTGGAATCTTAATTGTGAATTGGGAATATATTTTGAGACACAAGTCATAAGAATTGCACAACGGTGTATCTGTCTGATTTGGTTTTTTTTTGCAAAGTATCAAAATAATGAAGATAAAAGTCTGGGAATTTTTTGAAGTTAATTTCTTGAAAACGTGTGCAGAAATTTCAGCCGTTCTTGCTAGGATTATTTTATACTTCACTGGGCTGTTAGGTGCATTGAGTTTTTCTATTTTAATAGCCAGAAAGAGCTATCAGGAACGCCTTCATAGTCACTGGCGAGAACCATTTGGGTGAGCTACGTACCCAGAGAAAACAGTGGATCACAGAAGACACCTAGAGGAAGAAAGAGAAGCGAAGGAATGCCAAAACCGCGATAGAGTGAGTGAAAACACGAGGAGCCAAAGCCGTAGCCCGTCAGCGTTATTCGGCTCTCGAAAAGGAAGTGAAGCGCTCATGTAAGCGGAACAAAAGAGCGTGGGCGGACTCCCTAACCGACGAAGCCGAGAAAGCCATACATACGTCTAACATACGTTTCCTCTACAATGCTTCACGTTGCCTTAGTGGGACTAAGATGAATGCTACGATGCCCGTGAAAGACACATCTGGATAGCTATTGAACGACCCGGCTGACCAGTTGAAACGCTGGTTCGCGCACTTTGGAAACCTTTTTCAAGGGTCGGTCATGCCATCAACACCTCAGCATGATCTGAAGCTCCATCAGTGCGAGAGATAGAAACAGCCAACCGTAGCATGAAATCGAACAGTGCTCTATACCTGGTGTTCATTGATTTCAAAAAAGCTTTCGACCGTCTCTATCACGAAAACATGTGGAGAGCCCTTAGGCGCAAAGGTGTTGCTGAGAAAATCATCGGCCTAATTGAAGCACAGTACAAGGCATTTTCGTGCAGAGTACTGCACAACGATGTTTTGGCCGATCCCATCCGAGTCGTTGCTGGAGTGAGGCAAGGATGTATACTGTCACCGCTTCTGTTCCTCATCGTAAGTGACGAAAACCTGGCAGGTACGATTGATCGTGAACCAAGTCGTAAGTTGCTGTGGCAGCCCATTACCATCAATCCAATCCGATCAGGCTAAGGCCGTGGTGGCCTCTGTTGTACGTAGTAGCCGTCTTCATTCCACTCAGGCCATGGCTGTTTGTCTCCAGTTCCACAATCTGCGTAGGGTCCTCCACTTGGTCGACCCATCTAGCTCGCTGCGCACCACGTCTTCTTGTACCGGTCGGATGACTCTCGAGAACCATTTTAGTCGGGTTGCTTGCTATCCGACATCCTGATGACGTGACCAGCCTCCCGATTTTCGCGGTATGGACGATGATTGGTTCTCTCAGCAGCTGATGCAGCTCGTGGTTCATTCGCCTTCTCTAAGTCCTGTCTTCCATCTGCACTCCGCCGTAGATGGTACGCAACACCTTCCGTTCGAAAACTCCAAGGGCACGTTGGTCTTCTGCACGTAGGGACCGTGTTTCGTGCCCATAGAGGACGACCGGTCAGCGTTTTGTAGATAGTTAACTTCGTGTTACGGCGAACTTTATTCGATCGTAGAGTTCTGCGAGTCCAAAGTAAGCACGATTTCCTGCCACAATGCGCCTCTGAATGTTGTTGTCGGCGGTCATCAGTGAGCCCAAGTACACGAATTCTTCAACCGCCTCGATTTCATCACCGTCGATATAAATTCGCGGTGATTCCTCCCTGGAGCCCTTTGCCATCATGTACTTTGTCTTCGACACATTAATGACTAATCCTATTCGCCTGGCTTCACTCTTTAGTGGGATGTACGTTTCCGCCATCGTCTCAAATTTACGAGCTATAATATCAATAACATCAGCGAAACCAAGCAGCTGAACGGACTTCGTGAAAATCGTTCCACTCGTGTTTATCCGCGCTCTCCTAATTACACCCTCTAAAGCAAAGTTGAACAGCAAGCACGAAAGACCATCACCTTGCCGTAATCATCTGCGAGATTCGAAGGGACTCGAGAGTGTCCCTGATACTCGAACTACGCACATCACTCGATCCATCGTCGCCTTGATCAATCGTATCAGTTTATCCGGGAATCCGTATTCGTGCATAATCTGCCATAGCTGGCCTCGATCGGTTATATTATACGCCGATTTGAAATCGATGAACAAGTGATGTGTGGGCACTTTGTATTCGTGGCATTTCTGCAACACCAGGTAGATGACGAACATCTGGTCCGTTGTAGCGCGTTCACCCATGAATCCAGCCTGATATTGCCCCACGAACTCTCTTGCAATCGGTGATAGACGGCGGCATAAAATTTGAGAGAGTATCTTGTAGGCAGCGCTTAGTAGTGTGATCGCGCGGTAGTTCCCGCAATCCAACTTGTGGTCATTTTTGTAGATGAGACACACGATAGCCATCCATTCCTCCGGTAGTACTTCTTCCTCTCAAATCTTGGTAAGACCCAGTGTAGTACTCTCACCAGTAATTCTCCACCGTATTTTAGAAGCTCGCTTGGTAATTGATCTGCTCCAGCGGTTTTGTTGTTTTTCGACCGGCCAACCTCCTCCTCAATTTCTTGGAGGTCAGGGGCCGGAAGTCTTTCGTCATGTGCACATACTCCTTTATCTGTTACCACGTCACCTTTGGTACTTGCAACGTCGTCATTGAGGTATTCATCGTAATGCTGTCGCCACTTCTCGACCACCTCACGCTCGCTCGTGAGAATATTCCGGTAATTATCTCGGCATATGTCGGTTTGTGGCACAAAGCCTCTGCGCGAGCGGTTCAGCTTCTCGTAGAACTTCCGTGTGTCCTTAGTGCGGTACATCTCTTCCTTCGCTTCGCGATCTCGTTCTTCCTGCTGACGCTTCTTCATTCGGAAGACTGAGTTTTGCCTGTTCCGCGCCTGTCTGTAACGTGCCTCATTCGGTCTCGTACGGTGTTGCTGCATTCTTCTCGTTTTTCAACTGTTCACATTCGCCGTCGTATCAGTCGTTTCTGTGATTCGGAGTCGCGAAGCCTAGTGCTGTAGCCGAGGTACTACCTATAGCGGATCGGATGTCCCTCCAGCCATCTTCAAATGTAGCTGCGCCAAGCTGCTCTTCCGTTGGTAGGGCCACTGCTAACTACTGCGCGTAGTCTTGAGCCACTTGGAAGAAGCTGCTTCGGACTACCATACCACGGGAGGCTGCAAAGTTTACGCATCGCTGGCCGTTATCATTCGATACGACGTGCGCCCGATTACCGGTCTGTATATTTCCTCCCTTCCTACCTGCGCGTTCATGTCGCCAACAGCGATTTTCACGTCACGCGGCGAGCAACCATCGTATGTTTGCTCTAACTGCGCATAGAACGTTTCTTTCTCGTCATCAGGTTTCCCTTCGTGTGGGCAGTAGAAGACGTTGATGATGCTGTAGTTCAAGAAACGGCCCTTAACTCTCAACATGCACATCCTTGCGTTGATCGGCTGCCACCTGATCACACGTTGTCGCATCTTGCCCAACACTATGAATCCTGTTCCCAGTTCATTGGTGGTGCCACAGCTTTGGTAGATGGTAGCCGCTCGATGCCCGCTTTTCCACACTTTCTGTCCAGTCGAACAAAGTCCCTGAAACGCCACGATGTCGAATTTGCGGGGTGTAGTTCGTCGTAAATTATCCCGTCACATCCTGTGAAATCTAGTGACTTGCAATTCCATGTTCCAAGTTTCCAATCGTAGTCCTTATTTCGTCGCGTGGGTCTTTGCCGATTGTATCGAGTCGTATTTTCTCCTGTGTTATTCGCAATGGGGATTTTTACGGGTGGCCTATTGGGCCTACGCCAACACTCCTGTCTCGCCGGAGGGCCATCGTGCCAGTTCTGTTTAACGTCCCAACCAACACTGGGACGACCACGCTGATGGGGCTACCACCTTGGATCTAGCTGGGTGTGGTGCGGCGTTTCTTACTCAGCCGCTGGATGCCAGAACAGACGCTGTTTGAGCCGCACCTCCTTGGTGAACAGACACTCGGATCGTACCTCCTCTATCTAGTTGAAGTCAGAAGGACAACAGTGCCCAGGCTGCACTACCAGCTAAGCACACAACTCTTAGCTGGCGGTCTTTGTCATCGCTTGACCCGTGGAAGCATGAGGTAGGAACTTGTGAGGACCAGAGCTATGTTGGACGCTCTCCTTATCGACTCACCGTTTTGCAGCCCATGGTAATCCATGGAGCACTTAAATGACTTCGAACTGGCTGATGACGTTGCCATCCTAGCTCAACGGCGGCGCTCTGATATGCAGAGTAAGCTCGATGATCTTAGGCACACTTTAGGCTAAAGACATTTTCCCGTGAAGTGGCAAGACGTAAAACGCACTGTCTGAAAGAAAATTTGGCAAGTCTCATTGTTCAGGGAAACAGAAGGCTCATCACCAATTAAAGACAATGATTATAGGCGCTGCAGATGAACTATAGTTTAGATAGCATAGATGCAGTAGCTATCAAGTAATATATGTATTGACGGAGTTTCATTATAAGTAAAATATTCTACGAAACTTCATGAAGTCTACTAACTGTTACTGGTTGTGAAAGAGAAATTCAATATTCAATTCAAAGTTGATTGAAAGAATTTCATATATTATCTATACAATGAATAAATAAGCTTACGAATCGTGAAGTTTGATGTATTATCCAAAGAGTAATTGAAATTCAATCAGAATTTCGTAAACACATATATTTCACTTCCAGCTAAGGTTCAACCATCAAATGAAAACACTTGAACTGGTCCCGTCGCATGGATTTCATCCCCAGAAAATCCATTCGAAATTATCACCACAAGTCGAACGCAATCTCGACGAAACCCAAGTTGTTATCGCTCGCCATGAAATCTAGATTATTGCATTATTGCAGTAAACTCTCCATTGACAGGCTGGATTTCGATACCGCGGTGGACAGCCGGATGATTCAGAACTGCAGCAGCTCTCGGCTGCCACTGCTGCTGCCTTACAAAAGATATCATGCACCATCATCCTCATCGGCGCGGTAATGTGCCAGTAGTTATTCACGCCATAACACCACCACCACCACTCTTGGCACGGCCAAGCTCGCCCAAGTGGAATGGATGATCCACATTCATAAATATCACCGGGCTCTGCGGTTTTCATCAACATCAGGAGCGTCCTCTTCTCGCGGTGATTGTGACAGATAAAAAGTTGCGGCAACCCAGTAGTGAAAGCCTTTCTAGGGACCCGGGAGGGAGCCCGGGACGGGACGACGACGCGACGGTCCAGCTTGGTCCTGGCTAACCAGCTGAAATGCATCACTCTGCCTGGATGGAACAAAAGCTGATGGGTATAAGTACCTGTATCGGTGTGTCCGGCTCGACTAGCACATTGCGTTGGCCTGGGTTGAGTGGTTAATGCTTCATAAACATAAATCATTTCGATAATTTTCCATGCTCTACTCCGATGGATGATGATGATGTTGATGGTGGTAGTGGTGAGATAGCAACGGTGACACCATTTGTGGTTCTCGTCTAAAGGTTCGAGTTCCCGTTCCGGAAACCGAGCGCGGCAGCGGCAATGCACTGGTGAGTTGTGAAACCTACACTCAGCTACTGTACTAGGTAATAGCGAGCACTCTGTATCGATTTCGGTTCCGGTTATCGTGAGCTAAATTCGTCGATGAAATCTAGCATGTTGTTTATGGCTGTTTATTTGATTGCTATTAATTATGTTGAGGCTACACGGATAGAATGTGTTTGGCTTCAGTTGAAATATGGTTTGATGTTTTATATTATTCTACATAGGCAGACATATATGTGCAATAGCCAACACATACAGTACATTGAAATCTCTGTGTATGACAATAAAGTCATGTGATGCTACATAACAAGCTAACTCATCAGACAATTTACATTCAGGAATGGGAAAATGGCATAGTATCGGAACATTGTAAAATGCTAATAATAGAGTGCACTTAATCAATTTATGATCGACATGGGATAAGTAACATCGAATTTGATTTGGCTTTGAAGTGTTTCGATTGCTGCCAGGCAATCCGAAACAGAAATTCACTTTCCCGACGATTTCAATCGAACTAGAATGTGAGCATTATAACGTCGTATCGAATGATAACGGTTAGCGATGCGTAAACTTTGCAGTCTCTTCAGTGGTATAGTAATCCGAAGCACTTTTTTCTCCGCAAACATATCCATAAAGCCACATGGAGATCAGCCGTCCATCAAACAGCAAACCAAATCGACCACGTTCTAATCGACGGTTAATTCTTCTCGGATATAATCAATGTCCAAACATACCGCAGCGCGACTATAGATTCCAATTACTACCTAGTCGCTGTATGCATGCGTTCAAAACTTTCGACGGTTATAACCACGCGTCGAAGTCGAACGCCACGGCTCAACATCCAGCGACTGCGGAACGTAGAATTGGCTCAAGACTACGCGCAGCAGTTAGCAGTGGCCCTACCAACGGAAGAGCAGTTGAAGATGGCTGAAGGGACATCCGATCCTTCAAAGGTAGTACCTCATCTATAGCACTAGTCTTCGCGACTCCGAATCACAGAAACGACTGGTACGACGGCGAATGTGAACAGTTGAAAAACGAGAGGAATGCGCCATTGGCGAGAATGTTGCAACACCGTACAAGGGTGAATGAGGCACGTTATAGACAGGCGCGGAACAGGCAGAAGTCAGTCTTCCGAAGGAAGAAGCGTCAGCAGGAAGAACGAGATCACGAAGCGATGAAAGAGTTGTACCACGCTAAGACCAAGCCCACTCATGGGCTCAATCAAGCGTTTTAACGTTAGGTAGAGCCCCGAACAAAGAAGCGAACCGCACCGGTCGTTGCTAAGTAGGGCTCGAAAGCGAAAAGTTTACGTACGGTTCGTAGCAGGGCTTAGAATATAGAGACACGCAAAGTACGGTCTCTATCCGTAGGCTCGTGCGCTCTCTCGCGTTTAGCTCTCTGGGTAGCGTAAAGAGGAGACGAAAGAACATGAGTATGGATTTGTTGCCAGGTATATAGTTTCTAGAGAATGATTTTCTTGTTTTGTATAGGTAGGAAGTTATTTTAGTTTGCATCAAATATTTGAAATTTTCAACCAATCAATATCATAGATCGTTACACGAATAACACAACAAATTGTCTGACATAGTATTGTGATAGAGTGACAATACAAACGCAGAAAAATAATAGGTTTAAATTGAAAAGCTTTGCTTAAGTATGTTATGAATAAAGTTTTCGCTTCTTCGCCAATTTTAGGATCATGCATATCGAAAATGTATTGATTTTCTCTTGAAAATAGTTACGATTGCTCATAATCGCATCTTTAGTTTTTGATACGGCCGATCGTTTCGAAACTAATATTTGAAGAAATGTATAGTGATTCAGTGAGTTTTGCTGTTTTAACACGTACATGTTTGAGCCGGGTTTTCTACGCAGCAAGTAAAGCTTAGTTTCGCACATTTAGAAAAATGTCCAAATAAATAACTCGCGAAGTTCGTTCCGACAAGTTTCAAAATTATCGTCATCCGACGCAGATTCCGGTGAGAAGATGTGCGTATTTTCTAACCCGAAAAGAAACTTTTTGACAGTAATAAGTGACCACAAGGTTTTCTTTCTTCACTTTCCGGGCTGAGATCCTCCGCTTTGAAAGAGCTGTGCCTCGCGTTTCGTTTTGTCGTGTATTTCAAAAAGGCAAAAGAGTTTTGGTTTGATTGCTGTTTTTGAAAATGGTGGTCGTCAGTGGGTGGTTTATTAAATATAAATTTAAAAATATAAATTAAATAAACGAGACATTGGGAAGAAAGTGTGCGAAATGGATAACCTCACCGTCCACGCATCCTTCCTCCCCTGTAAATTCGAGAAGTACCTTGCCGAAATAAAATATTCTGTACTCCAAGTATTTCGAAGAATCATCTTTGCGCGTAAATACAACGCAGTAGACCAGGCCGCTTTGATGCATATGTCATATCTCTGATATGCTGCAAGCATCAGTATTGAAAAGAAAAGTGCCACGATTGCTTTCCAGGTTGATTCCGCGTATGTATGAGATTAGATAAGAGTAGTTACGATTTTTCAAAGATGCATTGACTGTACCTAACTCAACTCAGATATCATAGAAACACTACAGTTATTTCTTTTTGTAAAAACTAAATCATACCGATAAAAATCTTAAAAAAATGTAGTCGAGCTGCCAAGTTTCACCAATTAAAATAGGCGGCGTGCAGGACTGCCGTATTGTAGGTTCCTCGTTATAGAAAAAGCAAGGCGTTGGATGTTAAAATACAATTGTTGTATGAAGTGCCGAAAAGGAGAGTGGGCTCATTATGTACTTTGACAAATACGCAGTCTACTTCAAGCGCATAGAATCTGCTTCCAATAAAATATTCATATACCAGCATCCAAAAGATCGCAATGTATATTAAGATTTGCGAGTGATGCTTTGTAACTAAAAGGTTGTGACTGAGTATAGAATTAGCTGATGTTAAAATACACGTTAATGAAAAAAGGTTGCGCAAACTTATCGCAGACTGTTAGAAGACAGCTTCTACTATGACCAGGATTCAAGAATCTTGACCTACACGAAGTTGTAAAGGAGACAACTACGTTATAAATGTGTTGGAAATGCAAGGGATGTAATGATTCAATAAACCTAATTATTAAAAAAGATGCTCATAATCTCAAATTCAGATAAATTTCTTGCGAGAAAGGCAACATGAATATTGAAGAGATGGATATTATTTTAGATAAAAATTCAACCTACAAGTCATAAAGTAAGCAACAAACATATAATTTAAAAAAAGATTGCTTGAATTCCGGGATTAAATACAATCATAAATTATTGAGAAAATGATATCTTTAAACGCACCAAAACGGGTACAAATCTCCAAGGGAATTATTTATTTGAATTCAATTTTTACTAACAGTTTTCAGTCTTATCCAAAACCCCATCTTTCAAAATATGAGCACAAATTATTATACTGAATAAGACTTGCAATAACCCCATAGAAATACACAAAATATTACGATGATTTACAGAAGTGCAAAAAACCGATGGTACGGAGAGAATAGAGACCACCGGTGCGCAAAGGCGACCGATCATTATTTTACTCACATGGAAACGAACGACCGGTGCGAAAAAGGGTTGATAACGAAATTAAAAATCGTTAACGACGTGCTGTTGCGTGTGTAGTATTAAGCCCACGGGTGGGCTTGGTCTAAGGACACAAGGAAGATCTACAAGACGCTGAACCATTCGCGCAGAGGCTTTGTGCCACAAGCCGACATGTGTCGAGACAATCACGGAAATCATCTCACGAGCGAGCGTAAGGTGGTCGAGAGGTGGCGACAGCACTACGATAAGCACCTCAATGGCGACGTTGCAAGCACCGAAGATGGCGTGGTAACAGATCTACGTGCGCAGGATGAAATAGTTCCAGCCCCTAACTCCCAAGAGATTGAGGAGGAGGTTGGCCGGTTGAAAAACAACAAAGCTACTAGAGCAGATCAACTACCAAGCGAACTTCTAAAATACGGTGGAGGAGCACTGGAGAAATGGATGGAAGGTATCGTGCGGGAACTATCGCGCGATCACACTACTCAGCGCTGCCTACAAGAAGATACTCTCTCAAATTTTATGCCGGCATCAATCATTATTTGCAAGAGAGTTCGTGGGGCAATATCAGGCTGGATTTATGGGCGAATGCGTTAGAACGGACAAGATGTTCGCCACCCCCCCCCCCCCGTGTTGCAGAAATGCCGTGAATACAACGTGCCCACACATAACTTGTTCATCGATTTTAAATTGGCGTATGATACAATCGATCGAGACCAGCTATGGCAGATTAAGCATGAATACGGATTCCCGGATAAACTGATACGATTGACCAAGACGACGATGAATCGAGTGATGTGGCTAGTTCGAGTATCAGGGACACTCTCGAGTCTCTTCGAATCTCGCAGAGGGTTACGTCGAGGTGATGGTCTTTCGTGCTTGCTGTTTAACATTTCTTTAGAGGTCTGTTCAGCTGCTTGGTTTCGCTGATATAATAGCTCGCAAATTTGAGACGATGGCGGAAACGTACACCCGACTAGGGGCTGTCCATAAACCACGTGGTCATTGGGGGGGGGGGGGGGGGGGGGGTTCGGCCAATGACCATTTTGTATGGACAAATAAAAAAATTTGTATGGACTAATGAGCACGCGGGGGGGGGGGGGGGAGTTGAAAAGTCCCAAAAAAATGACCACATGGTTTATGGACAGCCCCCTACAGAATGAAGCCAGGCGAGTCGGATTAGTCATTAATGTGTCGAAGACAAAGTACATGATGACAAAGAGCTCTAAGGAAGAATTCCCGCGCCCTCTACCTCGAATTTCTTTCGACTGTGATGAAAACAATGCGGTTGGACAATTCGTGTACTTATGCTCACTGGTGACTTTGGACAACGACACCAGCAGAGAATAATTTAGAAACTCATTATGGCAGGTATACTTTGAACTCCGCAGAACTCTACGATCGAACAAAGTTCGCCGTCACGCGAAGTTAACTATCTACAAAACCCTGATTAGAGCGGTAGTCCTCTATGGCTACGAAACGTGGACTCTACGTGCAGAGGATCAACGTGCAGAAGGTGTTGCGTACCATCTACGGCGTAGTGCAGATGGAAGACGGGACTTGGAGAAGGCGAATGAACCACGACCTGCATCACTGCCGTAATTCTGCAAAGTGACGTATGCGACATTGACAGTTTTGGTACATTTTTGGTTATTATTCATTAAACATTTGATCGTTCGGTAAAATTTCTTCAATAGATGCTCCAGTTAACCTAGTAGCTAAGGCTATGGATCGCCAACCCGGAGACGGCGGGTTTGATTCCCGTTCCGGTCGGGAAAATTTTCTCGACTTCCTGGGTATAGTGTATCATTGTATTTGCCTAACAATATACAAATTCATGCAATGGAAGGCAAAGGAAGTCCTTCAATTAATAACTGTAGAAATGCTCAAAGAACACTAAGTTGAAGCGAGGCAGGCCAAGTCCCAGTTGAGACGTAGAGCCAAAAATAAGAAGAACAAGAAGAAGAAGAATATAATGTACACTTTGATGTAACGTACACACAGAAAATTTATTCGTACGTTATATCGAAGAATACCTGTATTCCTGTATTACAAAAACAGGAACCCTGCTTCAGGCTGTATTTGTATATTCGAAGATAAGCTTGTTAGTTCTAAAAAGCTGTTGACTGAAGATAGGAAAATGGGTTTGATTAAACTATTTCCAGTGAACACTAAAACAAGTAATAGAAAGACTACCCCCATATCTGGAACACACCATAAAACCCCAATCAAATCGCAAACCGAGTACCTAAGCCACACGCGGTACAGATTTTCACAAAATTGTGTCGTAAAAAGCATGCAATCTCACCGCACACTTGACACGACAGACAGCGCGCGACACAACGCTCTCATCAGCGCTAATCGTGTGAAATTCCGCTCCAGTAGTTCGCTACAATCAACCATGGAACGCCCATAACCGTTAAACCGTAGCGAGATACCTCGTCCACCCGCTGCTGCAGCTGCCGCAGTGCAGTGCGGTGCGCGTACCAGTACCATATATGCTGGAATCTACATTGAGTCGCGATGTCGAGGCTCATGTTTACCGCAAACGGCTAACATTTAGGTACCACCGCACAGTGTTTTATTTCGCCGATTTCGCGATCAAAATTGAATATCTTCAAAACTAATAACTTTAGGTACATGTTGTCTTCGGAGAAGTTTTTTGATGAAAAAGGGCGCATATTTTGCCAAAATCAGTTTGATGATTAATCCACCTAAAAGTGAGTTAGAAAATTTATTTTTTCTAAACTCACTTTTAGAGCTAAGGTGTCTTCGGCAAAGTTGTAGAGAATCAAAATACAAAAAACTTTGCCAAAGACACGAATGTCCTATGTCTTCAAAATTTTGAGATACAAAGAATTTAGTATAAAAACCCCTTAAAACCTGTTGTGTTAGTATAACTCTTGACTGGTAATTTGTTAATTTTTCAAACCTTCTACAAAGTTATCGCAAATGACAAAATACATGTTTTTGTAAAATGAATCAAGATTCTATCTCTTATAGGAAAAAAGTTATTACAGATTTTCTCCTTATTTTAGGTCAACTTTAACCATAAAAATCTCCATTCTACGCAAAATTACGCAGCTGAAATTTTGACAGCTGATTCTTCTATGTTTTTACAATCACGTAACGGTAATAACTTTTGTACACTTCAGGAAACACAGCCTTTTTTAACTAAACAAATGTCTGATATTTTTCATTTTTTTTTTCAACTAAAGAACCTTGTTTTTTTCTTCTCCCACTGTGATTTTCATCAAATCTGTGCATGCAACATGAATTAGCGGCAAAACCACTACAATATTATTGATTAACCATTCATATGCAAGATAAAAAACAGGCACATCTCCTGCACCTGTCCTACCAGTCCTATTGTATGACAAATGAGAAATAAAAAAAGACACTTGCGATTGTATCTCACACCTAGACCTTTTCAGTCAGTATATTATCACATAAAGGTATCTGACGTTTGATCACCTTTCTCTTGTTGGCTCACTGAGAGAACGTGTTCGTTTTCATAGGGAAACGTTTCTCTATGAAACCATTAAACAAAAAACGCTGACTGTGACAACCAATCAGAAAACGGAAACAAGTGTTGCGTACACATCGTGGAAAATCAAAATTGTTCACCAGAGTGTCTGGCGCTTTCTGAAAGTGCGGATCAACGCGTTGCAACGTATTGAGCTCTACTAGTGTAATTAGAAGATATCACGATTCCCGTATTTAAGTGAAATATTATATTTTTGTGAAATGGCGGGACCAACAGGTATGTAAATTACATATTTATCCAAATTTCTAACAATATCAAACTATATCCGTGGTACTACCTGCCAGCAAGCGTGCATAAGGTTCTTATACATGGAGCACAGGTCATGGAGAACTTCCTTGTACCAATCGGACATCTATCCGAGGAGGCACAGGAAGCTAAGAATAAGGAGTGGAAAAAGTAACTTTAAAAACATTGTTCTAAATATTTCGTAATTACACTACATGTTTTAGGTACCGAGAGAACAACACAAGGAAAATCTCACGACAAAGTGCTAACATGGACCTGCTTCTATCTTCGGATCCAATAGTAACTGAAGCACGTGGATGGCCGAAGAAACCAATCAACCCACTAAACGATGACGCGAAAGCTCTTTTGTTTGATGTTGAGGCGGATCATGAAAATTCGGGTAGCGAAGATGAAGAATAGAATAGAAATCGGAAAGAAAATGATAAATGTTGTATAAAAACAAAAGTTATTAACTCTTTACTACATACATAATGTTTGCAGATACCAATTTTCAGTTTAATATAATGATCGGAATATCACAACACTCAATTATAAGATTGAATATCATTGACTATTATTTGACAAAGGTTGAGGGAAATGGAAAAAAATTAAGCTGAAAAATGAGAAATATCACACGTTTGTTCAGTAAAAAAAGAGCCATATTTCCTGAAGTGTACAAAAGTTTTTACCGTTACGTGATAGTAAAAACATAGAAGAATCAGCTGTCAAAATTTCAGCTGCGTAATTTTGCGTAGAATGGAGATTTTTAAGGTTAAAGTTGACCTAAAATAAGGAGAAAATCTGTAATAACTTTTTTCCTATAAGAGATAGAATCTTGATTCATTTTACAAAAACATGTATTTTGTCATTTGTGATATTTTTGTAGAAGGTTTGAAAAATCAATAAAATACCAGTCAAGAGTTATACTGAAAAAACAGGTTTTAAGGGGTTTTAATGCTAAGTTCTTTGTATCTCAAAATTTTGAAGACATAGGACATTCGTGTCTTTGGCAAAGTTTTTTGTATTTTGATTCTCTACAACTTTGCCGAAGACACCTTAGCTCTAAAAGTGAGTTTAGAAAAAATAAATTTTCTAACTCACTTTTAGGTGGATTAATCATCAAACTGATTTTGGCAAAATATGCGCCCTTTTTCATCAAAAAACTTCTCCGAAGATAACATGTACCTAAAATCATTAGTTTTGAAGATATTCAATTTTGATCGCGAAATCGGCGAAATAAAACACTGTGCACCGCAGGCCGTGCGCGGTCATCAGATGCGACGACGACCACGCCGGCGATCTCCGGTTCATGTTTGTGCATGACTTTCCCCTGCCACCTGAAATACCACCCGCACATCTTGATGTGTGGAACGTCATCATCAGTGTGGCACCCACCTACCTGGGAAGGTAGGTACCGGGCGCTGATGCACCATCAATTGTGATTAAGTGGCCACTTTTCGCCAAAGCTGCCGCCTCTTGTCGCGCCTCATCGCGTGTGCGTTCGTTGTTTTTCAAAACAAGCAGTCAGTCGGTGAGTCGGTGCGCGGTGGTGGTGTTGGCAACACCCACACCTCGCCTCGAGGGTCTCAGCCACTTCCGATGAAAGCTGGAATAGCAGGCTTTTTTATACAAGCAACTGCTTCCTGTTCCTGGCAAGCGGGAATCCCGCTTCCATCAGTTGCACCGCTCGGCAAGCGCGGGCGTTCCCCGACAGAGTTGAATCAGGTGGAATATGCGAGGATATTCAGCAAATCAAGAAAACAGTGATTCTATAAGTCCTGCGGAAAGCTATGCGTCCCTCAAACATCTATTGACCTATGAGAAACTCTGAAAGCCAGGATGACCACAAGAGGTCGTTGGACGGAAATGCCCAGGTGTAAGCGATTCAAAGTCCCGGAGTCGTTACATTTCATCGTACACCAAAGTTCGTGTTCCAATGATCCAATGATTTTCAACGTAGTCTTGAAGGCCATGATGGCTGCTTTCCACCGACCACTTAAATTGGGTGATTTAGCAGGAATGATTTTGATATCAGCCTTCTCGGCTACGGCTTTGCTTGCTGCTGAGTTCTGGAATTGCTGCTGCTTACACAGATTCAACAGCTGTCCTCGGAAGTTCTCGTTCGGCTCCGAGGAAATTATCTTCGTTTTTTTTATCTGTATTAACGAGATTTTTAGCCCTAGGCTAGTTCATCTCGGGAGCCACGTTTTACTTCCCTTCCGAAGGAAGAACTCACATTTTGCGAGTTTGTCTGGAGTGGGATTCGATCCCAGGTCCTCGGCGTGATAGATTCTCTTCGTTGTCGTACATTGTAATTACCAGACATCGTCGTCATCAGGCGGTACAACGATTCATAGATGCCAGAAATGCTACCGTAGTGATATCAGCGGCTATTTCAACAAGAACCAAGACAGTTACCAGCATTTTACAGGAGGACTACGACGCAACAGATAGGATACCAGGAACGGGCCATAGTAATCCACTCCAACCTTTAGGAACGGCAGTGTCCGACTTGGTGTCCAATTTACTTTTTTCGGCGGCAGCTCTGCCATCGTGGTTTCAATCGGAAGCAAGTGATACTCTCGTGGAAGACCGTCCAGACAAGTTTGCGAATGTTCAGAACCCAGAACCTTTCTCTGGAGCTGGAGATGGCTATCTGTTGTCTGGAATCTCCAGATGATAGTGCTAAATTATCATTGAAGAGAGGGAATGACAGTGACGGTGCGTTCCGTAGCCGGTCAAGCTTGGGATTCAAATCTGATGTTTTGGAAGAATTGTTTACCTGATCCTCCTAGGAAAAATTGGCACTTCCTGCGGACAGCCTTTTGAGACAGTCTTATCAATTGGAGTAGTGTACCCTGAGCTGATGTATACGGTCTTCCTAGAATTACGTCTCGGCGTCGATATCTATGCCACTTACCGGATGGACTAGGGACGACAGGGACGAGCGTGATGAAGAGATTTCGCTGGGAGTGAATGCTTGCAATGGTAACGCTACGACCTTTCGCTCTTCCAACGATGCTGGGTCAAGTTGGTCGACGGTTACTCTGTCCAGAAATTCCGACCTTAATGCAACCAGAATGGCCTGTTGAACCAGACTAATTGGTATTGGAGCTGAGTAACTGATAAACCTCGAGAAAAATTGTCGACAGGATACTTGACACCTACTACATAGTTCCAGACACCATCCTTTGTCAAGTGCTAGATTTCGAAACGGAAGTCTGTCAATACTTGACGATGTTGGAATCTGTCCAGAAATAAGTCGGAATGGAAGTTTGGGGCACTCTTGATGTTAATATCATTAGCTGGATACGGAGCCTGGGGACTACAAGCATGCTCTATAAGCATTGTCCGAAGCGTAACAAAAGCCGTGGATACCGAGTCCTTAGCGAAATCGCACTCAGGTTTCTGTGGTACTGCAACAAGCACCTTCGAAGGTTTGACGCAAGTGGATCACCTCAATCTGTTTCCAGTTTCCACAAGGTCTCTAGATGGACCTCTTGGTTTCGATGACTACAGGACCTACCAATCCCAAAGGTTAAACAGCTTAGATGTATCAGAGATGACATTACGTTTCGTGATTACCCCCGTCGTACCACATTGGGGTATGATGGATTAGACCTGGACGAGACTCAAAGGCTTCACAGTGGCAGTTGATGGCGGAGTAGAGGAAGTAAGAAGTCCGAACCAGTTGCTATCAAAACAAGGGTTGGATGGACGATACACGTGGAAAGAGTTGGCGAGCCTTTACCCATCGCCTTTGCGCCAGATCAGCTGACAAAGGATAAAGTATAGGACGACCGAAGGGCTCGTGTGATTATGAAGAAAATGGCCATCCGAACGTCATCTGCTGTAGGAATGACTGCGTTGAGCTCCCGGATAACCGGCCTACACATGTTTGGAACGGCATCTTGGTTGGAATCCCGAGCTGTATAAAAACGCAAAGCAGAAAATCAAGGATTACCAACGTGAAAGATATGCGCAGGAGTCAACTGAAGATTGAGCGAACAACAGTGATCCTTGAAGCGGATGGTATTTGTCTTTAGAGGTTGTGACAAACTCGAACAACCAAACAAAATACGGATCGTTTGTAACGCCGCGGTCAAAAATGAAGGAATCTCGTTCAACTCTATGTTAATGAAGGGTCCGGACTTAACTACGTCGCTCACTACAGTGTTGAATCGTTTTCGGCAACGACAAATCGCCATAGCCGGTGACATCAGGGAGATGTTTCACCAGATACAAATTTGTCCACAAGATCGTCAAGCTCATGGACGTGGTAACCTTTGGGTCGACCTGCTCGCCGTCATCTTCCCCATACACCAAGAACACATACGCAAAAGAGATGAGCGAATAGTAGATACCGCGAAATCCATCATGGCCGACAGTGTCGCGCATTGAAACACATTCGAATTGTAAGAATGGAGATGGATTTCATCGCGTCTCACCGTCGTTGACGAAGCTACAAAATGGCGATTGGTCCATACGTGAGAACAGCCGATAGTTCTGTGGAACAGAGTTCCTCTGTAACGAAGAATCGAAATGGCTAAAACAGGAGCTCCCGGAAGCACATACGGCGTGTTCGACAGGTTGTGAAACTATACAGCTACCCCACGATTTCCCCTAGATGGCTCCACTATCAGAAGCTAGGGTAACTCCTTACGTCCACACATTCATATACATCTGAGTGTGGGTTAAGTGAGGGCCGTTTTCGCTACGAGTTAGGAATTACGAGGTAAAGAAATAGGTAATGCTGGTGACGTGGCTTACAGTATGAGCCGTGCACTTTGAAGTAGTGGGAGATACTCAACATCAACAAGGACTTAGCAGAAACATTCACAAACATCGATACACAATGGCATTTCAACCCACCTGCAACGCTACATTTGGGTGCGTCTTGTGAGGTCGGTGAAGACAGTACAGGTCGGACTCGATTATCCGGGTGACTCCAAAATTATTTTACCCCGGATAATCGAATCACCCGGATAATCGAGCCATGCTTCTTTTCTTTTATTTTTGATGTTCTTCAATCAAAAACTGTTCGTTTAACATGGAAGCTAACATACATGACGTTGTAGTGCCTTAACTTAACGTCAGGTATTATTGTAACCATGTTTTTTGAAAATGAAATTTTAGCTGAAAAATGTGAAAAAATAAAAACAATTTTCAAATAGGTTAAATCCAATTTTCAGGTGTTGTATTTGAGGTATATCACATTTTTTGACATATTATAATCTTAAATCTCGTAATCAAAGCATAAATAAATTTTTCCCCGGATAATCGAGCCCCGGATAATCGAGCCCCAGATAATCGAGCCCCTGGTTAATTGAACCCCCGGATAATCGAGTCCGACCTGTATTGAGGATCATTTCATCGGAAAGAAAAACGGACGAAGAAATCTTTTACACGTACCTCACTGAGGTATATTTCATGATTAATTCCCGTCCTTTTACCGACGTGCCGCTGGAATACGAGGGAGATGAGGCAATTACACCCTTTCGTCATTTCTTGCTGCTCAGCTCTTCTGGTGTGGTACATCCAGTGGACAGAGGACTCTGAGGACAAACTGGGACCAAGTCCGACATCTCCTGGATCTAGTTTGGTCGAAGTGGATCAAGAAGTATGTATCTGCTTCTTATCAACAGCCGAACAAAATAATTATCCAACTGCAAGTCAGTGAATTCCGGAGACCTGGTTATGCTGGCCGGCTCAAGGAACAGCTAGATTGTTAAAGTTTACGAGGGAGCAGAAGAGATTGTATGACGAGCTGACATCAAAAATTGGTTTAGCCGCACTTGAGGTGATGAAGAATGGTACAGCTGCAGGAAGTCGCCAGCAATACTGATTCTAGTTGACAGATTGGACTCGTGTTTAATGCAGAACAACGTCATATTGACAGACCTGCAGCCTAGGTAATCTTTGCACTGATAGTGGCTACACTTTCATCATCATCATCATCATCATCATCATCATCATCATCATCATCATCATCATCATCATCATCATCATCATCATCATCATCATCACCATTATCATCATCATCATCATCATCATCATCATCATCATCATCATCATCATCATCATCATCATCATCATCATCATCATCATCATCATCATCATCATCATCATCATCATCATCATCATCATCATCATCATCATCATCATCATCATCATCATCATCACCATCTTCATCAAATCGCTGATAGCTTATGGGATCTCAGGGGTGTTTTAGGGGAGTTGCAGGAAGAGTTTCAAGGGCTTATAGGAAGTTTCACGGGGGCTTAATGGGGTTCAGGGGCTTTCCCGGAGGATTCCAGAGTTCCAGATGAGTTTCAATGAATTTCATGAGAGTTTCAGGAGGGTTATGAAACATACATAAAACTCCCTCAAACCCATTTGATACTCCACTGGAAGCTCAGACAGCTTTAAGGGTTTTCAGGGGAGCTCATGAAACCCTATTCTTTTTCCATCATGCCTTTCTAATCATCGATGACACAAACGCGAATGTGTTGTGGATTGGCATCTAGGCCGAAAGAGAGGTGGATTTGTGAAAAAGGGAGTGTTCATGGTGTGGACTCGAAGTCGGTTTGCCTTTCTATTCTATAGAATCGTTACCTGTTCTGTGGCTTGCTTGGTTAAAGTGCCGGGTCCAGCGAATACGGAGTCGTGGGTTCGAATCCCACCAGAACACTTTTTTTTACAAATTCATCTCTCAACTTGTTAATTAGCAACATTCTGTGCTTTTTAATTACTAGTGTTTGATCGTTTATTTCAGACATATCAGCAAACGTGGTAATGCCAGTAAAGGGCAATATATTACACACACTTAGAAATTCTGAAATTTGCACGAAACGGAATCACCAAAGAACGTAAACGTTTTCAAGATTGAATCACAAATTGGACTCAATTTTACGCGCATCATGTAAATGCTGGTTGGTTGCGTTAGATGTCAACAAATTAGTTTCACCAGAAACGTAGAATCAGTATCACGTTCATCAGCCACCTTCTAACTCGTTGAAATAGCCGAGAGGTAAGAGATGTGGCTCACGATTAGCAGATTCGGTGTTCGAATCCCATGCATGATAAACTTTTGCTTTTCTATTTTTATCTGTAAAATCGGTTCTAGCGATTGCTAGACACTAAGAAAAATAAAGTTTTATTGTGGGGTGTCTTGAAAGACGTAAATTTACATGTTTAAACCTCTAAATTTGTGTTTTTGAAGATGCTCGTATATGTCAGGTTCAGGACACTTAAAATTACATGATATTTTCTAGGTGTGCATTGTGATCAGTGTTTTATCCAAGAAAGTTAGTGATTTGAATTTCTAGGTTTACCAAGAGTTTGTTTCAAAACTGTATCAGGAGATCCTCTGCTTCAGACAGAAATTTGATTCATATTATTCCGAGATTCCAGCTTTTGAAATTATTCATTTTTGCAAAAAATTGAATTAGAAGTTCTTTCAGATACTCGGTGCCACCAAAAGCTTTTAACAATGCTCAATTGATAATTCTCAAGAATTTTTTTTATGAAGTCCACTTCATCTCTTGATTTTGGGAGAGTTGAACAAGGTGTTTCCCAGGTTTTCGATTGAAGGATATAGAGTAACAGATTGGGAAGATGAGTCATTTGCAGAGAGAAATGAAGTTTCCTTCACATGAGACCGAATAATCTCTTTTCTTAAAAAAATCCCATGGATTACCCAGCGAATCGTACCGAGCCGGTCCTGTTCTTCATCATCCACCATCCTTGACAGGAGGGGCGTTAGCAGAACACGGCACCGGTGCGGAAGTGATGCAATTGAAATCAATTGCAAGCATTTAAGTCCTCATTCGCATACATGTCGATTAAACGCCCTGCTTCCATCCTTTCCGGTGACGAACTTAATCACCATGTTTTTCACTATCAAACGATAATATTTGTACTAAAAATTAAATCCTCAAGCACTCGCCGTTGCAAGCGCTGCTGAGGAACGATGCGATGACGACGACGACGATAAAGCTCTACATTGCCGGTAGTGGGTCTGGGTAACTATAGTAGGAGGTAGCAGCATCGCTATCGGCATTCTCGTCAGCATGAGACTTGATTCTTCTGGGCACCACCGCACCAGGGGTGGAGGAACCTTGATTTTCGATGCAAATTGAATGAGTACATGCTGGGACGACCGGCTGACGACGGCTTCGTAGTCGAGTGAGGACGACGCTTCGTAGACGTGGAACACCATTCATATGGTTCACTTGACTGCGCACCCTGGTTGGTAGACATAGTGACGAAACTCTCGGAGGACGTCAACAACGGTGGAAGGAGGGTGGCAGAAATGTACCCATGAATAAATTAACTCATGTGAGAATCGGGAAATTTGAGTTGAGAGATGTGATGCACTGTGATTGGCAGGCCAATATAGATTTAGTTTTTAGAACAGTCGGCTCCTAGGAAGCAGCATATGGTATCGTCCTGGATACTGGCCGGACACTGTATGACCGAAGGCGCATGGAGGAGGCGTACTGGAATGGGGGCGTTTGTTGGTGACCTGAATTGGATTAGCTCATTCTTCTGCTTGTTGGGTCGTCACTGTCGGTGCCAGAGCTTATGACCGGAAGCATGGGCTATGAATTAATATGGGAATCACCTGGGACCTGATTTGCTTGCGGAATCACACACTCTGGATTGAAATGGAGTTATTAAAGTTCGTTTTATGAAATCCAATAATGGGGTGAATAAGTTCTGCAAGTCGTTGTCGCTTTATCTCATTTCTTTGCAATTTGAATAACGAAGCCTTCACATGGACGCTTTTCAAGAGGTACAATGGTCATTCAGTGTCAAGAAAAATGGATACGATGAGTTTCCTTGAGTTTCATATTGCATCTTCACCATATATTTAGCATAGTAGTTGACAATACTTTTATTGTTCTTAGCCTTAGTAGGAAGATTATCAGGACGAGGCTGGTTCATCTCCATTGGCAATACTTTTACGAATCAAGAATTATTAAAAATATATTGTATTCAGAGACTCCGAAATTAAAGTCGATTTACCTACCCTTTATGGAACAAGAGCCACGAAGAAAAAATGATTATTTCATCATCGTTTTATCTACACTTGAACTACCCTTGATAGTGTGGCCAGCATGGCTGAAGAATATCTAGAGAATGAGTTTGAAGAGCCACATAAAATATACATTTCAAAGCCATTGACACCCTTACTCTCATGCTTGCATAATTTTTAATAATAATGCTTGCAATACATCGGAGATGTATTACAAGTACCAACGCGGTAAAGTCTACTGTGCTTCATTATTGAATTTTGATGTGGGTACCAAACCAAAGATCTAAAGGGTATCTCGAATCAAGCGCTAGGTTAAAATCATGTAAAACTCGTGAAATTCGGTGGGAGTGTCGTTGCTAAAACAGTAAAAGTCACTCCTTTGACTTCTTGTCTCTTAGCTTAAGGCGGAACTGGATGCATTTCCTCATTTTTTGGTTTGAGTGCATCTATGAAAATTATTAACTATTGATCATTTGAAAGATATGTTACTAAGCTCAAAAAACAATCTCTTGCTTCTGACTACTCGGCCATTGCTCGAAACCCACAGGAACTACGACCACCAGTCAACCAGTCAAACACGTGAGCCTATCATGTCAACAGGGGCACGAGTCAGTCAAAAGAGGTCAAACCCAAATGTGGTTTCGGACCTATCAGATAAAGAGAGGCAGCAGGCACAAAGCCACAACCATCGAAACGGCATGGTTGATCCTAGTTCCAGCACCATGCCCTACCATTCAAACTAAACCGTCGCACAGTGGGACGAAATCAAAAAAAGTGGGACATGGGTATTTACTCAGAAACTATTGGAATTAGCGTTATGTGGTCTTCTACAATGTTTCTTCATTTTACAAGTACTTTATTTTGATGTAATAAAATTTCACTTAAGGGTGGTATACACTTAGATAAAAAAAATTACTTTTTTTATTTTACGTCAAAATTGAAAAATGTCTAAGAAAACATTGTAGATAATGTATTTAGAAGAAACTTTGTCGAAGACCAAAAAATGCTATCTCGCAGTTTAATAAAGTTATAGGGCAAAAATGGTGTATATGTCCCTTAAAATCGATTTTTCGAAATTCCTTTTTAGAATGAATTTTCCCAGTTTTCCAATGTTCAGGAAAGTTGTAGATACTGCAAAAATACACATTTTTTCTGAAGACAGCAAATGGCTATCTTTTCGTTTAAAAGACTTAGGAATGTTTTTCTTACTTTTTTATACCAACTTTAGGGGGATAGATCATACAGAATAGCGGCTATTAGCAGCTAATTTCCACGTTATGTTTTGCATGAACTTACACCCTTTCGATACATATGCAAATCACAACGGGATCGAGCGGGATTCACTACACTTTTTCAATTTATGTATCTTGAGATTTTAACACAAATACCCCACTTAACAAACAGTATGTTAAAAAGATTTTTTCATTTATTTATTTTTTATTTTGCCTTTGATCTGCAAAGTTGTAGATGCTCAAAAATACACGGTTTTACCAAATAGACCAGATTGCAGAGCTCGATTATGTAAAAAACATCAAATCCTGAGAACTAATAGGAATAAAGACAAATTAAAAAAAAACAGTTATTTGGAGATAATATTTTTTCTACTACCGCGGTTGGCACAAGAAGGTGTAGATCACAGAGAGCATGATGGGCGGGCCAGGTGGAGCGTGACCTAGCGAGCATTGGGCGCGACCGAGGATAAGAGCGGCAGCCACAAACCGAGTATTGCGACGTACTATTGTTGATTATGTCTTGTCTTAAATGTGATGTTTAACAAATAAATGTATGTATGTATGCCTCCAGAAAAGTTGTTGCTTATTTGGGCTTAATAACTTTGCTGAAGACAGCATCTTTGTAAGTCCTCAGGATTTGGAGATATTGAGGTCAGTCAATGTGATGCAATATTGCTGCAATATTTTTTGTAGGTCTATACTTATGCCGGGTAGTGTATTTCTATGCATCTACAACTTTACTAATCAAATCCAAAATAAAAAAAAAAAATGTTTTGAAATCATCTTTCAAACATACTGTTTGTTAGGTGGGGTATTTGTGTTAAAATCTCAAGATACATAAATTGAAAAAGTGTAGTGAATCCCGCTCGATCCCGTTATGTTTTGCATATGTATCGAAAGGGTGTAAGTTCATGCAAAACATAACGTGGAAATTAGCTGCTAATAGCCGCTATTCTGTATGATCTATCCCCCTAAAGTTGGTATAAAAAAGTAAGAAAAACATTCCTAAGTCTTTTAAACGAAAAGATAGCCATTTGCTGTCTTCAGAAAAAATGTGTATTTTTGCAGTATCTACAACTTTCCTGAACATTGGAAAACTGGGAAAATTCATTCTAAAAAGATATTTCGAAAAATCGATTTTAAGGGACATATACACCATTTTTGCCCTATCACTTTGTTAAACTGCGAGATAGAATTTTTTGGTCTTCGACAAAGTTTCTTCTAAATACATTATCTACAATGTTTTCTTAGACATTTTTCAATTTTGACGTAAAATAAAAAAGTTAATTTTTTTATCCAAGTGTATACCACCCTTAAGTGAAATTTTATTACATTAAAATAAAGTACTTGTAAAATGGAGAAACATTGTAGAAGACCACATAACGCTAAATCCAATAGTTTCTGAGTAAATACCCATGTCCCACTTTTTTTGATTTCGTCCCACTGTGCGTCGTCGTCGTTGGGGTGATGTTCGAGTTCGAGTTCGTCGATGGCTCAACGACCTCATGGCACTACTGTGCAGCATAGAGGCCACACCAACAAAAACAAGAACATTGAACATGAACAACATGTGCTCGGTGCATTGCGCGCGCGACCTTCCCCCATGGTCGCATAAAGGTACGACGGCACACACGGTCAGCATCCCACCTACATCCCACGATAAAAGAGCGACATCGACACAGCATCACCATCAGCATCAGCATCAGCAACATTTACGTTTTGGTTATGCACGCTTCGTTAATTCTGTTTACCGGTTCAACAGCTCTTTTCCATCAGTCAAGTTCATTATAATTTTTGTTTGTGCGCTCTGCTACCTATGTGGTGCATTCTGTACACTGATTGCGATGAGAATGCACCGGAGGTTTTCTGGGTCCTCTGGGCCTAGGAGTTTCTCTAGAGATTTTTCAAGAAGTTTCTCTAGAGGGATTTCTCTCGGAATTTCTCCAGGGATTCAACTTGGAATTTCATCAGGAATTCCTCCAGGAATTCGCATCACAATTTTTCAAGGCATTCCTGACGGAACTCGTCCCAGGATTCCTCACGAAATTAATTCCGGGATTCCCCTTGGAATTTCTCCAGGAATTCAGCCAGGGATTTCTCTTGGGATTCGTTCAGGGGTCCTTATCGTAATTTTTTCAGAGATTTCTCTGAGAATTCCTGAGAATCCTTTCGGAATTCATCCAGTGTGCCTTCTGGGACTTTTTCTAGGGATTCCTGCAGAGATTCCTCTCGAAATTCATGCAGGGATTTCTCTTGGAAATCTTCCAGGGATTTCTCTCCAAATTCCTTCAGTGATTCCTCTCGAATTTCCCCCAAGGACTGCATACGGAATTCATCCAGGGGTTCCTCTCGGAATTTCTCCAGAGATTCCTCTGGGAATTCCTGTAGGGATTCCTCGGAATTCTTACAAGGATAACTCTCGGAATTCCTCCAGGGATTCCTCTAGGAGTTCCTCCAGGGTTTCATATCGGAATTTCTCCAGGTATTCCTCTAGGAATTTCTTCCAGGAATCCCTCTCGGAATTCCTCCGGGGATTCCTCTCAGAATTCCTCCGAGGATTCCTCTCCAAATTCCTCCAAGGATTCCTCTCCGAATTCCTCAAAGGATTCCTATCAAAATTCATCCGGGGATTCCTCTTGGGAATCTTCTAGGGATTACTCTCCAAATTCCTCCGAGGATTCATTCATTCATTTCCCTCCAGGGATTCCTCTCAGATTTCCTTCAGGGATTCCTTTCAGAATTCCTTAAGGGATTTTTCTCGGGATTCATCCAGGGATTCCTCTCAGAACTTCTCCAGAGATTACTCTAGGAATTCCTCCAGGGCTCTCGGAATTTCTCAAGGGATTCCTTTCGGAATTCCTCCGGGAATTCCTTTCGGAAACTCCTCCGGGGATTGCTGTCGGAATTCCTCCGGAGATTGCTGTCTGAATTCCTCTGGGGATTCCTCTTGGTATTCCTCCGGGGATTCCTCTCGGAACTCCTCCGGGGATTCCTCTCGGAACTCCTCCGGGGATTCCTCTAGGAATTCCTCCGGGGATTCCTCTCGGAATTCCTCCGGGGATTCCTCTCGGAATTCCTCCGGGGATTCCTCTCGGAATTCCTCCGGGGATTCCTCTCGGAATTCCTCCGGGGATTCCTCTCGGAATTCCTCCGGGGATTCCTCTCGGAATTCCTCCGGGGATTCCTCTCAGAATTCCTCCGAGGATTCCTCTCCAAATTCCTCCAAGGATTCCTCTCCGAATTCCTCAAAGGATTCCTATCAAAATTCATCCGGGGATTCCTCTTGGGAATCTTCTAGGGATTACTCTCCAAATTCCTCCGAGGATTCATTCATTCATTTACCTCCAGGGATTCCTCTCAGATTTCCTTCAGGGATTCCTTTCAGAATTCCTTAAGGGATTTTTCTCGGGATTCATCCAGGGATTCCTCTCAGAACTTCTCCAGAGATTACTCTAGGAATTCCTCCAGGGCTCTCGGAATTTCTCAAGGGATTCCTTTCGGAATTCCTCCGGGAATTCCTCTCGGAAACTCCTCCGGGGATTGCTGTCGGAATTCCTCCGGAGATTGCTGTCTGAATTCCTCTGGGGATTCCTCTTGGTATTCCTCCGGGGATTCCTCTCGGAACTCCTCCGGAGATTCCTCTAGGAATTCCTCCGGGGATTCCTCTCGGAATTCCTCCGGGGATTCCTCTCGGAATTCCTCCGGGGATTCCTCCGGGGATTCCTCTCGGAATTCCTCCGGGGATTCCTCTCGGAATTCCTCCGGGGATTCCTCTCGGAATTCCTCCGGGGATTCCTCTCGGAATTCCTCCGGGGATTCCTCTCGGAATTCCTCCGGGGATTCCTCTCGGAATTCCTCCGGGGATTCCTCTCGGATTTCCTCCGTGGATTCCTCTCGGAATTCCTCCGGGGATTATTCTCGGAATTCCTCCGGGGATTCCTCTCGGAATTCCTCCGGGGATTCCTCTCGGAATTCCTCCGGGGATTCCTCTCGGAATTCCTCCGGGGATTCCTCTCGGAATTCCTCCGGGGATTCCACTCGGAATTCCTCCGGGGATTCCTCTCGGAATTCCTCCGGGGATTCCTCTCGGAATTCCTCCGGGGATTCCTCTCGAAATTCCTCCGGGGATTGCTCTCGGAATTCCTCCGGGGATTCCTCTCGGAATTCCTCCGGGGATTCCTCTCGGAATTCCTCCGGGGATTCCTCTCGGAATTCCTCCGGGGATTCCTCTCGGAATTCCTCCGGGGATTCCTCTCGGAATTCCTCCGGGGATTCCTCTCGGAATTCCTCCGGGGATTCCTCTCGGAATTCCTCTGGGGCTCTCGGAATTCCTCCGGGGATTCCTCTCGGAATTCCTCCGGGGATTCCTCTCGGAATTCCTCTGGGGCTCTCGGAATTCCTCCGGGGATTCCTCTCGGAATTCCTCTGGGGATTCCTCTCGGAATTCCTCCGGGGATTCCTCTCGGAATTCCTCCGGGGATTCCTCTCGGAATTCCTCCGGGGATTCCTCTCGGAATTCCTCCGGGGATTCCTCTCGGAATTCCTCCGGGGATTCCTCTCGGAATTCCTCCGGGGATTCCTCTCGGAATTCCTCCGGGGATTCCTCTCGGAATTCCTCCGGGGATTCCTCTCGGAATTCCTCCGGGCACTTCTCTCGGGATTCCTCCGGGCACTTCTCTCGGAATTCCTCCGAGGATTCTTCTAAGAATTCTTTCGAAGATTCCTCTCGGAATTCCTTCGGGGATTCCTCTCAGAAATCCTCTCGGAGTTCCTCCGGGGATTCCTCTCGGCAGTCATCCGGGACTACTCTTGGAGTTTCTTCGGGGATTCCTATCGCAAACTCTCCAGGGATTCCACTTGGAAATCCTCCAGGGATTCCTCTCGGAAATCTTCTCCAAACTCTTTCGAGGAAATCCTCCGTGGTTACCTCTCGAAAATCCACTGGGGTTTTCTCTCGAAATTCCTCCGGGGATGCCTTTAGAAATTCCTTCAGGGATTCGTCTCGTAATTCCTTCGGGTATTCCTTTCGGAATTCCTCTATGAACTCCTCCAGGAATTCCTCTCGGAATTTATACATAAACGCCTTTCGGAATTCCTCCAGGGATTCCTATCGAAGTTCCTTTGGGAATTTCTCAAGGGATTCCTTTCGAAATTCCATTCGAAGTTCCCCTCGGAATCCCTCCAAGGATTTCTCTTGGAATTACTCCAAGGTTTCCTCTCGGAATTCCTCCAGGGATTCCTCTCGGATTCCTATCGGAATACCTATCAGATAGCGTGTCGAAATTTATCTAGGGATTACTGTTCGAATTCTTTCGGGTATTCATATCCGACTTCCATCGGGGATTTTTCACGGAATTCCTCCAGGAACTTTTCTCGGAATACTTCAATGGATTCCTCCTGAAGTTACTGTCGGGATTTATCCATGATTGTAGACTACCGAATCACTGGAATTCCGCCAAGCATGTTTTCCAAGCTTTTTCCAGGGAGTTTCGATTCGTATCATTACTATCCGAAACGAGTTACATTTTTACATCGCAGAGTGTTAGTGAACCATCTGATGGGTTCTAATTTGGTCACATTTGCAATCAGTGTCTCGGTCGGTAGTAAGCTACGGTTTCTCTATCATCATCGGCTCATTGGTTTGGTTGGAGTCACGCAACTGACAAAACAAGAGAAAGCGTCAACCTGGTTCAGCGGACGACAAGTGGAATGGGAGAGCGGTGGCAGGCGGTAGCCCAATGCGGAAGCTTTACGATTCATTGATTTTCCTCTGTAATCGATCGAATGCAATTATGTGAATTTGGAACAGGAAACTGGCCGGCTCCCGGCAACTGTGCATGTGCATTCTGATGCAATTGTGTTCTGTGCCCTACCCGGATCAGTGTCGGTATGGAGGTAGGCCGTCATTGAACCAGTTCGAGTTGTTTTGAAATTCAAGAGTCAAGGTACCCTACACCTTCATCGAAGGGCTGGCGATTTACGACCATAAAAAGAAACTATGCCTTCCCAAAAGATTGGACTGGATATGGAAAAACGCTTCTGCTGCCAGTACTGCAAATTGCAATAAATGGTCTACGCATGTAGTTGCTTGTGGTCACGTGAGCAAGTGCGTTTACTGTTATGGCATGCGATGCTCGATTTGGTTAGATGCTAGAAGAGCAACGATCTTGACTTGCTTTTATCTTCGCTCCGGCGCGGTACAATGGACAGTTACTGGTTTTCCGATTCATTAACGGTTGGTTGTTCACTACGAACTGGTATAAAGACACTTGTTAGGATAGACAGAATCAGATTAAGAAGAGCGCGATGTGCACTTGAGATACCAGTCCTAATGAATGTTTCACATTTGTGACTGTCTTATATGTGTGGAGCATGGGCGTAGCTGGAGGGGCACCTGGACAATCTTCCTGCAGTATCTTACAATGGATTCTTGGCAAATTTTAAAAACAACGGCAAAATCCTTAGAGAAAAACTCCAGTAAGGTGGGATCTGAGGAATTTCTGAAAATGTCTGCCAAAAGCTGAGATGCATTTTTGGTAGAAGTGCTCAAGTAAATTTAATGAAAGTGTTTGACGAATCAATGACGGTATGCTTACTCTATGTAGTCAATAACAATTCCTCTGAAATGGATTACTCCAGGAATCCTTCCAAAAAATCCTTCAGAATGCCACTCTGATTCTTTCGTAACTTCTTTGAGAGATGACTCACTGAAGGATTTATTTAGAAAACCATCAATGGATGTCTTCCAAAATGGTTTCTAGTAAAAATCCTTCAGGTATTTCTTCAAGAATCTTCAAGAGCATTTTTAAGAAATTCTGCCAGGAATGACTTCGGAGATTTTTCCGAGAATTCTTTCAGAAACTATGCCTGAGATTATTTTCGAAAATTCATAGTTTCTTTTAGATTTTTTTAAAACTTTTTTTTATTTATAGATAATTCCTGATGGTAATTTAAGAACTCCATTATATTTTTTTTTTATTTCGAAATTGATTCATCGATTGCCTTAGAAAATCCTCCAATAATTCTTATCAGAATTTTTTCCACGGTACATTTTGAAACATTTCCCATGGATTGCTTATGAAATTCCTCTTGAATTTCTATCAAAATTTCCTCTGGCGGTTCCTCCAGAATTTTTTCGAAGAATTGCTCTAGAAAAGTTTCCTTAGAAGATTCTCTATAACTCGTTCAGGAAATCATCCCAAGATTCCTTCAGAAAATCTAAAGTTCAGAATTTTTTAAGAAATTACACCAAGGTTACTTTAGAAAATATTCCATAGACTCTTTCTGGAATTTGTTTTGCAAAGTTTTCATATCATATTCATTCAGGGATACTTTAACAAATTTTGATGGATATTCCTTCGGAAATTCTTTGTAAGATTTCATAATCATTTTTTTCCAAGGACTCCTTTCAGCCATCTTATATGGATTTCTTCAAAACTTGCTCTAAGGTCCATTCAAAAATACTCCAATAATTCGGTCCTTAAACCTATCGAGTTTTTTTTTCAGAAAATCCTCTTGCAGGCTTTTTTAGAAATAATTCCCGTTCATTCTTCAAATATTCCCTCAAGAATTAAAAAAAAAAGAAATCCCTAAGATTTATTTTGGGAAGATTTGCATAGGATCCTTCTTAAATTCGGTAAGGGATTACTTTTGAAATTGTTCTGGGAATTCATTTTAACAATGCTTCGGGAATTTCTCCAGAGATCCCTTAAAAATCTGGAAAAGCAAATCTTTCAGAGACTCCTTCAGAAGTTTGTACAGCTTTTTCTTCAAGAGGTGCACCAGGGATTTCTTCACGAATTGTGCTAGAGATTCTCATGGAAATTCACGCAGGAATAAATCTAGAAATTTCTCCAGGCAATCATCCAAAAAATCCTGCAGGGATTCCTCCAAATATTTTGACATTATTACTGTGGGCTTCGTGGCCGAGCGGTTAGCGGCGTCAGTCATCTAGACGTTTCGTAAGCCTCGAAATGTGGGTTCGATTCCCGCTCCAGTCGGTGAAAACTTTTTGTCAAACGGAAAATTCTCCACTGGACCACTGGATGTTTCGTGTGTTGTCCGTTGTCTCATGTTTGTGAGACTGAACGATCACAAACATGTGCAACCTCTGGTTGAAGACGGTGTAGTGTTTTTTTTTTTACTTGTAGAGGGTCAGACAGTAATTCCTTTACATATTCCAGCATTAGTTCATGCATTTGTATCTCCCCAGAAATTCCTCTGCCATTTACCCTTAGTATAGCCTTTTGAGTTTATTATTCAAAAATTTTCTTTAAAATATACATTTTTTTTTTTCAGAAAGTATGTTTTTTGGGTTCACAGAAAAAAATATTCATGTAAAATTGAGCGAAAAATCATGCACATAAAGGGAATGCTACAGTTAGTGCATATTTACATGAGATATCATGTAAAATTACGTTACGTACGTGTAAATTTCCGCTAATAGTCGCGTTACTGGTTGGTGTCCATGATGGTTTACGCGATGGTTGGCGGAAATTTACACGATGGTCATGTAATTTCATATTATATCTCATGTAAAAGTGCATTAACTCTAGCATTCCCTTTATGTGCATGATTTCTCGCTGAATTTTAATTACATATTTTTTTCTGTGTTTTTACAGAAGCTTCTGTTGGCGTTCGTCCAAGCATTTCTGCAGGAACTGCAGGAACTCCATCAGAGATTTTTGCATTATCTTTCAGTGATCCAAACAAAAATTTCTTCTAAGGATAACCCTATGAATTTCTCCTCGAATCCTTCAAGGAATTTATTCAGAAAATTTTTCTAAGCAATTCTACAGCAACTCTTTCAGAAAGCGTGTTTTTGATGGATCTTTACCGAAGCTTATCTAGGTGTTTTTCCAGATATTTCTGCAGGAACTTCTTTAAGAAAAGTATCAAAAAATTCTCCAAGAATTTTATCAAAGGATTTCGCTAGGATTTTTTTCCCGAAAATTCCTCCATAAACTTTTCTAGGAATTACACCAACGGAGAAACTGGCATAACTTCAAGAATTTCCTAGGGATTTTTTCAGTTGTTTCTCTAGAGATTCATCTATAAGTAATTCCTGGGGTTCTGTTGGAAGATTCTCCAGAAATTCCTTCAGGTTTTTTTTTTAGAAATTTTTGCTCGTATTTCTTCCAAAATATCTCCAGAGACTTCTTTGGAATTTTAGGAATTTCTAAAGATTCGTTTTAAAGTTTTTCATGGAGGTTTATTAAAGAAATTCCTCTAATTTTTCTGAAATCCTGTAGAGGTTCCTTCGGAAATTCTTCCAAGGATTGCTTTATGAATCCCGTGAAAAATTCCACAAGGATTATTTTTAGAAATTGCTCCTTGCGGTTCCTTTTGCAAGAATTATATCAAATATTCCTTTAGGATTTTATCAGTAGTTTTTCCAAAAATTGCACAAAACATTGCAGCAAGACTTCAATGAGGCCCTGGCGGAATCGCTTAAAAAACTCGTGGTGCTACCTTTGGGGATTCCCGGAAGCAATTTTCATTAATTTTCTGGAGAGATTTCTGGACAAACATTTCTGAATTTATCTTTGGAGGAATGAATGCCTGAGAGAATACCTGAAACAACTTCTAAAGATACCTCCTTGATTCTTAAAAAATTAACTTGAGAAATTTCTGAAGGGATTCCTGAAGACATCCGTAGATGATTTTCTGAAAATGTCGACAGAAATTGTAGACAAAGGTACAATAGGACAGATCGGTGAAGTACTAGATTTGTAGTAATGAGCTGAATTTTAGTATGGTGAGAAGGTCAATTCTCCGTTTCTGCAATGAAATGGTGCAAAAAGCGTGGGTATTATGATTTCTTGCCTAATTTTATGCTGTTTGAGCAAAACTTTGTGCAACAGTGTTGTTGTTTTCTCAATTTCTTGCAACATAAACAACATAGTTATCCAAAGTTTTGCTCAAACAGCCTCAAATTAGGTAAAGAATCATAATACCCACGCTTTTTGTACCATTTCATTGCAGAAACAGAGAATTGACCTTCTCACCATACTAAAATTCAGCTCATTACTACAAATCTAGTACTACACCGAACGTGCCCCATTGGAATTCTTTGAGACATTCTTAAATAAATTTCTGAGGTTTTTCTGATCAACGATGATGGAGACGGAGATTCTTCTGGAGGTTTTTTTTTGTTAGAATTTCAAGTACAATTACTGAAGAGATTTTTACACACAAATCTTCAAATTACTATCTGGAGAAACTTTGGAAATTAATTCAGCAGGAACTGAAATGTCATTAATTCAGCAGGAACTGAGAATGTCACTGAAAAAAAAGGTCAGAACCGAAAAAAAACTTGAAATTATCTTTGAATCAATGCCTGGCAGAACTGGAGAACCCTTTGCTAGTACTCATTGAAGATTTTCTTGAAAAATTCCTTGAAAATGTCAAGACATACATTCTGGAAAAAAAAAAATACTGCAGAAATTGTTTAGACAGCTTATTTTATTGTCCTTTACCAGCTTTACCAGTCGGCAGGTATGTCTGAAATAGACAAAAAACTCAAACCTTTTCGAAGTCGCAATGTGTGTTTAATTGACTAATTGAGAGATAAATTTGTTAAAAAAAGAACACTTTTTTGGTGGGATTCGAACCCACGACTCAGTATTGCTAGTCTGGCGCTTTAACCAACAAAGTCACAGATCAAGTTACGATTCTGTGCAATAGAAAGTCACACTAGATTCGAAGCACCATCCTAACCGGGACCGTCTTTCACAACTTTATCTTTTTCTGTGGCTTAGTTGGATAAAGCGTCGGACTAACGATACAAAGTCGTGGGTTCCAATCCCACCAAAAAAAAATGTTAATTTTTCACAAACTTATCTGTCAATTTGTCAATTAAACATAAGCGGTGTTTTCGAAATAGTTCAAACTATTTAGAGAATCTTTGAAAAAAAACCTGATCCATCACCGGATTATTTTCAGAACGAATCCTTTAGGAAAGGTCTCAATAAATCGTAAGCAACCCTTTCTGGAAGAATACCTGGACGAACCTCTAGAGAAACCATTGTGGGACTGCCAGGAAAATCTTTTGAAATTGTTTGAGGTATTGAGGTATTGGTAGGCTGAATATATGAAAGAATCTCTGAAAACTGAAGAAATCCAATACTAATAGCTTTATCAAACCTTTTTTATTCGAGAACCGCAGGAAATTTCACCAAATATTTCTCCAGGAGATCCTTTTCAATCTTATCATAGAATTTTACCAAATAACAAGCTTGGTTGAATGGCTAAATTTTGTGATGTTTATTCATGGAATACAAAAACAGCATGCCAAATTTTCCTGATATACCGGAACTGGTTCTGGTACGGCTTCATAGAACCATATGCTGCTATAGAATGCAGTTATGTGCTACTGCTACACGAATTTTCACTAGTATTCAATTCAAACAAACGCCACGCTAAGAGCAGAATACCTGAAATTTATTTAGGAATTCTTTCAAGGACACCTTCAGAAATTTGTTTAGGCATTTATTCAGGAACTTCTCAGGAATTATTTCAGAAATTCCACAAGGGATTCTCCAGGAGGTTCTCCTTCGTGAATGCTTCTATGGGCATCTTGCAGGATTCCGATAGAATTGGTTTCAAGGTTTGTTCCAAGAAATGCTTCAAGAATTCGCCCCACAATTTCTTTAGAAATTTTCACGGATACTTCTGCAAGGATGCATCGACGAATTCTTCCTGGATTTTTTTCATAGCTACCTTTAGTGATTCCATCATTGATTGCTCCAGAGAATTTTTCAAGAAACCCTCTATGGGTTTCACCAGACATTCTTCCGAGAATTTCTCCTGGGATATCAATAGAGGTTCCTCCAGTGATTGTTGCAGTGCTTTTTTGATAATTCCTCCAAGAATTTCTTCAGGGATTCCCGTGAACAAAAATTCTATTAAGTATTTCTGTAAGTGTTCCTTCAGTGATTCCTTCAGGGATTTCTCGATATATTCCTTCAAGAATTCTGCTAGTAATAGCCCCAATAATTCAATCTGGAATAATTCGAAGTATCTCAGCAAGAATACCAGAATTTTGACAGAGATAAGCTCAAAAAATATCTACGAGTTCCTTTAAACATTAAAATGTTAAAATGTTTACTAAAAGAATTTCTACAGAAAAAAAAATATGAAATCTATATCTGCAATAATTCGCCCAAAAAAATTGCAGACATGGATTTCATATTTTTTTTTGCTGTAGAAATTCTTTTAGGAATTTGGTAAGAAAGCTTTCCTGGCATTTCCTAAGGAATTCCTCATGGGATTTTTTCAAAAATTTCTCCAGGTTTTCCTTCAAGAATACCTCCAGGGATTCATCCGAGAATTTCTTCTGTGTTTCTTTCAGGAAGAACTTTAGGGATTATTTTAAGAAGGATTCCCCCCGGAACACTTTTTAGAACTCCTCCAAGAATTAATCCAGTACAGGCAATGTTTAGGGATTCCCTAAGGAATGCCTCTAGGAATCGCTTCCGGGATTCCAAGGATTCCATCTTCAATCTTTCCTCCACAAATTTCTGCAGAGATTTATCTAGGAATTATTCCAGGGATTCCTCTGGGAATTGCTGCAGGGATTCCCCTTAAAACTCATCCAGGGATTCCTTCAGAAATGCTTCTAGAGATTCCTCCAGGAATTCTTCTAGAGTTTCCTCCATTAGTATTTCTAGAGATTCGTCCGTTAATCACTATAAGCATTCCTTTAGAATATCCTAGAATATCCTCCAGGGATTCCTCCATGGATTCCTCCAAGAAATTATGTAGGACTTAACTCGGGAATTACTTCTGTGATTCTTTCTGGAACAACTTATTTCAAAAATTCCTCCAAAGATTTTCCAAGGAACTCTTCTTCGGGTTCCTTCAGGAATTCCTCCTTGTATTCTTTCCGGGATTGCTTCTGGAACTCTTCTAAGGATTCCTCCAGAATATCTCCAAGAATTCCATCTGCGATTTCTTCAGGAATTGTTCCTGATATTCCTCACTAGATTCATCCACGAAATTCTTCATGAATTCCTCTAGGAATTTTCCAGGGACTCCTCTGGGAATTTCTGCTAGGATTTCTCTAAAGAATCTTCCAAGAATTCATCTAGAGATTCCACCATAAATTCCACCAGAAACTCCTCCAGAGATTTCTCCAGGAGTTCCTGTGGAGATCCCTTCAGGAATTCCTTCAGGCAGTTCTCTAGTATATCCTCCAGGGATCCCTTCAAGAATACCTATAAGATTTTTTTCAGAGATTCCTCCAAAAAATCCTCCAGGGTTTCCTCAATGCAGGACTTCCTCCATGCATTCCTCCAGAGATTCCTCCGGTAATTGCTTCCAGGGTTCTTACAAGAGTTCCACCAGAAATTCCTACAGAAATTTATCCAGGAAATCTTTAAGGGATTGGTTCAATGATTTTTTCAAAGACTCCTACAGGAATTCCTCAAGAAATTCCTCTAAATTCTTCTAGGAGTTTTTACTGGGATTGCTTCAAGAATTTTTCTTGGGATTCTTTCAAAAATCCATGCAGGCATTCTTCCAAGGTATCATCCCAGGAATTTCTTCACGGATTCCTCCAGGAATTTCACCAGGAAGTAATCAAGAAATTCCGTTATAAATTATGTCAGCAATTCATCCAGGAATTTCTCCAGGAGTATCTGAAGATTCTTCCAGGATTTACTGTAGGAATACATTCTAGAATTTTTTCAGGAATTCCTCCAAGAATTCTTCCAGGAATTGCTGCAGGGATTCCTCTGGGAATCCCGCTAAAAATTCATCCAGGAACTTCTTCAGGGTTCCTCCAGGATTTCCTTCAGAAATTTCTCTATAAACTCCTTCAGGAATTTCTCAGGGATTTTTTTTTTCAGAAATTTCTTACAGGATTCATCTAGAGATTTCCCCAGCAATTCATCCAATATTCGTTGCAAAAATTCTTCCAAAGATTCCTCATGGAATTCCTCAAAGAAAACCTCCAGAAATTTTTCCAGGGTTTTATCCAGGAATTTCTCTATGGACTCCTCTAGGAAATTCTCCAGGAAATACCCCAAGAATTGCTTCAGGGATTCCTCCAGCAATTTCTCTAAGAATTGATCCAGGAATTACTCCTGGACATTCTTCAGAAAATATGTCAGCAATTGTTTAGGATTTTTTCCAGAAATTCTTCTGGGGATTTTTCAGAAATATTTCCAGGAAATTCTCCAGGATTATTCTCAGGATTTTTTCAGGGATTCCTCCAGGCATTTCTCTAGGAATTTCTCCTGAGATTCCTTTAATAATAGTTTCAGGGATTCCTCTAGGGATTTCCCCACGAATTTCTCCAGAGATTTTCCCAGGGATTCAATTCTGTGAAGGATTTTCCAGGAAATCCTCCAGAAGTTCCTCTAAGAATTCTTCCAGCAAATCCTCTAGGAATCTCTTTCAGGAAATTCGTCAGGAATACCTTAAGAAATTTTTAAGAGATTCCTCCAGTTATCGCTCCAGGAATTCCTCTAGAGATTCCCCCAGAGATTTCTTCACAAATTTCTTCAAGGATTCCTTCGAGGATTTCTCCTGGAATTTCCCCATAAATTTCTCCAGAAATTCCCCCAGGATTAACTCAAGGGAATTTTTCAGAAATATAAAAATAATATAAATCTCCCAGAATTCCTCTGGAGATTCCTCTAGAAACTTATCCAGTAATTCTTTCAAGAATTTCTCTAGAGATTCCTCCAAGAATTTCATGATTGATTCCTCCAGCAATTCCCACAGGAATATCTCTAGGAATTCCTCCAGGCATTCCTCTAGGATTTTATCCAGAAATTTCTTAAGGAACTCCTCCAGGAATTCCTCTAGGAATTACCCCAGGTATTTCTTCAGTAATTCCTCCAGGAATTGCTCCTGGACATCCTTAAGAAACTATGTTAGCAATTCCTCTAGGGATTCCTCCAGGAATTTCTCCAGGGATTTTTCCATGGATTCCTTCAAGAAATCCTTCGAAGATTCCACCAGGAAATCCTACAGAAGTTTCTCCAAGAATTCATACAGGAAATTTTCTATGGATTTCTTCATAAATTATTCAATGAAGTTCTCCAGGAATATCTTCATGAATTTATCATGTGTTCCTCCAGCTATTCCTCCAGGGATTTCTCCACAAATTTCTTCAAGGATTCCCCTAAGGAATTCGAAGATTTCTCTAGGAATACCGTCCTCTAGAGATTCCTATAGAAATTCATCCAGTAATTCTTTCAAAAATTCCTCTAGAGATTCCCGCAGGAATACCTCTAGGAATTCCTCCAGGCATTCCTCCAGGATTTTATCCAGCAATTTCTCCAGGAAATACCTCTGGAATTTCATCAGGAATTCCTCCAGGAATTTCTCCAGGAATTGCTTCTGGTCATCCTTAAGAAATTATGTCAGGAATTCCTCCGGGAATTTCTTCAGGAAATCCTCTATGGATTTCTTCAGAGATTCTTCCAGGAAATTCGCCAGCAATACTTTCAGAAATTTTTCTGGCTTTTCTCCAGAGATTCGTCCAGGATTTGCTTCTCTTCCAGGGATATTCCCAGAGATTCCTTTAGGAGTTCCTCCAGAAATTCCTCCAAGAATTCATCCAAGAAATTTCTCCAGTAATTTCTCCAGGAATTCCAGATGGGTCTCATTCAAGAATTCTTCCAGGAATTACGCCAGGATTTTGTTCAGAAGTTTCTCCAGGCATTTCTCCAGGCATTTCTCCAGGATTCTCTCTAGAGAATTTCCCTGGAATTGTTTCAGGGATTTCTTCAAGAATTCCTCCAATGATGCCTTCTGAAATTTCTCTAAGGATACCTTCCGGAATTCCTTCAGGAACTTCTCCAGAATTTCCTACAAGCGATCCGCCAGAAATTTATCTAAGATTTCTTCTAGGATTCCCTCATGAGATTCCTTCAGATATTTCTCTAGGCATTCATCTCATAATTTATACAGGAATTCCTCCAGGTATACTTTTAGAAATTCTTCCTGAGATTCCTCCGGAAATTCCTCCAGGGATTACACAGGGCTTCCTCCAGGCATTCCTGTAGAAATTGTAACAGGGATTCATTCAGATGTGGAGCGGACCTGGTGTGATGGCACACTTGACTATCACGCCGAGGACCTGGGATCGAATCCCACTCCCGACAAACTCACAAAGTGTGAGTTCTTCCTTCGGAAGGGAAGTAAAGCGTGGGTCCCGAGATGAACTAGCCTAGGGCTAAAAATCTCGTTAATACTGATAAAAAAAAATCATTCAGATGTTTCTTCAGGGATTTACCCAGGAAGTCTTCCAGGGATTGCTGCGGGAATTCCTCAAATGATTTCTTCAGAAATTCCTTTCGAGTTTTCCTTAAAAATTCATTCAGGGTTCCTTTGGAAATTTCCGAAATCCTTCTATCATCTTTTCAGGGATGTACCCTAGAACTTGTCCAGGATTACCTAATGTGTGTGTGTGTTTTTTTTAAATTATTTCAAGATTTTCCGGAAGAATTATTCCAGAAAATTGTATTGGTAGATAAATAAAAAAAGGACTCACAAATAAGCAAATAAAAATCCTTAATCTTCCAGAAATTAGTCACCACTACCAGAACCACGTTGATTTATGTAGATCAGGCGAGCTTTTTTAACGTATTGTACAAAACATAACAGAGTGTCTGTTGAAGGGTTAAGTAATGCTTTTAGAATATAATGTTATTAGGGGGATTCATTTAACAGCGTAAACTGATTAAACTGATTACATGTCGTGATCACCAAGGCAATCTTTGATTATTTCATTCGCAAAATCATGAAACATTTCAAATAAGCAGAAAATCATGGCTTACGCAGCAATTTAATCTGTTTAGTGAGTACCCCTATTATAATCAATTTCATCTATTGCGTTTAGTTATAAAATCTAGTAGGTACCATTTTCGCTTAGGGTGCTTGATCTCCCCCCCCTGACCGAAAAGCTGGCAACGCCCTTGTATGGTCATGAAGGGAAACCCTTCTGAATACTTCTGGATACTTGTGGATATATTTTTGGAGGAATTTTTGGAGATTACCATGGAGAAATTCCTAGAAGAATTTCTTAAGAAATTACTGGAAGAATCCCGAAAGAAATATCAAAGTAAACTACCTGGAGGAAATTCTGATAATATTATTGAAAGAATACCATTAACACTGTTTGAAGAATACATGCACGAACTTCTGAAGCAACCCTTAAAGAAAATTCCTAGAGAATCGCTGAATGAATCTCAAGAGAAATTGATTGAAACATCCATGGATTAGTTTCAAGATGATTTTTTTGTGAATTTCTTGAGAAACTCCTGAAGAAGACCAGTCCTCTCCAGAAAAAAATCCTAGCTACGCCAATGAAGTGAAGTTACATATTCTGAATGGCATCAATGAGCAAGTCACACGAATTCATAGATGGTACATTGCATTAACATTGTATGGGGATTGCCTTCTACAGAAGTGGCCTCTGCATCACACTACTACGTAAGAAGATCCATCTTTAAATCCATTTAGGGACGGCACACGATTATTGAGGCCTCATTAATCTCCAACCATATTGTTCCGCCGGCACTAAACACTACAAAGATCTACCTTCGAGTCGACCGACTTCCCTTGCTGTTAATAAGCTCGACAACTTCAACCGACCAACGGACGGTCGAAACACGATTAAATGACTGCGCTACTCCCGGTAGGTAAAAACCGCACCAAAGGACCGTCCCAGAATCAATTTTCTTCACCGAAACTTCACAGATTAGCATGTCTCCTTCCGACCGGCGACGGCAACGATGTGTAGGCCCCATCATCAGTTCTGGCTAGGTCTGCGGACGTAACAACGCCAACGATGACGACGACGTCGGCGGTCAATTCACGATTGCTTCCTGTTGCATATTGTTGGCCGCCGTTCGCGCTACCTTTGCTAAGGTTGCGTGAGTGCGGTCGACCTAGCTAGGGTTTGGCATGCGGTTTGGTATAGCTACAGACTGACACGCGGCGCGCCTACAATGCAATGTCCCCCAGAGTGGCGGCGTCATCGACCGCATTGGGCTTCGTTGCGTGTGCTGAGAGGGTGGTGATTCGGATGCGTACGGTTTTGCGGTGGAGCAAAGGTGCGACTGAAACTCTAGAATGTTGCAAGCGGGAAGCCCCATCCGGATAAATTGAATTTTTAATACTGGCGTTATTTTTGAGGAAATTTGGTAAAGAATGGGCGGTCATAATAGCGTTACTCAATTTCATTTTCTTTGATAATCGACTATGCTTTTGGTTTCACAGCACATGCGGTGAAACGTCGTTTGAAGCAGGAAAAACTCCTCCGCGAAAAAATGCGGTCCTCCATGAACTGAACGAACTTTCTCATCACGTCATACACGCATCGCAAATGTGACAACAACTCTAGCCCCTTTAGAATTCCTGTTTTTATGCAGTAACATATTTCGTTATTGCCCGATAGGCTTGCCGTAACCAACTGCCTAGCAGTTGGTTGGCATTTCGACGATTTCTCTCGGATAAATCAAAGTGGAAGTGAAGCCTTTGCCTCGCTTACCACACAGCTTGGTAAGATACTTTGACCGCCATAACATGAGTCAGCTGCCTGAAGTGGAGGCAATTACGATCAGAAATGCACCATCGTAACTTGGTTTCAAGCTGAGACCCCGGAACAGTTAAGATACCTCGTATGGGTCAATCAGAACCACAGCAGAAACCGTTCAACGTGCGTACGCAAATTGCATAACAATTGTAAGTGCGTACTTTTTGTCGTGTTTTTGTCTCTCTCTCTCGTGGTGTCTTTTATTCTCAGACAGTACTTTGTCTGAACAACCAAAGCCCAGCCAAACCCGGTTTATAAACTGTACACAAATGTTACATAATCAGTGCAAACCGAGTGCTACCGCACTCAAATTTGACCAATCGTGCACCGGGGTGTTGTTGTCTCGCCGTCGTCGTCGCCGCCGAGTCAGACTTCAGTCGACTGGCGCGGAACAAGTTCTAGAGAAACCGCCATCTGGGTGATTTCTCACGACTTGCTGACGAATTGTGCTGACCATGCCCTGCCCTGCCCTGCGGGCGGGGTGCGGTAAATCTACTCGGTCTTCGCACGCCGGGCAGCGTGGCGTGGCGGCACTTGAGCTGGCGAAAGAGTTCGGAGCGGGTGCTTACTTAGCTAGCCTATCTGGTTATCGTGCTCCACTTGAGCAGGCGGTGAAGTTTGGCGTCTGACACGCGGTTTCGGGTTTCGAAGTAGTTTTTACGATCTCGGAAAGTACCGTTTACTTTTCTGATTACTGGCTCGCGATGTTATTGTTTCATGTAATTGCAGTGGAAGATTAAGTCGACAATGGAAGAATGAGTCAGATGATTTCCTAGGAGCTTCTAAACATTACCTATTAATACCACTGAAAGTACAATTCAACAGCATGCACTCGAACTTATAAGTTATTAACAATAAAACATCACAGACAAACAGACGTAACACTCTGATAATTCACATCGTACACCGATTTAACGGTCTTATTCAAAATTTGATAGTTGGCCAACTGCCCAACCGTGGCGCTCGCATCGTTTTTGTTCGAGTTTGACGTTTGCTCACTACCGCCACCTAGTTGGTGGTCGGCCAAACATAGGCCTTTTAGCATTGGGCGAATATGTTTCCGTGACTATGATTTGAATCGAAAAATGTTCGAAGTGTTACGTCTGTTTGTCTGTGAAAACATGTTCAATAATAATTGTCTTTTTGGCTCAGAGACGCTCCAACTGGGACGAGACATATTTTTCAGCTTAACGTTCTAGGTGCAACAACGAGCGTTCTTTGCCAGTTGATCTTGTGTTAAAAAGAGTTCTTTTTGATAATGAAATCTCATTCATGAAAATTTCTCACAAAATCTCATCAAACATCGTAAAAAAACACCCTCATCCAGCCCAAAATGGCAACTGTGCCAATTAAGCCAAATAGCTTTATCGATCATCGACTACCGAGCCAAATGCTCCAACCGGGACCAATCTCCACAAACGACGGTCACGGTCCGTCGAAACTTATCCGGTCATGGTCCATGGGCCTAAAGTACACCCGGGAGAAAATTTAAGAGCTCGGAACAACCTTCCACCCTGTTGCCTATCACTCATATTAATTATCAATTTTGGCAAACGATAACCCAGCTAGTAGCAGTCAGGAGAAGCCGTCTGGTGGCGATGACAATGGCAACGACGATGGCGACGACGACGATGGCCACGCTCTGTCGGTAACCTAATCCAGTTCCGATAGTGCACCAAGGGAGTATGCAACCGCCAACGTCGTCGCAGACGACGACGACAACGACGATGGTCTAATACCGAGAACAAGGGGCACACGTCCGAAACCACCAATCCACAACAAAGCTGTACACTGCCTGACTGTGTACCTACCAGGATGAAAGCATTAAGTAGTGAAGGCTTCGGTGTTTACTAGTCAAGTAGGAAAATGAACTTGTGGGGGAAGTGTCTAGTTCGAAGGATAAAACGGAATATTAACTGCGCACTGATTAGAGACATTATCTTGAACGATGAAAAGGTATGGTTGTTTACCTGGAGATCGGTATGACTATGAATCAACCGGTCATCGATGAAAGAATTTTGATTGTTTGAAAACCTACCAACAGATTTGCGGATACGATCCCCATTCATCTGTCGGGTTCGTGGTTCAACAACCTTTTAACAGATAGATCATTTCCAAAGCTGGCATGTGGCTCTGCCTCCGCAATTTTCAACATTTATATTCTCAGTATCTTCCTTCTCCTGGCAAACGTCTTAGCGTGAGAAGAACCACAACAAGCCATGAATATATCATTCATATGGGAACATCTTGGTCTGTAACCTCACTCTTACCAATCTGGCTCTGAGTACGGTTTTGACAAATTGTGCTTGGTTTCCGAAATGTTGCCTATGTCACGTGGAAGTTGAATGTATAAATTCGTCTTATCAAAATATATATAGCTATTTGTATCACTTTTGTCTGCTAAACTGTGAACTAAATAGTATTCTTCGGAGAATTTTATGAAAAACATGTTTTTTTTTTTTTTTCATTTTAACTACTTGTATTAGAGGAAATCTAAATAAAACTTCAAGGTTCTAAATAAAACTTCAACACATGAACAAACTTTAAGACAAGTCGTCATGATTGAAAAAATCATGCTTTGAAATTTGGCTCCGAAAAGTGTAGTTAAAGTTGTATTATTTGGAATAATTATTTTATTGACTTAGGTGTTATACAACGTCCATCGGAAGGGAATGGTAACTAAAGGCTGAATGTACAAAAGGCTGAATACGAAAGGCTGAAATCAAGAATGTGTAACATAAGGCCGTTCGCAATGCTGTTTTATTTTGTATGACGAGTTTTAAAAATTTTAAAACTCGCCATACAAAATAAAACAGCATTGCGAACGGTCTAAGGCTGAAATTACAAAAGGCTGAAAATTGGAAAGGCTGAAAATACGTAAATGCATGTATTTTATTTTTTATTTTTATTTTATTATTAATTCATCTGACATAGTCTTAATGAATGTAGTAAATCTATTACTAATTAAATAAAATCCAGTCTTCGCAACCTAGTCACAAACTGCTTAGACGTTAACCCAAAGTCAAAAACTGATTCTACGGTGTTGAACATTCGGACCATAGCACAAATTGGTTGGTTGTATCCATACAGAGTACGATGAAATCCGGTTTGCATTAGACTTCGCTGTCTTAGCATCCTGCCAGGTACATGGAAGTCGAGCAGTGACAGGAGTCTTGGGCAGTCGATATCACTATTTAAGAGTTTTACAACGAATGCAGCCTGTTGAATTTTGCGTCTTCTACCAAGAGTTTCCAGACCGAGCAAACGACATCTGTCGGGGTACGCCGGAAGATTCAAGGGATCACGCCACGGGAGACTCCTAAGCGCGAGTCGAACAAACCTTTTTTGCACTCGTTCAATCCTCAGATTCCATGTGACATCATGTGGGGCCCAAACAACCGAGGCATTCTCCAGGATCGGGCGTACGAGGGAGCAGTAGAGCGATTTCAGGCAATGTGGATCTGTGAAGTCTTTAGCAATCTTGAAAACAAAACCAAGTTGTCGATTTGCTTTCGAGATAATACTCGCATAATGAGATTGAAAGCTAAGCTGGCGATCCAGTATGATTCCAAGATCCGTCACTTCGTCCACCCTTTTTAGAATGGAGCCATTGATGTGGTAGTCGAACATTATCGGATCCTTAGAGCGGTAGAAAGTCATCACTTGGCATTTAGGTACGCTGATAACAAGCTTGTTCTCCTCGCACCATTGTGCAAACATGTTAAGCAAGGTTTGCAGACGAAGGCAGTCTTCTATGGATCGCACCACCATGTAGATCTTGAGATCGTCGGCGTAAACGAGCTTGCACTTGAAACCAAGTGTCGATGCTGCATCATTAAAGAAGATGACAAATAACAAGGGTCCCAAATTGCTGCCTTGAGGCACACCAGACGAGGCAACAAACGGCGCAGAAACGTACGCTCCGTGTTTGACACACAGCTTTCTGTCCATCAGGTACGATGAAAACCACGCTAAGAGCCTATTCGAGATTCCCAGTCTAGACAACTTGCATATCAACACCTTGTGGTCAATTTTGTCGAACGCTGCCTTCAAGTCCGTGTAAATTACGTCTACTTGCATCCTTTCTTCCATAGCTGTCAGACAGGTAGTTGTCAAATCCAGGAGATTGGTGGCTACAGACCTACCGGGAATAAAGCCGTGTTGATCGCTCGAGATGTAGGCTTTCGAGGCGCGCATTAAGCGATCACTTACAATGATCTCGAAAAGTTTCGAAGCGGTAGAGAGACTGGTAATCCCGCGATAGTTTTTCACATCCTTTTTGTCCCCACTTTTGTGCACAGGGAACATGTACGACGTTTTCCAAATCGTAGGGATGTATAAGTTATATGTAGCACTTCATCCCCAGTCAACCAGTAATCGTATAAGATGTTGCATAAGATGATAATGTGGAGGCCATATGCGTGCATGCCTCCATTTAGGCGCATTTAAAATGTACGCATATCGCCTCCTTTTTAACATCTTATGCAACATATTATACGATCACTGGTTGACTGGGTCCTTTTCTTGCAGTGACGCCCGAACTGAGATCAAGCCTGCTTCTTAGCATTGGCATATTGTGTAACAGGTACAAAGATACCCAATGTCAAAGGGCGTCAAGAAAATTTTCATAAAGTTCTTAGTCCGAACGCGAATCGAACGCGTAACCCTCAGCATAGGCATTAGTGTCAAAACTGAGCTTAGTGAAGAGGCTCTAGTGGTGCATACCAACGAACACAAAAAGGAACTGATAATATTCATATCGTTAATTTTTCCTTCTTTAGCTATGAGCGTTTCTTTCAAGTCATGTTGTTTTGAAGATTGTTGTCATTACGGCTACTAACAATATCATCACCGATTTTCCCTTCCCTCGAAATATATGCTATTCTTTTTAAAAATACTGTCTTACTTATGTTGGCGTTCAATAGTCCACAGCATTATGACCAGTCGTAAAACTTTCTGGTTCAGAGCATAGTAACTGAAGCATGTTCCCCCAAAATGGCTTTTAGTTTGGCCAACCATGAAATAAAGGGACGGTCAATCGTCAAGCTCAAGCAAAACCAATGCGAGTGCCACGGCGGGGTAATCGACCAATAAGCAAATGCGTTTGTAAACTAGTCAAACCACTATTTCAGCCTTATGTTATTTCAGCCTTTTGATACATTCAGCCTTTTGTAATTTCAGCTTTCCGTATTTCAGCCTTTTGTTATGTCAGCCTTTCGTAATTCAGCCTTTTCTACCGAACCCATCGGAAGAGAGTTTGTAGTCCACACAGCGAATTGCGGATCATATATTTCATGTTTCGTCCCCAGGCCGATAGAAATTTATGAAAGAGTTGAATAAAATTTCGTTTTTGTAGGGATTCCAGTCGCTGGCTGATTTTTTTGAAGCTCAGAAAATAAACTTTATTAGATATGACACATACCGATACTCTTGAAAACCACTGCTGTGAAGCTATACTATCAGATGAACTCGTTTACGTCATTGAAGTTACCTGGAAGAAAGAAAAAAAAAAAACAATAATTAAATGAAGGTATAACTTCATCTTCCTATGTACAACATTAGAAAAATCAATAACAATGAGTGAGTTTGAGTTGAAAACTATAAAAGATTTTGAAGAATTTCCAAAGACTTCAGAAAGCTTTCATTTTTTTTCAAATAAGTTTTGGAAGCATCTTAAAATAAACAATGCTTTTCAAAAAAAAAAAAAGGATTTTTTTTAAAACGGGCGTTAGTAGCCTTAAAAAGAGCTTGAGAGCTTTTCACTAAAAAGCTTTAAATTTCTGAAACTACTTCAAAGGTTCATTGAAAGCTTTTTTAAACGACTTTTGAAAACTTCCCAATAAAACCTTTGTAAACTCTCTAGTTTAGAAAGCGTAGCTAAAACAGCTTGGGAACCTTCTCATTTTGAGCCAGCTTTTCCACAAAAATGAGCTTCAGAAACTGCCTAAAAAAGCTTCAAAGACTTCACCAGAGATGCATTATAAGCTTGTCCGAAAACCTTTGGGAGTTTCTTCAAAGGACTCTTGAAAGCTTATATAAAAAAAGTGAAAAGTTTTCCATAAAGCTTACCTTATAATATTTAAGAAATCCTTGGATCAATAACCACAAAAAATGAAATCATTTTAGTATTTGAAGGTTTTAAAAACATTCTCAAAAGTAATAGACTTAAACATTTCAGCTTAGGCATGAACCTTCTTCAAAAAACTTCAGTAGCTTCTCCGTAGGCATTTTGTAAGCTTTGATAAAAAAGCACAGAAGAGCTTTGGACGTTTATCAAAATAACCTATGAAAGATTTTTCAAAGGAGTTATGTAAGTTTCTCCGAGAAAGTTTTGGAAGCTTCTTAAAGAAAGTTTTGGAAGCTTTTTTTTGATAAGCTTTGCAAAATTCTCCAAAATAAATTGCAAAGCTTTTCAACTGAAGCTTGAGAAGCTTTTTAGAAGGAGCTTCAAGACTTCTACAAAAAATCTTAGAAAGCTTATATGAAAGGGCATACAAAGCTTTTATAAAAGGGCTTTGAACGCAAATAAAATTAAGTTTTTGAAGCGTTTTCAAAATAGTTTTGAAAACATCTCAAAAAGAGTTTTAGTTGCTTCTGAAAAAAAAAAGCTTCGGAACCCTCTCAAAGCCCTTGGAAGCTTCTGCAAAAATGTTGTGGAAACTGCAAAAGATAAGTTTTAGTAGCTACTCTGCGAAATATTTAGAAGCTAATCTGATGTAACTTTGGAAGCTACCCTAAAAGAGCTTCACAAGATTTTCCTAAGGAGCATCGGACGCTGCTCCACAGATGCGTCGACAGCTTTTCCAAAGAAGTTTTAGACCCGCCATACAAAACTTCCTAGTTTTTCGTGATAAAAAAAATAATGGTGTTCTAAATGTTATGTAAAATTACTTGTTTTAATCATTGTCTGTAAAATTGTAGGAAATTGATGAAGTTTGTCCATAATCTGACTACATTCTATGTGCATTCCATACCACCAGACGAAGAACGATTTTTCTGTAAGTATTGTGTTCACCTTTGTACAGGGGATAGACAAAATGATCGGGACAGGCAAAATTTTCACTTTACAAAAAATGTTCAACTAGCTGTAACTTTTCGAAAAGTGCATGGAATATTCTCAAATTTTCACTGTAAGTTCTTCAACTAGTTGTGTGTCAGTGGGCAAAATTTGGAAAAGATCGGACAATTCTTCACGAAGTTATAAAGATTTTCGAAAAAGATGAAATTATCCGACAGCCAACTTTGAGCTGTTATACCTCCGGATTCAATGAACCGATTGCAATGAAATTTTGACCATTCATGACTTATATAATGAACTCTGGAAAACATTTGACTTAACTTGAAATTTTTAACAAGCGAAAAAGTTATAGCGATTTAATTTTTTTCACGATTTTTTACTAAATTGGTCTATTTTTATTATGCATCCCATTACTTTTTCAATTTATTGGCGGCTATGTTGTTACTTTCCTTCAAAACGCATTTATATATAAGTCAATTAGAGGGAAACTAAATGAACTATAATTTGCATCTTGAATTTTGAAACGATGTTGATGTTTTGGATAATTTGGTGTTTTATTAGAAAAATAATCGAATCGTTATAATTTTCTTCCGTGTTAAGAATATTAAGTTAAGTCAATGGTTTTTCATAGCTCATTATATAAGTCATTAATGGTCAGAATTTCATTACATTCGGTTAATTGAATTCGGAGATATAACAGCTCAATGTTGGCTATCGGATAATTTTACCATTTTAAAAAATCTTTATAACTTCGTGAAGAATTGTCCGATCTTTTCCAAATTTGGTCCACTGATACACAACTAGTTGAAGAACTTACAGTAAAAATTTCAGAATATTTGATGCACTTTTCGAATAGTTACAGCTAATTAAACATTTTTTGAAAAGTGAAAATTTTGCCTGTCCCGATCATTTTGTCTATCCCCTGTAGTTTTCCCTGTCTAATTTTAATATGTACAATGTCCAATTTCAAATAGAACCCTTGAAAAAGATGGCATAGACCATCGAAACGTCGAGCGAAGAGAACATACGTCGGTTTGATTGCACACCGAAGACTGCAAGGCTAAGTCCAAGAATCAACAGTCGATAGCATCCACAGTTTTAGAATATCTTTCACAGCTCATTAAGATAGCTTAGAAATCTTCATACAACCTTAAAAAAGTTCGCCAAACATATATTGGAAGCCTCTCTATTCGATAAAATAAAAAAACGAATACGAATATGTTTCGTGGATTCTCCGGAGTAGCTTTGGATGCTACTCCAAACACAAATAAACTTTGATGACTTCTTCAATGAATCTTTGAAAGCTTCTTCAAATAAGTTTTGGAAACTTTTCATGTGGCTGTAGAAGGCTTCTCTAAGATGCTATGCACAGTGTTTTATTTTGCCGATTTCGTGCGCTTTTTTAATAACGTTTCAACCGATGATTTTTGCGATATAGTTTCTTCGGAGAAGTTTTTACATTAGACAAGGCGCTTCTTTTGACATAAAGAGTTGAATGATCAATCCACCTATAAGAGAGATGAAAAAAAAATTTTTCGAAAAATGCAGATAGACGTTTGATGTCTTCGGCAAAGTTGTGCAAAATGCAATTTTGAACAACTTTGCCAAAGATGCCATAATGCTGAATCTCATACTTTACGAGATATATTGCGTTGTATGTGCATGACCCCTGGAAATCATATATTTCATCATAACTTTTTAACGGGATTTTTTAGATTTTTTGCGTCTTCTACAAAGTTGTTTGGAATATAAAAATACATGTTTTTGCTGAACATTGAAAAACGCTAGCTTTTCAAATTACAAAGTTATTTACAAATTACTGATATTTATGGAGTAACTTCGAACTCGTCTAACTGCTTTCGGCGCAAAATGGCGCAGAGAACCGTTCCGAATAATGAAACAACTATATTTCTACTACATCAAAATGGCTTAAACTTTTGTATACAAGTGTATTATTTATGTGTTATGGTAAATAAACAAACAATTATCAAATATTGAAATTATTTAATAACTTCTTCATTTAACGAGATAGAATGTCGCAATGTTCAGCAAAATTGTGTATTTTTATATGCTCAACAACTTTGCAGAACATGCAAATAATGTAAAAAATATGGATTAAAAATTATAATAAAAATCAATTTATGAGTGATTTTTATATATGTTTTTTTTTATAATTCGTTAAAATAATCCTAGCTTTTTACCAAGATTTTCTACAATTTTTTTATGTTCTAGAAAGTTGTTGAGCATACAAGAATACACAATTTTGCTAAACATTGCGACATTCTATCTCTTTAAGTTAAGAAGTTATTAAATAATTTCAATATTTAATAATTGTTTGTATATTTACCATGACACATAAAGAATACACTTACATACAAAAGTTGAAGCCATTTTCATATAGTAGAAATATGGTTGTTTCATTATTCGAAATGGTTCTCTGCGCCATTTTGCGCCGAAAAAAGTAACACGAGTTCAAAGTTACCATATAAAAATCAGTAATATGTAAATAACTTTCTTATTTAAAAAGCTAGCGTTTTTCGATGTTCAGCAAAAACATGTATTTTTACATTCCAAACAACTTTGTAGAAGACGCAAAAAATCTAAAAAATCCCGTTAAAAAGTTATGATGAAATATATGATTTCTAGGGGTCATGCACATACAACGCAATATATCTCGTAAAGTATGAGATTCAGCATTATGGCGTTTTTGGCAAAGTTGTTCAAAATTGCATTTTGCACAACTTTGCCAAAGACATCAAACGTCTATCTGCATTTTTCGAAAAAATATTTTTTTCATCTCACTTATAGGTGGATTGATCATTCAACTCTTTATGTCAAAAGAAGCACCTTGTCTAATGTACAAACTTCTCCGAAGAAACTATATCGCAAAAATCATCGGTTGAAACGTTATTAAAAAAGCGCACGAAATTGGCAAAATAAAACACTGTGCTATGGAAGGCTTCTCTAAAAATCTATCTCTATCTCTAGAAGGCTTTTATTAGAAGAGGCCTTTGAAGCTTCACAAATGCGGCGGATCATTTTCCAAAAAAGCTTTGAATTTTGAAAGTTTTCTAAATGAGCATTAGAGGTTTCTTCAAAAACGCTTTGAAAGCTTTTTTCATAGAAGCTTTGGAAAATCCTTTGTAGGATACTCAAATATCTTCAAAAAAGTTCGAATAATTCTTCAAAAAAGCTACGTCAGCCTCTCCAAGTAGGTTTTAATGCTACTCTAAAGACAAAAACAGCCTTCGGAGGCTTTAAAGAAGCTTCGGAGGCTTTCCAATGAATACCCTAAACCTTCTCTTAAGAAACTTGCTTCTCCAAAGAAGCTTTGGAAGCTTCTCCAAAGAAGCTTTGGAAGTTTCTCGAAAGTAGTTTCGAAAGCTTCTCCAAAGTAGTTTTGGAAGCTTCTCTAAAAAAGCTTTAAAAGCTTCTTTAAAGAAATTTTGGAAGAAGCTTCTCCAACGAAGCTCTAGAAGCTTTGCCAAATATGCTTTGGAAGCTTTTCTAGGGAAGCTGTGGAAGCTTCTGGAAATAAGTTTTTCAAATCTATTAAAGACTTCAAACTCACTTGAAGAAGCCTTCAACGTTCCTTGAAAAACCCCTCAATTTGCAAGGAAACGTTGAAGACTTTTTTAAGTATGTATTGCGCTTGAGCTTGAGTTTGATTGACTGCCATACCTTTGCGTCTGCACAAACTCATGCGGATGTCAGAGTGTTGCTTGGATATGGTTGGCAGAGGGTTTACACATTGGTGCGTGGAAGCCAGGCGTAAGGTGATATAATAGTGCGTTTATCACTATTAAGCTAAAGCGGCACAGTTTGCTTGATTGCATACCTCGTAGGCGTTATCTGATAGATTCACACTGTGTTGTGAAAGTTGGATACAAGGGAAACGGCTTTAAAAACCATTTCTGGTTCTAGCAATGGCTATGAACATATGAATATATATGAGTTATATATATATAGAGAAAGTAGTGTAGAGAAAGTGAATAGAAAGATACAAAATGGAAGGAAAGGAACGAGCCAGGGATTGAGTCCAAGACCTTCTGCATATGAATCAGAAGCGGTAGCCACTAGATCACCAAGGCCATCATTGAAGACTCCTTTAAGTATGTTTTAAACGTTAAATCCGAGAAGCTCTGGAATGCTTTTGCAAGATACTCCGAAAGGCTTCTCCGAGAAGCTCTGGAAGACTTTTCCGAGGAACTCTAGAAAACTTCTTCAAGAAGCTTTGGAATACTTTTCCAAAAAGTTTTGGCAGGAATCTTCAAGAACACATGGAAGGCTTCTCCGAGAAGATCTGGAAGACTTCTCCGAGAAGCTCTGGATTGCTTCAGCGAGAATTACTTAAAGACATCTCTGAGAAGGTTTGGATGGCGTCTCCGAGAGGCTCTGAAAAGCTTGTTCAAGAGGCTCTGGAAGACTTGTCTGAGAAGCTTTAGAAGGCTTCCTCGAGAAGCTGTGGAAGGCTTCTCCGACAATTTCTCAAAGGCTTTTCTCCGAGAAGCTCTGGAAGGTTTCCCCGAGAAGCTTTGGAAGCTTCTCTGAGTAGCTCTGGAAGGCTTCTCCGCGAGAAAGCGCCTTCGAGAAGCTCTGGAAGGCTACACCGAGAAGCTCTGGAAGCCTTCTCTGATAAGCTCTGGAATATTTTTTTCTTAGGAGCTCTGAAAAGTTTTTCTTACATGTTCTAGAAGGCGTCTCCGAGAAGCTCTGGAAGGTTTCTCCGAGAAGCTCTGGAAGGCTTTTCATAGAAGCTCTGGAAGCCATCGTCGATAAGCTCTGGGAGACTTCTACGAGTAGATCTGGAAGGCTTCTTTGAAAAGCTCTGGAAGACTACTTCGAGAGGCTTCTGAAACCTTCGCTATTTTGAGCTTTTCGGCTCCATCGAAAAGCACTAGAAAGCATCTTCGAAAAGATATAGAAGAGTTCACCAAAGGTCTAGAAGGCTTCTCGGAGAAGCTCTGAAGACTTCTTCGAGAACCTCTGGAAGGCTTCTCTGAAAAGCTCTATAAGACTTCTCCCAAAAGCTCTGCAAGCCTTCTTCGAGAAGCTCTGGCATGCATCTCCAAGAACCACAGCAAGGCTTCTCCGAAAAGCTCTGGAAGGCTTCTCCGAGAAGTTCTGGATGGCTTCTCGAGAAGTTCGGGATGGCTTCTCCGAAAAGTTCTGCATGGTTACTCTCTGAAACAAAATGGGCGGCTTTTCTGAGAAGCTCTAGAAGGCTTCTTCGTGATGCTCTAGAAGGCTTCAATGAGAAGCTCTGAAGAGATTCTACGAAAAGCTCTGCAATGTAATGAAAAAAGTATAACAGATGCAGTACAATCAAAACTTCAAACATTTTCCTGGAATAGTCGATCACTTTGTTAGTTTCAGAAAAGTGCCAAAAGTTGTATTCAGCATGTTTTGATAAACAGATAATTAAATTGGTTAGAACATTGGAAGAGTCACCCATTAAAAGCTTTCCTAGCAGTCTTGTCAATCCTCATTATAACCAGCACGTCAAACACAGCAAATAACAATGGCTGCCCGACTAGAACAATATTGATGCTAAGCCGTGTGTGCATTCATCTCCGGAAGGCCGGATTTCAATCACGCTGAGTGTTTGTTGTTAGTTTGCCTCAATCATAACCTACCGATATCTGACACCATTGTGCGTCGTATTTGTGTATGGTGATGTCTATATACCAGCCTGGAACAAGTTGTTTGCGTATATTGTCCCCCGCACTGCCACCACACATGTCGCACAATTCTATTCCGGTACAAAAACATGACACACTGGCTGGCTTGGCTACTACTCCGGCTGATTATCCGCTGCCTACATAATTATTTAATCAATCCATTAATTTCGTCCGGGAGATCGTCCTACCACCCCCCCCGACAAGCACTCGGAAGGGACCTATTAGCATTAATTTCCGATAAAAATAACAAATTAGTGATGAACAAATTCGCCGGACCGGATTTTTGCTCCGGCTCATAAAACACTTTCCCCATCATTGGGTGCCGTTGCGTTGGTGGCGCTTGAAGGGACGGACGTCAGTGGGTGTGTGCAAGTGTTTTCGGAGGTTCCTTCCTTCTTCGGTTCGATTAGCTTTCCTTCCGAGGTTCTGCACCATATCTCCCCATTGCTGTGGGGATCGAACGAAACCATCAAAGCTGTGGTGCTGTTAGTGGTGGCATAACTTTTGCTTCTCCAAGACGAGGGATAGGGCATTGGCGTATGAAGAAGGGGCTAAGTCTATAGCATTGCTCAATATGTGCTTCTAAAGAGCTTCTTGGAGAAGCCTTCCAGAGCTTCTGGGAGAAGCCTTCCAGAGCTTCTGGGAGAAGCCTTCCAGAGCTTCTGGGAGAAGCCTTCCAGAGCTTCTGGGAGAAGCCTTCCAGAGCTTCTGGGAGAAGCCTTCCAGAGCTTCTGGGAGAAGCCTTCCAGAGCTTCTGGGAGAAGCCTTCCAGAGCTTCTGGGAGAAGCCTTCCAGAGCTTCTGGGAGAAGCCTTCCAGAGCTTCTGGGAGAAGCCTTCCAGAGCTTCTCGGAGAAGCCTTCCAGAGCTTCTCGGAGAAGCCTTCCAGAGCTTCTCGGAGAAGCCTTCCAGAGCTTCTGGGAGAAGCCTTCCAGAGCTTCTGGGAGAAGCCTTCCAGAGTTTCTCGGAGAAGCCTTCCAGAGCTTCTCGGAGAAGCCTTCCAGAGCTTCTCGGAGAAGCCTTCCAGAGCTTCTCGGAGAAGCCTTCCAGAGCTTCTCGGAGAAGCCTTCCAGAGCTTCTCGGAGAAGCCTTCCAGAGCTTCTCGGAGAAGCCTTCCAGAGCTTCTCGGAGAAGCCTTCCAGAGCTTCTCGGAGAAGCCTTCCAGAGCTTCTCGGAGAAGCCTTCCAGAGCTTCTCGGAGAAGCCTTCCAGAGCTTCTCGGAGAAGCCTTCCAGAGCTTCTCGGAGAAGCCTTCCAGAGCTTCTCGGAGAAGCCTTCCAGAGCTTCTCGGAGAAGCCTTCCAGAGCTTCTCGGAGAAGCCTTCCAGAGCTTCTCGGAGAAGCCTTCCAGAGCTTCTCGGAGAAGCCTTCCAGAGCTTCTCGGAGAAGCCTTCCAGAGCTTCTCGGAGAAGCCTTCCAGAGCTTCTCGGAGAAGCCTTCCAGAGCTTCTCGGAGAAGCCTTCCAGAGCTTCTCGGAGAAGCCTTCCAGAGCTTCTCGGAGAAGCCTTCCAGAGCTTCTCGGAGAAGCCTTCCAGAGCTTCTCGGAGAAGCCTTCCAGAGCTTCTCGGAGAAGCCTTCCAGAGCTTCTCGGAGAAGCCTTCCAGAGCTTCTCGGAGAAGCCTTCCAGAGCTTCTCGGAGAAGCCTTCCAGAGCTTCTCGGAGAAGCCTTCTAGAGCTTCTCGGAGAAGCCTTCCAGAGCTTCTCGGAGAAGCCTTCCAGAGCTTCTCGGAGAAGCCTTCCAGAGCTTCTCGGAGAAGCCTTCCAGAGCTTCTCGGAGAAGCCTTCCAGAGCTTCTCGGAGAAGCCTTCCAGAGCTTCTCGGAGAAGCCTTCCAGAGCTTCTCGGAGAAGCCTTCCAGAGCTTCTCGGAGAAGCCTTCCAGAGCTTCTCGGAGAAGCCTTCCAGAGCTTCTCGGAGAAGCCTTCCAGAGCTTCTCGGAGAAGCCTTCCAGAGCTTCTCGGAGAAGCCTTCCAGAGCTTCTCGGAGAAGCCTTCCAGAGCTTCTCGGAGAAGCCTTCCAGAGCTTCTCGGAGAAGCCTTCCAGAGCTTCTCGGAGAAGCCTTCCAGAGCTTCTCGGAGAAGCCTTCCAGAGCTTCTCGGAGAAGCCTTCCAGAGCTTCTCGGAGAAGCCTTCCAGAGCTTCTCGGAGAAGCCTTCCAGAGCTTCTCGGAGAAGCCTTCCAGAGCTTCTCGGAGAAGCCTTCCAGAGCTTCTCGGAGAAGCCTTCCAGAGCTTCTCGGAGAAGCCTTCCAGAGCTTCTCGGAGAAGCCTTCCAGAGCTTCTCGGAGAAGCCTTCTAGAGCTTCTCGGAGAAGCCTTCCAGAGCTTCTCGGAGAAGCCTTCCAGAGCTTCTCGGAGAAGCCTTCCAGAGCTTCTCGGAGAAGCCTTCCAGAGCTTCTCGGAGAAGCCTTCCAGAGCTTCTCGGAGAAGCCTTCCAGAGCTTCTCGGAGAAGCCTTCCAGAGCTTCTCGGAGAAGCCTTCCAGAGCTTCTCGGAGAAGCCTTCCAGAGCTTCTCGGAGAAGCCTTCCAGAGCTTCTCGGAGAAGCCTTCCAGAGCTTCTCGGAGAAGCCTTCCAGAGCTTCTCGGAGAAGCCTTCCAGAGCTTCTCGGAGAAGCCTTCCAGAGCTTCTCGGAGAAGCCTTCCAGAGCTTCTCGGAGAAGCCTTCCAGAGCTTCTCGGAGAAGCCTTCCAGAGCTTCTCGGAGAAGCCTTCCAGAGCTTCTCGGAGAAGCCTTCCAGAGCTTCTCGGAGAAGCCTTCCAGAGCTTCTCGGAGAAGCCTTCCAGAGCTTCTCGGAGAAGCCTTCCAGAGCTTCTCGGAGAAGCCTTCCAGAGCTTCTCGGAGAAGCCTTCCAGAGCTTCTCGGAGAAGCCTTCCAGAGCTTCTCGGAGAAGCCTTCCAGAGCTTCTCGGAGAAGCCTTCCAGAGCTTCTCGGAGAAGCCTTCCAGAGCTTCTCGGAGAAGCCTTCCAGAGCTTCTCAGAGAAGCCTTCCAGAGCTTCTCAGAGAAGCCTTCCAGAGCTTCTCAGAGAAGCCTTCCAGAGCTTCTCGGAGAAACTTTTCATAGCTTCTTCCAGCCTCCCTCCATAGCTATTTTCGTCGCTACACCACTGGCAGAAAATCACCCTGAATTGTCTCCTTCACTGCCTGTGAAAGCCATTAGCCAAATCTACTAGTACTCCTTCGCATAACGACCCAGGCAGGCAATGGCTCGGGAAAACGAGAACGAGACGCCCTGGCGACTTAGACGACCAGCAGCGCAGCGCCGTAGAACGACGACTGGATGGTCTGGGTGGGGCTGGCACTGGCTGTCTGGCTGGTAAGAAAGTCCTCCAAAGAGACAATAAAATTGAATAATTCATTGTACATGTGCCATTCTGGCGGCAGCAGCAGCCAGAGCACCCACACTTCTCCGTTCTCAAATAGGTTTGTGCAACCTCTGGTTCCATTGTTGTTATTCTAAACTGTCGTCGTCGTCGTCGTTGTCGTCTCGTGCAGTGCAAACAAACAGATCTAACATACCGACCAGGCCGGCGACCAAGAAGCAGGCGACAGAGATAGTTTGTTGAATGAACCAAAGCGAAAATGGCCATCGGCCCAGGTGGTAAGTGTTCTACTGGCACCTGCACACCCACCCAGCAGCCACCCTAGGACCATAGCCGCACAAGGACCTCCTTCTGTTGCAGGCCAAATTGAACGGGAAATTATGACCTACGGGTGCAAACAACTTGTATTGTAACCGTTGCTCGTAGATTTCAAGTGCCTGGAAGAGAGAGAGGCAGCAAATCGAAATCCGCTTTGAGGCGGACAGTTTCATGAGCTTGGCCGTAAATTCGTGGTTTTGAAATACAGTTTCGAACCGATCGACGATAAACGAGGTCGATAAACAATCGGAATAATATTACCGAACATAGTGACTAAAACAGAAGGTTTAGCATTTTCAACTTATTTGTGCTTTATGGCGGTCTTAATTAATTAAAGATTCTTTCCCAGGATCGGAAATAATGACTTGGTACTATCAATCATTTCTGTTTTCTTGCTAGTTTAACAATTTGGATTTAAAAAGAGTATGGGCACTGGATTTAATCAGTTTAAGGTAAATTAGTTTTTATTAAATAGTCACCAAACCCATACAAACTATCTGTCTAGTCTAAGTTAGCCATCCAGATGAAAATAAAAAAACATAATTATTATAGGTTATGTTATTTTGTAATAATAGTTTTTGTAACAAAGGTTGTTTTTAGACATGTACCGTTACTAGTTAAAGTAATCAACATTCTAACAAAACTTCCTCAAATCATAACAACACTATAATAAATTGAGATATACTCATATCAGGATTATATCAAGCTTTGATAGATTTTCTTGTTAAGTTATAACAAAATTATAACAAGTTATATTATCTATTTCCGAACCATTTTCTAGTTTTGTTATATATCAAATGTTATCAACATTTATCAAACTTTCTCGCGAAATCCTTGATAGATGAACAAAATATATCAAATTCAGATATAATTTTGATACAAACACATAACAAATATTTTAATAAATTTGAATGAAAAATCATATTGAAGGAAATTACATTTTTATGGATCATGTTACAAAAGTGTTTATACTTATGTTTAAATAAACCAAGTTTTGTTATAATTCTGTTACCAAAATAACAATGAACTTTATATTATTTATAACAAAATTGTATCAACTTTTGTTATTTTTATCAATAGTTGTCATAATTTTGATATGTGCTTCTGGTCGGGTAAAAATCGATATTAATGTGAAAACACATGATTTGTATTTGAAAAACAATGGTTAAAGTACAAGCACTGCTCTAGTTTCTTGAAATTAGGTTTCTATTTTAGCCAAAATTGACTGAGATAGCAGAGAAGTGCCCAAAATACAGTCGAGACTCTTATAAGATCACTGGTCGGGGGGCGCAATAGGAATCCGCTTAATAGGAGACTAAGAGCTTATGGGATTTCGGCATTTTGGGGGTGTGGCCTATTATCTCGGGTGTGTTAAGAGTTAACGCAATACTTTCTTCGGCAAAGTTTTAGGGCTTGAAAAGATCTACCATATAGAACTTTGGTTCATATGATTAGTTGGCAATTTGGCCGCTAGAGGGACCATCAACAATTTGATGCTAAATTGCACTACAGGAACCATCTCGGGTTGTCAAGCAAACGTTACGATATGCGACAGCTCAAGACTCTGATCATTTGGAAGGATAGTGTCTTCGGGAAAGTTGTTGGGTACGCCAATAACTTACTGACGATGAGTTGCGAAGTTCGAAATTCCTCCACTGGGCGGCGCTAGTGAGCAAGTAAATTTTCAAAACCTCATATCTCAGAATCCCGATAACTTAGGAAGTTGGTATCTTCGGCAAAGTTGATCAGTATGACATAAACATACATAAAAATAAACACTTGTTTCGCAATTCTGCCACTAGGCGGCGCTAGTGAACATGCAAATTTTAGAAATCTCATAGCTCAGAATCCTGATAACTTAGAAAGTTGGTGTCTTCGGCAAAGTTGATCAATATGACATAAACTTACATAAAAATGAACACTTGTTTCAAAATTCTGCCACTAGGAAGCGCTAGTGAACTTGCAAATTTTAGAAATCTCATAGCTCAGAATCCTGAAAACTTAGAGAGTTGGTGTTTTCGGCAAAGTTGATCAGTATGACATAAACTTACATAAAAATAAACATTTGTTTCGCAATTCTGCCACTAGGCGGCGTTTACCGGGTTTTTTCGTCTTTTTCCGACTATTTTGGCGGTTTTTCGGCTTGGCAAAACTAGTGTCGCTCCCCCCGATAACTTAGAAAGTTGGTGTCTTTGGAAAAGTTGATCAGAGTGACATAAACTTACATAAAAATAAACACTTGTTTCGCAATTCTGCCACTAGGCGGCGCTAGTGAACATGCAAATTTTAGAAATCTCATAGCTCAGAATCCTGATAACTTAGAAAGTTGGTGTCTTCGGCAAAGTTGATCAATATGACATAAACTTACATAAAAATGAACACTTGTTTCAAAATTCTGCCACTAGGAGGCGCTAGTGAACTTGCAAATTTTAGAAATCTCATAGCTCAGAATTCTGATAACTTAGGAAGTTGGTGTTTTCGGCAAAGTTGATCAGTATGACATAAACTTACATAAAAATAAACATTTGTTTCGCAATTCTGCCACTAGGCGGCGTTTACCGGGTTTTTTCGTCTTTTTCCGACTATTTTGGCGGTTTTTCGGCTTGGCAAAACTAGTGTCGCTCCCCCCGATAACTTAGAAAGTTGGTGTCTTTGGAAAAGTTGATCAGAGTGACATAAACTTACATAAAAATAAACACTTGTTTCGCAATTCTGCCACTAGGCGGCGCTAGTGAACATACAAATTTTAGAAATCTCATAGCTCAGAATCCTGAAAACTTAGAGAGTTGGTGTCTTCGGCAAAGTTGATCAGTATGACATAAACTTAAATAAAAATAAACATTTGTTTCGCAATTTTGCCACTAGGCGGCGTTTACCGGGTTTTTTCGTCTTTTTCCGACTATTTTGGCGGTTTTCCGGCTTGGCAAAACTAGTGTCGCTCCCCCCGATAACTTAGAAAGTTAATGTCTTTGGAAAAGTTGATCAGAGTGACATAAATTAACATAAAAATAAACACTTGTTTCGCAATTCTGCCACTAGGCGGCGCCAGTGAACATACAAATTTTAGAAATCTCATAGCTCAGAATCCTGATAACTTAGAAAGTTGGTGTCTTCGGCAAAGTTGATCAGTATTACATAGACTTACATAAAAATAAACATTTTTTTCGCAATTATGCCACTAGGCGGCGTTTACCGGGTTTTTTCGTCTTTTTCCGACTATTTTGGCGGTTTTTCGGCTTGGCAAAACTAGTGTCGCTCCCCCCGATAACTTAGAAAGTTGGTGTCTTTGGAAAAGTTGATCAGAGTGACATAAACTTACATAAAAATAAACACTTGTTTCGCAATTCTGCCACTAGGCGGCGCTAGTGAACATACAAATTTTAGAAATCTCATAGCTCAGAATCCTGAAATCTTAGAGAGTTGGTGTCTTCGGCAAAGTTGATCAATATGACATAAACTTACATAAAAATAAACACTTGGTTCAAAATTCTGCCACTAAGAGGCGCTAGTGAACTTGCAAATTTTAGAAATCTCATAGCTTTGCCGAAGACACCAACTCTCTAAGTTTTCAGGATTCTGAGCTATGAGATTTCTAAAATTTGTATGTTCACTAGCGCCGCCTAGTGGCAGAATTGCGAAACAAGTGTTTATTTTTATGTAAGTTTATGTCACTCTGATCAACTATTCCAAAGACACCAACTTTCTATGTTATCGGGGGTGCGACACTAGTTTTGCCAAGCCGAAAAACCGCCAAAATAGTCGGAAAAAGACGAAAAAACCCGGTAAACGCCGCCTAGTGGCAGAATTGCGAAACAAATGTTTATTTTTATGTAAGTTTATGTCATACTGATCAACTTTGCCGAAAACACCAACTCTCTAAGTTTTCAGGATTCTGAGCTATGAGATTTCTAAAATTTGTATGTTCAGTAGCGCCTCCTAGTACCAGAATTGCGAAACAAGTGTTTATTTTTATGTAAGTTTATGTCACTCTGATCAACTTTTCCAAAGACACCAACTTTCTAAGTTATCGGGGGGAGCGACACTAGTTTTGCCAAGCCGAAAAACCGCTAAAATAGTCGGAAAAAGACGAAAAAAACCGGTAAACGCCACCTAGTGGCAGAATTGCGAAACAAATGTTTATTTTTATGTAAGTTTATGTCATACTGATCAACTTTGCCGAAAACACCAACTTCCTAAGTTATCAGAATTCTGAGCTATGAGATTTCTAAAATTTGCAAGTTCACTAGCGCCTCCTAGTGGCAGAATTTTGAAACAAGTGTTCATTTTTATGTAAGTTTATGTCATATTGATCAACTTTGCCGAAGACACCAACTTTCTAAGTTATCAGGATTCTGAGCTATGAGATTTCTAAAATTTGCATGTTCACTAGCGCCGCCTAGTGGCAGAATTGCGAAACAAGTGTTTATTTTTATGTAAGTTTATGTCACTCTGATCAACTTTTCCAAAGACACCAACTTTCTAAGTTATCGGGGGGAGCGACACTAGTTTTGCCAAGCCGAAAAACCGCCAAAATAGTCGGAAAAAGACGAAAAAACCCGGTAAACGCCGCCTAGTGGCAGAATTGCGAAACAAATGTTTATTTTTATGTAAGTTTATGTCATACTGATCAACTTTGCCGAAAACACCAACTCTCTAAGTTTTCAGGATTCTGAGCTATGAGATTTCTAAAATTTGCAAGTTCACTAGCGCCTCCTAGTGGCAGCATTTTGAAACAAGTGTTCATTTTTATGTAAGTTTATGTCATATTGATCAACTTTGCCGAAGACACCAACTTTCTAAGTTATCAGGATTCTGAGCTATGAGATTTCTAAAATTTGCATGTTCACTAGCGCCGCCTAGTGGCAGAATTGCGAAACAAGTGTTTATTTTTATGTATGTTTATGTCATACTGATCAACTTTGCCGAAGATACCAACTTCCTAAGTTATCGGGATTCTGAGATATGAGGTTTTGAAAATTTACTTGCTCACTAGCGCCGCCCAGTGGAGGAATTTCGAACTTCGCAACTCATCGTCAGTAAGTTATTGGCGTACCCAACAACTTTCCCGAAGACACTATCCTTCCAAATGATCAGAGTCTTGAGCTGTCGCATATCGTAACGTTTGCTTGACAACCCGAGATCAAGGATGTTTTCACTCAGTTCAAAACCCGATCAGTAACCTCTCTTTCCCCACTCAATCAACACACACAGAAAAGAGTCTGGTATCACCTTTGTGTTTGAAAACTGGTACAGTAACTCAAACTTTGAATGAATACTGAGTGATCTTGCACTGCTGTCTTTTATACGAGTGTTCATCATCGCATGTATTTGTTATGAACTGATAGAGTCGTCTATGCCAATCGGTAATTCATTATCGTTTTCCGATCCGATTGTGCCCTTCATGTTTTATGTCTTGATCGAATCAATTTCTATCGCAGTCTGATAATTTTCGGAAGCACAGTGTGCAGCCATTTATCGTCCGATTATCGCATTAATCGACTGGAAATACACTCTGTGACTCAAAATTGACCAGGAAAACGCTGATGTTCGAATAAAATTGTCGATTTTGAGATAATATAACTATGGATTACATTGATGAATTGAGCTCAAATTTTGACACGGAACGACGAATATGATGCATCTTTTCTTATACGAGAAACATACGGGCGGCGTGTCGACGCAGCGTGCACGCAAGTGCGTCCTGAGTAACACACAACCAAATGGAAGGATGCACACGAGAACGCAACGCTACCGCACCGCAACCGCGCCACACCGTGTGCAGCACGCAATGTTAACCCCACAGGAACGCAGCGGCAACGCAGCGTTAATTAACGCTCGCATGCATCCAAAATTCCGCCAGACTGAAAAAAAATCGAATGTCGGGTCAAAGACAGATTGAATTTTATGGAATGTTGAGTCATTGTTGGATCTACATCGTATAATGGTTGGGTTTATGTTGGGTTTGGTGACCAAAAAAAACAGGTCAATGATAGGTTTATGTCGAGTTTGACGTCACCAATGACAAACAAAGCTTTTAACCTACAACACCACAACTTATGCTTGCCAGCTTTGTGCCCTAGCTCTATGATATGTCGGTCGTCAGTCGTCGAGGTCGTCGCAGAGGAAACCCTCCCTTCCTCATTTAATCGATCATCCCCCACGCCTTTTATTATATAATTGAAAATACAACTGGTTGGATTTCCACTAATATTGAATTATGGTGCTTTGAATGCATAGGAAACGTGAAACATGCCTGCCGATTGCTGCTTAATTGCTACACCAAGAAGAACTTTTGGAAGAAATAGATTCGATCAAAATGAACGCACTCAGCAATCATCTGCGAAAATTATCGCCAAGTGATTGAGCACCGCAATGTTTACAACCGACTTCGATCAATGCGTGAGAGAATCACGATGTTGCTGCCCGTCTGTTTATTCAGTTGGTGCGGCTGAATGAACTTATCCATCAAACGTGAAAACTTGTTCATTTCCCGAGTGGTAGTGTATGTAGGCTGTACCAACACATCGATCGAAACGGTTGTTTCAAACAGCGAAAAAATATCAGTGTCTCTCACTGATTCTCTCGGAACTCAACAACACTGCCCGAGATGGTTCCTGTAGTGCAATTTAGCATCAAATTGTTGATGGTCCCTCTAGCGGCCAAATTGCCAACTAATCATATGAACCAAAGTTCTATATGGTAGATATTTTCAAGCCCTAAAACTTTGCCGAAGAAAGTATTGCGTTAACTCTTAACACACCCGAGATAATAGGCCACACCCCCAAAATGCCGAAATCCCATAAGCTCTTAGTCTCCTATAACGCTCACCCCACTCGTTTAATAGGAGTCCGTTTAATAGGAATTCGTTTAGTAAGAGACTCGACTGTAGAAGCCCAGCCAATATGGTTTCATCACCGTTCATGATTCATTAAAATGGTAGAACCAACTTTCGGTCACCAAACGAATCAATCAAGTTGTCTGCTCTCAAGTGTAAGCAAGTAATTTCACGCTCACCATCCGACACTGCTGCAACTCCTCCGTCTTACAATCTTACATGGTCACTGCATCCAACGACCCATTAAAACTATCATATGGATCCCTCTAGTATCGTGTCAACCCAGCCAGCCAGAGCGGAATGAACCGTGCCAGCGCTCTGTCGTCCTCAATTTCAACAGCATCGTAAACAATCTAATGGTCCAGTGAAAGTCCTTCTGTTTCCACTTTCGCTGCTCTGCCAATTTCTTTCAGAAGCAGCAGCTGCTGCTGCAACTTGGTACCTAGGTATCTAGGTAAGCGAAAAAAAAAATGGAAAAACAACGCAAAATGAAAACACTGCAAAATGGTTCTCTGGAAACATAATCTTTCATGGATGAGAACGCCCGAAGAAAAAAGAGCACTTTTCCGCAGGACTAACCGTTCGGTGGCATTGTCTTACACTACTGGTTGTCGCCGTCGTCGTAGTCGTTGGCGTTGTCATCGCATCTCTTCTCGTTTATGCATTGGAGAGCACCACCTTTTTCGTGAATGACCTGGTCCGGATCGGCTGCGAACCATGAACAACAACAACGCAACAGCATCTCTCGGAGTCTCGGTTTTCCATTTCGAAAATTCGCAAATCAAGTCTCCGCTGGCTGGCGTGAACATAGCCAAAAGGATAGGGGAAGGTAGTGGAACCGTGGACATCAGTTAAATTTTGATCAACAAAGATTCGATTTAATATATAAGTTCCATTGAATAATTAAAAATGTCTACAACCAAACCTTCATTGAAATACATTAATAATGGGTCGCAAGAGCAAAAAATTGATGTTTTATCTAAATGGAATCAATTGAGTTGCCTGAGTCTATGCGTGGTTTCCGAAAGGTTTAAGCGTGTCCTGGACAGACAGGGGGTTCCAGATGGATGTTTAAGGGATAAACGCCCATATGAAACGCCCACAGAGGACATTCGAAGAAGGTTCAGGACGTTTTATAGGAGTTTCAGAGAAGTTTCCCTAAGGATTTAGAGAGGTTTCAGGAAATTCCCGAAGGCTTCAGGGTACATTAGTAAGTTTTAAGTGAAGATCCCTGAATCTCTCAGGATGTCTCCAAAGAGTTTGCAAGGTGTTTTGGAAGTTTCAGAAAGGTTTCCGCAGTTTTCAGGGGATTGTAAGGTGTTTTAAATGGTTTCTGAGGGATTCAGAGAAATTTCAGAGAGTTTGAGAGAAGTTTCAAGGGAAAAGTGAAAAAAATGCATAGGTTGGCTGAGTGTAAACCTAATCCGTAATACAGCAAGTCATCACCAATCACACTTAAAGATTCGGTTGCGCTTGGAGACCCTAAACAGTCATTGAGCCCACCACTTGACTAAACATGTATGATGCAGTGAGAGCATGAAGTTTGTACTTAGTGCTTCAAAGATCACCCAGTGCTACAAATGATCTTGAGTGCTCCCGTATACCAACTGATCTGATGACGGTCAAATTTCATTTGGGTTACATTGCTTAAATAAGTTCTTAATTTTTTAAGTCCAAATTAGTAATAATTCTTAAAATTTCAAACCTTACAAATGGATCAAAATCCGCTCAGTTCTGACGGTTTTTGTTTTAAATTCTAAATTGTGAATGTCTCGTCATCGATTTTTGGAATGCACATGAATTTATCCATTAAAAAAAAAACGGAGCTAAGGACTGTTCAATTTATAAAACGGACAACTTGCTTGTGCGATATCTTTTTTATTTTTCAATAAAATCATTTTCAGTTTTTTGCATAACTTTCTATAGCTATTCTCAAATGTAGGAAGAATATAACATTAAGCAAAATGTTCTTTATTGTGTAACTGAAGCGGTTTTCGTAAAACATCAATAAAAACCCATTTCTCAAAATTCGACTTAACTTTCCACATACTAAACATGTATATTTTCATGAAGTTTTTAATGTATTGTAATCTTATACTATTCTACTAAAGGTAAAGCTCAATAGTTCGTTAGTAACAATAAACCAAGCTGCCTCCAGCTTGACATAGTGAATTGCCTGGTTTTCATAGAAATTATTAAAAAATATTTATTTAAGTCCTGTGATGCAATAGCACAACGGATTCGGCTAAAATTTTGTCCAGAGTAGAAGAATATTGCTTTCTGAATGATGCAGAAGAAAATAAAACTTTGATTGCATTCTTCATCAAAAATTTAATCCATAAAGATGGTCATAGTAAAAAATTGCATACTTTTTGCTCCATTGATGCAGATTTTCGACTCTAGCGAATCTTGTTATTGTTTATTTTCAACAAAGTTGGTCCTATGTTATTGTACACTTTATTTAATAACAATCGGATGTAAAAAATTTTATTTCCTACTTCATTGTTATGTAAAATTTGCATTAGGTTGCATTGTTATTTGGAAGAACCTTCAAAGGACGAACCTTTTTTGATTACTGTGCCTGTAATGGCACACAGTAACCAAACCAGCAATGCTATTAAGAACCAGTTTTCTGCATTTGAAACCGCATTATTCCTACTTTCGACTGGATGTATAAAAAATTGTTTATTGAATATGTTCATGCCTTTTTTGCTTTACTATTGAATTTTAATCAAAAAATCGAATCTCTCTTGAGACTTTAATATTTCAAAAACTAAATTTCCAATCAAGTTTAAACTTTGCCAGAATGTTTATTACTCATGCTGCTGCAGCATGGCACTTACTTTTTTGATATTAAAAACGATATACTATATGTAAAGAGTAATTTTATATATATTTCAAATTTTCAGCAATTGTAAAATCCACCTCATTTAACATCTGGCCGATTTTATATGAAATAAAACTATTTTTATTCGATTTAAAAATCATTACTATAATGCAACGATGATGTACTGAACAACGAAGCAAGGGTGGTTAAATTTGAACTACGCGTCTTCTTTTTATAGCCTTGCAAAGTTGTCCGTTTTATAAATTGAACAGTCCTTATTGTTGGTTCCTGAAAAAAAAAAAAAAAACTCTTGGATTCAGAATCTAGAGATTCTTGTGAAAACAGTTCATGATGTATGATGAAATATGGGAAATTCGAGAAAAATCTGAACCACAGTAATAAATATCTGTGGAGAATCCAGTAGTTTTTAAGTGAATTCCCCCAGGAGTTTCACCGGGAATTCTTCTAGGAGTTACGCGTGAACTTGTTTTAGGTAATTCATAGGAAATTTCTCTTGGGGTTCCCCGAGAACTTCTCTAACATTTATACAAGGAGCTCCTTCAGAAGTTCTACCTAGACTTGCTCGAGCAGATCCACCGGGAATTTTTTTAGAAGTTCCTCTAGGAGTTTTTCTTCGAGTTCTTCGGAAAGTTTCCCTGGAAAATCGTCCAGACGTGTTACTGGAAAATTCTTGAGAAGTTCCGTCGGAATTCCGCTGGGAGTTCCACCAGTAATTTCTGCAACAGTTCAACAGAAAATTACCTTAGGGTTTCCATATGAAATTCTATGAGTTTTTATGAGATTTTTCCATAAGTTGCCCCGTGAATTATTAATTCTAAATAATAAAAAAAACTACTCCATTTCTTCCAGAAGTTCCCCTGTAAATTCTTCCGGAAGTTTCTCTGAGAGTTTTCGCGAAATTCTATCTAGAATTTTTCCAATGGTTCAGCAATAAATTCCTTCAGTTTATCCAGAAATTGCCCACTTTAGAATTTTCCGTCTGTTCTTCCGTGAGATTTTCTGAAAGTTCCTAAAGATTTTTTTCCTAAAAGTTTTTCATGGAATTCTCGCGAAAGATTTTAAGGATAATCTCTTCTAAAAGGGAGTGCTTATGAAAACTCCACCTGAAATTTATGTGAAAGTTCTTTTTGAAAATCATCCACAACTTCGTCTGGGAATCCTTTCAGTTTCCCGGCATTTTTCGCAAAAGTTCTTTCACAAATTCTCCAGTGGTTTAACTGGGAAATTTTTACGAAATTTCGCCGGGTTTTGTTTTCTTGTTGTTGCATCAAGAATTTTTTCTTCAGGAATTCCAACGGAGATTTTTCCATGCTTCGGTAGTTTATCGGAAATCTCTTCGTTGAGTTCCTAAACGAATATCCAGGAATTTATTCAATTCTTTCATGCATGTCTCGTGAAGTTGTTTCGAGAATTCTTACAGGAATTCATTGAGGAAATTTCTCCAAAAGCTTTTCTGAGAACGAGCAGATTTTTTTTTTTACAATAATTACTATGGAAATGCTATTAGAAGTTCCTCCAAGCTTCAGAAGTGTCTCAGAAATTCTTTAAGAAGTTCCTCCGAGAATTAGAGTGGTTTCTGTAATTATTTCTGAGGTTCATTCAGGAACACGTTCAGTTGCTCTTCCGAGAATTCTCTTAAAAGTTCCCACATTTTTTTAGCAGTCCTTCGGGAAGTTTACTAATTGTTCCTCCGGGCATCCTTCCAATAACCTCACCAGGAATTATTCCAAAACATTATCCGGCAAATTCTCTGACATTGTCTTTGGTAATTCTACAGATTTTTCCAGACATATATTTTAAAGCTTCTTCAGGAAATATCTCCAAAAGTTTCTTTACAAGTTTTGCCAGAAGATCATAAGGAAATTGTTAAGAAAGCCCTGTATGATCTATTCCTATAGTTTCTATGAGGATTCTACTGGCGTCTCTCCCAGGAGTTCCTCCTTTGAGAATTAGAGGGAGTTCTTCAGATGTTATTGCAGGATTTCCCTCGGAACCTCATTCTAGAGTTTCTCCGGAAACTCTTGCAGAAATCCCTCCATAACATCTACCGGAGTTCCACTTGGGATTCTTTCAGGAGGTCCACCAAAGTATTTTTCCAGGAATTCCAAGGGCCTGAATTGATTAGTTCTGACGTAACACATGAGACTCTTGTAAAATGAAATTCCATCTCAAATGTGTTGTAAGAATATATCGAAAGAGGAAAAGTGATATTAAAGATAAATATTCTGAAGAACTTTTAGAAGAAAACATCTTAGAAAATTGCTTGGAGTCTCCTGTTAGCCTAGTGGTTAAGGCTATGGATCGCCAATTCGGAGACGGTGAGTTCGATTCTCGTCCGGTCGGGAAAATTATTAATTTTCCTGAATAATTAGGCCGTTACAAATATTTATTTCACTTTTTGTCCCACCACTCTTTGACTGGTCGAGGGGGGGGATAAAAATAATAAAGCATTTAATTTGAAAAATATTTAAAACTCATCGGATTTGTTAAAGAGTTTTGAGCAAGACCCCAAATTTTGATAAATATTTTTTTATCTGCCCCCTCAAAATGCTAAATCCAGCCAAACATTTTTGAAGGGGGGGGAGACAAAAAGTCAAAATAAAATTTGTATCAGCCTTATATTATTCAGTTATAAATTGAAGGGCTTTCTTTGCCTGCCATTGCATGAATTTGTATATTGTGAGGCAAGTACAATGATACTCTATGCCCAGGGAATCGAGAAAATTCTCCCGATCGGAACGGGAATCGAACCCGCTGTCTCCGGATTGGCGATCCGTAGCCTTAACCACTAGGCTAACTGGAGATATTATTGGATGCCAGAGGCAAATGAACCACTTGGTTTAAAACCTCTATAATAAAAAAAAGAATATTGATGATCCTTGAATAAATTTTGAAAAAGTCCTATAAACTGCTCGGTGCAGTCTAGAAGACCCATGCATTTTCTTGTGGAAAATACAAAGCTTTGTATTTTCCACAAGCAATGATAATATCTCCGAAGGAACCTATTGAAAAAATTGGTAACTTTTGTAAGTCTCTGAACGCTCTAATGAAAACTTAGTGATTGTTTCTAAAGTCATTCAAGTAGAAGTGAATTTCTGGCATATCTCTGAATACCAATCACAAGTTGCCGTATTTGGCGAATAAATCCTCAAATATACTCATAAATAAATGTTAGAAGAAATACCATACAATCCAAAGAAACTTGCAGACGATAACGGAAGCTCCGCAAAAAGTTTTCGAAGGAATTCCTGATGTAATTCCAGGAGGAATTTCCGGAGGAACTCCAAACACATAACCAGAAAAGACTACAAGTAATTCCAGGAGAAACTGCTGAAGAGGTCTTGGAGGAGTTTGGAGGGTATTTTTTGAGAAACCTCTAAAGGAATTAATGGAGGAGCCCCTAAAGAATTAACTGAAAGAACTTATTATGTGAACTCCCAGGTAATACTCCTGAGGGAATCTCTGTGAAAGTATTGAATGAATTCTCAAAGAAACTACTGGAACTCCTGAACACTCACTGGCACAAATTTACAAAATGGAGAACAACGTGCTTCTGCCCAGGTAACCACTAAGCATTTGAATAAGCCATGTATCAGCCCGTATTACGCATTTAAACTGCTTGCTGCCCTACTTAAGCAGTTCGAATGCATAGCTGCCTTGAGTTAGCATAAGCTGTGCTGCTCAAAAGCTTTCGGCTGTTAATTAGCATTTCAACTGCTTGAAGTGGTTTCACTTGGGAGCATACAGAATGCTTTTCAACTGCTCTTTAAATGCTAGGAGCAAAAAGGTTGGGAGATATGTTACGCATTTGGCAACACATTTTGTCTCTCTCTTACAGAGCCTATGCTTCTGTTGACGAATTTGTGTGCCTTTTTTGTTTTTTCATTTTCCCCTACTCATCCAAAAGCACAAAAGAAAACATTACTGCAGGTGGATTGGATTGGGAACTTGTCCATCAAAAAATCACCAATTATTTATCATTTCGTCGGGAAATATATGCCGAATAGGTGAATGCTTTGGTGGATCATAGGATTGCTTGAAAGAGGGGAGAAACAATCTTATTCCACAGATATTTAAAAGAAAGGATCGTAATGCTCTACCACAATGAAATATCTCAATGAAAACAAGTTTTGGATGTTGAATCTGAAGCTGTTATCGAATCATTCTTTATATTGGCGATTAAATCAACGCACGCCAACGGGACAGCTTTAGCATCGTGGATCAGGAGCAACAGAACCCGAAGCAGATATGATTAATCAATCTCCGGTTCGTAGGTTCAAACCTACATTACTACAAAAATCAGCAAAAAAGTACCACCTAGCACCGGCTGGAATATGGAAGGACGGTGAAGCGGGGAAGCAGGCTGAGAGAACGAAAAGCAGACATCAATCTATTTTTGTTTTTTTTTGCTCGACGAGGCGTTACGCTTCTTTGACATATCGTCACGACGTTCCTGAAGGGATAGCACTAAGACAGCCCGTTATTTTGCCAAAACCTGCTGTGAGGTAGCACTATAGGTGCATATACGGCTAATTAGCATTAAACGCCTTGTCGTAAAGGCTACTATAATGCTGAAGGAATGCTATTTTAAATGCTTGCTGGTTACTTGGGTGGAGTCAACCTACTGATACCTACTGAAGTAAGTACCGTTTAGAAATTCCAATAAGATCCGAATGCCGAAAAAAAAATCTCAATTATTTCTACACAAACTCTTTAAGAAGTGCACAGAGTGGTTATCGAGAGAATTCAGAAGCGTTCATGAAGTAATTTCCGGAAATACTTCTCGGAATTACAGACACACTCTTGAAAGAGAAGTTAATAGAAGAACCTTGGATAAACTCGCACTTACCCTTCAAAACTCCTAAAAAAGATCCTGAAAAGCTTTTGGAGGGAATTTTAGGAAGTGTTCGGAAGAATTTCAAGGAAATCCTGGGGGAATCTTGGATGAATTCCCAAGGAATTCCCTTAAGAATCTTGAAGAATTTTTTGATTCAAATCTAGAAATAACTTGCGAAGAAGTTCCTGAAGGGATTCCTGGGCAAACTTTTACAGCTCCTGACGAAAGTGGAAGAGCTCATGAAATAGTACTCGTTCATTTCATTCATTTATTTAGTATTACATCAAATTCAAGATAAAACTGAATCAACCATATTTCTCCATAATACACGGTTCGTGGCTGCCGCTCTCCATCCTCGGTTGCGCCCGATGCTCGCCAAGTCACGCTCCACCTGGTCCGCCCATCGTGCTCTCTGCGCTCCACGCCTTCTTGTGCCAACCGGGTCAGCTGCAAACACCAGCTTTGTAGGGTTGTTGTCCGGCATTCTTGCAACATGCCCTGCCCACCGTATCATTCCGGCTTTGGCCACCTTCTGGATGCTGGGTTCGCCGTAAAGTGCAGCGAGCTCGTGGTTCATTCTTGTCCGCCACACACCGTTCTCCTGCACACCGCCGAAGATCGTCCTTAGCACGCGTCGCTCGAAAACTCCGAGTGCTTGCAGGTCCTCCTCGAGCATGGTCCATGTCTCGTGCCCGTATTGGATTACCGGTCTTATTAGCATTTTGTACATGGCGCATTTGGTGCGTGGGTGAATCTTTTTTGACCGCAGTTTCTTCTGGAGCCCGTAGTAGGCCCGACTTCCGCTGATGATGCGCCTCCGAAATTCACGGCTCACGTTGTGAAATAGTACTCGTAGGAACTTTCAATTGAACTACTCTCTCTAACTATTATGCAACATAATTATACCTCCAAGGGAAGGGATTTCATCTAAAAATTCTTAAAAATCCAAAAGAAACTGTTGAAAGAAAACATCCAAAGGTAATTCGTTGAATAAAATCCCCGTTAAATCTTTGAAGAGTTGCAATGAAGACATGATAGTTTTTCTCGGCAGGATTACTTAAGGACACCTTAAAAAAAATAAGCAAACTTCACAATAAAAATTCCGCGGGAGTGTGGCAGGAATGTTTGTGGGAACTTCCGGAATGAAAGAACTTCCGGAATGTATGCCTACAGTGCGAGAAATAAGTATAAAGACACTATATACATATCCCTTTCGTGACGAACCAGCACAATTGTGCTGTTGAGCAATAACAGGTTTGCATATTTTTTCATCTGTTTTTGCTTTCTTTTATGGCATGTAAACTGTTTTAGTAATTGAACTATTACTTATACTAGTATGTGTGCAAAAAAACTGTTGTTTGTTGCATGTGGCATTTACCACAACTAGTTGAACAAAAAGTGGACAAAAACCGAAAAACATGAAAAAGTTTTATCTGTCGCATATTTTTAATTTTCGATTAATCTAGGTAGTCAAAGCTAGAAATCGAAAGAGTAATAGTTGTTCTTCCAAATGAGAGATAACAATTGTTGTTTTGTTGGGAAATCTTAAAGTGCTGGAGAGCTAAAGTTGAGCAATTTGTATGGAAATTTCAGTTTTTTGAGCTCCGTCTCGAAAGGGATATAAAAATGTGTATTTATACTTATTTGAATCTGAAAAGTCGATATTTTATCTGTATTAACGAGATTTTTAGCCCTAGGCTAGTTCATCTCGGGACCCACGCTTTACTTCCCTTCCGAAGGAAGAATTCACATTTTGCGAGTTTGTAGGGAGTGGGATTCGATCCCAGGTCCTCGGCGTGATAGTCAAGTGTTCTAACCATCACACAAGGTCCGCTCCGATGATGATTTATATTTCTAGTCAAAATTCTTGTTATTTTAGGGTTGCAGTCAAGATTCCATAACAATCGAATGGCTAGAATAAGAGATTTTCATCCCTAAACATGATTATTTTGTATGAAAAACGACTCTGTCTTTATACTTATTTCTCGCACTGTATAACTGAATTCCCAGACGAGCTCATGAAAAATAGGGTCCTAAAATTAAAAATCTTGATTTTATTGAATGATACGATCAAGCATGGTTTTCTTACCGGAATAGAACTTTACTCGAACTTGAAAACCACAGAAATTTCTACTCAGTGGTTGAGTTGGTCTTACTCAGAAATCGAAAAATCCTTTGTTTTCTTACTCAGTTTCGGTTAAAAGTGGGACAACCCATTGCCAATGGGTTGTCCCACTTTTAGCCGAATCTGAGTAAGAAAACAAAGGATTTTTCGATTTCTGAGTAAGGCCAACTCAGTTATTGAGTAGAAAGTTTTTTCGGTGAACGAAGAAAAAAATGAAAAAAAAATCGAAATAAGTAGCATTTAAAACTGTTCCTGTCTGACATATACGGTGAAAAAAAAAAGACTCAAAGTATGTATTATAAGCTATCAGTAGGTCGGTTCCAGAGGCACGTTCTCCTACATTCCGGTGGAGTTTTCCGGTAGGAATTTTCGGAGAAAAAAGTAAGTGTGAAATCAATTCCCGGAGGAACTGCTTAAGGATATCTCGAAAATTTTAAGTTTTGTTTTGTAGGCTTTCGGCTCAAACAGTCGAAAGCATCCAAGAAAACTTTAAGGTTTTTCACATAGAATTTTATATAAACAGCAATAAATTTCGCTTAGAATATGTTCCTTGACCTGTGGTGCCACCACAGTAGTCTTCAGGGATTTAATCAGAATTTTATCCCGTGCATATATTCTATATCTGGTGTATCTTTCTAGAGTTAAGCAAGACCTTAATCAAGGACTTATACCTTGACTTATACAATTCGAAAGAACTTATCCCAAAATAAACAACGTGATTTAAAATCAATTTATCATTTGCTGAAGGTTCTCAATCAAAAATTTATCTAAAAAAAACATTATTAAAAAAAATCAAACCCTATTCAAGATCTATTCTGATTTTATTCTAGTTCTTTTCTTGCTCTTCGGTGCACGAAGCTCAATAGGTAGGTAGTTATTTATGCAACAAGTTGCAAAATGATGATTTTTTTTCAGCACGAGTCGTACGTTTTTCCGACAAGGCTTGCCCCATTATTAACCATCTTCCCTTGCGTCACAAGGAGACACAATTGGGTTGCAAATTTAAGAACCCAACCGTGGATAAGCAAGAACGCAAAGATTCACCCTGTCACGTCGTCGGTCCTCGCTGTTTGATTCAGAGATTACGCCATTCAGCAGCATTTTGCTTCCCTACACTAACAGCAACAAACAAACGCGCGTTCAGACTCTTGGCTGTAACAGTAAATACACATTTAGACGCAACAATTCCCAGCATAATAGATTTTAAATCCGCTTAAGCTGTTATATAATTTCCAGAGCATAAATCACATTCGCTTGCCAGCAGCCTGCCAGGCCCGGGCCGCAGACCAGGCTTGACTCCACTGCATGCATGCACTGACTGTAGAGTGTAGGTACTATCTGTCTGTCTGGTGTTGGCAAAACAAAGGATCGCAGCGATAGCACAGCATATCCTCCGCTCCTGCCACCACACAGCTGCCAGCAGCAAACGGCAGCAGCACCAGACCGCATCCTCGGAGGGCTCCGGCTCTATGCTCCTGCAGTTACTACCGGGCCATTTGTTGATAATCATAAACATATAAACATGGAGATTGCAGATTGCTCGCTTCTTCCAATTACCCTACTTTGCGGGAGCTTTTCCATTTGTGTGCCGAAACCACTGACTGGCGCTGGTCGCGACCGCGCCAAGCGCATCGCTTGGCTCTCTCTACCGACTCTGGTTCCGACCTGACTCCACTGCACCTCCCTACTGCAACTCGGTTGCACTTCTGCAGCGATGGTTCTGTTCCATATGCAGGGAGATTAGACCGGTAGGGTGATTCAAAATCTACAGAGGTTGTTTTGCTCTGCCGCTTGTGGATAATGACTTGTCATTGATTTTCCCTTTAGTATCAATTTTTGGATTCGACTGCTATATAATTTAGCTTGAAAATGGCTTTTCCAGTCTTGACAAAATTCAAATGCAGCTATTTAATTTCTTTCGACGTTTCGGTCACATTTAGGACCTTCCTCAGGGACTCAATTATTGCCGATTTTTCGTCCAGTGTTGTTTTATCGAACAATTATTGTCGAACGGATGGAGTTTTCCCGCACAGTGATTTCCCTTTAGTATACTGCGCGTTTATTTATGGTAGAAATACTGTGACCCACCCTAACAGACACCAAACAAAACGATCCACACTGACTACCGTTGGGAGTGTACACGGAAAAATATTAAAACCCAAAGAATAAGTTTTAAAAACTCAAATTTGGCTAAACTGCTTTTAGTTTTAACTCAAAGTTGGGTTGTTTTCTCCCTCGCCCCACCGCAATGTTGTCGAAAACAAAGAGAGAAGCACCGACGCATCCGCTGCTCTTCCGTGGAAGAAGCCAAATTTGGGTTTTCTTGAGTTAACCCAAATTTGCGTCATTTGAGGCCTCCGTTGGGTGAAAATAACTTACCAGTGGGTTAATTTTTTTGCCGCTCTCAAACGAGAACTACTCACTCACCACTTTCGCTGTTTGACGCAAATTTGAGTTATTCCACGGAAGACCGGGATTGCGTCAAAACAACTTAAATTTGGGTTGATTTGTAGCTCCGTGTATCTAATTGTAATATGAAGCCCCTCGCTTTCATTGTAAAGCACCCCCTCAACCCCACCATCGAAACTCTCTTTGAAGTTTCAATTGGATAGGTGAAAAATAGTACCGCCACACTGTTGCTGTTGTTGCTGCTGGTGCAGCTGCCACTGCACTTGTCAGCCATCCAGATAACTCTGAAGTTGATGATGGAGTAGCGCCAGCAGCGTGTGGAACTGTTTGGTTGCACTTTGGTGAACTCTTATTTGTTTCGCGAGAGAGCTGCCGCCATCAACCGTGGACGACGACTAACTGTGGCTTCAAATGGTTCAAATCACTTCGGAGATTGATGCGTTGCATGCAAACCCGATGCACGTGATGATGATGATGGTTCAGCGGGACCGATGCGATGCGATGACTGCGGCTGAGACTATGATTGTAAGCATTTTATGGCTTCGGTGGAGGTAAATGAAGAAATGATGAAAGGTGAAACATTGTTACCATTTAGCTGAGCGCGAACAATGAGATACAAAAGTATGTTTTAAGCTTTTGATTGGGAGATAAAGTGGTTGCGAAATTGTTATCACAACGTTTGCACGAAAAGGTCAATGACGAGAAAGCGGATAGGTTGACTGTGGACTTGCTTGAACTTGTGGATGAAGATGGATGAAGTTGTTTTTGAGGATATGTTGATTAGATCTGATCATATCAGTTAGGTGATTAGGTTAAACATAGCTCTGTTCCTTACAAATTCCTACCTGATGCTTCCACGGGTCAAGCGATGACAAAAAAAACCGCCAGCTAAGAGTTGTGTGCAGGCACTGTTGTCTGACTTCAGCTAGATTGAGGAGAGGTACGACCCGTGTCTGTTGACCATGGAGGTACGGCTCAAACAGCGTCTGTTCTGGCATCCAACGACTGAGCATGAAATACTCCTTCACCGGAAGCTATACCTAAGGTGACAGCCCTACTACGGTGAATAGGGGACCTTTGGCCAATAACCTACTGTTCCCGAAATCCAAAAACCGTTACAGAAACCGAAAATCAAAGATTACGAACTGATTCAACGACTTTTAGCATGGAACAACGGACAAGAATTAGAACATGTAATGTATTAACCCTAGCCCGGCAGGGTAAACTGGCACAACTATCTAACAAGGCATGCCATATGAAGTGGGAGCCAATTTATGAGAGGATAATTGTAGCCAGATTCAGACCACGGGTTCGAAACCTTACTATGATCCAATGTTACGCGCCAACCGATGCTGCCGAAATGCAAGACAAAGAAAACTTTTACAGCCAACTGAATGCTGTCGTTGATAAGATTCCAAAACGTGATTCAACCTCATGGGCGACTTCAACGCGAAGATTGGTTCCGACAAATCGGACTATGAGCACGATTTGTTCTCTGAGAAATGAGCGAGAACGGAGAGCTGTTTGCAGAGTTTTGTGGCAACAGTGACATGGTGATTGGGGGATCGGTCTTTCCACATCGACCAGTACACAAAGTGACATAGCCCAAGTAACCAGTAAGCATTTAAAATAGCATTCCTACAGCATTATAGTAGCCTTTACGACAAGGCGTTTAATGCTAATTAGCCGTATATACGCCTATAGTGCTACCTCACAGCAGGTTTTGACAAAATAACGAGCTGTCTTAGTGCTACCCCTTCAGGAACGTCGTGACGAAATGTTATTGAAACGTAACGCCTCGTCGAGCAAAAAAACAAAAACAAAAATAGATTGACGTCTGTCTCTCGTTCTCCCAGCCTGCTTCCCCGCTTCATCGTCCTGACATATTCTAGCTAGTGCTAGACTGTGCTAGATGGTACTTTGCTCAATTTTGTAGTGATGTGAGTTTGAACTAACGATCCGGAGATTGATCATTCATATTTCTGCTTCGGATTCTGTTGCTCACGATCCACGATGCTACAGCTGTTCCGGTGGCGTGCGTTGATTTTAGTACCAATGTAAAGAATGATTGGCTTCAGATTCAATATCCAAAACTTGTTTTCAAAGAGATATTTCATTGTGGTAGAGCATAACCCTTCCTTCTTTTTTCTGTGAAATATGATTCTCTCTTCCAAAAGCATCCCCCTAAGGCGGGGCCCGTGGCTCAGTGGCTACACGTTTACTTAATAAGCAGATGGTCATGGGTTCGATCCCAGCCCCGGCACTTTCGTCAGTTGCTTTTCCCCCCTGAGAGCAGCTGACACTGACCCTCTTCTGAGCCCCCATGGCTCAAATAGACCCTGATACTTGAACATCGATGAACGGCAACCCATAATGGACCCCCAATCGGACTGGAAAAAGGAACAACCAACAGCCACACATCAACATCCTCGTGCTCATCATTCTACCATGATAGGGTAGAAACTGAAAGCAGCACAACGGCAACCAGTTCGATATAGTACAAATAGAATAGAATACATTTAGGCGCTGTATTTACATAAAAAAAATGTAAGTACAGCCAATTGGAATCGCTCACGCAGTGCCCTAGTGGACAATAGAGCTGTCAAATTCAAGGAAGTGGCATCCCTAAGCAACCAACAGTTCGGATAAAATAGCATGTTTGGGCTTAATCAGCTATTCGAAGGAAAATGAGTAGCATTCTTTTTCAGCTTACTTTTTAAGTAATTAACCGAACTTGAGTTCACAAAAAGGACACTTGTGTTGCTGTAAGGAACGCAGTTCAGCTTAAAAATAAGCTTCGAAAAAATGAAAAAAGTGTGCTTAATCCAAAATTAATTTATTATTAAGTACATATGGAATCTAAATTTACTAATACCATGCAATAATTTTTGATGTTTTTTACTAACTGAGATTTGAAATCGGGTTCTCCTCGTTGAAAGTCGGCGCCTAACCACTACTCCATGTATGTGTTGATAGGCACTGTGGGATTTTACTCAATGTGCTGATATCATTTAGTAGAGCTCAATCAGGTTCGCGTGTGAACTTTCTCTGAACCTGAAGCCGAAGGTTCGAAAGAAGTTTACGTGGAACTTCTTGTGAACTTACACAGTTTGTTTTGGTTCGTGCAAGTGCAATGCAATCAATTAGTGCCAGTGGCAATAATTCAGAAAAGTTTATAAGTTTTCGGTGACAACGTTCGCTTCTATTACTGGCACGCTGGTGCGACTAATGAGACGCGGTTGGAAATATGGAAGACTTCTAGCCGCAGCCGAAAAAAAACTTCGGCGGAATCCTGTTCTACCAGTGGTCCGCTGCGGGACAGCCTTTGAGCCACACAATATGGATGTTTTGCGTTGATTACATGTAAGTACGTTGAAATATTATAGTGAAACAAAGTGTACTTGTGAAATTAACACAAACTGTGGCAGCTGCGTTCGATTTCCGAGTGATTTAATTGAATGAGAAGTTCTCCCCAGCTCCGCTGTCGCCGAAGTTCAAGTGAAGTTTACTTTTGGTACGGTTAATATTTATCCGAACTTTGAGTAGTAAGTTCAGAATAAGTTCGAAACAAGTTCGGAACGGAATATTCCAAGTTGTTGGAACATGTCCAAATGAACTATATTTGAGCTTTAGAGGCACGCAAAAGTCCAACATGAGTTCGGTTTATATTTATGCTCTAAAGTTCAACGTAAGTTCTTTCCGAACCTGTTTTCGACTTTAATGTCGTTTTGAAGAGAAGTCAAATGCTTGAACATGTACTTCCAAGTTCATAAACATTACATGAGTAATTTTTTGGAGAATCAAGTTCGACAAAGCCACAATTGAACCAAATTTAAACTTCTGAGTCCGCGCTTCATTTCACATCACTTCATTTCACATCCGAACTTTTGGTTGCTTGGGTCCCTATATCCCACCAAAACAATGTTTTCGTAGTCAACATAACTGCGGCTCAAGCGTACGGCTCAAGCTGACAACCTATCTTTCAACACAGCAGCATAGTTTTAATGCTGGGTAAGAAAACAAGAAAACCATAACAGTCCCCTGGTAAAATTAGGTTAACTGAAGTGATTGATGAATAAAAAAAAAAAGCATCCCCCTATTCGGCAAACATTTTCCGACAAAATGAAAATTGGTGATGTCTTGATGAACAAGCTTCCAATAATGCAGCTGCAGTAATGTTTTCTGTGGGGCTTTTGGATGAGTATTTAAGGAAAAAGAAGAAAAAAATCAGATGCACAAATTTGTGAACAGAAGCATGGGCTCTGTAAGAGAGAGACAATATGTGGTGCCAAATGCATAACATATCTCCCAACCTCTTTGCTCTTAGCATTCTTAGCAGTTGAAAAGCATTCTGATTGCTCCCAAGTAAAAAATGCTCGAGGTTGAAATGCTTTTGAAATTTTAAGCAGCACAACTTATGCTAACTAAGGGCAGTTTTGCATTCGAACTGCGTATTTAGGGCAGCATTCAGTTCAAATGATGCATCTGCCGAAAATGGGGAAGGAGTTTACATGATGTGCGGAACAAACGTAGCGCCGACATAGCGTCTGATCATCATCTCCTAATCGGCGAGATCCTGCTGCGCATTGCGAGAAACCTTCGACAGACGGTGAAAATCGGGCGCCGGTTCAACACACGCCGACTTGAAGACGCTGTGGTGAAAAGGTACATTGTCGAGGAGTAGAGAACCGTGCTGCGAATATTCCAGAAGGTGGAAGCGTAGAAGATCAATGGAGCGCCATAAAGAATGCCTTCATCGTTACCGGAGAGAATAATTTGGGTAAACAACACACCCGGAGAAACCAGTAGATCACAGATGGTACGTGGAGGAAGATAGAGGAGCGAAGGAACGCCAAAATAGCGATAGAGCGAGCGAAAACACGAGGAGCTAAAGCCGTAGCCCATCAGCGCTATTCGGCTTTTGAGAAAGAAGTGAAGCGCTCATGTAGGTGGGACAAAAGAGCGTGGGCGGACTCCCTAGCCGACGAAGGCGAGAAAGCCGCAAACATCGGCGACATTTGTTTCCTTTAGGATGTCTCACGTTGCCTAAGATGAATGCTACGATGCCTGTGAAAAACACCTCAGCATGATCCGACAAGAGTTTGACTCATTACCCGTGTCAACACCGAAGCTCTATCGGTGCAGGAGATAGAAACATCTATCCGTAGCATGAATTCAAACAGAGCCCCGGGAGTCTCATTCAAGCACAGTACGAGGCATTTTCGTGCAGAGTACTGCACAACGGTGTCTTGTCCGATCCCATCCGGGTCGTTGCTGGAGTGATGCAAAGATGTATACTACCACCACTACTGTTCCTCATCGTAATTGGCGAGATCCTGGTAGGTACTGCGGCAGCCCATTACCATGGAGCACCTAAATAACTTCTAACTGGCTGATAGTTTCAGCCTGATACTAGCTCAACGGCGCTGTGATATGCAGAGTACCTAAGTAACCAAAAGTTCAGAAAGAGGGTACTTTATAAGCTAAGCAGCTCGTTCGAGGTTGCTCATTAGCCTTCTAAGCAGCTTCATTTTTAAGTAATTTTGGAACTTGAATGTTCACATAAGCATGCTGGATAGCCTTCTAAGCAGCTTCTGACAGAACTTTGACAAAATCAATGCAGAAACAAAAATGTGTTTTCCAGAATCACAACCCTGTTGGTAGGTTTGTGGATTCATGTCTGGATATTGCTTCTGATAATTATATTTTCACACATGTCGCTGCTACGTAAATTTGAACTGGATCCTCCTGCGTGATAGCCTAGTGACTTACCGCTGCGCTGCTGAAGACACTTGACGAAGTCAAGCTAACTTCACTTGACGAAATCAAGCTAACTTCACTACTGTACAAATGTGCAAAACTAGCTGCCGACAGTCATTCAAGTCCGATTTTGGTTGCTGTTCACTCAATCGCAACTGTAGTACTATGGTAGAGCGTAGGGTTGTCACGCAGCGACTATCGGTTTGAATCCGGTGGGTGGCAATTATTTTTTTTTTTTGCTCAAGCCTAGTATTCATTGATTTGATAAATTCATATTCGTCTTTTATTCGTGTATGCTTAAACAGTTGTTTTCTGTAAAAGAAATAAATTTAATCTTCATTTATGTACATTCCCACTGAACTGAACTTCTATGAACTTGAAAGTTCCGAAAAAGTTCCGCGTAGCATCTTGAGCAGCTTTTAAAGTTCAGCGAAGTTCAGATAAAGTTCGGAATGGAACTTTCTGGCTACTTAAGAAGCCAACAATGAGCCTTGCCGGAACTTGTAACCGAAGTTCCAGCAAAGGCTCATCGTTAGCCTCTTAAGCAGCCAGAAAGTTCCATTTGGAACTTTATCTGAACTTTGCGGAATTTGAAAGTGCATTTTGTCATGGGAAGTGGAACTAATGGTTACTTGGGTAAGTTCAATGATCTTACCAATCGCTCCTCGGTGGCAGGTCATACCATCAATGCCATCAAGACCAAATCGTTGGATGTAAACATGGTCAACCTTTTCAGCTTCACGGTAGCTGGGCAAGCAGTGGAGAATGTTGTTAGCTTCCAATCTTTGGTATGACAGCCGATGGGGGCACCAAGATCGACATAGGTGCACGGATGAAGAAGGCGAGGGTTGCCTTTGCGAGTTTAAGAAATGTATGGAAAAACAATCAGATTAGCCGACACACCAAAATCCGAATTTTAAACTCGAACGTAAAATCTGTGCTGCTGTTCGCCAGTGAAACTTGGTGTGTATCAGTATTCAGTGGAGAACACTCAATAACTGCAGGTCTTCATCAATAGATGCCTGCGGTATATGATTTTTGCATGGTGGCCTAAAATTAGATTTCTAATGTGGAGATTTATCGTCGACGTCATCAAAAGCCGATAGCGTCAGAAATTCGGGTGGGTTGGCCACACTCTACACAGGGGCGGAAACGAATTCGGCAAGCAAACAGGACTTCGCAGCAAAGGCAGACCCAGAGGCTCATGGCAGCGCAGCCTCAATAAGGAAATAAAGGAAGTCGACAGACATTTGACCTGGCCACAGGTTGGAGATCTTTCAATTCGGTCCTTTGCATCATCGTGTGGGTGCTCAGGACTAAAAGTAAGTAAGTAGTATACGGGCCAAAATAGCTGTAGTGGAACCAAATTTGCAAAGAAAAAATGAATAAAAACTTTGTTATTATTAAAAACAGAAAGAAAAAAAAACTTTTGGAATAATTTCAAGAAAGTTTAAATGCATAAAACATTGCGAAAAGTTAATGGAAAATTTTTGGCACTCTGATTTAGAAAATTTTGAGAAGAATTATTTGAAGAATGCTGAATCGATTCCTAGAAGGATTGGGAAACAATCTTGGGAATATTTAAACTATACAGCAGTGATGATGGCGATGACAATAGGGATTTGTGGTTAACGCGACTCCGGATAATCGAGTTCGACCTGTATCACAAATGAGTGAATGATAGCCAAGCATGTCTGCTTGAGTTTTCATATTCTGAACCCATTACTAAGGATAAAGATAAAGTTTGCTTAGGAAGGATGTTTTCTGGATACCCTAGCAAATCTTCACAAACATTTATCAGAACACATCGCTCCAATTCAATTATGTTTTTCCAAATACAAATAACATCCATCCAGCCCAAGCCACACAATCCAACTTTCCTCCCAGTTCGTAAATTCAAAAATTTCCATTACAGTGTGCCTCAAGGATACGTCGTCGGTCGGTCGGTTGGTCGGTCGTCCATCGAAAAGAAACCCAAAAACGAAAGGGACGGCACGACGCAGTGACGGCGGCGGCGGAAGGACATCGAATCATCAACCGCAACGAGAAGTTATTCCCCGTGAGCAAAATTTTCTCATGCTATCGTGCTCGATAGGTACAAACGGTACAACTTCAGTTGCACCAAACTCAAACTGAGTGCTGTGTTTGGTTGTTGTAGCTCTCTGTGCTGCTACATGAACTATAATGTACCGGGAGAACCGGAGCTGCTGCAACTCTACATCACATAATCGCGCGCCCATTCAGTGCTAGTGCTGTGTGAAGCCCAACTGGCTGGCAGTTTTTCGGTCCGGATTCGAGAATCGAAATCGTAAAATTTAATTTCACTTGAGCATACCACTTCTCTCCCCTTCGCAGTGTTCTTTCCTGGAGCGTTTGTTTTCAAACTGAGTCAACTGTAAAGTTTCATGTTGCTACAATTTGGTCTAGGTAGAATCCAGAAATGTGATTGAAGCTGTAACTCAATGTTTTTTTATACTAACGGTGCTTAAAGACTTTCATATAACATTACTGGTTTTATAATGGCTTTGAATCAGTTGCACAAACATTACTTGGTCATCACTTTTTTTTTATAAAACCTAAAGGTTATATTAGCAATTTTAATATGGTTTTCTTCTGGTCCTAAGTCTAGAATTAAGTAATCAGAAACTCGATAAGGCATTGTTCTTCTTCTTCTTCATCTTCATGGCTCTAAGTCCCAACTGGGACTTGGCCTGCCTTCGCTTCAACTTGTTCTTTGAGCACTTCCACAGTTATTAATTGAAGGGCTTTCTTTGCCTGCCATTGCATGAATTTGTATATTGTGAGGCAAGTACAATGATAAACTATGCCCAGGGTGTCGAGAAAATTTTCCCGTCCGGAACGGGAATTGAACCTGCCGTCTCCGGATTGGCGATCCATAGCCTTAAACAATAGGCTAACTGGAGACCCCGATAAGGCATACATGATTTAGATAAATTTGAAAAACAAAGTTCGACCACTCCGGATATAAATCGAACGATTACCACATTGCTGATATAATCATGATTACAGATCAGTTATAAAAACTTTGTCATTAAAACTGTGATAAGACCTTGAATGTTCTAATTCTGGTTTTATCATGGTTTTGGCACAATCATGCAACATCAATTTTATCAAAGTAAATGTTGGGTTAAGTCTTATGGCCTCAACCAACAGTTCCAACCGTGCCTCCTCATTCTAAGTGACCCAACACTTATATATTCTGGGTGGATCGTTCATTGCCCCAACGATATCGACAAGGACGAAGGACGCTATGGTGATTGGGTTGGTGGTTTCCACCAACTTCGGGGTTGACTATGGTCTCTGTCCAAGGGGGTGCCAATACGGACGAGACAGGATAACTGCGACTGGATACCATTACGACCGGAGTACCATACTCACACATATCCTTCACGTGTGAGGTTTATTCCGAAACCGACCGACTCGTCCATCGCCGTACCAGCAGCAGCCAGGTCAGATCGTTCGTTCAGGTCGTTTTGGAAATGGCTGGAGCTCCTATAATACACATTCGCATTCACCATTCACCGGGGCATCAGCGAGAGGGCAAGAACAAATGTAAATCGTAAATTTTTATTACATATTCTACCGGGGTGAACAACAGCAAGAGTCAGAACTCGCACCCGCTCGGAATGGTGTGGCGATGGCGAACGGTGCCGCCGGTTCTGATGGTCTGACTTTGCGCGGTCGAACTACACCGGACCCCTTCTCATTGACAATAGATTATGTTTGGAGTCCACAGCGTGAACCCCAACTGCTGAGAGGTGGTGTTGCGCGCAGGAACTATCGGAAGGTTGCGATGTATGAGCTAGCTTACCTTAACTGTGGCGAGGCTCACCGCAGACCGGTCGGTGGATTGAAAATTACAGCTGTAAATTCTGACCCTTAATATACCGGGTTGGTACTTGGGCGCTCTTCTCAGTGTTCTCGTTACGTGGATCAAGGTCTGGACAAAGGTGATTGCCACCGAAAGGTGCATACGGTTTGCTGGAACAATATTTTTACTAGAATTGAGTTCATAAATCAAGACGAATGGTCTTCTTTTTGTTTTTGCGAGACATTGAGTGCCTGACTGTATGGTATAGAAAAGGTTTGTCAATGTCCAAACGGTTTTTGTTACTTGTAAACAGAAGCAATTTATCTCCCAGAACTAAGAGGGATAATCTAACCTATCTGTTTTATTAGGATACAGAAGGATCACTTCAGAATTTGTTTGTTACATAAATTACATGAAAATAGGCATCAGGTACTCCAAATACCGGTAATGTTTTTTTTTTGCTAGAATCATTAAGAATAACTGAGGGGTTCAGGTGCAAAAGAGTGTAAGTGATATTTTTGGATGAAGAATATGTACGCATCTCACCATGGCTTCGTGTTGCGATAAGGACGGGAGCCGCTCGACGGATGGACCTTAGGTCACTGAATAGTGGAAGCAGTACTTTGATAAACACTCGTGTATTATTGCTTTTGGGATCATTTTTTTAAGTTAAATCCACAAAACTTTCGTGAGAAATCATAGCTTAACTCTTTTGGAAATTGCCTAGAAGCTAAATTATTTTTTGAACTAACCTAGAATTTTGTTCATAATTCAACAGTTTCTTTAGTAGAACATTTCAGAGCATAATCCTGTAGAAATATCGTTTGATGTATTTCCGGAATGATACATGGAATAATTCTTGAAGGTATTCTCGTGAAAGCCTTAAAACTATCACTGGAGGAAACCCTCGAGGTATCCCAGCAAGAATTCCTTGAAATGCTTGAATAATTCTATGGAGGTATTTCCAGAGAACTCTCAAATATTTTCTAGGAAAAAAATGGAATTCACCTGGAGGAATTTCTGGACATAATCGCTGGAAAGTATTCAAAAAGAAATGTCTAGAGGAATTTAAGAAGGAATTCCAAGATAAATTCATTTTGCATTTCCTACAGAAGTTCCCGAAGGAAACCATGGAAGAATTCCAAAAGAGTCATCCCTAGATGAGTTCACTTCTAGCATGTTAGAACTTATTTGTTCAAATTAAGTCACAATGACTTTTGCGCAACCAAAACCTGCGCTGTAGAACTTATTGTAAAAAATCCTGATGGAATCCCTGAATAAACTCCTGAAGAAAATGCTGTAGGGATTCCTGAAGGAATCCTTGGAAAATGTTCAGGAAACTTCTTGAAGAAATTCCAAGAGAAATTTCCGGAAGAAATACACTATTCGGAAGGAGATCTCCGATTATACTCCTGAAGAAATCCTGAAACAATCGATGAAGGAAACCCTTGAGGCATTCCCGAGGGAATTTCTGAAGGAGTCGCTTGATAACTCTTTGTAAGAATGTCTGAAGGGCTTTCTAAAGGAACACCTTCAAAACATTCTTGGAAAAACTCCTAGAGGAATCGCTTGACCCGAGCAGCAGATAATACAGGGGATGGCCAAAATGTTTGGGATAGGCAACTTTTTTTCTCCCACAAAAAAATTCAACATGCTTTAACTTTTCATAGAGTGCATCAAAAAATCTCAAATTTTGACTGTTTGTCAATCTATTATGTGTGCATCATTGGTACAAATTTGGGCTCGATTGATTAATTTTTCGCGAAGTTAGAACCGTTCGCGTAAAACACTATTTTTTAGACAACTCATTTTTGAGCTGTCATAACTCGAAAACCAGTGAACCAAATTGAATGAATTTTTTAACGTTTATCAACAATATATTGATACTCAATACGACGTTATAAAATGTAATATTTTCTCACGGCGAATTAAGTTATATCGGGTTGAAATTTTTACCCATATAGAGGAAAATAAGTAAAATTAACAATACCACACAAAAATTATTAAATGTGTTTTTCCTTCAATCTAAATAGGCTCTAATATATCTGATTAGAGATAATTTGAGAACAGAAGTGGAAAATCTTTGGATATCAACACTAAAATTTATTCACATTAATGTAAAAAAATTACATTTTTTCGAGAAAAGTCCAAAAAGTGTCAATCCATGATAACTTTTTTCAACGTTTAAAAAGTATCTATATTTTAATAGTTTGTGAAGCATTTACATATTGTTAGTGTACGTTCAAAATTTCATTCAATTCGGTTTACTGGTTTCCGAGATATGACAGCTCAAAAATGCGTTGTCTAAAAAAAGGTGTTTAACCCGAACGGTTCTAACTTTGCGAAAAATTAATCAATCGAGCCCAAATTTGTACCAATGATGCACATATAATAGGTTGACAAACAGTCAAAATTTGAGATTTTTTGATGCGCTCTATGAAAAGTTATAGCATGCTGAACTTTTTTGTGAGAGAAAAAAAAGTTGCCTATCCCAAACATTTTGGCCATCCCCTGTATCAGTAGCATAATAAAATATGTTATGTTGGCATAACAACTGTTTAATTCAATGAGTATTTTTTTTTTGTTATTAACATATCTAATTATGTTATAAACTTATGACAGACAAGCGGTAAAATAACAAAAACCATAACAAAAAATGTTTCCGAATGCTCAATTTAATAACATGTTTTGTTAGATTCAATTACAACTTAATAACAATGAATCTTGTAGTGAATTTGAAAACTTGATATTGTTGTGTTATAGTTAATCACATATTTATACTTTTTCAAAAGTAGAATATTATCAATACTTGGTCTACAAGAAATATATTATTGAAATGTTATTTTTGGATGAATCTCAATAACTTGATCATAACAAAATAAGATTTCCCAACAAAACATGTTATAAAAAACTAATACTTCGATAAGTTAATAATAACAAATAATGATATAAAAACAGGCTATGTGACTCTGTTGTTATGAATTTGATATTCTCCTCTGCTCGGGGAGGAGTACCTGAAAAAAAAATCAATGGATAACTTCTTGAAGGGTTTCTTGGAGTAAAAAAAGAATATCCAGGATATATTCCTGAAAGAATCGCATTACGAATTCCTGAAGGAATTCCTTTGCAGGGGGTATTGAAGAAATTCATGGAATGATTTCTGAACAAATCCGTGGATGAACTCCTAGAAGATTTTTGGTGATAATTCCTGCTTCCAGTATGCTTTTATCTAAAATTGTCATAAAGTATTCCAATTCCAATACCAATCGTAGAAAATTGTTCCCCGAAATCTTCAGATCCTGGAGATATTCTTGGATGCATCCCTGAAAAAGATGATGGAAAGATATCTGAAATTTCTGAAGGAACCCTTGAAATAATCACCGAAGGAATTCCCGGAGCAATCCGTGGAAGAGTTTCCGGAGCAATCCCTGGGAAAATCCTTGGAGAAATCCCAGGAGGGATTTAAGGAGGGGACCGTAGAAAAATCCCTGGAGGAATTCCTGGAGAAATCCCTAGAGGAATTCTTGGAGAAATCTCTGAAGGAATTTTTGAAAGAATAACTGAATTCTTTAAAAAAAAAAATCCTGAAGCAAGGAGGATTTCTTGAAAATCCTTCAAGACATTCCTGGATGAATTCCTGGAGAAATTTCTGGAAGATTCCCTAGAGCAATTCCGGGAGGATTGCCTGAAGAAATTTCTGAATAAATCTTTCGATGAATTCCTAGAGAAATTTCTGGAGTGATATCAGAGGGATCCCAGCAGGAGTTCCTAAAAAAAATTCCTGGAGGAATTCCTGAGGCAATCCCTGGAGTAATCTCTGGGGGAAATCCTGGAGAAACTGCTGGACAAATTCCTGGCGGAATCCTTTGGGAAATTTGAAGAGGAAACCCTGGAGGAATTCCTGAAGATTTCCCTAGAGGAATTTTCTGCAGAAATTCTCGGAGCAATCCCTGGGTGTGCTAGAGAAACTTCTGGAGGAATTCTAGGAAGAATTTCTGAAGCAATTTTTGGATAAATCTCTGGGAGAAGGAGTTTATAAGGGGATTCCTGGAGTTATTCCTGGAGGAATTACTTAAAACATTCCTGAAGATATCCCTGATGGAATTCTTGGAGGAATCTCTGGAGAAGATCTTGGAGATCCCTCCATTCTTGGGAGGGTTTGTGGATAAATTTCGGTAAGAAATCCTGGGGAAATTACCGAAGGAATCTTGGAGAGTTTACTGGAGAAATTCCTGGAGAAACTTCTGGGTGCATTCCTGGAAGAATTCCTTGATCCATTCCTAGAGGGATTTTGGAAGGTATCCCTGGAGGAATTTCTGGGGCAATTTCTCGATACATTCGTGGAGAAATTCTTAAGAGAGTCAATTCCTGAGAAATTCCTGGAGGAATCCGTATAGAAATCTCAATAGAAATCCCTGGAGAAACTCTTGGAGGAACTCTTTGAGGAATACCTGGAGGTATTCCTGGAGGAATCCTGAGCGCAATCCCTGAAGGATTTTCTAAGGGAATTCATGAAGGAATTCCTAGAAGAATGTCTAGAGCAATTCCTGGAAGAATTACTGTAGACATGCCTGTGGGGATTCCTGAAGGAATCTGTAGACAAATTCTTGGAGAAATCTGTGGAGGAATTTCTAGAATATTCACTGGCATTTTAAAGAGGAATCCCTGGAGGAATTCTTTGAGGAACCCCTGAAGATATTTCTGAAGTAAGGCCTGTAGAATTTCGGGAGGAATCTCTAGAAGAACTTCTAAAAGAATCTCTATTGGAATTCTTGAAGGAATTTTCAGAGGAATCCCTGCCAAAATTCCCTATAGAATTCATGGGAGAATTCTTAAATTTGCGGAGGAATTCCAAGACTAATTCTTGGAGGAATCCCTGGAGAAATTTCTGGAGATATCCCAGCAAGAATTCATGAGGGAATTCCAAGAGAAGTTTCCGAAGAATTCCCAGGAGGAGGAACTGAAAAAATCACAGAAGGAATTCTCGGAGAAACCCTGATGGAATCCTTAGAAGAGCTCGCGAAGGAACTCCTGTAGATATCCCTATAGCAGCTCCTTAAGGAATCCCTGGAGGAATTCTCTAGTCTAGTCTAGTCTAGTCTACACATACACAGCCATTCATTGAAAGAATCCTGGAAAATGATAGAATCGACTTATTCTATCATTTTTCTTGTCATTATTAATGTTTGGAGCACATCGGAGATGTATTTCAAACATTAAAGCGGCCAGGCCTACTGTGCAGCGTTGTTGATTTTTTCAAGCCATAGAACGGGGACATCTCGTACCAACCGTTCGGCACACATAGTTTGAGTTATAAATATTTGATATTCGTTGGGAGTGACTTTGCTAAGAGGGTTAGTGTACACTCCATGAGTTCTCCTGGGAAGGGACACAGGTATTTCCCCCTTGTGCCCTGGCTAATGTAAGCCTAGGTTTAAGCGCCATTACTCGCCCTCTGAAACGAAACAAAACTAAAGCTTATCCCCAACAAATAATGCAAGGAAACAATGCTCAGGGAAGTTTTTGCATTAAGTATGTTTTGAGTTATTTAATATGATACGATCTCACCAAATCCATCCTCACGTCCACTCGATTGATGTTATCTGCTTTCAATGATCAGCAATTTGTTAAATTTCTACTGCTTCGTGATTGAGCACCGTCACTAATAAACCCTTTTCACAATAAAATAATATATCACAGCAGGCCGTATGTGTTTGACGACAACTGTCGAAACGCTTCTAGTGCGTTGGCACCCATTAGCCAAAGTAAAAAATGCAGTACCTCGAATGAGCTACGTAAATTTTCACCATTTTTATTGCATAAGCACCATTACACCATACTCTTAACCCCACTACACTACTCCTCAGCGCAATAAAAACGATTTCGGAAGCATTTTGACGCACCTATTCTTCCAGGTTCTTCACTCACTATTAACTCTTTCTTCATGCACAACTTTTTTGAACCGACGAACTGCAAGCAACGTTTAAAACTCACTAGAACCACACTTAAACCAATGTGCAATTCGAAATACGTAATAAAATTTTCCAGATTGCAGTTATTCCATCAGCCGAAATTTGAAAAATTGACGGACAGCGCGAGAAAACACGAGGAGCGAAAAATTTTGCGACCGTCTCGAGCGCAGCACACTACGATCGTCAGGAATCCCTGGAGGAATTCCTGAACAAACTTCAGGTGGAATCCCGGAAGCAATCCCAGGTGGAATTCCTAAGGGAATCTCGAAGCAGTCATGGAGGAAGTTATGGAGTAATTATTCCTGGTGCAGTTCTTGAATGAATTCCAAGAGGAACTCCTAAAGAAGTCCCAGCAAGAGTTCCTAGGGGAATCCTTGGAGGAATTTGTTAAAATAATACGTGATGTAGTTTTTGAAAAAGAAAAATACAGAAGGAATTCTCGTGTGAATCTCTGGAGGAATTCTTGTATGCAAGTGAGAGTGTGCTGATTTATGACTTGATGACGGCACGGTGGAACCCCTCCAGGAGGACCTTTTAGGATTCAACAGGAATCTCAAAAAAATTGTTTAAGGATTCCTCTAGGAGTTTCTTGAGGAATTCCCAGGGACTTCTTGATGAGAATCTTGCGGAAGTTCATTCAGAATGCCTTCAGAAGTTCCCTCTGGGGTTCTTTCAGGAGTTTCTTCTCAGATTCATAAAGAGGTCTCCTCTGGAATTCCTCCAAGAGTTCTAACCAGATTCCCTGGTAAGAGGTTAATTCAGAAGTTCCTGTTTGTTTTTGAAAATACCTCCTGAATTTTCTCTAAAAAATATTCTGAGATCCCTCTAGGATTACCCCAGCATTTTTCCTGAATTATTTCAATGGTTTCTCCAATATTTTTTTTATAGAATCCCTCTAGGATTAACTTCTGTGATTCCTCAGGGAGCTATGTCTGAGATTCATATTGGGGTTCCTTCTGATGTTCGCTCTGAGGTCCTTCCAGAATTCCTTCTGAGACTTCAAGGGATTTCTCATGGAGATCCGAAAATTTTCCAGAAATTCCATCCGAGATTTTCCTAATAGCTTCTGAGGTAAACCAGAAGGAACTTGCTGGAGTATTTCCTCAAGAAAATTCTGTAGGAACATCATGGGGAATTCTATAAACAAAATCTTCAGGAGGAATTTCTCAAAATATTCCATTATGAACTCCTGAAGGATTTCGATTAGAAACATCTGAAAGAATTGTAGAATGGACTTCTAGAGGAATTCCAGAAGGATCTGTAGGAATTCCAAACGGAACTCTGGAAGGAAACCAGAAAAAAGTTCCTAGATGAATCCTGGAAGCAATTTTTGAAATAGTTCCAGAAGAACTTCCCGGCATAAATTTCAAGAGGAATCCCGGAAAAAGTTTCTGAAGAAATCCATGAAGCAGTTCCTGAAGAAATTCCAGAAGCAATTTCTGGAAGAAGCCCAGGAAAAATTCCCGCAGGTATCCCTGATGGAAATTTTGAAGGGTCCTGGAAGATGTTCCAGGAGGAATTCCGGAAGACGTTCCCGGTGGAATTGCTGTAGGAATCCCGAAAGGAGTTGTTGAAGCAATCTCAGAAGTAGTTCCTGAAAGAGTCTCGGAAACAGTTTCAAGAAAAATCCCGAAGAAGTTTTTGAGGAATACTGAAAAAAGTTTTTGTGGGGTTTCCAGAAGGATCTCATAAATAATTCCTGAAGAAATCCCACAAGAAACTCCGGGACAAATCTTGCTTGGAATTCCTGGAAGGAATCCCTGACAACAATTTGGAAGGAGTTTCTGAAGCAATCTCGGAACGACCCCTGAGAGACTCGTAGAGGAATCTCGAAAGAAATTTCGGGTAAAGTTTCTTAAAGTCCCAAGAATACCTTCTGGAAGTAAAAAGATGATGAAAAAATCTAGGATGGAACTCCTGGAGGATGAAGGAATCCAGGAATTCCCGAAGCAATCTCAACAGGTATTCTTTAGGAAATCCCAGAAAAAAATCTTTGGAAGAAACTCGAGAGTACTTCCTGGAGGAATCCTGGCAATAGCTCTTAAAGGAATTACAAACCAAATTTCTTTAGGAATCTCAGAAGAAATTCTTGGAAGTTGGAAGAATTGCAGAGAATCATCACGAACTCTCTGAGAAACCTACATAAAATTCCTGAAGGAGTCCTGAAACAAATTTGTGTAGAAACCGTGAAGGATTTCTCGGAGGGATCCCGGATAGAATTTCTGTGGAATACCAGAAGGACCTCCAGGAGGGGTGACACTGTGCCGTCATCAAGTCATAAATCAGCACATATTCCCACGCTCGCGAACCCCATATTTTGAATTAAACCAAACCACCGAAGGCCATACACGCTTTTTCGATTCTGAACTCAATGTGAGGTATCCAGGAAACTTTAGAATCAAGAATAACTCCAACGTACTTAACCTGTTCAGTCACATAGCTTTCAGAGAGACGCTAAACTTGAACGCCATTGCGGTTTCGCCTTTTCATGAATATGTGCTTGTAGTTCATCGATTGGTTTTCGGCGAGAAATAATTAAAAACTTATTTGCCAGACTGTCCGGACGTTTCGGTCGATTTTACTGGCCTTCGACCATCTTCTGCGGACTAATCTTCCAGCCGTCTCTTCACTATCAGACGGCCATAACAAAGTCTGAAATCGCTGATTTTAGCGTTACGTAATTTGTGTACCATGCCTTACCAAGCAAATATTTTGAAAATTAGACTTTTTTGAGAAAATCGTTATTTATTGCTCCTCTGCAGTATTCCAGCATGAAATCCGCGAACAACACCAATTATCTCCAAAAATAATAACTCTATGCATTATACATACACCTAATCCCATTCCCAGCCACACATTCACGTGCACTTCTAACTGATGACGGTCATGATTATCACCATCAGCATCATCATCCCTGACATGAATGCTCCGAAAGGGCGATGTCACCTCATCCGTCGCCGCTGCAGATAGGTGCAATTTGGCGACCTTACATCACATGTGATCATACAAAGTACCCATATAGGAGAATAAAGAAGGAAAATCCATCCAGGAAAACATATTACCCTTATGGGAATATCCAGCGCCCAACAGCATCCAGCGCTCGCCGCCTCATGTATGTAACTCAGGTCTTCAGGTGCCAACGTTTACCTTACCGATTTACATAATCGTGTCACGTTCTTGTTTGTGCACCCTTCATGGCGGATGGTACCTTCCACACCATCATCAGGGATGCAGTGTTCTGGAAATAATTCTAGAATTTCGCGGATGATTTGGAGGAACTCAGGGAGGGGGGTGGTAGTACAAGGGTAGGGGACCAAGTTCAAATATCTAGCCCTGGTAGAAAACGGGAACAACTATTTATCACACGAGACGGGAATGGAAATTTCCGGGAACAAAGAAACTCCCCTCCCTACAGGAAGACATTATGGGGGATGGATAATGTTTGCAATTGTAAATAGCTCTTCGCCGAAACGGCGTTATTGCAGCGAACGTCTACAGAGGATTAGATGGTGACCTTATGTTCTTGTTAAAAGCATATGGCGGTTGTGAATGTAGCTCTATGTTGATTCGAAATTGTTGAAAGATTATCAGTACTTGCGTAACGAAAAAAGAGGGGTATTCCAAATGAATCAAATCAGTCGATTTCATCCTTTCGTAATTATGCAAAGAACCCAAGCAAGGTCAATGTTATCCTACTGCTTCGCAACTGAAATATTTGCGTTCTGAAAGCGCTCCGAACCAATCAACCGCCAGTAATCTAACACTTGGCAGCCCTGGTTTGATTGACAATTTACCCCTCGAACCAAGTACGGCATTAACACCACCAAAGCTGAAATGTAATTGCATCCAACGAGCAAACAACGTAACGACTCCCCCTCTCCTTCTCACCCACACCCCTCCACATTTTCTCCAACGCGACGGACGGTTTCAATTCGATCCAATCAAGCCGCCATCCATCACACAAAAGCTCCCATTACGCAAGGTATCGGTTCGCGCGCGCCCGCTCGAGATTCCCTGAACCGCCATCAAATGGATGAACCGGAATTCGATTGACCTCGACCGTTTCATCGTCGTCGTCCTTTGCAAATTATCACCATAATTGGTGCCAAGCGGTGGTGGCGGGCATCGGTAGCACCGGTAAGCGCCAAACTAACTTCGCTCAATTATTCACCCGTAATCTATCCTGGTGCTGTTATTGCTGATGCTGCCCGACTGCTTCCGGGCGATTCGACCTTGTCATAATCGTGGCTCACAATGCGGTTTGAAGGAGTTCGGGGTAAAATGTTTTCTCAAGTCTAGGAAATTGATTGCGATTAAGAATCAACGGAAATGTAGAATTAGCATTAAGTTAAAATACACGTTAATATAAACAAAAAAAATCAACGTGATTATGCGGGAATCTAACCTACGTCTTTGACTGCACTAGATGTGCTACTTAGCTACTAAGCTACTAAGCCCCGTGGAAACATTAAACGCCTGTAGGCGAACTCCAGTGGTTTCATCAAGGTTACTCCTAGTTACTCACTGAGTAACCTGCTCTTGAGATGAAAAACCCTAATTAACCCACCTTGCAGAAGAGGCGCCTTTCTCGTGCCTTCGAAACCCCATTAAAAAAAAAAACTCAAGTGTCGTATTCTGGATTCCCCATATCAAATATACCCATAAGGCAAGGTTTTAGAACCTGAACCACCATTAAGCAGCCACCATCTTGAATTTAGAGCCGCCATCTTGGATTTTATACCATCATCTTGGATATTTTGTTCGCCATTTTTGGACGCCGGACATCTTTCCCATACCAAATATACCCATATTGCATGGTTTTAGAGCCTAAAACACCAATAAACAGCCACCATTTTGAATGTGGAGCTGCCATTTTGGTATTATAACGCTATCTTGTATATTCTGATCGTATTTTTGAACTCTGGGCACCTTCTCCATACCAAATATACCCATATTGCAAGGTTTTAGAACCTAAAACACCATTAAACAGCTACCATCTTAAATTTAGAGCCGCCATCTTGGATTGTATACCGCCACACGGAGTCAAAATTTCGATTATTATCGAACTTTCATGTACCTCGAATCTTTCTTCAAGGAATGTTAGAATTTCGGCTATTATGTATAAAATCAAAATTTGAAAATATTCTATCGGCGAAAATTTGAGTTAGCTGAGTTTTTGGCTATTTTCCATACTAAAATTTGATAATTACTATTATGAATATACAGCCCAAATACTAATCATTTTCGAAGAAAAATCCGAGGTACATGAATGTTCGATAATAATCAAAATTTTGACACCGTGCGCCATCTAGGATATTTTGTCGTCATTTTTGGACGCCGGATATCTTCCCCATACCTAATATACCCATATTGCACGGTTTTAGAGCCTAAAACACCATTAAACAGCCGCCATCTTAAATTCGGAGCCGTCATTTTGAATATTAGACTTCAATCTTAAGACGAAATTGGATCCATTTCCTCACTCTTTGGTTTTTGATTTTTTATAAAATTACAATATTTTCAAAACCGGTTTTCGTGCACATGTAGAGTATGGATCAAGGTATCTCCTGAATATTTTCCTGATGGAAAATGTTTTTAGTTTTTGCACAAACCATTTTTAAACAAAATTTCACAAAAAAATGGTTTCTGCAAAAACGAGAAACATTTTCCACCTGGAAAAAAATCAGGAGATACCTTGATCCATACTCTACATGTGCACGAAAACTGATTTCGAAAACATTGTGTCGTTATTAAATGAAAAATCAAAAACCAAAAAAATGAAGAAATGCTTCCAGTTTCGCCTTAAATGTTGGGCTGACATCGCGGAATTTGTGATCTCCAGTATTGATTTCAGCACAGACTTCGTCAACCAAGCTTAGGGTTTCAAAAATATCGCAATTTGATGAGTCGCATGATAGGGCTTGGTTCAGTTTTATATACGGCCAGTTCTACCGGTGCTGGTCCGGATCACTTAAATGACCATAACTCCGGAACGCCTTGACCAATCTGAACCATTTCCAACAGCAAACAATGAGGTAAAATTCCGGTTCGATTCGAGCTATCATCCGAAAAATCGGCCAATTGGAAGTGCCTAAGAAGTGAGTGAACTTATTTTGCGCACAGACATACATACATACACACATACAGACCTCATCTCAAATCATCGAACTGAGTCGATTGGTATATGCGACTTGATCCTCCGAGCCTTTTTTCGAAAAATCTTGTTTTGAGTGAACATATAGCCTTATCAGTACACCGAGTGTACCAGAAAGGCAAAAAAGTGTGAGTGCCTTTGCAAACACAAGAAAAAAAAAAATGTAATTTTTGTGTTTGTTTTTTTTTTCAATTTTTACGTGCAAATGGGAAATTGTCTCACATTTCCAACAATATCTCATTGTTGAGATCGATGCTCATCTAAATTTGTTATACTATTCTTAAACCTCAGACTATCAGCTCTCTACTGGAAACACTTGCAATTAGAAGGCACAGAATGTTGCTAATTGACAAGTTCAGAGATGAAATTTGTGAAAAAAAAATCTCGTTCTGGTGGGATTCGAGCCCACGACTCCGTATTCGCTAGACCGGCGCTTCAACCAACTAAGCAAAAGCACAAGTAACGATTATGCGGAATAGAAAGCCAAACTGACTCTGAAGCCACACCATGAACTTCCCTCCGCAAACCCATCTCTCTTTTCGGCTTAGATGTCAATCTACAACACACTCGCGTTTCAATTTCATGTTGAGGTTTGAATGTAGTGTTTGGGAACACAGCAAAAATCGCGATTAAATGATAAAAATTCAAATCACAACAGCTACCAAATCCAAGATGGCTGCCAAGAGCATTTTATCTCCATATGAAAGGGCTACACCAGTGCTGAAAATTTAATTTCATCATATCTAAATTCAACCACCTACAGCTCATTTTAGAAGCTGAACCTGAGAATATGGTATTTGAAAAACTTGTGCGACAAGACCGGTTCAGCAAGAAAGTCACGGAAAACCTACTATTTTTCGAATAGTTAAAATAAATGTCACGGAATACCTTTGAAAAATGCCAAATGATATTCACCGTTAATATCATTGGCATTTTTCGAAGGTTGTCCGTGACATTTACCTTAAGTATTCGAAAAATAGCGGTGTTTCCGTGACTTTCTTGCAGAACTGGTCTAGCCGCACAAGTTTTTCATATACCATATTCTCAGATTCAGCTCTGAAATGAGCTGTAGGTGATTGAATTGAGATATGACGAAATGAATTTTTCAGCACTGGGCTACACACTTTCTTTATAGTCTGTATAGAAATGTGAAGTTTTTTACATGCTACAGCAAGTACTTTTGATGAAAACCTGTCATTTTTGTCACCTTGTCAGCAAGGCGTCTATTATTTTTTTGCAATTTCTCATCGTAATAGGCTGTTTTACCTCATGCAAATCTGACAGGAAAAGGCCTACTTTCCTGCACCAAATTAACAGTGCTGTAATGATTCATTACAGCACTGATTTGCGTTGCGTAATGAATCATTACAGCACTGTTTTCAGTTTTGATCAACTTCTTGATGCTTTCTGGATGCATTTTTGAAAAATTGTGACAACTGCACAGTATAACCTGCTATGATCAGATTTTCTTAACCGTAGTGTGGCCAGCAAAAAAAAACACCCGTAGAAGGCCGGCAGGGTACCCGGGTACCCACGAAATGGAAATGATCATATCTCAGCGATTTTTCCACCGATTTTAAAAGTTTTTGCCTCATTCAACTCAGAAACTCATTATCTATCGAGATCGTATTTGGTTGGACCGGTCCGATCACCATAGGTACCAGAAAATCCGGATTTCCGGATCCGTGTTTTTATACAATACAATATACGGGATTTTCGGTAGGTTAGTAGCAATTTCGGTACCAAGCATCGTAAAATTGCTTTGGCATATTGTATCTGACCGGCCTGGAAACATAAAACGTGTTGACTTTGAAACTGTGATTTCGGAACACGCTTCCCGTGAGGCCATGGTTGATCATAAACACTTTAAGGTATCCTAGCCTTAACAATGTGGGTTTCAATATGGTATAAGGACATGCTCCCAAAAATATGGATTTTCCGAAAACCACGGTGATTAGATCGGTCTAACCAAATATTTTCCCGATAGATGATGAGTTTCTGAATTGAATGAGCTAAAAATTTCCAAAATCGATGAAAAATTGACGGAGATATAAGTGTGAAACATGGCTATGAGCATCAGTATGCAGTTTGATGAAAAATTTTGTTCAAGCAGTAATTTATGAACTTGCAAAAAACGTTGTACGCAACTCGGTGCAGAACTCGATTTTTACAACACTCGTCGTAATTATCCAACTCGGCAAGCCTCGTTGGATAAATGTACGACTCGTGCTGTAAAAATCATCATTCTGCACCTTGTTGCGTAAACTACTATTACCATACTAAAAGGTGTCAATCACTTCATTATTTTTTATCATGATCTAGCGACTTCATATAAATGGCGACCTGGTTTCTCTGAGAATTGTCGATAGATGGCTTCAGAAATTTCTTCAGGAATCCTTTAGTAATTTTTTTAAAAATTATTTGAGAGGTTCAGAAACTCATCAAGGGATTCTTTTAGGGAATCATCCAAATAATTCTTCAGAATTTAAATTAAAAACCTTCTGCTAGGAATGCTAGGAATTATTTCAGGGATTCAGTTTTTCTTTACTTGTCATAGATATTACCACAGAAGTTTATTGAAAAATTCCTTCATGAAATCTTTTTTTGAATTCCTTCCAAAGTCGCTTCATGTCTTTCTTTAAAAAATCATCCTGGAATTCCGTTTGGAAAGACTTCTTTGAATTCCTTTTAAAGGTATTTTCAGAACGTCTTCTATGGGTTGCTTTAGGAATTCCTCTAGAATTCGAGGTGAACTAGCCTTGGGCTGAAAGCCTCGTAAATAAATCTAACAATAATATTAATAAATTCATCTAGAGGATTCTCCAGATTTTTTTTCAAAGAATTTTTATAAAAAACATCCATTGGTTTTTTCAGAAATCGCTCCATAGATTCTCCACAAATCCATATGATAATTCTTAAAGGAAAACATCTACGGATTTTTATCAAAAGTTAAGGATTGCACCAGAAATGTCTTCAAGAATTTCTTTAGAAAGTCTTCCACAGAATCTTTCGGAAATTCTTCCAAAGTTTCCTTCAGAAATTTTACCAGGAATTCCTAAAGATATTTTTCCAGTGCTTCCTTCAGATATTTTCTCAACAATTTCCCCAGACACTTCTAAGAATTGTTTGAGGTGGTTTTCGATGGGTTCTTTCTAAAACTTCGTGATGGGTTACTTTTGAAATTTTTGATGGGATTTGTTTAAAAAATCCTTTTCAAATTTCTTCCAAGGAAACCTTAAGATTGTTCTACAAAGATTCCTATTGAAATTCCCTCTCGTATTCGTACTGAAACTCCTTTATGGATGCCTTTAAATGTACCTCAAGAGCCTGCTTCAGATTTGTAAGGGTTTCTTTGGGAATTTTAGTAAGATAAATTTTTCTATGAAGCTTTTAAAAAAAGTCTCTTGTTTGTTTTAAATCTACTAGATTTTTTTTTCAAGAGTTCCTCCAAGAAGTTTCTTGAAAAATTCTTCTAGGATTCAAATATTTTTCCAGCGATTTTTTCGGAAGTTCTTTAAAAGTTGTACAGAAAAAAAAATTCTGGCAGAATTCTTAAAAGAATCCTTAAAGGAAATTTCCAAAAGAGCTTTTTAGAAAAAAATCTGGAGGAATTCTCAAACAAAAAAAATCTGATACCTGATACCTGAAGATATTCCTGAAATTCCTGAATGAATACATGGAAGTTGACTCAAAAAAACGCCTAAAAATATCTCTTAAATTCCTGAAAAAAAAAGAAAAAAATCGTTGAGAACTCAGAAAGCGGTCCCAAGAAAAATTTACAGGAGAAGCTTTTGGAAGGATTCCTATAAAAAATGTGAAGGAATTTCTGAAGAATGGTTGCTGAAAGAATTAAAAAAAAGAATGCATAGAAGAGTTTCTTATAGAAGTTCTGAAATACACAAAAATCCCTTTGAAAGAATATCTGAAAGAACTATAAAATCTTTGAAGGAATTCCTTAAGCATCATGAAAGAATTCCTGGAGAAAGGTTTCATAAATCCTACTCAATCACAGTGTGCCGAAGCCACTTTTTCCTAGAGATTTGCATATAATTCTTTTTAAGAACATCCTTATAAAATCTTGATGAAATTTTTTACAAAGTGGTTTCCTGAATCCCTTTACAAAATCTTCCTAGAATTCTTTTTGGAAAGTTTAAAGTTTTTTCTGGAATATTTTCCATGGATTGCTTCAGAAATTCATCTGGAGTATACTCTTTAGAACTTTCAAAGAATTTCTGTAAAAAAACTACAGTGAATAGACAAAATGATCGGAACAGGCAAAAATTTAACTTTTCAAAAAACGGTGCCGGGCATTTTTTTTATTATCGTACAAATTGGGCCGAAATGTCTCAGATTTTCATGAAACTTTTTCCACAGGCAGGGCTCATGGATATATGAACAAAAAAAATTGAGAAAAATTCAAGGTCGCCTATTTTCCCGGAAAGCTCAGGTGGAAATTTTCGGTTTTCCCCTGACACTACTTACTTTGAAAAACCATAACTCAAGAACGAAGCATCGTAGAAACAAAGTTTTTTTTTTTGGAAAATGAAAGCAATTTTCTCAGGAATCCAAAAAATATGAACTGGAAAAGTTTTCCACAAAATTTTCCACGGTTGAGAAAATTCGTAAAGAAAAGCTAGAAAAACTATGCCCGAACTCATGCAAAACTTTCAAAAAAATGTTTTCGAGGAGGTGATTTTATGAGCTTTAATCACCAAAATTTTTGGAATGCACTTTTTTTCGTTTTTGAGTTATGGCCAATTTTGTTGAAAAATGCCCAAATGTGCCATAAAAGCCTTTTCTTTGAAAAATCATAACTCAAGAACGAAGCATGGTAGAAACAAAGTTTTTTAATGAAAACGAAAGCAAATTTTCTCAGAAATTAAAAAAAAATATGAAAAGGAAAAAGTTTCCACAAAATTTTCCACCGTCGAGTAAATTCATAAAGAAATGCCGGAAAAACTATGTCCAAACTCGCTGAAAATTAAAAAAAAAATATTTTTGAGAAGGTTATTTCAAAAGCTTTGATATCTGAAACTTCTAAAATGTACTTTTTTTCGTTACTGAGTTATGGCCAGTTTTGTTAAAATGACCATGTAAGCCTATATTATATGGTAATTTTTCACTTAATTCCCCATAACTCAGAAACGAAAATTAAGTGCATTCCAAAAATTTCAGCAATAAAAGCTTATGAAATTACCGTCTCAAGAATATTTTTTTTAAATTTTCCACGAGTTCGGACATATTTTTTTCCGGTTTTTCTTTATGAATTTTCTCAACGGTGGAAAATTTTGTGAAAAACTTTTTCCACTTTATATTTTTTTTGAATTCTTGAAAAAATTGCTTTCGTTTTCATTGAAAAACTTTGTTTCTGCGATGCTTCGTTCTTGAGTTATGAATTTTCAAAGAAAAGGCTTTTGTGGCACATTTGGACATTTTTCAACAAAATTGGACATAACTCAAAAATGAAAAATAAGTGCATTCCAAAAATTTCAGCGATTGAAGCTTATAAAATAACCTTCACAAAAATATTATTTCGAAAATTTTCCATGAGTTCGGGCATAGCTTTTCCGGCTTTTCTATACGGTAATAAGAAAAAAATCCCCAGCTGTAACTTTTTAAAAAGTGCATCAAAAATATAAAATTTAGACTGGAAGTTTATCATTATTAACTTTCAGTTCTGATGCACTTTTCAAAAAGTTACAGCTATTTCAACATTTTTTGAAAAGTGAAATTTTTGCCTTTCCCGATCATTTTGTCTCTCCCCCTTTGTTGACTTCCTCAAAAAATGCTACATAGATTCTTGCACAAATCCGTATAATAATTCTCCAAGGAAAACATTCAATTATTTCTTCAGAAATGCTTTTCAGATTTTTTCAGAAAATCTAAAATTCAGGATTGCACCTGAAATGTCTCCAATAACTTCTTCAGAAAATCTTAAACAGACTTCTCTAGGGATTCTCCCAAAGTTTCCTTCAGATATTCTTCCAGGGATTCCATAAGAAATTTCTCAAAGGATTCCTTTAGATATTCCCTTAAGAATTTTCAAGAATTCTTTGAGGAGGATTTCTATGCGTTTCTTCTGAAACTTCATGAGGGGTTACTTCAGATCAGCGATGCCAGATGGTTTCTGTATCACTCGTTCAAAAATCTGTATCCCATACAAAATTTGGGTAAAAAATCTGTATTCCATACAAATGAAAAATCTGTATTTCATATAAACGCAATCTGTACAGATGCTTAAAAATCTGTATAATACAGATAAATCTGTATATATGGCATCCCTGCTTCAGATATTCTTCTTTGGATTCGTTTTTTTTTCAAATTTCTCTCAAGGAAACCTTGAGATTTTACTACAGGGATTCCGTCAGAAATCCCTCCTTGTATTTTTACTGAATTTTTTTCATGAATGCCTACAAATTTATCCCAAGAGACTTCTTCAGACATTCAGGAGTTTTAGCAAGGGATTACTAGTTCTTCCATGCAGCTTTTCACAAATTTCTTTTTTTAAATCCACTAGACATTGCTTTGGAAATTGAAGAGTTCCTTCAAGAATTCCTTGAGAAATTCTTTAGGATTCAGGTATTTCACCGGCGATTTTTTTTCGGAACTTCTCAAGAGGTTTTGCAAAGAATACTGGTAGAATTTTTGATAGGATTCGTTAGGAATTTCCAAAAAAGAAAAAAAATCTACAGGAAAGTAAAAGCTCCTGGTGTTACCTTATAAGTGTTTTAACATTTTCTGGAGGAATTCCAGGACAAAATTTTCTGAAGTTATCCCTGCCGATGTCCTGGATGATTACCTGGAAGATTACTTGAAGAAACTCCTGAAAATACCAGCTAAATTCCTAAAAAATCAACTCATGTAAAATCTTTGCAAGTAGTTTCAAGCAAAAGTTGCGCGAGAAACTTCGGGAGGAATTCCAGTAAAATTCATGAATGAATTTCTGAAAGAGAGTTTCTGAAGGTATCTCTGGAAGAACTGGAGGAACCCTTAGAAGATTTTCTTCATCAAGTTCTGAAAATATTAATACACAAAACACACAGTATGTCTGAAGAAATTTTTGAAATAAATCCTGCAGAAAAAAAAAACAGAATAACTTTTTATGAATCTTCGAAAGAACACCTGGAAGAACTAGAAAATCTATGGAATAATTCTTCGGAAAAAAATCTGAAACAATATCTGGATAAAGGTCTTTAAAAAAACCTAACCCGTCCCTAGGTGTGACAAAGCCTCTGGAGAAATTCCAACTGATATTTTTAAGAAGGGCCCATGAAAAAAACATCAGAACTTCTTAAGAAAAATCCTTGGAATTTCTCAAAGAATCACCGAATCTTTGTATAAAAGTTTTCCAGGAATTGCATCTTTTGGAAAACTGTTTGAAGAAAATTCCGAAGAAAACCTCCTAGAGAATATTATGATAAAATTCGTGGAAAAACTCCTTCAAAAATATTTCAAAAATATTTGAAGAAAAAGGTGAACAAACATATGAATGAGCGTATGTTCTTGCAATCAGTGAAGAATCCTAGTAGAAACCCCTGAGAAATTTCTGATGAAGCCCGAAGACTAGTTTTAAAATGAATGAAGATGGAATAAATACATTTTTGAAGTAATTCTCGGAGACATCTTTTTAAGAGTTCTTGCTGAACTCGTTAAAGGAATCCATAAAAGAATACCCCATTTGAGGTAATTACATAAAAATCGTGAAGAATAATTCTTAATTAGGCACAATATTGAAGCCATTTCCATGGGGGTGTACCAATATAGGGGGTACTTGAAATTTGGAAATCATGAGGACCAGCACTGATTTTACCATGACAGCACTGGCGAACTCAATCTAATTTTGGATGGATGATCTCATACACTAAACGTTTAGAATTACTCAGCATATCTCGGTAAGTGTAGAATTAGCTAATTGTTAATATACACATAAATAAAAACAAAAAAAAAAGCATATCTCGGAATCCTTAGGATGCACGATCTTTCCGACCAAGATATTCTCAAAATTTTGAGGTATTCTCAGTTATTCTTAACTTTTGGTGAGTCCCCACAGTAGAATAACTAGCCACATTATGGGAAGTGCGAATCTTTTGAAACATGGAATGTTTCAGGAATCCTTTGAGTTTGTGTTGCTCAATTGCCTCTTAATTTCTTATTGCCAAAGTTACACTTATCTGAATCATTTCATTAAAACGCATCATTTCATACCTATTCCCCCTCCCCACTGTCTCGTGGGATAACAGTGATCAGCGTCGAAGGCGAAGGTATGCTGATGCCAAGGCAAACAGATGGACCATGTATCAAGGAATGATTTCCACCCGAGAGCGCTCCGGTTTAAGCCCGTCGTCGTCCTGATCGTTAATCAGCATATGCGAATTCTGAGCAAAACATATTTACATGCAGATTATCAAAAACATGTTTCACGCGGCGGCAATCGACCCGGGCAAGCAGCTCAATTGGGTTGGACGTCCCGGCCGCCGAGCTGGGACAAGAGACAGGACGTGTCTATGAATATTTACGAGTGCTTATGTTCGGATGTGTTATCGAACGTTGCGTTATGATGCTGCTTGTTCAAGGTTGGGGTGGTGCCCGATACTACTGTAATGAGGTGAAATAGGATTGAAAATTGATCGATTTGAATGTTATTGGTGATTGAAGCTGGATGGGGCACCGTAAAACAGATAAAATATGTCCACAGAGTAAATCTTCCATCTGTATTTTGAGTGTAAACACTGATAACCGAGGATTCCCTAATTAAGTAGCTAGAGGTTCGGATATAGCAGATGCAGTAAACGCACGGGTGAATAACGGATTCAATTCCCGGTACGTACAGCAACTTTTCGTAAAGGAAATATCCTTGACTTCCTTGGGCAGTGTCCGTGCCTGCCACATGATATACAAAATGGTCATTGGCAGAGGAAGCTCTCGGTTAACAACTGTGAAAGTGTTCACAGACCAATTAGCTGAGAAGCACGATTTGTCTCAGTCGGGATGTAACGCCAAGAAGAAGAAGAAGTAGAAGAGGATTCAAACTCGTACTATGCTTATTACTGAGAAAGTTTTTTTTCAATAAAAATATGTAGTTCAGTTCCTGAAAAAATACCATTTCAATTTTTTGAAACTTGACACTTTATCAATCAAGTTCACAACATCAAACTAATGAAATTTTTAGCACTCAAGCAGGGATAAAGCTCGCACGTTCTTACGTTACATTATTCTAAAACCACAAAGCCCTCCACTAGATTCACCTGAAAGCCAGAAGTCGATCTCCCTCCAAATGCACTTCACCTCACTTCAAACGATTCAAATCGTGAAAAGCGTAAACGCTTCTACCGTACGTCACCTCGCATGCTTGGACTTCCATTGACGGACCACCATCAGAAGGAACCTTACTCCGGTCGGACAAACAACCAGAACAGGAAACACAGTGTAAACTCGATCCGAACGAAGTTAGACTTGAATAATTTATTCCCTTCGGTACCTGGTGGAGTCCCTTATGACCATACACCACCGCACCGCTAGGCAGCAGAGCCAACAACACAGAACGCCCTCCAGTGCACAGTGCTCGAAATGAGGTTTACCGCCATTACTTCTTGGAAGAACGTAATGTGCTTGAGCCGCCGCCTTAGTTCCTTAACATATGTGCCAGGAGGCCTCATCATCAGGCCGACCTCCGCCGACCTTACAAACAGAATGGAAGAAGCAAATTCTGCTGATTGGCAAATAAGCATCAGGGAGGGAGCGAACGAAGGTGGTGGTTGAGTTTGGAATTCCAGTAAGTAATGGCGGCTTCAAATCGGAATGGATGTGCCGAAGGAAATGGCTTTTGCGATTACGGCATTCGTTACCGACGCCTCTCACCCCGGCGCCACGCTTCCACGCCGGTGCGCCACATGGGACTCGGTCTGAGCGAGTTATGTAAGATTAGCAGGAGAACACAAGGGATCGATATCTGTGGTGGGTCGAGGCAGGGGAAATTTCTGGGATTATAAACGCTGATACCCATTGTCACAAGTCTTAGCGTTCTCCCACGTGAATAGACGGGACAATGACTTACCAAGACATATTGAAGGTTGGCCTGACATACTGAATATTAAACAAGCAATTCTGTAACTAAACCGCTCGTTAAATTTCCCAAAAAGTTCGCGCTATCGAATGAAATCAGAAATTACCAGACGTTTGGACCTTTCAAAGAGTTTTTTTTTCTTTTTTGTTTTATGCTCAAAAACCTTATCCTGCATGAACTGCAGGAGTGACGGGAACGATTCGCGATCGATTCAGGAACTTTCCTTGACTTCCTTGGAGATAGAATTGTTTCGTGCCTGCCACACGAAATAAACATGCAAAATGGTTATTGGAAGAAGAAGCTGAGATTTTGTCCCAGTTGATTTATGAATAAAATTTTAAGTAAAAAGAAAATCGGGTTAAATACTGTTCCTTTTAATTCCACTAAGAATTTGCATCCTTAGACAGATACGTATTTCGACCTCAACTGTAAGGTCGGCTTCAGTGTCTTGTACTCAGTCGAGTGAAGTACAAGACACTGAAGACGACCTTACAGTTGAGGTCGAAATACGTATCTGTCAAAGGATGCAAATTCTTAGTGCCTTGTACTTAACTCGAAGTACTCGATTTTCTTTTTACTTACAATTCCACTAACATGCCCTGGTTCATCATCAGAGTAAAATTTTGAAAATAAAAAGTCATTTGTGGATTTCTCTTCTGTACCTCGCGGAATACACTGCTTGGCTTTTCGTAGTAAATTATTCTACAGATAGTCAAGTTAAACAATTAAATTAATTATGATAAAATTATGGTTTCATTCATCTTGGAAAAGAAACTCAAGAATGGATTTCACAGTTCTGAGAATTCATCCAATAATTCTTCTGAGAATTCCTTCAGTATTTTTTTTTCATTTCTATGGTACTTTTCAATTCCTTCAATTGCTTCAACAATTTGTTCATTTTTTTTAAAATCTCCTTGGAGCTGTTTTTGAATTCACTTTCGCCATATCTTCGAAATTCCTCTTTTGATATTTTTTGAGGAGCTCCTTGACAATTGCTTTGTAAATTTATTCAGTAACTCATTTGATTTTTTTTCGTCAATGCTTCTTCGGACAAATATTTTTTTTTGTCTCGACAATTTCTTTGGTGAATACTTTGGCTTGCCTTCTGAAGCTTCCATCGGTCCGGTAATTTTTTGAAAATTTGATAACTTTTTACAGCTTTTGACGTCTAATTTTTGAATAGTTAGGGAAGAGACTAATTCCCAGGGGAGACTTCCTGGGCGGAAGAAAATAACAAAAGAAGATCAAATTTGGACATTGAAAATGTATAGCTCAATGGAAAAGTTTGTTATTGGTCTGTTGGAAATAAGAGTAAAAACAAACGGAACTAGTCTTGTGGATAGGGCTTTGAATCATTAATCCGAAGACGGTTGATTCCATTCCCGTTCCGGACGGGAATTTTTCTCGACTTCCTCTGGCATAGTGTATCATTGCATTGCACTTGCCTCACAATATACATTCATGCAATGGCAGTAAAAGAAAGCCCTTCAATTAATAACTGTGAAGTGAGGCAGGTCAAGCTCTAGTGAGAACGAAGGGCCACAAAAAAGAAGAAGGTAAAAGAACAAACTAAAAACAAAATATTTTTCAATATAGAAAATCTGAATCAGCTATTATCGAGATAATGAGAACAAAATAAGTTTTTTTCAAAAAAAGTCATCATAATTGGTCGGCGTTAAGTCAGACCGAACCATCTGTTTTTCAATGATTTCGAGAAAACGTCCTGCAAGCGCTTGAAATATAAAATCTCTGGCATTATTTTCAGAAATACTATTATTTCTTTATGTAATGACACTATGACTGAACGCCGACCAATTGTAAACTTTGTTCTAAGATTGGAACAAAAGTATTTGAAGTTTAGAAATGTTATGCCCTTGTTTTGATGTTATAATAACAGAATTTGTTAGTATTTACAGACTTTCTGTTATTATTTTTGTACTTTTAGCTCTTACCCGAGCAGAGGAGAATAGCAAATCACATAACCTGTTTTTATATCTTGTTTTGTTATTATTGAATTATTAAGGCATAGCTTTTCTATAACAAATTTTGTTGGACAATCTCATTTTGTTATATAATCAAGCTATTGATATACATTAACTAAATTACATTTTAATAACATGTTTTGTTGAAGTACAAGTTTAATTATTGTTGTAGTATTGTTCCACTTATCAGCAATAGCACAACAGTAACATGTTTTGAAATTACAGCAACCATTCGACAATTATGATCTGTCCCTTTGTGTTGTTCAATTTTTGTATTCAGTTAAGAAGATAATTTCTGATCGACTCCTTTTAAGAATTCCTTAAAAAAAATTTCGGATAAGCACTTGGAAGTTCTGGAGAAACTTTCGGTAAAACCCTGAAGAAGTTTTCAAGAGAACTCCTCGCGTAATTTTCTTAGAAATTTCGAAGGTAACTCTTCTGAGCAATTATTAGAATTCTTGGCAAAAACTTTTGAAAAACTCCTGGTGAAATCCTCAAAGAAATTTTCAGAGAAATCTTAAGATGAACTTCAGGACTAATGATCACAGGAAATTCTGAAGAAATCCTTGAAGGGATTTTATGCAGTATTGTTGAGGAATTTCTAGAGGATTCTTTGAAAATCCATGAAAGATTCCGTAGAAGAACACCCGGAGAAATTTCTGGAAGATTTTTGGAGTCATTTATGGAAAAGTTTATGACAAAATCTGTCGACGAATTTCTAGAAGAATTTTATGACAAAGTCACTTGATTAACATATAAGGAGTTTTTGGCGGAATCCTTAGAGAAATAAATAGAGGAATTTTAGAAAAAAAGGTGAAAGTCTTGTATGAATCATCAGAGGAAGTTCAGGAGAAATTATAGAAAAATTCCTTATAGAATCCAGGAGGAATATTCGACATAATTCTTGAATCCAGGGAAAAATCGGAGGAATTAAAACAAAGTTTCCAGAAAAATTGTAATAATCTGTACAATATTTCCAATATCCCAAAGATTTTCTGCAAAACTGTTGAGCATTCTAAAAATTCTTCAGTTTCCATGCTGAAAAAAAAAGTCACAAATTGCTATCGACGATCAAACTGTTTCAAGCACACGTGTTGATTTCAAAACCGTGCTCCGAAAACAATTAAAGTAGAACAGTTTATAAATTACAGGTGGAAATCGAAGCTCGTCGTATTTGATAATAAGGAAATTACTAAAGTTCGGTTATCTTGCGACTTCAAATCTCTTAGAATGAATTAAAAGCTGTATATAGTATTGTTCGATCATTTGAAAATATTTCTTACGTCAGAGTGATGAACCTCATGTTATTGGCGGGCTTGTGACACAAAGCGAATAATTTTATATAATAAGTATAATAACTTATTTAGTAACGATTTTGATATCATAGCAAATTCTGCTCTCCGATTATTATCAATAACATATTAATATAAAAATTTGTTATTGAAATATTTTCCGAATTCACTGTTATTAAGTTGTTATTGAAACTAACAAAACAAGTTATTTAAAAGGTTTCCCAGGAGCATTTTTTTTGTTATGGAATTTGTTATTTTGCCGCTTATGACAGACAAGTTTATAACACAATATGTCATGGTAATAACTTAGAAATAATCGTAATTTGCCCAAATAACACTGCTTCTTATGCTGTTGTTATTCCCTTCTGCTCGGGTACAAAGGGGCTGTCCATAAACCACGTGGTCATGAGGGGGGGGGGGGGGGGGGGTTCGGCCAATGACCATTTTGTATGGACAAATAAAAACATTTGTATGGACTAATGACCACGCGGGGGAGGGGGGGGGGGGGGGGATGTGTTGAAAAGTCCCAAAAAAATGACCACGTGGTTTATGGACAGCCCCTAAAAGCCCAACAGAGCCGGGGCCCGTGGCGTAGTGGCTACACGTTTGCCTCATAAGCAGATGGTCATGGGTTCGATCCCCGGCACTTTCGTCAGTTGCTCTTTCTCCCTGAGAGCAGCTGACACTGACCCTCTTCTGAGCCCCATGGCTCAAACGAACCCGGATACTTGGACATCGGCGAACCGGCAACTCATAATGGACCCCCAATCGGACTGGAAACAGGAACAACCGACAACCACACATCAGCTTCCTCGTGCTCATCATTCTACCATGATAGGGTAGAAAGTGAAAGCAGCGCAACGGCCACAAGTTGGATATAGAAGAATTATAATAGAATACATTTAGGCGCTGTACAAATTGTAAGTACAGCTTGCAATTGGAATCGCTTACGTATTGCCTTAGTGGACAATAGAGCTGTAAATTAAGTTAAGTGATTGAAGAAAACAAAGCTCAACAAATCAATTTGCTCTTCATCAATTTTCTGTTTTAAGGGAAAATTTGATCTTCTCATGTTTTTTCTCTGACAAAATTTCCAATGGGATTTATGAACAAATTTCGAATACCTAAAAAAAATAAAAAAAGGACTAAGAAAAAAGAAAAGCCGAAGAAATTCTCAAACCCCCCAAACGAAAACTAGTGAAAAATAAAGATGCAAAGGTACGAAGCTAGTCGCGTTCGGTAATTTTTACCGAAATCTCAACTGCTGAACGTTCGGTAATGGTTTTTTACCGAAATTCTGTAAAAATTAACAAATTTCGGTAAAATGTTATCGTTTATCTGTAAAATTTTAACGAAGTTCGGTAAACGTCACCGAATTTATCCGGTAAATAACTTAACGGTTGAGATTTCGGTAAAAAAAATTACCGAAGTCGGTATACTGAAGTAGTTTTTGGAATGTATACGTTGAAAGGGCCTAGGGTGTGTTTAGATGCTAGTATTTTCATGTTTTTTAACCTTCACGTACCTGACCCCCGACAACTCATTTTCAAAATGCTGGCATTTCGTCATTTTTCAACCGATTTTATTGAAGTCACCCTCAATCGATCATAAATTGGTGCTAGTTTATTATGCTAAAGTGGCCATGCAATATCCGGAACCTTTCCGGGAATATTCCGGATTGAACTGGGTACAGGGGGTTGCCAAAATGGCTACAAGTGATTATTTCATGTGTTACCATCGATTTACAGCGAAATTTTTGTTGCGAACAGTGAAACACAACTGCGATAACCTAATTTGAATAAGTTGACTCATCCGGTTCCTTGTGACAGGTTCCGCGGGGCCTCATTGGGGACCCTTCTGGCATTCAACCTAAACATGCCGTGTAACGAATCAATCTTCATGCTTTCAAGAGAATGTGATAGAAAAAAAATGACTGAAGTATGTATCATCTGATGTGGCTGCTTTGGAACACCCGGAACACGGGGCCTCTCAAATACAATAACACATAAAATAATCACTTTTAGTCATTTGGCAAAACAGAACCAGCCCCACCCCCTGACCCCAGGGGCTGGTGTGGTGTTTTGAGGTGTGTGTGTGTGTCAGCTTTATAATATTAGATACTTTTAGAGTAGCTAGCATTAAAATATATAACCTGCTATTTTCCAAAAATCATTTTGATTTAAAAAATATACATCGCAGAATTTTTAAAAACGTGTACGTCGAATCTGTTTTTGATATGAAAAATTTCAAAAATTGTATACTTCTGAAAACGAATAAAAATAAACATTCAAGAAGCAATAGATTAAAGCATTTGATCATCCTGGGCTACAGAGCAAATTATGAGGCGGAAAGTTCGTTTTCTACAGAAAAATAACAAAAAAAAAAAAAAATCAAAAGGTTATCCTTTTTTTTGGAAAATTGAAATTATAAGACGTTTAACATAGACCTGCGATGAATATTGCTCTCAGTATATTTTTTCTTCTAAAAGTGCTTCAAATATCCTCAAACATCTCCGAAGACATCATTCTAATTCAACGTAGTGTTTTCGAAATACATTTTCTTGAAGTAGAGCATTACATTATTTTTTAATACATGGTTATGTTTATTTAAACATTTATTGTTAAAGAAAACCATAAAAAAGATTGAAAATTTGTTGAAAATTAATGAAGTTATGAGAAGCATCTTATTATTAGTCGAACCTTCTACTTTAAGACATGGCAGAACGGCTTTCCTGGGAAGCTGACTAGACTGATTATAGCAACGATGGACGATGTGCAAAACTGTGTAAGAGTTTCGGGTGAACATCCAGTACTTTCGAATCTCGCCAGGGACTACGACAAGATGATGGACACTCATGCCTACTCTTCAACATCGCTCTAGAAGGTGTAATGCGTCGAGCCGGGCTCAACAGCCGGGATACGGTTTTCACAAAATCCGGTCAATTTGTATGCTTTGCGGACAACACAATGTCCAGAACATTTGGAACGATGGCAGAGCTGGCGGAGCTGTAGCCCTCCGTTTAGGTAGTAATGTGACGATAGATGGGGATACCTTCGAGGTGGTGGAGGAAATCGTCTACCGCGGATCCTTACTGATGACTGGCAACAATGCTAGCCGTAGAACATGGCATGGCACCCACGCACCAAATGCACCATGTACAAAACGCTAATAAGACCGATGGTCCTCTATGGACCATGCTCGAGGAGGACCTGCAAGCACTCGGAATTTTCGAGCGACGCGTGCTAAGGACGATTTTTGGCGGTGTGCAAGAGAACGGGGTGTGGCGAAGAAGGATGAACCACGAGCTCGCTGCACTTTACGGCGAACCCAGCGTCGAGAAGGTAGCTAAAGCCGGAAGGATATGGTGGGCAAAGCATGTTGCAACAATGCCGGATAACAACCCTGTTATAAGTTGGTGGGGTTTTTTTTTTATTATCGTACAAATTGGTATCAAGGTTCTCAGAATTTAATGAATTTTTTTTCACAGGTAGGGTCATATATGAACAATAACAAAATTGAAAAAAATCAGGATCGCCTAATTTTCCGGAAAACTCCAGTGGAAAACCAACATTTTCCAGATGTGCTATATGAGGAACGAAGAAAACCACATCTTGAAAATTTCACAGAATATAGCGTGTGCAGGTAATTCCCTTCCAATTTTTTTTTTAGGATTTTTCCGGACTTCGAAAATAGTTTTTCCGACTTTTATAATCGATTTTCCTCAACCGTAGAAAACCATTTTCATTTTGTATTTTTTTTTGGATTGCTGAGAAAATTTGCTTACGATTTCACAAAAAAAAAACATTGTGTCTACGATGCTTCGTTCATAGGTAATGATTAAAAAAAACGGCTCAAACAGCACATCTGGAAAATTTACACCTAATAGGTCATAACTCAAAGGGCCCATATAGCCGAGGCGGTAAACGCACGGGTATTCAGCATGACCATGCTGAGGGTGACGGGTTCGATTCCCGGTCGGTCCAGGATCTTTTCGTAAAGGAAATTTCCTTGACTTCCTTGGGCATAGAGTATCTTCGTGCCTGCCACACGATATACACATGCAAAATGGTCATTGGCAGAGGAAGCTCTCAGTTAATAACTGTGGAAGTGCTCATAGAACACTAAGCTGAGAAGCAGGCTTTGTCCCAGTGAGGACGTTACGCCAAGAAGAGAGAGAGAGAGGTCATAACTCAGGAACGGAGATAAACCACATCCTGAAAATTTCATAGAATATAGCTTATGTAATTCCCATACAAAAATGTTTTTTTAAAAGAATTTTCCCGGAGTGCGAAAATAGTTTTTCCGACTTTTCCAACCGATTTTCCTCAATTTTGTGGAAAACAATTTTCATTTTGAATTTTTTTTTCAATTGCTGAGAATTGCTGTGTCTACGATGCTTCGTTCTTGAGTAATTATTTTTGAAAGTAGTTGGTATCTGTGGAAAATGCTGGTTTTCCACTGGAGTTTTCTGGAAAATTAGGCGACCCGGATTTTTTTCAATTTTGCTTCTGTTCATATACTATGAACCCAATGAAAAAAATTTCATTGCATTCTGAGAACATTGGTACCAATTTGTACGATAATAAAAAATCCCCTGGTGATAGCTAGTAGAGTGGGTCATCGTTTATATGGAAAAATGAAAAATTCAATGGTATCCCATCAGATCAAAGCTTTTTTGATCCCATTTTAAGACCCGAAAAAGTGGGCAAAATTTGGGCACAATCGGTTTTGTCTACGTTTTGCGCATCGCCTTTGAAGTTTGCATGGGGTTTTACATGGAAAAACACACTTTTTTTGCATTTTTCTCATAACAAGCTCGATTTTTTCTAAAACCATGTAACCGATAAAGTGAAAACGTAGCCTAGGGTATCCTGAAAAACTTTGTCGAAGACCGCGAAGTGATCTGATGCTTATGAAAAAAGTTAAAGCGTTGGCATTGCTAGGCAAAACATCATGATTTTGTTGCTATTGTTATTCCTTTACATGTTAAAACATAAACACATGCATGCGGTTCGTTGGTTATAACTATTTTCACAAGCATTGGATCGCTTTGCGGTCTTCGACATTGTTTTTCAGAACATCCTAGCCTATCATTTAATAGTATCGGTTAAAAAGTTTCAGGCAAACTTTTTCAACTTATGACAAAAATGCAAAAAAGTATGTTTTCCCATACAAATTTCAATTGCAATGCGCAAAGTGTAGACGCAACCGATCATGCTCAAATTTTGCACAGATACTCAGGACCCAAAACGGAACTAAAAAAGCTTTGATCTGAGAAAACGGTTCCGATGACCCACACTAAATTAGCTACCGATCTAATTGACACAAAAAGCGCAGAGAGCAATTCAGAAAAGGACTAGAATTCTAATTTTCAAAATTTGTTACTATTTTAAGATGCATCATGCTTCAAGCTATTGTGTTCACTTTAAAATTTTAATGAGATAATCCAACAGCTTTCGAAACCAGGACAAAAGAATGCGCACAAAAACACGACACCCTAAAAATCATTTTCAAAGTGATTGCGATTTGCAAACTGCATGAATAATAAAAAGAACAGTCAAACTGCTTTTCTTGCTCCCATTTCAATACCATTGGCAACCCGAAAAGTTCCTCCTTTCCCACTAGTAGCAGCAGGCAGTGGCACCGCACAGACGAGAAGCGAAAAGCGTTCGTTTGTGCAACAACTTTTACGCTCACTGGAGGGACGCTTTCACAAGCAACTCGGTTCGGTCTTGTTGGCACTATCAGAGAGAGTGCTACTTTGCAAATTCGAAAGCAAAATTTTTAACAATATGCAATAACGATTTCCTTACGTAAGTTTTCCTCCGCTCCGCGGGTTTCCTTACGTGGGTTGTCCCACCACCATCAGTTTAGAAGCGCGAAACAGGAACCGATTTCAAAGGAATCGTTAGCACCACCGCCCAACCAACCAACCAACCAACCGACAACAACGGGCATCGACGCCAACCAGCCAACCAACTCGACCAAGGAACGAACGATGGCGACGACGAGGGTCAATCAATGTTTCACAAGTTTTCAATTTCAAACTAGATTTATTTTCAATTTCGTTAGACTGCACCCTCTGGGTTCTCGTCCGCAGCAAGTAGCACCCCGCTGGCAAATAAATGCTCGGTCTTTTCAAACCGACACAGTAGGAGAAGTAACTTCCCGGGAGAAGGAGCCCCAAGTAGCTTGCGTGAAAAGTTGCAAAAGGTACCCCCTCCGCCGCCGGTACCGCCCCAGTCCAGTCGATGCAATTGATAGTCAGTCAACGAACGGAGAAGGAACGAACGAACGGACGTGTTGACCATTGCATTGCCACCGCGCAGCGCGGACGCCTTCTGGTGCCAAACCATCCTGCCATGAAGTTTAACTACCAACACGGAGAGGATAACAAGACCAACCAACAACAAACGAACGAACGCCCTCGCGCGCGCGTCAATAACTAACTAGCCACATCTAGCGGGCTGCAGTGCGCGGGCGACGGCGACGGACCCGATGAGGAAAATTGAAATTCAATCAAAAAGTTGAAAAACGGTCGATGCGTGTGGAAAATGGGTTTTCTTTGTTTCGATTGTTCTCCGTGGGCACTGCGGTGACGAAGAGCGATGACGAAGTGTGATGACGGACGAGCGTCCATCGAGGTGCCGCTAACCTGTAGACAGGTGATGAGGTTAGTTGGTTGTGGCGGACGATAAAATGAGAAGAAAGTGGGTATAGTTCTGGAGTTTTTACTGAGTAGTTGGTGGGTGTTAGTATATAATGTGATTTTCTGTAAAATCATAGAATTTCTCGATTTTTGGAAGAAATTGTGAACCCAAGTAACACACATGTTACAGAAGAGTTACTGCAGCGCAGGTTTTGATTGCGTAGAAGTCACTGTAACTTACCTACTTCTACAAAAACCTGCGCTGCCGTGACTCTTCAGTGACATGGGAACTTCTTGGTGGTACTGTTGTTGAAATACTTCAGGAGATTTCCGACTCTATTTTTAGAAAAAAATTTGAGGAGTCCATGAAGAAGTTTTGTAGAACAGCGCTGTACAGCTGAAGATATACTCGGTAAATTTGTAGTATTTATTTACGAAGACATTCTTATGGAATTTTGCAGATAAGTTGATTGATTGATTGATTTCTCTTTATTAAAGAGACTTTCAGCCCCTTTTGCAGATAAATTAGAAAAGAAGTTTCATGCGATTGCAGAAGTGTTATTCAGAATGATTATTGAAAAACTCTTACTTACTGTTTTTGGCACGCTTCAAATTTTTAGGAATTCATACCTGAAATGGGAATAAATTCAATGCATTAGTTTCTAGTCCCTATTACAAAAAAAAAAAACAATCATTAAAAAATTAGGAGATTAATTTAATTAATTTATTTATAATAAAAAAAGAAACTGTAAGAAACTTGGTAGCGATAAGAAGAACAAGCACAAAAAATAAATGATCTTCTCTTGACTTTAAGGCGCTATAACTTTTCGACTATTTAACCGATTTGAAATCTTTTAGCATGTCTTTGATATTTTAATTGCCTAAACATGTTGTAAATCATCACTGACATAATCGATTTCTCTTCGTTGATTCTTATTTTGCTAATAACTTTTTTTTCCTTCTAAACCATAGGGGGATAATCTGCTCAACAGACACCCTGACAGGAAGGTAAGGGAAGTGTAGTCTGAGGCCGTCTTCTACAACAAAAGTAAAAGCCAGGACTACTCTCTCCTCGTACCCACTGAACCATTTCTATAGTCGCCAAACCCTACGTCTCTCCGGAACCACCAAGAAGGTATTGCTTCAGTAGCAATCTCTGACCACACCAAATCGATAATCCGACCGGTACAAGAAGACGTGGAGCGCAGCGAGCTAGGTGGGTCGACCAAGTGGAGGACGATCTGCGGACCCTACGCAGAGTGCGGAACTGGAGACAAACAGCCATGGACCGAGTGGAATGGAGGCGGCTAATATGTACAGCAGAGGCCACCCCGGCCTTAGCCTGATCGGTATGGTAAGGTATCACCAAATCGACAATAACACGAAGAGATCATTGATTAACAGAAGTCCATCCTGTAATGAAAAATCATTGTTCAAAATATTCGAACTTCAACTATACCCGAGCAGGAGAAAATAACTGAAGAATAACTAACTCAGGTATGGAAAGCCGAATACCTACAACCTGAATGAGGTATTAAGTAGCCCTGCATAAGAGGTAAAATACCTTAAATAATAACTGGTGTGTATTCTGTGCATAACGCGTGAATAATGACATCAGGTATGGCAATACCTAAAAAAAAATCGGCGGTTTTTCCATACAAATAGCGATTTTTCGATAATTGAATAATACCTCAAGCAGTCCTCAACACCAAACCAAAAACTCATTGAGGTATTGTATCAATACCTTCAAAATACCAAAAAAAGTTATTTTCAATACCTGGATAACCGAATAATACCTTGTCTTGGTATGATACCTGACTTTGGTATTCTCCAGTTATGTGTCAGTTATTTATTCCTGTTCGGGTAGTGTTCGTTGACCAATACAGTATAGGTCAGACTCGATTATCTAGGTACTTGATGAAAAAAAAAAAAACAAAAAAAAATCAACCTGGATAATCGAGTGATTGACTTATTCGTTTTCTTTTAGCTTTTTGTGTTGTAGCAGCTTCACTGATGTGCTTTATGGGGATTTCTCTACAAACTGCAAATGTGGCTTCATCCAGGAATATCATCAGGGGATACCTCCAGGAGTTTGTGGCTGTGGCTTTCTTAAGGAATTCCAAATATTTATTTCTCCAGGAATAGGCCAAATTGAAGAGGACGTCTCCACGAATTCCTTTAGAAGTTTTTTTTATCCTATTTTTTCTTAGAACTCCTGGAGGACCCTCACAAAAAAAAACTTTATGAAGATTTCCACAATAAATTTCAGAAAAAGCTCTTGGAGAAATAAAAAAAACTGACGAACTATCACAAATAAATCCTGTAGGATTCAAGGAACAATCTACTGGAGGTTTTCCATTAAAGATTTTCTAAAGAAACTTCTGGGAGATTCCAGAATAAACCCCAGGAGGGCGTCCTGGAAAGTCTTCTGGAGGATTTTCAGACGGAAATCCTGGAGATTCCCAAAAGATACTCACAGATTCTCTTAAGGAACTCCAGGACCAGGAGAATTCTTACATAGATTTCAGGATACAGGATGTTCAAGAAGAATATCCCGAGGGTAACCAGAAGAAATTTTAGGAGGAATCCGAGTAGCAAAACCTAGTGAAACTCCAATGACGATTCTGAAGGGAATCTAGTAGAAGCTCTTGAAAAAATGAAGCTATGGATGTCTCCCAGAAAGAGTTCCTGCAGGAATCACAAAATGAACAATTTCTGGACGAACACCAGAAGGATTTCTTGAAAAAATACCAGAAGGATCACTTTAAATAATCCTAGATGGAGCTCCTGATGGAATACCAGGTTTTTGTTTGTGAATCTCTGGAACTACTGCGGAACACCAAATGAACCCCTGAAGAAAAAAATGTCTGTTGAAATTAAAAAAAAAATATATATATATATTGGAAGAATTTCCACATGAGTTAAAAAAAAAATAAAATCGGAGGAATTTTAAGAGAACCTCTAGGATAAGACCCAGATAAAAATTTTGATTTCTGGGAAAATTGTTGAAGAAATTATCATAGTAACTTCAAAAAGTATTGGGAAATACATATCTTGTTCAATTGCAGAAGGAATTACTGTAGAATAGCGAAAAGTCAGGAGCTTCTTTAGATATCCCAACAAAAACTGATCGACGAACGCCTTAAGACATCTAAGCGAGACTACGTTAAAAAATCTCAGAAACATTCTTGAGGGAATTTCAGGAATACATTGCAGAAGCCTAAAAGATGTTCTGTAGGAATTTCAAGAGAGAGAAAAAAAGAAAAATTCCAAGAGATTACAAAGGAAGAACTCTTGGAGAACTTCACGACGAAATTCACGAAGGAATCTCAGAAAAAAAAACTCCTGCTGGGTTTTCTGATGATACTTCTTACAAAAATTATGAACAAATACAGGAATTCTTGGTGGAACTGCTGAGGGATTTCTCATCAAAACTACTGAAGAAATTTAAGAAAAAATATGTGAATGAACTCTATAAGCAATCGTCGGAGAAGTTTTACAAAAAATCTATGAGAAATTTCAAAGAAAAAAACTCTTTCAAAAGTTTTGCAAGAGACAACCAATCAGAATTGTACAAGATAACCTAGAGGATTCCTAATAAACATTATTGAAGATACCCAGTGATGAATCCTATAAATTCTTCTAAAGGAATGCTAAGACATAGCGTGATAGCATCCTAGGAGATTGCATAAAGAAATCTAAAAAGTATTTGAAGAATCCCCACAAAAATACTTCTGAACGAGTTCTAACAGTAAACAAGCGGAATGCTACGAGATGCAATTTTCGACATACTCAGGGAGCAACTTCAGAGAAAAAACTCTTGAGTAAATCCAAAACAATTTTTGAAGTAATCAGTATAGATTAGCTGGAAGAACCCCTTGAGATGTTTCGAAGTTATCTCAAAAGAATCACGAACAGGAATTATAGTAGGAATCGCTGAGGAAACTTTCATACAGATTCCGAACCTAGTAGAGGTTGACACGCTGGCTATTCATACACTTTTCTGTTTTGACAAGGGCCTCATAAACCACGTGGACTTTTTGGGGGGAGGTGGGGGGGTGTCCGGCCAAAGTCTACGCTCCATACAAATTTTTAAATTTTTGTATGAACAAAAGTCTACGAGGGGGGAGGGGCGGTCTGAGTTGACCAAAATTTGGTCCATGTGGTTTATGAATGTCCCCTAACTGTCTAGCCATATTTTCCTCGATAAAGTTATTCGGTCGAAGGCGATGGTGGTTGCTTTTATACTTCTAGGATTAATAAAAAAAAAGGAAATTATTTCATCAGAAATTCTTCATGAATCTAGGGTAGAGAGCCACTTGGGTAGTGGCCGATATTTTGGGAACTTGGGAAATGCTATAACTCAGTCAATTCCAAACCAATTGACTTGAACTTTTGTCACACCGCCTTCCAAAAATTGTGTCAGGTAGTTCAAAACTGGCTTATAGCAAAAAAGTGCCCAAAATAGGAGCCCTGCGGCGATGGTTCCAGTTCCCTACCACAAAAATTGCATAGGGACTTTTTTCAAAATTTTGCACAAAAAAATTTTCAAGGAGTTTTACCAAAACCTATGTTGGGGTGGTGGGGGTAAAGTGGACAACCTAAGCATTTTGGTCGTTTCGCGCGGAAATGCGCCAAAATCAATCTGCTTTTCCGAGTAACATGGAAGGTAATGATATACTCTAGAAATCTTGTAAGGAGTTGCATTTAAAAAATATTGTTTTCTTTGATTATTTTCTTCACCAAAACGTGCATCAAAATAGCGTGAAAAAAATCGGTGGGGGTAAAATGGACAATCGATGGGGTAAAATGAACAAGTCGTTAAAAGTTATATAACAGCATATTGTTTCTATGTTTTTAATTACAAACTATCAAATTTCATACGAAACCTTTATTTTGTTGCTTTAAAATTTTTAATACAAACTTTGAAACACACTTAAATAATTACCGTAAAAATAGTGTAAAAAACAAGCACTTTTTTGGATGAAAATTATATTTTGTTGATATAAAATATTTTTTTATAACTTTTTACTTCAACTATCTTACGATATGTATGATGGCTGATAATTCTGGAGTTTGCATAAAAAAAATATGAAATTTTGGTAAAATTTGAACCGATTGTCCATTTTACCCCCAAGGTCTGATTATGGTAAAATTATTTCCAAAAGATTTTATTTTCGCAAAACATTTTTTTCCGGTCAAATATAGTCTTCTACTTGGTCTTCATTGGTTTAGGGTGTAAAACTTGTAATAATTTGAAAATAACTTACGAGAAAACCTTAGCCATGTTAAGCAGATTTTACATCATTTCCGATTATGCACGTTATTTTTAAAGATTTTGTCATTTTAAAGAGGTTTATTTGATTTCAATGTTCAAGTTCAGCAAAAGTATAATGGTTCATGCTCAGGCATAAGCTTCAATCGTTAAAACATGTTGAAAAACAATAGAAGCCATGAAAATGTACCCTGTCCATTTTACCCCACCTGTCCACTTTACCCCCACCACCCCTTAATGTTTTTTTGCACGTTGCACGTCAAATCGCTGACGTAGTACACGGTTTGGATAAAAAATGATCCTAATGCACATGGAGGTAAATAGAAAACCGAGTTAAGCACTGTTCCTTTTGATTCCACTAAGATTTGGCATCTTTTGAAGGAGAGGTAAGAATTCTGTATTTAAAAAGAATCTCTCCAAGCCAATTTTAACGCAATATTCATCTTAAAATGTACTTCAACTGAAACAAATAGTTACAAAAATAATTACTGAAATTTCTCTCTAAAATCTGCAAAGAATGTTACGAGATTGTTTTCAGGCATTTCTACGAGGTTTTTACAAAAAAAACTCAACAGTTTGATTTATTTAAGACATTTTTCAATGGTTTTTGGTCACTTCTTAGAATGTTTTTAGCAATGTCAGGAACAGAACAGAATAGTTGCCTCGGAAACTTTTTCAACATTTTTATAAACCTACATACAACTCGGTGAAATACGTGGCTTTCGTTCAAAAATTTTCCCACAAATTTCAACATAAATGAAATGTGAATGAATTCCCAAAGGAAAATCAAGAATAACAAGCAAAGATTTTGAAGATAAAATATAAATTATCGTAGGTAACAGGAATGGGAACTGTCATAAAAGTGTATTCTTGTTATGTTACATCATTTAAACCCATAATTGATTAGATAATAGTTTGGTGGTGATGTTCAGGGTCAGAAATTCGCACAATAATAGGTCTAAGAATATTTGGATATTTTCTCCGTTTAATACCGTGACATTTCCCATCCCTGTTCGTATTTCAAAATAGTCAAGAATTGTTCAAAGAGATATAAACCCATCTGTTCAACGAGCTGCTCCAAATAGTCCAAATTCCACTCTACTTGAAGGGCAATTTCGATGAAATTTCAGGAGAGATTTTCAGAAGCGTTCTAAAGCGCTTCAAGACGTTTCAGAAGGTTCAAAGGGATTTTACCGGGTTTTGATGAGAGTTTCAAGGGCTTTCAGTGGAGGTTCAATCTTAGGTTCAAAGCATTTCAAGGCGTTCCGAGTGTTTCAGCGAATTTGGAAGATGTTTAAAGGCGTTTCAAGACGTTTATTTTTTTAGAGGAGTTTCAAGGCTTCAAAAGGAGTTCTCGGAGGTTTCAGGAAGCTTTCCAGAAAGTTTCAGGGATGTTTCAGTGTGAATATGTCGCACCAAGGCGTTTCAAAACGTTTCGAGAGGTTTTAGGGGGCTTTCAAGGGAGCTTTAGAGAGAGAACTTCAAAAGTTGTTCCGATGCTTTTCAAGGTATTTAAGGTGATTTTGGAGGGTTTCGTAATGTGTCTGAAACCTTCGCCTCCTGGAATACTCCTGATATGCATAAAAAACACAAAAAAAAAACAAAAAAGAACCTCTCTGAATCCCCCATGGTGGACCTTCCACCATGACACCTTCTGAAGCCCCCATGTAAGCTCCAGACATAATTCTGAAAATCTCAGCAAACCTCGTGAAACTTCTTGAAATATCTACACTAAATTAAAGACAATTGAAATCAGCTGAAATCCCTGGGAATGTTTCTGTAACCCTCAAAAATCCCTTGGAGAGCTTCTGAAACCACCTAAGACTCATATAGCATCCAAGAATCGCTCCTGAACAGTGATACATATTGCCCTTTAATGGCTTTTTTTAGATTTCTAGGGATATCTTGTGATTATCCTCCAGAAAAATCTGTACCCTATTTTTATCGGGACTTTTAAAGATTTTTTTTCCGAAAAACCCTTAGGAAACTCCTTAAGCATTATTTCAGATGATCTTCCAAAGACCTTTTTCAAAACTTTCTCCGGGGGTTTCTTCAGAAATTGCTCCAGGGATTTCTTTTTGAAAATCTTAATTTCTGTCAGAAAATCTTCTTGAGATATCTTTAGAAATTCTTCCAGGGATTCTTAAAAATATGTGAGATTCATTCGGGAAGGATTCCTATAGAAACTGCCCTAGAGGTTCCTTCACAAGTTTTTCAAGGGATTGTTTTATAAAATCTCCCATAGCTTTGTGTTATAAATTCTTTCACGAAATCTTGTAGGGATTTCTCAGGACTTTTAAATGTTCTCCAGAAATTTCTTTAAGAACTCCTTAAGAAGGTCTTGCACGGATAGCTTTCAAACATGTTGCATAGATTCTTATAGAAAAAAAACTTCAAGAATTCCTTTCAAATAATCTTGCTTACAGTCCAGGAATTTATCTACCATTTTTTCATAGAGAATTTTTTCATAAATTCGGATATTTTTCAGAGCATTCATTTACAAAACCCTCCATGAACTTTCTCATTAATACTCCATATTTTTTTAAATTATTCACGGATACATTAGGAACCAGGAGTTTAGAACTCCTTCACAATTTTCTCAGAAAGAGTATAAAAGCATTTTCTCCAAGGATTGATAGAGAAATTATACATGAGATTATTATGGAAATTCCCAAGATTTCTTCACATGCCTTTAGATATTCCTTGAAGATATTTCTTTTCCAGAGATTGCTCCAAGGATTTCTTAAGAAAGTCTCAAAAAATCATCCAAGCACTACTTGAGATTTTTTTCTACTGATTCTTTCAGAGATTCTTATAAAGATTCTTACGGAAAGGCTGCAAGACATTCTTGAAGACATTGCTGCAGAAATTTACATAGAGATTTCATCACAAATTCTGCCGGGTATTGCTCATTGTGTTTTTCCAGAAATTCATCCAGGATTTCCTCCAAGCGTATATCTAGGAATTTCTTCATGAATTCTTCCAGAAATTCCATTAAAAAATGGTTTAGTATTTTTGTTTGGGATTTTCTCCAGGATTTTCCAAAGTTTTTAAGGTATTCTTTCTGGAATTTGTTCAGTAAATCCATCTATGGATTCTTGAAATATGCCGGTTTTTCCATACAAAATATCCGAAAAAAACAGGCTTTGCCGCCCCCCCCCCATTATTTGACCGAGTTGGCGCGTTTGGGTATACCTGTAGGTATTTGGAGGTCTCCTGGAAAAAGTTCTGAAGAAACAATCTCCACAAATAAAACGTTTGAAAAATAAAACAAATTTTTGTAGGCTACCTATATATAAAGAATGATTTTGGGATAGTCTGACTCTAGGATTAGTTTTTTCAATAATTCAAAGCAATCACATAAAAAGATGCAAGAACTCGAAGGACAACACGAAAAGGTGCCTCCCGACGTTCTTCCTTTTCCACCTTGTGACGTTTCATTATCACAAATAGCCGGTGCCCCTAAAAAAAAAATCAGGAGACTTGATCCTTTCTCTAACTGTGTACGAGAACCTATTTTGAAAATATTGCTTCGTTATTTAATAAAAAATCAAAAACCAAAAAGTGAGGAAATGCTTCCAGTTTCGCCTTAAGAAATTATTTCACAGATACCTCACAAAAATGTTGCATTAATCCCTTTGGAAAATACTTCAAGATTTCGTTCAAAAAAATCTTCAATTATTTGATCCAGAAATTCATAAACGAATTTCTTCAGATTTCATAGAGATTCCTCCAGAAATTACCAGAGCATTCATCTAGAAAACTTTCCATATACTTTCTCAACAATACTCCATGTTTTTTTTAGAAAACGATTCTTGAATACATTGAGAATCAGAAATTCAGAACTCCTTCAAAATCTTCTTGGAAGCTTTCTAAATAATTTTCTCCAAGGATTGCTTTAGAAATTCTACAAGAGATTATTAGAGAAATTCACAAGATTTCTTCACATTCCTTTAGATATTCGTTCTAAACTTCCTCTTCCAGAAATTGCCAAGGATTTTTAAAGAAAGTCTTAGAAAATACATAACCAAGGATTATTTGAGATTTTATTCTACTGATTCTTTTTGAGCTTCTTATAAGGATTCTTATGGAAAGGCTGGAAGACATTCTTGCAGAGATTCCTGCTCTGTTTACACAGAGATTTCATCAGCAATTTTGCCGAGTATGTATTCCCTCAGAAATTCCTACAAGATGGCCTTCAAGCCAACCTCTCAGAATTTCTTTATGAATTCCTCCAGGAATTCCAGAAAAAAAATGTTCAAGTTATTGTGTATTATTGTTGTTTTTATTAGGGGATTTTTCCAGGATTGGATGATTCAAAAATATCTCAAGAGGTTTTGTTAGGTATTCCACTGGGGGCTTCCAGGTGTTTCTTCAGGTATTTTTTCTGGAATTTCTTCAGAAAATTCATCTGGGGATTCATGAAATATTCCTTAAAATATTCTTTCAGTAACTCATTTAGAATTTTTTACAATTTTTTTTTCTGTTATTTTTTCAGCGACTCTTTCGGATATACCTTTCTGAGAATTTTTCAATATTCCTAGAATTATTTCATGAATTTAAGAGGGGTTTTGTTCAAAAGTTGTTCTATGGATTCTTTCAGAATTTGTTCCAGCAGTTCTTTCAGGAAGTGCTGAAGCGGTTCCTTCAGAGATTCCTCCAGGAATTCATCCATGGGCATGCACCAGTGAAGACCCGCTGAAATCGGGGAACATTGACTAACTAATTGATCACACATCTTGTCAGTAATCTGCCGAAGCATTTCCTGCAAGGATTCCTATAGAAACTGCCAGAACAAGTATTTCGAGAGATTCTTTCAGAAAATCTCCCAGGGCTTTCATTATAAATTCAACTTATAATTTCTTCAGAAATAGCACCAGATTTTCCTCCAGAGATATCTTTACAAATTTTTCCAAGGATTATTTTGATAAAACTTCCACAGATTTTACGATAATTCTTTCATGGACCCTAGCTGAAATCCATCCTAGGATTCATAAAATCTTTCCTGAGTTCCTGAAAAAATCTTCCAGGTTTCCTTAACATATTTTTGTATGGTACCTTAAACAAATGATTTTGGGACAGTCCGACTCTAGGGTTAGTTTCTTTAAGAATGCAAAGCATCAGAGTAGAAAAGCTTCGAGAAACTCGAAGGACAACACGAAAAGGTGCCATTTGAAGTTCCTCCTTTTTGCATTTGGTGACGTTTCATTAGCACAAATGGCCGGTGCCCCAATGCTACCGACCGGTATTAGATATCTCTAGCACAAGGTTCGGAGAAAAAACGGTAATTAATTAATGTTTAGCTAGTATATTTTTTGGGCAATGCCTTCTTACGATACCGACCGGTGTCATTATTCATGCAATCCCACTGTCTTTTTGTTGCTTCGGCACGTCACTCACTTTACCACCTAGATTGGCCGGCGACCGGCCGACCAGCTGCTGCTGGCCGTGAGAATTTCCCTCTGCGCATCCCAGACGCGGCGGTCGCTTCTTCTCCAATTGTGTGACTGACGACGAACCACAGTTATTTACCGGCTAAAACCGGAGCAGTTGACTGTCGTCGGTTGGTCGGCTGGCCGGTCGAAGGTTAACAACGTTACATAATGCTACGTAATCCATAATGGGTTGGATTTGGGTCCATTCCGGCACGGCACGGCAGTAGCCTGGCTCGAGTCACCACTTGAGTAATTTCCCACAGGACAAAGATGCGGTCGGTCAGTCGGTCGACGACGGTGATGACGATGACCATCGGGCCCGGTTCCGGTTTTGTTGACATTTATCATGTTAAGTTCGATGCAATTTGTGAGCAATTATTTTCCAGCAATTAGCTAGTAGTAGCAGTGTGGTTCCTTCTCGTTTGCCTGGAGTAGCTCTAAAATCGAACCGGTAAGGCTTTTCGTGTTGAGCTTCCTGGCTCCTAAATCCACTTAACTGTACGTACTGGCTCAGCTCCATCAATATACCGTTCTGTCGGGAAAGCTCTTGCTGCTGCAGTTACACGAACAATTTGCACCAGGATTGGGTCTAAAGCAGCTACGAACGAATGGGGTTACCATGAAAACTTCAAAAGAGGACATTATAAACGGTTAACAACGATCTTCAAATTCTGATGCATTTTCTATTAAAATAATGTTAAACGATGCTGATTTGACTAATAAATATTAAAACTACATTATTAGACACTACGAATGAGTGTAATCAGTTTTGTACCTTTTAATTCCGCCCTGTTTTGCTCACCGTTGACAGATACGTGTATTTCGACTACCACTTGTAATCTTCCTTAGTGTCAGTTATCCACTGCAAAAGGTACAAAACTCATTACCTACATGTATTACTACCTACATTACTACACTCATTCGTAGAGGGTATCCTGCTTAGAGGGTTCGAAAAGTCGATACAAGAACATTATTAGAGTTTCGTATTGATGTAAGTATAGTTAAGTATAAAATGTATCAATCCAAGGAAATCTATATCTGTACAGTCTGGTCACCCCGCCACCGGAGGGACTCAGCATCCATTAAAATCTGCAAACGCCTCCACCGAAATGCGCGACTGTATCCGCCGCACCTGCCTTCACCTGGATTTGGTTGGAGCATCAACACAATTGCTCCAAACCCGGGACGAGACCCGGGCGGGCTTTGGCTACAAAACCGAATGCAAACTGCAATCATTTATTTTCATTTCGGTACGGGTTTACCCATTTTTGCACACCCAATCGTTGTCCTCATCGTCATCGTCGTCGTCGTCCTTTACGTATGCACCGTCAGCTGTTGTTAAGGCGTAGTGTAGCGGAGGACTGGATCGACCAACGACGACGACGATGACGATGACGACGGGGTAGAGAACCACACATGTTCCGAAAAGCTCTTTTGCAGCTCCGGAAGGATCCAATTGAGCCCCCCTCCCCCACCCCCCAAAGTTTCCCAACCCCGAAAAACAGAAGTTCTGGCACACGCTCGCTCCACTCCGGAACACAACTCGTACACAACTGCAATGAATAAATGTATAATGTTTCCGGGTAAAAGGTGCTGCCTGATGGCGGTGGCAGTGCCAGCCGGCTTGCCTGCCGTCCAGGTAACAGCTAGGAGACAAATTTATGTAAATTAATAAGATTTGTGCACAAACGTGGTTCGTGTTGGGGTTATTCGGAAGGAGTGGAAAGAGGGGCTTTTGGAGAGGTTTTGTGAGTGTTTCGATGGTGGGTCAAACATGGTCAGTTATTGCTAGAATGCGTATTTTGGGAGAAATACTTGTTTCAAGATTGGAAGCTGAACAAATGGAGTTTATTTTAATATTAACGGCAAGAATCATAAGTTTCTATTATTGTTGAAATAATAACTCAATATCGGAGACAGACATGCTACGTGAATCACGCTCATTTTTCAGAAATTTCAGACTGCTGATAACCAGTTGTATTGCATGGCCCACTTAGTAATGGAATATACCCTTTTGTTTATTACAACGCTCCTAGTGGATGTTTTTAAAAACTTTTGACGTCTATATGTTGACAATACCAGTAACAATTACACTGTTTTTTCTGTTATAAAAACTTTGTGGTTTTGGAGATAGGTACCATGTAATAGGTACGTAGAAACAGGATTGTACACAGTCGTCTGGAAATTTAACGTGGTCCGCTTTCAAGCTGGCAAAAGCATTGAATTTTTCCAGAAACACCGTCTTTCGCGTGCTTAAAAAGTACAAAGCACCTTGACGACGACTCAGAAGCCGAAAAGTAAATGTCGAAGTGGGACTGCCAATCGACAGCTTCATGGAAAGGTCTTGAGGTCCATTAATCTAGGTATGTCTGATCACAATTTGAGCTAAAAGCATGGTGTCGCCCAACGTATAATGCGAAGAATTCGCTACCATACAGGCTTACGTGCATACCAAGCAAACAAGCAACCAAACAGATCTTTTAATCAAAATTCCGTGGCTCGAAATCGTACTCGGAAGCTATATGACAATCTACTGACAAACCCTTTTGTGTGCATACTGAGTTATGATGGAAGCTATGTAAAGGCCGACTTCCGACAGCTTTCAGGATCAAATTTTTGCGAAGACTTGAGGAGGTGTCCCTGGATCATATAAATTCGATTTTGTGGACAAGTTCTCTCGCAAATATATGATCTGAAAGGGAATCAGCAGTTGTGGTCAAAAGGCAAAACTGTCTTCACCAAAACAACGATGAACTCGGAGGTTTACGATGCCGAATGTCTGAAGAATCGAATTCTGCCATCTATCCAGTCTCATGATGACCCAGTGACATTTTGGACGGATCTTGATAATTGCCACTACAGCCATCAAGCAAAAAATGGTATAACGGCAATAATGTCCAGTTTGTTCCGAAAACTCGTAATCCGCCCAAATGTCCTCAGTTCAGGCCTATTAAATACTATGGAGCAATTATGAAGAAGAAACAGATGGCTAAGGGTGCAATCATCAAAACGATTGTATAGATTAAACTTTGGTGGAATATAATCGCTAAAACAGTAGACAAAACTGTTGTGCACCGCTTAATGAGTCATACTCAGAGAAAAGTTCCAGAATTCCTTCAATCCGTGCCAAATAATTTGTTTCGTGTTTTTCTCTTAGAATATAATAGATAATATGCATTGAGTGAAAACTGCATTCAAATTAGTTGTTTCAAATTCAAATGAGACCAGAATAATATTGTTCCATTACTAAGCAGGCCATGCTTTATCATCGACCTTTCTCTAAGTTTAAAACTTCGTAAAAAGTTCTTTAAAAATAACCATGTTTGTGCAGTCCATTCATGAAGCTAAGAAAAACTACCTTTGTTAATATTTAAAATTTTTACGTATAAAATACTTCTCTATGGCATTAGGATTTTTCTTCCCTTCTTGTGACTGTAAGAAATTCGTATGTTTCATAGATATTTTTGTCTAAACCGCTGTTTGCAGTTCAGAAGGAATTTTTCGGCCTATCTTGATGCATGGGAAATTCCTTGCCTGAATCGCCCAAGAAACCGTTTTTCTTCGATCACAGTACGCAGTTTCGAAGAAATGACAGTTCAAATGGTAATCACCGTGAAAAGTTTCTGCCAGGAATCGGTCAAGAAGTTTCTTGAGCGATTCCTTTCAAACACCAAACTAGGCTTAGAACATTGAACTTCCTTATGTCTGGAAATAATGTACAACAAAGATATTATTGACGGTAACAACGCTTTTACTTAACACCTATGTGCCTGTGCCTCATTTTGCACCCTATTTCAAAACTTTAAAAATCTGATTCTCAGCCGTTTGTGAAATTTTGACAGTTGATCACAAAATCCTTCTAGTTTATGGAACCGGTATCATGGTTCCGATTTTTTCCGTTGTTCCGGATTTATGGCCGTGGGTACTGGGGTAACCTCCTTATCAGATAGAGGTGCAACCTATAATACGCCTTCGAAAACTAGCTTGCGGCATTCCAAACTTCATGATTTTGCAAAAGAAGAGTATTGGAGCATATTTCTAGAGATGCTGAATACATTGGCCACTTCTCCGGATGTTCCGGAAACCTGGTGCCCTCAGGGAAGTGGCCACTTTCTGACCGGTTCTGAAACCTAGCTTGCGACATATCAAACTTCATGATTTTTCAAAACAAGACTATTGGTACATGTTTTGAGAGATTTCGGATACACTGGTCACATCTCCGGATGTTCCGGAAACCTGGTGCCCCCAGGGAAGTGGCCACTTTCTGACCAGTTCTGAACCCTAGCTTGCGACATATCAAACTTCATGATTTTGCAAAACAAGACTATTGGTACATCTTTTGAGAGATTTTAGATACACTGGCCACATCTCCGGATGTTCCGGAAACCTGGTGTCCCCAGGGAAGTGGCCACTTTCTGACCGGTTCTGAAACATATCAAACTTCATGATTTTGCAAAACAAGACAATTAGTATATGTTTTCAGATATTTCGGATACACTGGCCATATCTCCGGATGTTCCGGAAACCTGGTGCCCCCAGGGAAGTGGCCACTTTCCGATTGGTTCTGAAACCTAGCTTGCGACATATCAAACTTCATGATTTTGCGAAACAAGGGAGACCATGTTTCTAGAGATTTCTGATGCACCGGAAACGTCTCCGGTTGTTCCGGAAAGCTGGTGCCCCAGGGAGTTTTTAGATAGCTTTCTCTTTTACTAGAATGCCTTTCGCATACTGGACGATTACAATAGAGGCAACTGGTCATTGTTTTCACGTCACGGTGTCGTGAACAGTACCAACATCTTCTGGTTTTTTTCGATATGTATTTCAGCTCCCGGCTGCTCGTTCATACAATCCGGACATGCGTACAATTTAACATTTCGATAATATGATGAACAAACAGCCGACTTACATAATGGACACTCCTTTAGATTGATATTACAATCACACCTTTTGTTTTTTTTACATCATTATATAGTGTACTGTCCTGTTGTCTCGTCCTAACGTGATTTACGGCAAACTTCTACGAAAGCCCAGTTTGAAAGCGCTAAAAGGAATGTGATGTAGGAATTGTGAGCGCAGATATCGAGAATGTTGAAAAATATTGCCGGGGAATATCTGTCTGTCCGCCGTTTACATGTATAGCTTCCAGGAATAAGATCTAATGAATCTTCACCTGCTTTTAGTGAATTGTACATCCTTACCAATTTTGATTTTTCCTGCAAATAATTTAAAATTTATTGCTGTTAAAGGCTGTTGCGAAAGGCATTCTAATAGAAGAGAAAACTGTTTCGATGTATGCCACAGATGCTTGCAATAAACTATTTTCAGGAAAGTGACCAATTCATCTAGTGTATCTAAAATGTATACAAACGCGATCCATTAGTCTTGTTTTACAAAATCATGAAGTTTGATATGTCGCAAGCTAGGTTTCAGAACAGATCAGAAAGTAACCATTTATTTGGGGACTCCAGGTTTCCGGAACATCCGGAGACGTGGCCAGCGTATCCGAAATCTCTCAAAACATGTACCGATTGTCTTGTTTTGCAAAATCATGATGTTTGATATGTCGCAAGCTAGGTTTCAGAACCGGTCAGAAAGTGGCCACTTCCCTGGGGGCACTAGAATTCCGGATCATCCGGAGACGTGGCCAGTGTATGTGAAATCTCTAGAAACATGGTCCAATACTCTTGTTTCGCAAAATCATCAAGTTTGATATGTTGCATGCTTGGTTTCAGAACCGATCAGAAAGTGGCCACTTCCCTGGGGACACCAGGTTTCCGGAACATCCGGAGATGTGGCCAGTGTATCCGAAATCTCTCAAAACATGTACCAATAGTCTTGTTTTGCAAAATAATGAAGTTTGATATGTCGCAAGCTAAGGTTCAGAACTGGTCAGAAAGTAGCCACTTCCCTGGGGACACCAGGTTTCCGCAACATCCGGAGACATGGCCAGCGTATCCGAAATCTCTCAAAACATGTATCAATAGTCTTGTTTAGCAAAATCATGAAGTTTGATATGTCGCAAGCTAGGTTTCAAAACTGGTTAGAAAGTGGCCACTTCCCTGGGGACACCAGGTTTCCGGAACATCCGGAGATGTGACCAGTATATCCGAAATCTCTCAAACCATGTACCAATAGTCTTATTTTGCAAAATAATGAAGTTTGATATGTCGCAAGCTAAGGTTCAGAACTGGTCAGAAAGTAGCCACTTCCCTGGGGACACCAGGTTTCCGCAACATCCGGAGACGTGGCCAGCGTATCCGAAATCTCTCAAAACATGTATCAATAGTCTTGTTTTGCAAAATCATGATGTTTGATATGTCGCAAGCTAAGGTTCAGAACTGGTCAGAAAGTGGCCACTTCCCTGGGGGCACCAGGTTTCCGGAACATCCGGAGATGTGGCCAGTGTATCCGAAATCTCTCAAAAGATGTACCAATAGTCTTGTTTTGCAAAATCATGAAGTTTAATACGTCGCAAGCTAGGGTTCAGAACCGGTCTGAAAGTGTCCACTTCCCTGGGGGCACCAGGATTTCGGAACATCCGGAGACGTGGCCAGTGTATGTGAAATCTCTAGAAACATGGTCCAATACTCTTGTTTTGCAAAATCATGAAGTTTGATATGTCGCAAGCTAAGGTTCAGAACTGATCAGAAAGTGGCCACTTCCCTGGGGGCACCAGGTTTCCGGAACATCCGGAGATGTGACCAGTATACCCGAAATCTCTCAAAACATGTACCAATAGTCTTGTTTTTCAAAATCATGAAGTTTGATATGTCGCAAGCTAGGGTTCAGAACTGGTCAGAAAGTGGCCACTTCCCTGGGGGCACCAGGTTTCCGGAACATCCGGAGATGTGACCAGTGTATCCGAAATCTCTCAAAACATGTACCAATAGTCTTGTTTTGAAAAATCATGAAGTTTGATATGTCGCAAGCTAGGTTTCAGAACTGGTCAGAAAGTGGCCACTTCCCTGGGGGCACCAGGTTTCCGGAACATCCGGAGAAGTGGCCAATGTATTCAGCATCTCTAGAAATATGCTCCAATACTCTTGTTTTGCAAAATCATGAAGTTTGGAATGCCGCAAGCTAGTTTTCGAAGGCGAATTATAGGTTGCACCTCTATCTGATAAGGAGGTTACCCCAGTACCCACGGCCATAAATCCGGAACAACGGAAAAAATCGGAACCATGATACCGGTCAACGTACATATGTACAGATGGAAATATTATTAGTATTATTAGTATCCATCTGTACATATGTACGTTGAGTTTCATTAAAAATCATTAATTGACCACACGGATTGGTATACCGAAGACTTTGCCCTTAAGTCATGATACCGGTTCCATAAACTAGAAGGATTTTGTGATCAACTGTCAAAATTTCAGAAATTTTCGTAGAGAAACGGCTGAGAATCAGATTTTTAAAGTTTTGAAATAGGGTGCAAAATGAGGCACAGGCACATAGGTGTTAATAAACCACTGATTAATAGTGATTTGGCTAGTGAAAAACTTGGCGCATAGGCAATCGGCGCGCAAATTGTGCGCTGGTGTGCGGATTTGAGTTAATCGTCGCAAAGTGCTCAACACACATTATACGCTGGCGCGCAACCTAGTGGTCGAAGAGAAACTTGTCGAAATGCTAAAAAATTTCGAGAAGCTCAATGATTGCTGTTCAACACTACATAAAAGCTACTGAAGTTACTTGTTACTTCATTGCACCTTCTTTGTCACAAGTTAGAGAACTGTCAAAATAAAAAAAAATGCGCTAGTTTTTCGCAACATATTGACCGTCCAGTTCCAAACTGTTCACGACCGTTCGAAACAGTCGGCGTTTGAAACGGTCGGTGAAACAGTCGGTGACGGATTTGACAGCAGAAATGAGCGAGAAAGATTTCGCGCGCAAACGCGTTTTCAAAAACATTCAATTGGTGGAACAAGGACAGCTAACCGGTCGTCCTGATCAGCTGTTGCCGGCAGCCAAGCCGCCAGCTTTTTGGCGCGGAAGTCGGGGGGTGTTCAGATGTAATGTTTATCACCCAACAAATTTATGAAAATATTTTTTTTTCGCAATAAACGTTTTAAATGTTTTAAAGTGAGGTTTAATAAATGCAATTTATATTATTTCCAGGATAATTGCCAATGTTTGTTATTCTGAAAACCTATACGTTTGAAAAAATGATGTGCTTGAACAAAGTTGCTGATTAATTGGTTTCTGTAGAATACATCGAGAATCCTCTCGATATTCGACGATTGTTTTGAACAGTTTCACAAACAGTCGGGATAATCCAACTTTGAACTGAATACAAACCAGAGTTATATGTTGCATGACTGTAACATAGCACATTTAATGCAAGCTGACTGTTTTATTATTAGTGAGAAATATGTAAGCTCCGCCTTACACGAGGTATTTGGTGATTTCTAGCTTAACTTAGCTTAGCTTAGACTGACTGCACATATCTATGATTGTTACTCCGTGATTGACCCGAACCAATGACAGTTGCACAATGAATCAACTGAATAGTTGACTGGGAGTGGTCAACATTCTCACTGTGCACGCTTCAGAGGCACTCTTTAACGGTACAATAACGGCGGCGGCCACGTCCTTGCAGTCAGGTTGGAATAAAATTTATTAAATATAATAATTGATATAGAATCCATAGAAAGAGAAAAACAAGGAACAAACTCACCGAATAATCGCCTGCCATCAATCGAACCAAAAATGCGAAAGGCAAACATAAATCGGAGTACCGAAGGCAACGCGCGCGCGAATCCTGCCTCCAGCTTACACGAGGTATTTGGTGATTTCTATGGAACAAAGCCGAAACTTTACGAAATTCGTAGTTTAAATGCATCTCAATTGACAAGATGGAAGTCGCATGTGCTTTCAGTGCAACTCATTTAGACCAAAGCATAGAAAGCCACATTTTGGATGATGTTGCAGGTGCTGCTGCTGTTTGAATGAGATAACTTTTAGGTAGCATACTTCTACAGAACGAGCTATGAATGAGTATCATGCCTGATCAACCAAGTTTAACATGAAGTTCGAACTGCTATTCTATATACACACACACAAAAATGCACTAAAATGTATGTAGGCAACAGTGCCGAAGATTGCCACTTTTCAGCACATGTGTCGAAAAGTAGTACTTTTCAGCACTTTTGTTTTTGTGAAAAAAGTAGGCCGTTTTATCGTTGTTTTGTGAAAAGTTGGCATTTTCACAACGCGATGACAATACATATTTTTTGAACTATTCTGCGCCTCTGTTAACATTGAATAATCACCCTCATTCTTGTTTTCGATCGAATCCACTTTCGAACGAAAATCGTTCGCATTCCCGTTTACGCCAGCAAAATCAAATGGCCTACTGATTCGATCGAACCAAAAACGTTCGAAAGTCGATACGTCCGTAAACGAGAATGAGGGTGAATAATAGCGTGGTTCAAAAAATCGTTTTTGCTCCACACCACTTATTTGATTCCTAACCAGATTATATGCCTTCTCACAAAATTTGAGTTCATTTGGTTGAAAATTGAGACTGCACAAGCCCGTCAAAGTTTGTATGGGAATTACTATGGGAAAACGATGTTTTTCATTCAATCAACCGTAGCATTTCCCCAAGTGCCCTAGTGGGTTAGACGATCCTTGGTAATCCTAGGCTACTCTATCAGCTACAACTTTGCCGAAGACCGCATTCAAATCGGACGCCTCATTAATTAGTTACCGATTTTTATCCAGAATCGAAATCTTTACTCATGATGGTTAAACTATTCGGTGGGCATCACTGCATTCTGCAGTGGAACATAGTAGCCATGATTTCAGTGTGCTATCTTTGGCGCCATATGCAGCAATGTTGCCTGCTGGGAAGCTGGAGGATCATAGCTAAAGTTTGCCCAGTTGGATACAAATCGATAACTAATTAATGGGGCGTCCGATTTGAATGCGGTCTTCGGCAAAGTTGTAGCATATAGAGTAGCCTAGTATTACCAAGGGTCGACTAACCCAATAGGGCACCTGTGGAAATGCTACGGTCGATTGAATGAAAAACATCATTTTCCCATAGTAATTCCCATACAAACTTTGACGAGCTTGTGCAGTCTCAATTTTCAACCAAATGAGCTCAAATTTTGTGAGAAGGCATATAATCTGGTTAGGAATCGAATAAGCGGTGTGGAGCAAAAACGATTTTTTGAACCACGCTAGTGAATAATTTATGTTGCATACGCTTTGATATACTGAAAATTACACCTCTAGAATATAAGATTATTACGAATTTTAGTGCTCTCATACTCAATTCCTCCAAATATTAGACATTTACTAGAATTTCTTTCAGATTTCGATGCCTTCAAAAATTCTGCTAATATTTGTTTTGGAACGTCTCTATAGCTTCGTTTGATTTTTTTAAGGATTCCTCCAGGAATTTCTTTACGTATTTATTGAAAAAAAAAATCTTTAAAAGAATCATTCGGAAAGTTTCTTCGGAAATTCCAATGGATATTCCGTTGAAAGTTTCTCAAAGATTCCTTTTGGAGAATCTAGAAGGATTGCTTCAGAAATTTCTTCATTAGTTATATCAGAAATCCTAGAAGAATTCGTTCAGAAATTGTTCGAGAGATCCCATTAGAAATTTCCCTAAGGACTCATTAGGAAAACCACTGTCGGATTCCTCCATTGATTTCTTGTGAAAATTCTCCAGAGATTTCTTCAGAAATTCCAGTGATCCCTTCAGAAAATCTTCCATAAATTTTTTCAAGAAATTCTGCCAGGGATTCTTTCTGAAATTTCTCTGAGAATTCCTTCAAGAATTAAAAATAAATTTTCAGAAATTTATCTTGTGATTCTTTCAGAATTTTTTTCCAGCAACTTCTGTTAAAAATCAAAATTTCTGAATTTCTTCAGAAATTTTGCAACGAATTTCTATAGAATAACTTCCAAAGTTACCAAATTCTCTAAACGTTTCCTCAAGATAATTCCCAAAGAATTTCCTAAGATAATCTTTTAGGTATAAAAAAAATGTTGAAGTATTATTAAGAAATTCTTTCAGGAATTTCCACAAAGATTCTTTCAAAAAATCTTCTATGAATTCTTCCCTAACTGCACCATAAAAAAAACTCCTGGAAATCATTTTTTAAGTCTTTCTAGGATTCCTTCAAAATTTATTCCAGAGAATCATAAGAAAAATCTCCAGAGGTTGCTGTAAATATGCCTGTTGCTGCAATTGGAACGAATACCTAAAGTTATTCGTTATTAAACGTAAAGCTTATATCAATTATTCTATATCTACAAAGGAATTAAATCTACAGTTGTAACTTATAACTAGAAACATTCCTACACGATCAAACTTGTAAGTATTTAATTATTCCAAAAGCGTATTGTTCTAACCTACATCTGAATTATCACAGGTTGCTGGACAAATACGTTAGACGAGCACAAATAATTTCAAACAAGCTTCAAACCGAAATATGTAAGATAATCCTTAACTATGTTTTCTTATATACTAATTAAAATAAATCATTCCAGCTTTAAGCTGTATCGCACCCAGAACAACTCGGAGTTTGCGTAATTCTAAAAAGAGTTCGGATAAACGATTTGCTCCCGCAACAATGCCCTTAACATGCCTTCAGGAATTCTACCAAGAATTTGTTTAAGAAGTTATCAACGGATTCCTTCTGAAAGTTGACCCGGGATTACTTCAAAATTTCTTCTAGGATGTTCCTTAGAGAATCCTTCTGAAGTAATGACAAGTTTCTCCAGGGATTCCTTCTTATTTCTTTATTATTGAGACTTTCAGTCCTACCCTGGTTTATCTCCGTATTCAGAAGATCCTTCAAAGATTGTCTCAAACATTCTTTTAGCCGGAGTTTTTTTTTTTTTTAAAAGATAATTTTCCAGTTGTTCCTTTACTACTTCGTACAGATATTTCTTCACGAATTTCTTGACAGATTTCCTTGAGAATTTATCTAGGGATTCCATTCGAAAAATCCGCAGGAATGTTTCCAGGAATTATCTTGGGGATTCATTCAGAAAATCCAGCCGAAACTGCTCCAATTCTTCTAAATTCTTTCAGGGATTCCAGTAAAAATTCCTTCAAAAGTTCTTTATGCAATTGCTGCTGCGATTTCGTCGGAAATAACTTCTGAGATTCCTTCAAAAATTTCTCCAGAGATATTATCAGCAGTTTTTCCAGAAATTTTCTAAAAAATACAGGAAAATTTATTAATTTTCAAAGGAATCCTTCAAGAATTTTCTGAAGGAATTCCTAAAAGAACTCCAATGGAGATATTTTGAAGAATTTATTGAAATTTTTTTTGAGGATTCCGGGACCAAAATCCCGGATGCAATTTCTGAGGTAATCTAGAGGAATTCCTAATAGAATTTCATCAGATACTTCTGTAAGAATTCTGGGAAAGATTCCGAGGTAGAACTAAAGGAGGAATTTCTGAAGAAACTTCTGTAGAATTTTCTATGAAATTTATGGAGTAGTTTCCAAGAAATTCGCTGAAGGAATTTCCAATGGCAAGCTTTAGGAGCAAATAGACACAAGTATAGGGGACGCTGAAGTTTGGAAACCATGAGTATCCAGCTTTGATTTTACCATGGCATGACTGCTGATAGTTAGAGTTTGAATTCTACTTGTCAGCAGTCACAAGGGCATTTCTAACAAGATTCGTTTGAAGAAAACTCGAGTTATTACCTACTCCTCTGCTGGAGTGATCGTTATTTGTTGATAGGCTAGGATGGTTGTTGAATATCTGAGGATTAGTTTGTTCATAGGAAAAAAATACGTTGTTACAATTTCTGCCTACAGTGTTGCGGGTACGATTAACGTTCATTTTCATCTGCCGTGCATTTGAATCCACAACTTTTTACGAGATTGACAATCGCAAAAATCCCATCTCCGCATTTCAAACATTTTAATTTTTTAGTATCTTATATCGCAATCGCCCCTGGCGTGACAAGTAACACCACAAATCATGGATGTTGCTTTTATTTATGCAGCAATTTTTCATGCCGTGCTTCCATCCTTGTCACTGGGCGTTGTTTAGTATTATCATTTGACAGATATTTTAGGACGACTTTAGACTAGCATTCAGACCTTTAACGTATGCGAAAAATTACGCTTATACTCAGTTATGGCATTCCCAAGGTGTCTTAAAATTTAAATCTTCAAAATGGTCAAGTTCCAATATAATGAACAAAAAAAAAAATGGAAATTTTGACAATCTTTGGCCTTTGAAGCATATTTTCTTAAACCTAATACATAGCTCAACTATTGAACAATCCCCTTTTCCCCCACATGGAGTGATTATCGTAGTAATCCAGGAAATATTGTTTGGAGTAATCCAGTTTCGTGGGAGAATTTCTAGGGAAAATATTAAAAAAACCGTAGGTATTTATTCGAAAAATCAGTGAAATTTTTCGCAACCCAAATCAAGTTACGTGTTCAAAGTTCTTTCGATCAGAGAGCTTTTAAATTGAGATGGACCAAACCATTTCAATTCATATTTTTATCCACCAGATCATAACACGCCATCACAGTGCAACGAAGACATCTTTCTCTATGGTTGTGAAATACGATGTTTCTAATGTAGAAAATCCACGCACACATTTGCTTGTATCCCTAGACCAAAGAAAGTAGTTGTTTACATTTGACCGATGGAAAAAAAATCAATTAATTAAACAGCTTTTGCTGCATTCTGCAGCAGTGAAATCCAACTTTGAAATGCCACAGAGCTTTTGTGGGTTTAGAATCGAGGTTTCTGACGAATTGAACGGTGATGATGAACGAATCGGCTAGCTGCTGCTTCAGTGTGATTGCCTTCGTCGTATGCGAAACGAGGAAAACTTTCAACTCGTAAGTGGAGTGAAATTGAAACGTGAAATTTCGCGTTATTATTTGATTTCCACTGTTATAAGCGCTGATTATTAATAGTCTACATCTTTTTGCTTCCATATGATGAGTTACGATGCAATTATTGGCTATTTTTCGTCTAATATGACGGAAATTAGCACATTATGAAGTTAATTGTTCACCATGTTCGAAGTATGAATCTTTTGGACACTTTCTCCGATGACAGTATGTTGAAATATTGTGTGAATTCTCAAGATATGCACTTTCAAAGTACTGTCATAAAACAGGACGCTGGAAGAATATGAATTGAAAAGAAATTCTCGATCATTTAGGTTTTCCAGCAATATGGCTCACTTTTCTATTCTAGAAATTTGGAACGAAACCATGATTTCTTTAACCTATAGATCTTTCAAACCTTCAATCTCAAACTAAACTGCTTACCACACCTTATTTTGCCCCCGATATCTTGGCTCCATATACTCTGACAATTTATTTGACTGTTTCTCATTTCGCCTTTCACTTTCATAACTACTTAATAGTCGATATGTTTCGCAGCAAAGTGTTACGGTTCTACGGTAACACATGCCAGTGTGTAGAGTTTATTTGCTTTATAAAAATGTACAACGATATCTACGGCTAATAAACCACTTACGACAGTGTCATAACGACTAAGACGACCCTCCGAAAAAAAAAAAGAAACTAATAATCCCAAGGCGAAAGTGCACCGTGCACACATTCAACACGGCATATGAAATTGATATTACAAAACTGCTCTGACGCTGCTCTCTAACTCCCTCGTCGAAAGACTGCGCCCGGCAGCAAACTCCAATGTGTTGCACAATGGCCATCCAAACATCTTTCCAGCTTGGTTTTCTTTTTTTTTTCGTAAATCCGTCCGTCCCAAATCTTGAGTAGCGCAGATTTGTTTGCTTCGCACATTAGCACTCTCACCTCGGAGGTCGAGTGAATTATCGCACACCCTTCGACCTCATCACTGCCCGATTTTCCAATCAAACTCGTACGTAGGTACCTATGAGTAGTAATTGCATTGGTAAAAGTCTCCATAGTGGCCGCACCGGCCGGTGCCTGGAGGAGGTTAGGATCTTAGCGAAAAGAAAATGGAAAGAAGAAGAAATGCCAAACTGCCTTAAATCTGCCCCGACTACTTGCTACCAGACACAATGGCAGGTGTGGTTGAAAAGAAACTACGCGACTGGAAATGAAAAAGTTCAGTATTTTTCTTTTGCGATGGCTGTTGGCAAGAGGGAGCTTGGTATGGTCAATTTATTTTTTTTTTGTCATGTTTTTGTGAACTTGTTTTTTAAGTTTTGAATTGTTTTGCTTCAAATCTATATTAAGTATTTCTACTTACCAATTCTTGTTTATATTATTATTAATTTTTTTGGTCTTTTTTTATATTTTTTGTTCTAGTCAGACGCTTTTATTTTATTTTAATTTGTCTTTTCTTGTTTTTTTATTTTTCATTCTTCTGACTCGTATGCATTCTATGTTTATGGTTGAACGAAGTCCCAATGAGGTTTCTCAGATTCTTCTGATTGTTTATGTCTTTTAGTTCTACTGATTCTTCAGATTCCCCTGATTATTCTGATTCTTCTGATTCTTCCGATTCTTCTGAAGCTTCTGATTCTTCTGATTCTTCTGATTCTTCTGATTCTTCTGATTCTTCTGATTCTTCTGATTCTTCTGATTCTTCTGATTCTTCTGATTCTTCTGATTCTTCTGATTCTTCTGATTCTTTTGATTCTTCTGATTCTTCTGATTCTTCTGATTCTTCTGATTCTTCTGATTCTTCTGATTCTTCTGATTCTTCTGATTCTTCTGATTCTTCTGATTCTTCTGATTCTTCTGATTCTTCTGATTCTTCTGATTCTTCTGATTCTTCTGATTCTTCTGATTCTTCTGATTCTTCTGATTCTTCTGATTCTTCTGATTCTTCTGATTCTTCTGATTCTTCTGATTCTTCTGATTCTTCTGATTTTTCTGATTCTTCTGATTCTTCTGATTCTTCTGATTCTTCTGATTCTTCTGATTCTTCTGATTCTTCTGATTCTTCTGATTCTTCTGATTCTTCTGATTCTTCTGATTCTTCTGATTCTTCTGATTCTTCTGATTCTTCTGATTCTTCTGATTCTTCTGATTCTTCTGATTCTTCTGATTCTTCTGATTCTTCTGATTCTTCTGATTCTTCTGATTCTTCTGATTTTTCTGATTCTCATGCATCTCAATTAAATCTGATCATCCCCACCATCACTCCCAAAAGATCCTCCAAAGAAGCGAACAAACTTACACCAAGGAGTGAAAAAGCAAAGCTGCGGAAACTTCTTCTTTGAAAAATCAGACTTTGCCAAGAGATTACTGCCCGTTCTCGCGGTGCGCGCACCTTTTGTACCAGCATTTTTCTCCCGGTTTGTTCTGTATTTAGTTTCATTCCCCAGTGCAATGCCAAGTGCTCGCTCGCTTGTTGGCGGCCAGAGATGGGATGTAATCGGGGTGGTCTGGCTGTTTGACAACGACGACGACGACGACCAAGACGACGACTAAGACGACAACGACGGAAGGTAATTGTAATTCCACCTCCGAAGCACAAAAGAAAACAATACCGAATGGGTGCAGCGGCCGGGAAAAGAATCTGCTCTGTATACGAAATGAGTCCTGCGACTTCATCGTCGTCGTCGTGGGCTTCGTCGTCATCAGGGACGACGACGGCGTATTTCTTTGGCCTCAAGGAGGGAAATCCTTCCTAGCGTCGTCCTTGGAAGGTGGGTCCGCTTCTGCAGTTTTTGCCGGAGAAATTTTCCACCATTTTTTGCTCGACGGATGGAAATTACGAAAGGGGACTACCGAGGGCTTCAAACGTTGCTCGATAGGCTTTCAAGTGGTTGTTGTTTCATGGGCTAACGAGTTTCGAGGGCAATTGAAATGGCTCAATACTCTTTTAATTGAGCCTTTTGTGTTCGTCATGAGATAAAATCTGATTTATTGCACAAAAACCGATAAAAAGCTTATCGAATCAGATCTGCTATAAATAGCCTCAATGGACCACTTTTCCGGAGCTGTTGATTAAAATCTGTCTGTTGTTGTTCAAACAAGCAACACAGTGCAGCGGTAGGAAGTCAGAGAGGGACTCCAGGGTAGATTAATTGATTTAACCCAGAAATGCCAACCAAACCGACCATTTTAACCATCGAAGCCATTATAATGTCGTTGATCTCCCACACGTCGTGCACCCTCCAGTTCAGACTCTCCCTGGTGGCGCCCAAATTTCAGGAACTTAATGAGGATGATTTATACGAATTAATTCATCTACCTGGTAGGTACGCTGAAGCCAGGTACCGTTTCAATCGAGATCCCAAACAATCCACGCGCCGCCGCCGCTACCAGGGTTCAGCAGGAACAGCAGTCCCTACGGTCGAATGCTCCCTCCGTGGCGCAGAGTCGAAACAATTGATGGCCCTGTCTGATGGCCATCCATCTCGAGAGTACCGAGCCAGTGATAATGGCATTCATTCCGTTGCAGTGTAGATGAATGGAGCGATTGGAGAGTACCACTGTGCTCTAGTGAATTGGTTCTCAAACATTGGATAACTTCTAAATAAGTTCGGGGTGATTTCTAGAAATGTTCTGGGAGGCATCGTTGACAAAACCTGAGAGATTACAAGATAATGTTCGTAAAGATTTCTCAAACAAGTTTTTGGAAACTTCCAAAATAAGTTCTTAGGAATTTCCTGAACAAGAAAACAAGATATAGAAGCCTAGTGGAACAAGCTCTTGAAACCTTGAAGGGCAAGTTCTTGGAAAGATTCAGAATAACATCTGGAAGGCTTTCACCTATAACACAATCTCGGAGGTTTCTAGAGTAAAACTTAAAAAATTTCTAAAATCAAATTATAGAAGAAACTCAATCATTTTATGGCTTTATCGGTCTTTTTCTACTCAGAGAGTAAGGGAGTAGAGATCAAAGTCGATAATGAAAATGATAGGTATGCTAGGTTGCAATTAAGTGTGAAAAATTTTAGAAGGTGAAAATAGGTATGAAGGCCATGTATTGAACGAATACCTCGAAATCTCTCCTTGAGAATCCGAAATTAGGATTTAAAACAATTGAAGTTATCCCGAAAACTAAAAAAAATCGAAGAGGCAAAGTAAGTTTTTGTTTTCCAAGGCCCGTGCGAGTGTTCAGCATGAATTGTGACAGATTCGATTTACGGTGTCCAGATGTAATTCAGTAATTTATTTGGAAATTATTTCGGAAATTTCTTTGGAGATTATTTCAAAAGTTCATTTTGAAATTGGTTCAACAACATTCTTTTAGAATTACTTCAATAATTTCTCCGGAATTCTTTCATTCTTTGAAAAATCCTTTGTAATCTATTTAGGGAATTTCTTCTGTTTTTTCCGATTTACGTAGAAGTTTATTTGGAAATTTCTTCGATAAACTATTCTCTAAATTTCGCCAGAAATTCCTTTGAAATTTCGTTTTAGTTTTTTTTTTCTTCAAAAATTCCCTCGGCATTATTTTAGGAACTTCTTAGGTAGTGTCTATTTTTTGTAAATTATTCGCAGGTTGATTTAGAATTTCTTTGTTAATTCTTTTGAAATTTCATCAGTTATTTTATAAGTTGTTTGAGAGTCTTTTGGCAATTATTTTGGAAATTTTTAAATATGCATTGTGAATTCTCAAGACTGTCGAACAAGCTGTACATGAAATTACTTACCACAACTTTCTTCGTTCAGAATCGTAAGTTGCACATATAAAACTTGTGATTTTGTTATAGTAGTAGACGGAACTGGAGGAACTATGAATTACTCCAGCATTTTCTTCGTGAATACTTTTAGGGGTTTCTCCCAAAAATGTTTAAGAGAGTTTCTTTCCAAATATCTTCGGGAGTCCCATAGGAACAGCTTGAAAAAATCACAAAAAAAACTTAAGGTGGATTTCTCGTTTTTCTAAATAAACTGGGATGAATTTGGAAGAGGCTTCTTCAAAAACTTCTGAAGAATTTCCAAAAATGTATTGAAAAAAACATTTCCAAAATATAAAACACTTGGAGGACGTTCCAAAGATAAGTAATGAAGGAATTTTTGGAGGAACTTCAGCATACATTGCCGGGGAAGCTCCTGCAGGAATGTTCAACTTAGTACTGGAAAAATACACAAACTCCAGCAGAAATTTCCAGAAAGAAATTTCCGAGAATCGTGAATGGAATTATTGAATATTGTTAAGATAAATTTCTGGAATCATTCTCAGAGGAAATCTTGGAGGAGGTCTTGAAGAAACTTATGATGGAGTTACAGGATAGAATCGTGAATAGATATTTAGAACCCTATGAAAGAATCTCCGAGAAACTGCCCAGACATTCCCTGGTAAGATTCTTAGAGGAATTTCTGTTGGGATTCCTTGAAGAATACTGCAGTTAGCTCCTGGGGACTACTCAAAGTACTTCTATAGGAATTATGGATGAAGTTTTTTGTGAAATTCCCAGTAGACCTTCTGAATTCTTTGATTGATTTGTCTTTATTTAAGAGATTTTTCTTCTGAAGCAGTTTTCGGACACTTCATAAATTCCGATAAAACTCCCGGAAAAAAATTCTAGAGATACTTGAACTGGTTATTGGCTAAGAAACTGGAATTTAGATAAGCAACAGTAAAAAACGCAGCAAGACCTGTTGTACCCTCGGCCAAGCTTCCAGAAGAATTCCCGGAGAAAGTTTTAAAAGTTCCTCGAAGAGAACTCCGGAAGGATTTCCAGAAGTAATTCTTGAAGATTTCCTGTAGGAACCAATGAAAAATATCGTGAAGGAAATTAAGAAAGCATTCCCGATTATTGGAGGAGATTTTAGAAAAATACCTGGAGGAACTTTCAAAAAAATTAACAATTGTTATCTTGGAACAAATCTCGGAGGAACTTCTGCGAAAATCCCTTTAGGAAGTAATGGAAAAATTAACAATAGATCTTGTGTAACATATCAAGGAGGAACTTAAAGTATAAATTTGGGAAGTATTTTTAGATGTTGCAAGAATTACCAGAGATATTTCTGGAAGATTATCACAGGAACATCGAAAAAAAAATCTCCGTATGAAATTATTTGGAAGAAATTTATGTAGTATTTCCGGAAGAATTCCTGTAGGAACTTTGGGAAAACTTTAGGTGGAAACGTCTACAAGAATGTTAAGAGATACATTCAAAAGAATGCCAAAAGACACTTACGAAGCAGTTCTCGAATGAACTCATGGAAGATATCACGGAATAACTCCCAAAGAAATTCCTGGTAAATTTTGCAGGGAAGTTCCGAAAATTTCTCATAGGAATTCCTGGTAGAGTTCCACAAGCAAATGCATGTAACAATTGAGAAAAACTTTGGAAGAGACTCCGAAGGAACTTCTGAAAAAGTCCCGCAGGAGTTTCAGAACCAATTCCAGGAGGAACTTTTGGAAGACGCCACGGAGGAACGTCTAGGAGAGTTTAAGAATTAATTACAAGCGTAAGTCAGAGTGGACTATTTAGAGCAATTACCGTTGGAGCACCTAGGAGAATTTCCGTAAAATTTTAGAAGAGTTTCCGGTGGAAGTCATACATAAATTTGCGGTAGAACTTCTGAAAGAATTAACGTATAAGCTCTAAGAAGAATCCCCGGCTAAACTTCCAGAGAATTTTAAAGAGTTGAAAAGGTTCTGAAAGAGCTCTCGTCGAAATTCCTAGAGGAGTTCCACACAGAACTCATGAGAAAATTTCCTTAAGAACAATAAAGAACAATTTCCAAATTCCAACAATTTCCAATTTGGGAAAGGATCCCGTGGAACCCCTCGCAATAATCGCCAGAAGAAGTTTTGGAAAAACTCCCACAAGAGCTTTTGAAAAAAAAAAAACCAGGAGAATTTCAAGAATATTTCCTGAATGAATTTCTAAATGAAATCACAGAGAAACTACTGGAAGAACTCCCGAATGAACTTTTGGAACAATTTCTGGAGAAGCTTTTGGCCTAGTTCACGGAAGAACTTCTAAGAGAACTTCTAGGGAAACTTCTGGGAGAGTTCCTGAATAAACTGTCAGAGTAATTCATGGAGGAGTTCTTGAACGATTTCCTTAACGAGCTTTCGGAAGAATTACTACTAATGGACTAATGGAAGAACTGACGATGAATCTTCTACAAAAGATCACCGAGGAACTGGCTAGAATTCTTGGAAGAAACGTTTAGATAATGGAAAACTATCAAATATTTTTTCTGAAATGAATATCAGAGGACATTCCAACATAATTCTCCAAGGAAGTTCTAGAGGAAGCTCTTGTGGTTTTTCGAAAAGAGACTGGGGAATTTTATGAAAAACTTAGAAGAGAGTTCTCGAGTAAACTCATATCATAGAGCAGCACCTGTAAATTCCAGGGATGGCAAAAATACTTTTTTCTCTTTTCCGTTCATCGATACTGGCAGTAAAATAAAAACAAAATAACGGCAGCACCAATACCATCAGACGCCGCGCCGACGGCAGTCAAGCAGACGCTTGATGGTTTTCGCTTCCCCACGAAAACATTTATGAGCAGTCATGCTGAGGCGGGTGATTGCGAAAAATGTCAAATATTTTCAACTACTAATAACTCACTTGTTTTAATAAATAATTTAAATCGATTTGCACAAATAGCTAGAGCACACTCCTAGCTTTGTGATGCATGTAAAGAAGTTTGTCTGGAAGCGGTTTGAAACGCAGAAAAATGGCGAAAACGGGAGAGACAGAAATTTTTGTCGTCGTTGTGCTCGAGTACTGGCGCTCTCGCGCTTGAAAACCGTTTCGAGGAAGAAGGCTGCAGGAAAAAAAATGTTATGACATTTATTTTTCGAACAGTTTGAGTTTGACTGGGCCTATGATGTTCGTGTGGAAAAATGTCAAATGTACAGCCGGTAACCGTTTTTTCCAGTACATTTCTCATCCCTGAATAACTTTTAATGACTTACTGCTACTATTTTGCAGGAAAGTCCCGGAAAATTATCAGAGAAACTTTTGGAAGAGTTCCGAATAATTTCCAAAAAAAAAATATGGGGAAGCGATCCCGAAGAAGTTGTGAAAGAAATTCCAAAAGGAACTTCTGGATGGCTTCACGGAGGAATATTTAGGACAATTCCCGAAGAAACTGCAAGAAGAAATGCGGGTGGATCATCTACAGGAATTCCCGTTGAAGCACTTAGAAGAATTTTCGTAAAATCTTAGATGAGTTTCCCGTGGAAGTCACAGAGATTTTGCGGTAGAACCCATCAGAACAGAAGATTTTTTGTAGAAATAATAAAAGAAACTATCACTGGAACTCCAAGAGGAAGTATCGCCAGGATTCTGGGAATTCCATGAAGATGCACCAGCAATATTTCTTGAGAAATTCCTGGTGAACTGCTGAAAGAATCTTAGTGGAATTCCTAGAGGAATTTCTAGTGGACATCTGAGGCACTTTCTAAGGAATCCGCGATGAAAATCTGAAAAAATTCCATGTGGAATAACCAGAAAACCCACTGGTATGTCCCTTGAAGCTCCCGGTGTAAGTGCTGGAGACATTCCCAGTTTTTGTTTGAATTCGTAGAAGATTCTCCATCAAGATTGTTGGAGTTCCCGGTGAAATATCTCGAAGTTTTGCGGGCTGAAAGTCTCTCTAATAAAGACAAATCAATCAATCAATCGAAGTTTTGCGAGTAAAACTCCTTGAAGAATCGTGCTAGGAGTTCCTGAAAAAAAAATGTGGTGGAGCTCCTTGAGAAATGCCAAACAAAAGCTCCTAAAAATTCCATATGAAAATCATTAAAAAAAATTCCGGTGGAACTCATTCAGGAACTCCTAAGAAGCGGCAATGGAACTTCTAGTGACCTCCTCTCCTCTTCTTGGCGTAACGTCCTCACTGGGACAAAGCCTGCTTCTCAGCTTAGTGTTCTATGAGCACTTTCACAGTTATTAACTGAGAGCTTCCTCTGCCAATGACCATTTTGCATGTGTATATCGTGTGGCAGGCACGAAGATACTCTATGCCCAAGGAAGTCAAGGAAATTTCCTTTACGAAAAGATCCTGGACCGACCGGGAATCGAACCCGTCACCCTCAGCATGGTCATGCTGAATACCCGTGCGTTTACCGCCTCGGCTATATGGGCCCTTCAACTTCTAGTGACATTACGAAGGAATTCTCGGTGAATCTCCTTGAAGAAATTCCAACCGAACTTCTGGAAAAATGCCTTGCAGATCTCCTAGAATAAGTTCCAGCGGAATTCATAAAGGAACATCAGATGACAATCTTAGAAGAAGAAGAAGAACTTTTAGAAGAATTTCCGGTAGAGCTGTTTGGAGATTTCCTGGCGTTTCCAATGTAACTCCTGGTTATGCTTTCGAATAAATTGCAAGGGGGAATCCCTAGTGGATTCTCTAGAGGATTTTTCAGAAAAGTTTAGAACAAGTATTTTCATAACAAGTTTTCGAAGACTTCCAGAACAAGTTCTAAGAAACCTTCAGAATAAGGTCTGGAAGTCCACTACAACATTTTTTGGAGATTTTCATAGCAAGATCTGGAAGACTTTCAGAACAAATCCAACAACACTTTTAAAACATGTTTGTGGAGGCAAGAACAAATTTTTTTTTTGTAATTTTCCTAACTAGTCCTAGAAATTTTCCAGAAATATACTAGAACCCTTCTAAAATAAGTTATCGGAGGCTTTCAGAACAAGTTCTTGGAGAATTCCACGGTTGGATCTGGAAACTTCCAGAACAAGTTTTGGAAGCAAATACATATTTTTGAAACTGGGAAGAAGAAGTTCTCGAAAGTTTTTGGGAAAAATTTCCGGAAACTTCCAGAACAAAATACTGTTCTTTAGAAATCTTTTAAATTAAAATATTGAGGGCTTCGAGACAAAAATGTAGCATGTTTCAAGAACAAGAGGTTTAAGGCCTACAGACCGTTTTTCTTGACAACTTTCAAAACAAGACCTAGAAGACTTCTAGCACAAGCTCCTGAAAACATCCTGAAAAGTTTTTGAAAGTGAGTCTCCCAGAAGAAAGTTCCTGGTTACTTTTTTCACAAGTTTAAAGAGTTTTTTTTTTAAGTTTTTGGATACCTCCAGAACAAACTTTTAGAGACTTTCGGAACAAGTTGCGGCTTCCAGAATGAATTCGTGGAGACTTTGAGTTCTGGGACACTACCAGAACAACTCTTCGAAAAATTCCAGAAAAAAAATCAGGAAACTTTTAGAACAAAATATGGAATTAGAACAAGCCTTTGAAGGCTTCCAGAACGATAAATATTTCAAATTGGACACTTCTAGACTAAGATGTAGGAGCCTTACATAACAGGAAGCTAAAGGCTTCCAGAACTAACTTTCAGAACAAGAATGTGTGCTACTTGGGTCTGGAAGCACAGTAATACCAAATTCAACGAAGTTTCCATGTTTAATGGCTTGCAATCAAAAAAGTCCAAAATGGCATATTTTGCCTTATAAATTGATGTATCCACCAAAATTATGACGTGGTGGAGCAAATCTGAGCCCGAATTCTGATTCAGCGATCCAAAATCTGTCAAAGACACATAAGCTTGCTCTTGAGACAAAAAAAAAATGGTGCGCTGCGAAGTCTTCTGGAACAAGTTCTTAAATATTTCCAGAACAAGTTCTTGGAGACTTCCATAAGAAGCACTTATTCAACAAGATCTGTTAGATTTACTGAACAAGATATATAAGACTTGAACACCAAGTTCTTAGAAACTTCCAGGAAAAATCCAGAAAACATCCATTGTGAGATCAAGAAGAACACTAACCAGAGAAGCAGGCTTTGTCGCAAGGAGAACGTTATACCAAAAAGAGGAGAGGAGAAGATTTTCGGAACAAGAAACTTGGGACGATTTTCAGCTTGGCAGTCGCAAACGATCAGATATTCTTGACGTTTTGATGTTTAATTCATCTTCTTCAGGGAATTTAAAGTGTTAGCCGCTTAAGTTCTGAAAAGCTTTTGGGAAACATAATCCGTCCAAACCAATTATTTAAAAAACGTTGGGATCCACTTCTTGAACACTAGTATTATTTGCAGAATTCGGTTATCACTTCTAACAACTACACTACAACTACACACTATCTACCGTTGCGACCGTAATGCATCCACAAGCCATTTATTGAGAGGTGGTGGTGTGCTGATTGCTGTAAAATCGGAGTTAAACTGTAAAGCAGTAAATCTTGTTGGCTGTGATGACCTGGAACAAATTGCCGTACGCGTCTCTCTTCCAAAATTCGCTTTATTTGTTTGCTGCATTTACCTTCGCCCCAACAGCAGTCCCGAGAAGTATACAAAGCACGTGGATTCGGTCAACCAGATTCAGAGCCAAGCCGGTCCCCGTGATGTAGTTGTTTGCTTTGGAGACTATAACTTGGGAAATTTAGTCTGGAATTTTGATGAGGAGTGTTCTGCTTACCTACCGATCAATGCGTCAACTGAGCAGGAGCTAGCCCTGGTTGAATCCATGTTAACAGCTGGTTACTATCAAGTTAATGATCTTCTGAACGCGAACGGTAGGCTTCTTGACTTGGTTTTCGTTAATGACCCATGCATCTCGAGCCTCTTTGAGTCTCCATACAGCTTATTAAAAGTTGACGTTCACCATAAGCCGCTTATTTTAACTGTGGACAAACGTTCCCGCGAAGAAGAATCTCGACCAGAGTTCTCTTCTAATTTTGACTACGATTTCAATCGCTGTGACTATCAAAATATCAACGAAAGAATCGCCTCCATTGATTGGAATCAGCTTCTCGAAGGAACTTCTATCGACGATGCAGTATCCGCTTTTTATCATACACTTCACGACATCATTCAAGAAACCGTTCCTGTTAGGCGTAATCGACTTGCTAAGCAGTTCAATCAACCCTGGTGGACACCGCAGCTACGCAACCTGAGGAATCGTCTCCGTAAGATCAGGAAATGCTTCTTCCGCAACCGAAACCACTCGAATTTGTTGAAGCTGAAGCATGCTGAGGAGGAGTACAACCGGCTACAACAGGGTCGCTTCCGGGAGTACATCGATAGCCTTCAAGAAAATTTCAAACAAAATCCATCTTCTTTTTGGACGTACATCAACAAACGCAAAAGTTCAGCTCGTATCCCGGTTGATGTTAGCTACTGCTCTCGTAGTTCATTCTCGTCTGCCACAACTGCGAATCTGTTTGCTGATTTCTTCCGTTCCGTTCACGACGATACCCCGCCTCCGCTGTCCGAAGAATACTTGGACAGTCTTCCGTCGTACAACCTTCGGCTTCCGCAGGTAACTTTCAATAACGATGAAATTTTACACGCTCTCAGTGCAGTGGATGCGTCAAAAGGTCCCGGTCCTGACATGATCCCACCTATGTTCATCAAGCAGTGTGCTCAATCTTTGGCATCTCCGATCACTTCGATTTTCAATCGTTCATTGCTCGAAGGAGTGTTTCCAGATGCTTGGAAGCTGGCCTCTATCACCCCAATTCACAAGACTGGCAGTATGCACAGCGTTGAGAATTATCGCCCGATATCTATACTAAATTGTCTCGCAAAAGTTTTCGAGAGCCTAATGCATGACGCACTGTACCCAGTTGTTCAGTCTACGATATCTGATTATCAACATGGTTTCGTAAGAAAGCGATCTACAACAACGAACCTCATGGCATACACTCACGCAATAATTTGCGAGCTGGAGAAGAGTAACCAAGTCGATGCCATCTACGTTGACTTCTCCAAGGCATTCGACAAAGTGCCTCATGAGTTAGCAATAGAAAAACTAAATCGCCTTGGGCTTCCGTCATGGATTATTCGATGGTTGAAGTCCTATCTTTCGATGCGCAAAGCGTTTGTCAAAGTACATGACGCTAAGTCAAATGTATTTGACATTCCCTCTGGTGTTCCACAAGGCAGTCATCTTGGCCCGCTTATCTTCATCCTTTTTATCAACGACCTGTGCAGCAAACTCAACTCTAACAAGCTTCTGTATGCTGATGACTTGAAGCTTTTCCGCGTGATTAAGTCGCTTGTGGACTGTTGTGCTTTGCAAGCTGACATCGAGTGCGTGTCACGCTGGTGTAATGTGAATGGAATGCAGATGAACGTGTCGAAATGTAACGCGATCACGTTCACACGTCGCCAGTCTGCTACTACGTTTGTTTATTCCCTCAACAACACGCCACTAAAAAAGGTTAGCTCGATTAAGGACCTCGGTGTGGTGCTTGACAGTAAGCTTCGATTCCATGATCATGTCGCGGTGACATGTGCAAAAGCATTAGCGATGCTCGGATTCTTGCGCCGCAATACAGCTCAATTCGATAATGTGTATGCTTTAAAGGCCTTGTACTGTGCCTTAGTGCGAAGCGTACTGGAATACGGAGTTCAAGTCTGGGCACCATACTACGATGTTAATGTCAACCGTATCGAAAATGTCCAGAAACGTTTCATAAGGTATGCTCTACGGAATCTCCCATGGAACGACCCGGTTCAACTGCCTCCCTACGAGCAACGATGTGCACTAATAAGTCTACAACCGCTAGCAAGTCGTCGAATTATGCTGCAAAGACTATTCATTTTTGATGTCATCAAGGGCAATATCGACTGCACCTCCCTTCTCGAGAACGTAAGACTCTACGCGCCTACTCGTCAGCTCCGAAATCGGCAACTGTTGTGGATTCCTGGCCACCGCACTAACTATGGACTGTTTAACCCGTTGGATTTTTGTTGTAGATTGTTTAATCAAGTGTGTGACGTTTTCGATTTTAATATAAGTAAACTAGTTTTTAAGAATAGGATTAATTTTTTTTAAAACAGTCTGTGTGACAATTTTTGTCAGAGATGTAGTAGCAAATAAATGAAACAACACTACCAACGGCCAATTTGTTAAAGTAAGTGGTGATTGCAATTGCGACTGCCAAGTCGAAAATCGTTCCACGTTTCCAGATTCCTCTGTCGATAGCTACCTTCAAATTCCAGAACATGTTATACTAAACTATCAAAACAAGTTTTTGGAGACTTCCAGGAAAACAAGTTTTTGGAGACTTTTCAAAATTTCTTGAAAAATGTACATCAGACTTCCAGAACAAATTCTTTGAGACTTTCAGATTCGGAACTAGAAGAGTTTCAGAACAAGTTTTCAAAGACCTTCAAAAGAACCTCTTGGATACTTCCAGAAAATGTTCTGAGTAACGACCAGATCATGTTTACAAATTCTTCCAGAAGAGGTTATAGGACATTTCCAGAGGAAGTTGGGATGACTTACAGAATATATTCATGAACAGTCTCAAAAAAAGTTCTGAGGGAATTGAATAATATGTAGAATTTATTCAAGTTCTTGGAGACTACAAGACCAACCAACTTTCCATGACCCAAAATCGCTTGAAAACCCCTGTGTGATTCACTGAAATGCAGAAACCATACTCGCCTGAACTATGTTCGGCAAGAAGCTTCGATGTAACTAGTTTCTCATTACCACCTTGTGAGCAGACCCTCGCCAATCCATGCCCATGGAATCGAATGAGTCCGGGAGGGCTTGGCGGATTTAGAGACCACACAAAAACTCAAAGGTAAATGCTGGGTACGTAGCGTAGATACATGAGGGAGGCCGTCCCTTTTGCCACCAGCAGCCAGCAGACCTACTCAGTATTCCGGAAGCATTCGCTTCGCTCGCTCGAGTTGGAACTCCTGACAGTTGGTTCCTCGTTTCCAGCTGCACTGCTAGAACCCCCCACACCAGCGTAGATAGTGCTCCTAAAACCGTTAATCGTACTGAAGAGACATGGGGGAATGTAGGGGTCAAATGTGCCTTTGCAGGTTATTGTAACGAAATTTGACGGAAGTTGATGTACTGCAATATATGTAGTGAAAGTGTGGTAACTGAAACAAGAGCTCAAGATTAACGGAAAGGCGTTTTCAATGGCAACCCAATTTAACAAATATTTTAAGTATTTTCGAGTAAAATTTCCATGACCTTATAGTTTTGAGGAAGTTTTGATAACCGTAATAAAACTTCAATTATTTGGTTTTGTGATGGTCCCAAATACCTCTTCGAATAAAATTAACTTAAAATGTTGCTGGGGTTGAGTAGTGGGATGTTTTTTTTTTCCATTTCTAATGCTCGTAATTTCAATTTATTACTGCTCTATCCAGTGCTGCTAGACATATGTAGAAAAAAAATCAGAGAAATAATGCAAAAAAAACAGAATTTTGCGAAAAAAAAAATCTATCTGCAATCCTACATCTTTTAAAAACCTATATCATGGTACCGGTAAGTTTGCATTCATGGCAACCCTGGCTCCTTTTTACAGCAGGCAACTGTGGCCATGACGTGCGCGACAAGTTTTCATCCTCCTCTCTCTCTCTCTCCTCTTCTTGGCGTAACGTCCTCACTGGGACAAAGCCTGCTTCTCAGCTTAGTGTTCTATGAGCACTTCCACACTTATTAACTGAGAGCTTCCTCTGCCAATGACCATTTTGCATGTGTATATCGTGTGGCAGGCACGAAGATACTCTATGCCCAAGGAAGTCAAGGAAATTTCCTTTACGAAAAGATCCTGGACCGACCGGGAATCGAACCCGTCACCATCAGCATGGTCATGCTGAATACCCGTGTGTTTACCGCCTCGGCTATATGGGCCCTTCATCCCAATGATGCATATCACACCGATATCCCCTTACACGCTGCATCTGAACTGAACTGGATTCAACTAACTGCCGCTTCTGTAGCAGTACCAACAACGATACCTTTCTCTGCAGGAATAAACCTCGTTTTCTAATCTCTGAACCAAAAAGTTCATAATGGAGTAGAATACAGCGAGAAACTCGGATCTGAGGAGTGAGGATGGACAGTGAACAGCAATCCCGAACCGAGAGAGGGGTCCCATCAGATACCACAACAATCGTACACGTATCATCAACGGGCCTCGTACTAGCCTTCCTAGTCCGGTTCAGCTCGTTCCGGTGAGGTGAAGCAATTCCGACACATTTATTTGGAGTACTTGTTCTGGAAGGCGTCCCTGTTCCCCTTCTGTTCCCTCCCCGTACTGGCATCCACGTTGCCGAGTTACATGTAGCAAACCAGCCAGAGCGTACAACCGACAACGCAGTCGTCGTCGTCGTCCAGTATCCAGTAGGTAGTGTGAACTAGTTTTCGGTGGGAGAATTTGTGACTTGAATAGCAATTACTCCGGGCTTTGATTGGGAAAGGAAGCAGCAGACCACCCCAGCTAGCAGAGGTCTGTCTGGTGGTCAGCTTGGTTCGGCTTTTGGGCTTCCTCCTTCGGACGGACCGACCGTAATGGAAGTGTAAGCGAGAATGTGCGCGCTACTACCCTGCCGTTGTACAGTTTTTGGACGAAAGTTTTACTTCTCAGCGATGCGATGCGATGTGATGCGAGGTGGTTTTTGATTTTTGTAACCGCAATGGTAGAACCGCTATTCATTGGAAATGCTGAGCATAGAATTTGCTGTGAAACGCACAAGCAGTTCTATTGTTTTATTTTGAAAAGTTCCTTAACTAGCTGAAATACTCACGATATCATCAAAGCCGCTTACCTGTAAGAGAAAAGATAAAAAGTTTGATTATTTCTCCATACTTGCCATCTGCGAACTGCTCAAGTAATTTTGAAGCGGAATTATTACTTGACCATTACTTGTCCTATCTTTTTGCACAGTACGTACGAAGTGGAAACTAGCCATTAAGGTGCAGGTATGCTTTGGCGACACCTCGAATTTTCAAGAGCTCATATATGAAGAACCAAAAGTCGGTTTACTCTGCAAAGTTGATCGATTGGTGGTGTTCAATATTTAAAAGCTGCTCAAAAAATAGCTTTTATTTTTTTTTTCAAAAATAAAAAAAAATAATAAAAATGGCATGAGAACTATTGATTAAAACAATCTTCTTGGTGGATTTTGTACTGAACGAGCTGTCAAGCTGTTGCGTTGATATCAAAGATTGGTGTCCAAAGACATCTTTGAAATTGTTTTAAGTACATATAAAAATACATGTGTAAAAGTTGCTTTTTAAAAAAAAATATATAAAAATATGAAAAGAATACAAGAAAAAAAGGAAAAAAATCTCAAAATTTGAAAGCACAGTCGGATCCAACATTATAAACGTACAAGTTTTTGCGTTAGCTGAACCCTCTAATACCCACCTCCGCCAAAAGGTATAAATGTACTTTTTTTTCTTTTCTGGATTAGCAAAACTTTTAAATTTTTCGCTGATATTAAGGACTGTTCTGTTTATCTGTTTATGGTGTTTTTAAAAGCTTATTTCCTTTTTTTTAAATTTTTGAAACACATATGTTGTTGTCGTCTTTTAAATTGAAGCGCAACAATAAAACATATTTTTTAAATATCCCCTATTCTATCGTAGTTAAATATCTGAAAGAAGTAATACACTCTAAAATTTTGTTCTTCAAGTTACACGAAAAATAAAAAAATAAGAATTCGACGATTATAATCCCACAATAATTATCAAATGTCAATTTTTTTTCGTTTAAAAATCGGCATTGAGGCTTCCAGGGATGTTCAAAAATAAAAATAAGAATAATAAAAATAAATTCATAAAATCTGTATAAATAAAATTAAAAAAAAAAATAGTGTTCGTATGTCACGAATAGGTTCGGAAACGGGCCATTGAATTCACATAATTCATTCACTATTGCATTCAAATATCTCGAAAACCAGTACATATATCGCAATTTCGAAGTCAATTTGACCCCAAGGGTTTTAGAATCACCGGTTAGGTATAGAAAAGTTATGTTTAAACATTTAATTTTTTTGATGTTTGCTCCAGTGTTGCATTTGAACGCGATCAACTTGCGTTCATGTTCAAATTCGGCACGCTGCGATCAAAACGATTTGAACATTGTTCAGTTCAAAATTTGGAACGCGAGCGAGCTCGAAATTGAACGCACCTTGAACAATGAGCAAGAACTGCACCAGTAGGTATAATGCCAACATGCTAACATGGTACCCTGGTACCCGCTAAACTAAAATGGTCATATTTCTGCCATTTTTTCGCCAATTCTAGCAATCTTGGGCTCATTGAATTCAGAATCTGACCTTCTATTGTGAGGGGGAACCGGTCCGGTCACCGTGCGGATTGCGGATAATCCGTATTTCGGTGCAGAATCTTAATGCCCGATGCCACAATGTGCTAGGTCGTATGGCGCATTTTTCCGTGCAACAACGAGTGTATGCAAATGCGTCACCATGTCCTAGGAGAGAAGGCTTACAGGATTTGATGATGCATAAAGTGACGCATTCAAGCTTTTACATAAAAGCGCGTCATAAGGACCGAGGCGTTGTCACCCCGGACAATATGGTATTATGTGGTACAGTAAAGGGCCATGTTTCAAGAAGTCTGATTTCTGTGGAACTCTGGACGACTGGACCAATTCATTGGCTTAACATATTGATAGAATAGTACATTAGAACATTGAGCCGAATGGGGATCTGAACGGGCGTTCTTGAGCAGTGAAAAGCTCTGACACGCAAGTTCAATGTTTACTGCGTTCACGTTCAAAAAATTGAACGCGTTCAGTTCATTTTTGGCTCGCGTTCAGTTCAAATGCAACACTGGTTTGCTCTAAGCATAAATTCCACTTAAACCCTTTGCGCCATCCCGAAATCACTCATTTTTGCACAGCTCACTCATTTCAACTAGTAAATCACTATCCCTTGGGAAATATATCCCGGTTAGATTTTGCAAAATAAGCCCCATCATATTGCTCTTGTTTCCAAATTTAAAATAAGATGCCTGCATCAATGTTACCTCGGATTACGGTACATTATTTTTAAACCTTGCTTTCATCTTCGTGATAGGATAAAACCGTGTGGATTAACAACTTTTTTTTCATCTTCTGATTTTTAAAACTAGTTTTTTTTTATTTTATTATATAGGGTAATTTGTCAATTGTTAAACAGTTAGTCCTGGGATTTTGATTTTCGAAAAAAAAAATAATTCGGTGCGATAATTCTATGGTAGTAGAAAAATATCCAGAGATCGTCTGGTCCAGTTTAAAGCCTGGAGTGGTTCTTCATTCGTTACACTTCTAATTGAATTTCAATTTCCTTAACCCTCTTATTCCCAATCCTGCCTCTAGACGAAGTATATTTTTAGCATTTTTGTATTTTTTTTTCTTTAGCGGGTAATCAAAAATTTTGTATTTTTGGCTGATTTAGGATGGTTCCGTATATCCCTTTCGTGGCGAACCAGTACAATTGTTCTGTTGAGCGATAACAGTTTTGCGTATTTTTTCATCTGTTTAGTCTTTATTTTATGTGACATAAACTTTTTCAATAATTCAGACATTACTTATACTTGTATATTTGCAAACAAACTTTTATTAACGTTGCCTGTGAGATTTACCACAACTAGTTAAACAAAACCTGGACAAAAACCATTAAACATGGAAACGTTTCAACTGTCATTTCCGATTTATCTAGGTAGTCAAAACTAGTAATCGAAAGATAAAGAGAAGTTCTTTTAAATGAGGTAAAACAATCGTTGTTTTGTTGGGAAATTTAAGAGTTCTGGAGAGTCTAAGTTGAGCCATTTGAATGGAGATTTCACTTTTTTTGCGCTCCATCCCGAAAGGGATGTATCAAAATGGTTTCCGGTTTCTTTCTTTTCTACGAAAACAAAATAAAAATAAAAATATTTTTATAATTATCATAAAATCTCAAAATATTCTCGTCTTCAAAATCGGTATTCCTAATATACTTCCAGGAATGTGAAGGGAAGTACAAAAAAAAAACCAGATTAATCCACCTGGTAGTGTAGTGCCTTTCTCGTCGAGTATGTACTCCAGGTTTTTCTGTCATCGTAAGCCGAAGTGCTCCAGAAGCCTGAGAATACTCTAGAACGGAACAAATGTCATTTTCTTCTTTTGCCACAGTGCTCGTAAATTAGTCAAAAGGGGAGGGGGGCGGTGTGCTGCAAACGTATTAACTTTTTTGATTCATTGAATAATAAATCTTTTACTCACCTTTCAGATACCATTGTTCCTTTTGGATTGAATCGCAACAATGAGCATATTTTAAATTTTTCCTCAATCATTCTATTATAGTGAAAGACTTTGGGGGAGTTGAATACACTATAAAAATATTTTTCTTAAAATCACACGGTAAACAAAAGTTACCATGAAAGAAATCAAAACAAATTTTCAAATAATTATCATAAAATCTCAAAATTTTTACGTCCTAAAAAATCGGTATCCCAAATATGTTAAAAAAAAAATATAAAAATGTAAAAAAATTAAAAAAAAAACAAAATTTGAATTGAAAAGAATTAACTTCCAAAACCTGTTCAAATCAATTTAGGATGATTTTTTTAAAATTTTTATTTACTCCTATTTTAACGTCTGCTAATTATACACTCAATTCAAGATGACGCAAAATGATATTTAGATCAAAATCAAATATTTGGCTTGAAATCCATTTTTTCAAGTTTTTAAAACATTTATACAAAAAGTCGAAAACCTGATAATGTTGAATGCATCCTGAAGCGGCGTGCCTTCAATCCAACAAAAATCCCTTAGAAACCCTCTTGAAATTTCCTGTCTGTATCTGTCAGAGGTGTATCAATGCTTTTCAGGGAAATTCAGGAGGGTTTCTAAGGGATTTTTGTTGGATTGTGGGCACGCCCCTGAGATTCCCTGAAACCCGTAGAACATTCTCGAATGTCCCTGAAACCTCCCGAAATCCCCTAAAACTCTTTCAAAAGCGCATAAAACCTTTTGGAACGACCTTAACTCTTCTGTAGCTCTCTGAGACCCCAGAAACACTTCTTGTACGTCCTGAACCCCCCGGAGCACTCCTGAAACGCTCTGAAACTCCCAGGAGCACTTCTGGAACACCTTCGAAAAACCCTGAATTTCTTAAAAACTTCTGGAGCAACCATGAAAGCACTTGAAATGCATCTGAAATCTCCAGGAACATTCTTGAAGCACATGGAAAGCCCTCTGAACCCTTGCAGCGCTCCTGAAACCCCCTAGAACATCTTTAAAACTCCTGAAACAGCACATCCGATTTTCAAAATTTTTGTACCAATGAATTTTCCCATACTTCCATGTATGAAATATTAATTTGACCAAAGTTATGCTTTTGAGTACCGAAAAACCCGGAGCGAGTATTATAAAAAAAAACTTTGGGAACAATCAAGAATAGATAAGAATTATTTACCAGAAAAATTGTTAGAAGTACCCATCTAGGCAAAATACACAGAAATAACAAAAAAATATATAAATCTAAGAGCTGCATTTTTGCTGTAATTTTGTTCAGAGATTAGTTAATACATTGTGAATTCTCATATTTTTTGCGGGAAATTCATTTCATTCCTTCGGTAATTTGTTTGGAAATTTTTTGGCAATTTTGTTTATAATTGCTTCGGTTATTCCCACTGGGGTCTACAGTTAGCCTAGTGGTTAAGGCTATGGATCGCCAATCCAGAGACGGCGGGTTCGATTCCCGTTCCGGTGGGGAAAATTTTCTCGACTTCCTGGGCATAGTGTATCATTGTACTTGCCCCACAATATACAAATTCATGCAATGGCAGGCAAAGAAAGCCCTTCAATTAATAAAGGGGGGTACGGTCAAAATTTGGCCAAACGTTTTTTTTTTCATAACTTTGGACTGCGTACACCAAACTAGCTGATTTTTGAACCAGTAATGGTGCATTATATGTAGCTAATGTCATAAAATTTTCATCAAAATCGGTTTAGTTTTTGCGAAGATATTGTTGAATCCTGAGATCTGCAATTTTAAAATTTTGTACAAAGAGGCTTCAAAAATAAGAACACTTGTTTACTGTTTTATTTATAGAGCCAGAAATACTGAACCGAATTCAATGATTTTTTTTCTGTGCATTCTTTCATGTCCAAATGTTGTGTAAAAATTTCATTCAATTTGATTTTGCCGTTTCAAAGTTATATTTGTTTACGTGGCACTCTGTCAGTTTTTTTCATATTTAAACTGCCACAACTTTGAAAGTATTCATACATAATGGCTCAAAGTTTTACTTAGATCATATTTGTATAATAGTATTATACTGCAAAATTTTCATATTTATCGGAGCATTATTAGTAGTTTTATAACCAAAAGTGTGTTCTACTGATCTTAAATTGTCAAAGATTTACTATGGAGCACCTTTGTACAAAATTCTAAAAAGGCAGGTCGTTGGTTTTATCTATATATCAACCAATACTTAATGGATTTTGATGAAAATTTTATGGCATTAGCTACACATAATGTACCATTACTGGTCCAAAAATTAGCTGTTTTAGTTTACGCAGTCTGCCGTTATGAAAAAAATATATGACCAAATTTTGACCGTACCACCCTTTTACTGTGGAAGTGCTCAAAGAACACTAAGTTGAAGATAGGCAGGCCAAGTCCCAGTGGGGACGTCGAGCCATAAAGAAGAAGAAGATTCCCATTAAGGCTGATACAAATTTTATTTTGACTTTTTGTCTCCCCACCCTTCAACAATTTTTGGCTGGATTTCGCATTTTGAGGGGGCAGATAAAAAAATATTTTCAAAATTTCGGGTCTTGCTCAAAACTCTTTAACAAATCCGATGAGTTTTAAATATTTTTCAAATTAAATGCTTCATTATTTTTATCCCCCCCTCGACCAGTCAAAGAGTGGTGGGCCTAAAATTCCTTTAAAAATTCCTTTGGCAATTTTGTGAATCACTCCGGTAATGCATTCAAAATTTGTTCGCCAATTTCTTTAAGAATTTTTCAAAAAATATATTTACAAGCTTTGTGGGCAATTTCTTCAGAACTACTTCGTATATTTCATTGGAAATTTCATTGATAATACCTTCAGATATTGCTTCGTCGATTAATTTGAAAATTCCATTGGCAAAGAGATAGGAATTTCTTTGGTAGCCTTTGTTTAGGAAATTTATGTCTTTGGAAACTTTTGCTTGGATAATAAGTACGTAAATTAAATTTTGCAATAAATGAAATTTTTAACGGTAATTTCTTTGAAAATATCTTCAGTTATTTCATTGTGAAATCATGAAGAAGTTGTTTCGGGTATTCCTTTTGTAACACCATTGAAAATTTCTGCGGCAATTTTCATTGAGATTCATTCTTAATGCTTCTCATTTTATTGTAACCTTTCCTTCGAAAACTTCTTCAGCAATTGCTTCAAGGATTCCCGCGATATTTCTCTGGAAAACTACTAAAATTTCTATTAAAATTTATCTGGTTTCACAAAGAAAAATAGATTCCGCCGGCTACTCCTTAATAAATTTTGATCGACTTTTTATTCTTTCTGTAGTTCCTACGGAAATTCAACTAGAAATTGAACCCGCCAAATTTCCAATGGCCTGAGAAATTGTTCAATTTTTTTTTCTTTTGTGAATTACTTCGGTATTTCTTTTGGAAATTTCACATAAAATTCCTTTAGAAATTCTGAAATTTCTGTTAGAATTGCTGAATCAATTTTTAATTAAATTTATTGCAGAAGAAATTGCAATTTCCTGAAGAATAGCTGAAGGAATCTGAAAATGGAATTGCCATAATAATTTCCAATAGAATACGTAAAGGAACAGTAACAGAAAAAAACGAAGACATTTCTTAAAAACGGCCTGAAATATTCCTAATCATTTTGGGAGTTCTATGGAGGTTAGAAATGTTCAAAGATATTTCTAAAGGCAAATCTAAAAACTATCTAATGAACCGAAAAAAATCTAGAAGACATTTTCGCAAGTATTCATAAATAAATTGCTGAAGCACGTCCCAAAGAATATGCTGAAGTAGTTTTAGAAAGCACTCTCAAAAAAAATGTTCGAGGAATTACAAATTAAAGCAATTATCGAGCGGTTTCAAAACGACAATGCCAAATTTTACACTAAAAAAATGCCAGAGAAATTACCACATGGGTTGCTGAAGACCTCAAAGGAATAACTGAATGAGTTTCCGAGAGTGTTTTCAAAGGAATTGATTGATTGATTTATCCTTATTTGAGAGACTTTCAGCCCTTGGCTAGGTCGTCTCTTTCAAAAGGAATTGGCAAATGAATTTTCAAAGCAAATTCTGAAGGAATTGCCAAAAGAATCCTGAAAGAGTTGCCGAAGAAATTTCTATAAAAAAAACCTTAAAAATATTTGCCTGAAATTTTTTAACAGAATTGACGATGGAATTTCTAAAGAATATTTCGAAGCAAGTTCGAAAATAATTGCCCTGGACATTCTATAAGCAACTCCCTCAAAAATTTCCAAAAGCATCCTGAAGAATTTACGAAATTTTCTAAAAAACTAATCCGAATTGCAGAAGGAATTCCCACATGAATTTCGTACATTCCTTCTGCATCTTTCAAAAGATTACCGAAAAAAAAAATGCCGTCCAAATTCTGATGTCATTCGGAATTTGGACGGCAATTTTTTAAATAAATTTATGTAGAAATTTCCAAAGAATTTACAAAAAAATATGTCCGAAATAATTGCTTCGGGAATTCCATACAATCTGACGGAAAGATTCCCAAACAAATATGCCAAGAAATTCACAAAAGCGTTACCGAGTTAATTGCTGAAGGCATTACCGAAGGAATTCTCGAAGGGATTGTCAGAGAAATTTCTGGATGTCGGTGAGATTTCTCGAAAAATGGAACGACCATAACAATTGCAAAGTAAATTACCAAAAGAACTGCTGAAACAATTTAAAAAATTACCTAAATGATTGGCAAAAAACTCCCGTAACAAATGCCGAAAGTTCTTAGAAGAAATTCTCAAACTTATCATCACTTGAATTTTCAAAGAAGTTACTGGGGGAATTTCAAAAGAAATTGTCGTAGAAATTCCCTTATAAATTGTTTAACACTTGGCAAAAAAAAAAAAAATAAAAAAAAATCAAAGAAATTGGCTAGCTTAGCTTAGCTTAGACTGACTGCACATATCTATGGTTGCTACTCCGTGATTGACTCGAACCAATGACAGTTGCACAATGAATCAACTGAATAATTGACTGGGAGTGGTAAACATTCTCACTGTGCACGCTTCAGAGGCTCTCTTTAACAGTACAATAACGGCGCCGGCCACGTCCTTGCAGTCAGGTTGGAAGAGTGAAGGAATGTTAATAGCAACCTTTGTTATGTGAAAGTTGGCGTTTACCGCACGTCTCCACCAAAAGCTGCAGGAAGGAGTGATTGTTAGTAGAGCAGGTATCGTTGGGTCAGGATTCACTTCGATAAGTAATATGACCTTTTGGAGTTGCAGTATGCCGTGCAAACTGCAGTGATGTTGTTCGCTTCACGCGGAAAGCAAACAACCAACCACCCTCGTCAGGTGATTGCTCAATATTGACTACAAATGAAGCAACAAAGTGCTATTGTTCGCATCACGCGGAAAGCAAACAATCGACCACCCACGTCAGGTGATCGTTTAATATTTACTATTAAAGACGCGACAACACATACAAACTTAAGCGCTATTGCTCACTCCGCGCGGAAAGTAAACAATCAGCCACCCGCGTCAGGTGGACACTCAAGATTTACAACAAAAGACGTGTCAAAACATGCAATCTGATGCGCTATTGCTCGCTTCACGCGGAAAGCAAACAATTGACCACCCACGTAAGGTGATCGCTCAATATTTATTCATAAAAATACTTGCAACAAATATACATGGACAGATACCTAAGAAAAATAGTATGTCGTTAAGAGATTGCACAAAAGAAATGAAATGCAATAAAAAGAAGAGATAGTTTGTAAAATGCCATCTCGAACAGTGACAAAATGGAACAAAAATCCAAGTCGACACCCATGGTGACGAACTATACAAAGTTAATGAAAAAACATTTGAAAAGAGGATATTATAAATATATGGTACTAGCTGTCCCGGCAAACTTTGTCGTGCCAGTCTTGTGGTGGTTTGACAACTATTGAGGTTATCGCAGCAACGCACTCTAGATTGATTTAATTTCGATCACGCCAAATTTCTTCCCGGTTCATCAAAAATCAGTATTTTCTCTATTTTCGTAATTTGTTTAAAGGATTTTCGTAACTTTTTCTGAATATAAACACAGCCGCCACGAATACGAATCTAACCGTGCAAGAGTCATGCTGATCGGTTCACCCGTTCGTGAGTTTTGTTGCCTCAAAGGAATTTCGAACTCATTTTTATATATATAGATGATAAAATTGTATTAATATAATAATTGATGTAGAATCCATAGAAAGAGAATAACAAGGAACAAACTCACCGGATAATCGCCTGCCATCAATCGAACCAAAAATGCGAAACGAAAAAAAAAATCGGAGCACCGAAGGCAACGCGCGCGCGAATCCGGCCTCCAGTTGCCGAGCCGTCGCTACACACACTGACTGAAGCCGGGTCTTCTTCCTCTGCCATCAACCGTACCAAAAAGCGCAAAAAGCAAATGGAAAAAAACTAAATCGGAGCACCGAAGGCAACGCGCGCGCAAATCTGGCCTCCAGCTGCTGAGCCGTCACTACACACACTCTAAAAAAAAAATCAAAGAAATTGGCAAGAAATTCTGAAAAGGTATGAATGGAGAACTGGAATTTCCGAATAAATCTTTAACATATTTCGGAAGAGATGCACACTAGAATTTGAACAATTGAATCGAATAATAAATGTTATTCACTAAAGTACTTGCTCTGGGTTTTTGAGGAAAAAAATTGCATATCGGATGAAGTTAAAATGTTGAATTTCATTTACATATACCTGTAATGATTCTCCGTACCCAACACTTTTCCCGGTATAATTAAATCATTCGCCCAAATTCAAACTGATATCTCAATTCACACCGAACGAGCACCCGTCTTCCATTGAACCATCAAGCCTCAATCCCCCCGGGCCATGATTAAATGTTCCTACATTCGCTGGTAATCGTCTCGTTTATGATCCCATCATTCAAACGAACCACCAACCGACAGCCAACTAACTGATGCCACCGCTGACTTGGTGGCTACTTGGCTGTCCGCTTCAGGCCACTGCACTGATGGCCTCCATGGTACACACAGCCAGGAGAAATCCAACAAGTGCGATAAAAAACGTTCTAACTGTCCATAATGTTCTTTAATCCAATTAAAGCGCAAATGACCATTAAAGAGTGTACGCCGCTCGGTCACATTGTGCCTGGGATGATGATCTTCCCAGCATGAAATCGTTCCCGGGAAAATAGAGACAGAGAGGAGAAAAAAGTAGAACGACGACCAGTAGTGGAGCTCAGTCATGATTTATTAACTCTACCGCGCGGCAACGGCAGCGGAGGCTTCTGTTGGTCACAACCCGCTAGCTCCCAAGCTCAAGCAGGAGCACAATGAAGATTATCTTCACGTATCGTAGGACGCATCTCGGAGGAGATATGGATCGAGTCCAAGAGGCCCACCGGCGATGATGGCGACCAACATGGCCGTTGTTGGCGCTTTTTGCATCTGGCTCGTCGCAGTTAGCTTCATCATCATTGCCATCATCGCCATCGAAGAACCATCCAGTCAGTGTCGGTGTGGTGCTGGTAATTGAAACCACAACACCCTTCCCCACACTCGACGCAACGGACCTAAATATCCCACCACTAGGTACCAATCCGGTTAAGGAGACTGACTGTCAGGGCAGAGACAAAACCGCAAGATAACGATGCCACTCTGAGGTTTTGCTTCTGGTTGCTCATCATCATCATCTCCCTGTCGAGAATGGACCACACCACAAGCAAAGCCGAGACTACGTCACCAGCGACCATCAACCAACCAACCAACCAACGCAACGACAATGACATGTGTTAATGGATAATGGAAATTCTTCCGAGTCGCACCAGTTTTTCTCACTTCGTTCACCGGACGGGTGTTCTTTCGAACGACGAGGTATCCCAAAAAACACCAAACCTCCAAAGCTGCAAATCTACGAATCCTGCTGAAGACTAATTTCATTAGTGTCTATCGATGAAATGACGGATGAATATCAATTCCAATCAATGCCAACGGAGCGCACTATTAGATTCTGATGGGTGCGACCACAACGGCTAGCAGTCTCATCGATTATCCGAATCCGATGTGTCCGTCCCCAGTAGATCTGAACCGCACTAGGCTGATGGCTGGAATGCGGGGTGGAATGCTGATTAGGGAGGATGTGACTGTTCGTTGTATCGGACGTTGTTGTTCTCATAAAGCTTCTTCATCGGAATTTTTGCCGTTCTAATTTCATGCGCCAGTGCGGATGTGTGTAACGAGTCCATGCGAAGATTGAAAGCCTTCTTTTGTGGCTTTCTCTTCTTCAAGTTACGACGATACCGTTGGATGGTTATAAGATATCTTTTATAGATATTTGTTGGAAGAAGTCTTCATACACTGTCGACTGCACAGTAAGTATTTTAGGTGGACATTCATTACAGTTTTAGAACCCTGGTCGGTCTGAGTACGAGAAGCTGAACCGCTCGCGCAGAGGCGTCGTGCCACAAGCCGACATGTGCCGAGATAATTACGGGAATATTCTCACGAGCGAGCGTGAGGTGGTCGACAGGTGGCGGCAGCATTACGATGAGCACCTCAATGGCGACGTTGCAAGTACCGAAGGTGGCGTGGTAACAGATTTAGGAGTGTGTGCACAGGATGAAAGACTTCCGGCCCCTGACCACCAAGAGATTGAGGAGGAGGTTGGCCGGTTGAAAAACAATAAAGCCGCTGGGGCAGATCAACTACCAAGCGAGCTTCTAAAATACGGTGGAGAAGCACTGGTGAGAGCACTACACTGGGTCATTACCAAGATTTGGTAGGAGGAAGTATTTCCGGAGGAATGGATGGAAGGTATCGTGTGTCCCATCTACAAAAAGGGCGACAAGTTGGATTGCGGGAACTTCCGCGCGATCACACTACTGAGCGCTGCCTACAAGGTACTCTCCCAAATTTTATGCCGCCGTCTATCACCGATTGCAAGTGAGTTCGTGGGGCAATATCAGGCTGGATTCATGAGTGAACGCGCTACAACGGACCAGATGTTCGCCATCCGCCAGGTGTTGCAGAAATGCCGCGAATACAACGTGCCCACACATCACTTGTTCTTCGATTTCAAATCGGCGTATGATACAATCGATCGAGAACAGCTATGGCAGATTATGCACGAATACGGATTCCCGGATAAACTGATACGGTTGATCAAGGCGACGATGGATCGAGTGATGTGCGTAGTTCGAGTATCAGGGACACTCTCGAGTTCCTTCGAATCTCGCAGAGGGTTACGGCAAGGTGATGGTCTTTCGTGCTTGCTGTTCAACATTGCTTTGGAGGGTGTAATAAGAAGAGCGGGGATAAACACGAGTGGGACGATTTTCACGAAGTCCGTTCAGCTGCTTGGTTTCGCCGATGATATTGATATTATAGCTCGTAAATTTGAGACGATGGCGGAAACGTACATCCGGCTAAAGAGTGAAGCCAGGCGAATCGGATTAGTCATTAATGTGTCGAAGACAAAGTACATGATGGCAAAGGGCTCCAGGGAGGAATCACCGCGCCCGCCACTCCGAATTCATATCGACGGTGATGAAATCGAGGCGGTTGAAGAATTCGTGTACTTGGGCTCACTGGTGACCACCGACAACGACACCAGCAGAGAAATTCAGAGGCGCATTGTGGCAGGAAATCGTGCTTACTTTGGACTCCGCAAAACTCTACGATCGAATAAAGTTCGCCGACAAACGAAGTTTACTATCTACAAAACGCTGATTAGACCGGTCGTCTTCTATGGGCACGAAACATGGACCCTACGTGCAGAAGACAAACGCGCCCTTGGAGTTTTCGAATGGAAGGTGTTGCGTACCATCTACGGCGGAGTGCAGATGGAAGACGGGACTTGGAGAAGGCGAATGAACCATGAGCTGCATCAGCTGCTAAGAGAACCAACCATCGTCCATACCGCGAAAATCGAGAGGCTACGGTGGGCGGGCCACGTCATCAGGATGTCGGATAGCAACCCGACTAAAATGGTTCACGAGAGTCATCCGACCGGTACAAGAAGACGTGGAGCGCAGCGAGCTAGGTGGGTCGACCAAGTGGAGGACGATCTGCGGACCCTACGCAGAGTGCGGAACTGGAGACAAACTGCCATGGACCGAGTGGAATGAAGACGGCTACTATGAACAGCAGCGGCCACCCCGGCCTTAGCCTGATTGGTAAGGTAAGTAACGGTCCGAGTACTTGTAAAAAAAAGATACGATTATAATTCCTATCAATTTCAAAAGAATTGTTTTTAAGTCTATATTATGCTTCCATCTATTAGATCATTGGCAAAGGCTAACTGAAATAGTGGTGATTACACTAGTTTAGATCCTAAAGTCTACGGGTGTAACGATAACTTCTTTCATTATACAAAGCTACGATTTGTATTCCATCAGGTCCGGAAAGTCTTCCGAAAGTTCAATAGACAGTATCAGATCAGTCGGAATATCCTAGTTCATCCAAACTGTTCTTGAGTTCAGCCCAAAGTCTACTGGTGTAACGGTAACATCTTTCATTACACGAAGCTACGATTTGTAATCTATCATGTCCAGTAAGTCTTCTGAACGCTTAATAGACAATGTCAGATCAGTTGGGAAGTTCTGAACTCAAAGATAGTTTGGCTGACATGGAACATTCCAGATTTCAAGAGCTTCACGGATCTCAGCAGATTATGCTATTATTTATGGTGAAAACACATAAAGTTTCCCTTGTAGTTTTGAAGGACTGCATTATAGAACAGTTTGGACGACCCTGAATGTCCCATAGGTTTATAATAAGCTAGTGGACTTCAGATTGCTCCAGTAGCTGCGGTTCATTATGCAACGTTACTCAGTATAACAGATACGGCTACTGTTACGAGTGTAGACCTGAAGTTCTGAACTCCAAGGTAGTTTGGCTGATTAAAAAAATACATTTAGAAGTCCGGGCAGCGCGGTATTTGAAAAATGACCATTTTTCATAAAAATTCTCAAAAATATATTTTTTTCGTAACATTTTTTAAACTTCTGTTTTTCATTTTTGATTTATTTTATCTTGGGCCCCTCGGCATTCATGAAAGGTATTTGTTCGCGCACGGGCAGGACCCATTAACCGTTGTGATATTAATGGTAATAAATAAGGCGATTTACGGTGGCTTCTTGCCATTGCAATGGTTGATAGTGCACTGACTTTATTTGTCATAGATAAGGTAGAACTACATATACAAATACATTGATTGTGGGGACATACACTCACTTGCACAAACAGTATTAGTTTTTGGAATATTAAGTTTGTATTTACAGTAGATTTTGCGCTGATAAAAGGACACATTTTTGAAAATTATTCATCAAATTTGATAAAAAATAACATGTTTTTTTTAATTTTCAACCATGAAAGTTTTATCTGATAACACTATTTACATGCGACATTTCTCTAAAAAAATCAAAATATCTTATCTGGTAGCTAAAACCTCCCCAGAATAAAAAAAACATCCATGTTTGAACTTACTTGACCATCCAACAAGTATTAAAGCTGTTTTTTATCACTTTTAAATATACGTTCAAAGGAGACCTCATTATTAATCAAAGCTGTGCAAATATTTGGAATATTGTCAATTCAATGAAAGCGTAATATCGCAGCTTCTCGACAAGATTTTTTTCAATCTTTCTTTTAGAGAAATGACATTTTCTTCAAAATTGACCATGTATTTTTTTTTTAATTTTTAAGAAAAATTCTCAAAAAACGGCACAAAAAACGGTTCTGTCGTCAATGTAAACACAATATTTCAAAAACTAATTCCCATCAAGAATGCCTAGGAGTGCCAAGAAAAATAAAAAAATATTGATAAAAAAATCTGAAGTTGAAAAAATATTATTAAAAACATTTTTTTTTGAGAATTTTGATCATTTTTCAAAAATCACCCTGGCGGATAATTTTTTTTCAGGAAATTGCTTCCAATGTGCATATTTTTCATTTAAGGGTTGAGCACCTTGACTTTTCGAACATCGATTTGTTTTTGGGACAGCCAAGTGATTAAGGAATTTTTAAGTAAAACAGTTTTTGAATTTCAACTACCGAGTTTGACAGGTTTCAAAAATATGTCGTTTAGTAAACTTCCAGTATCTTGCGTCGCAGTCAACCAATTTTCAATATTTTGGCATAAACAGAAAGCCGGGCATGATAAGTTTCAATTATCTGAAAATAAACTGCGTCAGATTGATGGAAGTCGAGATTATGGATGATGGACAAACTCCTTCAATTTTAGTAAATTTTTCAAAAAAATAATAGTTTTTTTTTGTATTTTTTACAGTGAGAAAAAAATCCATTACAAATTCATTTTAAATGTACATTTAAAATGTAAGCTAGCGAGCTACAGTTAGAACATTCAACTCAATCGGAACATTGGTCACGGAGAACAAGATATACGAAGGGCGCAATTGTCCTTACAAAATAGAACAAAAATCGATTTCAAATCGTAAGCCTAGTATGGAAAGTCGAAAAAAATCTGCTCTACTGTAATGTTTTTCCTTCAAGTTTCCGGAATCAGGAAAAATCTCCACTATGCTGTAAACTATGTTGTGTTATCAGTTTGGCAATACTTTTGAGAATTTCTTCACAAACTTGTGTAGACATTTATCCGGCAATTCCGTTGGAATCTTTTCAGCAAAATTTTCGGGAAAATTTTCTGTAATTCCTTCAGGAATTTCGGGAAATTTTTTGAAAATTCCAACGTAAAAGGCTTCAGTTATATCATTGAAGTGTCCTTCAGAATTTCAACCTTCCTTTTGTATCACTTTGGGAACAGCTCGCTGGCGTAGTGTAAGGAGTCAAAAACGACTATAACGCCAAAGAAGGATTAATTAGGAGTTTTTTCTGGTATTGTCTTTGAAAAACCTCCAGGAATAAATTTGAGTTTTCTCAAGCAGTTCATTTGGGAATCTTTCCGAAATTTTGAAATTTCTATCTGAATGCATGCTGGAATTTCTATTTCAATTTCTTTGACAAACCCATTAGAATCTTTTCCGATTTATCTTAAGAAATTCTTTGGCAAATTTTCATTAAAATTTATTCTGAAAGTTCTACGGATTTTTCCTCGAAAATTATTGGGAATTTCTCAGATAGTTCGCCTAGTTTGATAAATTCGGCTAGGAAACTTCGAGTCGAATTGCCGTAGAAGTTGCTTAGAGAAAAAAAAACAGAAATACAAAGAATAACCGAAGGATTAAACAAATGGTAGGAATTTATAGAGAAGTTTCCGAGAGAATTCCTGAGGATTTACTGAAGCAATTTACCCATTAATTCCTGAAGAAATTTCTAAACAAGTTTCGAAAAAATTGCCGTTAGAATCCCTAAAGAAATTGTCTCAATAAAACTGCCGAAAGAAATTCTTAATAGCGTTGCAAAAGGAATTCCCAAAACAATTTCCGCATAATTTTACTATGGAATATATGAAAATGTTACCAAAGAAATATCCGTTGAAACTACCAATTTTTTTAAAGAAATTTCCAAATGATATGATGAACAAGTTCCAATTAAACTAACGAAAAAAAATCATTTTTTGCCAAAGGAATTTTCCAAGAAACCACCGAAGCTATGTTCGATGGAACTACCAATAAAATTCCTAATGAAATATAAGAAGGAATTCAAGAGAAACTGCAGACAAAGTTTGTAAATAATTTTTCGCAATTTTGCGAGAACTAATGAACTCATCACTGAGTAATATTGGCTAAATTTCCCCAACAGTGGAAGAAAAAATAATTTAAAAAAAAATATTTATCTTTGATCTATGTTAGATGTCATGTAATTTCAATTTTCCCAAATACTTTTTTATATTTTTTTATATTTTTGTAGAAAGCTGTCTTCCAGCCTCAATATTTTCTAAAAAGCCCAAGAGGGCCAAATGCTTCCAGCAATTGCTTCTCGAATTTATATTTTTCATCCATTTTTAAAACAAATCAAAGGAAACAATTTTTGATTTTTTTTATATCAAAAATAAATTTTACGAACAAGTGATGAAAAAAAACTAAACATATTTGTTTCCTTCTAATCTTAAGTTACAGGAAATTTAAAAAAATCCTAATAATTGGGAAAAAGGCCATGTTAAATATTATTCAAAACGGTCTGAAAATTCACATATCTGAGAAATAATTGATCATTTTTTGATAAAGTCTGCAAAACAGTACAAAAAATCTTGAATAACCTTTATACAAGGCCCCATACATTTAGCTGTAACATTCTGGGCTACTTGGCAAATTTTGAGGCTAGAAGCAAGCTTTCTACAAAAAAATAATTTAAAAAATCGAAAGGTAGCTTTTTGGAAATTGAAATTATATGGCATCTAACAAAGATTCGTGAAGAACATTCTCAGTACCGTGATTTCGGGTGAAATTGATCACTTTTCGCAGTTTTTGGTGAATATTTTTTGAATACTAACCGGTATGGTTACATTCAATGCATTAAAACAAGTACGACCATGGTTTTCATCAGTCACCGAGGTTGAAAATGCTACTGCCAATCATTTTATTACAAAAAATATCATTTGAAATAAAAAATCAAAAATGTTACTTTCGGGGTGAAATTGATCAGTCAGTGAAATATTGTTGTAGGTGCTGAAAATATTTGTTTCCACCTGCATTAACCACCCCAGAATGCGAAAAGCTATGCAAAACTTTTACAAGTTCACTAAATTTTTAACTATTTAAGTTTGAAGTTTAATAAATCTTAAGAAAACGCCTATGCAATTTTCATACTAATTATGTCATAACTTCCAGAAAAGTACAATTTTATGCATAATTTTCAATATTTATAGAACTTTTGATTACGAAATCGGATTTAGCGAATACTTGGCAGCTAGATACATTCATTCGAATATTCATTACATTTGCGATACAGCTAAGGTAACAATAGTTTGAAAGTGTCTTTGAAGTTCGCCCAACACGCAATTTCGGAAAATATCGAATTTTATACAGAAATATGTGTCTATTTGGCTGCAAAACATGTAAACTCATCATTCAATAACTATTGAGCCAGATGATGAACATTTTTTACTAATTGTTTTAAGTTTAAAGCGTTATTTTTAACAAATAAAAATTGTCCTCACGCTGATCAATTTCACCCGAAATCACGGTATATATTTATTAAAACCCTTCAAATATCCGCAACCATATTCGAAGTTTTCTATTCTACAAACCGTTTACTAGTTTTACATTTTTGAAGCAGAAATGAAGTATTTTTGATACGCCATTTTCAAAAGTTAGGTGAGGAAAAATGACTATGTGTTGAAACAACAGTAAATGATTCATGGATTCCAGCATATGAACAACATCTCATTAACATAAGTTAAAAAATATCGAGTAAAAATGGCATTTTTCCATCCATATCTTGCACTAGAAATGCCCATGAAGAAATGTGGGAAAGCAAAAAATATGAACATAAGAATATATTCAGATAAATATGTTTTGAAAACAGGAATGGGAACATTCACATATATTTTCGCTAGTAAACATTTATCTTACTTACACAAACTTATGTTTCTGTTTTCTATTCATTATAAGCAAAAAATGAAGAATTTGAAAATCAATAATATTCTTCTACCTATTTAGAAAACAGGAAATTTATAAAATAAAAACCATGTATCAGAAAAAATAGAAAAAAAATAACGGAATTATGAACAAAAGGAAATCCAAAAGAGTTCAAATGCAAATTTTGTTAATGCAAATACAGAACAATCAAACAATTACATATAGGTATCTTCAAAAGTGAGAATTTGTTAACCCGCTCGCTTTAATCCTGCACAATATCTACAAAGAAAAATAAATTCATATAATAAACGAAGGTGCAAGCGAGGCCTCAAAATATTATCCCATCATTTGAATAACATTTCCACAATCTCCCCTTTCATCCTGACACTGTGATCGCTTGTTTTGATGGCCCGATTTCACCCAAGCTTCATCCATGTAAACCCGTGTGCGTTGAATATTCGCTAATAATTACATCTCGCCTAATTATGGAGTCGACTTCTCACGTCGTTCCACAGTGCTGCGCACCGTATTCCAAATGAAGCAGCAACACACCCAGAAAGGAAAAATCCCACCTCAACACGAGGAAAATGGGTGGCACAGATTTGGCGGATGTTGCCATTTTCTAACGAGGCGATGGAATAACAACATTTGCGAAACTGAGAAAGCGTCGGAGTCGTCGTCGTCGTCGTCGTAGTCGTTCTGGCTCCAACTACAAGGAGCAACGACCCCAGTCGAGTCGGGTCGAGTTGGGATGTTACCAACTCGTTTTCCACGGAAAATCACGAGAACAAATCCTTATTAGCATTTTAAATTGGATTAAAACTTGGGATCAGAGATGGGTGGCACTGTCGGTCGTGGGCGTATTCCTTAGGGAAAAGGAGGGAGAAAATTGGGTGAAATATCCCAAGTCGCAATGATAGCTGAACAACAGCTTATTCAGCCAAAACTTTCAAAATCAATCTGTAGAGCTGCTTATTCAGCCGTTGTTCAGTATTAATGTTTTTTGGGATGCCCCGTCAATGTTCAAATGTGGGTAAAAAAACCTGTCACAAAAATCACCTTTAAAACATTTTTGTTGATTTTCTCATTTATAAAATAACAAAAAAAAATAATAATAATAATAAACAAATAAACCGAACTGTTAACTATGATCTTATGATAGTAAACAACATTATGGAGCATTTTTATGAAAAAAAATGCACTTGGGTTCTTTAGGTGTGTCTTCTACTCAAACAGCGCCTCATGCACCGCTTTCCTCAACCAGGAAAAAACGACTCTTCCCTTTTTTGATAGAGCCAAGACGAACGAGGCCTCCCGCGGGGTATGGTCGTAAATCGGAAAGAAGATGTCTATTTTGCTTCCTTGCCGCTCAGCCGGATGGATGGCAAGTTTGATTGAAACCGAGGGCTTCGGTGCTCTACAGGTGCTGTAGCTGTTCCTCTAGGGCAGGCTCTCTAGAGTCTAGAGCTTGTTCCAGTTCCATCCAATCGATTCGGTGAATCCTTAAATGACAAAGTCGGGCTCGACTGTGCGTCAATAAGATGTAATCTGCTTAGAGCTGGTGATCTGATGTTTGTAATGGGTGATTTATTGTGGGGGCGGTATGGGCGAGGGCAGCAAACGGTGTCTTTGCGATAGTTGGAGCTGGAGCGATTAGCAAACAGTAGGAGTATTTACAAGGAAAAATCGATTGTGATTGAGATATCACTTCGTCGAAGTCGAATACGAGGAAAGCTGACCAGAGCCAAATTTCATAGAAAACTGTTATTACAATCTGTGGGGGAACGACAGCAACTCAATGATTTAGATCCCTGTCCTCGATCCCTGAATCTTTTTCTTCTTTATGGCTTTACGTCCCCACTGGGATTTGGCCTGCCTCGCTTCAACTCAGTGTTCTTTGAGCACTTCCACAGTTATTAATTGAAATGCTTTCTTTGCCTGCCATTGCATGAATGTGTATATTGTGAGGCAAGTACAATGATACACTATGCCCAGGGAGTCGAGGAAATTTTCCCGACTGGAACGGGAATCGAACCCGCCGTCTCCGGATTGGCGATCCATAGCCTTAACCACTAGGCTAACTGGAGACCCCAGGATCCCTGACTCGATATTTTTCAAATCAAATGAGGTTTTGTTTATGTGCTGAATTTCGTTTATCATTCACTTTTGCATCAACACATAACCATTTTTTCTCACATAACTTTTCGAAAGGGCGTATTTTTATATCAACAATAAGTTCTACGTCTAGTTTCCAATGAGATACATTCGCATAGAATTTTGTTTACTTTATCCAACCGATCTTAATTCACAGAAAGTTGAAAAATAAAAAAAAAGTGTATGGGACTTTGTGAACCGCTAATATTTTTTACTCTTTTACTGTTTCGGTCAAAACTGATCAATTTTTTCACATATTTTAACTTTTAGAACGTGATGTATAACATTTATATTTCCAAAATGATTTTAGTTCCGTGGAAAATGCAGCTTAATTAGTCCAGAAATTTTTTGTATGTTTTGAATCCCGGCAATATTCAAAAAAATCTCAGAAGGTTTCAGCATTTAATTTATATTTTCCTTATGCAGAACTGAACAGAATAAAGTGTACATTGGATGTTTTTCATAAAAAAATCTTAAGTTTTGGGGTTAGAGTCTCAGCCTTTAGTGCACTGATTGATCTCACAACAACTTAAAATTAAATCTATGTATGAAAAAAAAGAAATTTCTGAGCAAAACTTCTCAAAAAATCGTAAAACAGAAAAAAAAACAAAATTTTTGATTTCCTATTTATTTTGGAAACGAACTGTTTTAAGTAAACAGTTTGTTTAGGAAAGTTATGTGTTTCTTTAGACTGATCAACTTTGTAGAAGAACATATTTGTCAATGTTGCAATGGATCTTCTTCGCGAGCATTCATTTAAGCATCTTCACGATCCAAAATTCGCTGCTGTTCATTTTCTATTTTCGCATCGTGAATACAATTCAAGCAACGCGAATGAAGGAACGAACGAATAAATCAACACGACCACATTGAAAAGCATTCAAGCAAACGAAGCAAACGCTATTCGTCGTGGCATTCATTCCACCACGGTCTGTGTGTTGTCGGCGATGGCGCTGCTCGGTGCGAACTTTGACAACAGCAACTACCGTGCAGATTGAAATTGCGGACAATTTAAGGTATGTACTTAAGTTTGGCACAGCTCTCAATTTCCGATAAAAAGATTATAAGAGATTTCAAACACAACACAACTGTTGATTTATATGCAATGGCATTAGCTTGCGAGAAAAAAATGCACATTTTAACACGCAAATGGAAACAATTGTTTAAAGCATTCAGCTGTTTAAAGCTCGATCCAGGACGGTAGTTTGTTTTCATTTCGGTTCGTCTTGGCCAAGTCAGCGGTGGAGTGTCATACTGCAAAAAATGATCTGTTTTCCACGGTAATGTAGGCCCATTTTTCTTTCAATAATTAAAAAAAACTTAAGCATCACGGCATCTCAGCGCTTTGCTGTGGATCAATCAAACCATGCCTGCATCAAACAGGGGAAGGTTTATTGATGGTGCCGCCGCGTCGACGCCTGATCGCAATGAATGTTTTTCTTGCTCTTCGCGAAGAGCAGCCAATACGAATCGCACTGCTCTTCATTTTGAACGATCCATAGATCGGGAATGAAGTACCTTAGGACGATCGGGCTTTCGGTTCATTCTCCGATTACGAACAAAGCTACCGAATGAAGAAATGCGTTGTTCATTGAATATCATGCCAATGCCGAGTAAAATTTATCGTGCTTCGCCAGTTCGATCGCTGCTCAGCAACACTGATATTTGTTCCAATATTCAAATTTCAAATATATTCGAAAATCATTTTTTTTTTACATTTATTCTCAAAATGTGAGTTTTGCAATAACTTTAAACATTTTGCATGGAATACTCTTATTTCTTAACGAGTTAAATTTCAAGTTATCAAGAACGTCCAATTAAAATTTTAAGTCAACTCGTTCAGTTGAAACTATGATTCATTTTGTATGGAAATCGACCAAACGACTTTATTCTGTCCAACACTGTTCATGAATTGGTCATAAAGCTATGTTCATTTAGAATCCGGAATGACAAAATCACGTTTATCTTAAGGATGGAATAACAAACATAAAAGGTGAAGCCCTCAAAACAAAGTTTATTTATTGTACTTTCATGGAAAAATATCATTGAAATTATTTATTTTGATTTTTCACACATTTTCTCACTTTCTCAGTGTTGACCTCTCTAAAAATCTGCATAACGGTGGTAAATTTTAGCAACAACCCCTTCCGCACGTTTGTTCAACAATCAGGTCATCTATGCAGTGTCCTGAGTGCCTTGACTAGTCTGAGTAGGATTCCGAAGAAAAATTGCCAAACTTTTTTTTATTGCGAAATGAGGGGCAATTCAGTGAATTGAGAAAACGCGAAATTTGAGTGTTTTTTTCGTTGAAAAACACTACCCATCTGTGACGATACCACTGAACGTCATGGCAGCTCATCAAAATAGGTAAAACCTTTACATATCCCTTGTGTGCGTTTTTGAAAAGCAGCACGCGATTTTTGAGGCTGTCATCCTTGTATGAATTGGTTCTTATCATCTTGTTGCGAAAAAACCATGCCCAGAGTTCGAACTTCTTGCCAAATCTTCAAATTCAAAGCAGATTTATCAATGAACCCAAGCTTTTTTCTTCCGAGGACACTTCCTTATGCCATGGTTAACAACATCTGTGCACATAACACATAATGGTTTTGACGATATTAACATTTTTCGCGACTGTCGTACCTGACCACGCTAAATTTTCAACGTATTTGTGCAAGATTTTTTTCCTCCTCTTGTCTTCAATCTGAAATAACTTTTCACTCGTTGCAAGAAAATCGATGAAATTTTCACCATTTAAAGAGGATTAGTGTATGATCAGAGTGCTGCAAAAGAATGATGATTATGTTCATTGAGAGCGCCACTAGAAAATGTGACATGATTCCGGATTCTAAGTGAACATAGCTTTAGAATTGCTCCTGTAGCTCTTTCTACCATTAATTTTATTAAAGTTTTTTTCTTAGCATCATTCTTTGCTTTGGTACAACTGATAATTTCTCCCCAGTCATTCCCATTTGCATTCAAAATGAACTTCCTTTTGGGAAGTATTTCTAATTATCATAAAAAAAATAAAAAAAAATGTAGGTACATATTGTAGAATAGAATGCACTAAACGCACTAAAGACTGAAATTCTGCAAAAAAATATAGAACACATGACGGAAAAACATCAAAACGGGGCGTTGATGAAGAGTGAAATTTATAAGAGACAAACCAGCCAAGGGCTAAAAGTCTCTATAATAAAGATAAATCAAAAACAAATTCCTAGTGAAATTAAAAAAAATTGAATGTAGAGCGGACCTGGTGTGGTGGTTAGAACACAAGACTATCACGCCGAGGACCTGGGATCGAATCCCACTCCCGACATACTCACAAAATATGGGTTCTTCCTTCGGAAGGGAAGTAAAGCGTGGGTCCTTGAACTAGCCTAGGGTTAAAAATCTCGTTAATACAGACAAAAAAAAATTGAAACTCCTAGAATTTTTTTTTGAAAAAAATGTATTAAAAAAAACTAATAATTGAATAATACAGTAAGAATTTCTAATGTATCGATCACTTTCGTAAAAAAAAACATGATGAGTATGTTTTATTCTTTTTTTAACTAGTCTAAGTGAAATCATTAAAATAAACAATAGTACTCAGGCTTGCAAATAAAACAAATCAAGCCTAACTTTACCAAACACCGTATGTAACATATGTAAACAAAAGAAAGATTTTCACATGAGGTGTTGAATTTCACTATAGACTACTTGTATAACTCACCTTTGGGGATGATTTGTGAAAAAAATCCCGGATTTTTCACGTTTCTGAAATGGTCAATGTATGAGTTGCTATGGGAACAGCGAACTTCCCCGTCGATTTTCTCTGTTCGTGGATTTTGTTAGATACGATGTTTGGTAAAGTTAGGCTTGAAAAGGATAAGTGTCCTGAGAAATTTTGGAAAATCTCGAGGAAAAAAACCCAAATTATTTGTGAACTTTCATTTCGTTTCAGATAGCATTTCTGAGAAGTATGGGAAAATGTTCTGAAAAGCACCAGTTTCGAGAAAAAATAAGGGTTTTGAGTGGTATCAAGACAATTTAGTATTTTAAATCTGAATGTACAGCTTCCAAAAATAAAATCAGCAAACAATAAAAATAATGCGTAGGAAACATTGAAAAAGTATTATTTGGCGCCAATTTAAGTGATTGCAAAGGGCACATTGAAACCATGCTACGGATCTGATGGAGGCTTATTGGAAAGGATGAACTCTATTATTTATCAGATGTGCTACTCGAATTTATTTTCAGTTTTAGATAGAACTGCATCGGCTCTAAATTTATTTTCAAAGCAATCTTCAACAAGCAGCAATAATCTGATTTAGTTTTGAAAAGTTCTGGGATATTCAAATTTATGTACATTCCTGTTTCTTAATCCTCGAGCAGTCGCGTCCTCGCCCATCTTCAACGACATCACGATCACACCGTGTATTACAAGCGTTTTATTTTTGAAGGTGCGTGTACTCAGTACACGATGCGACCGCTCCCGGGTTAACGTATATGGAAGAAAACATTCCGAATTTTACAAAAAATAAACAAAGCAAAGGGATTTAGAGCTATCGCAAAAAAATTGAATGTCTCATTCTTAAAATAAGAAAATGGAACATCTGTTTTGCTTTAAATATTTTATTCAAATGTTTCACAATTTTTATTTTTTTTAAATTTCCAAATAGCCCATGATGGATGAATTGATTTTAACAATTTTTAAAATTTTCATTTTCCATTGATTTCTGGAACAATCAAAAGAAAACAATTTTTTAGATTTTTTATATCAAAAACAGATTTTACGTACAAGCTCCGATAAAACATTTATAAATATATTTTCCTACATCCTATCATCCTTTATTTATTGTAAATTGAATAAAATGTGGAAAAAATTGGACTTTATTAAATGATAATTGTTATTAAATAAAAAGAAAATCGCGTACTTTCCTTTGAATTCCACTAAGAATTTGCATCCTTTGACAGATACGTATTTCGACCTCAACTGTAAGGTCGTCTTCAGTGTCTTGTACTTGACTCGACAAGACACTGAAGACGACCTTACAGTTGAGGTCGAAATACGTATCTGCCAAAGGATGCAAATTCTTAGTGGAATTCAAAGGAATAGTACTTAACGCGATTTTCTTTTTATTTACAGATATTCCCCTAACAAGCCCAGGTTAATCATCATGATAATTGTTGTTTTTTTCATAAAACCTGTAAAATAGTCTCGAATAACATTCCATAACATCCCATACATTTTTCTTTTTCTTTTTTCAAATTTTGCATAACAGGCCTAACTCTTCAAGTGCCTGAAGACAGTAAAGGGTTTTCCACATTTTTTTCTGAGAATTCTCAAAAAAATCTTAGAAACTTTCGAATAACTCTCGAAGAGCTTTCGAGTAAAAAAATCTAATTTCAGCTATAAATTGCTTCAATTGTTTTACTAACTCCGTGGAAATCGCTTGGGAATATGTTCAAGAATTCCTGGAGGAATTCTTCTACAACTTAAGGGAGATTGGACCTTCAGGACACAAAATGTTAAGCAATTGCACAACAATGAACTGAACAACAAAGTTTTAAAAAAGTTTAGAAAAAAAAACAACAACAAATAATAACCTGACAACTGACCGCAATAATTACAACAAATGCTTTGGTTCTTGTAGTTAAGACTGCGGTCAACTGTCTAGTTATTCAATAATCTTAAAAGTTTTCAAAACTTGGAAAATTTTTTGGCATTTAAGGCGAAACTGGATCCATTTCTTCACTTTTTGGTTTTTGATTATATAATACAACGAAGCAATATTTTCGGAATCGGTTTTCGTGCACATCTAGAGTACAGACAAACAGACGTCTCACTCTCACTTCTCATCGTTACACTTTTTATCGGTTAGTTCAAATATTTGTAGTTCGCAAATCGCTCGGTCACGGCGCTCGCATCGTTTTTGCTCCTGCTTGACGTTTGCTCACTACCGCCACCTACTGAGTGGTTTGCGTAACACAGTCTGATTAGTATTGGGCGATTATGTTTTCGTACGATGATTTTTATCGCAATTTGGCCCAAGTGATACGTCTGTTTGTCTGTGTCTAGAGTATGGATCAGGGTATATCTGATTTTTTTTTCGTGGTGGAAAATGTTTTTCGTTTTTGCGGAAACCATTTTTGAACAAAATTTTACAAAAAAAGTAGTTTCTGCAAAAATGGAAAACATTTTCCACCTCAAAAAAATTCAGAAAATACCTTGATCTATAGTCTACATGTGTACGAAAGCCGATTTTGAAAATATTGCTATTTAATAAAAAATCAAATACCAAAAAAATGAGGAAATGCTTCCAGTTTCGCCTTAAACTGTTAAGTTTGGTGCAATTGCCCAAAATATGTCTTTCCAGGAGACACGAACTTGAAATTCCTGTGATAAAAAAAAAAACAACCAAAGCGAGAGGGATCTACATAGGTCTCAGCTGTAGCCGACAATATGGCGAAGAAAAAAAAGGGCCAACAAAAGGTTCTTGCACTTTTTTACGTCATTCCCTTTTTTGCGTGAAGTGAAATTTTGTGGGGTCCCTTAAAATGAAGGGGCCTGGGCCAATTTCCCGGGATAAGTTTTAAAATAGAGTTAAACTCGAATTTTTGCTCGAGTTTTTAGTGAGTCAAAAACTTTTCCTCCTAAAATCATTTCAAGCGCGATTCTGTAATCAGGACAAGATAATGCGCGTGTGTTGCTCGTTAGTGTAATGTTCAGGCTGTGAAGATGAAATACAAAAAAAAAAATGTTAAGGGAATCGAAGAGCCTGCTCCAAAACCGATTAATTTCTTGTATCAATTCCAGTTTTATAATATTAAATGTTTTTTTTCTTTCTTAGTTGCAACATATATTTTTTGGCAATCTGATGTGTATTTTATTATTTGTTGTTTTTTATTCTTTTTAGTTTTTTTCTGCCATTATCTGATTTTTTTTTATATTTTTGATTTTCTCACTTGATTTCTCTGTTTTTCTGGCAGTCAATTCTAAATTTACTCAGCTTTGATCGCGGATTACCAGCCTACTATTACTTATTTATTGATTGCCTGTTGCTGAAGATTGACTAAGTCTTGGTGGACGAAAGCTGATAGTTGATTTTTTAGTTATAATTCTTCAATCTCTAGGGTTTCCTTAAAAATAAATACAAACATATATCTTATAGGCTGCTAATGGTTGATTGAGGATTGCTGGTTACTTAAAACTGATCCCTGGTTGTTGATTGCTGGTGGCCAAATTCTGGTTAAAAAAGTAAATTAAATTGCTGCTAATTAAACTTGAGTTATTGTTGTTTCCAAAATGCTACTTTTAGAATTCTATTTCTTATGTCACATTAGTTTTTTTTTATTAAAAAAAGGATTGTTTATCTTAGGTCTTGTAGATTGAGCAGTGTCTTTTGGATTCTAGGCTTTCCAAGATTTGATTCAACTACATAAGTTATTCTAGGTTCTAAGATTTTTTAGTTTTTTTTCGTCAAGTTTATACGTCTTCTACGTCTTTTAAGTTTGGCAGGATTTCTAGGTCTTCTTGGGCTTTTAAGTCCCTTAGGTCTTTTATGACTTGGCATAGGTAGCACAGGTACTTGAGCATTCCTAGGTTTACTAGTAACCAAACTAGTATGAATTGTTCTCATGTTTTCAAAATTTGTATGTTTTGTTTTAAAAAGTTTGGTTAGTCAGGAAAATTACTGCCCAAGTAACAATGAATGTTGAACAGTGAGAGTGTTAACTGAACATTGGCTGGTTAATAGAGGCAGTGGCTGAGTACAATGATAGCTGAATATTGGTCTGAAGTATTGCTTGTTCAACCTCTGTAATCGGCATTACATAGATAGCTGAATATCAAGTTGATTGAAATATTATTCGTCTCTGTAACCAGCTTTGAGCTTCTGTTGTTCCAACTTTAATAAAATATTTTTCACAGCTGACCCAAGTAGTGTTTTCACAGAGTCCACATAACTTCTTCAGCGTATTGAGGCTTTAGTTATTAGTATTGAGATTTAGTTCAACTCAAGTTCTTGATTATTCAGATACAACAAGCATTGTTCTCGTTTTCAAGGATATGTATACATTTGTGTGTGGTGCAGGTGATAAGGTGATTGCTAGGGTGAGTGACTATAAATCAGGAGTTCCGAGTTCAACTCAAAGTTTTCCCATAGATTAATTTATACATTCCTAAGCATCTCTAATGGAAATAGAAAGCCGCAAAAAGTGGAAATAACTTCAAAAAATGTTTGTTTTTTATTTTTACCAAATTTAATAAATTTAATTGATTGTTGATTATATGCATATTAAGCCTTAATTTTTATTATGCGGTTTTATTGGCAATTATCGGTGAAAAAAAAAACGGTAAAAAAAAAAGAGAATGAGTGAAACAGCATAATGGGTGAAAGTTGGGTGAAAGCTGGGTGAAAGTAGGCATGAGATGGGTGTTGCAAATTAGTATTATATAACTGACGAAGTTGAAGGGGTGATTTCAGCTGAATGTAAGTGTTTTGTGATTTGTAAATTGTATTGTATTTGTACTTGAATCAATGTGTTAAATAAATGTATAATGTTTTAGGCGTCTGATGATGGTCGAAACGCGTCACGCAAAATAAGCTGTTTCCGTTATTTTTCACCGATAATTGCCAATAAAACCGCATAATAATCGTTCACGGTGATCAACCCCGGTCAGTATTAAGCCTTAAGTCAACCTTAAGGTTGGATAAACCACCAAAATTAGATGTTAAGGGGCTGAATATAGGATTGTACATATTGTGCTCAGATTTTGTTCAAATGAAGGCTGCATTAAAATGGTTGGAAAAACAATTATTCAGCATCAAATTGTTTCCTGGGTAGATTCCATGTAGAGAGAACAATTGTGATCACGTCCACATCAAATAATCACGAAAATCCAAATTATCCTCACACGCCCCACATCACCATTATCAGCACAACACATGACCTGGCGACGATTTCAACCTACTACAGTTGCCAAACATTTGCGCTTCCTTACTCATCAATGGCTGCTGTGTGAAATTCATTGTAATTTCAGTCCTAATCGTCTCTGTCAGTCAAGCCACCGAACATCTCCGGCCGGTCGGTCCCACCGCAACACACTCTGTTCCGAAAGCACATACTTAACTAATACGGTTGATGATTGTTTGTTTATGCTGCAAGCGTTCACACAATTGCCATCAACCACTGCCCCGCTCGCCGGATCGCTACCGGCTGCGAACTAGAACGGCTGCTGGCTGGTCAGGTCAAAGTTTGTGAATCTGACTCTGCTGTAATCACCACCCTAACTAACAATCAGGATAACTCCCCGCTTCCGACTTTCCATGCGATGCGGCGTTCTGCACGCCTTGGATTTTCGTCTGCGACGAATTTGTATTGCACCGGTTGATGTCTTCAACGACAATGCTCGAGATGGATTCAGTGCATCACCGTTCTCGAACTTCTACCACCGGTTGTGTCGGATGAAATTCGATCGAATTGTTTGGACAGTGCTGACCAGTTTGCACAATATAAGGTGGGAGTTGTTTCTTCACCACCGTGCGGATGAAGTGTTGCTGAATTGTTAGATTACTTAGAAGTTAGGAAGTATAAAAAAAATCTAGTAAGATCGAAAAAAACTAGAATTACCAGAAGACACTGAACATTCAGACGAATTAAAAGACGGAACATGCCTAGAAGATTAAGACGGCCAAGAATACAACCCTGTTGATCTTGAGCACCTAAAGGCTAAGAAGATCCACAAGCACTTGAGAAGTCATGACAGCTAAAATGATCTGGTAAACTCAAATGATACAGAAAATCAAGAAGACTCCGAAGATTTGAGCGACTAAGAAGATCTTGACAACCAAATAGATCTAGATCATATAAAATACTTTGGAGACTTCCCAAGTAATATTATTTAGCCAAATAGACTAGAAGATGTTTTTGGAACCGTTATAAAATCAAAATAAAAGGTATCAAAATTCATGATGGTTATCAAATCCTCTACTAGACTAATTGATCATCAAAATATTACTTGGCTTAGAAGCCTAGAAGACTGAGAAAACCTCAACAGGCCTTGAATGGTCAGAATATTAAAAAATATACCTAGAATACCCAGCTCACTTATAAACTTGACAGGCATAGAGGTCCAAGGGTTTCCATAACACCAATACTTAGACCTGCAAGATCTAGAGAACCTAAAAACCTATAAGACCAACTAAAAGAACTAATAAATGGCTTGACGTCGTTAAAGGCTTGGAAGGGCTAGAAGATCTAGGATCTAGAAAGCCATAATACCTGAAAGAGGCTTGAGCTTGTGCTTAGAGGCTTGGAAGACCTAAAGAACCTTGGTAATCTGGTATGCAGGACTACTAGATAATCAAGGTTCTCTAGGTCTTCTAGATGTTAAGAAATCTCAGAAAATAAACAAGATCTAGATCAAAAACTGCAAATCCTCAGAGTAGCTGACAAGAAATAGAGACCTAGATGTCCTAGACTACCTCAAAAATCTAGGAGACAATGAAGATATGAAATATCAAAAGACCCTGGATGATCTAAAAGACATTAAATAGTAAGAACATTTTGAGTACAGTAAGACTTATAGACTTAGAAGACCCAGAAAAGCTTCAACATAGAGCAGATTCGGAACTCCCAGAAGTCTAAACTCGGAAGTTAAGGGAGATCGATAGATATATTATGCATGCAACTATCCATCTGGCAATTTAGCCAGACAGGGTGCGGCATCAAGCTTTGTAGGCCCTGAACCTTTCTGTGGAGTTCCTGAGTGTGCTCTACGGATGAAACTAAAAACGGATGAAACTAAAAACTTGGGAAATGTCCACGGTAGAATCTAATTGGAATGCCACGGATACATCCAAGCAAGCGAAAAGGTTCATAAAACCCAGTGCAGAAAAAGCCAGGTCCATATTGAATCTAAACAAAAGAAATCTCAGGGTAATTACTGGTCTGATGACTGGTCACTGCCCGAGTAATTATCATCTAAATAAGATTGGAAAAATCCAATCCTCCAAGTGTCGTTTCTGTCAAGCGGAAAACGAAACTGCTGAACATTTACTCTGCAACTGTGGAGTACTATCCAATCAGAGATTGGCGGTATTTGGTAAAGGGTTTCTAGAGCCCTTGGAAATTTGGCGAAGTAATCCCAACAGGGTAATAAACTTCATAAAACGAGTTGTGCCTAGTTGGGATCAGGTGTTTCATCAACCATTGTCCATCACAGCTCAATTGTGACAGGATATTTGACTAGCACCAAATTAAATATGGGTCATACCACAATATTCCTAAATAATGGACGCAGTGGTTAAAAAGGCTCTACAGATGAGGATAAAAAAAAATAATCCATCTGGCAACACTGCCTGCCTCGAATCCACTGTCATCTCACTTATTCACGACGACGCCGACACTGACGATGCCGTGTGTGGACGACCTTTTGGTGCGATGCATTCCCGCCCCCGAAAACCGAAAGGAAAGCAATTGGTCACTCCATTAACACTAATGTTATCTTGTTGCAAATCGGATGTGATGTGAGTGTGTTTACTGCCGGTGCTGGCTGACTGACCAACGAACGGGGTCCACTCAATCGTCGCCGGTAGCGCCAGGGTGCCGTGATATGCGGTGGCGAACAAGAAAACAGTGGTTAGATTTGCATAACAAACGCATTATGCGGAGAATCCCCGGAATGCGGATTACGAGCAGGGTCGGGGTGCCAGTTGTGAATAAATGACGTCGTTTGAACAAACTGCTGGTAAAATATGGAATTCCAAATTACCAAATGTTGATAAAACGCCATTTCTGCCTTGAGTTTTGAAGAAAAACACCCTCCTTTTTATTTTTGCAAAAACTTGTGATATTTTTGTTTGATTTTGCATAGCTATTGAAAACAATAAATATTCAATTTTCAATAGTTCCCATATATGAAAAGTGATACAAATTCGTATTTTGAGTCAGTATCAAATACATATTCAGAAAATGGAATGATCTCAACACCGCTAAGGAAGTCAATCGGTTTAAACAAACAAAATTGTTAAATCAACTATATTTTGTGGTTGGTTCAACCATACACAATATTTGATTGTAACTATCATAATTAGGTTGATCCAAACACAAGGATTTTGCAGCATCCTGCTGTAATTCCTAGATTTTTTGTTATTCAGTTTTATAAAAGCCTTACAGCTGTTTTAAAATAGATTACTGTATTTTGACTATGACATAAAGTTTTGTTATTTTGATGAAATCAAATATTTTAGTATTTTCGAAAAGTTTTGTCAGTAAATTTAGTTTTTATTTGGTTTTATAATCCATGCTTTCAAATTGCAGTCCAAAACCATGATAAAACCAAACTACATAATTACTTGAAAGTCACCGAATCAAGGTTAACACTGGAACCTTCACCCTATATTGTGTGCGCTCAATAGTAGATGACAATAGCGTAGAGGAGGGAGAAAAGGAAGCGCCCAGAAGCATTCCGGGTGGCAGCCTATTTAATGCACCCATAGATAACGAAAGTGCACCATAGAAAAACAAAAATGCACCATAAATAATTAAGTAATGTACCGATAAAATGCACAGCATTATCCATAAATAAATATAAATGTTCCATAATAAATTAAAAATGTAGCGGTAAACCAAAAAAATTTCTAGTTAAAAATGAAACATTGTATCAATAAAAAATTAAATAAAACACCATAAACAAATAAGTTTGCTCCATAAAAAATAATAAAAATATCCATAAATAATGAACATTTGCTCCATAATTATACCATATTTGCTCCATAAAAAATTGAAATTGCACCATAAATATAATCAAATTGCACGATAAACAAATTGTAAATTTCACCACAAAGAATGTAAAAGCTACATAAATTTAATCTTATTGTACCATTGTTGCAGTGTCCAACGACATATAGTTTTAGGATGTGGATGGGATAATGTTAAAATGAAAAGTAAGAAGAAAATAAACAGAAACCATGTACCGAAGCACGCATCTATGATAGAACGACTTAAAAGATGGAAACACTATGAATGCAATTTACCGGATAATCGCTTGCTGTTCGAACTCGCTAACGCTCACGGGATAACATCTCTGTTTGCATTATACCGGGCAAATTCATGGATTTGTGGATTACCTATAACCGAATCGACACAGTTACAACGCATCCACAGGCTACGCCGCATGTATTAAAAGAATCCGCATTTTGAAAGAAGGGTTAACCCTTGGAGTTTACATAATATGTAATGAAAATATATTATATTTATTAATTATTTCAATTTTATCGGAAAAATTAATCCATGTTTTATATAATTATAAAACAAACTAAGTATCCTGATAACAACTGACGTTCTTTTTATTAGATTCTTTTTAGATTATCAGGAGGAGCAGAAAACGGGTTTGGTGGTCTAGTGGCTACCGCTTCTGATTCGTATGCAGAAGGTCATGGGTTCAATCCCTGGCCCGTTCCTTTCATCCTACTTTATATCTTTCTATCCACTTTCTCTCGCTCTCTCTTCTCTACATATACAACTAATGTATATTCATATGTTCATAGTCTTCACTATAGATAGTAGAGTAAACATAGATCCGTGTTGATGAATCCGTTGTATCCAAACGAACTGTCAAAATCTGTATCCAAACGAGCATGACGTCACGATTTGGACAACATCAATGGAGCGCATGACGTCATATTCAACCGTCACACTCTTGAAAATTACTACTTACACGCTTGAAACATTTTAGTCAGCGGTGTCCGCGGATCTATGTTTACTCTACTATCTATAGTCTTCACTAGAACCAGAAACGAATTGGAAAAAAGTCGTTTCCCTCATTTCCAACTTCTTCTCACAGCACAGTATATATAACGCCTACAAGTTATGCAACCAAAGCGTGCTGTGCCGCTTGACCTTATTCACCTTATTCACCACACAATCTATCACGAACACTATAAAAATAACCCCTATCCATGGATCGCATCCGCGCTGGTTGTGGGGATGCAGAGGGGATCTCGGTCTTTAGTAGCAACAACCAGCACACCAGAATGTTAGAACATTCCTTTCCCTTCCTAACTGACTATAAGGACGTGGCCGGCGCCGTTATTGATCAAGGATGTATGAGCTGCTTAAATTGCACTTTTAGAATAAGTGGAGTGTCCCAGCCCTTATTCATTTGGATCCCAGTGCAATTGGTACCAGCTCAGATCAATCACGGAGGAGCAACTATTGACATGTATAGTCAGATTTGATTTTTTTTAAATTTAGGCAGAAGGTGCAGAATATAGCCTTTTAAATTCCACATATTACTATATACTTACATATTTCCAGTGCTACTAGCCATTGAAATACTGCTAATGATGCAGAATTTGATTATTTTTGTAGATTTTGCATTCTTTGAGGTAAAATTTATAGTTTGTTAAGGTGCAATTTGATGATATTTATGGTGCAATTTTAATTTTTTATGGAGCAAATATGGTATAGTTATGGAGCAAATGTTCATTATTTATGGATATTTTTATTATTTTTTATGGAGCAAACTTATTTGTTTATGGTGTTTTATTTAAATTTTTATTGATACAATGTTTCATTTTTAACTAGAAAATCTTTTGGTTTACCGCTACATTTTTAATTTATTATGGAACATTTCTATTAATTTATGGAGAAAGCTGTGCATTTTGTCGGTACATTGCTTAATTATTTATGGTGCATTTTGATTTTCCTATGGTGCATTTTGTAATTATTATGGCCGCAATAACCTTTTACCATTCCGGGTGGAAAGCTTGTGAACATGACCTCGAGGTCGGTTGAGTCCTCGGGCAGCAACCAGCAAGCAGCGATGGCGATGCATGTGGCCGCAAGAACAATGATTCTACAAATTGCGTACCATTCATATGGGAATGCACCCGGGTGATGCAGTGGTAGTAATAGCCTCACATCGCATCGTAAGTGAATTGAGACACAATTCTCGACGGGATAACAAAACTTCGGGTTGGGGTTTGGGCCGAGTAGGTAGGTACGGTGTGCCAAAGGTCGTGTGTTCTGTGGTCTGGGAGTTAACACTTTTGTCGGAATGTGGTTTTCGGGTGCTTGTTAACTGGCAAGCTAAGTAGGTGGTAAGTCGGCTGGCTTAATGGTAGAGAAAGCAGCGATAAAATTGAAGTGGATATTTTCTTCCTGTAAGTGATTACTGCTCCACTACTTGACGTTTATCTACTATTGTTCAAATCTCATTTCTGGTTATATTATTACCCAGTTTTTTAATTTCATATATTTTTTCGCTTCTAACATTTCAGCTTTTTTGACTTATCTGCAATTCTGTCAATTTATCACAATTCTGCCTTTTGAGTCCGATTTCTCTGATTCTCTTATTATCTGATTCTCTGATTCTCTGATTCTCTGATTCTCTGATTCTCTGATTATCTGATTCTCTGATTCTCTGATTCTCTGATTCTCTGATTCTCTGATTCTCTGATTCTCTGATTCTCTGATTCTCTGATTCTCAGATTCTCTGATTCTCTGATTCTCTGATTCTCTGATTCTCTGATTCTCTGATTCTCTGATTCTCTGATTCTCTGATTCTCTGATTCTCTGATTCTCTGATTCTCTGATTCTCTGATTCTCTGATTCTCTGATTCTCTGATTCTCTGATTCTCTGATTCTCTGATTCTCTGATTCTCTGATTCTCTGATTCTCTGATTCTCTGATTCTCTGATTCTCTGATTCTCTGATTCTCTGATTCTCTGATTCTCTGATTCTCTGATTCTCTGATTCTCTGATTCTCTGATTCTCTGATTCTCTGATTCTCTGATTCTCTGATTCTCTGATTCTCTGATTCTCTGATTCTCTGATTCTCTGATTCTCTGATTCTCTGATTCTCTGATTCTCTGATTCTCTGATTCTCTGATTCTCTGATTCTCTGATTCTCTGATTCTCTGATTCTCTGATTCTCTGATTCTCTGATTCTCTGATTCTCTGATTCTCTGATTCTCTGATTCTCTGATTCTCTGATTCTCTGATTCTATGATTCTATGATTCTCTGAATCTCTGATTCTCTGAATCTCTGAATCTTTGAATCTCTGATTCTCTGAATCTCTGATTCTCTGATTCTCTGATTCTCTGATTCTCTGATTCTCTGATTCTCTGATTCTCTGATTCTCTGATTCTCTGATTCTCTGATTCTCTGATTCTCTGATTCTCTGATTCTCTGATTTTCTGATTCTCTGATTCTCTGATTCTCTGATTCTCTGATTCTCTGATTCTCTGATTCTCTGATTCTCTGATTCTCTGATTCTCTGATTCTCTGATTCTCTGATTCTCTGATTCTCTGATTCTCTGATTCTCTGATTCTCTGATTCTCTGATTCTCTGATTCTCTGATTCTCTGATTCTCTGATTCTCTGATTCTCTGATTCTCTGATTCTCTGATTCTCTGATTCTCTGATTCTCTGATTCTCTGATTCTCTGATTCTCTGATTCTCTAATTCTCTGATTCTCTGATTCTCTGATTCTCTGAATCTCTGATTCTCTGAATCTCTGAATCTTTGAATCTCTGATTCTCTGAATCTCTGATTCTCTGATTCTCTGATTCTCTGATTCTCTGATTCTCTGATTCTCTGATTCTCTGATTCTCTGATTCTCTGATTCTCTGATTCTCTGATTCTCTGATTCTCTGATTCTCTGATTCTCTGATTCTCTGATGATTCTCTGATTCTCTGATTCTCTGATTCTCTGATTCTCTGATTCTCTGATTCTCTGATTCTCTGATTCTCTGATTCTCTGATTCTCTGATTCTCTGATTTTCTGATTCTCTGATTCTCTGATTCTCTGATTCTCTGATTCTCTGATTCTCTGATTCTCTGATTCTCTGATTCTCTGATTCTCTGATTCTCTGATTCTCTGATTCTCTGATTCTCTGATTCTCTGATTCTCTGATTCTCTGATTCTCTGATTCTCTGATTCTCTGATTCTCTGATTCTCTGATTCTCTGATTCTCTGATTCTCTGATTCTCTGATTCTCTGATTCTCTGATTCTCTGATTCTCTGATTCTCTGATTCTCTGATTCTCTGATTCTCTGATTCTCTGATTCTCTGATTCTCTGATTCTCTGATTCTCTGATTCTCTGATTCTCTGATTCTCTGATTCTCTGATTCTCTGATTCTCTGATTCTCTGATTCTCTGATTCTCTGATTCTCTGATTTTCTGATTCTCTGATTCTCTGATTTTCTTTATTTTTTTGATTTTTGGGTTTTCTAGTTTTTTTTAATTAATTAATTTTGGCTCTTCTGTGTTTTCCAGGTTTTTCAAGTATCCCACATCTTTTACAGCTTCTAAGCAATCTAGGTTTTCTAATTCCTCTTGTTTTGTAAGATCTTCTAGGATCCCATGGGGATTCCTGATTCTCCTGATCTACTGGAAAGTTTGTCTTGAGGGTTTCCTTAACATTATTTCGTGATTTCGTAGATTTGTTAGGTCTTTAGCACCTCTAAGTTCTTCTACTTCTCTTGGGTATGGTGTAACTTCTTTAGGATTTTTCATAGCTCAATTTCCATGATCGTTCTAGTTTTGTGAACTTTTAGATTTACTAGGCGTTCTGAGTCCGCCTGGTCTTCCAGGCCTTCTATATCTTCTACCCACATCTTCTAACCAAGAATTTCTAGGTTTCCTTAAAATTCTACGTCATCCAGATCTTTTCTATCTTCCATAATTCTTAGGTTTTCTATATGGGATCTTTAAGGTCCGTAAGTCTTTTAGGTATTTTTATTTTTTAAAACTGTTTTTCTGCCTTTAGGGACTTCAAAGTTCACACTTGGTTAACAAGATCTCCTGGATGCTCTACTACTGCAAATTTTTCATGATCTGCTTAATCTTGAGGTTTTCTAGTTTTTTGTTTATTCAATCTTCAAAGTCTCTCGAGACTACTAACGCTTGCTGATCTTTTAAGCCTTCTGGAGCTCCAAAGATTTGTATATCTTCTTTTATTGGTCTCGAACCTAGGGGTTCGAAATCTCAAACATCTTCTAAATATTTTAGATTTTCTACCTTTTTTTACGTTTACAGATCTTACTAATCCTTTGGTTTCTAACCTCTAGAATCTAGAGTCTCGATCTGAATGGGTCTTCAATCATGATGAGGTATTCTAGGTCCCAATTTCTTTTTAGTTTTAGTACACCATTTAGTTCTCTATGGCTTCCTAGGTTAACTCATTTTTTAAGATTTCTAGTAAACCTTGAAGGCCAAAGACTATATCATATTATTTTCTTATAGGCTTTTTCGTGGTCTTCAAGGTTTTCCAAGTCCACATTCGGTTTTCAAGATCTTCTGGGTGTTCTACGTCTACTACGTGTTCATCAGTAGGTCGGCTCTAGAGGCACGTTCTTCTCCATTCGTGTTCGTGATCTTCTATATCGTAAGGTTTTAATGTTTTTTAGATCTTCAAAGTTTCTTAGGTTCACTAAATCTCATTGATCTTTTGGATCTTCTGGAGCTCCAAAGCAATTTATTTCTTTAGATCTCTGTCTTTTCTTGTACACTTATTTCTTAATTACCTGTTCGGTACTTTTTTGGCGAGATTAGAACAGCAGTATGATCTCGGTAGTTTCGGTAATCGATTTTACTGAGGTTCAGTAAAACAACTGTCAAAATCGTATGGAAAAGGTAAACAATGCAATTTTGCTGAACGAGTTCGGTGCTCAGCAGTTCTAATCTCGTCAAAAAATTACCGAACTCAGTAATCTAAGTTAAGTGTGTGTACTCTTAAATTTTCATAGTCAAGGCATCATAGGGGTTCTAAACAAAAAAAGTTCCGCTAGATATTTTAGATTTTCTACTTCTTCTATGTGTGGAGATATTCGAAATCTACCTATAGGCCCTCATGGGTCTTCAACATTGTTGTGGTTTTCTGGGTCTCCAGAATCATTTTGGTCTTAGCTAAGTAGATCATTTGCAGTTGTATCGCAGCTGCCGTCGGATACGGTCGCCAGCAAATGTGCGCTTTGTAGTTGGCTTTATTTTTGCCATTCGATTGTGCAAACGGTATCGTGCTTTGTCTCCCGGTCGTTTACCGTTGCGTCGTCCGTCTGCTTCTCTTCGGTGCAATCGAAATGTGCGAGATAATTAATACCGCACAGTTTCGTTTCCCTCCGGGTAGCCCTCGACCGTCATGGGCGGAGATAGCGATTTTCATGAAATCGTTGAATGCGGACTTATTACTGATTGAATCAGTTTATAAAACAGTCAAGGACCGATCGCTGTTTATAAAGTTTGCATCTATGGAAGCGATGAAGGAATGCTTGAACACTAACGCGGCCCCAAGGAAGTTCGTATATACTCACGGTTTGACGGTGGAAGTGCGTATGTGTATCGCTGGAAGCAATATACAGTATGTACGAATTTTCGACTTACCTCCGGAGCTGAGCGATGACTGTTTGTCGTCGGAACTCGGGAAGTACGGAAAAATTGAGCAAATAGTCCACGAAAAATTTCCCCCGGACTCCGGACTTGGACATATTTTCAATGGCGTGCGTGGCGTGTACATTGATGTGGAGAGCGATATACCACCAGCGATAGATGTCGGAAACTGGAAAGGGCGAGTATTTTACGACGGACTAAAGGATGTCTGCTTTCTGTGTCGAGCGGTAGGTCACCGCAAGGATTCCTGTCTTCAACGCAAGCAGCCGGGGAAACAACAGCAGAAGGGCCAGGAACCTCGTTCGTATGCTGCTGTTGTTTCAGAGGAAGGTGCGATTTCATCGAATCGTAAATCATCGGAGGTTGAAATAATCGAAGTACTGGAAGACACGGTTCAGCCGTTCGAAGAGGTAGTTGAGGAAGAATCTGTCGTTTGTGAATCTGGAGCTGGTTCTGAAGACGAATGGCGTCCGATGACCCAGATGGAAAAACTTGAAGAAGTGGCAAAAGCGATAAAAGGAGTGATGGGGAACCCGACAGCCGATCAACGCAGGGGGCAATTTGCAGCATCCGGTTCCAGCTCAAGTTCCTGCCCTCGCGTGAAGAAGAAATGCGCGCGCAGAGCTCTTTATTGATTTTTAAATTGATTTTAGAATAAGAAATTAATTTACAAAGATATCTACGTATACAACTGCCACGTGGCTACAAACCTCTGAATCTTGAGGTTTTTTTTTGCTAAATCTCCGAAGTTGTCTGGACAGATGGGTTCTCGGATTCTTCAAGACCGTGTAGATATTCTACTACGTCTTCTAGGTATTCTAAATTTTCTGATCGTTACGATCATTAGAATTCGACACTTTTAGTTATTTCTTAGTTCGGCTAGTTCTTCGAGATCACCATGATTTGGCTTGGTATTATAGTCCTTCTAGGTCTCGTAGATAATTTTCAAGATTTTCGAGAAATTTTATAGCTTCCATTTTTTACGTCTTCTAGTTATTCTATATCGTTCGAATCGAACCCGTCACCCTCAACATGGCCAAGCTGAATTACCATCCCTATACAGCTGTGGATGCCCTAAAGTGGATCCCTATTTAGATCCCCAAGTTTTCTTGACCACTCAGATCTTCTATGACTTCAGGGTTTCCTAAATTTGTTATATTGTTAATATCTTTCCGCCAGATAGATATGTTTATGTCATCTAAGGCTACTAGGTTTTCTTCCCAACCAACACACATGTTATATAAGAGTTACGACAGCGCAAGTTTTGGTTGTGCAGAAGTTAATATTACGTAATTCTAACATTGTGTTGGAATAACGTCAAATAAACTTCTACACAACCAAACTTGCGCTGTCGTAACTAATATATAACATGTGTGTTGCTTGGGTTTGTCTTCTAGGTATTCATCTTAATCCTTAGTTCGTTATTGTTTTCCGGGTCTCCTAGGTCTTAGAGGTCATCTACCCAGTCAACCAGTCATCGTATAAGATGTTGTATAAGATGTTAAAGTGGAGGCGATATACGTACATTTTACATGTGCCTAAATGGAGGCATGCACGCATATGGCCTCCACTTTATCAACTTATGCAACATCTTATACGATGACTGGTTGACTGGGTAGGTATTCGAGACCGTATACATCTTAATATCCTTTTTGGTATTCTAGATTCACCAAGTGTTTCAGTTTTTTTTGATCTTCAATTCTTCGATATTTTCTTGATCAAATCTACTACTCCTTCTATGTTCCCCAGCAAAATATATGCCACAGAAGAGCTACGGCAAAGCAGTTCTTGGTTATACAAAAGTCATCGTGACTGCTGACTGCTGTGGAACTAAAACTTGCGCTACAGTGACTCTTCTGTGACACATGTGCTACTTGAGTCCCTTAAGTATTGGAACTTTCCTAGATAATCTCGGTAATTTTCAAAAAAAATCCGATGTCTATTTATTATTCGAGGTCTTCTAAACTTTAAGTCATTCTAATGTCTTCGATACTTTTAAGGTCATTGTTTCTCGAACTTGTTATCTCACTTTTCGTAGAACAATTAATACGTGCAAGCGATTGGGAGTCGTAAAACGAAGGATAGGAAGCCGTGTTTCAAGTATTATTGTCTTCTAATTGCTCAAACCCTACCTTATTTCACAAATTGTTATGCTTCTGTGGGTTCAATTTTTCACTGCAGTAAACTTCCAAACCTTACAGATCTCCTCTCAAGTAACATTTAAGTCAAATAGATTAGAATAAGTCCTAAGAATTATAATCAAGCCAAAATATAATTCTTTAGGTTTAATGACTAATTGGGCTTGTTGTAGAGTTTTCTGTAGTTTTCTGTTTCCAGATCTCTAAGATTTTCCAGATTTCTTAGATTTTCCAGGTCTTATAGGTTTACTGAATCTACTAGGTATTCCTAGTGATTTACAAACGATCTCACATTTACCCTGAAGGTTTTTTTCGACGATGTTCGCGTAAAAGGGGCTATCCATATAAACCACGTGGTCATGTGTGGGAGGGGGGTTTCGGTGGAAGATCACTGTCCATACAAATTTATTTTGTGTGAACGAAAGACCACACGGGGGAGGGGGGGTTTCGGAATTGCCCAAAACCTGACCACGTGGTTCATGGACAGTCCCAAAAGTCAAGTCTCGGTAGATGTGAAAAAAAGAATCTAGATTTCAGTGGTTCGAGGATGTTTAACGGGGGTCCTTAAGGCATATAGGGGGCACAAGGCGTTTCAAAGAGGTTTTAGAGGCATTTGAGGAGATTTTAAGGGATTCCAGGATGTTTCAAAGGGCTTTTACAGGCGTCTCAAGAGATTACAGGATGTTTCAGGGAGGTTTTAGAGGCGTTTTAGGGGGTTCCACAGGGTTTCAGTGGGTTCCAGATGTTTCAGGGAGGTTTTTAGGGGCATTCATGGGCATTGTTCACGCACAACGTGAATTTTGTACCAGTCTAACTGCTCGAATCAAAATGTTCTAGTGTACTCGTTCTATCTCATAGCTTTTCTCAGTCCATCGCAGCCTCCTATGATGCTGCCGATAGTGATCTGAACCGTAGGTAGATTTTTGCTTCACTTTACTGTCCACTCATCTTCCCGCTTTACGACAAAAGACGAAGTGTAGATCAGTTTTGTTAGTCAGTTATCTTTCGCACGCGCAATAAACCACATCACCCGAAATTTCGTTGTACATAGTGAATCTACGGAGTAATAAAGTGTCGTTCCAACAAACTCCAATCAAGGGCACTGATTCCCCATCTCGAAAACCCTGATCGCGGCAACAGGCATTTTAAGCTATTAAAGGGCGTTTCAAGGAGAGTTCAGAGGAGCCTAATCTTCCTTCAGTATTCCGCCATATTTCATGTATTCAGGACTTTCAGAAGGTTCCATGATTTTTCAGGTGGGCTTTTTGCGACGTTGTAATGCGTTTCAGGGTGTTTGAAGGAATTACCGGACGTTTCAGGGAGATTTGAGGTGCGTTTTAGGGAATTGTTGGGGATTTCAGGGGGCTTCAGGATGTTTCAAGTGAGTTTGAAAGGCTTTTCAGAGCGTTTCAAGGGGTTACAGGACGTTATAGGGAGGTTTCAGATGCGTTTCAGGAGGTTTTATGCGGCTTCAGGGGGTTTAGGCATGTTTGGTGGGCTCTTAGTTACAGGACGTTTCAGAAGTGTTTGAGGGGATTTCAGGGACTCCCAGATATTTCAAATGGTCTTTTATGGAGTTTCAAAGCGATACCCAATGGAAATCATCCAGAACTCTCTGAAATTTCTTCGGACCTCCTGTACGTACCTCAGACCCTCAGAAACTCCCAAAAGCGTTTCTGGCTCTGTAACGTCTCTGAAACCCGCCGAAATTCTCTAAAACCTCCTAAAATGGCTCCGAATTACCCCTAAACCCTCTCGAACCCCATGTAATGCACCCGAAACCTTCAAGCCCCAGTAAACGACTATGTAACACTTCTGTAACGTTTCTGAATCCCACCAAAAATCCTTTGAAACTTCCTGAAATGCCTCAGAATTCCCTAAAACCCCATTTAACGGACTTGCATCAAAAACGTCTCAGTAACATCTCGGAAACCCACTAAATCGCCCCTAAAGCCTATCTCAAACATCCTGAAGCCCCCTGAAACCCCCTAAAAAGCCTCTGAAGCTTCCCTGAAATGTCCTGTGACATCTTGAAATACCCCTGAAAACCCTTAAAGTCCTCTGAAACACCCTGGAGCCCCTTGAAACCACTAGTCTTTTTAACATCTACTGTGACTTCACTTTTAAAGCGTTTTTTACGTTTTTTGAAATACCGCGGATTTTTACGCGGATCGGGCATAAAAAACCGCTCAAAAAGAACTTCAGTGTGGAATGAAATAAAACATTCTGATGCATTGTACGGAAAAGTGCAAAATAATTACTAGCAGCATTTCCATTTCCCTTCATTCCCACAAATGGTCACATTCTTGCTAATCCCAGGCAAAAACAGTTAATTTCCTTTTCAAATGAAATTATCTTTTTGCCAATACACTCGCCATCGTCAACTAATGAAAAGAAAGGGGAACTTTGCAGTCATCTGCGCACATTCTGCTCTGCCTTCGGCAGCAGGCTGGTTTTGTTACCCTGCACCACACCACCCTGCAGTATATTTTTAGAACAATTTTAGTACGGCTTGTTATCCTGCACCATACCACCCTGCAAGGAATTTCTAACAACATGGGTGACGAAAAAGACTTTTAAGGATGTTCAAGGATAAAATCATACTTATTAGAGTCCAATCATAAGGAATTGGGTGTAATTTTACTCAGAGTATTGCGATATTGCTAGAAAAACATTCATTTAAGAAATAAAATACAAATCGATCGAACAGTTAAACGATATCATTGTGAAGGACTATTATCGTGATATAATGTCTTAAAGGACTTCCCCTACTGAGCAGAAATCTATTTACAATAAAATCCTAGGGAATTGTACCTTGTCAGATTATTTGAGTAAACCTTTGATTGTAGAAAGAAAGGCAATTCCTGGGTTAAGAAGCAGACTATTAACATAATTCACATAAAATAAACTTAAAATTGAGGAAATCCTTGCAGGGTGGTTGAACCACATCAGCCTGCATGACTTTGAACGTTTTATAATGCTCACAAGGATTTCCTGGATTAAGGAGCAGTCTATTGACATTGAAATCATAAAGAAGTGAAGTGTTTCTCTTATAAATAAATTAGAGTTTTTCATATTTGTTAGGAATAATCTCGAAGTTGAGAAAAACCTTGCAGGGTGGTTGAACCACATCAACCTGCAGGACTTTAAACGTTCTATAATGTCCTCAAGGACTTTCTGGGTTAAGGAACAGTCTGTTGACATTGAAATCATAAAGAAGTGAAGTGTTCTCTTATAAGTAAATTCGAGTTTTTCATATTTGTAAGAAATAATCTCAAAAATGAGAAAAACCTTGCAGGGTGGTTGAACCACATCAACCTGCAGGACTTTAAACATTCTATAATGTCCTCAAGGACTTCCTGGGTTAAGGAGCAATCTGTTGACATTGAAATCATAAAGAAGTGAAGTGTTCTCTTATAAGTAAATTCGAGTTTTTTTTTATTTGTTAGAAATAATTTTAAAGCTGAGAAAAGCCTTGCAGGGTGGTTGAACCACATCAACCTGCAGGACTTTAAACGTTCTATAATGTCCTCAAGGACTTCCTGGGTTAAGGAGCAATCTCTTGACATTGAAATCATAAAGAAGTGAAGTGTTCTCTTATAACTAAATTAGAGATTTTCATATTTGTTAGGAATTATCTCAAAGTTGAGAAAAACCTTGCAGGGTGGTTGAACCACATCAACCTGCAGGACTTTGAACGTTCTATAATGTCCTCAAGGACTTCCTGGGTTAAGGAGCAATCTGTTGACATTGAAATCATAAAGAAGTGAAGTGTTCTCTCATAAGTAAATTCGAGTTTTTTACATTTGTTAGAAATAATTTTAAAGCTGAGAAAAGCCTTGCAGGGTGGTTGGACCACATCAACCTGCAGGACTTTAAACGTTCTATAATGTCCTCAAGGACTTCCTGGGTTAAGGAGCAATCTGTTGACATTGAAATCATAAAGAAGTGAAGTGTTCTCTTATAAGTAAATACGAGTTTTTCATATTTGCAAGGAATAGTCTCAAAATTGAGAAAAACCTTGCAGGGTGGTTGAACCACATCAACCTGCAGGACTTTAAACGTTCTATAATGTCCTCAAGGACTTCCTGGGTTAAGGAGCAATCTGTTGACATTGAAATCATAAAGAAGTGAAGTGTTCTCTTATAAGTAAATTCGAGTTTTTCATATTTGTTAGGAATAATCTCAAAATTGAGAAAAACCTTGCAGGGTGGTTGAACCACATCAACCTGCAGGACTTTAAACGTTCTATAATGTCCTCAAGGACTTCCTGGGTTAAGGAGCAATCTGTTGACATTGAAATCATAAAGAAGTGAAGTGTTCTCTTATAAGTAAATTCATGTTTTTTATATTTGTTAGAAATAATTTTAAAGCTGAGAAAAGCCTTGCAGGGTGGTTGAACCACATCAACCTGCAGGACTTTAAGCATTCTATAATGTCCTCAAGGACTTCCTGGGTTAAGGAGCAATCTGTTGACATTGAAATCATAAAGAAGTGAAGTGTTCTCTTATAAGTAAATTCGAGTTTTTCATATTTTTTAGGAATTATCTCAAAGTTGAGAAAAACCTTGCAGGCTGGTAGAACCACATCAACCTGCAGGACTTTAAACGTTCTATAATGTCCTCAAGGACTTCCTGGGTTAAGGAGCAATCTGTTGACATTGAAATCATAAAGAAGTGAAGTGTTCTCTTATAAGTAAATTCGAGTTTTTTATATTTGTTAGAAATAATTTTAAAGCTGAGAAAAGCCTTGCAGGGTGGTTGAACCACATCAACCTGCAGGACTTTAAACGTTCTATAATGTCCTCAAGGACTTCCTGGGTTAAGGAGCAATCTGTTGACATTGAAATCATAAAGAAGTGAAGTGTTCTCTTATAAGTAAATTCGAGTTTTTCATATTTGTTAGGAATTATCTCAAAGTTGAGAAAAACCTTGCAGGGTGGTTGAACCACATCAACCTGCAGGACTTTAAACGTTCTATAATGTCCTCAAGGACTTCCTGGGTTAAGGAGCAATCTGTTGACATTGAAATCATAAAGAAGTGAAGTGTTCTCTTATAAGTAAATTCGAGTTTTTCATATTTGTTAGGAATTATCGCAAAGTTGAGAAAAACCTTGCAGGGTGGTTGAACCACATCAACCTGCAGGACTTTGAACGTTCTATAATGTCCTCAAGGACTTCCTGGGTTAAGGAGCAATCTGTTGACATTGAAATCATAAAGAAGTGAAGTGTTCTCTCATAAGTAAATTCGAGTTTTTTACATTTGTTAGAAATAATTTTAAAGCTGAGAAAAGCCTTGCAGGGTGGTTGGACCACATCAACCTGCAGGACTTTAAACGTTCTATAATGTCCTCAAGGACTTCCTGGGTTAAGGAGCAATCTGTTGACATTGAAATCATAAAGAAGTGAAGTGTTCTCTTATAAGTAAATACGAGTTTTTCATATTTGCAAGGAATAGTCTCAAAATTGAGAAAAACCTTGCAGGGTGGTTGAACCACATCAACCTGCAGGACTTTAAACGTTCTATAATGTCCTCAAGGACTTCCTGGGTTAAGGAGCAATCTGTTGACATTGAAATCATAAAGAAGTGAAGTGTTCTCTTATAAGTAAATTCGAGTTTTTCATATTTGTTAGGAATAATCTCAAAATTGAGAAAAACCTTGCAGGGTGGTTGAACCACATCAACCTGCAGGACTTTAAACGTTCTATAATGTCCTCAAGGACTTCCTGGGTTAAGGAGCAATCTGTTGACATTGAAATCATAAAGAAGTGAAGTGTTCTCTTATAAGTAAATTCATGTTTTTTATATTTGTTAGAAATAATTTTAAAGCTGAGAAAAGCCTTGCAGGGTGGTTGAACCACATCAACCTGCAGGACTTTAAGCGTTCTATAATGTCCTCAAGGACTTCCTGGGTTAAGGAGCAATCTGTTGACATTGAAATCATAAAGAAGTGAAGTGTTCTCTTATAAGTAAATTCGAGTTTTTCATATTTCTTAGGAATTATCTCAAAGTTGAGAAAAACCTTGCAGGCTGGTAGAACCACATCAACCTGCAGGACTTTAAACGTTCTATAATGTCCTCAAGGACTTCCTGGGTTAAGGAGCAATCTGTTGACATTGAAATCATAAAGAAGTGAAGTGTTCTCTTATAAGTAAATTCGAGTTTTTTATATTTGTTAGAAATAATTTTAAAGCTGAGAAAAGCCTTGCAGGGTGGTTGAACCACATCAACCTGCAGGACTTTAAACGTTTTATAATGTCCTCAAGGACTTCCTGGGTTAAGGAGCAATCTGTTGACATTGAAATCATAAAGAAGTGAAGTGTTCTCTTATAAGTAAATTCGAGTTTTTCATATTTGTTAGGAATTATCTCAAAGTTGAGAAAAACCTTGCAGGGTGGTTGAACCACATCAACCTGCAGGACTTTAAACGTTCTATAATGTCCTCAAGGACTTCCTGGGTTAAGGAGCAATCTGTTGACATTGAAATCATAAAGAAGTGAAGTGTTCTCTTATAAGTAAATTCGAGTTTTTCATATTTGTTAGGAATTATCTCAAAGTTGAGAAAAACCTTGCAGGGTGGTTGAACCACATCAACCTGCAGGACTTTAAACGTTCTATAATGTCCTCAAGGACTTCCTGGGTTAAGGAGCAATCTGTTGACATTGAAATCATAAAGAAGTGAAGTGTTCTCTTATAAGTAAATTCGAGTTTTTCATATTTGTTAGGAATTATCTCAAAGTTGAGAAAAACCTTGCAGGGTGGTTGAACCACATCAACCTGCAGGACTTTAAACGTTCTATAATGTCCTCAAGGACTTCCTGGGTTAAGGAGCAATCTGTTGACATTGAAATCATAAAGAAGTGAAGTGTTCTCTTATAAGTAAATTCGAGTTTTTCATATTTGTAAGAAATAATCTCAAAAATGAGAAAAACCTTGCAGGGTGGTTGAACCACATCAACCTGCAGGACTTTAAACATTCTATAATGTCCTCAAGGACTTCCTGGTTTAAGGAGCAATCTGTTGACATTGAAATCATAAAGAAGTGAAGTGTTCTCTTATAAGTAAATTCGAGTTTTTTTTTATTTGTTAGAAATAATTTTAAAGCTGAGAAAAGCCTTGCAGGGTGGTTGAACCACATCAACCTGCAGGACTTTAAACGTTCTATAATGTCCTCAAGGACTTCCTGGGTTAAGGAGCAATCTGTTGACATTGAAATCATAAAGAAGTGAAGTGTTCTCTTATAAGTAAATTCGAGTTTTTCATATTTGTTAGGAATTATCTCAAAGTTGAGAAAAACCTTGCAGGGTGGTTGAATCACATCAACCTGCAGGACTTTAAACGTTTTCTAATGTCCTCAAGGACTTCCTGGGATAAGGAGCAATCTGTTGACATTGAAATCATAAAGAAGTGAAGTGTTCTCTTATAAGTAAATTCGAGTTTTTCATATTTGTTAGGAATTATCTCAAAGTTGAGAAAAACCTTGCAGGGTGGTTGAACCACATCAACCTGCAGGACTTTGAACGTTCTATAATGTCCTCAAGGACTTCCTGGGTTAAGGAGCAATCTCTTGACATTGAAATCATAAAGAAGTGAAGTGTTCTCTTATAAGTAAATTAGAGATTTTCATATTTGTTTGGAATAATCGCAAAATTGAGAAAAACCTTGCAGGGTGGTTGAACCACATCAACCTGCAGGACTTTATACGTTTTATAATGTCCTCAAGGACTTCCTGGGTTAAGGAGCAATCTGTTGACATTGAAATCATAAAGAAGTGAAGTGTTCTCTTATAAGTAAATACGAGTTTTTCATATTTGTAAGGAATAGTCTCAAAATTGAGAAAAACCTTGCAGGGTGGTTGAACCACATCAACCTGCAGGACTTTAAACGTTCTATAATGTCCTCAAGGACTTCCTGGGATAAGGAGCAATCTGTTGACATTGAAATCATAAAGAAGTGAAGTGTTCTCTTACAAGTAAATTCGAGTTTTTTTTTATTTGTTAGAAATAATTTTAAAGCTGAGAAAAGCCTTGCAGGGTGGTTGAACCACATCAACCTGCAGGACTTTAAACGTTCTATAATGTCCTCAAGGACTTCCTGGGTTAAGGAGCAATCTCTTGACATTGAAATCATAAAGAAGTGAAGTGTTCTCTTATAAGTAAATTAGAGATTTTCATATTTGTTTGGAATAATCGCAAAATTGAGAAAAACCTTGCAGGGTGGTTGAACCACATCAACCTGCAGGACTTTGTACGTTTTATAATGTCCTCAAGGACTTCCTGGGTTAAGGAGCAATCTGTTGACATTGAAATCATAAAGAAGTGAAGTGTTCTCTTATAAGTAAATACGAGTTTTTCATATTTGTAAGGAATAGTCTCAAAATTGAGAAAAACCTTGCAGGGTGGTTGAACCACATCAACCTGCAGGACTTTAAACGTTCTATAATGTCCTCAAGGACTTCCTGGGATAAGGAGCAATCTGTTGACATTGAAATCATAAAGAAGTGAAGTGTTCTCTTATAAGTAAATACGAGTTTTTCATATTTGTTAGGAATAATCTCAAAATTTAGAAAAACCTTGCAGGGTGGTTGAACCACATCAACCTGCAGGACTTTAAACGTTCTATAATGTCCTCAAGGACTTCCTGGGTTAAGGAGCAATCTGTTGACATTGAAATCATAAAGAAGTGAAGTGTTCTCTTATAAGTAAATTCGAGTTTTTCATATTTGTTAGGAATTACCTCAAAGTTGAGAAAAACCTTGCAGGTTGGTTGAACCACATCAACCTGCAGGACTTTAAACGTTCTATAATGTCCTCAAGGACTTCCTGGGTTAAGGAGCAATCTGTTGACATTGAAATCATAAAGAAGTGAAGTGTTCTCTTATAAGTAAATTCGAGTTTTTCATATTTGTAAGAAATAATCTCAAAAATGAGAAAAACCTTGCAGGGTGGTTGAACCACATCAACCTGCAGGACTTTGAACGTTCTATAATGTCCTCAAGGACTTCCTGGGTTAAGGAGCAATCTCTTGACATTGAAATCATAAAGAAGTGAAGTGTTCTCTTATAAGTAAATTAGAGATTTTCATATTTGTTAGGAATAATCGCAAAATTGAGAAAAACCTTGCAGGGTGGTTGAACCACATCAACCTGCAGGACTTTATACGTTTTATAATGTCCTCAAGGACTTCCTGGGTTAAGGAGCAATCTGTTGACATTGAAATCATAAAGAAGTGAAGTGTTCTCTTATAAGTAAATTAGAGATTTTCATATTTGTTAGGAATAATCGCAAAATTGAGAAAAACCTTGCAGGGTGGTTGAACCACATCAACCTGCAGGACTTTATACGTTTTATAATGTCCTCAAGGACTTCCTGGGTTAAGGAGCAATCTGTTGACATTGAAATCATAAAGAAGTGAAGTGTTCTCTTATAAGTAAATACGAGTTTTTCATATTTGTAAGGAATAGTCTCAAAATTGAGAAAAACCTTGCAGGGTGGTTGAACCACATCAACCTGCAGGACTTTAAACGTTCTATAATGTCCTCAAGGACTTCCTGGGATAAGGAGCAATCTGTTGACATTGAAATCATAAAGAAGTGAAGTGTTCTCTTATAAGTAAATACGAGTTTTTCATATTTGTTAGGAATAATCTCAAAATTGAGAAAAACCTTGCAGGGTGGTTGAACCACATCAACCTGCAGGACTTTAAACGTTCTATAATGTCCTCAAGGACTTCCTCGGTTAAGGAGCAATATGTTGTCATTGAAATAATAAAGAAGTGAAGTGTTCTCTTATAAGCAAATTAGAGTTTTTTTTATTTGTTAAAAATAATTTTAAAAGCTGAGAAAAGCCTTGCAGGGTGGTTGAACCACATCAACCTGCAGGACTTTAAACGTTCTATAATGTCCTCAAGGACTTTCTGGGTTAAAAAGCAATCTGTTGAAATTGAAATCATAAAGAAGTGAAGTGTTCTCTTATAAGTAAATTCGAGTTTTTTTTTTATTTATTAGAAATAATTTTAAAGCTGAGAAAAGCCTTGCAGGGTGGTTGAACCACATCAACCTGCAGGACTTTAAACGTTCTATAATGTCCTCAAGGACTTCCTGGGTTAAGGAGCAATCTGTTGACATTGAAATCATAAAGAAGTGAAGCGTTCTCTTATAAGTAAATTCGAGTTTTTCATATTTGTTAGAAATATTCTCAAAGTTGAGAAAAACCTTGCAGGGATGTTCTCAAGGACTTCCTGGGTTGAGGAGCAATCTGTTGACATTGAAATCATAAAGAAGTGAAGTGTTCTCGTATAAGCAAATTCGAGTTTTTTTTTTATTTGTTATAAATAATTTTAAAGCTGAGAAAAGCCTTGCAGGTTGGTTGAACCACATTGACATTGAAATCATAAAGAAGTGAAGTGTTCTATAAGTGAATTATAATTTTTTATAAGAGAAAACGAGTCATACAAACATATTTGGAGGGACTTTCAAAATTGAAATCTTTGATTAGTTAAATGTGCTCTATCAGTAATTTTTTTTATATAATGTTAGAAATACTTTGAAAATTGAGGTAATCTATGCAGGTGTAGTGTTCTTTTATCAGTAAATAATATTTTTTTCTCATTGGTGTTAGAATAAAATTCAAAGTTGAGATCTATATGAATAGTTTGTTCTATTTATTATAAATGCTCTGTTAGAAACACATAATTTTGCTGCACCACCTACCTTACCGTTATTACTGTAGTAACATATTACAAAAAAGTCCACGTTAGAGTAAGAATGAAACTGCAGGAACTTTTAGGGGCTGTTCATAAACCACGTAGACCAAAATTTGGTCTTCCCCCTCGTTGACTTTTGTCTATACAAAAATTTGAAAATTTGTTTGGAGCATAGACTTTGGCCAGAACCCCCCCTCATCCCCCCCAAAAAGTCTACGTGGTTTATGATCAGCCCCTTACTGGACAAAGTTTAGTTCAATTGTTAGATATATATATGTGTGTTTATTTTTCATCTGTATAATAAGCAATACTGAAAAACATGAAATTAAATAAATAGGTTGCACAAAAGATAATGAAATCCTGTCGTTCACTGAAAGAAAAATATATACCAATTATTTAAATGAAGATTGATGATATTTTACTCATTAACCATTTCTGCATTTTTAACTTAAATTTATTGAAATTTAACCTATTTTGAGTACTTACTAAGCGTTTGTTAATGCGAAATGCATTGAATTCACATTTTTATTTATTTACATCCATTGCAGGTAAACGTTCCCAATGTTTTTCCAACATCGGAATTTCGGTAGCAATTTAGGCAACAATGTCTGTTACACTGTGCACAGCTGATTCTATTGATAGGAATCAGGCTTCCTCCGCAGTTGAAGCAGATGTCACTAGTTAAGAAGTTTCTCAATAATTTGAAAATCTCTTTTCTTTTTTCACTGACGACTATTTTGTCAGTGAATGTTGTTTTCCCTGTGAAATAAATATGCAAAAGCAATTAAATAGATAATAGATTAATGTTTCTTTGTATATAAAAGTAGACGAATAAAGCATATTTTTTTTTTGGTCAGCACCCTTCTTCCCCTTTATCTGTTCGTTTTTTATATATATTCGTATTTGAGCATTTGATCAAATACATCTTTTTGCCAGGCGATTTAAAACACAGATTTATATGAAAAAGTGTTTTAATAATGCATTCAGGAAAAAAACAGACGAAGGGTTAATTGACTTTTTTTTTCATGAGTGCCAAATAATGAAATTTTTTCTGAACAATTTATTGCAAAACAAAATCTTACCATTCAATAGCTGCTCCGCAAAATAAAAAACAAAAATTCCGCAGCTGACACCATCCTTTTGTTGTGTTGTTGGAATGTCATCGTATGTCCAAGTGTGCTGATTTTTCTTCACATTTTTTAGTGATTTAGAGGATGCACACAGAAAGGACAAAACGTCCATCCACCGGTTGAATACTCCTTGCGCTGTCAAAGACGTCGTTGTTTTCAAGGAGTTGAAAAGCTCCAGCCTCTTCTTTGCAAAATCAACCAATGTCAGATAAAAGTGATTGTTATGCAGTATTGGAACAATCACCTTCTTGTGCTTCAATATGTGTTCCACTGTTTTCACATGTTGCGCCGAAGTTTGGCTATCCAGTGATTCGAAATTTTCGTAGAGCCCAAATCCATATAGCTGGCGCCCTTCATGGAACTCGCACACGTACGTGTCTTTTTTGTCCACTCCCACTGCAGTTAATGCCGACTCAACCGTAGACTCGTACAACTCCGTATGATCAGCCAAGCATTGGATGTCCAGAATATCTAATAAATGTATCCTTTCTCGATAGACCAGTCTACCAATGAAATATTGTTTTCCTGGAGCGTTTGAATCAAGCTTTGTTTTAAGTTCAATAAAGGTTTTGATTGAAGGTTTGAGTTCGATGCCTTCCACACTTCTGTCGAACAACCTTTTGCGCGCCCGTTTCGAAGCCAGTCCAGTGTTCTGCGGTGTACGATCTCGCTTGGGAACTCGTTTCCACTGCGATTCGGCATTTACTATATCCTTTTCTGACATTTCCGAGTTACTTTTTGGGACATCACTTCCAATTGGCTTTCTATAGCTTTTCGGCCGGCAGTTCAGTCTGCTTTTTGGGATGGCATTTCTGTAACGTATAATTACAGCTCTTGTTTCATCCTTTTTTGCCCTCACAAAGCGATCAACTGGGATCGGAAGTTTTCCCACATCCAACACCGCAGATCTTAAAGCTTCTTTTTCTTCACACCAGTGACTTTCTATATTGTTGGTGTTGAAACGGAACTTCGTTGGGAATTCTGTATGAGAGGATGATTTCGGTAAATGGCAAATGGCTGTCCACAGAGGAACCAGTGCCATGTACTGCTTCATAAACTCCAAAGTGAAATTTTGATTTTGTTTTGTCGTTTTACCATCAATTGCGTTTTCATAAACTGTCTTAGCATCTTTATAAAACGGCGACCGCTTGTAAATTGGATCGCTCATTTTCTCAAAGGTTTTTTCTTCGCAATCGTTAGCCTGCTGCATGAATGCGTCTGCTTCGTCATAGTTGAGATGCTTCAACGTCAGTTCCACATCTGTGTCTGGATCACTCAAGACTTTCACCATCACTTCGAAATATTTTAAAACATCTGTATAATCTCGGCTGTGGACCATTGCCACGAAAATAACTTTTAGAACGGTTTTGATCTGAAATATATCGTAATAACAGTGACTTGAGTTTGCAGTGAAGAAAAACGCAGCTAAGGGGATTCACTAAAGGGTTTTTTTTTTTATCATCGTACAAATTGGTACGAAGGTTATCAGAATTTAATGAATTGTTGTTGAGGAAAATCGGTTAGAAAAGTCGGAAATACTATTTACAAAAATTTCTAAAAAAATATGTTTGGATGGAAATTTCATACGCTATATTCTGTGAAACTTTCAAGATGTGTTGTTTTTTTCATTCCTGAGTAATGATCATTTTGAGCAAATTAATAATCAACATCTGGACAATTTTCACAAAATTGGTCAGGCACAAAAAAAACACATCTTGAAAATTTCACAGAATATAGCATATGAAATTTCTTTCAAAAAAATGTTTTGGGAATTTTTCGTAAATAGTTTTTTCGACTTTTCAAACCAATTTTCTTTAACAGTGGAAAAATTTGTGGAAAGCAATTTTTATTTTGTATTTTTTGTGGGTCACTGAAAAAAATGTTTACGATTTCATTGTGTCTACGATGTTTTTTAAGTTATGATTTTTCAAAGAAAACATCTGGACAATTTCCCTCAAATTGGACATAAAAAAAGAAATAAACTTTTCCAACCGATTTTCCTCATCAGTGGAAAATTTATTGGAAAAAATTATCATTTTGTATTTATTTTATTGCTGAGAAAATTTGCTTATGATTTCACAAAAAAAAACTGTGCCTACGATGCTTTGTTGTTGAGTTATGGTTTTTCTAAGTATGTGGAATATGTGGAAAATGTTTGCTTTTCCCTGAAGTTTTCCGGAAAATTAGGTGACCCTGATTTTTTTCCAATTTAGTTTGTTCATATATACACTCCCGATCAAAAGTTTGGGGTCACCCCCTCAAAAACATGTCATTTATTAGGCCCATATCTCCATCAATTTGCGTCCGATTTCAAAATCCTAGGTCTCATTCGAAAGATAATAAGTCAAAGTAACTTTGAACATGATTTCGGTGAAAGTTTTTCAAAAATATTTGTATGTAAACTTAACCCAAAGTTGCCAAATTTTCTAAAAAATCAATATAAACTTACGGCAGTGTCGCTGGAGATTGGGTCGACCAAACTTTAAGATGAGAGTCGCAATATAACCTATTTCCTATAAGCTTTCAACTGCTTTTACCGAACTTGGCTAAAAAATCTAGGAAAAAAAATATAAAGTAAATACCTCCTAATGTCATCGACCAAAAGTTTGGGGGCACCTCTCATCAGCAAAAAGTTTGGAATCACTGTCGTAAAACATGTAAAACTGATTTGGTGTTATCTTCGTCATCTATAATTCAAATTTAATTCTTTTTGGCTTTGGGTTAAGTTTACATACAAAAATGTTCGAAAAACTTTCACCGAAATCATGTTCAAAGTAACTTTGACTTATAATCTTTCGAATAAGACCTAGGGTTTTGAAATCGGACGCAAAGCGGCGGAGATATGGGCCTAAACAAATGTCATGTTTTTGAGGGGGTGACCCCAAACTTTTGATCGGGAGTGTATATAAACCCTACCTCTGAAAAAAAAATTCATTGTATTCTGAAAACCTTCGTACCAATTTGTACGATAATTTAAAAAAATCCACTAAACAGCGTAAATAGCTGAGAATGCCATAACCGTCTGCTTTTTAAAATATTTCATGAAATTTCGAATTATAATATCAAATATTGCTTTGATGATGGCTATGTTTACGCAGAACTACAGGAGATAGACAAAATGATCGGGACAAGCAAAATTTTCACTTTTTAAAAAATGTTCAATTAGCTGTAACTTTTCGAAAAAAAAGCATCAAATATTCTCAAATTTTTACTGTGAGTGCATCAACTAGTTGTGCATCAGTGGTTCAAATTTGAAAAAGATCGGACCATTCTCCACGAAGTTATAAAGATTATTGGAAAAGGTCAAATTATCCGATAGCCAACTTTGAGCTGTATATCTCCGGATTTAATGAACCGATTGAAATGAAATTTTGACCATTTATGACTTATATAAGGCCGTTACAAATATTTATTTCACTTTTTGTCCCACCACTCTTTGACTGGTTGAGGGGGGGGGGGGGTATAAAAATAATAAAGCATTTAATTTAAAAATTTTAAAAACTCATCGGATTTGTTAAAGAATTTTGAGCAAGACTCGAAATTTTGATAAATATTTTTTTATCTGCCCCCTCAAAATGCAAAATCCAGCCAACAATTTTTTTAGGGGGGTGGGGGGAGGTTGCAGACAAAAAGTCAAAATAAAATTTGTATCAGCCTAATGAACTCTGAAAAACATTTGACTTAACATGAAATTTTTAACAAGAGACAAAATTATAGCGATTTTAATTTTTTCATGATTCTTTAGTAAGTTGGTCCATTTTTAATATGCATTCTATTACTTTTATTGGTAGCTATGTTGTTACTTTCCTTCAAAACACATTTATATACAAGTCAATTAGAGAGAATTAAATGAACTATAATTGCATCTTGAATTTTGAAACGATGTTGATATTTTGGGAAATTTGGTGTTTTATTAGAAAAATAATCTAATCGTTATAATTTTCTTCCGTGTTAAAAATATTAAGTTAAGTCAATGGTTTTTCATAGCTCATTACATAAGTCATAATTGGTCGAAATTTCATTTCAACCGGTTTATTGAATCCAGATATATTATAGCTCAAAGTTGGCTATCAAATAGTTTTACCTTTTTCAATATTCTTTGTAGCTTCGTGGAGAATGGTCCGATCTTTTCTAATTTTGGACCACTGATACACATCTAGTTGACGAACTTACAGTAGAAATTTGAGAATATTTGATGCACTTCTCGACAAGTTATGTCTATCCCCTGTATATGTACGCAGTGGCTTTTGCTGTTTAGTGTATTCCCCAACGAACTTACTTCCTCTGGTTCCGCCAACTTTTCCAAATCCTTTAGGAAATTCTTAGATAGATGCGTTATGCACAAAAACACTAATATGATTGTGCTGTCAACTCTCTTCTCCAGCTCTTCATCGCATTTGCAGGTGTAGTCATACATGATATTAAGATATTGCACCACATCAAGCCCACTTAGATTGAGGATCGCATTAATTTGTGCCCAGCAGAAATCGCTGACTATCGCTAAGTATGAAAAAAAATATATTAAAAATTCAAAATATTTCACAGTATTACAATGTATTGTACCGTTCATTGGTGGCCATGTATTTTTTCCAAATTTACGAATGAAGTTTTCTTTAAACTCATTCAAAAAAAAAAAAAATACTTCTGCTGGACTGATCAGTGCTCACATAGTCAGCGAAGGATGTGATCATTTTTGTCGATGTTTTATCGCCCGGAATTTGAATTGGCCTGACAAGAGCGTAGTTATCCCTCCTTTTGTCCTCGCAGCCCTTCAAAGCAGCACAAATACCGGAAGTTGCATCCATTTCAATAGCAAACCGCGGTGGCTTCATCGCTGTGTTTGCGTCGTACCTTTCTTTCTCTTTCTTCAAAATTGTTAATTGATCGTCACACAATAATATGAGCTTGACCGGTCCGATTGCAAGGTACTGGAAGTATCTGGAAAAAAATGTTATCTATGACAAATGATCATGGAATTAGGAAGAAATCAATTACCGAAAATCTTCATGTGACTGCTTAAGCACTGATGGCATTTGTTTCTCGGCTGTCCACATCAGCAGAAGTTGCTGGATTAAGTCCGATGTAACGCGATATTGGTTCAACCACTCAGCACGAAGGTTTTTTAAAACTGATTGCGAGACAGGCCATTTATCCCGAGGCATTACGAAATTATCTTCACCGTAATTCGCAATTAGATAATTTCCGTGGGCTTTTGGCATCATTTTTGATGCATCACATAGTGCTGTGGCTCTTGCTTCTCCTCGCAATTGAGGTACTTTATATGTGTTGGTACAGTGTCGTTCTGGTAAATCGGTGCTTTTAACTTTAAAACGCTTAGCTCCATTTTCTTGATTACAGAGCTTGTCGTTCGGATAGTAATCCAAATGAAGCAAATTACAGGGATTTTCATCACCCCACGTACAATATACCGCAATTCTTAAGCACTCTTCTGTGGCCAAGTAGTAGTTATCTTTGCAAGCTGGCATACAGGGCCATCCAGCTTTTTTCAAGCTACTGATGATCATGCCGGCATATCCTATAAATTTAATTGAAAGTCAACAGTACATATTTTGAATTGGAAACGGAAGCATGGGTATAGAATTTTAAGCACAATGAACATAAAAAAATACTTACCAGGTTTTAATTTCAAATTTCCCCGCCCATCAACGGTTGAATACTTCAGCCATTCCTCGTGTTGCATTTCAATAAGCATTTCAGTTGCTTTATATTCGTACTGACTGAACTTGTACCTTCGTACACCACTCCAACTGCTACGCCTCAAACAATCTTCACACCGGCAGTTTTCGTTGCGATTTTCAAATGTATCCAATTCCAAGATTTCTTCAGTTGTAGAACTCGCAGTGCTGTTGAGTATTTTTACCCATTTTTCTTTGTTTGTCTTAAACTCCCCTAATAATCGATTCATGTTGATGAGATTAACAAACTTATTCTTCTTCACTGCATTTGGCCCAACTTTCATCAAACTGCACACTTCCATATACTCATCCATGCCCAAATCGAAACAATCGACCGGATGTTGCAATAAATATCGCGCAAAGTCTGCTTTTTGTTGGTTTGTGAATCTACGAGTCATTGTGTATTACTGAAATATTTTATTAATGGAAAATATATCATTAAGTCTCATTCAATTCTAATACAAAACTTGCTTTATGAAGATGAGTTAATTTCGATTAACGTTCAAAATTACTTTCGATTCGCGGTTTTCTAGTTTCCAAGAAATGGCAGATCAAAAATTTTTGTTGTTGTCAAAAAAATAGTGTTTAACGAGAACGGTTCTAGCTTTGCGAAAGATTAGTCAATGGAGCTCAAATGTGTACCAATGATGCACATATAACATATGGACAAAGAGTCGATATGAAAGATTTTTTTTTCAAGCACTGAAGTAACAGCTAGTCGAACTTTTTGTTGAGGGAAAAAAAATACTTATCCCAAATATGTTGGCCATCTCGTGTATAATGGAAAATATCAATTAGATGATTAAAAAAAAAGAAGACATGTATAATTTGTCAAAATGAAAAACTCATCGTATTTGTTGAATAGATTCAAATTTCACTTAAAAATTCTAATAGTTTTATGAAGAAAGTATATTGACTGACTTGGCCAAAAATACGAGGGGGTGGAGGTGAAATATGTAAGTAATAAACAATATTTTCAAGCCTCAAAACCTTTCTGTTTGTCCAGAGAACCTTTTCATATTTAGTTTTTGGAGCAGCCTGACTGAATGCATAATTACGAATACCTTAGTAAATATTGATTATTTCACTAGATGCTATTAAATGATGATCAAACTTCAAATTAAATAAATAAAAACCATTAATAACAATTGGGTTCTATAACCTTCCGTAACTCGCGCGGTTGGCCACCACCACCAGCTAATGCAGAGTACAAAAAGCGATATTTTTTCAACGTGTTGAATATAACATTGGTATGGGTATTAGCGGAGATACCTCCGACACTAGAAAACGAGGTTTTGGGATTCTTGTACACTCATTGTGGAAAGGGTTTAGGCTATAACTTTATTGATACTTTTCTAAAACATCTGAAAATTTGCCCATGAATTAACAATATAATAAAAATAAAGTCGTGAAAATTTCATCAAGATCAGTTAGCCCTAAATTTTCTAGAAATCAAAACAGAAACCGCTTCGGAGTGAATTTCAGGTCCTTTATAAAAATTTTAACGTCCAATTTTAAAATATTTGCGTTTATATCCAGAACAAGTTTGCAGAACATAATTGATGTAAATCTGGCCAAAATACTACAAAAAATTCATAAAACTACAAATTTTTCAGGAAAATCATACAATCTCAAACTAATCTCGAATTCCCATACATTTTATGACTTTAAAATATTTGCGTATTTATTCAGAACAATTTTTCAGATCATTATCGATATAAATCTGGCCAAAGAACCACAAAAAATTCAGAAAACAACGTATAATACAGAGAAAACCATATTTTCTTTTGTAACTTCAAAGTTATCGCGATGGCCAATTTTAAAATGAGCGCGTATATGCGTATGAAGAAGAAATTCTCAGAACATTGTTGATATTTTTCTCATCAAAGAACTACAAAAAATTCAAAAAAACTATGAATTTTTCAGGAAAAATATACAATTTTGTTATAACTTCAAACTAATCTCAAATTCCCATACATTTAATGATTTTAAAATATTTGCGTATATATCCAGAACAAATTTGTAGATTATTATTGGTCGCGATTGGTCGCGATGACCAATGTATTTTTTTTTATTTCAAAATGTGCGCATATACCTAAGGAACAAATTCTCAAAACACTGTTGATATTTTTCTCTTCAAAGAACTACAAAAAATTCAGAAAACTACGTATTTTATAGGAAAAGTATACCATTTTGATATAACATCAAATTAATTTTAATTACCCATACATTTTATGATTTTAAAATATTTGCGTATTTATCCAAAACAAGTTGGCAGAATATTGTTGATAGTTTTCTCTCCAAAGAACTACAAAAAATCAGAAAACTACGAGTTTTAAAAATACTTGTTCTGTATAAATGTGCAACTATGTATATTGAAATCATAATATGTATGGGATGCTGAGATCAATTTTAAGTTATAATCAAAATGTATGTTTTCGGAAAATTTTGAAATTTTTTTAATTTTTGTAGTGCTTTAGCTAGCATAATATAAACAGTGGTTTGCAAATTTGCTTCGGAAAAATGTGGATTTTTTTCATTCATAAATGTATGAAATACTGAGATCAATTTGAAGTTATAACAAAATTGTATAATTTTCTCGAAAAATTTGTATTTTTCCGATTTTTTCGTTGTTTTTCGATCAGAACTAGGGTAAGTGTGCCGATCGTTATGGTAATAAGGTAAATTAGTTTAAAAAAATATGATCTTTTTATCTAATAAAGGGTTTCAAAACGTTAGTAGGTAGTTTTCTATCCAAATTTGCCCGGAAAAATATGAAAACTATCGTTTCTCTCTGTTTTCGATCAAAAATCGCATACCACAACAATAGGCACACTGTTTCTATTATGGAGGTAAAATTTAATTTCGGTTCCTAATGTTGCGGTATCCCATTGAAATCATATGGGATACCGCAACAATAGGAACACTGCAGCAGAAATATGAGGGAATTTTTTTTTTTTTAAATAGATTTTTGGGCAAATCTTAAGCACACAAAAAGTGCAATCTCATTATTAAAGCATAATGCATCTATTAAAAATGCCTTTTGGTAACATTTCAGTCGAAAAAGTGATCAAACGCCACTACCGCAACATTAGGTACTACCACAACGAAGGGAACAATTACCCTATATCAATATGGTTAACCAAAGATGTTTTGAATGTACAACGCAAATATTTTTAAATCATAAAATGAATTAGAAATTGAGATCAACTTGCAAAAATTGTATTTTTTTTTTTTAAATTAATAGTTTCTGATTTATTTGTAGCTCTTTGACCAGAATTATGTCAATCTTATGTTATTACAAAATTATAAATTTGCCGGAAATATTCGTAGTTTCCTGATTTTTTGTAGTGTTTTTGCCCGAATAATGTCAACAATGTTCTGCGAATATATTTCAGATAAATACGCAAATATATGGAATATTGACAATTTGAAATTATAACAGCATTGTATATTTTTCCTAAAAAAAATCGTAGTTTTCTGTATTTTTTGTAGTTTGTTAGGCAGAGTTACATCAGCAGTGTTGTGCACAAGGGCGTAGCCAGCTTTTCGGTCAGGGGGGGGGGGGGGGGCAAGCCCCCTTAGCAAATTTGTACCTAGTACGTTCATAACTAAACGCAATATGATGAAATTGGATATAATAATATTATATTCTGAAGACATTATTTAATACGTTATACAGAGATCTACAAAAATCAACGTGTTTCTGGTAGCGGTGGCCAATTCCTGGAAGATTAAGGATTTTTATTCACTCGTGCATTATTTTGCTCTGATTTTTTTTTGTTAATATCTACAAAACATTCATGAGAAATTATAGCTGAGATCTTTTGAGAACTAGCTAAGAATTTCTTAGTTCCTGTATAAATCCTTTTCAAATTGTCTTCAAATACTATTCGCTGAAAAAATTCTTCCAGAAAATCTCGAAAAATTAAAAAAAAATCATCAGGTAGTCCTGGAGAAGTTCTTGGGTACTTCACTGAAAAGATGATAGAAGGACTTCGGAAATTTTCGACGGAACTCCTAAATGAATTCTTAAAGCGAACCTGAGAGAAAAGCCTGAAGAAATCATCCATGAGGAATTCATGGAGCAATCCCTGGAAAACTTTCTGGATAAATCCCTGAAGAAACACATGGATTAATTCCTGGAGCAATTCCTACAGAAATGCCTGGAGGAAGCCTTGTAGAATCCCTGTAAAAAAATCCCAGAGGAATTCCCGGAGGAATCCCTGGAATAATTCTAGATGTATACCTGGATGAATTCCTGTATTAATTATGGGAGGAATACCTAGAGAAATATCTGAAGAGATCTCATGAGGAAATCCTAGAAGAAATCCTAGATCAATTCCTGGAGGATTCCTTGTACGAAATTCTGGAGAAATTCCTGGAGGAATTCTGGGAGGTATCCATAGAAAAATTTCAAAAGAAATCTCTTGAGGAATTCCTAGTGGAAATATTTTAGAAATTTCAGATGGAATCTTTGGAGGAATTCTTCAAGAAATGCCTGAAGGAATTCCTGGAAGAATCACTAAAGCAATTCCTGGGAAAATTTCTAGTGAGAATCCTGGAGGAATGCCTGGAGAAACTTCTGAACAAATTCCTGGCGTAATTCCTGAAAAAAATCTTGGATAAGACCCAGCAAGAATTCCTGGAGAAATTTTCTGGATGAATTCTTGGAGTAATCCCTAGAAAAAATCCAGGAGAAATCTCCAAAGCAATTGCTGGAGAATTTCTGAAAAAATCACTTGAGAAATTCCACTAGGATTCTCAAGAACCCTTGGAGGAATTTCTGGAGGATTCCCTGGAGTAATCTATGGGAATATCTCTGGAGAAATTCGTGGACAAATCTCTGAAGCAAACCCTGGTCGAATCTCTGGCAGAACTCCTGGAGGAATGTCTGGAGGAAAACCTGAAAAATTCCTGAAAGTAGTCATGGTGAAATTTCTGGAAGAATCTCTGAATAAATCCTTAGAGGATTTCCTGAGGAATTCTTGACATAATTTCTGTAGGATGTCCAGGAGCAATTGCTGGAGGAATTCCTGATGAAATTTCTGGTGTTTTTCCTGGAGAAATTCCTGGATAAAATCCTGGATGAATGGCTGGAGGAATTCCTAGAAACAATTTTCGAAAGAATTACTGGATGAGTTTCTAGAGGAATCTCCAGAGGAATTCTGGGAGATTAATATTTATTTTTCTGTAATTTTTCTATTTCTGAACAATATCCATTGAGGAATTTCTGGAGGAATTTCTAGCGGAATTCCTGGTAAAATCCTCTAAGGAATTCCTTAAGGAATCTCTGGGGGAATCCTTGAAGAAATTTGTGGAGAAATCGCTGAAGGAATACCTAAGGGAACCCATGATAAATTCACGAAGGTATTCCTGGAGAACTTCCTGGAAAGATACGAACCAGCCTAGGGCTTCTATATTCTTCTCATATAGCTAAATCAATCAACTACCTGGAATAGTTTCTGAAGAAATCCATAGAGAATTTCCTGGAAGAATCCTTGGAGGAACTTTTGGAGGATTTCCCAGTGGTATCTTCGAAGGATTTCCTGGAGGAATCCATGGGAAAATCCCTGAAAAAAAAACCGTGGAAAAATTCATGGAAAAATCTCTGGAGTAATTCCTGAAGCAATCCCTGATGGAAATCCAGAGAAATTCTTGGAGAAATGCCTGGAAGAATCCCTAGAGGAATTGCTGACACAGTTTCTAAAGGATGCAATTCCTGTGGTATTTCCTGGAGGAGTTCCTGGAGAAGTTCCTGGATAAAATCCTGGAGGAATGCCCGTTGGAGTTCCTAGAGGAATTTCTAGAGGAATTCATGAAAGAATAACTGGATAAGTTTTTAGAGGAATCTCCAGAGGAATTCTGGGAGTTGTATATTATTTTTATATTTCTGAAAAAAAAAAACCCTTGAGAAAATCCTGGAGGAATTTCTAGCGAAATTTTTGGAGGAATTCCTATAGAAATTCTCGAAAGAATTCCTGAAGAAATCCCTGGAGAAATCCTTGAAGGGATTTGTGATGAAATCCCTGGGGAAATCTCTAGAGGAATTCCTGGAGGAGTATCTGGAGGAATCCATGAAAAATTCCTGAAGGTATTCCTGGCGAATTTCCCGGAAAAGGTTCTTATGAAATCCCTAGCGGTTTTGCTGGAAAAAAGGAATTTCTGGAGAATTTTCTGGAAGAATATTCAAAGGAATCCTGGAGGAATCCCTGAAAAAATCTCTGGAGGAATTGGTGGAGAAATCCCTGAAGCAATTCATGAAGGAATCTCAGGAGAAATTCTTAGATGAATGCCTGGAGGAGTCCGTGCAAAATTCTTGAGGGTAATCTTGGAAAATTTCCTAGAGAAATTTCTGACATAATTTCTGAAGGATGTCCAGAAACAATTCTCGGATCAATCCCTAGAGAAATTGTTGGAGGAATTCCTGAAAAAATTCTAGGGGTATTTTCTGGAGTATCACCTAGAGGAGTTCCTGGAGAAATTCCGGGATAAAGTCCTGGAGGAATGCCTGAAGGAATCCCTGGAGGAATTCCTTTGGGAATTCGTGGAGGAATCTTTGGAGGAATTCTTGCATTAATTACTGGATGGATTGCTAGGGGAATCTGTAGATGAACTCTGAGAGAAACTTCTGAAAAAATGCCCTGCAAAATTCCTGGAGGAATTCCTCGAGGAGACCCTGGAGAAATTCCTGGATGGAATTCTGAAGGAATCTTCTGGAAGAATTAGGAGGAATTTCTGGAGGAGTCCCTGAAACAATTCCTGGGGGAATAACTGGTGGAATTCCTGGAGGAATCGCTTAAGGACAAACGTCTTGAAATCCCGCTTCAACAATGCATCAGAACTTCAGACGCACAAATCTCAAGAAGCAAGCTTCAAACAACAGTGCATTTTATTATTCTGCTCTTGCTCTTGTAATAAGCTTCAAATAAAAAGAACAGGTATCCTATTTTTGTTTACGAAGAGTTTTGTGCTCTCGAAATCGTGAGTAGGTACCAAAGTCGGCCATTGTGGCTGCATTTTGGGATTCTAACAAGTCTGTCCTTAAAATAATCTTGAAGAAATCTCTGCAAAAATCCAAGGAAGAATCCCTGAAAGAATGCCAGGAAACCTTCCTGGTAGATGCCTAGTAAAATTACTGGTGGAATTCCTGGGAGGATTCTCTGAAGTAATTTTAGAAAATCTTTGGAGGAATTCCTGTAGGAGTCTCTGAAAAAAATCCTTGGAGGTATCCTTAAGGATTTCCTGGATAAATTACTATATGAATTCCAGGTTAAATTCTTGGAAGAATCTCGGAAGCAATAACTGGAGGAACCACTGGAGGAATGCATGGATTTTTTGGTCGAATTGGAAATTATGGGGGAATCTCTAGATATATTCCTGTACGAGTTTTTAGAGAAATTCCTGCAGGAATTCCCAGAGAAATCCTTGGAAAAAAAACCTAAAGGAATTCATAAGAAAAATTCGTGGATTAATCTAGTGAGGAATACAAAAAATAATTCCTGAAGAAATCGCAGATGGAATTCTTGGAGAAATTTTGAAGGAATCTTTAGAAGAGTTCCTGAAGAAACTCCAGAAGGTATCTCGGAAGCAATTTCAAGAGGAATTCCTAAGGGAATCCCTAAACAGTTCCTGGAGCAAGTACTGATTAATTCCTGGAGGCGTTACTGAAGGAATCCTAAGAAGAGTTCCTGGGAGAATCTTTGGAGGATTTTTTAAAATAAGTTGTTCCAGAAATAATCACAGAAGTAATTTTTGAGTTAAGAACTGCAGAATTTCTTGAAGGAATCCATGGAGGATTTTTTCCTCCCCTGTTGGGGAAATTAAGCCACTGTGTCCAATAAGCTGATCTTTTGTGGCATGGAAGATTCCTAGAGGAATGTCTGTAGGGATTAACGAAGGAATCTCTAGAAATACTCCTGAAGGAATCTCTAGAAGAATTCCTGGAGGTATTTCTGGAGGATTCTCTGGAGGCATTTCTGAAGGAACCCCTGGATTAGTTTTAAGGGGAATCTCTGCAGCAATTCACAGAGGAATCCCTGGAATAATTTCTGGAGGAATTCCTTGAGAAATTCCTGGAAGAATCCTAGGAAGAATTCCTGAAGAAATTGCAGAAGCGATTCTTAGAGGTATTCCTAAGACTAAGAGAATCCCTAAACAGTCCCTGTAGGATGAACTGGATTAATTCTTAATTCCTGGAGGAGTCCCTGACAGAATTCCAAGAGGAATTCCTGAAGAAATTCTAAAAAGTGTGGAGTTGTTCCTGAAAGAAACACAGAAGAAATTCCAGGATGAATCCCTGGAGGAATTCTTGAAGGAAAACCTAGAGGAATTTTTGAAAAAATCCCATGTGGAATCCCGGAAGCAATCCCATGAGAAAATCCTTAGGGAATTCCAGGAAGCTTTCTTATCAAATTCTGCAGAATTTATGTAGGTAAAAAAATTGAAATCCATGTCACAAAAATTTTTGGACAAAAGGAGCTCCTGGATTAATTTTTAGCTAATCTCTGGTAAAATTCTGGTATTCCTGCTGATATACTTCAAATTATTCCAGTTTCTGCTGACGGGTATCCCTGGAGAAATTCCAGGAGGAATTATCGAAAAAAGCACTGGAGCAATTACTGAAGGAGCTTCTATAGATATCCAAGGAGAAATTTTCGAAAGAATGTCTAGTGAAACCCATAGAGGAATTCTTGAAAAACTCTCTGGAGCAATCAATGATGGAATCATTGAAGAAAGCTATGGAATGATTCCTGGAGGCGTTCGTCGATGCATCCTTGCACATGTAAAATTGTTTGAAGGAATCGTGGACTGAATTCTTGAAGCATTTCTTGGAACAAACCCTGAAACCATCACTTTCGGAACCCTGCAAGATGCCCATGAAAGAATTCACGAAGAAGAAACTCCTGGAGAAGCCCCTTTTGGAATTTCTGAAAAAAAAATCCTGAAAAGTTCCTGAATACATGGTTAAAGGAATTTCTTAAGGTTCCTTGAAAGAACTCTCAAAGAAATCCCAGGTATTTTGCTCTTAGCATGACGTTTGTTTAAATTTAGAAGTGAAAATTCGTATAGCAGTAGCACATAACTGCACTCTATAGTAGCATATGGTTCTACAAGGTCGTACCGGAATCGGTTCCGGTATATCTTGAATATTTGGCATGCTGTTTTTGTATTCCATGAATAAACATCAAAAAATTTAGCCATTCAACCAAGCTTGTTTTTTGGTAAAATTTTATGATAAGATTGTAGTGGTTCTCTTGGAGAAATTCTTGGCGAAATGTCCCGTGGTTCTCGACTAAAAAAGTATAATTTTGGATAAAAACCTTAATTATTTGAATAGTTTATTTTTCGTGATATTTTTTCTGGAACTCTGAAATATAGATAATCTTTGAGTTGGCTCGATATTAAAAAAAATAATCTAGCCCCCCTCTGGCTACGCCTATGGTTGTGCAACTTGTTTTGCATAAATACGCAATTGCTTGAAAATCATAAAACATATGGGATTTTGAGATAAAGTCGAAGTTATAAAAAAATTGTATATTTTTCCTGAGAAATTCCAAGTTTTCTTAATAGATCTTTGACAAGAATGATATCAATAATGATCTACAAGTTTGTTTTGGATACATATGCAAATATTTTGAAATCATAAAATGTTAAATAAATCGCGATCAATTTGAAATCACAACAAAATTGTATATTTTTCCCGAAAAATTCGAAGTTCTCTGATTTTTTTGTAGTTCTTTGGCCAGATTTATATCAAGTTTGTTCTGCAAACCTTTCCTGGTTACAAACAAAAATATATTAAAATCATAAAAATTCTAAGATTTTGAGATCAATAAGATGTTATAACAAAATTGTAGATTTTTCCTGAAAAATTTGTAGTTTTCTGATTTTTTGTAGTTTTTCAGCCAGATTTATATCAAGTCTGTTCTGCAAACTTGTTCTGAATAAATACGCAAATATTTTAAAACCATAAAGTGTATGGGAATTCGAGATTAGTTTGAAATTATAACAAAATTGTATATTTTTCCTGAAAAAATCGTAGTTTTCTGAATTTTTTGTTGTTCTTTTGCCAGATTTATATGAATAATATTTTGCAAACTTGTTTTGAATAAATTCGCAAATATTTTTAAATCAAAAAATGTATGGGAATTCGAGATTAGTTTGAAATGATATCAAAATTGTATATTTTTCCTGAAAAATTCGTAGTTTTCTGAATTTTTTGTAGTTCTTTGGCCAGACTTATATCAATAATAATCTGCAAATTTGTTCTAGATACATACGCAAATATTTTGAAATCATAAAATGTATGGAAATTTGATATTAGTTTGAAATTATAACAAAACTGTATATTTTTCCTGAAAAATTCGTAGTTTTATGATTTTTTTTGTAGTTCTTTGGCCAGATTTATATCAATTATGTTCTGCAAACTTGTTCTAGATAAATACGCAAATATTTTAAAATCATTAAATAAATGGGAATTCGAGATTAGTGTGAAATTGTAACAAAATTGTATATTTTTCTTGAAAAATTCATAGTTTTTTATTTGATTTTTTTGTACTTCTTTTATGAGAAAAATATCAATAATGCTCTGGGAATTTCTTCCTTAAGTATATGCGCTCATCTATATATATAAAAATGCAGTGGCATACGTGGAACCGCGCATAACTTGCGAACGGTAGGTCCGATTTTGATCGTCTTAGTTTTGTTCTGTTAGTTTTCACCCAAGGAAGGTTTATGAGGCAAAAAACATGGAAAAATTAAGAGTTTTTGAAAATCGATCTTACATACGTTTTGTGACCGGGGGCTTGGTCTTGGATAGAAACATGAAACGTCAAAAAACGCAGTAGGCAAGACAAAGTTTGCCGGGTACAGCTAGTTTTAAAATAAAAAAATACATTGGCCATCGCGACAAATTTAAAGTTACAAAAGAAAATATGTTTTTTTCTGTATTATACGTAGTTTTCTGTTTTTTTGTATTTCTTTGGCCAGATTTGTATCGATAATGTTCTGAAAATTTGTTTTGAATGAATACGCAAATATTTTAAAATCATAAAATGTATGGAAATTTGAGATTAGTTTGAAATTATAACAAAATTGTATATTTTTCCTGAAAAATTCGTAGTTTTATGAATTTTTGCAGTTCTTTGGCCAGATTTATATCGATTATGTTCTGAAAACTTGTTCTGGATAAATACGCAAATATTTTAAAATCATTAAATGTATGGGAATTCGAGATTAGTTTGAAGTTATAACAAAATTGTATATTTTTCCTGAAAAATTCGTAGTTTTTTGAATTTTTTGTTGTTCTTTGAAGAGGAAAATATCAACAATGTTCTGAGAATTTCTTCCTTAACTATAGGCGCACATTTTAAAATAAAAAAATACATTTGTCATCGCGACAAATTTAAAGTTACAAAAGAAAATATGGTTTTCTCTGTATTATACGTAGTTTTGTGAATATATTGGAGTGTTTTGAGTGATGAATAATCACTTAAATTACACTGATAGCTTTATAACACTCGTGTGGGCTATTCACCATCAAAAAATCATGTGGCCATCGCGATAAATTTAAAGTTCTGCAGGAACATAAAAATCTTACGAAATTTATAACGACTTGCTCTGGGTTTTTTTAGTACTAGAAACTAGAATTTTGATCAGATAAAATTTTCAAAACATGCATACTGATCCAGAGATCCTAAAAAAATCATTGCTAAAAAAATTTTTGAAATCGGACTTGTAACGGCCGAGATATAGAAGGTTGAAATTAGCGTTCCACTTCTTTTGAGGCATTGACGTTCGTGTAAGTGAAAAATAGCATCGACGCTGGAGTGTTAAGATGTTTTCATTTCACCTACAAATTTTCTTGTGAATCGGTGCAGTACTTTTTGTTGTAGCAATGGAAGAGTAGAATGTGCGCCATTGAATTTTGTACAGTCCCTAGTTTTGCTTGTCAGCTCTGTAACTTTTGAATTTGGCAAAGAAAATGGCTGATATTTTGAACACAAACCTTTCAATTCACATTTGTTGCATAAGCAAAATTTCAAAAAAATGGATGCACTATAAACAATTTTACTGTCGAAACATGTATTGGGACTGAATGTGATTTTAGCCCTCCAGACAGCAAATAGTTTGCACCCTTTATTTTTTCGATTGTAGAGTAAATGCGGGGAAAGTTCGCACCTAACAGACTTCACAAAATAACTATTATCTTGAAAAGTCCATGAAATTCCATGAATATTCTTTCCAATTTGTAGGCTCATTTCTAATCCTCTGAAGAGAAATTAGTTTCAATTAACTATTTTATAAATTGTGTTTAAAAACACAAATGCTTGGGTAGAACCTTAGAAATTAACTATTCCACATAGGTCAAATGCAACAATTTTCATATTTAATATCACAGCAAGATGTATTGCAGTAAAATGTAAAACTTACCTTAAGTTCAAGGAATAGTAACAGTGCAAGAATCACTTTGAATTTTATTGCTTTAATCACGCTTCAAATATTTATAAACTACATAAACTATTTATAAACTACAACTATTTTCTTATATATCGATTTTTCTCTTGCTATAACTATTTACTAATATTATTTTTTCTCTTTCTTTATCACTTACTTAGCTATTGAATATAATTATCACTAAACTATAAACTTAATCACTATTTATATACAAAATAAAAGATCTTTCAAAATTCTGGCTGCGAAAGTTAGTCTGCGAAAAATCACTCAGAGTTGCTTGTTTGCTTGCTAGTAGCTGAACGAGCCGCGATGGAATGACAATGCTGATAGTTTGTCTATGCAAGAAAAACCGTTTGTCCACAGTTGATTAAAATACAATACATAATGAATGACATGCAATATGCTTCATTCAACTTGTATTGTGCCACAACTCTATTCGAGCCTCTCTCTGGCCGCCTCTGAATTAACTAAAACATGCTCAGAGATTCTGTTGAATGAGAGCGCATAGTGGATTGTAACCATTGAGTAAAGCAAATTGATCGTGGCTGTGTTTGTCAGACACGAGATACGACTATTTGAATTCGGTAATTGTATTGATAGGGGAAAAGCGGGTAACACCGTCAGGGTGGGTAAGCCCGTCACCCCAATGATTTTACCAGAAAACAGTTATTTAGTAGCTTTTTGGCCACACGCCTTATTTGTTTTTACCATTTTTACTCTTTCGAGACAAATGATACCAAAATTGACCTGTCAAACACGAAGAAAATAAACAAAACAAACGCACGCGTCATAGTACCAACGGCGGATGTAATATTTCGTCGATAGAATTTAGCTTCTGGAATACAAAAGAAGTGCAAAAATTAACTTTCATCAATTATGTATTCTCTTCTGTACTTTTCTTTAGTGCCAAGATTCATTGAATGGTCAGTTTCAACAATTATTCAGAAATTACGGTATAATTTAAGAAAAGTGGCCTTTTCGGGTAAGCCCGTCACTCATCGGCGGGGGTAACACCGTCATGCTCTTCGGATCACCAGATGTTTGTTGAACTGGCTAGGCATTTCTATTAGATGCCACGCAACTACAAACTGATGACCAACCAGGGAAATTTCTATAGGGGTCGCCCATAAATGACGTAGCATTTTATGTGGGGGTGAGTTGGAGTCTCGAATTATGCTACTAGCTATGTATTACGTATTTGAAAATAGACTACGAGGGGTGGAAGGGGGTGTCAAAAATCGTCAAAAAAATGCTACGTCATTTATGGACGACCCCATATGGGTTTCTCCTGGGATTCCTGCGGGGGTTTTTTTTCTAAGGTTTCTTTCAGTATTTCCTACGGTTTATCCAACTAAATCTACTAGGATTTCTCCAGGAGTTCCTGATTGGACTCTTCCTGTTCCTTCTGGACCTTCTAAGGGCATAATTTGTGGATTGTTTTTTCAGCGATTGCAAATTCACTAGCGCCGCCTAGTGGTAGAATTCCGAAACACGTGTCCCGTTTTATGTAAGTCTATGTCATACTGATCAGCTTTGCCGAAGACACCAAATCATTGGATTCTGAGATATGAGGTTTGGAAAATTAACATGCTCACTAGCGCAGCCCAGTGGAGGAATTTCGAACTTTGTAACTCATCATCTGTAAGTTATTAGCGTATCCAATAATTTTTCCGAAGACACTATTTCTAATTATCAGGGTCTTGAGCTGTCGCATATCGTAACGTTTGCTTGACAACCTAATATGGTTCCTGTAGTGCAATTTGGCATCAAACTGTTGGTGGCGCCTCTGGCGGCCAAGTTACCAACTAATCATATGAACCAAAATTCTAAATGGTAGATCTTTTCAAACCCTAAAATTTTGCCGAAGAAAGTATTGCGCTATCTCTTAACACACCCCGGATAATTGGGTACACCCCCAAAAAGCCCAAATTCCATAAGCTTAGTCTCCTATTAAAAGCGGATTCCAATTGTGCCCCCCGACCAGTGATTTAAAAAGAGTTTCGACTGTAGAATGATTGGTAAACCATCACTGCAATTCAAAAATGTTTTGAAAATATTTAAAAATTGAAATTTTCAAAGGTATCAATATAAAAATATATATGACGGACTTACCCCATAGGGGTGACGGTCTTACCCGCACTGAATTAAAAACATCAATATTTAATATGGTTGTGTTATGTGCATTGTTCGCCAGAATTAACATAATTTGAAAATTCCAATGCACAAGTCTTATAAAAAACTAATGAATCAAATATTCTGCGTACTGAAAATATCAATTTTCGTCTTACATTTATTTTGAAAAATCCAAATGCTTAAGGTGACGGGGTTACCCCTTCCTCCCCTATGCTTGGAGCTTCCAGCCAACAGCTACTATGAACGGAGAAGAGAATGAAAGAATCTGAAAACAGGTTTACTGGAAGACACTGTAACGGTATTTGACTACGAATCGCACGATGTGTTTCTCTCCTTCCAGACATCAATTGCATGTCTTTTGGTTTGCTTGGTTGTTTGTCAAAAAAAAAATCCTTAGAGAATCGATGACAGTATGAATGTCATAATGAACAGCCAGTTTTACAGTTTTATATTTTATACATATTATACAGGGAAGTTGGGGTAATACGAATGATCCGCGTGGCGCGTAGTCGTTTGGGTGAACGGTGCAGTGAAAACAAAGGTGCAGTGAAAGGTGACGCGCCGCGTATCATCACATTTGCGCTTCATCATCATCATTATGTCACCATCGCCGTTTCGTTTGGTTTTGGTGGCTTCTATTCGTGCGGTGGCAGATTGTAAAAATTGCATGCGGGTAAAACAAACAGCGTGACAACAAACAGTTCCGCATGTTTTTACACCCTTCAGCACGCGCGCTGTTGTAAAAAGTATAACAACACCAAAAAACCTCGCTCGTCGTATACAGCGCGAGCGCGGTGCAGTTTCAGCTGCTTGATGGCGCGCGTCCTGAAAGGTTAAACTAGATTGATCGTGGGCTATAAAATCAAACGAATTAGGGTCTGGGACCATTTGGGCAGGAGCACCTATTTTGGCACTTGCTGCTATAACTCCGTCAATTCCAAACCGATTGACTTGAATTTCTGCACATGGCTAGATACTGTGCGTGTCTGATCATGTCTCAAAAATTAAGTCAATCGGTTCAAAATTGACTGAGCTATAGCAGCCTTACCTATGATTTTAATGCCAACAGATTGCTCCTGAATCCAGGAAGTCCTTGAGGACATTATAGAACGTTTAAAGTCCTGCAGGTTGATGTGGTTCAACCACCCTGCAAGGCTTTTCTCAGCTTTAAAATTATTTCTAACAAATATAAAAAACTCGAATTTACTTATAAGAAAACACTTCACTTCTTTATGATTTCAATGTCAACAGATTGCTCCTTAACCCAGGAAGTCCTTGAGGACATTATAGAACGTTTATAGTCCTGCAGGTTGATGTGGTTCAACCACCCTGCAAGGCTTTTCTCAACTTTAAAATTATTTCTAACAAATATAAAAAACTCGAATTTACTTATAAGAGAACACTTCACTTCACAGACTAACTTTCGCAGCCAGAATTTTGAAAGATCTTTTATTTTGTATATAAATAGTGATTAAGTTTATAGTTTAGTGATAATTATATTCAATAGCTAAGTAAGTGATAAAGAAAGAGAAAAAATAATATTAGTAAATAGTTATAGCAAGAGAAAAATCGATATATAAGAAAATAGTTGTAGTTTATAAATAGTTTATGTAGTTTATAAATATTTGAAGCGTGATTAAAGCAATAAAATTCAAAGTGATTCTTGCACTGTTACTATTCCTTGAACTTAAGGTAAGTTTTACATTTTACTGCAATACATCTTGCTGTGATATTAAATATGAAAATTGTTGCATTTGACCTATGTGGAATAGTTAATTTCTAAGGTTCTACCCAAGCATTTGTGTTTTTAAACACAATTTATAAAATAGTTAATTGAAACTAATTTCTCTTCAGAGGATTAGAAATGAGCCTACAAATTGGAAAGAATATTCATGGAATTTCATGGACTTTTCAAGATAATAGTTATTTTGTGAAGTCTGTTAGGTGCGAACTTTCCCCGCATTTACTCTACAATCGAAAAAATAAAGGGTGCAAACTATTTGCTGTCTGGAGGGCTAAAATCACATTCAGTCCCAATACATGTTTCGACAGTAAAATTGTTTATAGTGCATCCATTTTTTTGAAATTTTGCTTATGCAACAAATGTGAATTGAAAGGTTTGTGTTCAAAATATCAGCCATTTTCTTTGCCAAATTCAAAAGTTACAGAGCTGACAAGCAAAACTAGGGACTGTACAAAATTCAATGGCGCACATTCTACTCTTCCATTGCTACAACAAAAAGTACTGCACCGATTCACAAGAAAATTTGTAGGTGAAATGAAAACATCTTAACACTCCAGCGTCGATGCTATTTTTCACTTACACGAACGTCAATGCCTCAAAAGAAGTGGAACGCTAATTTCAACCTTCTATATCTCGGCCGTTACAAGTCCGATTTCAAAAATTTTTTTAGCAATGATTTTTTTAGGATCTCTGGATCAGTATGCATGTTTTGAAAATTTTATCTGATCAAAATTCTAGTTTCTAGTACTAAAAAAACCCAGAGCAAGTCGTTATAAATTTCGTAAGATTTTTATGTTCCTGCAGAACTTTAAATTTATCGCGATGGCCACATGATTTTTTGATGGTGAATAGCCCACACGAGTGTTATAAAGCTATCAGTGTAATTTAAGTGATTATTCATCACTCAAAACACTCCAATATATTCACAAAACTACGTATAATACAGAGAAAACCATATTTTCTTTTGTAACTTTAAATTTGTCGCGATGACAAATGTATTTTTTTATTTTAAAATGTGCGCCTATAGTTAAGGAAGAAATTCTCAGAACATTGTTGATATTTTCCTCTTCAAAGAACAACAAAAAATTCAAAAAACTACGAATTTTTCAGGAAAAATATACAATTTTGTTATAACTTCAAACTAATCTCGAATTCCCATACATTTAATGATTTTAAAATATTTGCGTATTTATCCAGAACAAGTTTTCAGAACATAATCGATATAAATCTGGCCAAAGAACTGCAAAAATTCATAAAACTACGAATTTTTCAGGAAAAATATACAATTTTGTTATAATTTCAAACTAATCTCAAATTTCCATACATTTTATGATTTTAAAATAATTGCGTATTCATTCAAAACAAATTTTCAGAACATTATCGATACAAATCTGGCCAAAGAAATACAAAAAAACAGAAAACTACGTATAATACAGAAAAAAACATATTTTCTTTTGTAACTTTAAATTTGTCGCGATGGCCAATGTATTTTTTTATTTTAAAACTAGCTGTACCCGGCAAACTTTGTCTTGCCTACTGCGTTTTTTGACGTTTCATGTTTCTATCCAAGACCAAGCCCCCGGTCACAAAACGTATGTAAGATCGATTTTCAAAAACTCTTAATTTTTCCATGTTTTTTGCCTCATAAACCTTCCTTGGGTGAAAACTAACAGAACAAAACTAAGACGATCAAAATCGGACCTACCGTTCGCAAGTTATGCGCGGTTCCACGTATGCCACTGCATTTTTATATATATAGATGAGCGCATATACTTAAGGAAGAAATTCCCAGAGCATTATTGATATTTTTCTCATAAAAGAAGTACAAAAAAATCAAATAAAAAACTATGAATTTTTCAAGAAAAATATACAATTTTGTTACAATTTCACACTAATCTCGAATTCCCATTTATTTAATGATTTTAAAATATTTGCGTATTTATCTAGAACAAGTTTGCAGAACATAATTGATATAAATCTGGCCAAAGAACTACAAAAAAAATCATAAAACTACGAATTTTTCAGGAAAAATATACAGTTTTGTTATAATTTCAAACTAATATCAAATTTCCATACATTTTATGATTTCAAAATATTTGCGTATGTATCTAGAACAAATTTGCAGATTATTATTGATATAAGTCTGGCCAAAGAACTACAAAAAATTCAGAAAACTACGAATTTTTCAGGAAAAATATACAATTTTGATATCATTTCAAACTAATCTCGAATTCCCATACATTTTTTGATTTAAAAATATTTGCGAATTTATTCAAAACAAGTTTGCAAAATATTATTCATATAAATCTGGCAAAAGAACAACAAAAAATTCAGAAAACTACGATTTTTTCAGGAAAATATACAATTTTGTTATAATTTCAAACTAATCTCGAATTCCCATACACTTTATGGTTTTAAAATATTTGCGTATTTATTCAGAACAAGTTTGCAGAACAGACTTGATATAAATCTGGCTGAAAAACTACAAAAAATCAGAAAACTACAAATTTTTCAGGAAAAATCTACAATTTTGTTATAACATCTTATTGATCTCAAAATCTTAGAATTTTTATGATTTTAATATATTTTTGTTTGTAACCAGGAAAGGTTTGCAGAACAAACTTGATATAAATCTGGCCAAAGAACTACAAAAAAATCAGAGAACTTCGAATTTTTCGGGAAAAATATACAATTTTGTTGTGATTTCAAATTGATCGCGATTTATTTAACATTTTATGATTTCAAAATATTTGCATATGTATCCAAAACAAACTTGTAGATCATTATTGATATCATTCTTGTCAAAGATCTATTAAGAAAACTTGGAATTTCTCAGGAAAAATATACAATTTTTTTATAACTTCGACTTTATCTCAAAATCCCATATGTTTTATGATTTTCAAGCAATTGCGTATTTATGCAAAACAAGTTGCACAACCATAGGCGTAGCCAGAGGGGGGCTAGATTATTTTTTTTAATATCGAGCCAACTCAAAGATTATCTATATTTCAGAGTTCCAGAAAAAATATCACGAAAAATAAACTATTCAAATAATTAAGGTTTTTATCCAAAATTATACTTTTTTAGTCGAGAACCACGGGACATTTCGCCAAGAATTTCTCCAAGAGAACCACTACAATCTTATCATAAAATTTTACCAAAAAACAAGCTTGGTTGAATGGCTAAATTTTTTGATGTTTATTCATGGAATACAAAAACAGCATGCCAAATATTCAAGATATACCGGAACCGATTCCGGTACGACCTTGTAGAACCATATGCTACTATAGAGTGCAGTTATGTGCTACTGCTATACGAATTTTCACTTCTAAATTTAAACAAACGTCATGCTAAGAGCAAAATACCTGGGATTTCTTTGAGAGTTCTTTCAAGGAACCTTAAGAAATTCCTTTAACCATGTATTCAGGAACTTTTCAGGATTTTTTTTTCAGAAATTCCAAAAGGGGCTTCTCCAGGAGTTTCTTCTTCGTGAATTCTTTCATGGGCATCTTGCAGGGTTCCGAAAGTGATGGTTTCAGGGTTTGTTCCAAGAAATGCTTCAAGAATTCAGTCCACGATTCCTTCAAACAATTTTACATGTGCAAGGATGCATCGACGAACGCCTCCAGGAATCATTCCATAGCTTTCTTCAATGATTCCATCATTGATTGCTCCAGAGAGTTTTTCAAGAATTCCTCTATGGGTTTCACTAGACATTCTTTCGAAAATTTCTCCTTGGATATCTATAGAAGCTCCTTCAGTAATTGCTCCAGTGCTTTTTTCGATAATTCCTCCTGGAATTTCTCCAGGGATACCCGTCAGCAGAAACTGGAATAATTTGAAGTATATCAGCAGGAATACCAGAATTTTACCAGAGATTAGCTAAAAATTAATCCAGGAGCTCCTTTTGTCCAAAAATTTTTGTGACATGGATTTCAATTTTTTTACCTACATAAATTCTGCAGAATTTGATAAGAAAGCTTCCTGGAATTCCCTAAGGATTTTCTCATGGGATTGCTTCCGGGATTCCACATGGGATTTTTTCAAAAATTCCTCTAGGTTTTCCTTCAAGAATTCCTCCAGGGATTCATCCTGGAATTTCTTCTGTGTTTCTTTCAGGAACAACTCCACACTTTTTAGAATTTCTTCAGGAATTCCTCTTGGAATTCTGTCAGGGACTCCTCCAGGAATTAAGAATTAATCCAGTTCATCCTACAGGGACTGTTTAGGGATTCTCTTAGTCTTAGGAATACCTCTAAGAATCGCTTCTGCAATTTCTTCAGGAATTCTTCCTAGGATTCTTCCAGGAATTTCTCAAGGAATTCCTCCAGAAATTATTCCAGGGATTCCTCTGTGAATTGCTGCAGAGATTCCCCTTAAAACTAATCCAGGGGTTCCTTCAGAAATGCCTCCAGAGAATCCTCCAGAAATACCTCCAGGAATTCTTCTAGAGATTCCTTCAGGAGTATTTCTAGAGATTCCTTCGTTAATCCCTACAGACATTCCTCTAGGAATCTTCCATGCCACAAAAGATCAGCTTATTGGACACAGTGGCTTAATTTCCCCAACAGGGGAGGAAAAAATCCTCCATGGATTCCTTCAAGAAATTCTGCAGTTCTTAACTCAAAAATTACTTCTGTGATTATTTCTGGAACAACTTATTTTAAAAAATCCTCCAAAGATTCTCCCAGGAACTCTTCTTAGGATTCCTTCAGTAACGCCTCCAGGAATTAATCAGTACTTGCTCCAGGAACTGTTTAGGGATTCCCTTAGGAATTCCTCTTGAAATTGCTTCCGAGATACCTTCTGGAGTTTCTTCAGGAACTCTTCTAAAGATTCCTTCAAAATTTCTCCAAGAATTCCATCTGCGATTTCTTCAGGAATTATTTTTTGTATTCCTCACTAGATTAATCCACGAATTTTTCTTATGAATTCCTTTAGGTTTTTTTTCCAAGGATTTCTCTGGGAATTCCTGCAGGAATTTCTCTAAAAACTCGTACAGGAATATATCTAGAGATTCCCCCATAATTTCCAATTCGACCAAAAAATCCATGCATTCCTCCAGTGGTTCCTCCAGTTATTGCTTCCGAGATTCTTCCAAGAATTTAACCTGGAATTCATATAGTAATTTATCCAGGAAATCCTTAAGGATACCTCCAAGGATTTTTTTCAGAGACTCCTACAGGAATTCCTCCAAAGATTTTCTAAAATTACTTCAGAGAATCCTCCCAGGAATTCCACCAGTAATTTTACTAGGCATCTACCAGGAAGGTTTCCTGGCATTCTTTCAGGGATTCTTCCTTGGATTTTTGCAGAGATTTCTTCAAGATTATTTTAAGGACAGACTTGTTAGAATCCCAAAATGCAGCCACAATGGCCGACTTTGGTACCTACTCACGATTTCGAGAGCACAAAACTCTTCGTAAACAAAAATAGGATACCTGTTCTTTTTATTTGAAGCTTATTACAAGAGCAAGAGCAGAATAATAAAATGCACTGTTGTTTGAAGCTTGCTTCTTGAGATTTGTGCGTCTGAAGTTCTGATGCATTGTTGAAGCGGGATTTCAAGACGTTTGTCCTTAAGCGATTCCTCCAGGAATTCCACCAGTTATTCCCCCAGGAATTGTTTCAGGGACTCCTCCAGAAATTCCTCCTAATTCTTCCAGAAGATTCCTTCAGAATTCCATCCAGGAATTTCTCCAGGGTCTCCTCGAGGAATTCCTCCAGGAATTTTGCAGGGCATTTTTTCAGAAGTTTCTCTCAGAGTTCATCTACAGATTCCCCTAGCAATCCATCCAGTAATTAATGCAAGAATTCCTCCAAAGATTCCTCCACGAATTCCCAAAGGAATTCCTCCAGGGATTCCTTCAGGCATTCCTCCAGGACTTTATCCCGGAATTTCTCCAGGAACTCCTCTAGGTGATACTCCAGAAAATACCCCTAGAATTTTTTCAGGAATTCCTCCAACAATTTCTCTAGGGATTGATCCGAGAATTGTTTCTGGACATCCTTCAGAAATTATGTCAGAAATTTCTCTAGGAAATTTTCCAAGATTACCCTCAAGAATTTTGCACGGACTCCTCCAGGCATTCATCTAAGAATTTCTCCTGAGATTCCTTCATGAATTGCTTCAGGGATTTCTCCACCAATTCCTCCAGAGATTTTTTCAGGGATTCCTCCAGGATTCCTTTGAATATTCTTCCAGAAAATTCTCCAGAAATTCCTTTTTTCCAGCAAAACCGCTAGGGATTTCATAAGAACCTTTTCCGGGAAATTCGCCAGGAATACCTTCAGGAATTTTTCATGGATTCCTCCAGATACTCCTCCAGGAATTCCTCTAGAGATTTCCCCAGGGATTTCATCACAAATCCCTTCAAGGATTTCTCCAGGGATTTCTTCAGGAATTCTTTCGAGAATTTCTATAGGAATTCCTCCAAAAATTTCGCTAGAAATTCCTCCAGGATTTTCTCAAGGGTTTTTTTTTTCAGAAATATAAAAATAATATACAACTCCCAGAATTCCTCTGGAGATTCCTCTAAAAACTTATCCAGTTATTCTTTCATGAATTCCTCTAGAAATTCCTCTAGGAACTCCAACGGGCATTCCTCCAGGATTTTATCCAGGAACTTCTCCAGGAACTCCTCCAGGAAATACCACAAATTGCATCCTTTAGAAACTGTGTCAGCAATTCCTCTAGGGATTCTTCCAGGCATTTCTCCAAGAATTTCTCTGGATTTCCATCAGGGATTGCTTCAGGAATTACTCCAGAGATTTTTCCATGAATTTTTCCACGGTTTTTTTTTTCAGGGATTTTCCCATGGATTCCTCCAGGAAATCCTTCGAAGATACCACTGGGAAATCCTCCAAAAGTTCCTCCAAGGATTCTTCCAGGAAATTCTCTATGGATTTCTTCAGAAACTATTCCAGGTAGTTGATTGATTTAGCTATATGAGAAGAATATAGAAGCCCTAGGCTGGTTCGTATCTTTCCAGGAAGTTCTCCAGGAATACCTTCGTGAATTTATCATGGGTTCCCTTAGGTATTCCTTCAGCGATTTCTCCACAAATTTCTTCAAGGATTCCCCCAGAGATTCCTTAAGGAATTCCTTAGAGGATTTTACCAGGAATTCCGCTAGAAATTCCTCCAGAAATTCCTCAATGGATATTGTTCAGAAATAGAAAAATTACAGAAAAATAAATATTAATCTCCCAGAATTCCTCTGGAGATTCCTCTAGAAACTCATCCAGTAATTCTTTCGAAAATTGTTTCTAGGAATTCCTCCAGCCATTCATCCAGGATTTTATCCAGGAATTTCTCCAGGAAAAACACCAGAAATTTCATCAGGAATTCCTCCAGCAATTGCTCCTGGACATCCTACAGAAATTATGTCAAGAATTCCTCAGGAAATCCTCTAAGGATTTATTCAGAGATTCTTCCAGAAATTTCACCATGACTACTTTCAGGAATTTTTCAGGTTTTCCTCCAGACATTCCTCCAGGAGTTCTGCCAGAGATTCGACCAGGGTTTGCTTCAGAGATTTGTCCACGAATTTCTCCAGAGATATTCCCATAGATTACTCCAGGGAATCCTCCAGAAATTCCTCCAAGGGTTCTTGAGAATCCTAGTGGAATTTCTCAAGGAATTCCTCAACTTTGAGATAATTCCTAACAAATATGAAAAACTCGAATTTACTTATAAGAGAACACTTCACTTCTTTATGATTTCAATGTCAACAGATTGCTCCTTAACCCAGGAAGTCCTTGAGGACATTATAGAACGTTTAAAGTCCTGCAGGTTGATGTGGTTCAACCACCCTGCAAGGTTTTTCTCAACTTCGAGATTATTCCTAACAAATATGAAAAACTCTAATTTACTTATAAGAGAAACACTTCACTTCTTTATGATTTCAATGTCAATAGACTGCTCCTTAATCCAGGAAGTCCTTGTGAGCATTATAAAACGTTCAAAGTCATGCAGGCTGATGTGGTTCAACCACCCTGCAAGGATTTCCTCAATTTTAAGTTTATTTTATGTGAATTATGTTAATAGTCTGCTTCTTAACCCAGGAATTGCCTTTCTTTCTACAATCAAAGGTTTACTCAAATAATCTGACAAGGTACAATTCCCTAGGATTTTATTGTAAATAGATTTCTGCTCAGTAGGGGAAGTCCTTTAAGACATTATATCACGATAATAGTCCTTCACAATGATATCGTTTAACTGTTCGATCGATTTGTATTTTATTTCTTAAATGAATGTTTTTCTAGCAATATCGCAATACTCTGAGTAAAATTACACCCAATTCCTTATGATTGGACTCTAATAAGTATGATTTTATCCTTGAACATCCTTAAAAGTCTTTTTCGTCACCCATGTTGTTAGAAATTCCTTGCAGGGTGGTATGGTGCAGGATAACAAGCCGTACTAAAATTGTTCTAAAAATATACTGCAGGGTGGTGTGGTGCAGGGTAACAAAACCAGCCTTTCGGCAGCTGGGATGGGAAAGAATTTTGGCCGCTTTTATAGTTTCTCTTGAAATGCACACAATTTTTATACTCTGCTGAAGAACCTTCCGCCGTTGTCCATCTGTCGTCAATTCACCGCGGCAGCAGTCAGACAAAAACCGTCGATTAATTTCCATCCCGATTCTGATGTCGGTGTCGTCTTTCCTCGCTCGCCTCGCAGCTTCTTCGTCGACTCAGTCGTCCAGTCAGTCAGTCGGATAGTTTGAATTCGCATTATGAAGATGGGAGGCAAAGTAGGGGACACTGGGTTTTTCTTCTTGTAGAAAGTTTAACCTCAATTCGTTATGGCAGTTTTCAACTAAGCTTGAGCATTTGAACAAAATTCACATCTTATTTATTAATGAATGTTGATTTACTTTTTTTACTGGACTGAAAACTTTGGGTTTGCCTTGTTTGATGTAACGTGCATTGATGATGCATTCGCTCGTCCTCCAAGGAACATTTATACCACTAATTGTAATGCTTCTGGTTACTTCAGTGAAATTCCCTGATGCATCTAAATGCAAGTTTCATTTAGTGTAATTTTGTAGGATCGTTTCGAAGGGGCAGATGTCCGGAAAAGTGAGACAGGTCAACCGACAGACAGTTACCCCCATAAGAAGCATCTCCTGGCGTCCTTCAAACGAAGAACGGCTACGACAAACGACAACGACTTGCTGGAGTAATGAAGATGGCATTCGCTGTCAAAAAAGTAAATAATGACGCCGTCAATCCTGATGGGCGAAGGAAGTGGTTCTTTTTTTTCCGGTCTTCGGTGGGAGCTAATGAGCAACAGCGAGGAGATGAGACACCAAACTGGGTGGGATTGGGAATTGCAGCAGCATGGCCCACGTGGAAGCGATGCCATCAATCATTTTAGGGCTCACTCTGCCGCCACTTTCCATCCAAGGGAAGGTCCGTTTTCTGTCGTTGTATGCAAAGAAGACTGAAAAGAAGTTTATTTTTGGTTTAATCGCAGTTGGAAAATTGTTATAAATCTTCCAATGTTATGTTTAGAGGTTCTTGACGATATTTTCAGTTGAGCTGAATACGTTCTTATAAGTTTTTGAAATCACTTTCAGCTACTATAATGTTTAGCTAGTGTTCACTTACAAATTCTAACTACTTTAGACACGAACAATAGGGTAAAAGCTGTTTACTTTTCCATTGAATGCTTCCAGTTGACGCAGCAGTGAAAATTGCATACAAGAACTTTTATAGCTTCTAGTTTCCAGCGCTGACAGCCCGACGGCGACACCATCACTTGTATTCAATGCATCGTCTGTGCTACTCTCGGTTATCAACTTTCTCAAATTCTCACCTCAAGCTCACGGAAGCATGGTAGTCAAGAATTGTCAAATCGTATGAAAAAATCGTGAAAAACGTTAATTGTTAGAAAACGGGATAGTTTTGTGAAAAGTTAGTGAATAAAAATCAAGAATGGTCTGAAAAGGCAACGTTTTGTATTTACTTCATGTTCCGGAACAGTTTCTTCACCGAGAAAATTTGATTTAACTACCACACAAAAAAGAGCCATCTGTGATATTTTAGCTTGGAATGTCGATCTATTGCTTATAATTTAGACAGACATGCGTTATGAAAACTCATATGTATACACTATGTGTGTTACACGGAAATCTGTCATACCATATATTGCATTTACCAGTTACCCAACAACATGGCGACCGTTATAAGTTGGTGTGCAACTGGTATTAAGGTCTAAAAAGTTTAACCGTATATCTCAATACCCTAATGAGATACAAGCAAGACGTTTTCAGCAAAGTTGTTCAACACGCTAAGAACTATCTGGCAATGGCGACTTTGGTTCGAGAGTCGTCCGCTAGGTGGCACCTGGTTAAAAATGTTCAAACTTCTGTATCTCAGAATCCTGATATGATAGAATGATGCGATCTTGAACAAAGTTCTTCAGCAAGCTAAGAGCTGTCTGATAGTTAAGTTTTTGATTCGTGATTGATTCGCTAATGAACTAAAAGCATGGTGTTCTCTAAAAAAAAAAAATGTTCGACAGGTTGGAATCTATCCGGCAATGGTGACGCTAGGTGGCACCAGCAATCTAAACGTTCAAACAATTTTATCTCAAAAACCTAAAAACGTCCAGCAAAAGAATAAGAGAGAGCAAACAAGACCTGGTATCTTTGGTTCTGATATTATTCGATAGGTTGCGTCTAGTAACAAACAAAAAACACTTGTATGGACACCTTTATGAGCAAGAAGTATTCCGTTTTCAGCATAGTTGTTCAGCAAGTTAGGAGCTATTTGGCAGGATAGTAGGCGGTCGACTACGGTGGTGCAAGAGGCAATACTTTAACACCGTCTTTGACCCCCTACAGACAAATTTCGTCACCCCACAATATTGCTTCTTTTGCTCCGTTTTCCTTCCGGGAATGTCTCCGGGAATTTCTACAGGAATTCTGCCGGGAATTTCTCCAAGAATTCCACTGGTAATTCCACAAGAACTTCCTCCAGGAATTTCTTCAGGAAATCCCCCGGGAGTTCCTCTAGGACATCCTTCAGAAATTCCTCCGGGATATCTTCCAGGAAATCCTCCATGAATTCATCCGGGGATTCCTCCAGGAACTCCTTCAGGGATTCCTTCGGGAATTTATCTAGGAATTCCTCCGAGAATTGTCTCCGAGAATTCCTCCGGAAATTTCTCCAGTATTTACTCTAAGACTCTCTTCAGGAATTCCAGTAATTCTTCCGGATTTTTTTCCAGGATTTTCTTCGGAAATTTCCCTGAGAACTTCCCCAGGAATTCCTCCATTAGTTCCTCCGTTTTTTTTTTTCAGGAGACCCTCCGGGATGTTCAACAGGCATTCCTCCAAGAATTTCTCCAGGAATTTCTCCGGGAATTTTTCCAGGAGTTTCTCCAGGAATATCTCCGTTAATGTCTCCAGGAATTCCTCCGGAAAATTCTCCTAGAATATCTTCAGAAAAACTTCCAGTTTTTTTTAGAAAACTCTCTGAGACTTTCTTCAGGAATCTGTTCAAGAAGTCTTCCGGTTTTTTTTTCTCAGAAAATCTTCTGGAAATTTCTCCAGGAATTTCTATAGAACTTCCTCCAGGAATTATTCCGGGAATTCCTCCGGGAATTTCTGCAGGAATTGCTCCATGGATTTCTGCAGGAATTCCTCCGTGGATTTCTCCAGGAATTCCTTCGGGAATATATCCGGGAATTCCTCCGGGAATATCTTCGGAAAATTATCCAGAAATTCCTACGAGAACTTCTCCATAAATCCAATAAGGAGTTTCTTCAGGAAATCCTTTTAAAATTTCTCCTGGAATTCCACTGGGAATTCCTTTAGCACTTCCTCCAGGAATTTCTCCAGAAATTTATCTTGGACTCTCATCAAGAATTCCTCCGGTGATTCGTCAAGAAACTCCTCCAGGAACTCCTCCGTAAATGTTTCCAGAACTTCCCCCGGGAACTTCGCAGAGAATTTCCCCAGGAATTATTCCTGGAAAATCACTGGGAATTTCTCCAGGAATTCCTCCATGCGTTCCTACGGGTACTTTTTCAGGAATTGCTCCAATAATTATATTGAGAATTTCTCCAGGTAATCCTCCAGGAATTGTTTTGGGAATTTCTACAGGAAATCTTCCAAAAAATCCTCCAGAAATTCTATCAGGAATTCCTTCAAGAATTCCTCCGGGAATTCTGCTGAAATTCCTCCGGGATTTCCTCCAAGAATTCCTCTGAGAATTCCTCTAGGACATCCTCCAGGAATTCTTGAGGAAATTTCTCTAGGAACTTATCCGAGAATTTCTCCTGCAGTTCCTCTGGAAATTTCTTCAGGAAATCCTGCTTCCTGGAGGAATGTCCGGAGATAACTCCTGATGGAATCCCTGGAGGGAATTCCTCGAGGTATCCCCGGAGGAATTCTTGGAGAAATACCTGGAAGAATGCCTGGAAAAGCCCCAGAAGAAGTCCTGGAGAAATTACCGAAGAAATCACCGGAAGAATTCCTGAAGGAAGTCCTAAAGGATTTCCCGAACAATTTCCTGAAGAAATTTCCGAAGCAATTCCTGGTGGATTTCCTGAAGAAATCCCCGTAGACATTCCCGGAAATATTCATGAAGGAACTCCTGGAAGAATTCCCGGAGAAATTCCTGGAGAAATTCTTGAAGGCATTCCTGAAAAAAATGCCGGAGGAATTCATGAAAGAATTCCCGGAGATACTCATGCAGGTGTTCCTGGGTAAATTCTTAGTGAAATTCTTGGGTAAAATCCTGTAAAAAAATCCGGACGAATTCCTGGAGAAAAAAAATCCAGAAGCATTCCTGGAGAAATTACCGAAGGAATTCCTGAAGAGGATATCCTGGAGAAATTTTCCGATGTATTCCCGGAGACATTTCCGGAGGAATTCCAAGAGAAATTTCCGGAGGAATTCCTAGATAAATTCCCGATTCCTGGAGGAATTCCTGAAGGAGTTTCTGGAGGATATCCCGGAGAAATTTATAGAAGATGTCCTGAAGGAATTCCCGGAGGATTTCCTGAAGAAAATCCTGGAGGAAGTTCTTGTGGAATTCCCAGTGGAATTATTGGAAAAATTCCATCTTTCTTTGTAGAAAAAGTTTGGACATGTCATGTTAACGTAGGAAAGCTCGCATAATCAGATTTCTAGGATAATTTGGAAAACCTATAAATTGCAAAACAAGCTGTAGTACTGTGTATAGAATCACTAAACTAAAGTATGATTTGACCTGAAGTTCCGTATAATAGTAAGATCAATATCTTTTACACATCACAATTTATCATGAATCATTCATCTTGCTATGCAGAACCTGCATAGTGCATAGGTATATTTCGTTTGCCAGAGTCACGTACAGACCTCTGGTTGTTGCGGTAGATCATACACACCAAATATGTTGAAACGCTCCAGCAAACTTCCAGCAAAAAAATCAGCACAATAAATTGCTGAATTTCAGCAACATTTTTGCTGGATTTCAGCACAAAGTCGCTGATCAACTGTCAAAATTAATGGATGGTTCAGCAAGTTGAAAAATAATTGCTGATACTCTTTAAACTCGTATTGCTAAATGCAATCAGCACAAAAAAAAAAAAACAGCAAAATTTGCTGAATACCAGCAAACAAAATTTGCAGTGTACGGCCCTATCTCCAAGATGATTTGGAGAACCTAGGACATCTAGATTACAAAAAAAATACCTGTAATACTGCGTCTGGGCTCATTGAGCATAAATGGATACGTTGTACTGGTGAAGTAAATGTGAATGCTTGTGTTGATCTTATAGATCACTTGGCCTAAAATTTCGGATGCTATAAATGAACCTAGTATGTCTTACACGCATCAACATTAATCATGATTTGTAGAACCTGATTGGGTATGTTTCGTTGGCCGGAGACATATACAAAGTTCTGGTTGTTGTGGTAGATCATGTGACCTGATCTCCACGATGATTTGGAGAACTTTAAATATTTAATTTGTTGAAAATTAAATTGGTTGTACTGCGTATAGCCTCGCAGAACCTCTCTTGATAAGCAGAATATTCAAAAATACTTCCCATACCTTGATTGATCTGATAAACCATTTTGGCTAAAGTTTCGGATGATTTAGAGAGCATAGAACATCTCATATCCACGTGACTACAATATTCATGATGGACGCAGGCTTATAGAACACGGTTGGAAATATGTAGGTGTAAACTATGGTTGAAATACTCGGTGTTCTTTAGATTCGATAGCATTCTCTTCGAACTGAAAATTATCAAATGTTCTGGATCCCTGGGATGTTTTGGTGTAACTAAATATGATCCATAATATTTTTTCCTAATTCTTATCATCTGGCGGTACAACTTTGCCAAAGACACCATACAGATATCTATTGTCCTTGATTTTATACAGCTCATCATATAAGGTGGGCTCATATGACCCTCTCTCTCTCTTCTTGGCGTAACGTCCTCATTGGGACAAAGCCTACTTCTCAGCTTAGTGTTCTATGAGCACTTCCTCAGTTATTAACTGAGAGCTTCCTCTGCCAATGACCATTTTGCATGCGTATATCGTGTGGCAGGCACGAAGATACTCTATGCCCAAGGAAGTCAAGGAAATTTCCTTTACGAAAAGATCCTGGACCGACCGGGAATCGAACCCGTCACCCTCAGCATGGTCATGCTGAATACCCGTGCGTTTACCGCATTGGCTATATGGGTCCCTCATATGACCCATCCGTCCCAGCAAGCTTGCCCTAATCATGTAAAACATGGGCTACAAAAAATAATGCACCATATATTTGCTGCTTAGGTTCGTTGAGATTCATACAACATGGCGACCGTAACAACTATCACGAAACTGGCATGCATTTCCCATCCAGTTTTAAACAAATTCTCCTTCAACGTCTTCATTGTTGAAATTTGACATCCACAAGAAAGACATCCGAATTCAAAACCACTTTTTTTTTCCAACGATTGGCAATGACAAAGATCGATGACAGATAATGATTGAATGGTTTCACTTAGGAAAATCAAAGTTTTCCCGTTTTAGGTACGTTCCGTCTGAAATTCCTCCCCAAAGTCAATCCCCCTGGTGAACTGTGTAGATCTTCCGCAAAGCGGAAACAGTTTCCATCCCCCACCCCTCCAACATCCCATTTCAGCACCTTGATTGAATCCGAGCCGGTCCGTCCCATTCTGTTATTTTTCTTTTGCGGGGATTAAACTTTCCCGCGCTGAAGACGTTTCCGAGCCAAGAAAACAAAATCCCCCCAGTCGTCTTGGCACGACCGACTGACTGACTGCCTGTACCAGAACGAACGTTCGGTGGCGTTGTTGAGGAAAAAAAACACGATAAATGAGCTTTCTGTTTTTCGGTTCTGGGGGCTTTGGGGCTCCAATGAATGCCTTCATTCGCAGGTTCCCACTGGGCACCCCACCTGTTTTTCGCACGTTTTGAGTCCTGTTTGGGGGACGTGTGTCACACGTTCCGGCAGACCGACAACGACGACGACGAACGAACCAACAGCCACTTTGCTCCAATCAGCTAATGGCAATTTAATTAAGTATGCAAATTGCTGCCCAGCAGTTGATTAAATTTGCTAAATAAGCTGCTAGCGCGGCCGGGATTGGAGGGGAGTTTCACACTAGCAGTGGCACCCATTACGATGGGGGTTCTGGGATCAGGTACCAGGTACCACCTCAACCGAGGTGGCTAAACGGTACTGTTGTGGAAAAAGTGGACTAGAAGTATGTTGGGTGAGTTGGTGGGAAATGCACTTCTAGGACTAGGGTGGAACAGATTGAATTGCACTAGGGGAACGCAACCCATCTAAAAGTGACACTGGAAGCCTTTACTCATCATTTGGTTGTTGATTTTTTTTTATTAAATAACGGAGCAACAATTAAGGAGTAATAATCAAAGTATCACTTAATATTATTTTCCTGTGAAAAATATCTTTCATTTCTGAAAAAAAACATATTTTTGAAAGTATGTTTGAAAATGGAATCTTGAAAAACGAAAAACATTTTACACCAAGAAAAAAAAAAAACAGGAGATACATTAATCTCTCCACTACATATGAATGAAAACCGATCTGGCAAATATTGATCCGTTATTTAACATATAAATAAAAATGGAATGGTGTTTGTATGTCACAAATAGGCTCGGGAACGGGTCAACGGATCTACACCATTCTTTCAGTGTTCCATTCGTGCAGGGCTCCGACGTGTTCGTACGAAATATTAGTGAGGAAATCGACCGGGAACGAGAAAGTTTGGAATTCCATTTTGCTGGTCATTTTTCTATAGAGCTGCATGTATAAAAACACAGTAGGCAGGCAGTACGACGTTTGCCGGGACAGCTAGTTTAACATAAAATCTAAAATCAAAATATGGAAATATTCATTTAGTTCCGCGTTAAGCAAAGTGCTCCTACCTAAAATAAAGCAAGATGGCGCCGTTTTTTTTTTAATTTTTTGTATTTTTTGCTTGGAGTGAGCATGTACACTGTAAAAATTAATGAAATCATATCATAAATAGTGTGTTTTTGAAAAAGGATGAACATAGAGGCTAAGCCTCTATAGGGTACTCATACCCTATAACTTTTTCTCAATATTTCAGCATGTCATTACTTACAGATAAAATTTTCTTTTTTTCTTTTCAGGTAAGCATTTACAGCTCTATTGTCCATTAGGGCACTGCGTGAGCGATTCCAATTGGAAGCTGTACATACACTTTGTACAGCGCCTAAATGTATTCTATTTCTAATTGTACTACATCGAACTGGTGGCCGTTGCGCTGCCTTCACTTTCTACCCTATCATGGTAGAATGAAGAGCACGAGAATGTCGATGTGTGGCTGTTGGTTGTTCCTGTTTCCAGTCCGATTGGGGGTCCATTATGGGTTGCCGTTCGCCGATATCCAATTATCCGGGTCCGTTAGAGCTATGAGAGCTCAGAAGAGGGCCAGGTGTCAGCTGCACTCGGGGGAATGAGCAACTGACGAAAGCGCCGGGGCTGGGATCGAACCCATGACCATCTGCTTTTAAAGCAAACGTGTAGCCACTACGCCACGGGCCCCGGCAGATAAAATTTTGTAGCCAAAAAAAAAAACGAGCAAAATTTTACTAAATTTTTTAAAATGTTTTGTCAATTTTTTAAAACTTTCATGATTAATAGTTGCAAATTCTTTGATATTTGCCAAAAAAAAACCATCAAATTTGAGCAATACCCGACAACAATATTGTTCCCAGATTTACTGTAAAATATTATAGTTTTCTTTTTATTTCAGGAGTTTAGATGTCTGTAATTTTTTACATCTCGTTTCGGCAGATACTCGGAGCAAAATTGTCGATTTTTATTTTTTTATTTTTGTTCATTTTGTTCCACCATCACCTATGCTACCCATTATTGGTCCCGGTGTTTCACAGTAAATCGAGTGTAGGTAGGTACCTACGCGCACGGGCGCCTTCGACACGATCATCGTTGTAACAACAAACAATGTCACACCCAACCCCGAAATTAAATGGGTGAGCCCCTCTTCTCTCACTCAGACTGGACGGAATCCTTTGAAGAGGTCGAGAACCATTTATTGGGCGGGTGCTTGCAGTGGCTGGCCAGCCACAACGACGATGACCAACGGGTTTATGAAGTGGTTTTCTCTTTGCAACGGATGCAATTTTTTTTCAATCTTTATCAACGAGACTGGTACTGACTATTAGAACCCTTCAAGCAGAGCACCCTCTTTGCATGAGTGTAATCAGTTTTGTATCTTCTCCGCCCTGCATCTCAGGAATCACGGTTTATTACCTTTGTGAAAAAAGAATGAAGAATAAGAATGAAAAATATAATGTGAATTTTTCGAGAGTGTGATTCGATCACAGGTCCTCGGCATGATAGTCACGTTCTTTAACCATCAGGTTCGCTCCACCGAATACATACATCAAATGAAAAGGTGCAAAGATAATGCACTCTTTGTTTTTTTTATTATTTGGCGCTTGATGGATGGTAAATGCACTTATTAAAAACTAATGATTATATTTCATGCAATTCAATATCATAATTTCTATTTATACTACTCATTTTAGTATCTTAATAGCCTACTTTTCCGTACCGGCTCATTATGCAATTGAAATGAGTTGCATAATAAAAAATAGTTGCATAATGTTTATAATGCAACCCATTTGAGTTGTATTATGAACATTATGCAACTTGAATGAGTTGTAAAATAAAAACAAAATGAAAATATCAATATTTTTATGGAATCCATTGCAAAACACGACTTTTTCAGCACTCTTCGTATTTATTCAACTCGGCAAGCATCGTTCGATAAATGTATGACTAGTGCTTAAACAAATCATCTTTTTGCAATTCGTTACATATCGGATGTATCTGAACTTATCACTCTTTATCACATAATCAATAAACAGTGCTTTATTAATTTTTTTTTGTATGATTTCCATACCTTTCTATTATTTATTTTTTATATTTTTCTATCCTTTATGTATTTTATTTGCACAGCTATGTGTTGATGTCAGCAGAGCACTTTATAAAATTTGTCATGGGTGACAACTAAATCCGACTAACAGAAATTCTCCGGATACTTTTCAGAAAATTCTATGGAAAATGCTAAAACAACTCGTGGGAATTTGAAGCAGATAGATTTTTCAATACTATTACTAATCAGTTCTTTTTATTGAATTTAAAAGGAATTTATGGAAAAATGTGAACTATTAAATGTGTGGAGCGGACCTGGTGTAATGGTTAGATCACTTGACTATCACGCCGAGGACCTGGGATCGAATCCCACTCCCGACAAACTCACAAAATGTGAGTTCTTCCTTCGGAAGGGAAGTACAGCGTGGGTCCCGAGATGAGCTAGCCTAGGGATAAAAATCTCGTTAATACAGATAAAAAAAAACTATTAAATGTTTTTGTTAAATATTGCTTAAATTATACAAATTTTGCAAAAAAAAAAAAACAACTGAACATCGCGTAAAATGTACAAGAAAGTTTCGGATACTTTACCTTAAAATCATTGGGTAAGTTTCCAGGAATATTTTCTGAAATTTTTTGAGGAATTTGGACAACAGATTTCAGATTCAACAAGTTTTGAAAATTTAGCAAGACATTTTTTCTCGAGGTAAAGCTGGATGCATTTTCTTAATTTTTTGGTTTTTGATTTAGGAAAATGAACAAGATATATCCTGATTTTTTTATCCAGGTGGGAAATGTTTATCAGTTTTCCCAGAGATTTTTTTTGGAACTTTATTTAAAAATAGTTTTTGCAAAACTGAAAAACATTTTCCGCTAGAAAAAGAGTCAGGAGATACTTTGATCACTCCTCTGAAATGTGAATAGAAACCGGTTTTGAAAATATTGAACCGTTTAATAAAAAAAAAGAAAATGTATCCAGTTTTGCATTAATCAGTGACTCTCGACCTTTCCAACTTTCCAAGCTGGCACCCAATTTTGAATCAAATAAAAATTGGTGACCCAACAAATAATAAATTAGAAACAAATCATTTCATGAAATTCGGAATTTTATTTACTATTCCTTTGCAATGTTATGAACTATGGAATGCATCCAAATCAAAATATGCACACTCATTCTTGAAGATTTTCAATTTTTCAAGATTTTCCACATCCAAGTACCTTTTGAAATAACGTCTAGAAGCTTCGATTCTTCAACCATGCCAAAACTTCACCTGATTGCGTCAATATTCTGAACAAAAAATAAAATAAAAAAGTTGAAGCTCTCAAAGCAATTTTGCAGAAACATTGCTCCACAAACTGCATGTAGAGCTGATTCACTGTTAGAACTTCACATAGGGGAAATGGGGGTAAAATGGCGTCGTTTTCAATTGAAATATGTTGAAATCTTTCTTTTTTACCATGTCAGATCGTAGAGGGTATTATGTTCTAAACATTCTAGAAGAAAAAAATGTTCAAAACTACAGTTTCCGTTATTTTTTTTTCGATTGAAAAAAATGCTAGAAAACAGAATAGCGAAAAACAGTGAGGGTAAAATGAACATACGATGGGGGTAAAATGAACACATATTTAAGAGTAAATTTAAACGTGTAATTTCGATATTTTCAACTGCATGTCAGTAAATTTAATATAAATTGTATGTGCTAAGATTTTGAAACTTCTTATATAAAGTTTGCAATGTACTGAAATAATTAAAAGTGTACTAAAACAGGCGGATTTTCTAATAACAATCTTATTTTGTTGAAGTAAGATATGTTTACTTCACTTTTTACTCCAGTTATGTAACGATATCCATTAGAGTTTTCAATATACAATCTTGTAAAAATTATATAAAGTTGAACCAACTGTTCATTTTACCCCCAATCTCTGTTTGTTTTAAAGTTACTTCTAAAATTTTATTAAAAACAAAAACTTTTTTTTATCTGTATTAACGAGATTTTAAGCCCGAGGCTAGTTCATCTCGGGACCCACGCTTTACTTCCCTTCCGAAGGAAGAACCCACATTTTGCGAGTTTGTCGGGAGTGGGATTCGATCACAGGTCCTCGGCGTGATACTCAAGTGTTCTAACCATCACACCAGGTCCACTCCTCCAAAAACTAAAAAAAAACAAAAACTTTTTTTTTCTTCACTAAATATTTTGTTTTAGGAGTGAATTATTAGAATATGGTATCACACATGTAGAAATTTGCGAATAATGGACGCATTGACCTTAATTACGATTAGCTCAGTTTTACATCAGACCATATTGTTTGAATGATTTTCGCTATTTTCCTCATTTTAAAGTGGTTTACTTAATTTTTAATTCCAATAAGAGCAGAAGTACAATGATTTATGTTGTTGCAATGAACCCAATCATTAAAATATGCAAAAATAGCCTAAATGCTGTATTTCTAATTCCCCTACATTAGAAAGACAATTTTTAAATAAAATCAGAACCTAGTATTTGATTGCAGCAACGGTTTAAGAAACACTTAATAATCTTATTACTCAAGCCACAACAAAATCAGCCTAACGCTGGCCCAGGGAATTTCAAAAAAGTTTTTTACTAATTTCTGTTCGAATTTCCCCAAGAAATTCTACTAGACTGTGAATACCGAAAATCATCCGAAACTTCGATAGGAATCTTTCAACTCTTTTCCATAAATTCCTTCCTTCACAAGCTTACATGTCTCGTTCTGGAAAGGGTGCGTTAATCCAATCAATATTGCAGACAGTTGGAATTATTTTTTTTTATTTTTTTAACGTGTATTTTAACTTAAGCTGATTCCACACTTACTATTGGAGTTGCTGTGACCACAACTTCTTCTTCTTCTTCTTTATGGCTCCTCGTTCCCACTGGAACTTGGCCGGCCTCGAAGATTCACTCAGGATTTTTATCCAGAATCTTCCGAGGTTTTCTCCCGAGATTCTCCAGATATTCCTGCCGAGTTTCCTTTAATAACTCCTTTTAAAATTCTTTTTGCATAATTTGAGAGATTTTTTCTGGGATTTCTTTATTGATTTCTCCCAAGATTCGTTATAGGATTTCCTGCGGCTTTTTTTTGCCGGAAATCCTTAAGCGATTTCCCCTGAGATTCCTTCCGAGATTCTTCAAGATCTTTTTGGCCATTATTCAAGATCTTCTCAGAAAATTAATTTAAAACTTCTTTGGCAATTCTTTTGGAAAAAAAAATTAGGCAATGACTTAGTCTCCCTCAGAAATTGCTTCTAGAATTTCTATAGCAGTTTCTTTGGAAGTTCATTTTGTTATTTTTTTTTTCTGGCTTCCTCTGACAATTCCTTTGGCAAATTCTTTAGTAATTATTATGAGATTTTTTTCGACCGTTTTCTGGAAAATTCTTGAAAAACAACTAAGAAAATTGATTAGGCATCATTTCAAAGATTCAACCAGGATTTCTTTCAGAATCTACCGAGTTTTTCTCCAGAGATTCCTGCCGAGTTTCATTTAATAACCCCTTTTAAAATTCTTTCTGCATAATATCAAAGATTTCTTCTAGGATTTCTTAATGGTTTCTCCCAAGATTCGTTATAGGATTTCTTCAAGATCTTCTCAGAAATTTTCTCAGATATTGATTTGAAAATTTCTTTGGCAATTCTTTTGGGAAACTTTTAAGCAATGACTTTAGGGTCTCCTTCTAAAATTTCTTCTAGAATTTCTATAGCTGTTTCCTTGGAAATTAATTTTGTATTTTTTCCTGGATTTCCCTGACAATTCATTTGGAAAATTCTTTGGGAATTATTATGGGATTATTTTCGGCCGTTTTCTGGATTTTTTTGAAAAATAGCTAAAGGAATTGATTAGGCTATTCTTCCGGCATTGTTTATAGAAAATTCGTTTGGAAAATTCCCTGTAAATTATTCTGGTGATATCTTTGACATTACGTTTGGCAGAATTTCTTAGTAAATCTATTCAGAAATTATTTCAGCCATTTCTGTTGGATTTGATCTAACAATTGCTTTTAAATTATATTTTGGTGTGTTTCTTAAGATTTCTTTTTTTTTTTTTGAAAACTGATTCAGTTATTCCTTTGGCATTTCATTCGGCAAAGCTGCAGAGAAAAAAAATTGTGGCAATTATTGGAAATTGATCAGGATACATACGGAAGTTGTTTTTATCATTTTCTTCGGAAATTTGCTCAGAAGTTTCAGCAATCCATTTGATATATTTCATTTCGCATTTTATTACATATTTTAGGGATAATAATAATATTCGGTAGATACTGCATATTTCTTAGACAATTTGTTTGTATACTTCTATAACAATTTTTAAAAATTTCTCCGGTGGTTCCTCTAGATATTCTTTTGACAATTCCTTTGGTAATTTCTTTCGGTATCCTGTCTTTTGAAACTATGAACATTTCAATCAAATCTCAACGTTTAAAACAATATTAACAGTTGATAAAATAAAAATCAAGAGCTTACAATAGAATGATCGAAGAATATCTCATAGAAACTACCAAAGGAATTCTCAAAAAGCAAGGCTCCCATAGAATTTCGAAAAACGTTCACAAAGAAATAGGTGAGGGCACCCTAAAGAAATTACCGAAAGACTTTCCAAATGAATTGCCGCACATAATTCAAGTAGAAAACTTGAAGAAATTGCCGAAGAACATCCCGAAGTGATTTCCGACGAAAAATTCAAGCATTCAGTTTTCAAAAGCACTTTCGCAAGAATAAAAAAAATAATTGCGCAAAAAATGTTAAAGAAATAGCCCGAACAATTTCCAAAGTAACAGATACACGAAATTCCAAAGAAAAGGAATTTCACAATGAATTTGGCAACGAAACTGCAGAAAGAAACCAAGAAGAAACTGCCGGAGAAAATCATAAAGTAATTGTCTGATAAACTCTCAGCGGGTTTTTTGAAAGAACTTCTGTAATATTTGCTGAACGAATACTGAAGGATAATATTGAAAGAAGTCGCAAAAGAATTTCCAAATAAGATCGAAGAATTTGCAGAGAGAATTACCCAAGGAACTGTTTATGGTGCAAGAAAAGTTTCTTACTCGTACCCGTAGTGTGTGTCGTGTCCGTTGTTTAGTGTTAAGTATCGTGCAGTCTGGACAGCCTCTGGCTGAAGACGGTGTCCGTGTCTTTTTTAAAAGAAGAAAAAATCCGAAGAAAGTGATCGCTATTACCGAAGGTAATTCCAAATAAATTTTCGAATACCTCTAAAAAATTGTTTAAAGTATTTTCAAAATGAAGGAAGTTTGAAAGCAATTTCGAGGAAATTTTTATAAAGTTTCCTAAAGAATTGCCAGTGCAATTTTTGATTTTTTTCTCAAAGTAATTGCCTGATCATTTCTCAAATAATAGCCAAAGAAATTTATGAAAAAAAAAATATGAATAAGTTACCAAAGGAAAATGCATTGGCTGTTTTTACCTCACCGCATCGGCCACTGTGGCTCTACCTTTTTTGTGCGAAAAATCGCTTCAAGTAAATCACAAAAATATTGTATGGCGAAAAGCATCTAAAGATTTCTCGTAATGCATCATATTATTTGAAAAAAAAAAAAAAATTGGTTACGATTGTGCAAAACAATTTTTGGGAAAAGCTTTTCGTGTCGTGAAATTTTAGGACTCGCATCCAAACTTTTCGCCATACAAAATTAAATGATTTAACTCCTGTTGATCAACTATGAACGCAGGTTATCCATTACCAAAAAATATTGCAAAAGTACTCCAAAGGAACTTTTCTGAGAAGTTTTAAAGTTGTTTTAAAGTGGTGTCAGGCCATTCGGCCGAAGGTGATTAGGTCGAATGATCATTAGATCTTCTTCTTGCCGTTTCGTCCCCATTGAGACAAGGGCTGCTTCTCAACGTATGTTCTATGAACTCATCCATAGTTATCAACTGAGAGCTAGCTTTGCCCATGATGATTTTATATGTGGATATCGTGTCGCAAGCACGATGATCCTTTATGTCCAACGAAGTCAAGGAAATTGCCATTACGAAAAGTTCCTGGACCGACCGAGAAATAAAAACGTCAAACTCATTTTTTTTATTGCTTCCATAATGTATGGCATCTGCAGATAATTTAGTCTATTTTTCCTTCTCCCCATCAGAACAGTATCTATAATTTTTGATGTTGAATCGACTGATATTTCCCTCATGAATTTTCCTTCTTTAAAGATAGATTGTTGTTTCTAGTATTTTTTCTTAATTAGTTTTTGACGCGGAACCTGCTGATACTCAAATCATACTTTTTCTTTCCTTTGAACATAACATATTTTTTTTCTAGTTTCATTGTTAAAATAGTTTTGGTAATAGTTGTTGAAAAAGGTAAAAACTACAAATCCATTTCCAGTTTCATAGCTGCTGAATTGCAATTCGGCCTAATGACTATTCGGCCTAATGGCCTATGGCCTAATGATCTTTAGCCTAATGACCCAACATCGTTTTGAAGTGACATTTAAATCCTTTCAAGCAACTTTACCAATTTCACCCCTTGAGAACCCCTGATCCGAAACCGTGTGGCTCAAACATCGCCGTTCCTTAAAGTTTGTTTGTTCCTCGCTGAGTATGTCACGTGCGCTGCACGCTGCTCGGCTGCCCTGACTAAAATCCTAACGGCAATGCTGTAAGCGTACAAAGGGGCATCGCTACCACCCCTCAAGGTTTATTACGCTGCGCTGCAAGCTGGGGTTGATAGGTGGGTTGGGTACTCGGCTCTTTAAGTCCTTCGACGAAAGCTCGAGCAGGTGCAAGCAACGTCGCGTCGCCGCCAGTCGCTCGCTCGAAAACAAGTACCGTAAGCTTGTCAACTTGTCAAACGAGCAATTTGCCAACTTGAAAGCGATTTTTATGCTCATAAATCATGATTTCGTTAAGATGCGAGGACGACGGGGTATTACGACGGAAACGAGTTGAGTTGGGAGGTCATATGTAGCCTTTGGAACGTTGGAACAAAGGGGCGCACGTTGGCTTCCGGAACGGTTGGTAATGAAAAAACTTTAGCGGTGAGTGTGCTGAAAATTTTCTTTTGGGAAGTGTTCAACTTTAAGGTCCTTCTTCCGTTCTGGAACAAAAGTTCACCAGTCCAATCGTTCACATATGCAAATTTCGTTTCAATTACACAGGCGTGATGGAATGCCCCTCTAATTCGTTCACATAACTCAAACAACTTTTCATGACCATTGGCGTGTTTAATGGGATGTACCTCCGCAACAACCTGCTCTCCCTGCTCGTGGAGTTGATCCCTTGCATTGATTCAACAAAGCAGCAACAATAGATAATCACTGGCTACAAAACAGCATAATTGCTACTTCCATCAATCAGTTAACCATCCACACCATCCAAGTGCCGACCGACCGACCGACCGACGACCATGCGGACCAGTTCACACGTTTAGCCACTCTAATAAATTAAACATTATTCAATTGTTTCGCACGAACACCACACTTCTGTTGCACTTCGTTGGTTGTACTTTGCAGCTGGAATTGCAACTACCTGTGTGGGGCATTAATCTCTATTTTTAATGCGGCCATGAAGGAAACATAATAACCAAAATGGATGGAACTTGATTTTTTGAATTTAGCAAAACCTATTATATTATTTACTCAAAAGATTTTTTGAGTTTTCAAATTGGTGTTCGATATTCAAGATGATTGGCCTTTTTCGTCAAGAACATGCTTCATGGGATATTCCCAAAGTTCTCATGGGTTGTCCCCGAATCTAGTGAGAGAATCTCGCCAGATACCTCCGAATAATTCTGCCCAGAACCTCGTGAGAGATCACGAATTCATAGAGAGATCGTCCTAGAATCTTGAATTCTAAATTGAAATTGAGACGCATTCCCACATAATTTAGGGAGGAGTTCCCACTGAAACCTAAGAAAAATTTCCTCAGCATCTTGAAAGGAACTCACTCAGAACCCGGGGAGGATTCTCCTTGAATCTTGCGAGGAATCCCCTCAAAATCCTTAGAGGAATCCATGAGATTGCCGAAAATTATTCTTCCAGAATCAAGAGAGAAACTCCTCTAGAATCTTGAAAGGGATTGTCTAAAATGACTAGCGATATTTTCACATAATACTGACAGGTTTTCCTACAGAGTCCAGAACAAAATCTCCCTGAATCGTTAAAGAAATTCCATCAGAATTCTGAGAGGGATTCCCACAAAATTCCAAGAGGAAATCGAACCCGCACTCCGCGGCTTACGAAACGCTTAAACAGCTGACGCCGCTAACCGCAAACTTCGGCAAACTTGATCAGAATAATGAATGCTTTCACGTAGAACATACTTTAGTTAGCTTTTATTTACTGCGTGGTGCTAGTGTTCTTAGGAGCTTTCAGTTAGACATTTTTATATGATTTTTTTTTGAAATTCCTTTAACAATTGATTTGGGAATTTCATGGGAATTCCTTTCTGTAATCTCTTTGAAATTTTGTTCTGCTCTTCTTTTGGAAATTCCTTGAACAATTTATTGCTCAATTCTTTTGGCAGTTCCTATTAAAATCATTTCAGTGGAATTCAAAGGAACCGTACTTAACCCGATTTTCTTTTATTTATCATTTCAGTATTTTTTTTATTTGTGAAAATCATGGAAAAAATCTGTAAAATTTCTGCCGTGAGGAATAGTTTGTTTATGTTTTAAGATAATTGGTTTCGTATTTTTTGTAAAAAATACATCGGCAATTCCATTCAAATATTAAGTTTTTTTTAGAAATTCTTTTGAGAATTCACTGCAATTTCTATGGAATGACCTTCGTACAATTCCTGTAGGAAATTTCTTCGGCAATTTATATTGTTATTTATCCAAGAATTTCTGTGGAGTTTCATTCGCAATATTTTTGGTAATGAATCTCAAAGCAATTGCTAATCAAATTTCCTATTTTCTATAACAATTCCCGGGTTGACAAGCATATCTAAATCATATCTCAAATCGAACATTTTTTGCTGTCATAGCTCAATGTGATTTTGATGAGTTATTCAAAAATCTAATGAATATCGCACGAATAGCTCAAAGCGATATGATATCAGATTTTGTTCTTGTCGAAATTGCTGAAAATTTCTACATAAGAACAAGTTTAGCTCTTCTGTACGAAATGGAACACATGCACCCATAGAGAGATGGCTCAATGTTAGTGAAATACCGTGTGTCCCTTTCTGAGCTGTGGAAACGAAGAACCGCATGTTCTTGTTCCCATGTTATTTACAACAGCGAGCCCAGTTAAGGGGTAACCATCGCCGCCTGTGAATCCTAAGGTCGTAGGTTCGATGCTGGATGCTGACATTTTTTTCATTTTCTTCTTGAACAAAAGTGAGAAATCTTGTCTGCTATTGTTTTGATCATGTAATATCTTAACGAGCTATTATTGAGTAGTTCACCATATTAGATAATGCTATTATTTCTGATCTTCTACCTCTTATATCAATCAATGTTATTCAATGTTATTCATCAGATTTTTCCACCAACTCGGGTTGTAAGAGAACCTTACAAGAGTGCAACCGAAGAACTTTCCAAAGCAATTTTCGAAGGAATTATCAAAAAATTTGCCGAAAGAATTCCCAAAGGAATATCTGCAAACACTGCTGAAGGAAAGAAGGAAAAGAAGGCAGAGAAATTTTAAATGAAATTCTCAAAAAAATGCAGAAGGAGCTTTTCAAAGGTATAACCGAAGTAGTTGCAAAAAGCTTTGCCGAAGGAAATGCAGCAGTAATCCTAAAAGGTATTGCTGCCGAAATTCCCAAAGATTTTTTTTTCTTTTCCTCATTCACAACTTTTTTTTGTCCACAGTGCTACCGAGGATCATGTAACCAAAGCCCGAAGATCATTTTCTTTTATAAGAAGTGCATTTTGAATCTCAGCTCTGTCTCGAAATCAAGTTCGTCTTTTTATTTTGTTCTTCTATCAAATTTCTTCAATGTTGGCAAGATTAGGAAAACCTGAAAAATATGGAATATGTTAAGTATTACAGGTGTGACCCGATTTTTACAGCCGATTTGTCAGTCTTTTTTTTACCAAGAAAATAAAAGTCAATAATAATTCAGTTGATGTCTTTTGACGAGCAAATTTCTCGTAGATTTTGAAAATGACAAAACATTTATTTTTTAAACTTACATATTGGTGCTCCTTTTATCCTAAGCCAACTTGAAAGGTTTTATCATTTCTAATTGTTGTAAGCTTTTTCTTAGCTACCTTATAGATTTAACATCAAACGTTGCATGTTGATGTGATTATAAGTAAGACATCTCTCAACATGTGACGTTGACAAAACTTCTGTAACTAAATCTCGTCCTTATTTGTAAAAAGAAAACTTAATTTGCTCCTTTTTCCGGAGGTGCCTTCAGGAATCCCTCCCGCAATACTTGCGGGGGTTATTCCAAGAGTTAAAGCTGTAGATCGCCTTCTGGTATTGCTCCTGAAATTGCTGCCTGGATTCCTTCAGGATTTTCTTAAAAAATCCCCCAAGGGTTTTTTTTGCGGAATTCGTGGAGGGATTCCTCCAGAAATTCTTGATACTAATCTTGCAGAAATTCCAGCTGGTGTTTCCCGGGATTTTCTATAAGAATCCATACAGGTGTTTCCCTAAGATTTTTTCCACGCATTCCTCTGTGATGCCTCTACAAGTTTTTCTTGGTATTCCTGTTGAACTTTTCCAGCTATTTATACCAAAGCTCCTTTAGGAATGTATCCAGCAATTTGATAGTGATTTCTCCAATAATTTTCCATACAATTATTTTATGGATTTATCCAGTAATCTACCTAGAGATTTTTCGATGGATGCATTAAGAAATTTCTCTTTGTGGTTCCTGCTTAAATTTTTGAATTTATTCTAAAAAAAATGATGAAAGGTTTCACAATTCGTGATGAAGGAAACTTTGGAGAAACTTTTGAAGATTTTTCTTCTGACGAAATCCCGGAATCGTAGAGCGGCAATCAAACGACTGTATATTTGCTCTTTATCCGACGTTTCGGTGTTTATTACACCTTCTTCAGGGAGTTCTACAATTAAAACAAGACATCATACGCCAATTATTATAATCTATCTAACATTAGACCTCACTGAACTCGTAATCGTTCTCGTTCTAGCCGACTCGGTTCTAGCATGAACCGTCTAAAATTTTCCAAAAAAGTGTTGGCCCAATCCTACAAATCAAATCCCGGAATTTCCGAAAGAATCCTTGGAGTCATTTTTAAGAAAGTTCACGGAAGGTTTTCTAAGGAAATCCTTGCATAATTCTCATATGATCTTTGGACTAGAGGAATTTCTAAAGGGAATATCTGAAGGGAAATTATTAAAGAAACTCATGAAGCAAGGTTTGCTTAAAGAATCCATGGAAACGTTTTCAGTTGACTGCGTGGAAGACTTTCTGAAAGGCATTTTTGAAGGATTTTCCAAAAAAACCTATGCAACAATTTCGGAAGAAATATGTTGTATAGTTTCTTAATGATTTTCTAGAGTCAGCAGGAATCCTCGGATAATTTTCTAACAAAATTCCTAGGAGATTTTGTAAATGCATCTCTGGATGGAATTCTGACGGATTCCCTTGACTGTTTTTATGAAATCCCAGAGAACATGTTTGAAGGAATTCTAAGAAGATCATGCTGTGGAACGTTTTGTAAACGAATTCCTCGAAAACTTTCCGTATCACTAGAGGAGTTCTGAAAGAACTCCTGAAGGATTCTCTGAACAAATCTCTGGAGGGAAATTTCTAAATGGATCTCAGAAAGATTTTAAGAAATGAATTAAATTAAAAAAATTTGAAATTTCTGAAGAATTGCAACAAGGTTTTCTAGTGGGATCTTTCGAAAAATTTCCGAAGAAATGTGTAGATAAATTTCTGAAGGAATCTCTAAAGGATTTTCCACAGAAATTCTGAGGCGAATTTCTAAAGCAATCCTTTCGATTTTTTAAAGAGAGTTATTTGAAAACTATTGGAGAAATTCCTTGTGCAATTTCTAAAGAAGTCACTCAAGGAATGTGATGATAAAGTTGATCCTTGGAGTATATTTGAATGAACCCGTGCAGTTATTTCTGAAAGTATTTATGAAGGAACCTACGAAGACATTTTTAAAGAAATCCTTGACAGAATTTCTCAAAATAAAATTGGAAGATTTTCTAAAAAAAAACTCGCGTAGAGAAATTCATGGACAAATTGATGATGATTAACCTGGGCTTGTTAGGGGAATATCTGTAAATAAAAAGAAAATCGCGTTAAGTACTGTTCCTTTGAATTCCACTAAGAATATTCTTAGTGGAATTCAAAGGAACAGTACTTAACGCGATTTTCTTTTTATTTATGGACAAATTGCTGAAGCAATTCATGCAAGATTTCCTCCGGAGAAATCCCATATAAGACAGCCCATGGAAGATTTTCCTAAAGAATCCCTGGGAAAATGTTCCGTATAAATCACATGAAGATTTTTTTAAAGAATGTCAAGGAGTATTAGCAAAGGACTTTTTAATAAAACCCTCTAGAAAATTTCGCGGAAATCTTAATATGAGTGTCCGAGGAAGCCACTAGAGGAACTTCAGAAAACATTCCTGGAGGAATTTCTAAAGCGAACGCTTTAAAAAAATCGGAAATACATTAGGAAAACCCTCCCTCAATTCGAAACAGAACGAACCTCGTAAAAAGTTTCTGAATTTTCTGAAAAACACGCGGATGAATTTCTGAAAGATTTGGTGAGGAAAACCTTGAAGACATTTCTTAATAAATATATTGAGGAGTTTCTGATGTTTAAAAACAAATCTTTGTGAAATTTCTGAGCGTTTTCTAGTAAAAAAAAAAAAAATCCGCGATGGAGAATTAGCTAACACGTGAGCAAAAAATGTTTTGTTCACAAGGGGTATTTTCTTAGGTTCTGAGAATACAACATGATTTTAAAAATCGTATAGAGGTAGTTTTTCTTATAGAGCTTTGTTATAGTATACTTTTTTTAAAGGAAACATAGTCTTGAACTGGGACTATTATTATTAATACATATATAATATTTTGATATAAAGAGAGTATACTGAAGTAACCTCAAAAACACCTGCTTCTGGTACTGTTTCACGAATTTCTCTTGTGATTTCTTCCGGAATCCCTGTTGAGATTCCTCTGCAAATTTTTGCTAGTGATTCTCCTAGAAAAAAAAAAATAGCTCCAGATATTCCCCCAGATTTTTTTATCAATTCTTTTGTCCTAACAGTGACTTCTTCGAAGATTTCAATAGGAATTTCACCAATCATTCCTCTATCAATTACTCAAGAGATTTATCTAAGTATTCTTTCAGGGATACTTCTAGGGATATCGTCAAAGAAAAATAGTTGATTCAGAAATTGCTTAAGGGGTTTATTTGAGTACTCCTCTTGAGGTTTCTACAGAAATTGCTCACGGAATCCCTGTAGAATATCGCCTTGTAATTCCTCGAACAATTTCTCCAGAAGTTTTTCCAAGGATTCATCCAGAAATTTCGCTGAAGATTTCACTAATGACCCTCATGAGATTTTCGGTGGTTTCTTCCAGAGAGATTTACTCAGAGATTTTTCCTCTATAAATTTCTCCAGGAATTCCTTTAAAAATTGCAGTTACTGTGAACATAGGCGTGATTTTTCTTTACTAGCGTAACCGTTCCTGGTATTTACTGTCTGTCATGGTCACGCGGCCGGGAATATTTTGGGTTCAGATCTCTTTGGAAATTAAAGCAAGAAGGCAGAGTAAATGGAGCAGAGTTACTGACGATGTTCAAACCAAACTATTTTGCGGTGCTGGTTAATTGACGTACACTTTTTAACACTTATTGACGTGATTTTTTTTTAGTTACAATGACTATTAATCAGGGCCCATATAGCCGAGGCGGTAAACGCACGGGTATTCAGCATGACCATGCTGAGGGTGACGGGTTCGATTCCCGGTCGGTCCAGGATCTTTTCGTAAAGGAAATTTCCTTGACTTCCTTGGGCATAGAGTATCTTCGTGCCTGCCACACGATATACGCATGCAAAATGGTCATTGGCAGAGGAAGCTCTCAGTTAATAACTGTGGAAGTGCTCATAGAACACTAAGCTGAGAAGCAGGCTTTGTCCCAATGAGGACGTTACGCCAAGAAGAGAGAGAGAGAGACTATTAACAGCTTGGACATCTGCATTTGCCTTTTCCCGTCAACCGCCGATCGTTTAAATTTCATTAGTGAACTCAATAAACGTATTAATTTATTATTACTAGATTTATTCACGCAGCTTTCAGCCCTAGGTTGGATGGTTCTCGTCGGGCACGCATTGATACGATTACCGTCGCTCCGACGTAGAAAATAAGACACTCACTACTAGATAAATGTCGCCAAGTTTTGCTCGAATGAGCTTCAATTGGATCAGCATCAGTACACGGCACTACAGACACAAATGTAGCACTTGTGTTCGAGCGTGTCGACCGAGTCAACGATTTGGGTGTTGTCCTGGACAATCAACTAACTCTCAACCAGCATATAACCAGCATTATTTCGAAAGCAACACGGCAACTGGGATTTATTACGAAAGTTTCCCGCGATTTTACGGATCCTCACTGCCTTAAAGCTCTCTATTGTGCTCTGGTACGTCCCATACTTGAAAACGCCTCTATTATATGGACACTAGGGCAGTTCAGACTTCAAACATAATAAAAATTGAAAGCTCCTATATGTTCATTACAATTCTTGGTGCAAAACTAGAGTGCTGTCAAATTTTCAGCCATTTCGGTGGTGATTTAATGGTGGCCCAAGAGCAAAACAGGTTTGTATAGAAATTACTATGGAGAAATTTCAAAAAAGATTCTCCACGTTGTAGAGCATTCACACATGGATGAAGTCATAGGGCCAAAGTCAAATTGAATTTTTCAGATCTCAATGATGAATGTTGCCGAAGACCGGATCTTATTGCGACAATCGGCAAAAAGGATATTAAACAAATTCTCACTCACATGCGCATCTTCTTGCACGATGTCCTGCAATGTGTGCAAGAAGCTAACACCCTAACACGCATACTATGATTGCGTGTCAAGCGTGTCGGTCGAGCTGTGGTCTTCTGTTCAAGCATGCATGGATGAATATTGATTAATAACTTTTTTCTCGTGAGTTAAAATGAGATGCGGTCTTTGGCAACATTCATTATTGAGATCTGAAAAATTCAATTTGACTTTGACCCTATGACTTTATCCATATGTGAATGCTTTACAACGCGGAGAACCTTTTTTGAAAATTCTCCATAGTAATTCCCATATAAAACTATTTTGCTCCTGGGCCACCATTCAATCACCACCGAAATGGCTGAAATTTTGACAGGACTCTAGTTTTGCACCAAGGATTGTAATGAACATGTGGGAGCTTTCAATTTTTATCATGTTTGAAGTCTGAACTGCCCTAATGGACACCTTATCAGCTTTCGTGGAACATCAGGATAGAACGCATCCAGCGCAGATTCATAAGGGTTGCACTGCGGAATTTGCCTTGGCGTGATCCACAAAACTTCCCGCCATATATTGAGAGATGTCGGCTTCTTGGACTCGATTCGTCGCGACGGCGAAACATCCAGCAATCTACGTTCATTGTGAAGTTGCTTGATGATGCACCCTCTCTTCTGTCACGAATCAACTTCCGAGCTATGGCGAGGCAACTAAGGTCTTCGGCTTTGTTGTTAACTGAGTTTCACAGAACAGCCTACGGCTTCTACGAACCATTAACTGCGTGCGTTCGAACCTTTTCGTTACTCGATGAGATATTTGTTTTTGGTGAAAGTTCTAGATGTTTTAAGAGAAAAGTGTCAAATTCCAGTTTTCTATAGTTTTTAGCTTAAATATTCATGTAGACTTAAGTCAGATGAATTAAATAAATAAATAAATAAATAAATAAATAAATAAATAAATAAATAAAAATCAAGCAGTCAAAGCTTTTCGTTTAACCGTGTGTTTCAAGAGGAAGAGACAATCGCTGCCGTGAACGAGGGTTAGTTTGAGTTGCTTTTCTGTGGTTGTTCGACATAGGTTGAAGTTTGTCCCTGGCTTGGCAATGGGAGTAGTTAGGCATTAACCATCGTGAAATTGCACATCACTGATTATATATCCATAGACCTTTTCAATGAATTTGAACAAAAAGCTAGTATTGATCTTTAAAGCTTCAATTGCTCTTGATTCTGGATGACCTATTTAATCCTAGTCACGTAAACTTAATTTCTTCATAATACACATGATTGACCATGGTCTCCGCTTACGATTATTAGTGTCATAACACAACAACCCGTAAGAATCCGATCAATTTTGTATTGAGTACCACCCAAACAAAGCAAACAATCACTGCTGTTGATCGGTGTGCAACACCATCGAGCCGGTCGTAGGCACTTAATTTGAACTATTAACACGTTTGCGTCCAAGTTTTTGTGTTTTTTTTCGTTTGCTGTTTTTCAACTTCCACCACCGCCACTAAGCGTCTCACTAAATTGTTTAATATGTAAAATAACTGCTACTGGTTGTGGTGCTGCTGTTGAGGGTAGGAACTGCGATTTGGAAAGCCCCAACCAACAGTCAGTGGGTGCAGTGGATTCGGCAGGGGGGTGTTACTTGTAAATTGTTGTACCTTTAACCGACACCACACCACCAGGTGGTTTAGTCGCTCGATCGCCACCGCCGCCATCGCCATCGTCGAAGTTGCGGTGTGCCTATGTCCGATGACGGAGGTTTTTTTTTTCGCGTCCAGCTCTCGAACGCGGCGGTATTGTTTTTACTCCAATTACTACTAGGTGCCTACTATCCGCGCTGAACGAACAAGCAGACCGGTTGCGGCGTTTGTTTGCCGTTTGCCGGAAGTTTGCTGTGAAGAGCAATTTTTTCCTCTGCGCCGCCAACAACAAGCCTGGAAGGCAGAGGTGTTAGTTTTATAAAACTTTTATCACCTCCCGTGGGAAATAGTTTTCCGTGTTGTCTATTTTGGTTGCGCTTTTCACACCTCGGCTCCGGGCGGCCTCTAATCTAATTTGTTAGTTGGGTTAGTAGTTAAATTTGGCGATGAAATGTATGCGGTTTGGAACAGTTTTGGACTGTAAATTATTCTGTTTTTTTTTGTTTATAGAGTGCTTATGAGAGAAATGCAGGGACAATGCTACCTGACGAACTATATTGTTTGGTATTGCTCTATTGCTACATAATTATTGAAAAAGAAGTAATGTGACGGTTTTACTGCCAAATTTATACAAGGGCACAAGCTTGCTATATCATAAGATAAAGCTACAACATTTTTGAGAGATCCCTGTAATAGTAGTTTACGCAACAAGGTGCAGAATGACGATTTTTACAGCACGAGGCGTACATTTATCCAACGAGGCTTGCCGAGTTGGATAATCACGACGAGAGCTGGAAAAATCGAGTTCTGCACCGAGTTGCGTACAACGTTTTTTGCAATTTCATAAATTACCCTTGAGAATAGTTTTCAACAAAACTTTTTCATCAAACTGCACACTGATGTTCATAGCCAATGTTTAAGAAAATCTGATTCTACTGTGCAGTTGTCACAATTTTTCAAAACTGCGTCCAGAAAGCATCAAGAAGTTGACCAAAACTGAAAACAGTGCTGTAATGGTTCATTACGCAACGCAAATCAGTGATGTAATGAATCATTACAGCACTGTTAATTAGGTGTGGGAAAGTAGGCCTTTTCCTGTCAGATTTGCGTGAGATTAAGCAGCCTATTACGATGAGAAATTGCAAAAAAAAATGTTACTTACGTATAATTACTGTTTTTCTACATCTAGCACTCATACCTGAAAGTAAAGAAAGAAAATTATATTTTTAAAATTGTTGTAATTTGCTTGTATACATTTAACAATTTAAATCAATTACGATTTCTTATAGCAGGGCTAGGATCGAAAACTGATCTTTTAAATAATTATTCTAGAGAACCAAGTTCATGTAGGCATTTACCAAATAGTGACGAATAGGTTGTGGAAAAGTGTGATAAAAACAACTTCAGATGCAACAATAATGCAGGGTTTTTTTTTTCTCAGAAGCGTACTTATGTGTCTCTGACAGGCTTTAAACCGCTGCATCTCAATTTATATGAAAAAATATGCTATTTTGTGCTGTTGTGACAGAGATTTCTCCAAAAGTTCCTCCAGGGACTTCAGGGACTACTTCATTCTCCAAGAATTATATCAGAAACTCCGTTTTTTTCTAAAAAAAAAATCAGGGGTTTTTCCTTGGTGTTATTTTCAGAATTCTTCCGGAAATTTTTCATAAAACTCTTTAGGAAACCCTTCGGGTATATTACGAAGAATTCCTTCAGGTATTCCCCTAAAGATTATAATAATTCCTCCGAAGGTACATAGCTTTAAAAATAGCTTTTTAGAACTTTAGTTAAGTATTTCTTCCAGGAAACCATCAAGAATTTCTTCTAGGAATGTCTACAAGTATCTTCTGGAGTTTCTTCAGGGATTCCTTCAGAAAATCTTTAAGGGATTCCTTCAGAAATCCACAAAATCCTCCAGTGCTTCTCTGAGCAAATTAACGGAAGAGCTGCTGAAAAAACACTGGAGAAATCTTTGAAGGAATCCTAGGACATATATCTGACGGAAACGTAAGAGCAATTTAAAAAAAAAACCTTCGTTGGAATTTCCAACGGAATAAGTTCCAAGATAAACTTTTGAAAGAGTTTCCGCAGGATTTTTAGAAGGGAAACTTCATTAAATAAATTCCATGGAACAACTTGTCAAGAATCCCTTGAAATACTAAAAGAGTCTCTGAAGATATTTCTGAAAAAAAAAATCATGTAGTAATTTAAGAAGGAATCCATGGAGGAATTACTTAAATAAGCCATGAAGATTTTTTATAAGCTTATTTCCCGTAAAAATCCCTGAAAATATTTTAAAATGTTGGCTTCCTCGGTCTAGGGTCAATCTAAACGGCTAGTTTTGTGTAGTGTTCACTTGTGCAGTCCAGAAAATATGTAAAAACTATATGTATGATAATTGAAAGTCTAGCCAATTAATGTTCCAAATCCTCCATGTAATATGTTTTGTCCACTCAGGCAGAAAACAAGAAGTCCACACCACCTATGACGGCATTAACCATAAGACAAAAAACCTAGATTAATCCACCTAGTGGTGATAGTGCCTTTCTCGTCAAATATGTACTCATGATCTTTACGTCGACATTAGCCGATCCTGAGAACACTTATACACACTTATTTCTGAATTGCCTGATCGGAACTTTTTTGACGAGATTATAACAGCAGTACGATCTCGGTAGTTTCGGTAATCGATTTTACTGAAGTTCAGTAAAACAGCTGTCAAAATCGTATGGAAAAGGTAAACAATGCATTTTTGCTGAACGAGCTCGGTGCTCAGCAGTTTTAATCTCGTCAAAAAATTACCGAACTCGGTAATCAAAATTAAGTGTGTACGCTTAATACGATTCATGTTAAATTTGACCTCCTTATGGACCAAGTCGTGCACAGTAATTTTAGACGCAAAAGGAGATTCAGTGTTGATGCGATCAAATTATAATTTTCTCATGACACGTTGATCCATCGTACTTTATATTAACACCAAAGGAATTTGAAATGGTGTGATTTGATGAGATTGCTTTGGTCACGATTTTATTCTCTTGCGTATATGAAGACTTTAACTATTTCTTCACTTTTAATCTTACCCAACGTTTACCAGGCTTTTAAAAATGCCACAATTTGATATATCGCTAACATTGGTTTTGTTCACTTTCATAATTCCACTATTTGATGTGCCGCATGCATGGGTTTGGTTCAATTCCACGTTTGATCATTTTCGGCGGATACCTGGAACCGATTCCATGACACTACTGGTTGTCCCAAATATAGTTTGTGGTTATTTTCTTGTCAACTGGTTATCCTGCCCATATTCGAATAGTTGACGTAAGCGCCATTGTAGTTTCCATCAGACTTTTGAAAATTTAACGGAGAATAATGGAAAGTTTATGATTTTTTTTTTTCGCGTTTACATTTAGCTAGTGATTAGATCTTGTGCTCTATTAAATAACACTGGTCCCAATTGTAGCGGTCCTGCCGACCGAAGGAAGCATTTCCCTCCCTGTATCGAATAAATCTAAAGATCAATGATCACCATTGATCTAAGAAAGACCCTTTATTTCCTCATGGTGCTCCACGCAATTAGTGGATTACATCACATGTGGATTTCACGGTCATGTTTATAGACCAACGCCGGTTAACCAAGAAACAAGCGATGCAAGCAGAGAGAATGCTTACTGCTTGTTGCTGGTTGACCTGGTGATATAACGTTCTCGCTCCAATGCCGGAGAAATGTTTTTCTTTTAATTTTTGTTTGTCGCCCGGCAGCGCTGACTGAACCCCAACAAGGTCTCAGTCACGCGGCCGAACTAATGAAGCCAGAGTGGACGACGCCCGTTTTGGCTTTTCTCTTTTCTCTTATTTCTTTTCAGATCGGGAGAATGAGTTCTTGCGACGGCAAGTTAAAAGACCCGCGATTGACGCCGGGGCGGTATTGTTGTTGTGGTGTCGTTGTCCGGTGGGATCGTCGTCCGTGTGGGATCGTTTGCGGCGTGAGTTTGGTTGGAGTTTCGGTTCGCGGGTGTGGTGCATCGATTTTATTATTACATACAATCTATCTTTAGTTAATAAAGTGTTTGTAGTTTGTTTCAGTGTACCTAGAGTTACATTAAGTGAAACGAAAGAAAGCCAGTGCAGTGCCGTGACCACTTCGCGTCTACACAATTATCCACATGTGATAGATATCAGCTTGTGAATGCGGACATTGTCAATGGTTCTCCCAAATGTGCGTCTGAGACGTTTTGCTGACAAACAGTTAATTATCCGCGATTTGGTGTGTCGTATGCATAGGTTCGGTTTACTTTTACATTTTACCACTTATGACGAGACACCCAAAATCAATTCCCGGACAGGACCTGTTGTCCCAAATTTGGTCTGAGACTATTTCCTTGCTAACCGTCCATCAGGTTATCGAAAAAGCCCCTGTTTGATGTGTCGCATGCGTGGGTTTGATTTACAATTATATTTGGACACTTCCGGTGGGACATCCGGCCCCTGTTCCGGAACACTACCCGTTCAGGTATGGTCGGAGACTAGTTTCTTGCTAACCTTTCATTAGGTTATCAAAAAAGCCACGCTCTGATGTGTCGTATGCATGGATTTGGTTCACTTTTATAAAAGGCCATTTCCGGCGAGACAACCGGAACCGGTTCCGGAATACAACTGTCAGTCTCCAATGTGCTCTGCGCCTACTTCCTTAATAACAAGCCATCAGGTTATTGGAAAAGCCGTGATTTGATGTGTCGCATGCATGGGTTTGGTACACTTATATATTTGGCTACTTCCGTCGGGACCCCCCGGAACCGGTTCCGGAACACTACCAGTTCAGATATAGTCTGATAATGTGTTCCTGCTAACCGTTCATCAGGTTACCAAAAATGCCGCTGTTTGATGTGTCGCATGCATGGGTATAGTTCTCTTTTATATTTGGCCACTTCCGGCGGGACATCTGGAACCGGTTCCGGAACACTACCAATTCAGATATGGTTCGTTACTGTTTTCCTGCTAACCGTTCATCAGGCTACCGAAAATGCCGCTGTTTGATGTGTCGCATGCATAGGTTTGGTTCTCTTATATATTTGGCCATTTCCGGCGGGATATCCGGAACCGGTTCCGGAACACTACTGGTTCTGATATGGTCTGAGGCTATTTTTCTGCTCACCGTTCATCAGGTTATCCAAAATGCCGTGATTTGATACGTCGCATGCATGGGTTTGTTGCATTTTTATGTCTGGCCCCTCCCAGGGGCACCGGTCCGGAACACCTAAATGGCCATAACTCCGGAACGGCTGGACCGATCTGAACCATTTTCAATAGGAAACAATGGGACTATATGCCGCGTCGAATGAGCCGTCGGTCATTAAAATCAGTTGAGGTTTACTGCCAAAAAGTGATGTGAGTTTTTTGTACACACACATACACACATACGCACACACACACACATACATACACACACATACATACACAGTTGTATGTACAGTTGATTGGTATATGTGAATCGGCTCTCCGGGCCTTCTATCAAAAAGTCATTTTTGGAGTGAACATATAACCTTTCCAGTACACTTAGTGTACGAGAAAGGCAAAACGGTTGACTGAGTAGGTACAAGTAATCGATGTTCAATGTTAAAGCATACTAAATGTGCAATGTTTTTAGTTTTTCCCTTGATATAGGGTATCGCTCCACTTGGGCGGTGGCTTCTATATTCGTCTGTTTTCCACTATAACTCTTTCAATTTTGAACCAATTGACTTGAAATGTTGTACACGGGTAGATACTATATCTATTTCACCACATTCCAAAAGTTGTGTCAATTGGTTCAAATTTGACTGAGTTATAATGGAAAACAGACGAATATAGAAGCCAGCGCCCAAGTGGCGCGATTCCCTAGGCCAAATAAAGCCGGCCGAAACTTTGGGTAATCCAAAACTAGTCGTTTAGATTGACCCTAGACCGAGAAAGCCAACATCTGTATACTAGTAGTATTCCGGTTCAAAATCACCCAAAGTTATTTTTAAAGGAACCCTAGGGAAGTTTCTGAAGGAATGTCAGGAGAAAGAAATTCCTGGAGGAATACCAAGGGAAACCTTTTAGGAAACGCTATGTGGAACTCCAATCGAATTTATTGAGCAACTTCAGACGTATTGCTGAAGCAACTTTTCAATACAGAACCCGATGGATTTTCTCTTAAAAATCCTGAAGAAATCCGATAAACCTCTAGAGAAAATTCCAATAGAATTATTGCAGAAATTTCTAGGTTATATTGCAGGAGAAGTTTTTGAATTCGTGGAAAAAAAAACCTTGAGGTATCATTGTAGAAAATGACGGGACAATTACTGGTAAAATAAACACAGGAATACTACTAGACCTTTTGAAAGAATCTCTGCATGAATTTCGGTAGGAATCTCTGAAAGAAACCTGCTAGAAACACTGAAAGTAATAATGCAATAATCCCAGGGAGAATTCCCGAAAAAATCTCTGTAGAAGTTTGTGAAAAAATACTTAAACAAATTTCTAAAGGAAAATCTGTAATTTTTCTGAAAAATAAAATCGTTGGCCGGAAGTATTCTTAAACAATATTTGAAGAACTTCTGAATGCAGAGATGAACCAACTTAGGGATAAAAATCGCCACAAACAAAGAAATATGAAACTTTTGTATCCCTGGAGAAAATAATAAGGGATGCTTGGGGATATTTCTAAAAAAAACATTCTAGAAGGTTTTTAAAGGGATTCCAGGAGAAGTTTTAGAAGAAATTTATGAAAAAAATCAAACGAATACTTGCTTAACTTTCTGAAGAAATTACCTAAAGTTATCTTAAGGTTCCCTAGAATAATTTTTGAAAGAATTTATGATTGATTTTCTGGAGTAATTTCCAAAGTAATGGTGCAATTTTGGAAAGAATTCATCGATTTTTTTTCAAGCTATCTGTGGAGAAATTTCTCCATTAGTGCACGAAAGTATTTGCTAAACAAGCTTTGGCAAAATTTTGTTATGAAACTTTTAAACATAAAACCATCGGAAGAACTTTTAGAAAAAATCTCAGGAGAGATTTATGAATAGTTCCAGGGAGCAATTTCTGAGTAAACTCATGGAAATCTAGAGGAATTTATGCAGCATTGATGGTTTTTTTTTATAAAGGAACCCTGGAGAACTTTCTGAAGGAATCCATGGAAGACATACTGAAAGAAATCTTTGGAGGATTTTCTGAAAGAATCCATGAAAAAAACATGGAAGGGTTTATAAAAGAGTTTCTCGTTCTAGTTTGCTTTTTCGTTCTTAGTTTCCAAATGAATCTTCAGAAGAATTCTGTGTATTTTCTTAAGAAATCTGTGGAATTGTTTTTAAGGCGAAACTTATTGCATTTCCTCATTTTTTTTATTAAATAAAGAAGCAGTATTTTCGAAATCAGTTTCTCTACACGTTAAGTGGAAGGATCTTTTCAATATTTTTCCTGGTGATGTTTATCAATGAAATAAAAACAATTTTTAAACAAAAATATTAAAAAAAGTTTCTGGGAATCTGATAAACAGAAAGAAAAAAAAACAGAAGACACTTTGAGCCTCCCTTGAACTATTTATGTAAACCGATTTCAAAAGTCTTGCTCCGTAATTTCAAAGAACATCAAAAAATCAGGAAATCAATCCAATTTTGCTTTTAAAGAATTCTTAAAGAAATTTAAGAAGAAATTTCTGGTGGGCCTTCGGAAATAAATCACTGCAGGAATTTATGAAGAAATCCCTGAGGTATTTTCAATAGAATTAATTGACGAATTGTTGAAGAAGCCGTTGAACCGTTTTTGTATGAATACTTCGACAAATCCCTGGAAGAATCTGGCGAAGAACTGCTGATGAAACTAATGGAGGATTTTTTCAACTAATCCTGTGAGATTTTCTACAATGAACCTGATGAGTTCTCAACTTTTTGGAGTATAATTTGATGAAATTTCCGTTGAAAATAAAAATCCAAATGAATTCTCGGGGTAAATTTTTTGAAAGAATACGTTAAATATGTACTGAAATATCTTGAAAAGTTACGGAAGACATCGCAGGACGATTATCTAAAACAATCATTGGTAAATTTAATTTATTTGGAGGAATTTCTTATAGAAGCCCTGGGAGTAGTCATAATAGGGCATTTTTTTAATAATCGAAATTAAAAATTGGGCCGAAGGGTCTAACATTTTCATGAACATTTTTCCACAGGCTGGGCTCATGAATATATGAACAAAAAAAAAATGAGAAAAATGCAGGGTCGCCTATTTTCCCGGAAAGCTCAGGTGGAAATTCTTTGTTTTCCCCTGACACTACTTACTTTGACAAATCGTTACTCAAGAACGAAGCATCATGGAAACAAAGTTTTTTTTTAAGAAAATGAAAGCAATTTTCTCAAAAATAAAAAAAAATAACTGGAAAAAGTTTTCCACAAAATTTTCCACAGTTGAGAAAATTCGTAAAGAAAAGCTGGAAAAACAATGCCCGAACTTGTGGAAAATTTTCAAAAAACATGTTTTTGAGAAGGTTATTTCATAAGCTCTAATCGCTGAAATTTTTGGAATGCATTTTTTTTTCGTTTTTGAGTTATGGCTAATTTTGTTGAAAAATGTCCAAATGTATCATATAAACCTTTTCTTTGAAAAATTATAACTCAAGAGAGAAGCATCGTAGAAACAAAGTTTTTTAATGAAAATGAAAGTAAATTTTCTCAGGAATCAAAAAAATATAAAGTGGAAAAAGTTTTCCACAAAATTTTTCACCGTTGAGAAAATACAAAAAGAAAAGCCGAAAAAACTATTCCCGAACTCACGGGAAATTTTCAAAAAATATTTTTGAGAAGGTAATTTCATAAGCTTTGATCGCTGAAATTTTTGGAATGGACTTTTTTTCTTTCTTGAGTTATGGTCAATTTTTTGAAAAACAACCATGTACGCATATATTGTATGGTCATTTTTCACATAATTGGCCAACTCAAGAACGAAAAACATGTGCATTCCAAAAATTTCAGCCATCAAAGCGTATGAAACTACCTTCTCAAAAATATTTTTTTGAAAAATTCCCGCGAATTCGGGCATAGTTTTTCTGGCTTTTTTTTATGAAATTTCTCAACGCATAATTTTTTTTTATTCTTGAGAAAATATGCTTTTATTTTCTAAAAAAAACTTTGTTTCTGCGATGCTTTGTTCTTGAGTTATGATTTTTTAAAGAAAAGGCTTATATGACACATTTGGACATTTTTCAACAAAATTGGCCATAACTCAAAAACGAAAAAAATGCATACCTAAAATTTCAACGATTAAAGCTTATGGAATAACCTTCTCAATTTTTTTTTATATTTTTTTACGAGTTCGGGCATTATTTTTCAGGCGTTTCCTTACAAATTTTCTCAAACCCCTTCGACTGACAAGCGCTGGATATTGAAACGCATCGTCCTGTTGTTTCTTGAACTCGTGACGCTGGATAATCGCGCCCGAATTTTAGCGGCTACAAGATAATGATCCGAGTCGATGTTCGGGCCTCTGTAGGACCTCACATCTATGACGTCCGAGAAATGTCGCCCGTCGACCAGCACGTGGTCTATCTGGGAGCAAGTGTCAGCACTCGGGTGTCGCCAGGTGTGTTTTCGGATATTCTTACGTGCGAAGTAGGTACTGCTGATTGCCATCCCTCTAGCAGCAGCGAATGTCACAAGGCGCAGACCATTATCGTTGGTAACATAATGAAGGCTTTCCGTTCCAATGACAGGCCGAAAGAAACTTTCTCTGCCGATCTGCGCATTTGCATCTCCGATGACTATTTTGACATCTTGTTTTGGGCACTCTCCGTAGGCCTTATCAAGGCTCTCATAGAACTCATCCTTCATGTCATCGGGTTTGTCGTTCGTTGGCGCATAGATGCTGATCAGGCTGTAGTTGAAGAACTTGCCCTTCATCCTCAACACACAGATTCGGTCGCTTATCGGCTTCCACCGAATAACTCGCTTCATCTGCTTCCCGATCACTATAAAGCCAACTCCGTGTTCTGCCTTATCGCCGCCGCTGTAGTAGATGTGGTACTTGAATGAAGTGTTGGCGATGGGATCCACCGCTCGGAATTCGCGTTCTCCAGTTTTGGGCCAGCGTATCTCCTGGATAGCGGCCACATTAACGCCGACATTCCGCAGTTCACGAGCCAGGAGCCCAACACGTGCGGGTTCATTCAAAGTTCTCACGTTCCAAGATCCGACTTTCCAATCGTATAGCAGAACGTTATGGTTATCAATAGTAAAATAAATATGTCTATTCTTAATAATTCTGAGCTCTAACGTCGCCGGATTTCTGAGTAAATTTCCCCAGGGATTCTTCCAAGAATTTTCCCTGGGACTTTCCTGGGAGTTTCTCAAAAAATATCCTGAATCTGGTTCACGGGTTTCCGCAGAAGTTCTTTTCGAAAATTCTCATGGGTTTCTTTAAAGGATTAAAGAGAAAATTCTTTCAGGGATTGCTACATAAGCTATGCTTGTATTTCTCAATATATATTTTTAATATTTTTGGGGAAATTCCTCCAATTTTTTTTCAGGAGTTTTTCTATAGCATTTCTCCGAAAATTTATCAATGAATATCTCCAGGGGTTTCTCCATGAATTTCTTATCACATATGTTGAAAAGATGCAACTCCAGGAGATATTGTTCTTTAACAAACATTCAGAGATTCTATCAGAAATTTAGAAACTTTCAGTTTGTATGAAGAACTAGCATAAGTTTAAATACAGAAAAATTAGAGAGATTATAAACATTATCTTCAAGAACCATTCCAGAAATTTTTGCTTGAATTTCTACCTAAAGGATTACTCCATTTTTCAGAAATTTTCTCGGGATTTTTTTGGAAATTCCTCTAGAAATTCTCGAAAGATTTTTCTGTAAAGTTCCTTCAGGAGTTTATCCAATAGTTCCTTGAAGTATTCCTCTAGGCATTGCTTTGGATTTGTTCAGACCTTTCTTCAGGGATTTTTTTTAAAGATTTTCTCAACAATTAGTTCTGCAGCAATTGTTGAGAGAATCTTTTGGAACTACTGATAAGCTTTATTCAAAGATTTTTTCAAAGTATATTTGTAGAGGGTTTGTAGAGGGTTTTCCAGCTCTTGTAGGTTTCTCAAAGATTCCTTGAAAAATCTATTTTTTTATTGCTCTATTGGTTCTCTAAAATATTCTTCCAAAAAATCTCTTTATAAACTGCACGATTTTTTTTTCTAGATAAATCTTTCAGAAGTACTTCCAGCAGTTCTTCCAAGAATTCCTTCATAAAATCCTCCAGGGAATCTTTAGAAACACAATGAAGGATTTCTTAAAAAAAATCCAAAAGTACCTTTCCACGGATTTTCCAGGAATCGTAGAGACGAACCAGCCAAGGGCTGAAAGTCTCTTTAATAAAGACAAATCAATCAATCAATTTCCAGGAATCACTGCAGAAATTTCTCAAGGATTCTTGCATTGATAGAGTTACTCCAGAAGTCTATCAAGATTTTTTTTTCATTTTTTCTAAAAACAAACATGAAGGAGTTTCTGCAGGAATCACTGAACGAATTTCTCAAAAAATCTTGGAGATCCCTGGGAAGAGTTTCCGAACAAATTCCTTTAGGATTTGTGAATAATTTACTTGAAAAATTTCAGAATTTTTATTTTTTCAGGTATACTTCATGAAGGAGCTTCTAAATTTTGAAATCTTGATGAAATCTTTGGAGATAAACATATCTTCACATACGAATTTTTAAAGAAATCTTAGCAGAAAATTCTGAAAGAAATCTAACTCTTAAGTAAAGTAAAGTTAGTGGTAAGTAAAAATAAAATCGGGTTAAGTACTGTGCCATTGAATTCCACTAAGAATTTGCATCCTTTGACAGATACGTATCTCGACCTCAACTGTAAGGTCGTCTTCGGTATCTCGTACTTGACTTGACTTCAGTCAAGTCCAGTCGAGTCAAGTGCGAGACACTGAAGACGACCTTACAGTTGAGGTCAAAATACGTATTTGTCAAGGGATGCAAATTCTTAGTGGAATTGAAAAGCACAGTACTTAACCCGAATTTCTTTTTTAACATCATAGAAGAAGTACCTGGAGAAACATTTCGGGAAATCCTTGGTAGAACGCATTACAAAACATTTGTAAAGATCCCAGAAATAAATTCTTCAGGTATTTCTTAAAGAATTTTCGTAGAAATTCTTTGGAAATATTCCTGAATAAATTTCTCAAAGAATCCGTGGAGATATCAATGGAGTTATCCGTCGACAAAAAATTTTTGATAACTTTTTAAACAAATCTCCAATAGAGTGTGTAAAGTTTTTCTTGCTGGAGTTTAAGAAGGAACCCATAGGAATCTATTCAAAAGAATTCCTGGAGAAATTAATCAAGGGATATCTTAAGAGTGCCCTCTAGAAATTTCTCAAGGAATCCCTGCAAGAAATTCTTAAAAAAAAAACCCTTCCCATTACCGGTGTTCCATACACTAGACGCCTCTCCGCCTTTTACTGAAATAAAAAAAAAGCCACTCTCATGCCGCCTTCTCTGTGCTTCAACAAGCTAAGATCGGCAAAATTGCTAGGGCGTGATATTCACACCCAAAGCACCTGAGTTCAATTCGCGTTCGCAATTTTTTTTCTTTTCATCTGCAAGGTAACGCTGAGAATGTTCAAATATTTTCATCATATTTGAAGTGTTCTTTTTGCTACATTCGATGCATCATATTTTTGCAGGTTGTATTCGTACTCTGTAGTTTCCAAAAGCTCTATCGATTTTTTATCTTCAACACAATTTTATAGTTGTTTGAAAAGGTCTGTACTGGCTATTTCTTGTCAGGTTCGATTCGATATTATTATTTAAAAAAACTGTCATTATTTTCGATTTTCAACGAAAACATTATTCGTAAGTTTCTCATTATTTTCATTCAACATATAATAATGAAAAGCATAAAGAAAACCAGGTCTTTTGCTAAGCAAAGTTTCCAACTTTTATTTTTTTTTTCATGTACTGAAGCTTAAATTTTCCTTACATCTTCATATTTCACTGGAAATTCGCGACTCTTGCAAATAGTCAAGCAAACAACAATACAAAAAAAGAATCAGCAAAGATATAGTTTATTCGATTTTCCTTATACTAACATAATATTTGAAAACTTGCTAAAAAACTTCATTTTGGGCGAAGGTTAAAAAGTTTTATATTACAAGATTAAGATTTCAACGTGATAAAAACATAAAAAAACATCCATAACGTATGCTTATTACATATCTAGGACGTTTTATGTTTCGTAATATTTGTTTTATTAAATTCAATTCTAAAGAAACAATTCCTGTAATGAAGTGTTTGAAAATTGAGGTCAAATGTGAAAAGTATAGATAATTTGATGGGTGTGTTGTGTACTCTCAATAATTTTTATTACTTTATTTTCCATCTTGCATGAATGTATGAGGAAAAAAAATATCTGGAGGAAAAATCTGTATCAAGATCATGAAATCTGTATTTTTTCTGTACTCTGTATCCTGTCTGTATCAACCTCTAAAAATCTGTATAATACAGAAAAATCTGTATATCTGGCATCTCTGCTGTACACTCCATCGATTAACAAAGTCTTCTTCCCGAGACAACTGAGAAGCTGCAATGGATTGTTAGTCTTTAGTAGAACAGCTGTTGATCTAACATGCCTTCCAATCCTCGATGAAGGTCGATTCTGTCCTTGCATTAATGTGTGATTATCTAGTACCTAAGGTAAACTATGCGTAGTTTGTTGGCTTTCTATGCAATTTCGACTGTTCTGGTCAATCAATAGGGGTAGCAACTACGAATTCAGGGTTCCCAAAAGGAAAATCATAGAAACTTCAAAACCAATTGAAGGCACGTGCATCGCTAGTCGCTACCGCCGAAAAAAAAATAAACACATTAAAGCAAACCGAAAAGAACCAAACAAACAGGAAAAAAGCCCATCAACGAACCAATTGGTCCAATTGATCTCCTACCACGCGACCATACCAATCGAACGTCATCACGTTGCGGCATCAGGGAATCCCCGTCTGTCTAGTTATTCGGCCCGGTGTGATGTTCCTCGCACCTAGCATGAGGGCCTATACCTTTACTTCTTCTGTGGGCCAGGCCCAACTCATCACCACCTCACCATCGCATCGTCATCGTCAGCAGCAACACGAAACAAGATTAATTGATTTATTCGGTCGAAATTTGTTGAGACGCGAAGAAAATTGCCACTGCCTGCCGGGCTGTCTGTCTGCCCTGTCTTCTACCTAGGTGGTTCACAGCTCTTTCGTCGTCGTCGTTGCCGTAGACTTCCAGCACCGTGAGCAATCAAGCAAAAGCTCAGCCGAATCGATTGGAAGAGTACAACGAGAGGAAGGCTGACAAGAGGATGCGATGGGTGATGATGATGATGTTGTTGCTGTTTGTTGCCTCTCTTGTCGAGGAGCTTACGACTGTTGATTGGCGTTTATTGGTGGCGTCTGAAGGCGCCTCCAATGATAGGAAGGTTGTAGGAAAGTAACAAACGGGTGACGCGAGGAAGTTGTAAATTGGCGAAAACGGTTGGAAAAGACAAGTTTATTATTTTTGGTATGCTTGGTATGCTTACCATTACATCCTCGCTAGAGGAAAACTTACATTCCAGCACAGGACTAAAACGTATTTTTACAATCGTTTATAGTTTTGTTTTATTCTATACTGAAGGATGCCGATGATGTTATAAAAGTAATGCCCACATACGGAAATCATTGAAATCAGAGTTCAATATCAGAAAAAAATCACAGCTATTCAAATATGTCAGCTGTTTCAAATACAAAAACTTAGCGACCTTTGATTTCCATTATTTGGGGATTCTTAACAGAAGCTTCAAGAGCGCCGGTTTGTTTGAAAATGGATTTAACATGTAAAGTAGAATATTTTTGGTAGAGTAGATACTGAATTAGAAAAAAAAATGATGGGGAATCTGATGAAATGGTTATTTTCCCTGACTCAAATAAATTTTATATAGGATATTAGTTATCATATGTCCCCAAATTCTTCATATTCGAAAATAAAATGAATATGTCACCGATTGTTTCCGTTCTTTTTGTTGTCATAAGTGCTCACTTCTACCAAAAATTGGGGTTTTATCTAATTTCCGTTTAGCGAAGCACAGATCAATAATGATCGATCTTATTCTTGCACCTCGCTCAATGCCTCAAGGCCAAATTGGTTTCAATTACTAATTTATAAATAAGCTTAGATATCATGTAAAACATATTGAGAAAGTTTAAAATAATAAGATTTAATCATGGTCCTTTGCATTCAGTTTCCGTCTAGTCCACGTCTATTTCGGGCACAACCTGAATTCAATTACCGGTACACCTTCAACGTGACACTATGGTATATCGTATCGAAAAGTCGGTTAAATTTTTGCCAACATAATCAAATCACGTGTCCAAAGTACGATTGAACAGGAATCTTTCCATTGAGATGGATGTTGCTTTAGAATAACCACCAAAAACTTTCAATCATTTTTTTGCCCACCAGACCATAATACGCCATCACAACAGTGCAACAAAGAAATATTTCTCTGTGTACTTAATGAAATACTATGTTTCGTATCCAGAAAATCCCCGCACACATTTGCTTGCATCCTACCTAGACGAAGACAACTAGTTGTTTACATTTTACCTACGGGAAAAGTGATTTATTCAATTAATTAAACAATGTTTCCTGCTTTCTGAAGCAGTGAAGGCCAACTTTGAAATGCCACAGTGCTTTTTGGGGTGTGCATTTAAGGTTGTTTGATTAAGTGAATCTGCGGCGAAATGAAAATTAAACGGCAATGAAAAACAATTCGGTTAGCTGCTGCTTTGGTGCGGTTGCCTTCGTCGTACGCAAAACATGAAAAAAAAAATCAACTCGTGAAATTGTGCGTCGTTTTGCGATTTTCAGTGCTAGAACAATTTCTGTAATTATTGGGTATTTTCCGTTTGATATCCCGGGTAGACGTGAATATCATAACCATATCTTAAAACGATCAAATTTTGATGTCATATCTTAATATGATATTAATGAGATATTCAAAAAGTTGCCAAATATCTGCTCAATATCTCATCGTGATATGATTTCAAAATTAGTACTTGATTTGATCTTTGGAAAGCCTTGGGCAACCCGCTGTATAAATGTCGAAATTTCCGAACATTGCGCATGAAAACTATTTTAAGTTTTCAACTTTCATTGTACACCGTCCCCGAATAACGTAACGCTTCAGGAGAATATGGAATACAGCCTAGCGTTACGACCCATACAAAAAAGTTGGAGTTATTATACAAAAACACGTTATGGAGAACGCCAGATCCTAACGAACCAATCACCAAGTTCAAAAATATCGAATGTAGCGTTACGTAATAAATAGCGTTACGTAATAAAAGGTAAAAGGTAAAACTTTGGAAAACTTTGTTTCAAGAAACAGCATTAAATTAGACAAGGAATCATGATAGCCATGCTTTTTGTGTCATTTTATTGCAGAAATGGAGAATTCACCTTCGCACCATACAAAAATTCAGCTCATTATAACAATCTAGTACTTTACTGATTGCGTCCTATTGGTGGAAATTCGTCCTGTTTTAGGGGCAAAATAAACCAAACATGTTTCTACACATGTCGTTTTTAAAGATTCGATCACTAGCTTTGTTGACAATTCAGAGAATAGGCATAAAATGTGAAATCATCTGGAGAAATGTGCTCTTTTAGTTAAGGAAAATCTTCAATTCCTAATTGAGCCTTAATTATCATTGGGAAATCTGAAAGATACAGCTTAAGATCAAAATTAGCTCTTCACATTTCAATCTGCATCCGAAAATTGTAAGATCTGAAAACTACTATTCAAGATGAAAATTAGTTTTTTCACACACTCATCTACAACATGGTGGGACCAAACCAACACAACTACCATTAGTCGCAAACACCTTGGAAAACGTAGAACTTGATGCTCTTGTTACCTTCTATTTTCAGATATGAGTCGTAGTGCAGTGGTAATGACACTGCTCATAAATCACAAGATCATAAGTTCGATTCCGGTCACGGCCATATTTGTTTTTTTTTACTCTAATCCATCTGTCGGATCATTTTATGATATTGGTTTGATGTGCTACAGCCCAGATCTCCCCAGGTATTAGTCTGATCTTATAATATCAAAATGAGATATTATTATGTTCTTCCCCATACTAATTTTTGATCTTATTTTTGATCTTTTATCTCTTATGTCAAACAAACCAATAGCTAATTATGATCTTGAGTACTTCACTGTGGAATATCAAATGATGATATTGTTTTGATTTTTACTTCTACACGGGATGACGGGAATTAGCGCTTATGACAAATAAAATTTCAACACTACAAAATCTTATAAACAAAACAACAACACATCCTTTGTTTTGAGTGAAATAAAATTGAAAGCAGCCTACTGAAAAGTTAATACTGGCATTTATGTTATCATTTGTTTTCCATGTGAAGCGGATCTGGTGAGATTATTGCATCACACGAATATCACGCCCAGGACCTTCGATCGACTCCCAGCAAACAAAAAATATATGCATTATCCCATTTGGTGGAAAGTAAAGCTGGCCTGGATTTTTTCCACTTTCGTAAAATTCCCTTCGAGATCAAATTCGCAAAAATGTAATTTTCTAGGATGAATAAAATCATTTGTATCAAAAGGTGATCATTTTATTTCAAGAGTTCTGGAGGAGCTTGTTGTAAATTTATGTAGTTTCAAGAGCCTTTCAAGGGAGTTTTTGGGATGATTCAGAGGGGTTTTTAGGCGTTCCAAGTCCTTGCGGCAGGTTTCAGTGTGATTTTGGAATGGTTTTCTGGGTTTGAGGGGGTTTACAAGACATGGAAAAGTGGTTTCAAGATATTTGAGAAGATTTCGGAGGTTTTCTGAGGAATTCCTGAGGTTTCAGGGGGTTTCAAGTGGTTTCAGGTGGTTACAGAAGAACACATTCAGATAAACATGCGCATAAGCCTATGTGATTTCAAACCTTATTCGAAAAAGAGAGAATTACGCTTGTAGGTCCGATGATCGACACTTACGAAAATTCATGGATCGCCGTGCTCCCCTAACCCTTCAACTTTTAAACTTATTTTTTAAATCCCGCATTTAACCTTAGAAGACTTTAGGGGATTCCAAGAGGCTTTCAATTGGTTCCAGGGGATTTCAAAAAGTTCTGGGGATTTTGGGGGCTTCAGAAGATTTTAAGAGAATTTCAGAAAAGTGTAAATATTTAAGGTGAATTTGAAGGGTTTTTGGGGGTACCAAGAAAGTTGCAGGAGGTTTGAGATGGATTTCAGGGAATATTCGAAAGGTTTAAGTGGGCTATCGCTAGTGGCTCAGTGATCTCCACATACAACACATTTCTCAATCGATTTGAAAATATAATTATTGCACAGTAAACTTTTCGCTTAGTTTGTTTTCACTATTTTTGAATTTATGCATGCGTCAGTGGTCCTCAAATTATTTGTGTTACGAAATGAAAAAAAAAGTGAAACAATTGGCGAAAGCTGTGATAATAAATAGTCAAAGATATTCAGCAGTTCAACATTCCAAAACATCGAGGATACTCCAAGTTTCTCATTGGCTAACAAACTCTTGAGATAAAAAAAACTATTCTAGTTCCTTAAATAAAAAAATGAGATAAATATCAGAGGTATTTTATTTTTATTATTTGTTCTTCTATATATGTATGGTAAATAATGAATTGTTTCCGCCCTTGAGGATATAATAACCTCTGCGATTTTTTTAAATTCATATAATATATATTATTTCTAAATTTTCGCGCCATCACCTGTATACAAATTATTGAGCTATTGGATACTTAAGGAATTCTTCAATGTGATTTTTCAAATATTTGCTCATCCACATTAGGTAATCTCTCCTCCCCCTCTAGGCGAGACGTACTTTACGGATGTACCGTTGTAAATATTTCAAGGTTTTTTTGCGATTCTTTTAGCATTTCGTTCCGGGGTTCATTCATAAATTTATTCAAGAATTACCCAAAAATTTCCACTAAAATTCCTCAAAGGGAGCTTATAAATATCTTTAAAAGATTCATTTAGATATTTGTCCAGGTACTTCTTCAGTTTCCTGCAGGTATTGATTCAGATAGTTGATGAGCTATTCTTCTGAAATTTCTCAAATGATTATTTAGAAAAAAAAAAAAAATTACATGGATTGAATGCATACTTCAGTGATACCTTTTGAAATTCATAAAAAATATTCTTTTAGAAAAACATCAATTCCTCCATAAACTCCTGTAAAAACCCAATCAGAAAATCTTCTTGGGAATTTTTGAGAAATTCTGCCAGGAATTCCTTGGGAGATTTCTCAAAGAATTCCTTCATGAATTTCTCCAGTAAATTTCCTTTAGTAAATTCATAGTTTCCTTAAAAACTTTTCCCAAGTTTTCTATAATGACTAATTGAATTAATTCTATTTTTCTCCTTTATGCAATCTTCTTTAGATCTTTTCCGAGTTTCTCTTGGAATTCTCTTCAGAAAGTCTTGCACAGATAGCTCTTGAGAAGTTCTTTTAGATAATCTTTTATTAAAATTTCTCTACATTTTCCTTCAGAATTTCCTGTAGAGTAATTTCTCCAAGATTTTTTCTTGAAATGCTTCTATGGGTACCCTGAGAAAATCCTCAGAAGCGTACGATCCACGGATTCCTTAGAAATACTTTCAGTGGTTTCTTCAGACAATCTTCCTCAGACTCTTTCAACTTTGTTTATAGTTTCCTTAAGAAATTCTTCATTGAATTCCTTCATATATTTATTTTATTTATTTAGATTTCATCTTCGACCGATTTGGTCGCACAGATTACTGCAACTGGCAACAAATATTTACAAAGCAAGCAATACATAACAGAAAACGCTTTAACATACAATAACATTAAACAGATTTTCAACGAATTTCACAAAAAAAAATGTTACATCTTCCGATTACGATTAAATTGTGAGTGATGAAGGGCGCCACACTGAGTTGCACATCTCCAGAAACGCGCGGCATCGTACTCCGCTTGGTCAATTCGCAGTCCGGAATGCAGCATCACGGTATCGCTCATCGACGGTGACTTTGAAATATATTTATTCAAGAATTCCTTGAGCAAATATTCTATTGATTCCTTCCAAATTCACTCCACTTCAGAAATTACTTCAGGGATTTGGACTAAGAATTTACCAAGGTTTCCTTCAGAAACTACCCCGCGGTTCATTCAGAAATTCTCCGGATTTTTTTTCAAAGTTTCTCTGACATTTTCTTTAGGCTTTACTCCAACATTCTCTACGGATCGTATAAGGAATTATTTTAGGAATTTTCTTAAAAATGCCTCCAAGGGGTTTCCAAAGTGTTTTTCAAGTATTTCTCTAGGAAGATCTTCAGGAATTTCTCCAGGGATTCTTTCATGATTTTTTTCGGATTTCTTTCAGTGTATCTCTAGTGATTTAATCAACAAAGATTTCTAAGATTTCTTCAGGGATTCTACTGTAGGTTTCTTTAGAAATTCAATCAGAGATTATTTCTGTAATTCCTGCTTTAATTTTACTGCAATTTCTTCAGGCATATCCCCAGAGAATTCTTCGAAATTTACGAGACCGCAATCTCGTGCCTTCGAAAACCCATATCAACAAAACTCAAGTAATATGTAGATGAGTATCACACTTTCATATGATTGACAAAAAATTATTACATGGCCCCTGAAATCATATGGTTTATCTAGCTTTTGATGTTTGAGCCTTAAACTCTTAAGAAAACCGCAATCTTGAATTTTTAGCCGCCGTTTGGATTTAAGCCGGCGTGTTGGATATTCTCCATTTTTTGACTCCAGACATCTTCTACATATCAAAGATACCTAAAATGAATGGTTTCAGATCGTAAACCTCTGTATATACGACCACACACTTAAAACAGAATGCCGAGATTGGTTGTGCGAATCTCAGTTAAAGTTCATTTGCTGAATTCTCTGTTCAACGCTTGACGTTTAATGTTTGATGCTAGCGGTACCCATGGGTGCTGCTATGAATAAACTTGCCTATTTGCTGATATCACAGTTAAATTGTGATAGCCGAGCGCTCGGCTGTGCGAATCTCGAATGGAAATCAACTGAGTGTGCAGTTATACCGGTGCTGGTCCGGATCACTGAAGTGGCCATAACTCCGGAACGCCTTGATCGATAACATTCCGGTTCGATTCGAGCTATAATCCGGAAAATCGGTCAATGGGAAGTACCCTCAAAGTGAGTGAACTTATTTTGCGCACAGACATACATACATACACACATACAGACATCATCTCAATTCGTTGAACTGACAAGGGAAGGTTACGATAGTGTCCCCCGGGGATTTCAACCGGACTATTTTTGATGCATTCTACATGTGGAAATATGAATAAATAAAAAGCCTTTCGGGTGATGGGCCAGTGGTGTAGTCAGGAGAGGCCCTCAAAGGGGAAAATTAGGCAAAATATAACATTATTGAAAACGCTCAAACTTCATCAACATGCAAATTTCACAATCTATTGAAGTAGAAACAGGCAGAATATGCATGAATACATGATTTCATAATAAATTTATTTTATCATAGGCGTTGCCAGGGTGGGATGGGTGATGAACAAGGTGATACATTTTTATCAAAATAACTTCAACTGGTTCTTACCCTGGCAACGCCTATGGTAAATTAAATTTGATACGAAATCATGTATTCATGCATATTCTGCCTGTTTCTACTTCAATACATTGTGAAATTTACATTTTGATGACGTTTGAGCATTTTCAATAATGTTATATTTTGCCTAATTTTTCCCTTTGAGGGTCCCTCCTGACTACACCACTGGCCCATCACCCGAAAGGCTTTTTATTTATTCATATTTCCACATGTAGAATGCAACAAAAATAGTCCGGTTGAAATCCCCGGGGGACACCATCGTAACCTTCCCTTGTGAGTTGATTGGTATATGCAACTTGGTCCTCTGAGCCTTTAAAAAAAATCGTTTTTTGAGAGAACATATAGTCTTTCCAGTACACTTAGTGTACGAGAAAAGCAAAAAGGTTTTGTTCATTTTCCATACTACATAGTTGAAATTGAATTAACTATGCGTGTACTTATTTGGTATGTATTTGGACTATCCTTTGCTATATGAACGTGTCAACAAAAATTTCAACATTCATGTAAGGCTTTTCACATGCGACACAAAGATTGCGTACCAACAAAAATAAATAATCAGCTTGCTATTGTTTCAGTATGATTGACCAATGGACATCAATTGCACACCCAACAGGCAAATACAAAAAAAAAATATTGTTCAACAAGCCGTCTGTGTAAGCACCCTCTTTTGTGCAATCAGATTCAGACGAATTAGATAATGCAAATTAATCATCATTTTCCCTAATTACAAAATCAACAATAGATTATCGATGCCGGAGAAAAAAAAAATCAGCTCTCGATAATTCATCGACCAACCAACAACGCAACGAGAGTAGTGTGGTTAGCCCCTCGAGATACCACATTTACATCCAATCGATTCAAATTTATCATGGCGGCGGTGGTGGTGTGTGGTGGACGATGACGATGGGGCGGCTCTGCGGACAAAGGTAAACTCATTTCGATTGAAAACTTTTTGAAATTTTAATTTGACCGCGGGGTTATGTACATTCGAGCGATTAGCGGAGATGAGAGGCCATTGACGGGCTCACTGACTTTAACGAGCGAGCATCGATGCGGTGTGCGGTGCGTCGGCGGTTCAGCAGGGCATATCCGTGGCAGCGACCTACCTACTATTTGGCGCGCGGCTAATTATTATCGATTCCATTCCGGAGAGACACACTCGTAAATTTTGATTTCATCCGATTGGGTTTGGGTGAGGATGAAATAATTGCATCACATCAACAGCAGGTAGGTATGCCAACCAATGCAATGAGATGGCACTGCGGTGGCGAGCTTCTGGTTGGTGTGGTTTTACCGGTGTAATTGCTGGGGCGTGGGAGCAGCCGATATTGATACGATGCGATGGAATTAGCGAAATACAGTCGAGTCTCTTACTAAACGAATTCCTATTAAACGGACTCCTACTAGACAGGGGTGAGCGTTATAGGAGACTAAGAGCTTATGGGATTTCGGCATTTTGGGGGTGTGGCCTATTATCTCGGGTGTGTTAAGAGTTAACGCAATACTTCCTTCGGCAAAGTTTTAGGGCTTGATAAGATCTACCATTTAGAACTTTGGTTCATATGATTAGTTGGCAATTTGGCCGTTAGAGGGGCCATCAACAATTTGATGCTAAATTGCACTACAGGAACCATATCAGGTTGTCAAGCAAACGTTACGATATGCGACAGCTCAAGACCCTGATAATTTGGAAGGATAGTGTCTTCGGGAAAGTTGTTGGATACGCCAATAACTTACTGACGATGAGTTGCGAAGTTCGAAATTCCTCCACTGGGCGGCGCTAGTGAGCAAGTAAAATTTCAAAACCTCATATCTCAGAATCCCGATAACTTAGAAAGATGGTGTCTTCGACAAAATTGATCAGTATGACATAAACTTACATAAAAATAAACACTTGTTTCGCAATTCTGCCGCTAGGAGGCGCTAGTGAACTTGCAAATTTTAGAAATCTCATAGCTCAGAATCCTGATAACTTAGGAAGTTGGAGTTTTCGGCAAAGTTGATAAGTATGATATAAACTTACATAAAAATAAACATTTGTTTCGCAATTCTGCCACTAGGCGGCGTTTACTGGGTTTTTCCGCCTTTTTTCGACATTTTTGGCAGTTTTTCGGCTTGGCAAAACTACTGTCGCTCCCCCCGATAGCATAGAAAGTTGGTGTCTTTGGAAAAGTTGATCAGAGTGACATAAACTTACATAAAAATAAACACTTATTTCGCAATTCTGCTACTGGGCAGCGCTAGTGAACATACAAATTTTAGAACTCTCATCAGGGTTCTGAGCTATGAGAGTTCTAAAATTTGTATGTTCACTAGCGCCGCCTAGTGGCAGAATTGCGAAATAAGTGTTTATTATTATGTAAGTTTATGTCATACTGATCATTTTTGCCGAAGACACCATCTTCCTAAGTTATCGGGATTCTGAGATATGAGGTTTTGAAAATTTACTTGCTCACTAGCGCCGCCCAGTGGAGGAATTTCGAACTTCGCAACTCAGCGTCAGTAAGTTATTGGCGTTCCCAACAACTTTCCCGAAGACACTATCCTTCCAAATTATCAGGGTCTTGAGCTGTCGCATATCGTAACGTTTGCTTGACAACCTGATATGGTTCCTGTAGTGCAATTTAGCATCAAATTGTTGATGGTCCCTCTAACGGCCAAATTGCCAACTAATCATATGAACCAAAGTTCTAAATGGTAGATCTTATCAAGCCCTAAAACTTTGCCGAAGGAAGTATTGCGTTAACTCTTAACACACCCGAGATAATAGGCCACACCCCCAAAATGCCGAAATCCCATAAGCTCTTAGTCTCCTATTAAGCGGATTCCTATTACGCCCCCCGACCAGTGATCTTATAAGAGTCTCGACTGTATATGCATTAAATCGTTTGGTTTGCAGCCCCGAGTGTCCTTTCGTTTGCTCCAGCTATGGGAACTAGTTGGAAAACATGTTTGTGGGATTCCCAAAAGCCAATTTGATGGCACAGTTTTCGGTTTCGTTCCGGGCAGTGTAAATGAAGTTACAATTATGAGGCAAACGGTCGGTTATTGACCTTTGGTGATTGTCGGAAATTGGACCCATTCATGGTCGGCAGTAGCTACAGCCATTTTTTTTAATCTTAACCTCAAGTATTTTGAAGAAAATGGCTAACTAAATGCACTATCGGTGATCATTTCATTATTTTACATTTTAAATTCAATCAGCTGGACTGTATCAATGATTTTGATTTCCTACATACAAAAAATGGCAATGGTTCTATCTTCTACCTATTTTTAATTATTTAGATTGACGTTCAAGTTCCCACAATCATTATAATAGCACCTTAGAAATCTATCAGCTCGCATTCTAGAAAACCTGAACTCAAACAAACAACATCAACTATTCAAGTTCGAAGGCTGTGGGACCGAACCGAATCATGCATCTGTCGCAAATTACTGCTGAAAACCGCATTTTACGCTCCAATTGGTGCATTCACCTGAGGACATGGAGAGACAACCAAGATCATTACAAACTCGCACAGAGAGATAGGTACGTGCCAGACGAGCACTCAATCGTCACCAGCATAACTATAAGACATCGAGACGAAGTGGAAACCATGTCGTCCATGGCGAAAAGCCCGCATAATTCCAACAACATCTTGCTCTGTTTACATCTTTGCTAGTAGCATCTGATACCCGATAGATGCAATCTTGCAACTGCACCGACCGATGTGATGTTTGATGCCTTTGATGGTGACGATGCAGCTGCACAACTGTACAGATGACGACGTTTGGGTTGATTGATGTAAGGTTACCCTCTCCATAGAGGGCGGCCGCTGGCTGCGCGGGCTGTCTGGTGGCCTGGAGGTCGAGGCTTTTCTCTGATTTACCGATCCGAACCGAACAATTCCAGATGAGAGTCGTGAGCTGCGGCTGCGGTTGCCACGGTATTTGAGCACCGGACAGGTGTCGGTCAGCTTTGAAGGGGCTCAATTGAATGTGATTGATTTTCTTGGGATGTTGCCTTTGGTTTGGTGGTTATTCTATTTTTTCAGTAATTGTTGGCGCCAAACGCAATAAACATGGATCGACACTTTAAACCGCACAAAACAGTTGAAGCGAAAAAGAATTAAATAAAAATAATCTAATCCATACAGAATATCTTCTGCAAAAGGTTCAGAATTTTGCAATAATATAATAATAATGTTCCTGAAAGATTAGCATATCAGAGACAAAGTTTATTTCAATGGAGTAGCTTCAGAAAATTACAAACCACTGCCACTGGGAACTACTTATATGTTTTTCAAGTTTCTTCTTATGGAAATAAGTCTCAAATGTTGCTCCCCAGTGTTGCTTCTCAAAAGTTCAGCTAAAAGGATATGTTTCTTCCAGTTTATACATAAGCATTTGGCTATCTTGTTCAATTTTAAGGTTAGAAATCAGCTTTCTACAGAAAAAATAAAATGTTGTACACCTTACAACATTAAAAAAAAATTCAAGCGTCGGTAATTGGCCGTGGAATTAGCTCCTTGTTGACAAATATATAACGATTTCTAGTGTAAATAACACATTATTGTGACAGCTACTTTACTCTCCATTACAAACAAATAATCACTTCCTCAAAAAAAAAAAAAACATAATTCCCATCCTAGAACTCATTATTTTAAAAGAAATTCTAAGGAATTTCAGAAACATTAAATCCCAGCCGGAATTCCCGAAGAAATCCTTGGAGTTCCGAAGGAGTATTAGGGGACACAAAATGATCGGGGCAGGCACTTTTTAAAAAATGTTCAACTAGCTGTAACTTTCGAAAAGTGTGTTGATGCATGTTTGATGTTCTCAAATAGTTCCTGTAAGTTGATCAACTACTTGTATATCAGGGGTCCAAATTAAGAAAAGATTGGACCATTCTACGGAACGGTAAAGGCTGGGTATGCTGCGCAATTCAGATCCCATTGTGATCCACTGGCCTCTGCCCAGCAACTCCTATCCCTACCTCAACGCGGTACCGGCTGGAAACTATGAGCAACCTTAGGGAAGATCGGGTAACCAACCCCGGTGGAAACTTTGGTCGTAGGCTGACAGGGAAGGGGGGGGGGGATTGCTTCGGCAAACCTGAGCGTCTGTTCTCCAGGAGGAGCGGCTCACAACAGCGTCTGATCCCCATGTTAGGGGCGGCTGATCTACGTCCGAGTGCCAGGGAAGGACTCTAAGCTCAACTGTGCACTATGGTCCTCCGGAAAGTAGGGGGTTGGTGTCAGGCCCTACGAGCCAGCCGTAAAAAACCATTGTAACGGAAAATCAGCAACAGAATAATACGAACCGAGATCAACGGCAACGACCCCAGCGAACAAAAAGGACTTGCGATTGGAAACTCGGTACGTGGAACTGCCGATCTCTCAACTTCATTGGGAGCACCCGCATACTCGCCGATCTACTGAAGGACCGCGGGTTCGGCATCGTAGCGCTGCAGGAGGTGTGTTGGACAGGATCCATGGTGCGAACGTTTAGAGGTAATCATACCATCTACCAGAGCTGCGGCAACACACACGAGCTGGGAACAGTTTTCATCATGATGGGTGATATGCAGAATCGCGTGATCGGTTGGTGGCCGATCGACGTAAGAATGTGCAGGTTGAGGATCAAGGGCCGATTCTTCAACTTCAGCAAAATAAACGTGCACAGCCCACACACCGGAAGCACTGATGAAGACAAGGACGCATTTTGCGCGCAGCTTGAACGCGAGTACGATCGCTGCCCAAGCCACGACGTCAAGATCATCATAGAAGATTTGAACGCTCAGGTAGGCCAGGAGGAGGAATTCAGACCGACGATTGGTAAGTTCAGCGCCCACCAGCAGACGAACGAAAACGGCCTACGACTCATTGATTTCGCCGCCTCCAAAAATATGGTCAAACGTAGCACCTTTTTCCAACACAGCCTTCTTTATCGTTACACCTGGAGATCACCACAACAGACGCAATCTCAAATCGACCACGTTCTGATTGACGGATGGCACTTCTCCGACATTATCGACGTCAGGACTTATCGTGGCGCCAACATCGACTCCGACCACTATCTGGTGATAGTCAAACTGCGCCCAAAACTCTCCGTCATCAACAATGTACGGTAGCGGCGACCGCCACGGTACAACCTAGAGCAACTGAAACAACCGGATGTCGCCTCAGCATACGCGCAGAATCTCGAAGCCGCGTTGCCAGACGAGGGCGAGCTCGATGAGGCCTCTCTAGAGGACTGCTGGAGTACAGTGAAAGCAGCCATCAACGTCGCAGCCGAGAGTACCATCGGGTACGTGGAACGGAATCGACGGAAGAAATGGTTCGACGAAGAGTGCAGAACGGTTTTGGAGAAGAACGCAGCGAGGGCGATAATGCTGCAGCAAGAGACTCGACAGAACGTGGAACGTTAAAAACAGAAGCGGAAACAGCAGACCCGGCTCTTTCGGGAGAAAAAGCGCCGCCTGGAAGAAGCGGAGTGTGAACAAACGGAACTGCTGTGCCGTTCCCAAGAAACACGGAAGTTCTAACAGAAGCTCAACGCATCCCGCAACGTCTTCGTGCCGCGAGCTGAAATATGCAGGGATAAAGACGGAGGCCTCTTGACGGACGGACGTGAGGTGATCAAAAGGTGGAAGCAGCACTTCGATCAGCACCTGAACGGCGTGGAAAACGTAAGCACGGGAGCCCACGTCAACGGAGGAAACGACGACGCCAGTGCAGCGGAGGACGGAAATGAACCAACTCCCACGCTGAGGGAAGTTAAGGATGCCATTCACCAGCTCAAAACCAACAAAGCAGCTGGTAAGCATGGTATCGCAGCTGAACTCATCAAGATGGGCCCGGAAAAGCTGGCCACCTGTCTGTATCGGCTGATAGTCAGGATCTGGGAAACCGAACAGCTACCATTTGGAATGTGAGAACTTCAGGGCGATCACTATTTTGAATGCTACCTACAAAGTGCTATCCCAGATCATTTTCCGTCGTCTGTCACCTAAAACGAATGAGTTCGTGGAAAGTTATCAGGCTGGCTTCATCGACGGCCGGTCGACAACGGACCAGATCTTCACCGTACGGCAAATCCTCCAGAAATGCCGTGAATACCAGGTCCCAACGCATCACCTGTTTATCGACTTCAAAGCGGCATACGACAGTATTGACCGCGCAGAGCTATGGAGAATCATGGACGAAAACGGCTTTCCTAGACTGATTAAAGCAACGATGGACGGTGTTCAAAACTGCGTAAGTTCATTCAAATCTCGCCGGGGACTGCGACAAGCTGACGGACTCTCATGCCTACTCTTCAACATCGCTCTGGAAAGTGTGATGCGACAGCCGAGGAACGATTTTCACAAAATCCGGTCAATTTGTGTGCTTTGCGGACGACATGGACATTATAGCTAGAACATTTGGAACGGAGTCAGAGCTGTACACCCGCCTGAAACGCGAAGCAACAAAAATCGAACTGGTAGTGAATGCCTCAAAAACAAAGTACATGCTGGTAGGCGGAATCGAACACGACCGGATCCGTCTGGGTAGTAATGTTACGATAGACGAGGGTACTTTCGAGGTGGTGGAGGAATTCGTCTACCTCGGAACCTTACAGACGGCTGACAACAACGTGAGCCGTGAAATTCGGAGGCGCATCATCAGCGGAAGTCGGTCCTACTACGGGCTCCAGAAGAAACTGCGGTCGAAAAAGATTCACCCACGCACCAAATGCACCATGTACAAAACGCTAATAAGACCGGTGATCCTCTACGGGCACGAGACATGGACCATGCTCGAGGAGGACCTACAAGCAATCGGAGTTTTCGAGCGACGCGTGCTAAGAACGATCTCCGGCGGTGTGCAGGAGAACGGTGTGTGGCGGAGAAGGATGAACCACGAGCTCGCTGCACTTTACGGCGAACCCAGCATCCAGAAGGTGGCCAAAGCCGGAAGGATACGGTGGGCAAGGCATGTTGCAAGAATGCCGGACAACAACCCTGCAAAGCTGGTGCTTGCAACGGATCCGGTTGGCACAAGAAGGCGTGGAGCGCAGAGAGCACGATGGGCGGACCAGGTGGAGCATGACCTGGCGAGCATTGGGCGCTACCGAGGATGGAGAGCGGCAGCCACAAACCGAGTATTGTGGCGTACTATTGTTGATTATGTCTTGTCTTAATGATGTCGAACAAATAAATGTATGTATGGACCATTCTACTCGAAGTTAGAGAGAGTCTAGAAAAAGGTTTAAGTATGCTACAACCCATTTTGAGCTGTTATAACTATCTCTGGAATCAATGAACCGAATGCAAATTTTGAGCATTTGATTAAACTAATTATTCTTAACACGAAAAAAAAAACTATAAAGATTAGCTAATTTTCCTAAAATAAAATAAAAACCAAAGCTCCAACATCGCTTAAAAATTTGAGAAGATAATTAAAATTCATTTTAATTTCCTCTAGTTGGCTTCTATATAAATGTGTTTTTTTGGGTTTCCAGTTAGCCTAGTGGTTAAGGCTATTAATCGCCAAACCGGAGGCGGCGGGTTCGATTCCCGTTTCGGTTGGGAAAATATTCTTGACTCTCTGTACTGGCCTCACAATATACAAATTCATGCAATGGCAGACGAAGGAAGATCTTCAATTAATAACTGTGGAAGTGCTCAAAGAACACTAACTTGAACCGAGGCAGGCCAAGTCCCAGTGGAGACGTTAAGTTATAAAGAAGAAGAAGGATTTGTTTTGAAATAAAGTAACAAAATATCCGGCTATAAATAAAAAAAAATAGGATGCATATTAAAAATAAACCAATGCAATAAAACAGCTCAAAGTTGGCTATAGGATAATTATACAGTGGTTTTTCGGTTTTATCACGATCAAAAAAAAACTAGCTGTACCCGGCAAACTTTGTCTTGCCTACTGCGTTTTTTGACGTTTCAAGTTTCTAGCCAAGACCAAGTCCCCGGTCAAAATGTGTGGAAGTTCAAATTTCAAAAACTCTCAATTTCTCCATGTTTTTTTTGCCTCATAAACCTTCCTTGGGTGAAAACTAACAGAACAAAACTAAGACGACCAAAATCGGACCTTCCGTTCGCAAGTTATGCGCGGTCCCACGTATGCCACTGCATTTTTATATATATAGATAGATTACCGTGATATAAACAAAACCGTGAATTTGGTGAAACGAGAAAAAAATGTAAATTTATTATTCAAAATCGTTCAGCTGCAAAATATATGAGTCGTAGTTCACATTGTTAAAGTTTTGGTGGACTGGGCAATGCTGTATTGGTTTTATATTGATTTCGGAATGTTTTAGAACAAGTGTGATAAAAATGAAACGAAAATCGTGATAAAATCGAATAGAAAACCGTGAATTTGGGCGAGTAGTGATTAAAACGACTAGTGATAAAACCGAAACGCCACTGTATCTTTTTCTTGAATCTTTTTCATTTCGTATAGAATGGTCCAATCTTTCACAACTAGTCGACCAACTTACAGTGAAAATTTGAGAATATTTGATGCAGTTTTCGAAAAGTTTTTGAAAAAAAAAATTGCCTATTTCGATCATTTTGTCTATCCCCTGTATTTCCGAATAAGTAGTTGTATAAATTTAAGAAAGAATTTCCTTACGAAGAAATTCTTAGTAAGATTCCAGTAATTATTTCTAGAAGAATTCTTGAAAGAATCCCTGGTGGAATTCCTAACAGAATCTCATCAGATATGTTTGGAAGAATTCCTGAAGATATCATCTAATAAAATTCCTGAATGAATTTACGAAGGCATTCCTAAAGGAACCCGTGGAAAATAGCTGGAGAAATAAATGAATAAACATCTGTATCAATATTTTTAGAAAAATATGCTGGGAAATTTCAAAACTAATACCTGGAGCTGAAATTAATGAATAAATTCCTAGAGAATCTAATAAAAAAACACACACACACACACACACATAAATAAATATACAAAACTAGCTGTACCCGGCAAACTTTGTCTTGCCTACTGCGTTTTTTGACGTTTCAAGTTTCTAGTCAGACCTAGCCCCCGGTCAAAATGTACTGAAGAAAGATTTTCAAAAACTTTCAATTTTACCATGTTTTTTTCCTCATAAACCTTCCTTGGGTGAAAACATACAGAACAAAACTAAGATGATCAAAATCGGATCTTCCATTCGCAAGTTATGCGCGGTCCCACGTATGCCACTGCATTTTTTTTATATACAGATATATAGAAAGATAATTCCTGAGGAAATCTTTAGTTGTATTTTTAGAGGAATTCCTGCTCGAACTATTGCAATAAATCAAGGAAGAATCTCTGGAGGCATCTCTGAAAAAAGAACATCCTGGAGATGTTCGTTTGGGAATTACCAATCGAGTTTTAGATGTAATAATCGGATTAATTCCTGAAGGATTTCGTGAAGCTATACCTGTTCGAAGTCCTGATGGACTCCTGAATGAATTTCTAAAGAGATCAAATCAGTAATGTTAAAAAAAAAATCTCTATCAAAATATCTTCAACTTCAAAAGCATTCCTTGGAAATTTTTCAAAGGAATCCCAGGAATATTTTTTGTAGAATTTATTTTTAAATTGGAATTTTTGAAAAAAAAAAAGAATTTCTAATTTTCTTGTATTGAATTATTGGAGAAATTTCTGAATGACTCCGAGGAAGATATTACTAGAGAATCCACTGACAGAATTAAAAAAAAAATAATGGTGAAATTTGAAAGGAAGTCCGTTATTTGATTTCAAGAGGAGTATTTAGAGAAATTTCGGGAGGAAGAAGATTCCCTAAAGGTATTTTCATACAGCAATTTGAAAAGCAATTCATGGAAGATTTTCTAAACATGTTTTCGGCGAAATTTCTGGAGAATTCTTGGAGGAATGTCTAGAGGAATTCCTAGGAGATTTTATGAATGTATCCTTGGAAAGATTTCAAGGGTCCCTGGAAGAACGCCTGAAGGAGACTTCGGAGAAATTTCTAAAAGAGTCACTGCAGGATTTTCTCAAACGATCCCTGGAAGATTTTTTTTTAAGAAATTACTTCAGACATTTTTGCAAATTTTTCAGTGGCGTGATATTTTCAATGAATCCCAGAGAAATCACTCATTAAACCCAACTTTTTTTCGAGAAATCCTCGAAGAAACTTTTGGTGAAACTTTTGGGTGTGTTTTTGAAGCAATTATTAAAAGATTTTCCCAAAAAAATTCCTCGAGAAATAAAATGAAGATTCTCCCGAAGGAATTATTGAAGACATCTATAGAGGAATTTCTAAAAGAACCAATGAAAGATTTTCTGTACGAATCAATGGGTGAAATCATCATGGAATCGCTGGAAGGTTTTCTGATGGAATACTTGGAGAAACTTTTGGAAGAATCTTTACACTGATTACTGAAGAAATCTCTGGAAAATTTCTTTACGACCTCTCTGCGAGAGTTTCTGAAGCATTTCCTGTGAAAGTTTCGAAAAGAATCCTTGGATGAGTTTCTGAAAAAAAAATATATAGGAGGTTTTCCTAAGAAATCTTTCGAAAAGTTGCTGATGGAATTTTTAAAGGAATTTCTGAAGGAATCCCTGGAAGGTTTTCTGAAGAAATCCATGCTAGATTTTCTTAAAGAACTTTTAGATTAATTACTGGAGAAATCTGAAGAAATTCCTGGACTAATTTCCAAGAAATTTCTATAGAATAATTCCGAGTGATTTTTTTGAAAAAAAAAAAAACCAAGAATAGGGATATCTAGAAAATCTCTGAAGATTGTTTTAAAGAATACTTACTTACTACTTTCAGTCCTGAGCACCCACGGTGGTGCAGAGGGCCGAATTGAAAGATTTCCATCCTGGGCAATTGCCAGCCATCGCCTTGACCTGTGGCCAGGTCAAATTTCTGCCGACTCTCTTGATTTCGTTATTGAGGCTGCGTCTGCCTCTGCTGCGATGTCCTGCTGGGTTCCAGTCTAACGCTAAAGAATACTTGTGAGAAATTTTTGAGCAAATATCCAGAGGAAGTTCTGAAGCAATCCGGAATTCTAAAAAAACAATCAATGGATGAATTTGTGAAACCACCCTTGATGAACATTTTCAAATGAATCCTGGGGAAAATCCTGCGGAAATCCTTTTTGAACGGATTTCTGAAGAATTATTAAGATTTTTTTGTTGAAAAACTTCACGAAGAAATCCAAAAAAAAGTCTCTGAAGTATTTTACAATGTGATCTTTAAATAAATCTGCATGATTTCATGGAGGAGTTTCTTAAACTTCTTTCTTATTTATAGCTCTACGTCCCCACTGAGACTTGGCCTGCCTCGCTTCAACTAAGTGTGCTTTTATCACTTCCACAGTTATTAATTGAAGAGGCTTTCTTTGCCTACCATTGCATGGATTTGTATATTGTGAGGCAAGTACAATGATACACTATGCCTAGAGAGTCGAGAAAATTTTCCCAACCGGAACGGGAATCGAACCCGCCGTCTTCGGATTGTCGATCCATAGCCTTAACCACTAGGCTTACTGGAGACCTTAACCAATCCATGCAGAATTGAAAAAAAATCTTCTATGAAATTCCATGAGTAATCCAACGTCGAAAAATTCTTGAAACAGTAAAATAAATAAATTTATCAATTTAAAAAAAATGGATTTTTTATAATTCAAGTTTAAAATACTGGGCATTTTTTAATCGTATTACGACCTTGTCCAAAAAATATAAGCAAATTATATTTTTTAAATAAAACCGCTGCCCTGATATGATCAATTCTGTTTTCATCTTCCACCACAATGTTGGTACCTTCTACTCACAAACGCATTAGAAGTCCACTGTCATCGATACACATCACCTACCATGGGAAGCGAAAGTCAAGGATCCGTTCAGCCATCGCTGACCAGTAGCGATTAATTGGATAATTAATATTCTGTGTACTTGGCCACATCGCTGAGGTCGTTCGATTGTTCCCGGTTTCTGATTCTCCCACAGCTAATAGGTAGTGATTTCGTTTGCTCGGGGTCAGAGCTTGAGGATTCACCTAATCTGGTACATTCATTGATCCAGACTGGTTCCTCTTCGTTTGTGTCTTTTTCCATTCATGAAATTTGTACTCTTCGTGTACCACAGAAAAATTCTTTACTAATTATTGAGGCAACATTGTTAGGAATGTAAGCTGTGTTTTTCCTCCTTATAGATGAATACATCGAAATTTTTTCCACCTATTCCAGCACCAGTAGTCGTGACTCCTGTGCTGACTCGTCGCCGAGACTGTCATCGTCATCGTAAAATGTAATAATATGATCGCTCTCTGATTAGCTAATTGTATTATTTCATTCATTCTGCTTGCTTGGTTCGCCTGTTCGAGATTGAAGCTCAGCAGCGGAGCTTGTTTCAATGTCTAACTCGTGATTACGGTTTGGCAATGTGCGCTAGGGTTGTTCTGAAGTCTGAACTAAACATCCCACTTTGGAAAGTCATTGCGACTTGATTTATGAAGTCACGACAACTGAAGCTTTCAAACCAACTTACAAAATGATCGATGATCCTTGATGGAATCTTTAATCATCAAACGATGACGACATTAGGTCAACCCTGGCAGAGCAAACAGACGAAACTGGGAGCCTTCATCGACAACAATATCATCATCGAAGGGAAATCGATGGTGCCGTCGATTACTGCTGGATAATATTGGTACCGATTCAGAGATTGGTATAGGGATAAACATTGTGCACCAAAATTTGCTTGTTTTCCCGACTGCGATAGTTTCCCATAGGAGGGAAATTGAGTTCTTCGTCAACTCCTACTCTTGGAAATGCTTCACGGGTATTCCAAATTAATAAAACAATTAAGTTTTTCAAGTGTACAAATTTAAGTAAGAAAACATAAGTTTAAAATTGATGGAAAAAATAGAGAAAGTGGAATCAAATAGAACAGCGAATATAAGAGTCAGAATAATAAAATTGTCATAGTAGATTTTAAACTAACGCCTTTTTCAACAACTTTTAAATGGTTGGCCTTGATACCGTTGTAGGTAGCATCCACTTGACTGCAGGTACCATAATTTTCCAACAGCATCAGCAGTAGCTTCCGCTCGAAGGGCGTGTTGACAAATAAATCGATTCGCAAAGTACCAACAAATAAAGCACACTCCTCGATGCTTACTGCTTGTGTTGCTTGCACACGCTGTAGCTGAAAAAGTGCCAGAAGAGCATCCCAAACGAGCTAGAACTGAATAAATATTCCTGAATCGTTGCGGAGCTTCCGCAACTCACTTCCCATCCGAAAACCATCGCATCGGGGGACATACTCATGAAAAGTGAACCACCAGCGTCGTCGCCGTCGACGTCTTCAGCTGGTGGTGTTCTTAAGCCCCGGTGTTAAGGACTTCCAGCAGCCCAGGAAACTCAACTTCACACGGGGCCGTATATGGGTTTGTATGCTCTCAGAGCTGTACTTTGAACTTATGCCGTCTTGTTGAAGTCGAAGTAAAAATCCACCGCAGCAGCCTAGGCCGCTGGACCGAGTCAAGTACTTGCGCCGGGCAGGAAGACATAGAGACAGCCAACTGGCGCGAAGTCCTTCCATCCCCGGGAGCTCCTCCCTGGCTTGGTGGGTAATAATATTTATGCAACATATTTTCTGCTAGCCTGAATTGTGTAATATTATGCTTCATTAAGTTTTATGCTTCTGCTTCTGCGGCGGTGTTTTCAAGGATTTTCGCTACGCCAAACAGAAGGATCCAGCAACGCCGGGAGCGTCAAAAATGCGCGCCAAGAATCTCCGCTCCGGCGACCGAGTACCACCGAAGAACACTACTACTGATGGTGGTGAAACGGCGGGAGGTGCGAGCAAATTGATTGGACGAACATCTCCTGGCGCATAAGTGCAGACGGAAATGCTGACGCAAACACTTTTGGGTGAACTCGTACACAGATATACATACGTACGTACATACAGATACCACACCGGCTACTAGCGAAGGGCTTGACTCCCTGCTGTTGGAAGACAGGCGACTTGGTGTTGATGCTGTTATTTGGGACCATCGCAACGTGCTGGGGTGTTGTGAAGATTACACTTTGTACCAGATCACCATCTCACCACTATTGATGCTGGCTGGTGTGGCTGATGATGATGATGATGATGGCAGTGCCATCGATGTGGCGGCGACAGGAAACGGGAGAATTTTTCGCTTACTTTTTCGTTGCTCTGTGCGGGATCGCCGGAAGGGTTGCAGACAGCATGAACTGTACAGGATGTAGCGATTGAGGTATGCAGTTGGGATAGTTGAAGACTTAATTTTCAAACGAATGCAGGGATGAACAAGAAAGAAATAACAATTTTGAATCAGGTATCAGATCTAAGATATCTGAAATAAGTACTCAGATAAGCTGTTTGAACCAAAACATAGAGACCTAACAGAAAATGACCAAAACCCCAAGAAATTTATACATGTTTTAAATTTGAGTCACCTAGAAGACCTTAACAATTAGGTCAATTCGGAAAAACATGAATTTCTAGGAGTCTCTATGAGAAATCAGAAATCAGAAATCAGAAATCAGAAATCAGAAATCAGAAATCAGAAATCAGAAATCAGAAATCAGAAATCAGAAATCAGAAATCAGAAATCAGAAATCAGAAATCAGAAATCAGAAATCAGAAATCAGAAATCAGAAATCAGAAATCAGAAATCAGAAATCAGAAATCAGAAATCAGAAATCAGAAATCAGAAATCAGAAATCAGAAATCAGAAATCAGAAATCAGAAATCAGAAATCAGAAATCAGAAATCAGAAATCAGAAATCAGAAATCAGAAATCAGAAATCAGAAATCAGAAATCAGAAATCAGAAATCAGAAATCAGAAATCAGAAATCAGAAATCAGAAATCAGAAATCAGAAATCAGAAATCAGAAATCAGAAATCAGAAATCAGAAATCAGAAATCAGAAATCAGAAATCAGAAATCAGAAATCAGAAATCAGAAATCAGAAATCAGAAATCAGAAATCAGAAATCAGAAATCAGAAATCAGAAATCAGAAATCAGAAATCAGAAATCAGAAATCAGAAATCAGAAATCAGAAATCAGAAATCAGAAATCAGAAATCAGAAATCAGAAATCAGAAATCAGAAATCAGAAATCAGAAATCAGAAATCAGAAATCAGAAATCAGAAATCAGAAATCAGAAATCAGAAATCAGAAATCAGAAATCAGAAATCAGAAATCAGAAATCAGAAATCAGAAATCAGAAATCAGAAATCAGAAATCAGAAATCAGAAATCAGAAATCAGAAATCAGAAATCAGAAATCAGAAATCAGAAATCAGAAATCAGAAATCAGAAATCAGAAATCAGAAATCAGAAATCAGAAATCAGAAATCAGAAATCAGAAATCAGAAATCAGAAATCGGAAATCAGAAATCAGAAATCAGAAATCAGAAATCAGAAATCAGAAATCAGAAATCAGAAATCAGAAATCAGAAATCAGAAATCAGAAATCAGAAATCAGAAATCAGAAATCAGAAATCAGAAATCAGAAATCAGAAATCAGAAATCAGAAATCAGAAATCAGAAATCAGAAATCAGAAATCAGAAATCAGAAATCAGAAATCAGAAATCAGAAATCAGAAATCGGAAATCAGAAATCAGAAATCAGAAATCAAACTTCATAAAACAATGCGCCCTCCCGGGATTTCTCTCAAAATTCATCCAGGAATTCCTTCAGCTATTCTTATCAAAATTTTTCCACTGATTGCTCTCGGCTTCCTCCAGATTTTCTTCACGGCGTTGCAATAAAGATTTCACACGCTCATCCAGGAACTCCTTCAGGAGTTCTTTTAGTATTTCTTCCAGCAGTTCATCCGGTTAGTCCTCCAGCAAATCCTTCAGGAAGTCCACCAGGAATTCCCAAAGGAATGTGTTCTGTTATTCCACCAGGGATTTATCTAGGAATTCCACATGAAACTCCTACTACAATTCGTCCAGGAACTTCTTGAGAAATTCCTTCTGAAATTTCCACAGAAATTCCTTCTGAAATTTCTCCAGGAATTCCTCCTCGAATTCCTCCAGGAATTAATCCTCGAATTCGTCCTGGAATTTCTCCTCGAATCCCTCCAGGAATTTCTTCTGGAATTCCTTTTGGAAATCCACCTAGAACTCCTACTCTTATTCCACCAGGAACTTCTACTGGAATTCCTTCTGGAACTCCTACTGGAAATCGTTATGGATTTCCTTCTGGAATTCGTTTTAAAATTCCTACAGTAATTCCTTACAGATTTTCCTCCTGGAATGCCTCCTGGAATTCCTTCTAGTATTTCTTCTGGAATTCCTCCTGGAATTCCCCTTGGAACTCCTACTGGAATTCGTTTTTAAAACTCCTACTGGAATTCCTTTAGGAATTTTGCTTAAATTTTTTCCTGGAATTCCTGTTGGCATTCCTTTTGGAATTCCTCCTTAAATTCTTCCTGGAATTCATCCTGGCATTCCTCTTGGAATTTCCCACGGATTTCTTCTTGAAATTTTTCCTGGAATTCCTCCTCTATTTACTCCTCAAATTGCTCCAGAAGTATCTTTTGGAATTTGTACTAGAATTCTCTCTGGAATTCCTCCTAGATATTCTCGTGGATTTCTTCCTTGATTTTCTCTGAGAATTCCTTCTGCAATTCCTCCTGGAACTCCTCCTGGATTTTTTTTGAATTCCTCCAAAAATTCTTTCTAGAATTCCTCTTCAAATTCTCGCAGGATTTTCTCCTTGAATTCCTCCTGGCATTTCTCTTAGAATTCTCATGGCATTTCTATTCGCAGGATTTTCTCCTAAATTCCTCCTGAAATTCCATGAAAATTTACTCTTAGAATTCCTCCTGGAATCCACCTGGAACTCCTACTTCAATTTCTTCCGGAATTTCTCCTGGAATTCCACCTAGGATTCGTTTCGGAATTCCACCTGAAATTCCTCACTGAATTGTTCCTGGTATTCCTCTTGTAATTCTATATAGCATTCCTCATGAAGTTTTTGTTTTTGCAATCTTCCAGGAATTTCTCCTGGAATTCCTGCTTCAATCCCTCCAGGATTTTTTCTTGGAATTCTTCAAAATTCCTGTAGGTATTCCTTTAGGAATTCGTTCTGGAATTTTTCCTGGAATTTCTCCTCAAATTCTCACAGAAATTTCTTAAATCAGAGAATCAGAGAATCAGAAAATCAGAGAATCAGAGAATCAGAGAATCAGAGAATCAGAGAATCAGAGAATCAGAGAATCAGAGAATCAGAGAATCAGAGAATCAGAGAACCAGAGAATCAGAGAATCAGAGAATCAGAGAATCCAGATAATCCAGCGAATCCAGAGAATCCAGAGAATCCAGAGAATCCAGAGAATCCAGAGAATCCAGAGAATCCAGAGAATCCAGAGAATCCAGAGAATCCAGAGAATCCAGAGAATCCAGAGAATCCAGAGAATCCAGAGAATCCAGAGAATCCAGAGATTCCAGAGAATCCAGAGAATCCAGAGAATCTAGAGAATCCAGAGAATCCAGAGAATCCAGAGATTCCAGGGAATCCAGAGAATCCAGAGAATCCAGAGAATCCAGAGAATCCAGAGAATCCAGAGAATCCAGAGAATCCAGAGAATCCAGAGAATCCAGAGAATCCAGAGAATCCAGAGAATCTAGAGAATCCAGAGTATCCAGAGATTCCAGAGAATCCAGAGAATCCAGAGAATCCAGAGAATCCACAGAATACAGAGAATCCAGAGAATCCAGAGAATCCAGAGAATCCAGAGAATCCAGAGAATCCAGAGAATCCAGAGAATCCAGAGAATCCAGAGAATCCAGAGAATCCAGAGAATCCAGAGAATCCAGAGAATCCAGAGAATCCAGAGAATCCAGAGAATCCAGAGAATCCAAAGAATCCAGAGAATCCAGAGAGTCCAGAGAATCCAGAGAATCCAGAGAATCCAGAGAATCCAGAGAATCCAGAGAATCCAGAGAATCCAGAGAATCCAGAGAATCCAGAGAATCCAGAGAATCCAGAGAATCCAGAGAATCCAGAGAATCCAGAGAATCCAGAGAATCCAGAGAATCCAGAGAATCCAGAGAATCCAGAGAATCCAGAGAATCCAGAGAATCCAGAGAATCCAGAGAATCCAGAGAATCCAGAGAATCCAGAGAATCCAGAGAATCCAGAGAATCCAGAGAATCCAGAGAATCCAGAGAATCCAGAGAATCCAGAGAATCCAGAGAATCCAGAGAATCCAGAGAATCCAGAGAATCCAGAGAATCCAGAGAATCCAGAGAATCCAGAGAATCCAGAGAATCCAGAGAATCCAGAGAATCCAGAGAATCCAGAGAATCCAGAGAATCCAGAGAATCCAGAGAATCCAGAGAATCCAGAGAATCCAGAGAATCCAGAGAATCCAGAGAATCCAGAGAATCCAGAGAATCCAGAGAATCCAGAGAATCCAGAGAATCCAGAGAATCCAGAGAATCCAGAGAATCCAGAGAATCCAGAGAATCCAGAGAATCCAGAGAATCCAGAGAATCCAGAGAATCCAGAGAATCCAGAGAATCCAGAGAATCCAGAGAATCCAGAGAATCCAGAGAATCCAGAGAATCCAGAGAATCCAGAGAATCCAGAGAATCCAGAGAATCCAGAGAATCCAGAAAATCCAGAAAATCCAGAGAATCCAGAGAATCCAGAGAATCCAGAGAATCCAGAGAATCCAGAGAATCCAGAGAATCCAGAGAATCCAGAGAATCCAGAGAATCCAGAGAATCCAGAGAATCCAGAGAATCCAGAGAATCCAGAGAATCCAGAGAATCCAGAGAATCCAGAGAATCCAGAGAATCCAGAGAATCCAGAGAATCCAGAGAATCCAGAGAATCCAGAGAATCCAGAGAATCCAGAGAATCCAGAGAATCCAGAGAATCCAGAGAATCCAGAGAATCCAGAGAATCCAGAGAATCCAGGATTCAGGTAATCCAGAGAATCAGGGAATCAGTGATTTAAAGAATTTATGAATCAGAAAAATGGTAATCGAAAACTAAAAATTCAAACTGGAAAGAGTTAGGAATCGGTGAAACTGAAAGTCAATTAATGAATGAAAAAAAAATTTTAAAGTAAGTGAAGTTGACCCTAACCAGAGCTAGCAATCTCCCCAAGCAATCAATTCGGGAATCATAAAATTTGAAAGTAAAATTTCACGCCACTTCTCAGAGCTGACAGCTGCGCCCTCCTGTCTAGCTTGAAAGCTTTTTCAGATTCCCGTCTCGTCGAAGAAATGCAGTCGAGGGATAGATACTTTCGATTTTCTTTGGGTTGGTAGGTAGGTACCTACCGCACACCGCCACCGACGATCAATGATCGTTGCACAGCATGTCAGACCCACGCGATAGGTGATTGGTTCGTTGGTGGCTCTATGAGAGAGCGCGCGTGGTGACATGGACACGATTGGATTCACGCAATTCAGCCAGATGGAGAACGGGTTTCGCGGTGCGTTTTGATTTTGTCTGGCTCGAGACGGACGGACGGTAGTCTGAGACAGTTTCGGAGAAACATCAATTGACGATCGACTTGAAGGGCCTTATCTGCTATCCACTTGAGTATGGTGCAGTGCAAACATTCGTTTGTGACTAGACAGTAGGATTGACATTAATTAAATCGCCTGTCATTGAATGATTGGTGGAAATTTTTGAATTGCTTTATAAAAAAAAATAAAATAAAATAAAACCAGTAACGACGAGCGAATTTATTCCAAATTTACTATTTTCCATTTATCTCAAGAAGATAGGCGTATTTTGTCTTAAATTAACATATTTATTTAGTGTCGAGTGTATTGATTTCTTTATTTTATCTTTTTTTTTTGTTATGCAAATATTACGTAAAATGAGGCTTATTTTTTATTTTTTGACATGTGTTTTTATTCAAAATAGATCTACTTAACATCAGCTAAATAGTTGAAATATGATAGTAAAGTTGCTTTTTTAGTTATTCAACTTTAAGAATTGCTAACAAAAGTGGAGTTTTGAAGAATTATTGTGAATGTTCTTCATGTGAGAGAATGTAAAAAGAAAAAATAAATAAAACGAAAGAGTCGTAAAAATAACTATGAAATATATTCAAAAGCTATGCTCGACCACGCCTTCCGTCGTCAACTCTTGGCCAGCATCTTCCATTTAGAAAAGAACTTGATTGAGTTAGTCGTTCTTTAAAACTTAAAACATTCAAAAGTGTCTCCTAAAAAAAAAACATCAAAAACACAACAACCACATCGTGGGGCTCTCTTGAAGCATGACGGAGAAATAAAAGTCAACTTAAAATTAATTACGCCCAAAAGGGGCTCCGGGGAAAAGTTTTTCACAAATCTTCGATGCGCTTCGACTCAGAGTGAACTTGCTTCGCCCTTCCACTTCATTTCACCATCCAGCAGACTTTTGTGAATATTTCTTTCCATGCTTGTTTGAACCTCGCCCGGCGCAGTTTATGGCGCGCTTAGTTAGATGAGGACAAAAAACGGCACGGAAGCGCCCCTAAAAATTTCCGCCCATTTAGAAGTGGGCGGATAATTTGACCGAGAAATTCGTGACATGATTAGAGGGGAAGCCTAAACCATTTTATCTCCATGCAAATTATGGACAATGGAGCAGGGGCTATCGTCGTTTGCAGCTGATGTTTGATCAGATTGCGGGAAAAGTCACCACTCGCCATGAGGTTGAGGCCTTTCTCCGAGAGGACCCGGGAAAAAAACTTAGATGCTAATACCATATAATGGTACTGGCATCAAGGTGCACATTGTGTGCTAGCAGTGAGGACGGAATAATGGTAATCATTATCATTGCAGAGAATGATGACTAATTTCAGGGTAAGAAATTACTTCAACCCGATTTCTTTGCACGTTGCCGAAAGAAGGGGTGAAGCTTTCGGAATTATTGACTGCTTACTGTTTGTTGATCAAGATGTGTGAATCACGATAGTTAGTAACAAAAGCATGATCTCCTCGAAAAATCTTGTAGGAGGTATCAAATCTTTAACGTTAAAATTATTCATAATTTGGCATGAACCTGGCGGAAACTCGGAGGAAGGGATTTTTCTGCAAAAAATATGTTGCTGATTCAAATGGAATCAGGTGAGAAACTCCAAAGGTGTCCAAGGAAAAATTTGAGAGAAAACCACGCTAAAAAAATTCCAGAGGAAATCCAAGAAAAATTCCAAAGGAATTCCAGGAAAAATTCCAAAGGAATTCCAGAGGAATTTCAGGAGGAATTCCAGAGGAATTCCAGGAGGAATTCCAGGGAAATTCCAGGAGGAATTTCAGAGGAATTCCAGGAGGAATTCCAGAGGAATTCCAGGAGGAATTCCAGTGGAATTCCAGGAGGAATTCCAGTGGAATTCCAGGAGGAATTCCAGTGGAATTCCAGGAGGAATTCCAGTGGAATTCCAGGAAGAATTCCAGTTCAATTCCAGGAGAAATTCCAGTGGAATTCCAGGAGAAATTCCAGTGGAATTCCAGGAGGAATTCCAGAAGGAATTCCAGGAGGAATTCCAGAAGGAATTCCAGGAGGAATTCCAGAAGGAATTCCAGGAGGAATTCCAGAAGGAATTCCAGAGGAATTCCAGGAGGAATTCCAGAGGAATTCCAGGAGGAATTCCAGAGGAATTCCAGGAGGAATTCCAGAGGGATTCCAGAGGAATTCTAGAAGTAATTCCAGAGGAATTCCAGAAGTAATTCCAGAGGAATTCCAGAAGTAATTCCAGAGGGATTCCAGAGGAATTCCAGAAGTAATTCCAGAGGAATTCCAGAAGTAATTCCAGAGGAATTCCAGAAGTAATTCCAGAGGAATTCCAGAAGTAATTCCAGAGGAATTCCAGAAGTAATTCCAGAGGAATTCCAGAAGGAATTCCAGAGGAATTCCAGAAGGAATTCCAGAGGAATTCCAGGAGGAATTCCAGAGGAATTCCAGGAGGAATTCCAGAGGAATTCCAGAAGGAATTCCAGTGGAATTCCAGAAGGAATTCCAGTGGAATTCCAGAAGGAATTCCAGTGGAATTCCAGAAGGAATTCCAGTGGAATTCCAGAAGGAATTCCAGTGGAATTCCAGAAGGAATTCCAGTGAAATTCCAGAAGGAATTCCAGTGGAATTCCAGAAGGAATTCCAGTGGAATTCCAGAAGGAATTCCAGTGGAATTCCAGAAGAGGATTTCCAGAGGGAATTCCAGAGGAATTCCAGAAGTAATTCCAGAGGAATTCCAGAAGTAATTCCAGAGGAATTCCAGAAGTAATTCCAGAGGAATTCCAGAAGTAATTCCAGAGGAATTCCAGAAATAATTCCAGAGGAATTCCAGAAGTAATTCCAGAGGAATTCCTGAAGTTATTCCCGAGGAATTCCAGAAGGAATCCAGAGGAATTCCAGAAGGAATCCAGAGGAATTCCAGAAGGGATTCCAGAGGAATTCCAGAAGGAATCCAGAGGAATTCCAGAAGGAATTCCAGAGGAATTCAAGAAGGAATTCCAGAAAGAATTCCAGAGGAATTCCAGAAGGAATTCCTGAGGAATTCCAGAAGGAATTCCAGAGGAATGCCAGAGGGAATTCCAGAGGAACTCCAGAAGGAATTCCAGAGGAATTCCAGAAGGTATTCCAGAGGAGCAAACCCTGGAAGAATACCAGGAGGAATTCTTTTAGGTATTCTCGGAGGAATTCCATGAGAAATTCCAGGAAAAATACCTGGAGGAATTGCAGAAGGAATTCCAGGAAGAATTCCTGGAGGGCTTCTAGAAGGAATTCGTGGAGAAATTCTAGGAGAAATTTGTGGAAGAGTTTCCGGAGACATTCCAAGAAGACTTTTCAGAGAAATCAATTATATTTTCTTTTAAACATGCAGGGTTCATGTGACAATTATCTCGTATCAAAGAAATAATGCAATAGTGAGAATGTGTGTTACTAAACCAACAAAGCCATTTTTCCTTATCTCATAATTCCATACGGCGTAATTGTTAGTTCAAACATATCAAATACTTCAGCTCATCCAACGTCTCCTATCTGTTCTGTATGCGCCCATTTAATCCACCATTATATCATCCACCACAAAGCTTTCCTGAGAAGAAGAATAGCCAGTAGGTAGCACAGAATCGTAGCCACAGTCCTTTCGTAAGGACACCGCACACCAACAACCAGCAACCAACTTGCTGCTTCCTGCTGTACTTCTCTTATCACCGGATCTAATGGCCGGACAAATGCGGGAAGTGCATTGTTGTTCCACACCCCCATTCCATCCCACCCTTCCTAAGAAGTATTCATTCTGTTGTGAAGTGGCACAAGGCAAGATGCCGATGTTTTCTTCGTTCGGTCGATTGTTGCTGCAACTGGACCAACATACACTCATATAATAACGCACCATGGCTGAGAACTAGACAATCGCACTCGGTCGTCCAAGCATTCCATCGGCGGGCGGCGGCCGTTGTCATTGTTGAGGGTACCAGGCAAAAGAAAAGCCTTCCAATTTATCAACGTGAAAGCTTCTCACTTATTTCCGCGCTTATGGTCGGTCGTCGTCGGTCTTGAGGACCGAGGGAGGGTTTCTGCGGAACAGACCGAGCTATGTTCGACGACGACGAAGAATCTGGTCGGGCAATATGTTTTGCCACCAAGACTGAGGCTGAGGCAGGCCGTTTTACCGGTTTGTTCGGCTGTGGCATACGGTTCTCGGATATTGGAGTGCTTCGGCAAAAGATGGAAAATGACATCATAAACGGATGGGTCCGGGTGTGAGTGTGTGCACGCTCAAATTGTGGCTTCGAACCACAGGAAAGGACAGACTTTACGAGGGAATTGATAGGGAGACGGTGTGTCGAAAAAGGGTTTACACAAAAATATCTATTAGAAAAGGTTAACTTCATTTCAGAAGTGTCAGTAGTTGTCGTTATGATAGTAGTTGTTTCAAAGATGTCAAATAGTATGGAACGAGCTCACCAATTTTTTATCTTACTATCTACTTTCTTGAAAAGAGTAAGCAAAACTGAGAATTTATTCAAGGTGATTGTCAATATTGGCATCACTTAATCCTATAGAAACGAAAAACAGCGAAAAAATTAGAACGAGCTCACCAATTTTCCATCCTTGTGTCTGTTTCAGAATCATTAGGATATTTGATAGAAAATATATTGTACAAACAAGATCAGTATGGAATTACTAATAACTAATGGCTATAACAAGTGAAACATAAACAGAAGAAACATGGAACGGGCTCACCTATTTTTCTTCCTAGTGTCTGTTTTCCTCAAGGGTGTAAGAAGAATTGAGAATTTTCTTCACAGAGATGGACAATTCAGGACTTTACCGATGAAAATCTCCAATCCATTGTACCGCATCTTCCAAGTCAACCGATCCACGTAGCAATCTCTGAGAAGTCCCTTCATTTCTGACCTGCCATATCAACCGGTTGGCCTACATTAGTCGTCGTCCGTCGTTCTCCTGGATGCCCTGTGTCGTAGGAATCCGATTCTCAAGAAGGACACCCAACCCAGTGAAAAGCCTTTTATGATGATACAAAGTTTTGCCACACGCTACAATAGCACTGACAGACAACACACTTCGGAAGAGAGATGGATCGTTGTTGCCATCGTCGTCACCAGAAGTAGTCCATCGAGGAGTTCATTCCGAGCTTGGGCACACAGATACGCAATAATTTATAAGTCCACATCTCAACAATAAATTTATCGTTATTTTGCTAGCTTACAGACAACAATACGTCTATCTCTCGTCCCAAGTTCGACACAAGAGCGAGAGAGTGGACGATCCATTACGATTGAATGCGGCTGCCGGCGTATGATGCAAGAAAAGCTTGAAAATCGCCTCCTCCTCCGAGTTGTTCAATAGCCGAACCAAAGGCATTTGCCCATTGAACCGTAATTTAATTTATTTTTGTTATTAATGTACTTCTCCGGGTGCAACTGACTTGAGCTACAACTCAGTTGAATAGGCTTTTACGCGAATCACCGGCAGATATCTGAGGAAAAAGCCCTCGCCTAATGCACTTTTACTTTACACACTGCAGGCAGGACATCTCGCATCTCTGGTTCGATGCTTGGTGAAAGCCCCCAATACCCAGTAGAGTCGTCTGAGTCGTCTGAATGAGAGGAGAAACGATAAATCGATTGCGATTTTATTGGCCAGGCTTTATTTAGTCAATTTATCTACCGCACTGTGACAAAAATTCTCCCTGCACGGCTGACCCATCCGTGCCCGTCTGCCGTTCACTCATAGAAGAAGGAGAGGACCATGCCTCTCGATAATTTCGATAAATCTATTCATTAGTTTGGTCATGTAGATAGGCGGCACAGTAAAAAAAATATATGAAAAAACATGTAAAACTTTAAAAGTAAATATATCGAAAACAGAAAGACCAAGAAAACTAGAAATACCAGGAAGACTAGCAAGGCAAGAAAGACCAGGAGAATCAGGGAAACCAAGAAGACAAGGAAAACTGAAAGACCAGTAAGAACAGGAAACAAGAAAGACTAAGCAAGCAAGGAAGGCCAGGAAGATCTTTAATACAAGAAAACTGGAAAGACCGAAACAAAAACCTTTTGCAAAATATTTGAAATTTCTGACAAAAAAAACGAGAAAAATCAGGAAGATCAGGAAGGCCAGCAAAGCCAGGGAGACCAGGAAGACCAGAAAAAAAACGGAAGAACAGGCAGACAAGGAAGGCTAGGAAGATCATGAAGATCAGGAAAACGAGGAAAACCAGGGAGACTAGTAAGACGAGGAAAACAAAGAAGACTTGGAAGACTCCGGAAATCAGAAAGACCAGGAATACGAGGAAAATCAGGAAAATAAGGAAGATCAGAAATACCAGGAAGTGCAGGAAGACCCGGAAGACCTGGAAATCAGAAAAACCAGGAGAGCGAGGAGAATCAGGGAGACCAGAGCGGCCCGGAAGACCAGGGTGACTTGGGAGATCAGAGAGATCAGGAATACCAGAAAGACCAGGAAGACCTGAAAGACCTGGGAGAGCAGAAATACCAGGAAAGCGAGGAAAATCAGGGAGTCCAGTAACACCACAAAAACAAAGAAGACCTGGAAGACCCTGGAGACCAGAAAGACCAGGAAAACGAGGAAACCCCATGAGGACCAGTAAGGCCAGGAAGATCAGAAAATCAGGTAGATCAGGAAGATCAGGAATACCAGGAAGATCAGAAAGACCCGGAAGACCTGTATAGAAAGACCATGAGAGCGAGGAAAATGAGGAATAACAGAGGAATACCGGTGATCAGGGAGATCAGGAAGACCAGAAAGACCAGGAAGGCCAAGAGGACAAAGAAAACCAGATAGACCCGATAGACCCGGAAGCCCTGGGAGACCAGAAATACCAGAAAAACTAGGAAGACCAATAGAGCGGACCTGGTATGATGGTTAGAACACTAGAATATCACGCCGAGGACCTGGGATCAAATCCCACTCATGACAAAACCAGGAAGACCAGAAAATCAGGTAGATCAGGAATACCAGGAAAATCAGAAAGATCCGGAAGACCTGGAGACTAGAAAGACCATGAGAGCGAGGAAAATGAGGAATAACAGAGTAATACCGGTGACCAGAGAGACCAGGGAGATCAGGAAGACCAGAAAGACCAGGAAGACCAGGAAGACCATGAGGACAAGGAAAACCAGGAATACTCGAAAGACCCGGAAGAACAGGCAGACAAAGAAGACTTGGAAGACCAGGAAGATCAGGAAAACGAGGAAAACCAGGAAGACCAAGAAGATCAGGAAAACGAGGAAAATCAGGAAGTACAGGAAGATCAAGAATATCAGGAAGTTCAGGAAGACCCGGAAGACCTGGAAACCAGAAAGACAAGGAGAGCGGGGGAATCAGGGAGACCAGAGAGGCCCGGAAGACCAGCGTGACCAGGGAGATCAGAGAGATCATGAATACCAGGAAGACAAGGAAAACCAGGAATACCAGAAATATCAGGAAGTCCTGAAAGACCTGGGAGTGCAGAAATACCAAGAAAGCGAGGAAAACCAGGTATACCAGTAACACCACAAAAACAAAGAAGACCTGGAAGACCCTGGAGACCAGATAGACCAGGAAAATGAGGAAACTCAGGAAGACCAGTAAGGCAAGGAAGATCAGAAAATCAGGTAAATCAGGAAGATCAAGAATACCAGGAAGATCAGAAAGACCTGGAAGACCCTGGAGACCAGAAAGACCAGGAAAACGAGGAAACCCATGAGGACCAGTAAATCCAGGAAGACCAGAAAATCAGGAAGATCAGGCATACCAGGAAGATCAGAAAGATCCGAAAGACCTGGAGACTAGAAAGGCCATGAGAGCGAGGAAAATGAGGAATAACAGAGGAATACCGGTGACCAGGGAGACCAGGGAGATCAGGAAGACCAGAGAGACCAGGAAGACCTGGAAGACCACGAGCACAAGGAAAACCAGGAAGACCTGCAAGACCTGGAAGACCTGGGAGACCAGAAATACCAGAAAAACTGGGAAGACCAATGGAGCGGACCTGGTGTGATGGTAAGAACACTTGAATATCACGCCAAGGACCAGGGATCGAATCCCACTCCCGACAAACTCGAAAAATGTGAAACCCAGGAAGACCAGTAAAACAAGGAAAATCAGGAGATCAGGTAGACCAGGTAGTCCAGGAAGACCAGGAAGACCAGGAATACCAGATAGACCAGGAAAATGATGCAGACGAGAAAAACCAGAAAGACCATGAATTCGAGGCAGTTATTCCATAAATACTAGATAACTGGAAAGACCTAATATTATTCGTCAATTCTTCGAAATTTCCAGCAACTTTTTCGTCGGAATTTCAAATTTCTGCCAAAAAAAAAAACGAGGGAAATCAGGATGGCCAGGAAGACCAGGGAGACCTGGAGAACAAGCAAGATCACGAAGACCAGAAAACAAGAAAACCTGATAGATCAGGAAGATCAGGTAGGCTGAGAAATCGAGAAAAATAAAGTAGATCAGACAGGAAGATCCCGAAGACCAGAAAACAAGGAAAACCTGTTAGATCAGGAAGATCAGGTAGGCTGAGAAATCGAGAAAAAACAAGTAGATCAGACAGGAAGATCCCGAAGACCTGGATTCATTTGGTTATCTACCAAGAAAACGAGAAAGACAAGGAGGACCAGTAATGCCAAAAATCTTAAAAATAAAACAAAAAGATCCAAAATTCTAAAATTTTGTCAAAAACTTCAAAATTCTGACAGAAATTCAAAGATTTTGCAGACTTACATGAAAAAGTTCGCCAAAAAATAGAACATTCCACCAAAAATCCAAAGATTTCAGTGAAAATTTTAAGAAGCTCTGCCAATTGCTGTCAAATTCAAATATATCATCGAGAATTGAGAAAATCCTGAATTATTACCGTAACATTCCTGTGATTAGCTAAGCGTTTTGGAAATCTGTCCATAAATTCTCAAATTGCTAAGATAATTCAGTAACAAATTTTGAAATCGACGTATAATCAATGGTGTAGCATCGATTATACGTCGTTTTCAAAATTTGTTACTGAATTGACGAAAATCTTCAATGGGGAACTTAAACAAAAACAAAAATCACATGATTAGGTATTAAATTTCTGAGATTCTGCTGACAAATGCAAAATACCGAAAGTCCTATGTTTCACCGAGAAGTTTTCAAATTGTTTGGCAATCTGATACGCTTTCGAAAAATTCTTTAGTTGCAATGAGAATTCCTAGTACTGTCTTTCCAACAAAAAAAATCACCGGTAAGTCTACACGAAAGTCCTTAGGTTGCAATTCAAAAATTCTGTAACTGTGCTGAATGTTCTCAAAAATTGAAAAGCAAATTTTTTGATAATCAGTCAACATTTCTGAAATATTGATAAAAAAAAATCAAGAATGCTTGAAGTTTTCAGGAAATTCTACATCATATACATAACGCTTCTACGAACGCTTCGTCAAAAATTCTAGTTGAAAATTTGGATATTTTACCAAACATTCAGAAAGTTTGATGGAAAATTTTGAAAAGTTTCGCCAGACATTCTAGAATTTCGTGATCTTGACAAAATCGAAAATTTAGATATTTTGACGAAATTCCTAAGATTTTATTAAAAAGTTCTTAAGTTTCACCAAATAATTCTTCAATTTCGAATATCTGACATAGATCTCCAGATTATGCTGTTAATTAGAAAGATCATCCAAGATTTAACTGAAAATTCCAAAACATTCCGGGTAAAAAAATCAAAAAATCTGCGGAAAATTGAGAAATTGCGACGAAAATTCGGGGTTGTCTGATGAATCCTTCAACTTTCAGGAAATTCCGAAATTGCATGTCAGAATTCAGAAATTGTGAATGTGATGTGTGGCGATAACTTGAAGATTTAACTGGAGACTAGGAAAGATATGACCAAAAACTTACAATTCCAAATTTATATTGAAAAATTGTAAAACTCTGATAATAGTTCCCAAATTTCGACAAACATTTTGAGATTCAAACAGAAACGCCAGAAATTATGACATTTTTCTGGACAATTTCAACATTTCGGTGAGAATCGTTCTGGAATATATTTAAATGAAACTGAACATGACTCTTGAAATTCTTCAGGAAAGTTAAAAAAAAATCTAGAATTTCAAAGTTTCGACGAATGTTCCAAGATTACATTGAGTTATTGTAAATGCAAATACCACTTTCTAAGGTTCCACTGGAATATGGAAATTAGACGAAAAACTGTAGGTTTTTGTGCACCGATATTTTGCCTAAAAAATATAAGTTTTGGTGAAAATTGAGAAATCTTTAAAAAGAATTTAAACTCCCTAGTTTATTGAAGTTTTTGAAATTCATCAAGGTTTTTCGAAAAATTAGCCGAAAATGCCTGTGCTTATTCTCGTGCAACAATCTGAAATCTTGCCGATCATTTGAACAATATGACGGAAAATAGAGAGATTTCTTCGGAAATTCCAGAACTCCTGAAATAAATCAAAGAATTCAAAAAAATTGGCCAAGAATATTGAAATTTCAAAGATAATAGTGGATTTTTTTTTCCATAGCTCGATTTATTCGATATTTGTTTAAGATACCTAAACAAATATCAAAAAATCAAGCTATAGAAAAAAATCACAATTTTCTTTTAAATTTTAATATTCTCGGCCAATTTTTTGGAATTCTTGGATTTGTTTCAGGAATTCTGGAATTCCTGAATACCTTCCAAAAGCACCTAAAATTCAATAATTTTACCGAATATTTTTTCAGTAATTTCAAATATTACAAATTTTGCTGAAAATTTCCAAATCTCGACGAAAGTTTTGAGATATCACCAAAAAATTGAAAAAAAAATCTCATTAAACGTTGGAAACTTTCCCAAAAATCTTGAGTTATTATTTAGCATAATCAACTTTAAATTAACCGGAAAGCTAAAAATGCGCAAACAATTCTGCGTTCAACATTTTGAGATTTTGCTTAATGAATCGAAAACTATTTTGGAGAAATCATCCAAATCTAAAATCATAAATTCCGTGAAAAGATTTCACTGTTAAAATTATGATTTTTTCGGAAATTTCAAAAAGACATGAAAAAGCTTCTGAGCCAAAAACTCCAAATTTTCCAAAACATTAATGAATTTATCAAACGTTTTGCAATTCTATCGAAAATCTTGAGACAACAACATTGAATTCTTCAAAATATACTGAGGTTCGATTGAAAAATTAAAAAAAAAAAATCCGCAATGTTGACAAATATTCAAACAATTTCCAAATGCCCCAGAATTTCAAAAAGGAAATTTGAATCCTCAAAAATGTATCCAAGAGAACAGAAAGATGAATGGGAAAGAAGCCATGAATATAAATACAGGAAGAGATAAATGTCTGGCTATAAAAACTGTTTTTCTCTGGCATGGATTTAAGAAAATAGTATAATAGGAATAAAATAATATAACCAATTCGAACACTTATTACAGAAAAGTCACAACAACGCTTGTTTTGATTGCACAGAAGTTATACACAGTGACAACCAAAACTTGCACCACCGTGACTCTTCTGTGATATGTATGCTGCTTGGGTAGAAGAGAGAAGATAGGAGATTAGAGATAGAAGACGAAAGAAATTAAAGATGTCAGTAGATAGAAGACAGCAAAAGAGAGAAAATCTGGGATGAAAGAAAAGACAGTTAATATAGGAAAGGTAAAAAGACAAGGAGGGAAGACAAGACAGACAAGTCAAAGAAGACAAAACTGGTTAAAATTCTGATTTTCTGATGATATTCCTAAGATTTTATCAACAAGTTCTGAAATTACACCAAAAAATCGTATTTCCTATATTTTACAAAAATCACAAATGGGGATGTTTTTTTTTTATTATCGTAAAAATTAAGCTGAAGGGTCTCAGATATTCATAAAACTATTTCCACAGGCAGGGCTCATGGATATATGATCTAAAAAAAAAATTGAGAACAATTCAGGGTCGCCTATTGTCCTGGATAACTCAGGTGGAAACTTTTTCTCTGACGCTCCTTACTTTAAAAAATCATAACTCAAGAACGATGCATCATAGAAACAAAGTTTTTTTTATTTTAAATGAAAGCAGAGCGATTCCACGAACAAGTGGGAAATTTTTCCAGTTTTTATTTTTTGTATTTTTTGATTTGCATGAAACCTTGCATACAAGTTTTTGGGGAACAAAAACGCCGTTTTGCATACTTGGTTCGCCATTTTGAATCTAGCCTGCTCAGGTTTTTTTTCAGAAATAGAAAAAATATGAACTGGAAAAAGTTTTCCAAAAAATTTTCCACAGTTGAGAAAATTCTTAAAACAAAAAAATATTTTCGAGAAGGTTATTTCATAAGATTTAATCGCTGAAATTTTTTGGAATGTACTTTTTCTCATTTTTTAGCTATGGCCAATTTTGTTGAAGAATGTCCATAAGCCCTGCCTGTGGAAAAAGTTTCATGAAAATCTGAGACCCTTCGGCCGAAACCCGTACGGTAATTAAAAAATGACCTAATTAGAAAGTTTATCCAAAACTCACTAGAAATTCCGAAACTTCGAAAAATTCTGATATTTTTGGAAAAGATCAGAAATTACAAGTAAAATAAAAAACAAACAAAAAATCTACTAAAAATTGAGAAATTTGGGCGAAAACTTGTAGATTGTTATGACTATTGTTATGTACTCTTGTTATGATTGTTATGTACTCAAAACCCTCTGCAAAATCCAAACTTTTGTGTCAGATTTAGGAATTGTGACGATTTCTTTTAAAAGCCGACTCACCACAACAATAAAATTATTAGATTTTACTAAAAACTTAGATGAAATGATAAAACAAATCTAAATTTCCGAAGGAAATCCTGACTTTTTATTCTTTCCGGGATTTCTCCAAGAACTGCTTTCGATATTCATCCAGGAAAGGGTTCTCAGATTTTTTCCAGAAATGAACACCGTATTTTTTCCAGCAATTCTTTTCTAAAATTCTCGATTGGTTTCCCCAGAATCTCCTTCAGAGATACCTTACGGAATTTTCACATCCTGCAGAAATTCTTTCATAGATTATTTACGGAAATCCTCCAGGAATTCCTCCAGTAGTTGCGTACAAAATGTCTTCATAGTTTTTCCTCGTAGACTACGAGTCGTAGTGTTCCACAGTCTTCCTGCGGATTTCTTGCAGCATTTCATTCCATAATTCTTTTAAGGATTTTTTTTGCATTTTCACCAGAGATTGAGGGATTGCTCGCATAATTCTTCAGGGATTCATCGTAGAGTTTCTTCGGCAATATTTATTGAATTTTTTCTTTGCTTCTTTGGGGTAACACCTTGAGAGATCCTCACTGAGTTTTCTTAGGGGTCTCTTAAATTTTGCGAACAATTTGCACAAAAGTTTGAATATGTAATTTAGTATTCATATAAATTAAAAATGTTGTCGAAAGTTTCGAGTTTGCATCGACACATTTCAAAAGTAAACTATTTTGGAGTTTTGTCGAAAAATTCCGGGAGATTTAAAAAGTGATACGAAATTCTTGAGATTTCATAGAAAAGTACAAAATATTTCGCATTAAAATAAGAAGTTGCGAAGAAGGTTGAATATAATCCTGAAATTCTTCCGGAGAATATCTGTGAAATTCTAAACTACCATCACTTGCTGAGGTTCTACTGAAAATTTCAAAATTACCGTAAATGGCCAAATGGAGAAAACTTCTAAAAAATCAAGCATTTTCGCCAATCCAGAGAAAATAATTTCCGTCTGATTGAAAAGCTACCACAACTATTGGACTACTGATTTTCACAGAAGTAAAATCAATCGGCTCAAGGATACCTTGGATACGACGCCGTAGTTGAAAATACCATAATATTTTCTGACGAACTACAGAAATTCTGAGATTTTACATAAAAATACAACAAAATGGCAATTTGCTTCAAATAGGACCACCATTCCAAAAGTTTCAATTGAAAATTTAAAAATGCAATAACGAATTCTGTTATTTTCCCGAAAGATTCTAAATTCCAACAAACATTCTGAAACTTATGAAAATTTTTAAAACTTATCAAATGCAACAACAAAATACTACTAGAAGAAACTTCGAAGAAAATCCAAACATTTTTCAATGAAAAATATTAAAAAATCTGTACAAGATTCCCTAATTTCGAAGAAAACCTGAAATTAAACTGAAAAATTTCAAAATTATGCTTAATGTACAAAGGGGCTGTCCATAAACCACGTGGTCATTTTTTGGGACTTTTCAACCCCCCCCCCGCGTGGTCATCAGCCCATACAATTTTTTTTATTTGTCCATACAAAACGATCATTGGCCGAAACCCCCCCCCCCCTCATGACCACGTGGTTTATGGACAGCCCCAAAGATGTTTTTAAAAATATTCAAGACGCAATTGAAGATGGCGACTTAGGTTCTAAGATGGCGGTCAAAACTCCAGAATATATGCTTTTTAACGCCAATGCTGCTTCGGATAGTATGCGTAGAACTCAAAAATGATTATCCGACGCCATTTTGAAATCCAAGATGGTGGACCATGTCTTAGATGGCGGCCATGGAATGGTGGTTTGATCTATGATCAATGAGAGTATAATGGAGGTGTGGAAGAGATGCTTGGTGTGCGTGAGATCCTTGTTTGGTTCAAAACATGTCACTACTACAAGCAAAGCGAGCTCCCATAAGAACGCGTGTCAAATAGTGACGTCACTATTTGTGTTTACATTTTTCTTTGCTTACTAATACATAGCCATCTCTTCTTCTTCCTCACCTGTAATATACTCTCATTGATCTATGATACCATGCAATAAGGGTATCTATCGTTCGGGCTTCATGAGTAGAAGTCAAAAATCGACATTTTACCCTATTTAGAAATCAAAGATAACGGACCATATCCAAGATGGCGGCCAGAGTATGGTAGTTTGAGCTATGATACCGTGCAATATGGGTATCTATCGATCGGCTTTATGAGAAAAAGGGTATAGGGTCATGGTAGATGGTAAGGTAGCGGTTAGGGTAAACGGTAGAGCAGACGGTTGGGAAGAGGGTTTGGGTGAATGACAGAGTAGAGGGAGTGGAGTATAAGGTTAGGGTATAGGATAGGATAGACGGTAGGGAAGAGGGGAGGATAGAGAGTAGGGTAGACGGTGCGATTAATCACAATGTAGACTTGAGGGTATGGTAAAGGATGAGGCAGTGGTTATGGTAGAGGGTCGGGCAGCAAAGAAGACAGTAAGGTAGAGGCTAGAGAGTAGGGTGAAGAAATGAGATGAGGTTAGAGGAGCTGACGTTTTTTTAGAGATACCTCCAGAAATTCTTTCGAGGATTTCTTCAGACATTCTTTCGAGAATCTTCTCAGGTTTATTCCCGGGATTCCTTCAGATATTGCTTCTGAGATTACTGTACGGATTGCTCCGGATTTCTCTTCATGGATTTTTGCAGGGGTTGCTTTGGAAACTCCTGAAAGGATTCTTTTTGTTATTCTTTTCTGCATTCCTTCAGGGATTTTTGCTGGAATTCCTTCAAAGATTCCTTCCAGGATTCCTGCTGAAATTCCTTAAAGGGGTTCTTCCTGAAAAAAAAAAAAATGAAAAATATAGATTTCTTCCGAGATTTTTTTCAGGCAATTCTAGATCATAGAGACATCTTCTATAGTTCTTGCAGGATACCTGCTCAGCTTCTGGCCTGCATTCCTGTTATGATCTCTTAAAGGATTTTTCAGGAATAACTTCAGAAATTTCTGCCAGAACTGCTTAAGGAAATCCTAAAAAAAATCCTTCAGAAATTTGAACCACCATTATTTTATGGACTTCTGCTGGAATTAGTTAACAGATTCATTTTAGTACACTTTCAAGTGAGAATCTTGAAGGAATTCATTCTACGAGCCGGGATCCTATCCCAGCCAGCAGATAGGATGATACATAGAGAGACAAGACAAATATCAACAGATAGAAAAAGAATTTAAATAGAATATACAAGAGAGAAGAATAGAAAAGCATTAAAATTATTAGAAAAAACACTAAAAAGGGAAGAGAGGGAAAAAAAGGCAGAAAATAACTTTGAAGCACAGAACAATTTTCACTGTGCCCTACATGCAGCAGTGCTGCAGCTGCTGCTGCATGCATGCTGTATATCGATACTCCGCCATCGTCGGTTCCCGGTTTGATCCCGGGTTGCAAAAGTGCAACAACATTCGAGAAGCAAGACCCTATCGAAAGCCATTAGCCTTCGGTCGATAATTAAATTCCCGGAAAAAGCGACTGCTGCTGGTGCTGCTGCAGCATCACACACCGCACCATATCGGAAACAGTTGGTGGGTGGTGGTGGGTAGGGATGGAAAAAGGTTCTACTAACTTTGGGAGCCTTTTTCGGGGATCACGCGACAACCGACCGACTTTGGGAAGTTCGATCGATTTCCTAGAAGCCGTTCCGGAAGAGTTCCGATTAAGGATGAAGCAGACGGCGGAGGGTTATGACAAAATATTATGTAATTAATTTTCATAAGCGACTTTGGCAACCGTTGGCTTGGCTGTGAGCGAGTCTTCTGAGGAATATTGTGTCAACGGGGATCCGATGTGAGAGATGTTTCAATTTTGTGGATTCAGAATTCTAGGAATGCAAATCTGTTTGAATATTCCAATTCGGAGCTTCATCCATAAAAGTTACTTTGTTTGGAAACATTGTTAACTCTTCTAAAGCAACTTTGTATCCAAAATTTTCCGCACAATAGTTTGATGAAATTCGATTCAATCTCCATTTATCCTCATATATCGGTTGCATCCCACTCGTCCCTACGTCATGTAATCTTCCTCAGTGCAATCGAGCGAATAACGCAAACAGGATAAACCCGCATACCGGCTCTCCTCCTAGGACCTCCCATCGTCGTCGTCATTCCACTTCAATAGAACATGTTGCATCACAGGAGCACTACTGCCGCCGCCGTGCGCTCACGAGCAGCAAATAGGATAAATGGATATTAATTCGATCAGAGGTGAAAATCGATAGCATCCAATTTGAGGAAGAGGAATGGTAGTGAGACGAAAGAAAATTTCATAACTTTCTGGTGAAAATTTCCCAGACTTTCCTCGGTACTCGTCGACATGATGGCTGACGATGGTTTGAAACTCTTGCAACTCTCGTACCTACCATATCGACTTGGTATGGTGTCGATTTTTGCCGAAGGGTTTCCACGGAACAAGGAAGTCGAAACTTAGCGACGGGGACGAAAACGACGGTTCACCTGTCGTTGCTCGGTAGTACGCAGTACGTGCATGTCCCGGGTGCTTGAGATTAAGTTTTACTTTTCACCGTTTCCTTGAGTCTAAGCAATTTCGCAAGGTACACAGATTGGATATCAGTTAAGTATCATATAAAGTGGGATCGAACGTTTCGGAACACACATTTATAATTCGCAGAAGCTATCGATTTATTATATTTTCAATTTGTTGCATAAGGTAGAGAATTGAAGAAATTTTACATCATTTGTAAAAAGTACTGCACTACTACAGAGTTTGTAATTTCATCAATATTTCATATCAATTACACTCCGAGTAGGGAAATATAAGAATTTGAATTTTCGACAATCAAATCATATCCAGAACATCGGAAAATTGTATAAAATATTTGATTTTTTTTACAAATAATCAGAGGTTCTACTAATTGGAAATTTCTCTACACAGGAAAGATATACGGTCAAAATCCAAAAATTTTGAAAATAATTTTATTTTTTTTTTAAATAAAAATTCTATTTTTTTCAAATTCCAATTTTTTTTTCAAAAATTTTGAAAGTTCTACGAAAAAAATATTTTTTATTCTTAAAATAGGGGAACTTACGTATTTTCGGCAGTTTTGTTCACTTCGTCATGGGGGGTTTTTTGAATCCTGTTGACCTCAGAGTTGGCCTCAAATCCTTCCCAACCAAGCTGAATTATATGCTCAAATTTCAGGCAATTTGGCCGAAAAAATCCCCCCATGACGAAGAGAACAAACCTGCCGATAATACCCTTTGTCACCCTATAAACATTTCAGAGAATTCTGAGATTCTTCTGAAAAACTAGAGAAAAGCTTGGGAAATTTCTATATTTTCATGTATGTATATCATAAGATTCATCTGAAAACTTTTAAAATTTTGCAAAACAGCTTAGAAATCCTGATAAAAGTCATGAGATGTTGCTCGAAAATTCTGAAATTCTGGAAACAATTCCAACGCCTCAAACTGAACAAACACATATTTTATTCTGAAAATGTTAAAATCCACCAAAAATTTCAAAATGCTCACGAAAACCGAGTCATTCCATCGACAATACCAAAAAAAAAAAAAGATCGACAATTCAGGAAATTACAAAAAAATGCAACGTAATTCTGATAATACCACAAAATTTTGAAACACAAATCCGAATACTCCGGAAAATTCGTTTCAAAATATTCCCTAAACTTCCTCAATTCAAACTTAAAACAAAAATCCCTAAAAATTGAATGCTTCGCCAATTTTTTTGTAATCTCAGAAAATATTTTTGATTCAGAATCCTGAAAATTCCATCAACTTTTCTGCTGGTAAAAGCATAATTTCCATTGAATATTTCGTTATCCCGATAAAATATTGAAATTCAAAAACCAAAATCCGGGTAATTTGCTGGCTATTTTGATAATTCTATTGTGAAGAAATGGCATAATTGGTTAAAATTGACAAAAAAAACATAAAAAAAGGAAAATCTACAAAATTTTAGAAATTCTGCTCGAAACATAAAAAAATCGCCGCAAATTTTCACTGGAAAATACTTAGATTCCACCCAAAAGTCTTAATATATTCAAAGAAACAGGGCTAGTTGGTCTACGTTATCGAGTACGTATATTCCTGAGTCAAAATAAAAGGAAGACTAATTTCTCAAGTTTTTTTTTTCTTGGCATCAATTTCAGAGTTCCTTAATTTTTTTCTAGAAATTTAAGAGGCATCTTTAAAGTTTAACTTTAGGAGAAACCATTGGAAGTATTTGCAAAGTATTCTCTACAGGATTAAAAAAAAAAAGATATTTCTGAAAAAAAAACTTTATGGAAATTTTTTTGAAGAAATCTGAAGAAATTCTCAAAATTCTGAAAAAAATCTGTGGATATATTTTTAAAGGAATCTGAGCAGAACATTTCGAAAAAAAAACTATTCTGCTGAAAAAAGCTTAATTTCCATTGAATATTCCGTTATTCTGATAATATATTGCAATTCAAAAACCAAAATCCGAGTCACTTGCTGACAATTTAGATAACTGGCATAATTTGTTAAAATTGACAAATAAAAAATAAAGAAATCAAAAATCTACGAGTGTTTAGAAATTCTACTCGAAACATAAAAAAATCGCCGAAAAATTTCACTGGAAAATACCTAGAATTCACCCAAAAGTACTAATATATTCAAAGAAACAGGGCAAAATGAACAATAGCTAATTGGTCTGCGTTATCGAGTTCGTATATTTCTGAGTTAAAATAAAAGAAAGACTAAAAGATAAAAAAAATCAATTGAAAAACCAAACTAAAAACGACATTTAAGATTCTATAGTAAATTCTTAGTTAAATTCTGAAAATTATGTAAAATTCAGAATTTTTGATGAAAAATGTGACATTGTTAGTAAAAGAAAATCGAGTTAAATACCAACTATTCCAAGTATGTGTTTGCCTTTTATTACAGATACGTATTTTGACTTCAACTGTAAGGCCGTCTTCAGTATCTCGTACTCGACTCGACTGAGCTTGCGATGAAAATTTAAATAATTCTCCTGAAGTATTGACATCTTTTTGAAAATTTTATAAACTTCATCCCAAATACTGTAATTTGAACACACATCCACAATTTTCCAATTTCTTTTAAATTCAGTCATAAATTTCATGAACCAAATCGAAAATACTACCTACAAATGTGAACAAAATCTTAAAATTCCACCGGAAAGTTCTGAGGCTTTACAGGTAAACAAGATGTTGGAAATTCTAGAAATTCCAAAAGACAATGAGTGACACAAACATTAAACATGATTAAAGTGTCACTTTTCTGAAATTTTTGTATGTAAACCTAATCTTAAGTTGCCGGATTTTAAAAATAATAAAAAAGAATTCAAAGTTAAGGCATTGGCGCTGCAAATAGGATCGACCAAAGCGGTAATGTTTCCTAATTTCTATTTGATTTCAACTGCTTTTTGCTGAACATTGCAGAAAAATCTGGGAAAAAAGTTTTTAAATAAATTTACTGCACAAATAACTCTTAAATTTTGCCAGAAATTTCTTTAAACGAATCGAAAATACTACGAATGTGAACAAAGTCCTAAAGCTCCACCGAAAAGCTCTGAAGCTTTACAGATTCATCTTTCAAAAACTTTAGAATTCCGCTAATAAATTGAAAAAAAATATAATATATACCAAAATTATCAATAAAAAAAAAGCTCATGCTGATAAAAAATCGTCGGGAATTGTGGAAAGAACTCCAGGAACTTAGGAAAAAAAATCTATAAGAACTGTAGAAAACCAACGTAGGGAATTTCAAAATAGAATTTCCAGATTTTTTTTCGAAAGTAGGCATGCTTATCAAGATGACTTCCCGAATGAACAGCTGGACTTATTTTCCAGAGAACTTCCAGAAAAATATTCCGAATAAATTCAAGAGCAATTTCCGTGTGAGTATTCTCCGAAGGAAGATCTTCTGAAAGAACTCCCGAATGGAAAAAAAAACAGAATTTTTGGAAGAATTGCCAATAAAAATTCTGAATGAATTCCCAGAAGAGCATCTAGAAGCAATTTCGAGAGAAACTTTCGAATGCATTCTCGGAGAAACTTCTGAACGAACTTTTGAATGTGCACAATTTGAATTTAAAAAGGTCGCGACATGTAGAATCCCTAAATTTTCTCAAAAAAAAAAAAATCAGGAACGATCTTGAAAAACTTTTTCAAATAATTTCTGAAACAAAACCCCGAAGAAACTTGTAGAAGAGATTTGGGAGGAACTCCTGTAAACATTTCTAAATGAAGCATTTCTGTAAGAATCAGGAGTTAGTTAAAAAAAAGTCCTGGAAAATCATTGAAATGAATTTTTGAAGATTATTTGGCTCTCATCCAGAGTTGAACACCATTTCTAAATAAAATCGGTAATAAGGAGACTTAGGGCAGCTCACAAGCCATGTAGACCATTGTTTTTCACCTCAGGCTTCCCCCTCTCCCTCAAAAACTTTTTTTCAGTACTGTCAAGCTAAAATCAGAGCTTCAAGATTTCCAAAATCCGCCCCTATATCAAAACACCCCCATGGAAATGATTTTAACATTGCGCCTTATTAAAATTATTACTGGAAAACCCCTTCATGGTTACTTTGAATTCTTTTTGCATTATTTTTTCAAATTATCGAGAAATTCTTGCAGTAATCCTTTTATCAGTTCAGTGAGAGTTCCTCTAAAGATTACTCCGAGAATTATTTCAGAATGTGTTCCTTTCCTTGTACTTCTTTGAACTTTTCCTCACGATGATACAAGGGCACCGCCAGAGAATCCTCTTTGAGTTCTCAACTACACTAGATAGCAATTTCAGTCAGCTATAACATAAGAATAATTAAAAAATATTGACATTTAACTTTTAAGGGAAAATCTATATATAAGCTCAAAACATAAAAACGAAACATTTTTTTATACCGTGTATATTTTCTCCATATAGCACCAACAATTGTCTAAAACTTCGCCGAAGATACCAAACCGATCGGACAAACTGTTTTCGAGATACAATTTTTTGAAGATATAATGTGCATTTTTCATAGGCCCTTCTCATAAGTAAGGCTAGATTCAAAATGGCGAACCAAATATGCAAAACGGCGTTTTCCTTCCCCAAAAACTTTCATGCAAGGTTTCATGCAAATAAAAAAATACAAAAAAAATGGAAAAAATTTCCCACTTGTTCGTGGAATCGCTCAGAAGGAATCTCCTAAAGATTTTCAGGAAAAAAGAAGAAAAAATATCCAGCAGAATCACATAGAATTTCCAGCAGGAATCCTCAAAAGAATTCCAGAGAGAATTTCCAAAGGAATTCCAAAAAGGATCCCCAAGGGATGCCTAGGAAGAATCAACGAAAAATATCCAGGAGGAATCTCTGAAGGAATTTCAGGAGGATACCCCGCGGGGATTCTAGGAGGATTCCCAAAGGAATTCTAGAAGGAAACTCCGAAGAAATTTGAAGAGAAATCATGAGGAAATCCCAACGGAATTCCAGGAGTAACCTCCAACGAAACATCAGGAATATTCCCCGAATGAATTTTAGGAGGAATCCTCGAGGAAGTCTAGAAAGAATCCCCGAAGAAATTACAGCAGAAATCCATGCAGGAAATTCAGAGGGCACCACCGAATTAATTCCGGGAGAAATCTCCGAAGGAATTACAAGCGGAATCCTCAAAGGTGTTTCAAGAGAAAACCCCGAAGGAATTCTAAGAAGAATTCATGAATGAAATCTTGAAAAAATTCATGAATGAAATCTTGAAGGAATCCTGAAGTAAGTACATGAGGTATTTTTGAAAGAATTTCAGGAAGAATCTCCGAAAGAACTCTGAAAGGAATCAGCAAAGAAAATCCAGGAGGAATCCCCGGAAGAAAACCCTGAAGGAATTTCAGCATGAAACCCAAAAAAAAAACAGCAGAAATCCTCAAAAGAATTCCAGGGGGAATTTCTAAACCAATTCAAGAAAGAATCCCTAAAGGATTTCTAGGTGGAATCAACGAAAAATATCCAGAAGAAATCTCTGAAGGAATCCCAGGAAAAACAATCTGGGGGATTTCTTAAAGGAATCACCGAAGGAATTCCAAGAGGTATCCCTGAAAGAATTCTAAAAGTAATTCCCCAAGAAATTCTGAAAGAAATCCCCAGAGAATTTCCATTAGGAATTCCCGGAGGAATTCCACAAGGGATCCCCGAAGGAATTCCAGGAGAAATCCCTGAAGAAAGGCCGAGAGGAATCTGAAGGAAGTTCAGAAAAATACTCGACGGAATTCCTGGAAGAATTCATGAAAAAAATTTCAGGAGAAAACCCTGAAAAAATTACAGCATAAATCCCTGCAGGAATCCCAGGAGGAATCCCTGATGAAATTCTGGAAGGAATCTCCGAAGGATTTCCAAGCGGAGTACTCGAATTTCAACAGGAATCCCCAAAAGAAGTCCAGGAGAAATATCCGGAGAAATTCCAGGAGGAATTCCCGAAGAAATTCAAGAGAAATCCCCGTTCGAATGCCAGGAGGCATCCCCGACCAATTTATAGGTGAAATCACTGAAGCAATTTCAGAAGCAAACCCCGAAAGAATTCCAGGAGGACTCCTGAAGGAATTCCAAGCGTAGTCCCCGAAAGAATTCCAGAAGAAATTCGAGAAGGAATTCTAGGAGGAATCCCCGAAAGAATTGCAGGAGAAATCCCCGAAGTAATTCCAGGACAAATCTCCGAAGGAATTCTAAGTGGAATCACCAAAGAATTCCAGGAGGAAACAACAACGGAAAATTAGGAGGAATCCCAGAAATAATTAAGGGGGAATCTTCAAAGGAAGTCTAGGAGGAAACTCCAAAAGAAAATCTAGGAAAAATCTCCGGAGGAATTCCAAGAGGAATCCTCCCGGATCTTTCCGAGTAGGTAGAAGGATTTGCAGGGGGTATTCTCTAAAGAATTTCTGGTAGAATTTCAGAAAGAAATCCTTGAGGATTTATTGTAGAAACTCCATGAAAGATCCCTCAAGAATATTCTAGATATATGCCTGATTATCATCCTATGAAATTTATTGGAGAAACATCTACAAGATTCTCTGAAGGAACTCCTGTAGGAATTCCCTTATGAGTTTCTAGAGAAATTTCTTATGTAACTCCTGGAGGCATCCGTGAGCCTTCCTGGAAAAATCACAATCTCAATCAACAATCCGAAAGAACCTCAGGAGGAATATCTGGAAGAACTTATGGAAGAATTCCTAAAGGAAATTCTCGAGGAATCCCCTAATGATATCCTGAAGGAATCTTGGAAGCTACTTTAATCTAGGAATCCCCGAATAAACTTCTGGAATAATCCCTGAATTCTCCTGGAGGTATCCTTGGATCTTCCTATAAGATTCTCTGAAGAAACTTCTGCAAGGATTTCTGAAGGAACTTCTGTAGGAATCTTTGAAGAAATTCAGGAGGAATCTCTGAAGAAACATCTGAAATTATCCCTGAAACTACTGGAGGAATATCTGATGGATCTCCTGGATTAATGTCTGTAAGAACTCTTGTCTAAAGGAACTTCAGGAGGAATCCCTGCAGGAACTCCTTAGACTAATTTCTAAAGACCTCCTGCAGGAATTCCTGAAGAAACTTCTCACTGGATTCTTGATGGATCTCCAGGTGGCATTAATGAATTCTCCTGAAAGAATCTTTAAAGGGACTTCTGGAAAAATACCAGAACGAACTCCCGTTGAAATAGCTTAGGGAACTTCTGAAGGATTTCTTAATGTTTACCTGGAGACATCCCTGAATCCTCCTGGAGCTTTTAGGAAGATCCATGAGCGAACTCCTGGAGAGATTACCGAAGTAACTTCTGGAGCAATCTTTGAAAGAACTCCTGAAAGAATCTCTGAAAAATTTTCTTGAGGCATCCCGAAGTAATTCCAAGAAGAATCCCCGAAGGAATTTCTGGAAGGATTCTTGAACAAACCCCAGGAGGGATGCTAGAGGCAATTTCTTTGGAAACAATTGATGAAACTCCCGGAGTAATCCCTAAATTATCTTTTTGAGCAATCCCTAGAGGTCAGGAGAAATTCCTTGTTGGAATTCTAGAGGAATTTATGAATGATCTCCTGAAGGGATCTCTGAGGAAACTTCTGGACTAGTTCCTAAAGAAACTCCGGTAGGAATTCCTGAAGAAATCCACGAAGGATTTCTCAGACTAATCTCTGAAGGACCTCCTATGAGAATCCCTGAAGGATCTTCTGGATGAATTTCTCATGTCTCTCTAGGAGGCATCCCTGAATTCTCCTGAAAGAATTTCTGAAAGAATTCTTGGGAGTTTTTCCTGAAAATACTCCTGTCGAGATCTGCATGAGAGATCTTCTGGAAAAAATCAATAATGAAACTCCTGGAGTCATCTCTGAAGAATTTTCTGGAGGAATCCCAGGTGGATTTCCTGGAAGTATTATTGAATCCTTTCGGAAGAATCTCTGAAGAAACTTCGGGAGAGATGTAAATGATGAATAGTTTATAAAAACTAATAAAAAAAACAATTCTAAGAGTTCTCATTGTAGTCAAACTCTTATGACAGTGATCGTGAGATTTTTATCATCTCAACTATGTAAGCTTCATTTTGTTTGCGCACTGATCATCGGTGTGAAAAATGAAATTTTTGTATGGTATGGCGCGCCCTCGATACATCGGTCGGCGTCCGCGTGGGACAAAAATTGTCGGTGGCGGCGGCGTGGCGGTGCACAGGTCTAACCTAAGGAGGAATTTATGTCGAAATTTCCGGCGATACTTCACAACAAAACGTTGGTGAAATTCCTAAAAAAAATGTGAGAAATTTTAAGAAAATTCCAAAAACAAATCCTTTGGTAAAATTCTTGGAAGATGTCCTGAAAGTATTCCTGAGGCAATCTGTATACGTATTTCCAAAGGAGCTTCTGTAGAAATTTCACGGGAAACGTATAGATAAGCTTCTTAGAGATCAATCAAAAACATTCTTGCTATGTTTATAGAAGAATTCTTTACAAAATAAATACAATTAAAAAATATTTCTGAATAAAATACTAAAAAAATCGTGGAGAAATTTCTGGAGATATACATGAAGCAATTTCAGGAGGAAATCCTGAAGGAATTCCTGCCTGATACACTGGAAGTCTTATCATTATTATTAAAGATTTTCTGGAGAAATTCCTGCAGTAATTTATGAATGATTCCCTGGATAAGTTTCTGTACATTCCTATGGCAACTTTCTTTAAAATCTATCCAGCAATTCCTGAGAACATCTCTGGTGGGCTTCTTGAAGAAATACAGGTATGAATTTTTGAACGAGTCTCTGGAATATTTGCTTGTAAAGAATTTCTAAAGTAGCCTCTGCAGAATTTTCATTTTTTTTATCCCTAGTAGAGTAGGAACCCATGAAAATCTTCCTAAAATAAATCATTCTGGTTTTTTTTTGGAAATTGTTTCCAAAAAAATCCTATATTTGGAAGATTTGGAAAAGGCACTGAAGAATTTTCTTTTAAAAATCCCTGGAAGTGTTTTGGAAGAAGTCGCTGGAAGAGCTTCTGGAAATGAAAACTATAGTGTGGTTTTTAAGACAGAAGTAATTTCTGGAGTAATTTCTGAAGGAATCCATGCAGCAATTTGGAAGAAACCCATAGAGGATGTTTTTAAGTAATCCTTGGACAATTTTATTGAGAGTCGCCGGATGGATTTCGTCGTGAAGGTGAGTGTGTTCGTGCGTCGGGAATGTGTTTTGCGCGGTGGTTAGACTCTGCATGTCATCCCAGTCAACACACGATCGCATATGATGTTGAATAGGATGCAGAAGTGGAGGCGATATACGTACTCTTTACACGCGGTTAAATAGAAGCATGTATGCATATGGCCTCCACTTTAGCATTCTATTCAACATCATATAAGACTTTGTGTTGGCTGGGATGATTCAACTCCAAAAGGTCACATTACTTATCAAAGTGAATCCAGACCCAACGATACCCTCCCAATTACAAACATTCCATCCTGCAGCCTTTGGTGGAGTCGCAGCGGTAAACGCGGTCTTTCACAACAAAGGTTGCTACTAACATTCCTACCATTCTGTGGTATATCAAACTGTACAATTAAAATGGACCTGAAACGCTGGGCTGAGCAGAGGGTGATATCCAATTGGATGGACGTCAAAAATTGCAATCAGTCAAAACGATTTATAACACCAAATGCTTATAAAACCAAAAAGCTCTTAGAGCTCAACAAGAGAGCTCTATGTACATACACTGGCCTAGTAACTGGACACTGCCCGAGCAGGTATCACTTGAAAAATATTGGCCATATTCAGAGTGATATCTGTCGTTTCTGTAATACGGAACGTGAAACCTCGGAACATCTGCTTTGCAGTTGTGGTGCTTTATACACGCGCAGGCAAAGATTTCTAAATAGTGGTTGCTTGCAACCCAGTGAGATCTGGTCTGCAAAACCTGGGAAGGTCTTGGAGTTTATCAATTCCATTGCACCTGACTGGGAGACGACGCGTCGTGGCAGTAGCTGTTTACTTGACACATGGTAATTAGCTGGCTAGATGCGAATATCAAAACGGGACATGCCACAAAAGTTCAGCCTATTGGACGCAGTGGCTTAATTTCCCCAACAGGGGAGGAAAAAAAAAAAACATTCCTTCCCTCTCCCAGCCTGACTGCAAGGACGTGGCCGGCGCCGTTATTGCACCATTAAAGAAAGTCTCTGAAGCGTGCACAGTGAGAATGTTGACCACTCCCAGTCAATTATTCAGTTGATTCATTGTGCAACTGTCAATGGCTCGGGTCAATCACGGAGTAGCAACCATAGATATGTGCAGTCAGTCTAAGCTAAGCTTAGCTAAGCTAAGCTAAGCTAATCCTTGGACAATTTTATTAAAAAATCTTAGAAGATTTTCCGAAGGAATCTTTAGGAAACTTTGCAAAAATTGCTAAAGGAGAATGGGGAATATTCTCGAATTGGAGTGCTGTGGAATATTCTCCTTGGAGCATATTTTGGGAAAACATTAATTTCAGATTATGAGAGATTATGGAGGATCTTCAGAGGAAACCCATAGATGTTTTTCTAGTGAAGTTCTCTGAGAAATATCAAAAGGATCATCTAGAGAAAATTCTGAAAGAGATTCAAAGGAATTTCTTGAGAAATGCATGGAAGATGTTTAAAAGAACTTTCAAAAGCAATTATTGTAAGACTTTTTGAAAGGAGCCCCATCCATGGGGCAATTTCTGAAGAAACTTAAGTATCCTCTCTTATCGTGGAGTTCTTGAATTAATTTAAGAAATAATTTCTAGAAACTTTGGAGAAAATTCTAAAGGCAACTATGAATTTTCTGAAAAAAAAAATCTCGAATTCCTGAAAAAATCACAGAAAAATCTCCGAATGCGTGCTTGCCAATCAATTTTAAAATCCCTAGCTTTTTCTCATGCATAGCCATTTCTTTTTTTTTGTGGAGTGTTAAAAGTTAACGTAGTTTATGAACGCAGAGTCTACATATTCCCAAATGTTATAAGATAATTCAAACACGCCCAGAACATGTACAATATCACCGCTGTCGCCGATTCTGTCAGCTGCATTTAAGGTGAAACTGGAAGCATTTCCTCACTTCTTGGTTTTTTATTTTTTATCAAACAACGATGCAATATTTTCAAAATCGGTTTTCGTACACAGTTGAAAGAAGCATCAAGTCTTCTCCTGATTTTTTTTTTCAGGTGGAAAATGTTTTTTTTTGTTTTAAAGAATCCATTTTTGAATGAAATTTAAAAAAAATATGGTTTTTGAAAAATTGGTAAAAGTTTTACACCTGAAAAATTCAGGATATAGCTCGGTCCTTCATCTAACTGTGTATGAGAACCGATTTTGAAAATATTGCTTCGTTATTTAATAAAATATCAAAAACCAAAAAAAAAAAATGATGAAATGCGTCCAGTTTCGCCTTAATCGCCGCGAAAGTACCAGATAATACCCATCATTATAGTTAGTCGCCGCGCAAACTAGGATTAAAAAACAGTCCAGCCTGCATCCAACCAGCGCTGCAGCAGCGTGACATTGCATCGCATCATCGGTATAGCAATGAACAGAGCGATAAGCTGCTGATAGAGAGACACGAAGCTTAAGCAAGTCTTCGCCGTTCGGTGTTCAGTTGGTTCGGGTACCTACCTTGACTAATTGAATTACCACTCAAACCGCTGCTTGACATTAATGACGATGGCTGCAATTTATCTTCCATTTCGCGGAGCCGCGTCGTCAGGCTCTGGGTGTGCAGAAACAGGAACAGGGTGCACGAGATCGCAATCAGGGCCACGAATTCTGCATATCTGGAAAAACGCAACGCGCAGTGGTGCAACACGGAGTGCATCGCAGCGGGCGGGGGAGAGAAGAGAAGAGAAGGGTTGGGGGAGAGTTAATACTAATCATAATGGGTAGAAAAACTAATAATGAGATGACTTTGTGTGGGGTAGGTAGGAGACTGATGGGAAGGGTGCCGTGGGTGGTTTGTATCCCTTCATGCGGTTTGGTGACAAGCTTACTTCATGGTCTAACTAGCGTAGCGGAGGAAATTAAATAAAATTCTGGTCCATGACGATGATGAACCTCGACGACGGTGGATGACAATGCTGTTGGCTGCCGGTGCAGTTGGTGTACACGGTAGCAATTTACTAATTGAATGAAACATGACCATGCTAACTGAGGAAGGGGTTTTCTAGTGGGTGATTTCAGCTTGCAGAAAAAAAAAGTTCAATAGAAATTCATTTCAGGCAGTAATACTAAAAGAGATACAAGAAATTGTGTTGTGACGATATGTGTTTATCTCGTAAGTCCACAAGACCTGATAGTTTATGTAACACATAATGCACGTAGACACGAAGGCATAATGTAGAGTATGTCGAGGAAGTCAAGGAAATTTCCTTTACGAAAAGCTCCTGGACCGACCGGGAATCAAAGCCGTCACCCTCAGCTTGTCTTCCTTGCACTTACCGCATCGGTTATTTGGGTCCAAACAACTATCTATCCACCAAAATTTAAGCCACAATCTTCATCATCCTACCCCTCCAAAGTGACCAAGCTCGTGAGTATGGGGGCGTGTCTCACTGCCCTACCACACTAGCGCCTGTAGACAGTTCGGAACTTGAACCTTCAACGTCATCGCGTACTCGTTGCCGACGTTCCACTCTACTCAACCATATCTAAATGTGTGTAGTGTAGACAAGCCATTCGCACCGAAGATAGTGAGCCATAAACTTGAACTCCACCACGTCTGGTTTTCGCCACGGTTAGTGTTTCGTTCCATCCAAACACGCACACTTCCCGTTGTCTTCGTCGTTGTCGTCGCGTCGAAGAAAGCCTCACGTCATACTTCAGTTTCCACTAACTGACTGTTGTGATAATGCCGAACTGCTGCGGCTGTGGCTGTGCCGGCGACGAAAGTTAAGACAAGCCGAGGTCTTCCCCTTCGTTCGCAGTTGGTTGATGGGATCGCGTTACCAAGATTGGCCTACCTACCATGCTACCATGCTCCCGCCGCCACGGCACGGTTTGTCTTGTGCACTTTGAGATGACTGCTGTTAGATAGGGGCATGTTCGTGCGATTCGGAGGCGTTGATAACGCCAAGAGAGGAGGCGCACAAGGAGCGGAAAACTTTTCATCCGAGCACGCCAAAGTCTAAAACCCTAAACTTGACGTGCAAGTGAGCATCTTATCTTGACGGCGGCTGCGGCGTAGATAGGGTTCAGGTATCAATATTGTCCGGAAAAAATTGGCAAAATTAGGAAATTTCTAATTTTACAAATTGTCTTATAACTTGCCCAAATTTGATCTCAACTGGCGTAAGAATTAATACTTAAAGGACTATCTATGCTTTATACACAGAAAAATCCGTTTCGTAATTCAAACTGAGTATCAATATCTGCATCGGCCTCTCTTAAAGAGCCTTTGGGAAAGAAAGGAATGTAAGCTCGATCACTAAAGCTACTAGAAATATACATACATTTACATCTTCACAGTAGTTACCGGGAAGTTACCGGTTATAGTGGAGGTTGTCTCAGGGAGTCAACAATGATTGGAACACCATAGCCATTGATCACGTCGTGTTGACCTCACCGCACAGGAATAGCGATCACGACATAGAGACGAACAATACTCCGAATCTTCAAAATTAGGAACGCGGTTCAAAATCGGCACATCTACCCTACTAACGTTTCGTTCGTTTTTCTTCAATGTTCGACTTTTATCTCGCGTTGGCTAATGGAAAAGAAGGATTCGTGAATGAAAGTAGAGTTGAGCGATTGTTTTAAGAGGGCACGCACGAGGCAGGTTATCAATTGTAATCTTAAATGGGGGTACGGAGGTACTTAGCGCCCCGTTGAATGTGCGTGAGTCATGTGGATGGCAAAGTTCATTCTGATGCTGGGTCATTAGGCCGAATTGAAAGTTAGCCGTTGTTTTTACCTTTTCCAACATTTTTTGCCAAAAAATAGTTTAACAATGAAACTAGAAAGAATAGCCTATGTTTTAAAGAAGGAAAAATTTATGAATTGAATATCAGCAGTTTCAGCGCCAAAAACTATTTTAGCAATGATACTAGAAAGAACAGCCTATATTTAAAAGAAGGAAAAATTCATAGGTAAAATATCAGCATATTAGCATCAATAAAGCACAGACAAACAGACGTAACACTCTTCAAAACGGCTTGGTACATGCATTTAACGATCAATTCAAAATTCATTTGATTTGCGCGATCGTTCCACCAGATGCGCTAGTGTCCGATCGCTTTGACGTTTGCCAGTGTACACGTTGCTGAATGATGCAAACGAAAATTACAGGCAATTTGTGTAGTAGTGTGCGTGTCAACAAAACGTCAAATCGAAATCCATCATGGCCGACAGTGTCGCGCGCGGTTCTACCAACAGGTGGCAGTGTGCTCATGAAAATGACACCGGGCAAAAGTTTTTGATGAATTTCCTCTAAAAGTTACGTCTGTTTGTCTGTGAATAAAGTATCTTCGTGCCTGTCACACGATACTCACATGCAAAATGGTCATTTGCAGAAGAAGCTCTCAGTTAATACCTGTGGAGAAGCAGGCTTTGTCACAGTGGGGACGTAACGGCAAGAAGAAGACCCAATGACCATTCGGCCTGATGACCATTCGACCAAATGACCTTCGGCCGAATGGCCTGACACCGTTCATTCTAATGGTATATATGCAATCAGAGCCGTTGGATGGTTCCATGGCGGCCTTGGCAAGCACTAGAAAAAGTACCCAAGCAACTCACATGTTATATAAATGTTTTGGTTGTAAAGAAGTTTATTTTACGTTTTTCCAACATAATGTTAGAATCACGTCAAATTATCTTCTATACAACTAAAACTTGCGCTGTCGTAACTTTTATGTAACATGTGTGTTGCTTGGGTAAGCTTATGTTTGTTATCAAATTTATTTATTTACATATTTTCTAATGCATATAATTTTCACCGGTATTTTGCACAAAAATTAAACAATAAGTCATGTTCAGAAACTTTTCAAAATATCTATTCAAATTTTATAAAAATGTTTGGAAATGCACAAAAAATGAGCTTTATAAGTGAGACTTTATCATTAATTATCTTAAAGTATGTGTTCTTAATAATGCTTTGTCAAGTTTTCATAAAGATCCCAGCAGTAGGAGCAAAAATATAACGTTTTGCGCCTCGCTCCCTTATGGCCGCGAAAGTTAAAACGCAATCATTTCGGAAACGTATTTTCCCAAAAACGGAATCACTTCTCTACCGATTAAAACCAATTTTTGTAGTGTTCGCTATTTATGTACCGTCCTTGAACGGTCAATATTTTTCATAAAAAAATGTCATATTGGTGCAATGATTTTTATTCATTCTTATGGCGTAAAAACAGTGATTTTTTTTAGAAATATCGATCCCGGACGCAAAATAAAACCTTTTTTTTTTTGTTATTCCGATCGTTCAAGGACACCACAAGGTCCTCTTGTATTGTTTTTGTTTTGGGATTGCGCTATCAGTTGGGCCGTTGGACTGTAATCATAGTCACGGTAAGCCTCTTTAGCTCAAGCTTGATTGATCGCCCGTGGATGCTACTCCAGTATCGCCAGACCAGCTGCACTCGCACAAGGAACTAATAAGATATCTGCCGAAGGCTAGCAGACAACTTCAGTGTATGACTGTTGGTGATCTTCTATTTTTAGGTGGCAATGGCGCCTGCCACGTCAGGTTGCAGGTCAATGTGGGGAAGGGAAATGAAGTGATGAATGCAATCGTTTGTATCCACACCGGATCGAATATACCTCTGCGTCCGCAAAGGGTTCACACATTGGTGCGTGGATGCCAGGTGTAAGACGAAAGATTAATGTGTTTTCATGTGTTGTATTTGTAGAGAGGAGGAGAAAGTATATGGAAAGATCCAAAGTAAGAGGAAAGGAAAGGACCAGGGATTGAACCCAGGACCTTCTGCATACGAATCAGAAGCGGTAGTAACTAGACCCACAAGCCCGTCTTTGGTTTTTTTTAAACCTGTTTTTTTTTTTACTTATTCGATTATTTGGAAGGCTCGGGCGCCACATGGGCATAACTGAGCCGAAATCTTTTGTTTTTTTTTACAATGGTTATACATTTTACAATTTATTACTGCCTTAAAACTATGTTAGTTTGGGAAGCCGAAGTACTCGCGGCTGTTTCGAGGTTAAGGATTGAAGAAAAAAAAAATGGGAAGGACGGATTTATGGGTTTAAAACTAAATTATTTGCTAACTTATACTAAAACTTTGATGGGACAAATTGTCCATATCTGTAACGGAACCAAAAAGAAAGGACTTTATCGGTAGAAAACGACAAGAAGAGGACAAACGGAAGGGGGTGACGACAGACAGGGCGAACAACAAAACCAAAAGGCGGAAAACGAAAACAAGGAACGTACTACATCAAACTCTGACATCAACACGTTTCAAAAACTGGTAAATCAGGTTCATGTATTCCAAATCAAGTCCTGCCAACACTTCTCTAACGGGTTTCTGTTGTTTTCCTCGGACCCGGAGAATTTCATGTAGCTCAGATCTGACCTCACGATACTCATTGCATCCCCACACGACATGTTCGATATCCTGGTAAGCCACGCCACAGACACAGAGATTGCTTTCTGAGAGCCCAACACGGAAGGTATGTGCGTTCAACAAATAGTGGTTGGACATCAACCGACACATTACACGAATGAAATCGCGGCTCAAATCCAACCCTTTGAACCATGGCTTCTTCGACACCTGTGGAATGATGGAGTGCAACCATCTACCCATCTCTCCATCTCTCCATTTGTGTTGCCAGCTGATCAAGGTCTCCTGACGGGCCAATTCAAAAAATTCGTCGAAGGCGATTAGACGCTCATAAATATCGCCTTCGCTAGCGCCCACCTTAGCCAGAGAGTCCGCTTTCTCATTGCCCGGAATTGAGCAATGTGAAGGGACCCAAGCTATGGTGATGATGTATGAGCGTTTGGACAAAGCACTCAAGACTTGGCGTATTCCTTTCAGGAAGTACGCTGAGTGCTTCATCGGTTTCATTGACCGAACAGCCTCCAGAGAGCTTAGACTGTCGGTAAAAATGAAGTAGTGCTCAGGTGGGAGAGTGCGAATGTACTCTAAGGTGTAGTATATAGCCGCTAGCTCAGCAATATATACCGAACATGGCTTTTGAAGCATAAAGGTGGCGCTATGAAATTCGTTGTAGACACCGAATCCAGTCGAATCATCGGTTTTGGAACCATCTGTGAAGAACTGTCTGGCCCCGCTAACATGCCCGAACTTACTTGCAAAAATTTGTGGAATACCTATGGAACGAAAAGATTCCGGTATACCGGTGATCTCATCCTTCATAGAGAGATCAAAATCCACAGAGGAGCTGTCGAAGTCTGAGAAGTTGTCACGATTGGTGTTAACCGGAGATGGGCTTACCTCCAGCGTCATGTACCAGTAGTACACACTCATAAAACGAGTTTGGGGATTCTGTTCGAGCAGCTTTTCGAAGTTTTCTATGACCAACGGATTCACAACCTCGCATCGGATGAGGAACCGGAACGACAACTCCGCAAAGCGGTCTGTCAGAGGCTGTACACCAGCAAGTACCTCTAAACTCATTGTGTGAGTCGAGTTCATGCAACCTAACGCGATCCGAAGGCAACGGTACTGAACCCGTTGAAGCTTCAGCAAGTGTGTTTTCGCCGCGGATTGAAAACAGAAGCTACCGTATTCTAAAACCGATAGAATGGTTGTTTGGTACAGCCTGATCAGATCTTCCGGGTGTGCTCCCCACCATGTTCCGGTAATAGTTCGCATAAAGTTGATTCGTTTTTGGCATTTCTGTATCAGATACACAATGTGCTTCCCCCAGGTGCATTTGGAGTCGAACCAGACGCCGAGGTATTGTGAAGACATGCTATGAGTGATTGTCTTACCCATCAGAACGAGCGGAAACTTTGCCGGTTTGTGTTTTTTAGAAAAGACAACCATCTCAGTTTTCTCCGGAGAGAACTCGATACCCAGCTTGAGAGCCCAAGTAGACAAATTGTCCAAAGTATCCTGTAGTGGTCCTTGCAGATCGACTGCTATTGATCCCGTTACAGAGACAACACAGTCATCCGCAAGCTGCCTTAACGTGTAGTTTTCCATGAGACAATCATCTTCTCTAACATAAAAGTTGTAAAGAAGGGGGCTTAGACATGAACCCTGGGGGAGGCCCATGTAGCTAATTCGTGAAACTGTCAAGTCACCATGAGCGAAACTCATCTGCTTCTCAAACAGCAAATTATACAAAAAGTTGTTAAGAATTGGGGAAAGGCCACAGTCGTGTAGTTTGTCGGAAAGAACATCGACACAAACTGAATCAAAAGCACCCTTAATATCCAAAAACACTGAGCCCATTTGCTGCTTTTGAGCAAAGGCAAGCTGAATTTCTGAAGAAAGCAACGCAAGACAGTCGTTCGTACCTTTGCCTCTGCGGAAACCAAACTGTGTGTCTGACAACATGCCATTCGATTCAACCCATTTGTCCAGTCGAAAGAGAATCATCTTCTCCAACAGCTTCCGTAGACAAGACAACATCGCGATTGGACGGTACGAATTATGATCCGACGCGGGTTTCCCGGGTTTTTGAACAGCTATCACCCTCACTTGTCTCCAATCATCCGGAACGATGTTGTTATCCAGGAACTGATTGAACAAGTTCAACAAGCGCCTCTTAGCGACGTCGGGGAGGTTTTTAAGCAAGTTGAACTTGATTCGATCCATTCCTGGAGCGGAATTGTTACATGAAAGAAGAGCAAGTGAGAATTCAATCATTGAAAACGGCCTATCCATGTCGTCCCTATCGTCGGAAACATCACGAATTATTCGCTCCACGGGCACGGAATCTGGACAAACTTTTTTTGCGAACTTGAGGATCCATCGAGGAGAGCTTTCTCGATCCTCGTTGACCGACGACGCGTTACGCATTCTTCTACCGACGTTCCAAAGAGTTCTCATCGAAGTCTCGCGCGACAAACCCTCGACGAACCGACGCCAGTAACCGCTTTTCTTCGCCTTGATCAAGTTCTTGAACTTGCTTTCAAGAGAAGCGAACCGCTTGAAGTTTTCGACCGAACCGCGTTTCCGAAACTCTTTGAACGCCGCGGATTTCTCGCGATATATTTCTGTACACTCACTATCCCACCACGGATTGGGGGGTTTCCTGCGAACCGACGGACCTGGCACTGGTCGACGTTGTGCCTGACGCGCACTACTGATGATCAGTTCTGATAGAAACTGATACTCTTCCCGCGGTGGAAGGACTTCTACCGATTGTTCACCGTCGATAATTGCTTCTGCGTAGGGGAGACTGAGGAGACTTGATCCCTGGGGAGACTTGTTCCCCCCATATTTGCTCGGAATCAAAAACATTTTTCTTCTAGCATAATTTTTCCAAAACTACTCCTGGACAAACGACTATGTTTTGGCTACAAGTGATTTCGATTGTACATTGCATTATTTTTTAACGGCTGATGGTTTGTTTTCAGTCCTTCAGGAATCTTTTAGGCGATTCCGAAAAATCTCAATAACTTTGTGAAAACTAAACCAAATCGTGTCAAAATTTCACAGTACATAGTTTAAATAAAATACTTTCGAACTTATTTATCAAAATAAGGCTGTTGTTAACATATTTTAAATAATTCAGCTTAGTATACACAACAGTGGCATGGGGAGACTTGATCCCTCGAGGATTACATACACATTATACATGTGAAAAATAAAATTCTATTCGGAAGCCTCTATTTACTTGGAATTCTAGTCTATTCAACGATAAAATGTGTCAGATAATTATAACTTAAGTACAAACCAAGAAAAGGGGGATCAAGTCTCCCCATTTTGAAAATACGGCATATCCTTAAAAATTTAAGGAAATCTTACAATTTCAAACACTCCAAATTCATCGAAAATACAAGAAAACTCGAAAAGAAAATGAATAGGAAGACTCTGGAATTATTTTCCCTTTAAATAAACCATGTGCTCAAAGGGGGATCAAGTGTCACCCATTTTTGAAAAATACATCATGAGACATGCCTCCATAAAAACACAGTTTTGAAAACTTTAACAATAATTTAAAGCCCTTCTGTTGTGTATTAACTTGCAATATATGTTTACCTGCCATTTTGTACGGAAATCGGATCTAGTTTTGTGTTTTTTCTTAAAGTTTCGGGTAAATTAAGAAAAAGGGATCAAGTCTCCCCAGTCTCCCCTACTTCTCCCAGTCAATGTGCTTGGTGAGATCGTAGGCGATGTCGATAGATGGAGGTTGATGTGACCCATTGGAAATAGAAACAACAATCGGCAGATGATCACTACCATGAGGATCCTGGATAACCTTCCATGTACACTCCAGCGATAGTGAGCTCGAACAGATTGAGAGGTCTAATCGGCTGTTTCTAGGGCTGCCATCTTGAGCTGGAGGTGCCACTCGTGTAACTTCTCCGGTATTCAAAATTGTCATGTTGAAGTCGTCGCAGAGGTCATATATCAACGTTGAACGGCTGTCATCGTACAGTTCCCCCCAGCCTGTACCATGGGAGTTGAAATCTCCCATGAGCAGCCGAGGCTCGGGCATAACCGAGCAGATGTGGGCGAGATCCCTGCGAAATATTGCAGTTCTCGGTGGAAGATATATGGAGGCAACACTGAGGGTTCTACCTCGGATAGTCACCTCACATGCGACGGCTTCAATGCCTGTCATCGGATGAAAATCGACTCTGTAAAATGAGTGCTGCTTCTTGATCCCTAGAAGCACCCCTCCGTAAGAGTCGGATCGATCAAGGCGAATGATATTATAATCGGGAAAAGGTAAGGTTACATCAGGTGTCAGCCATGTTTCGGATAGTGCAAAAACATCGCATTGTAAATTGTAAACTAAAAATTTAAAAACGTCTAATTTCGGTGTAATACTACGACAGTTCCAGTGTAGAACCGAAATCGTATCTTCGACCTCGGTGGTTAAATTAGCCATCGAAAGATACGATTGTCGCAAGGAGGGGCATTTTAGAAGCCAACTGCTTCAAAAGAGGGGTCACGCAAGGAAGAAGTCCTTTTACAATGTTCTTCACGGAGTCTGAAGCATTGTAGAAGCTGAGGATGATGTCTACAATGCCAGAGAGCGTAAACAATGGCGCACCCTGAGGTTGCTCCTGGTGCTCCGAATGCTGTCTTTCCGGTTGAGAATTCGAAAAACGTGGGACATCTGGGATTTTAGATGTTCCCGGGAGTGATGGAAAGTCTCGTTCGTCCTGGATTTTGAATCCCGGAGGGGAACGTTTTGTGGCTTTCTTACCACTCTTCAAATTTGTCATGGTGGGTTGGGGGTCGCTGCTAGGCAGATTCCGAGGTTTTTTGGTGGGTCTCTGAAGCCTCATCCGTTTCCTCGTTTCACCCTTGAAAACAAAGGGAACCCCGTCCCCGACCTCAGAGTCAGAGCCCTGATCATCGAGAGATAAAGACGAGTAGATGTTACGGGATTCAACGGTCGGGGCAGCTTTTTTCAGCATTTCGGCGTAGCTTCGCCGTGATCGCTGCTGCAACGATCGTTTTTGATGTTTTTTCTGCTGTATGTACCTTGGGCAATCAATCAGATCATGTGGACGGTCGCTGCCACAATAAACACACTTGGGCGGCGTTTTACACGCACCGTCCACATGTCTCTCCCCGCATGTTGCACAGCGAGGTTTATTGCTGCAGTACTGGGCGGTGTGGCCCAGCTGCTTGCAATTGATGCAATTCATTACCTTCGGTACATACAGCCTCACAGGTAGCCGAAGTTTGCCAATCACCAGCAGATCTGGTAATGCAGATCCGGAGAAGGTCACAGAAAATTCTTCAGATGGTGTGTAAACCTTCTTCTCGCCCTCCTGGGACACCGAATGCAGTTGCCGGCAATCCAGTATCTGGACAGGAGGAAGAGAAGGGTTATGGAAACGACCACAGCCTTGCATGATCGTTTCGCAGGTCAAAGATGCGTCGGCGACCTTCCCCGAAATCGCAGGCCACAATCTCATTAGCGTGTTTTCGGTCGCCTACTGTCACCCGAAGCTTAGCTGTACCGACCATGTCAATGGAGACAACGGAAGAATACCGCTTAGTCAGATCCTTGCTGATTTGAACGGTGTTCAAACGTTTGCCTTTGGGTCGGAAGAAAACAACATATGGCCCGCCAAAGTCGGGAGGGTAGGCCTTGAGGCGGGGGGACGTCGTAACAGATTTACTGTTGGTGTCCATTGCAGAAGCACCAGGGTGAAGGGAGACAAAGGGATTAGCATTTACATCGCCTTGTTGGCTCGAGCAGTCCGATGCCAATAACGAAGCTTCGTTGATGCGGTACGATGTTCCCCCGCCATCATCATCATCGCCCATTGTGGTAGCTAACTACCACCACGGGTCACTCAAAAATCTTAAACTATCACTATCACAGGGACGAGAAATAATCAAAAAACAAGGGACAAAATTAACGCTACAGGAAAAGTGAGAAAAAACTGCTTATGTACCAAATTAAATCTAATCAAAGAGTCAGTGGAGAGGGGGGAACAACGAGAGGTAACTTTATGTACTTATCTTTGTGCACTCTGTTTAGCCACAGGCTCGACGACGACAGGTCCAAGCGATCGGATGGCCCGCACAGGGAGGAAGCGAGCTGCTGGTGTGCGGCGGTTGAACGCTCTCTGCTCTTCTCTCGGTGGGCTGCTGCTGTCGACGACGATGAGCTTGGGTACTCACTGGAAGAAGCCGATCACGGCCGCGCGAGCGGCGCGGTGTGCGGGGGGTGCTGCACTGATGTGCTCGATAATCGGTCAATGCGCCACGTGATAAAATGAAAACGTGAACTTTACTCAAACTAAACGAACTTTTGCGGCAAAAATTGTGGCCTAGCCAACCGCACGCGTCCCACTAGGGATTTTCACTTCAACACTTGATCACTCGGAAAACTAGCACTGGAAAAAGCCACCGAACTGGATAGTATCGGGAGACAAACCGGACGAACGAAAAGTTGCGACTGTCTCGCACGAACGCTCGCCAAAGAGTGTTTTTTAAACCTGTTGACCTCAGAGTATGCATCGAGTCCTTCCCAACCAAGCTGAGTTGTGTGTCCTAATTTCAGGCAAGTTGGTCCACGAAGCCCAAACCCCCCACCCCTTCCATGGCGAAGAGAACATAACTGCCGATTATAATCTTCGTCACTTTATTACCCCTACACCCTCTTGTATCCTTTTTTATTTTGATCAAAATATCATTTGTCATCTAAAATCGATTCAACACTTCTGGAAGATAATTCTTTTAAATTCGCTTTTTTTTCTTTTTTTTAATTTTTTAAATATTTTGTGCCTGTACAATTTTAATTCTTTTAGTAAATATGTGAAGTAATTCTAGTAATATATCATAAGTGCAATTATATTATTGCATTTGTGATCTGATATCAACCGAAAAATTCTACATTTATCGATTTTTTTATTTTCCTTGCGCCGATAACAGGAACAGTTATCAATTTGTTATCATCGATAGCAGGAATCATTTTCAATTTGCTGTCACAGGAACATTTTTCTGCTCTCATTTTTTTATGTTTTAATCGTTAAAATGACCAAAACGACAGCAACTTGAGTTATCAAATTTTTGCAATATCACTACGTCAAAATTTGTTTTCAATTTGCTATCAGACTTTGCTCGGGTAGACTGCCAACTCAAAGGAAAAAAAAGAAGAAGATTTGAAAAAAAAGTAAATACGCTTTTAAAGACACCAACAACCATTTTGAGATATACAGAACAGTTCAAAATATCAGTCAAAAATTAAAAAAAAAGTTTTGACTTCCAAGGACAGGAAAAAAACGAAAATCCTCAAGAAGGATAAACAAAAATGTAAAAAATAAAACTCCTTTGCCAAATTTTTTTTTATAAAATTTGTTCACGAATATTTGGTAAAAAAATGAAAATAAATGTTGGTACGAATTTGTTTCATAGCTTTAGGTGAGCATACTTCGTGGGGTGTATGGGACCATTTTGACGATTTTGAGCTGATTATACCAAAAAATTCTTCAGATTTCAAGGTTTCAGGATTTTTTTAAAGACTATTTTTACGTTGATTAGACAAATTACACCGGCGAAAATTGGGTTGATTTTGAAAAACCATTCAATTTGTATGGTATGAAAATTTGGCGAAAAACTTTAGAACTTATTTACTCGAAAATGGGTTTTTGTCAGGTAAACTCCTTTGCTCCTTTAATTCTTAACCGAATCTATTGTGAACATTTTGAATTAATTTCCGTTGAAGTTCCATTAAGAACTTTCAGTAAAAATTAAGGAAAAACTTCAAAACTTAAGTAAGCTTTAAATGACTTCTTTCGAGCACCTTTTCTTTATAATTTCCTAGATTTTTTGTACTGTTGTCTTATATTCTAGAGCATTTTTAAAGGAAGGATGTAACATAATACCCTTCAATTTATTCATATTTTCCAAAGCTACTGCGAGAGTTTTTGTCTAGATTTTAATTAAGATTTTTTTTAACACATTCTTAGAGGAATTTGCAGAAAATTTATAGAAAACCATGAATTTAAATTTCTGTGAAATTTGCTAAAATATTTCTTATAACATGTATACATTATTTTTTACGACACGCCAAATGTGTCTGTAACAATCCTTCAAAAATAAAACAAAATCAGCGTAATTCGGTTAACCACTTTCTGGCAACAATTTCTAGGCCGCCTTATGAATATATTGTAAACTTTTGTGCTTTCATCACATAATTTTTCATAAGGGTTTCTATAAAAAAAATTCAAATGCTTTTTAGACAGTTGAGTAATTCTCATTCAACGTATAGATTTTTAATGAATTCTGAATCATTTCTAATCAAAATTAGATTTTAGTACAATGTAAATTGTACTCCAGTTAGCCTAATGGTTAAGGCTATGGATGGCTATGGATCGCTGTTACAAAAATAAAAGAAATTAAGGGGCTGTCCATAAACCACGTGGTCATTTTTTTGGAACTTCTCAACCCCCCCCCCCCCGCGTGGTCATTTGTCCATACAAATTTTTTTATTCGTCCATACAAAATGCCCATAGCCCGAACCCCCCCCCCCCCCCCCCCCCCTCATGACCACGTGGTTTATGGACAGCCCCTAATTATTACAAAGCATTAACACTTCACGATACACATAGAACCTTACAAATGCACAAATAAGCAACTTTACAAATTAACATAACACGACACAAGACAAAAATGCGCCCTATTATCCAGATGGACAACTCCTTCCGATCACACGATGACGAGGTTTCATTTATTGGTTTGGGTCCATGAGTCATCCTGGAATTGTATTTTAGTTGGCAGTATGCCTTTTAGTTCACGGTTGTTACTGTGTTCATAGCTTGGTTTTGTCTAGGAAAACTAATCTTAATCGGGCTTCCCGTTTCGGGTTTCATCACTAGAGTTCTATGACTTGAAGTCTGTGCCAGGGAAAGGTATACGTCTCTAGTACTTCATCGCTGCCCGAAATGGCCTGAATATTGGCAAAGGAAATGGGACTGCACTTCACGGGCCTCTTTTCTGTCAGAACCCTATAAATGATAATTATTTACAAGTTAAATTCAACATGTAACACGAAGAACGCGCAAATATTAAACTTTGAACACATTAAACAATTATTCTGAATATTAATGTAACAAATATTTATACCCGTAACATCGCCAATCCGCAGACGGCGGGTTCGATTCCCGTTCCGGTCGGGAAAATTTTCTCGACTCCCTGGGCATAGTGTATTAAGGACTGTTCATTAAAGAAAAAGGACATCTGTTTACCAATAGTTTAGAGTTAAAACTAAACAAAAAATTGTGAATTTTTGCTCAGTGTGTAAAAACATTGTTCACTTCGGCAACACATTCAAAGGAAACGGAAAAAAGTGAGAAATTTTGAGCGATTGGTTGGATTAGCTTAGCGACTATCAGATAAATTCTGCACAATCGGTGTTCCAAAAAGTTGTCGTTTCGAAAATTGGCATACTAGTACACTTCCGGTACAGCAATTTTTCAACGCTGAGCAGGGGACAGACGTACTGGATGATGTAGGGTACATCAGAACCGAAAAATTTGGGAAAAAGTTTTAGGTGTGGCAAGCCAATTGTTCATGCGGCTTAAACAGTTCTTCGTATTTCACAACAGGAACAATCAACGGTGAAAATAACATAAAGGAATGCATCAAAAACGACTTCTACCCATCTATCGAAAATATATGGATCCTGCATTGTTTTGGCCGGATCTGGCATCCGCTCATTACGTTTCTTCTACACTAGAGATGCTCAAGACAGAAAAAGTCGATTTTGTCGAAAAATCGCAAAATCCACCAAATTTCCCTGAACTGCGTCCTGTAAAAAGATACTGGACAATAATTAAGCGGCATCTCAAGAAAGATGGAAGAGAAGCAACCTCTGTTGATTGCTTCAAGAAAATTTGGTCTGCGGCACAACAAAAGGTTACGGAGAAAGTTGTGCAGAATCTAATGGGAGGTATCAAGAGGAAAGTCCGAGCGTTCTTCAGAAATGCGAAGTGAATGTTCAAACTCACGTGAATTCGGCCACATGGTTGTTGGTTGTCTTATATAAAAAATAAATTTATGAATTTGTTCGGAGATAAATATTTTCTATTGAAAAACAGGTGTCCACTTTCTTTAATGAACAGTTCTTAATGTACTTTTTTTTTTTTTTATTCTTCAGTGCTTGGTTAGTTGGTTAATATGTTAGTAAATCTTCTAATTCTACTATACATCGATTGTTTAAAGGTTTTCTGTACATGTACAATGCGAATTTACTGAATAATTCCAAAATTTTGTTTCTTTCTGACCTACACAGTGTGTCCAATTCAGGGAACTGAAAATCGCTGAAATGCATTTGTTGCACCTTGCTCAAATTTATTTCCTGTAATTTCACGAAGCATAAATTCCAGAATGGTCTCGATATTCTGCATTCCGCGAAAATGTGGGGAAGTGTCTCTATTGTTGCGTTACAGTTTCTGCAAATATTGGAAGATACTCTACCGTGCCTGTGAAATGATTCCATATTTGGAATTTTCTCATTGATCAATAAATAGTATATTGATCTTGATTCTGAACTCATTATCTTGGGAGTGAAAAGGTTGCGCCAAATTGTATTCCAGTTTTTGATAGCATACTTGGTAGTAATCTCCGGATTTGGTTTATTTTGAATAAAGTATTCATAAATTATCTTTGAGGAAACATTACTTCTAACTGTAGTGGGTAAGTTTCTAATTTCTTCAGCAAGAAATTTAACAAAATTCAAACTTGTGGGAATACTGTTACAGTTAGTGTTAGGATGAACGAACTGATTGACTATGAAAGAATTGTCATAGTTCGACATCATAAAAGTAGGGTTTGTGTTCCATCAGTAATCTCACGCTCCCAATTTCATCCTATTCGAAAACAAGCGATTACGGCACCGATTGATTCCGTTCTTTTTGTTTTCATGCGTGCTCACTTCTAACAAAAAATACAAAAATAAGAAACAAAACAAACAGTGCTTCATTCCTTTGTTTTTCGTAGGATGAAAATGGGAGCCACATGCTTAATAAGGGAACCAATACCCTACTTATGATGAGAGAATTACATTTAGTTTCAGGATCGAGCAAAGACAGACCTCCGCGATATTTGGGTAAAATTAACTGATTAAAAGCCACTCTTACTCCATGACCCTGCCACAGAAATATTCCAATAAGGTTTTTCAGTTTAGCGCAAAATTTGTTACTAATTTTCATCGTTGATGCAACGTACCAGGCCTTCGATAAGGCAAAGGTGTTGATAAATATTGTTTTTTGAATAATATTCAACTTTCTTGTTTGATTTAATCTAATACACTGTGAAACACTGTTGACTACATTTGTCCAATTATCATCTGTCATCGTCCTAACCGAATTAGAAAAACAAATACCCAATATTTTTATTTTTTCTTCAAATTTAAGCCACGACACAGATGGTAACGACGCGTTACCAAAGCCAATTACTATAGTTTTTGATTTACTAACATTTAGTTTAGCCCCTGATACTAAACCAAAATTTTCTATGTGCACAATTTCCAAGTCATTCAAATTATTCACTATCAAAGACAAATCATCCGCATACACGTTAATCAAATCCAAATTATCCGAGCAAGAATGAATAATTTTCTGCAAAAGCGGTTCTATGTATAAAACAAATAGGTGCATCGATAAAGAATCGCCTTGTCTAACAGAACGTTCGATTTTCACCTCACGGGAAAGTGTACCGTTAATCGGAACTTTTGAAAAAGAAACATCTCGAACCTTCTCAAGAAAACTAACAAACCCAGCATTTAAATTCATCTTACGCAATGTGTTGTACAAAAAACTTGGCTCTACTCTATCAAACGTCTTCTCCATATCAAATGAAACTAATAAAGCTTTCCTTTTCTTGTGCTGGAGTTCAACGATGCGATCTCGGATTGAGCAGGTCGCTTCGAAAATATTTCTTCTTGGATTCGCACACTTCTGATTACTGCTAACCAAAATCGGCATCAAACTATTCAACCTTTGTTAAAATCCGCGATACAATTTTATAATCAAAATTTAACAATGTGATTGGACGATATCCATCAATACTGTGGACGGGATTTCCTTTCCTGATAAGCACTACCATCCCATCGCACATCTTCTTTTCAATACTGCCTTGGAGGAAACTATTGATTACAGCTGTTATCTCAGTTTTTATTATATTCCAACAATCCACATAAAATTCCTTTGGGAGTCCATCCATTCCCGGCGGTTTTTAGAAGCACTGTTCTTAATGGCACAAAATACCTCGTCTTCATCTACTTCCTGCATTAGTTCATCATTTTCCAAACATTCATTTGAAATAATTCTTTCCGGTCTGAAATCATCATTCGTCGCAACTACTTCTGATTTGAATAAACGTTCAATTTGATCAACTACATGGGTTTGTATGTACGGGTATTCAGCATGACCATGCTGAGGGTGACGGGTTCGATTCCCGGTCGGTCCAGGATCTTTTCGTAAAGGAAATTTCCTTGACTTCCTTGGGCATAGAGTATCTTCGTGCTTGCCACACGATATACACATGCAAAATGGTCATTGGCAGAGGAAGCTCTCAGTTAAAAACTGTGTAAGTGCTCATAGAACACTAAGCTGAGAAGCAGGCTTTGTCCCAGTGAGGACGTTACGCAAGAAGAGAGAGAGGGTTTGTATGTTCTCTTGATTTTCCTCCTTCCTGCCATCAATAACTAGTGACTTTATACGCGTCTTGTTTTTCTTTTGATGTTTCTGCTCTAAATGGAAAATAGATAATGGTTCACCGTTAAGGTAAATCTCATTATTTCTTGACAAAAAAGCGCTTAAATCATGCTGCAATTTTAGCATCTTCCCTTTAATACGATTAATCTCTGCTATTTTAGTCGGGTCAGTAAGATAGTCTTTGTAAGCTCGCTGTAATGCATAATACCAAAATTCCATGTTACTATTGAAATCGTTGTACATGTTTCTAGACTTCCATCTAAGGAAAGACACAACTTTAGGCTTCGCGTATTCCACCCACCAAACCACCCAATTTCGATAATATCGTCGCTGCGATACCCAATAACGCCATTTTTGCTTAAATTCTTCCATGTTATTCGTATCTTTGAAAACTAAAGACTTGTAATTCCAAATTCCTCTGCCAAATGGTTTTCCCAGAAAAGGTAATTTTACCTTTGCAATATGAACCTTGTGATCTGTAAAAGAAGTAACTTGGTACTTTGCATCAACAACGTTCAATGATAGTGCATGTGAAACGTAAATCCTGTCGATTCTCGATCCGAAACCTCCGCGAATGAAAGAGTATTCCTGGTTATTCCCGAATTTTACTTCCCACGCATCTTTCAACTGTAAAGCTTGTCGCAATCGTTTCAGCATTGGACTGAAATTGTTAGTATTGCTATTACTACTATCTTTGGCTGTTTCAACACAATTGAAATCACCTCCCAAGATCAAAAATTGATTCGAACCTCTTAGGTAATATGGAACAATTTCATTGAAAAAATATTCTCTATTTGACCGGTTGTTTAAACCAGATGGGGCATAAATGTTACAAATGACGACGTTGTTATTTAATTTGATCTTTATCACTCTGGAATCGATGCTACGTTCAATGTCTGTACATTGGAAATGAGCCTTATAAGCTATAGCAGTACCCCGTTTTTCATGATTGATATTATATACAATTTCAAAACCGTACAGATCGATGTTTTCACTTTCTACCTCTTGAAACAAAACTACATCTAATTCCATCCGATTAACGAATGTCTTCAACGAATTAAGCTTGTTTTTGTTTGAAATGTTGTTTACGTTGATCGTGGCAACGTAGTATGATATAATTTGACTATTTGAAGGGTTAGTTGTGTTAGTGTTCATGCTTTCTTACTCCTTTGTGTTCGGGTTTTTATCTTTTCTGCTTTTGATGAATCCGATGCCAATGAGCAGTCACTACGGTATGGCGATTTATCGTCGTCTTCGGACATCAATACATCAAACTGGTTGATGTTGGTGTTGCCAGACGTACCTTCGTTTGCGTTAACCACTTCATCACTACCACCGATGATGTTGGAAACACGAGCTGTTTTGTTGGGAATCGTGAAATCTTCTTCTGGTTTTCCTTGGGGAACGTTTTCAGCCAAGGGTGTGGATTGCTGTTCAGTGGTAGAGATGGTCGGTCGTTGAGTCCATTTCTTGTTTAAGGCGTTGAGGTTAACCATGTTCGGTCCAACCCAGTCATCTGATGCGGCTCGTTTCTTTTGAGCCTGACCTTGTCCCTGGAGTACATCCGCATACCCAGACGCACCTCTCTGGAGACGAGTATTGACGCTTCGCTGAGCACTGATGATTTGCACCACTTCTGCACATTTTGCACCGTAGTGCACCTGTCGACCACAATGTCTACACGTGATTTGCTGGTTTTTGTACGTGACGAGAGTTGAATGGCCAGCCATGAAAATGTAGGATGGAATCGAGGTAACCAACCTAATCCGCAACTTTCTGACTCCACTCGGAATTACTTTCAACTGCTCTGGTGCCTCCCAAACTTCACTCTTAATCGACAGTACCTCTCCGTATTTCGTCATTTCGCTTTTTATGTATTCGTTATCCATCTGTGGGGGCAGATCATGTAATCTGACCACCGTAGCACCATCATCCATGAGGAGAGGAGCAACGGCCTTGACATTATCATACACCACCTCGTGTTTCCTGTCATGATTCTCAACTATTTCTAGTGCGTACTCCAGACTATCACACTCGACATATGTTACTCCACGCGATCCGTTGAATTGAAACGACTTCACTCGTTGCGATGGGATCTTGATCTTGTTAAAAATTAAATCCGTGATTACCTCGACCTTGGGTTTTTTGGTGGCCTCCGAAAAGTTGACCATGAACGTGTTGATGCGGGATGTCTGTCCTGTGGCTGCCATGTTTGATAGCTTGTTTGTTTGTGTTTGTGTGTTATATATGTATACGACCCTCTAACGAAGGCGACACTACTAAACTTCACTACCTGCGGAGCTTTGCAAAATAACGTCTGTACGCATCAAAAGCCAAAACGAAACTGATTGTACTTGCCACACAATATACAAATGACAATGCACAATGCAATGGCAGGCAAAGAAAGCCCTTCCATTAATAACTGTGGAAGTACTCTAAGAACACTTAATTGAAGAGAGACAGGCCAAGTTCCAATGCAAACGTCGAGCCATAAAGAAGAAGAAGAAGAAGATTTAAGAAATGTTCCAACAATATTATTTAAGGTACCCCGGGGCAAGTGAGAATCCGGGGCAAGTGAGACCTACAGCTATAATTTTTTTATTTTTTTAGTTTTAAGGCAAACATTCTTCACAGAAAACATAGGTATCAAACCAACGGATACTTTGAATTCAAAAATTGTTATTGTTCTCGCTATAAAGAGACCATATATGTTATTGTTCATCATATGTCATTTTCAATTCACTAAGTGAGATTAACGTACTCTACTACATTCGTCGTTTATAAATAGAATAACAAATAAAGTAAAACTTTTTTGATTTCAGGATAATATTTGGAGTGCTTGCGAATTATTTTAATCGAAAAAACTGTAATTTATTTTCATTTATTACCTTTAGTTAACTGCTCTCACTTGCCCCAGTGCATTTCAGCATATGGGGCAAGTGAGACCTATGAGTGTAAACAAACACAATTTCATAGTTTGATCTCGCTTTCTTCAGCCTAAGTCGAAATTTACACAAAAATGAAGTAAAAATTGGCGTCTTAAGTGAAAAATCGTTGGATTATACTTAATTACGTCTAATCTGATGATAAAGCTATTGTTCAAAATGGTAAAGTCTTGGGTAGAACATTTTTTTTTGAAATCATCTATTTTTCATATTTTCGGTCAAGCAAATTTTTTTTTCGTTTTTTGCTGCATAATGTGTTTTTCTGAATATTAAGTATGAAACAATTGGAAAACGACTTTTTCGAAGTTCACGATTTAAAAATCTTTATTAAATGATCGTAAAATTATGTAAGGGAAAACATAACATCTGTAAATCCTGAATAATCTTTTGGCGAGATTCATCAACAACAAAATATGAAAAACAAGTTTGGAAATCTTTCGGCATTTAACTTTAGGGCGCTTTTCGTATAAATAAAATCAATTTGTGTTGCACGAGCTGCTGGAGTTAAAACAATTTTTTCTCAGTGATTCGTTATTATATATGTTACGTAATTTATGCACGATACCACAAAACTTTTCCAACATAAATCGCTAAACATAGTTATTCGCATAAGATATCTATAATGCATGCTACTCTACATATATGCAGCAACTATATTAAGCCATTTGTACAAAAAATCCGAATACGTCCCACTTGCCCCGTGATAAGGTGTAAATGAAGATCTGCTCCACTTTTCATCATATGGATAATATACAGAATTTATAAATTTTGAAATAGTTTCAATGCCCGTTAATAAGAAGAAATACACCAACAATGTCTTTTAGAACCATTGGAATTATACAATTATTTGAGGGGGTTAGAGGCAGAGGGGTGTAAGTGACCAAAAATTCAAAATTGAAATAAATATCGCACGTGATTCTACGAGATCAGCTTTGCTTGTTGCCAAAGACCCATAATTTTTAAAAATGTTTGAGCATATTTAAACATTGATTGAAAATATGACGCTTAACCGTTGAGGAGATTTGTTTGGAGGCAGAGGGGTGTAAGTAATTTATTATATTTACATGAAGTATTGCTCAACATTGTTTCAATCAATTTAAATTCTCAAGTTAATAATGGCAGTGATGGTATTGTACTATTTCGAGTCTTACTGAGAGGGGAAGTTACCTTTTCGGCATTTGCCCTTCTCATTATCCATTTCTCACTCACGCCAGTATTTGGGGCTGTCCATAAACCACGTGGTCATTTTTTGGGACTTCTCAACCCCCTTCCCCGCGTGGTCATTTGTCCATACAAAAATTTTTATTCGTCCATACAAAATGCTCATATGCTGAACCCCCCTCATGACCACGTGGTTTATGGACAGCCCCTTTGCAAAGTCTAGCTTTTGGAATAAGGTAAAACTTTCACTCGACTGGCTTAGCCGCAAACATCGATAGTAAATTAATTGACTGATATTTTTGCTGAACTTTTCACACAAAAAAGTGACAATATCACCTTCTTTTCGTTGCACATCGTGAGTACGAATGACGATAATGTACCAATTAAAATTACAACACTGCATTTTATTCACAATTGTTCATTCCCAAATTTAGGATTTTACGACGATCGTGAAGATCAGAATTAGGTTATCAATTTCATTACCAAAATTTTGTTCAGTCTCACGAATTCAAGCGATGCTTTGCTAACTAGCCGACGTTTCGGCTGTGTTTGGCAGTCTTCTTCTATGGAAAATTAGGTCTATTTCTCCTAAAAGAAGGCTGCCAAACACGGATGAAACGAAGGGCAGTTAACAAATTACCGTTTGAAATCGTGAGACGTCTAAACTCCAAATTTCAGTACTCGTTGGAAACCACTGTCAGGGACGAGTTTACATACGCAGTATTACACTAAAAGTGCATCATTACGTCGTGTATGATGTCGTTGAGGCTCTGTTTTAGAATCCGTATGATAAATCATTAGATTTTAAATCGTATTGTTGGCGATTTCCATAATTTGGAAGGATAAAACATGTATTAGTAGCGCACGCCTATCAATTTATACATTTAACCCTCGAGCAGTCGCGTCTTCGACTACCTGCAGCGAAGTCACGGTCACGTTGTATACCACAAGCGTGTATTTTTCATGGCGCGTGTACTCAGTACACGACACGACCGCTCCCGGGTTAATAATGAGTTTCTGTCTGTCTGTATTATCCTTATAGACTCGGAAATATCTAAAACGATTGGCGTGAACATTTGCATGCCAGTTTTTTTTTTCGAACCGGGGAAGATTCTAAACAACTTGACAAATTAACTGGCAAAAGAGGCCCCAATACACATAACGGGGGACTTCTCTATGGAGCTGTGTATCAAAAAGCCGCACAGCCGGTTTACTATAACTTTTGGCTTTTCAATATATCAGGTTTAAATGTATTTTTATTTACATTTAAAAATAAAATAAACTTACATTTTTGAAAATACTATGATGATTAAATTGTAGGTCCTTACTGACGTAACAATGATCCGACAAAATGGTCACTAAGGTTTTATGTTACGCTAGACGCATCACGATAGCGCAGTGTTCGTCCAGAAAGCCTGGGTCATAATCCCAACATCCCACTAGGGTTAAATTTAGGGCTTTTTCTTAATTTCTCAATACTTCATCTGATTTTTGAATTCAGAAAAGTAATAATTCTTCCACATCATCATGGTTGCTTGCATTATTCATTTAAAACGAAATTAGACGCTGTCCATAAACTACGTAGACTTGATTTTGGCAACCTTAGACCCTCTCCCCTCCCCCCTCGTAGACTTTTGTTCATACAAAATTTTCGAAATTTGTAAGGACCGTAGACTTCCACCGGACTTCCCCGTCCCCCTCAAAGTCTACGTAGTTTATGAACAGGCCCTTAAACATTTTAGGGACAATTTTATTCATAGTAATACTTGAGTCTACATGTAGAGTATATGGCCTATTGAGAACTTGTTTGGTGCCAAAGGGGTGTAAGTCAACAGTTTGGTGGTAAAGGGGTGTAAGTGACACTAACCCAAAAAATCAAATTTTCCTATCTGCAAAAAAAACAGCGTATATAATGTCTGTTTCCATCTCAGATGGTGGAGTTACTTGATAGTAGAGTGTTCGGAGCGAATCCAATTTTTTTCGAATATTGTTGATTTTTTTATAAGATGTCAAAGTTTTCGTTCAATATCTCAAAATCAAGTTTTGGTCACTTACACCCCTCTGCTTCTGACCCCCTCATTTATGTTAAGAATTTTTTGGCTTGACAAAACCAAACTAGCATTTTTTTGGGTCCCACTTGCCCTGGGGTACCTTATCATTTGAAGGAATTTCTGAGCCGTGCATTGGAATACGCATGTACGGTGTACTTTGTCATTATCGTCATAACATGTCTAACTGTTGTGACTTTAAATTGCTTTAACTAATCTCAATATATTTACCATTTTTTGGCCTATATTTCTCCACAAAAGTTGCTGAAAAGCCATTCAATAATAAATTGCTCTTCTTTAGACATACTCAAATGAATTACTATTTTGCTCCAAATTGCTTCATTGCTCGCAAGATATTTATTTTGCTGGAATTAAATAATCACTTGAGTTTTGTTAATTTCTTCTACCATGGCCTCGAAGAAATTTTGATAAACATATAAAGTGTTTCAGCGAGACTGGTTCAAAAATGTCTTATGATATTTTCATGTGATATTTTGTCACAAATCAATTAGAAACATTATAAAAACAATTTCTGAAAAAAAAAATTAATTAATATTTTTTTGAAATCTTTTTTTGAGAAGAAAGTGCTTCCGGGAAATTGACGAAATTTACGGACTATATATTATTATTTAAATATATCTTACCGTAAGCAGGGAAAACATCTGAGGAAGCAACTACAGTACTGGACAGAATAAAGTATGCATGTGTCGATTTTCATACACAAAGCTCAAGTTTGGTGTACCTCAGCTTATAGTTCTCACATTGACTTCATATATTAATAAGACACTTTTATAAATTTTCAAATTAACTTGTTAAGAAATGAAAGAGTTCCACAGAAGACTTTTAAAGTTATCACAAAATTCTCATTTGAAAAAAGAATCGAAAAATGTTTACTTTGGAGTGTCTAGACGCCATCTTAGTGTTCGGCGCAGTGGTAAATCCAAGTTTAAAAAACTACACCCTCACCATCTACCCACAAATAGCCAACACAAGACTAAATCTGCCAAATCCGACAATGCTACGCCAAGCAACCGGCGACATACAAGTAGCGGTACCCCTATAACCTCCCTGAAGAAGGCCCAAACCAAGGGCCGAAACGTCGGATGTAATAGAATCGCCCTGCTCATAATTTTCCGGATCGAAAAGCCAATTGTAGAGGGATATATTCTTTGAAATAATTTTGAAATGTTCTTCAGCCATCCAAAACACACAACTTTTCCGGACAAACCGGACAACTTGAAACATTCCGTCTACAAAATAATTTAGAAATTAAAATTCGCAATTTTTCTAGAAATATGAGATATGCGATAAATTTTAGAAAGTTTTACTCAGAAATATATTTGAAAGGGGCCGTCCACAAATCACGTGGTCATTCTGGAGATTTTGCATACTTAGCTGCCTCCCCAGTTCGACGGTCAGCAGAAGCTCCGGTTTCACTTTCAATGATTGAAATGCTCGCTTTCCGTCTTCCGACACTTCTTCATCGTCATCATTTCTATCATCATGCCTATCTCTAACATGATAACTCTCCAGCTTTTGCTTGCCAGAGATGAATGAATCGGATCTGATGCAGCATGCACTGACCACTACAGAGAGGCTCTGTAACAGAGCCACTGGCACCGCCGCCGTAGAGCTTACTAATTTAATCCGGTTTTGATTACACTTGCTTTGGACTTGCGAGAGACTTTCTCCGGTTGTGCTATCTTGAAGTATACGCTTTGATCAAGCGAGGGGAGACGAGTCCGGCACGACAACATTGCGATGGTCAAGAAGTCTGATCAATCTTCCCTGCCGCTGCTGCCGCAGCTGCGAAAGAATATCCCATAAGCGAAATGGTGTAAGCTTTTGATGAACCTGATAGCATGCGGCACGGCAGCGCGTCGGCTTTCAAGTGGCCACTGTGGTAACCGTCACTTAAATTTACAAAGGCGTCTTACCGCCACAAAAGTCGTTAGCAAACTGAAGCATCTAGCGTATCGCGCCGATCGCGCCAGTCTTGAAAATTTCACACACCAATACCCATTCATGCTCAACACCATTGCCGCACACCTCTCTCTCTCTCTCTCGACCACTCATTCGCCGTTCATACCCCGACCATGCGGGTGTGTGCTAATGCTTGTGTCTGTATGCATTTCATTCTCGCCCAAACCAATACAACCAAATGCCGTCAATGGACCGCGTCGAACGAGCTTTCGCCTAAACGTCAAATAAAAGCTCGCTGCATCCAGGTCTGGGCGATATCATTATGTACACGGAGAAAGTAAATATTACATTTCAATATAATAGACATGCAGCATTTTTTGCACATCAGTATTCTTTATAATCCACATCTTATCTACCACATTCGCTCCCTTCTCCACTCTCGAAAAATTAGTAAAATTTATTCTACCAAAATATCACTAAATAATCTCGTTTAAATGAAACGAACCAAAATGATATTGAATCAAATAAACTGTCAAAAGTTCACTAAACATCTCATGTTTATTTCAATCCAGTTTATCTCAAATTCAGTTTATTTCGAATCCATCGACAATCGAGCCCACATTAAAATCGAATCCAAATCCATTGTAAGTCAGAATAAATTCTTTCCGAAATTCAATTAAATTCAAATCAATTCTCAATCTTGTCCAATTTTACTACGAACAATATCCATGTCAATTCGATTAAAAATCGACCCAAAATCAAACAGATTCTAAATCTGAAGATTAATTCACATTTTATCAATATTCACTCCAAATTTAACTACATATTAACAATCATTACACAATCCAAATCCAATTAAATTGGAGCTTTATCTAGTTCATGACAATACATCAATATTCAAATTGATCCAAAATCATCCCATTACAATCCAAATCTAACCAACCAAATTTAAGCAATATTCAATATGAACCTTATTCAATATGAAATTCAATTTTCATCTGAAACATATTGAAAAATAAGTTTCTTACACTCTCTTTTCAAATCTGAACTTATGCTAAAGCTGATTGAAATTCACTACCAGTACAAATCAAATCCCAAACTTGTAATGATCGTAATGATACCAATCCAAGTTATCTCTTAGTATAATTTGAATCCACTTATACCCGCATCAAATCCGTAGATCATAATCTAATCCAAAATCTATCCAAATTCAGTCCAAATACAAAAAAAAATGCTGAACTCGAATGTAAATTTAGTCTTTTTTCTCAATTCCAATCCAAATCCAATTTGGATCCTATTCAATCAATCGAAATTTAATCAATATTCACATCCAAATCATATTCTGCCTAAATCTGGTCCATTGCAAAGGAAATCCAATTTCAAGACCGTCTAATCCAAACCAATCCAAATCAAATCTAATCAAGAAAAAGAGGTTTTGTGCCTCTTTGAGAAAGATTTCGTTTTTGGAATGCCAAAATCACTCAAAGGGGTTTTTCCCTCTTTCAAAATTTCAAGTTAAAATAAACAATAATAACAATAATAATTCCTCATCTAATCCAGTTCAAATCCGAACACAACTCAACTTGAATTCAAATACAATCTAAATCAAATTCAAACAAAATCCAAGTCCAATCCAAAGCCAATTAAAATTCAATAAAACTTCAGTCCAAATCCAATCTTATCAAATCCGAATCCGATCCAACTCCTATCCAAATTCAATCCAACTCCAATCATAGTTCATTCCCACTCAATTTAAATCTTATCCAAATTCATCCTGAATTCACCAACTTCAATCTAACTCCTATCCAAATCCAATTCGAATCTAAACTCAATCCAAATATAATCTTACTTCAATCCAAATCTAGTCCGAATTTTATCCAAATCAAATCCAAACCCAATTCAACTAAAATCCATATATTATCTCAATCTAATACGAGTGCATCCAAATCCAATCCCTTTCCAATCTATTTATTCCAACTCCAATCCAGCCATCCCCAAATCCTATCCAAATCCAGTATAACTCCAATTCAAATTCAATTCAACTCCAATCCAAATTCAATCAGGACCCAATACAAACCCAGTCCAACTTAAAACCTTATCAAATCCAAACACAATTCATCTTGAAGTCAAATACAGCCTAAATCCAATTCAAACAAAATCCGAGTCCCCTCCAAAGCTATTTGAAATTCAATAAAACTCCAGTCCAAATCTAATTCCAATCCAATCTAATCAAATCCGAATCCAATCCAACTTCTATCCAAATCCTATCAAACTCCAATCATAGTCCATTCCAAATCCAATTCAAATCTTATCCAAATTCATTCTGAATCCTCCAATATAAACCCTTTTCAAATCCAATTCAATTCAACTTCAATCCAAAACCAATCTAACTCCAATCCAAACCCAGTCCAAATCCAATCCAAATCTTATCCAAATTCAATCCAAGCACAGAGAACAGACGTCTATCTTCACTTTCTGCCTTGTGTAAAACTTTGTAACGGTCATATCAGAGTATGTGGTTATGCTCCCGTTGCGTGGCGCTAGCGTTCCATCACTTACATTGTTGTGTTGTCATTTTTGTTTCCAGTGCTCGCCGTGTTTGGCCGTATGGCGCTCGTGTCGCTTTGTGGGCTAGAGTATTTTATCGATGAACACTGCCATCGTAGGGTCAAATAGACTTTATATGTGGGGCAGTCTCCGTTAGTGGCGTTGAGGTGCACTTAAATCCTTTACACACGATTTCGACGCATTTTTGTACGAGCTTAAATGTCTGTTCTCTGTGATCCAAGTCCAATCCAAACCCAATCCTAGTCTAATCTGAATTTACTCCAACTACAATCCAGCTATATTCAAATCATATCCAAATTCAAACCAACTCCAATCTAACTCCAATTTTATTCCACTCCAAATCCCAACTAACTTCAATCCAGATCCAACTAATCAAATTTAAATATAAATCCAATCCAGATCCAAAAAAAATCTAATACAAATCCAGTCCAACTTAAATCCTAATCTAATCCAGTTTAAATCCAAACACTATTCGACTTGAATTCAAATACAGTCTCAATCCAGTTTAAAGAAATCCAAATCCAATTCAAAGCCAATTAAAATTCAATAAAATTCCAGTTTAAATCCAATTCCATTTCAAATCCGAATCAAATCCAACTACAATCTGAATCCAATACATTACAATCCGAATCCAATCCAACTCCAATCTAAATCCAATCCAAATCTAAGCTGAATTCCTCAACTTCAATCTAACTCTAATCCAAATCCAATCCAACTCAAATCCAGTTCACATCCAAATATAATCCAACTTGAATTGAAGCACAGTCTAACTCTACTGCAAATCGAATTCAAACAAATCAGAATTCAATAAAAACCCAGTCCAAATCCATTTCCAATCTTATCGATCCAAATTATATTTAAATCTGATTCCACTTCAGTATAAATTAAATCCAGATTCTATCAAAAGAAAATTCCATTCCAATACAACTTGAATTCAAATTGACTCTACATCAAGAATATCTATCCAAATTTAATCCAATCCCATCTAAATCTTATTGAAATTCAATCCAGATTCAAATACAAAATCAGTCAAAATTTGGATCGGAAACCGAAATCCGATTCAAATGCAATTCATATAAAATTCTAATTCGATCCTAACATGATCGAAAATCTAACTAATGAATTTCTTTCAGTTTGGCTTTACCTTTCACTTATTTATCGTTTGAGCTTAACCCTTTCATTTTTTTTCTGGCATCTTTTTTTTTCTTTTAGCTTGAGCTGTCGCAAGCTTTTTTTCCTTTGGCTTGACCTGTCGCAAGCTTCTTTTTTTCGTGGCTTGACCTGTAGCAAGCTTTTTTTTTTTTTTTTTGGCTTGACCTGTCGCAAGCTTTTTTTTCTTCGGCTTGACCTGTCGCAAGCTTTTTTCCTTGGCTTGACCTGTCGCAAGCATCTTTTATTCTTGGCTTGACCTGTCGCAAGCTTTTTTCCTTTGGCTTGACCTGTCGCAAGCTTCTTTTTTTCTTGGCTTGACCTGTCGCAAGCTTCATGTTTATTTTCTAGCTTGACCTGTCGCAAGCATTTTAACTGTTTTTCACTCAATTTTGCAATTATACTCACCATCCGGGAGCATCTTGATGCTACCGGCTACGCCATTGTGGTAACCGTCACTTAAATTTACAAAGGCGTCTTACCGCCTTTGTGGTAACCGTCACTTAAATTTACAAAGGCGTCTTACCGCCACAAAAGTCGTTAGCAAACTGAAGCATCTAGCGTATCGCGCCGATCGCGCCAGTCTTGAAAATTTCACACACCAATACCCATTCATGCTCAACACCATTGCCGCACACCTCTCTCTCTCTCTCTCGACCACTCATTCGCCGTTCATACCCCGACCATGCGGGTGTGTGCTAATGCTTGTGTCTGTATGCATTTCATTCTCGCCCAAACCAATACAACCAAATGCCGTCAATGGACCGCGTCGAACGAGCTTTCGCCTAAACGTCAAATAAAAGCTCGCTGCATCCAGGTCTGGGCGATATCATTATGTACACGGAGAAAGTAAATATTACATTTCAATATAATAGACATGCAGCATTTTTTGCACATCAGTATTCTTTATAATCCACATCTTATCTACCACAGCCACTACTACTGGCCACGCCGCCGCGCCTCCGAGTCAAGTACCTGCTCAGCATCTCCGGTGAAGTGGATAGATTTGTGATTGCGCGGGTGGCAGTTACCATTAGTCAATGGATGGTTATTACGGCAGCAGTGCCAGTCGGGTTCGTTGACGGTGGCGAGGGCCATTTGTAAACGGGATTGGCCACTACAGATGACTGGACTTCGTTGTAAGCCTGTTTGCTTGAATCGATAAGTACTCGATGCCGGTAAGTGGAATATGATTGATGAGATATGTCCATCCTAAGCTGTGTGGGAACGGAGCACTGAAGGCGATAAAAGGGGCCATCTAGTTTAGATAAATGATGATATAGTTTTACAATTTCTACCCTGAAGAGCATTCATATTCCTCTAAAGTTCAGTACGCTTCCGCAGTAAAACCACATCGCGACCAAAACCGCATCTAAAAGCCTAAACTAGTTGGCACTTCCTTAGAAAACCCGACAGCACCAGCAGCAGATGGGTCCTTTCAAGCCCGAGACAACCAAGTTGCGAATTTGCATCCCATTCATTTGACTCGACTCTGAGTTTCAGAGAATATATCTCTGTGTGCCGAGTGCCCTTCCGAGAACATCAGCGCAGAACGGTTGTCTGACGTGCCGCAGAGGCAGTCATCTGCCAAGCAAGTCCGGAACGAATGCTAAAGCCTCTTGTTCCAGGTACCGTGAAATGGTGTGAAGTTATTCGTTTTTATATAATAAGCTATTTTTTTCTTGGCGTAACGTCCCTACTGGGATAAAGCCTGCTTCTTAGCAGTGTTCTATGAGCATTTCAACAGTTATTAACTTACTTTCTAGGTTTAATCACCGCATGACTTTATCATAATTGAATTTTATTGGCTTTTCTCGGTGAACTTAATACTACTCAAAGAAGGAGGGAGTAACGAAAGTAATGAAAGAAACGGTGGATAGAATCGCAAGTGTGCGACGAGAGAAATTGAATAGAAGTTGAAAATTAACAGAGGGCCATAATTGAACAACACAATCACAACGACGACCCCTTTGCCTAACGTTCTCGTGTTGAACGGCTAGGTACTAGTAGTTTGGTGATGACTACTAGCCCTAGACAGGCAAAAAGATCGTGGTTGTGATCTGTTAAATGTTGTTCGGCTTTGCTTCTATTCAATTTCTCTCGTCGCACACTTGCGATTCTATCCACCGTTTCTTTCATTACTTTCGTTACTCCCTCCTTCTTTGAGTAGTATTAAGTTCACCGAGAAAAGCCAATAAAATTCAATTATGAGTTATTAACTTAGATGTTCCTCTGCCGATGCCGATTTTACATGTGTATAACGTATGGCAGGCACAAAGATACTTTATGCCCTAGGAAGTCAAGAAAATTCCATTATGAAAAGTTTCTGGATCGACCGGGAATCGAACCAGTCACCGTCAGCATGATCATGCTGAACACCCACGCCTCTACAGCAGTGGCATTATGGGCTCTAATCGTAGTACATTTTCATCTTAGTCCCACTAAGGTGACGTGAGATATCGAAGAGCGTTTTACATCCTTTTTGAGAGCCAAAAAGCACGCTTAGGCTACGGCTTTGGCTTCTCGTGTTTTCGCTCGCTTAATCCTAGCCTTGGTGATCCTTCGTTCCTCTATCTTCCTCCAGGTGTCATCAGGGACCCACTGTTTTCTCTGGGTGCATAGCTGACAGAAAGTATTCTTTTTGTTCTCACTTAATTCTTCATGATCATGATGTCCCATGGTGTTGAAGTTCGAATGAGGATCTTGATATCACCTTTCGGAATCATATTCACGACAGTATTCAGTTGACTGTAAAAGTTTTGTTTGTCTTGATAGCACCCGTGTGCTGAATCTGGCCACAATTATTCTCTCTTTAATCGGTTCTCACTTCATGAGTGCAGTGTGGGTGTGTGCACTGAGCACGAAACAAACTCCACGATGACGCGAAACAAGTTCGCCTGGTTGGCTAGTATAGCAGAATTTGGCCCGCTTCCAAAGTTCAGTAAACGAAGTTCGTTCAGTCATAGGATCTCAAGCTTCGTGCGTTAGATTTCATTGGCCAGTTGAGCCAGTTTGGTGTTTTTTGTCTTGGTCTATAAACGCATAAAATATGCCTTCGCTAACTTTGATGAAGACATTTGTTTGTGATCCATACATTTGATTTTGGTCCATCCAGTGTTTCACATATCAGCGTAACACTTTCACTGTCAAGCTTCCTAAACAGTGGCAACTGTATTAGGTATTTCAACTTGCTATAACACGGCCATTTCTCATCCGATTTGCAACACTTTAGAACCAGTTTATCAGTTTTATCAATTTTCTAGTTAATTGTGGCAGTTTTGACCAAAACTGTACATTTGAGAACTGAAAAACACAGAGAAAATACTTTGAAATTTGGGAGATGATTTCTGATGTTTCGTTCTATTCATACACATTTTGTACACATGAGATTAGTATTTTCAGTTTGAATTCAACATTTGTTCGGAAAAAGGTTTGGTAACTATTTCTACCATTTATGTTATTTTTTTTCTTATTATTCGTTTGTATTAACGAGATTTTTAACTCTGGGCTAGTTCATCTCGGGGACCACACTTTACTTCCCTTCCGAAAGAAGAACTCACATGTTGTGAGATGGTCGGGAGTGAGATTCGAACCCATGACCATTGTGATACATGATAGATTTTAATCAGGAAATTCTTTCCATTTCAACGGTAATGCATTTGGAATTTGTTTCAGGCAATTTCTTTATAAATTGGTTCTATAACTAATATGAATCGTGTTTTTTTTGGCAATTCCTGTAAGAAATTTTCGAAAAGATATTTGGAAACTTTGTCTGATATTCCATCGTCAATATATTTGGGAATTTCATTGCTAATTCTTTCTGATATTGCTTCGACATTTTCTTTGAATACCTCTTCGGCAAGGGAGTGTGTATTTCATTGGTAGTTTAATTGAAATTTGATCAACAGTTCTTTGAGAAATTTCTTTGGAAATTTCAACGGCAATTCCTTAGATGTTTTTCTAGTAACTCCATTGTAAATTCATGTGGCAATTATTTTGGGAATTCTTCTTGTTATGCCTTTGAGAATTTCTATGGAAATTTTATTGAGCTTCTTATTATGATTCTTTCATATTTCATTAAATGTCTAAGGCAATGCAATTGCCTAGAGAATTTCCATAAAAGTTTTCGAAAAAACAATTCGTAGAAATTTTCGAAGAAATGCCAAAGAAATTTGAAAATTGGCAGAAAAATTTTTAAAGCAATTTCAAAACAAAAAAAAATCCAATAGAGTTGTCGAAGAAATTTCAATAGAAATATCCGAGAGAATTCACAAATAAATTTCTAAAGGACCTCTCAAAGAACATGCTGGAGGAACTTCAGAAGGGAGCCCTACAAAAATTACTCCAATAATTTTAAAATAATTACCAGATGGTTTCTCAAAGATAGTGTCAGAGAAATTCATGAAAGAATTGCTGAAGCATTCAACAAATAATTTTTTGAAGGATTTTCGTAAGGAATTTCCCAAGGAATTTCAAAGGAATTGACGAAGGTATTTTCAATGCTATTTCCGATGGGATTGACAATACAACTTTGAAAAAGTTGCTAAGGAATTTTTCGAAGAAATACCCGGTGATACCCAAATATATTTGTCTGCGAAATTTTAAAAGGAATTTTTGACGCATTTCTTCAAAAGGAATTGCCGGTCACATTCTCAAATAAATTTCAATAGATTTGCTGAAAAACCCGAAAAAAAATTATCAAAGAATTCATAGGATAAACATTAAATTCATAGAGCAAAAGCATTGTACATAAACAAATGGAGAAACTCCATTTTAATACTTTTTTTTTCTTTATTAAAGAGGTTTTCAGCCAGACGCTGGTTCACCTTTTAAGACTTTTGAAATCTTCACTATATTAAATGTGATAAAGGTTTTACTTTATTTTTCGCTCAAACTCAACATTCATCGTGACAATTCTGTTTGAAAACGATCATGTGTATAAGAGGATACCTATCTCGAATAATAATGAGAGGTCTGCAAACTTCGAACGGAAAAATCTTAACAAAATTATGTATAATACAGGGAATTGGTATTTTTGTTTCAAGGTCAACATCTGCATTGTGATTTCATATGGATTTCATTTGGGAAATTCTCACTTTTTCTTGGGAATGCATTTGAAAATAGAAATTGATTTGGAATCGTTTCTGTGTGATTTTTTCTTAATATTTTGACAATTCTTTAGAAACTTTGTCGGCAATTCTATCATCAAGTTATTTGAGAATTCATTTGGAAATTCCTTCGAATATTGCCTTGATGATTTCTATGAAAACTCATTCAGCAATAGAATGATGATTTCTCAGAAAGTGGAATTGGAATTCATCCAGCAATTCTTTGGAAATTTGAACGGCAATGTTTTCGATATATTTTTTCAGTAACCCAATCACAAATTCTTAGGGAAATTTCTTCGTTAATCCTTTTGAGAGTTTCTGCAACAAAATTATTGAGATTCTCTCTGCGATTTCTTTTTTCCAATATTCTTATATGTATTCCTTCGAAAACTGCTTCAGCAATTTCTGTAGGGATTTTTTCGGCAATTTCTTGGAAAATTCATCAATAATTATTATTATAATTATTATAATAATTTATATGGAAATTGCTCTGATAATTCTAATAAAACATATACAGCTACTCGTTCGGGAGTTCGTTTAACAATGTGTTTGTGCAAAACGTCAACTATATGTACAATTACCCTACTCGTTTACTACTACATGTAACCAATAGACCAACAATTATAAATAAAGATTAGAAGTCTTCGTACCTCCGCCATGGCAGGACGGTTAGAAAACCACCGTGTTTTATTTCACATAAAAATCACCACAACGTAGGATCCTTTCCGCTGCGCGAACATAATTTGGTGCCGTGACCAAACGTCGACGCCTGCGGACAACAGTTTTATCCCATTCTGCCCGTGCGACGTTCTAACAAGTGCCGATAGTGTTGAAGCCGAGTGAATGATGTCGATAGCAAGCCGTTCCTATCACTCCCAGCTACGGTGGTGTGGCCCCGTTATAGGTAGCCATCTAGCAAAAGTGTGCACCAACGTTCTCGACTCACCGCGAACAGCCGATTGTTCTGGTCGAGATACACACTTCATCAAACGGCGAGTGTGTACTGGATTCTTGCTGGATCACCGCATTCACAGCGCTGCTATCTGCATATTGTTTGAGGAACAAGGCAATGGGATCCAATAGCCTTCCAGTCAGAAACGCAAAGGGCATCTGCACTGGCCGGTTCAGCAACGTAGTCGTCCGTTTAATTGTAATTGTTTTTAAGCGTTCTGCCGCCCGTCATTGCCCGTTTTCTTATTTGGAAAACCGTTGGTTTTGGCGGGCCGGTATGTTTGTGCAAAACGTCAACTATATGTACAATTACCCTACTCGTTTACTTCTACATGTAACCAATAGACCAACAATTATAAATAAAGATTAGAAGTCTTCGTACCTCCGCCATGGCAGGACGGTTAGAAAACCACCGTGTTTTATTTCACATAAAAATCACCACAACGTAGGATCCTTTCCGCTGCGCGAACACAATGTCTTTGCCTTTTTTCCACCATTCCTATGGAAATTTCCCAGGAAATTCCTTTGGAAATTTATAAATTTTCAATTATAAGCGCTGAAGGAATTTTTGTCGCAATTGCATAATAAAATCACATGGGAATTGCGATTTTCAAAAGAACATCCCAAGGAATCTGATATTGAAATTGCCGATTCAATTACTAAAATAATATGTATAACAAGTTTTAAGATTTAAAGATGGAGAAATTTAGGAAAAACTAATTAACAAATTCTCAATGATTTTTATATTTGTGACTAATTGCTGATTCTTCACACATTTTTCTATACAACTTATAAGGGAATTTTCATAAAAATACCAAAGAAATCCTTAAGGAATTTGTGAAGCAATTTTTAGAGGATATTGTGAAGGGATTTCCTAAACGTTTTACGAAAAAAGATTTTTTTTTCAAGAAATTCCGGAAAAAAAATCCAAGAAATTTATCTGAGACATTTTCAAAGGAGTTGTCAATAAAATCACAAATGAATGATTCGAAGCAAGTTTCAAAGTAAATGTCGAACATATTCTCAAAAAAAACGGCCGCAGAAATTTCCGAAAGCATTTATAAAAATTCTTATAGAATTCTTAAGAATTTCTAGGAATTGCAGAAGGAATTCCCAAAATACTTTTGTATATTTCTTCTACGCGGAATTTTTTAGTTTTTACTTAATATATTTTCGATAAAAGCATGAAAAGAGCTTTGAAACGAATTTTGGAAGTAATTACAGGAATTCTTTCAGTAATCCATACTAGATTTTTTCAGGAAATCATTCACGGATTCTTTCAGAAATGTTTTCAGAACTTTTTTTAGAAATTTTTCCAGCAATTTTTTTTTGGAAATTCTTCCATGCAATTTTGAGAAGTTCTACAGGGCTTCTATCAGATATTCCCTCCGGTACTTCCTGAAATATCTTAAGAACTCCAATTGTGTTAATGATAATGAATTAAAATTAACGAAATGTTGTAGAATTATTTTTTTTTTCTAGGAATACCAGCAAGCGTTTCCCGAACAGGTTATCCCAATTCCAGTCTACCAGTGATCGTATAAGATGTTGCATAAGATGACAAAGTGGAGCCCATATGCGTACATTTTACATGCGCCTAAATGGAGGCATGCACGCGCATTGCCTCCACATTATCATCTTATTCAACATCTTATACGATTACTTGTTGCCTGGTTTTTTTTCTCTTTGTTAAGGAACTGTTCCTAGAATTCCTTCAAGAATTTTCCAGGCATTTCTCCAAATGTACTTCCAGAGATTTATTCAAGAATTCCTTCTTAGATATCTATCACCGATCTACTAGAGATTTCTTCAGCAACTGCTTCAGAGATCATTTCAGATTTTTTTTTTAAACATTCCGCTTAAAGTTCCTTTATGGATTTCTTCCAAAATACTGCTGGAGACTTTTTCAGAGTTTTCGAGTTTTCTTCAGCAATTTCAGCGACAAATTTCTTCAAAATGTCTTCGATGTAGTTTTTCAGAAGTTCCTTCAAAAGTTTCTTCTAAAATTTCAACGAGACTTTTTTGGAAATTCGTCCAAGAATTTATTGAGAAATTCTTTCAGAGATTCCTGCTGAAATCCCTACAGTGTTTTTTTTTATTTTTTTGTTTAATCATTAATATCTCTTACAATTCCTTCAGAGATTCATGAAGCAATTATTCCAGCAATTCACCCTAGGGATTTCTGCTGAAATTATTCCAGAAATGGTGGAACTTCTAGATGAAATCCAGGGAGAAACTGAAAGTTATTCCAAGAAAAAAAAATATTGCGAATTTTTTGGAAGAATTCCTGGAGAAATCAATAGAGGAATTTCTGAATGGATCTCTTAAAAATGTCTGCAGAAGTCTCAGCAGAAATTTCAGACAAATGTACTGATGCCGTTCTTGAAGAAATCCCTCAATGAGTTTCTGATCTAGATCAGTTTTATCTAAGGATATAACTTCAGAGCCTTGGGCAAAGTGTATTGAATTGGTTAGTATCACATTTTTACATTTGCAGTTTTGATTTTGATCTAGAGTAATTGATCTGTCTTTTTTTTCCTGAATGTCTTTCAAGTTTGATTTTGATATAGTCTAAATGATTGTAGTCTTCGACCAATTTATTAAAATCTCAAGTTCACGTCCTCTTTTGTATACAATAAATGAATGAATAAATTAAATTTAACAAAATTGTTGGCGTACGAGAAAGTTCAATAAATGTGTACGTATTTGAGAGTAATGGGACTTTTTGAAAATGAGTAACTCTAGTTCTTTTTGGTTTACGTTAACCCAAGCTTTAGTTACTGCCACAGCTTTTTTGGTACTACAGTATGCTACCAGCCAATTCAGTGCTGAATTTGTGCAAGATTGCAACCCTTTGCATACAAAGAATTGTAGAAAATGATATAGAAAAATAACTTTTCTACAATTATAGCAGATCTAGATCAAAATCGAAAGCGTGAAATTTTTGTACCAACTAATCCAGTGAACTTTTAGATTGGATGGTTCTAGGATACATATCGAGAATTCCAGAGAGTCAAATCAAAAATAAAACATATCTAGATCATTTACAGCAGATCTAGACCAAAAGCGGAGATGTGAAAGTGTAGTACTAATCGGTCCCGAAAACTTTGCCGAAGACAGAAACCCTCTAGGATGCATGTAGAGAATCGTAGAGGGTGAGTTAAAAAATAATACTTATCTAGATAAAATACAGCAGATCTAGATCAAACCCGATGAGATAGATGCGAAGTACTAACCAACGCAGAGAACTTTGCCGAAGACTGCAACCCTCTAGGATGCATAGCTAGAATTCCAGAAAGCCATGTAGAAAAACAAAACTTACCTAGATAAATTGCAGCAGATCTAGGTCAAAACCACAGACGAAAACGTGAAGTAATAATCAATCCAGAGAACTTTGCCGATGACTGCAACTCTATAGGATGCTTATCGAGGATTCTAGAAAGTCATATAGAAAAATAAAACTAATCTAGATCAATCACCGCAGATCTAGATCAACACTGAAGACGTCAAAGTGAAGTACTAATCAATCCAAAGAACTTTGCCGAAGACTGCAACCATCCAGAATGCATATCGAGTATTCTTGAGATCCATCTAAATAATCAAACTTATCTAGATCAGTTACAGCAGATCTAGATCAATATAGAATACGTGAAAGTGTAGTACCAATCAATATGAAACACTTAGCTGAAGAATCGAACCTTCAAGGATGCTTTTATCAAGAGCATTAGAGTACTTCCCAACTAACATTTTTGCTGTATAAAAGCTTAACCAACCACTTTCACATAAGCGTTTGTTCCATAAGCTCTTATGCAGCTACTTTTGTTAGTTGAGTTGTCGGTCGGGAATCGAGTATATTTGTAGCTAGGGATGTTCAAGATAGCTACGCAAATCGTATACTACCTCTACAGTACCTTTCTATCAAATATACCGATTTCTAGTCATTTTTCGTGGCCACCACTAAAACTTGGCATGCAAATAAAAAAATACGATTTAAAAAAAAAATCCTTACTCACGCTAGTCTAAGGGAATGGCACAAATTTCCCAAATGGAGGAGAACGTGCCTCTGGAGCCGACCTACTGATAGTCTGAGGGAAAAATGAGCATCCCTCAAATTATTTTCTTTGCAAAACATAAAAGTAGAAGAGTTTTGGATGTTCGAGGGATCGACTGTTTGGATGTAATGATTGGTGGGAGTTCGGCTTTGCAGTCTAAAGTTCTCTAGAACGACCGTTTAGGATTCGTCCCTACGTTTCGGCAATTGTTGGTGCCTTCTTCAGGGGAACTGGGAGGGGGAGGGTTTATTTTAAATGTTGTTTTGTACAATAACTTAGAATCTATACTTACAAATCATGAATATCGTTCACCGTCTAATGTCTTTGCTAATAGTGTTGTCGTGTTATGTTGTGGTAGAAGAGTTGGGTAGAAGATCTCTGAAAAAGTTTTTTGAATCGGACCACAGACGGCTGAGAACGAACTGTTCAAACTTTTAGTTCCCACTTTCTTCCTATCACGGTATTTGGAGTGTTAATATAGGTTTTCCCCAGATCAACTCTTTGAAGGCGCAATATTGAAATCATTTTCATGCGGGCGTTCCATTATACATAGAGGGCGCCGTCAGGCCATTCGGCCAAAGGTCATTAGACCGATTGGCCATTTTGTTTCGTAGTGGCTTGTCAGTCTTAAAAAAAAAATAAAACACCATTTATTTTATTTTGCCCGACGTTTCGGTCTATTTGCGACGTTCTTCAGGGACTCAATAGTTACAGTGTTCTCGTCCACAGTTAATAACAGAGAGCTTCCTCTGCTAAAGATCATTCCCACGTATATATTGTGCGACAGGCACGAAGATACTTCATGTAAATTCTCAAGAAAAAGTTCCTGGACCGACCGGATATTGAACCCGTCACCCTCAGCATGGTCATCCTGAATAAGTAAAACTTCTTGATATTAAAAAAAATTATGACTACTCTTTGTATTTTCATATATGGCATACAATATATTTCTTCTTCTCTCCATCAAAACTGCATCTGAATATTATTGATGTTGAATTACCCATGAATTTTTCCTTCTTTTAAACATAGGTTGTTTCTTATAGTATCATTGCTAACATAGTTTTTGGCGCTGAAGCTGCTGATATTCAAATCATAATTTTTCCTTCATTCAAACAAAAGCTATTCTTAAAATAGTTATTGGCAATACTTGTTGAAAAGGGTAAAAAACAGATCCGTTTCCAATTGCATAACTGTTAAATTTCAATTCGTCTTGATGACCATTTGGCCTAACGACCCAGCATCATAGGGGCGCTGAAATTTGGCTGACTTGAGTAACCAGCTCTGATTTTACCATGGCAGCACTGGTTGTACTTCTTGAACTATTTTTCCCGAAGTCCAGGTGCTCGTCTTTTGTAACTGATTCAAAATATTCCGAGATAGAATTATCATATGAAGTTAGGGACTTGTTGATACTCGAGAAAGACGTTTAAGTTCTTCATTTTCTTCTTCCTTCTTTATGACTCGACGTTCGCATTGGAACTTGGCCTGCCTCTCTTCAATTTAGTGTTCTAAGAGCACTTCCACAGTTATTAATTGAAGGGCTTTCTTTGCCTGCCATTGCATGAAATTGTATATCGTGAAACAAGTACAATGATACTCTATGCCCAGGAAGTCGAGAATATTTTCCCGACTGGAACGGGAATCGAACCCGCCGTCTCCGGATTGGCGATCCATAGCCTTAACCACTACACAAACTGGAGACCGTTAAGTATTTTGTGTAATTTCCGAAAAAAAAAATGAAACGTCTTTAATTAAGGTCAATCGTGCTCAAATGTTCGCTACTTAGTAGCAAAAGAACTCGCCGTTCGTGTTCAACTCTACCCCAAACAACGGTACCACGTCCGTCCACAGTCCTCAACAGTCGCCAGTCAACGATGAAGCGAAGATGCTCACAGCTGAGTCCTCGAAACGGATTCTTGCTTCTGTAGAAGCAGCAGCAGTGGCAGCAGCTGCAATGTTTACACTCATTTGATGCCTGGCTTCTAAGGACCTCTAAAAGCAAGGACGATGACGGTGACGACGACGACGTCGGTGGTAAGAAAACAGAAACCAAACTCATTAAAATCTGTCATTTCACTTCGTTAGACAGCCAGCCAGAGCTCGGTGATGCCACTCGTGACTGCCCGGTTGCTCCTGGAACCTGATCCAGCGCCAGCGATCCAGCGACCATCTACCACGGCGACGACGACGGAACAGGACCGACATCGGGGTACTGTTTGGAAATAAGGATTTCCTTCCCGGTGTGGCGCGACGCGCCGTTCGGCCTGGGTGCATTTAGAACAGCCGGCAGGTCCTGCAGAATCTGCAGACGGCTATTAACTGACGTCGGCGCTTCGGGATGGGTTATACGGAAGGCCACGGTGGATGGGAAGAGGAAGAGACAAATAAGTTTCGCTTCCTATTTTAAACAGAAGATAATGAAATTAAGAAACACAATTTGAAACTTTAATTGGAATGCTGTCCCTGATGGGCGACGGGGCGGTGGGACACACGAAGAAGGCCTACTTTTAGCAGAGTTCTCTTCCAGCAGACGGGATGACGCTTGCTAGGAAGTGGTAAGAAGTTGCGGATTAAGCTGGAAGTGGACGAAGCTCTGGCAAAACAAATTTAATTAGATTATGTAATTGTAACAAATTGTGTTAAAAAGGTGTAAAATGAGTTACGGGAGTTTTTGTGTGCACTTCAGAAAAATAGTTTATCTTATTCGCAATGGATTTTCAACTACATTTAAAACGACGAATAATAAAATAAATCCAACCACTCTCGAAGCGATTCCCCGAGTACCAGATAATCGATAATCAATCATCGTTGCTCTTACCTGACAAGAGGGCCATCCAACCGTTGTTCGAACATTTATTCGATGAACCCTTCAAATGGAACACAACAGCTTGATTACAGTGCAAATAATAGGTTCTCGTCAAGAGTGGCACGAGCAACCGACGTCGGCCGGCCCAAACCCCTGCCTTGCTTGTACGGTTAAATTGTATGATTATGATAAGTAGTCGTTATCGGGCAGTGTAATGGCCCCCGGGGAGAGGGATGGAAGTGAAACACTTTTCTTCCGATCGACTTCAATCAACCCCGCTGCCGAAGGGTTTCGTCCATTCCATTCCCAATCATCATCACCACCACCAGCACCGAGCATTGCTGGAACAAACGTGGTGCGTCCACGGCATTCCTTCCTTCACTTGTCTTGATTCTCGGACCAGCTTGCCAGCGATGCGGCGATGATGATTGTGTGATGGAGAAGATGGAGAAATGCTCTCTCGAGATTGATTTCTTTCTTTGGGGGGCTGGTCGAAGCCCTAAGCAGCAGCACACACCTTCAGCGGGAGGGCGGGAATCAGGTTTCCCTCTATCGACATCGTAATTGATATCTTTTGTGCCGGCTTTCCGACGAACCCTTTCGCCCATTACTCACTCTTGGGCCACAGCTAACGTTGATACGGGCAACGGAGGTCTTGCATTCACTTTCGTTGCTGCACTAGTCTGTCTAGTTGGAGGCGAGAGGGCATTTGATCTAGTTTAGATAGCCACAAATCACTCTGAGCGCGGGCCCCAGCTGTCAGTGTTGTTGGTTTTCTTGAGCGAAGGCCTAGGCAAGACACCACCGGTCGGTGCTCAATTTGGGTCACTCCGGTGCCGGTCGAGGAGAGACCCTCAAGAATGCAACGACCACCGCACCGCCACCACCGTTCCAAATTGCTGACGGTCTGTCTGCAGCTGGCAGGAGAAGCACGAAGTTGAGCACACTTACCAACCGGTCACCCCGGGCGGGAATGGATCGAAAGAAGCCCAACAAAATAAAAACTGCTGGTGCTGGGTGTCTGACTGAGACTGGACGTGCAGTTTGCCCCAGCCACACGGAAAACTAATCTAATCCGGCAGAAAGTGGGGTTTGTTTTAGTTTTTCTTTCGTTGTGGTTCGAAACGGAGCATGCAGTTATAAGGTTGGGCACCTACCTACGGGTGGAAAATCTAGATCAATCAATTCGAGCGGGATTGGATTACAGAGAAAATTGAAGGTGACGTTACTTTCTAACCTATTTTGTTTGGGTGGCAGTTTTCATCGTTTTGCTTTGGTTTAGAGTAAGAGAGAAATGATGAGGTGCGTTGCTTACTTGATTGCACCGATTTCTTTTAAATTGGCGGTTTACCTAGCCATATTTTTATAGCTAAATTAGCAATATTCCTTTTTGTGGGTTGCTGATTCGAACGAGTGATTGGGTATAGCAATTTCCTATTGCTAATTAGTCCAATGACTTTTTAAAACTTTCTCCCGATCTGAGCTTTTGTCATTGTTTCGTTACTGAATTATGACTGCCTTATTTTCAATTTTCCAGAACCCATAGACTTTGATTTTTTATTATTTTTCTGTGAAAAATTAACTAACAACTTCAACATTTGCCAGGAAGCCCAGAATGATTAAATGCTTCTGCACTCAAACCGCCATTTAGGTAGAATCCATTAAGGTAAAATCTGTGTCGAAGCCTGATACCAGAGATTACGGATTCATAAAAGTTACACAATCTAAATATCTAACATTGAGCACATATTCGCCAGTCCACCTGGACGTTGTCGTGGCTTCCTACACACCAAATTTTTAGTGCTGGAAATCAGCAAATTTTTGCTGATTTTTTTGTGCTGCAAGTCCAGCAACTCTTTCAGCAAAGTAAAACATGCTGATCAATCAGCAATTCCAAAATTCAGAAAAGTGACAGCTCGTTTGCTGAACAATCAGCACTATGAATTTTGAGTTTGCTGGCTAACCAGCAATCAATTGTTGAGTCACCTTTTTTGGTTTTTCAGTGATTTGTAGAATTAATTTCAATCAAAAAACAAATAGAAAGAGGGAGATTATTTTATTCGAAATACTTTAGTCAATAACATTTCATTACTATTTTCATATTTTTGCTTTCAAGGCAGATCCAGCTCGAATACCAACTTGCTGCTTCCGAAACATCCGGCCCCAGTACTAAAAGTTAAAAATGACAAAAAATTCACATTTTGATTCAACAATTTTTATATCTACTTACCGAACAGCTCTTTCGTAAGGTATCGTCGTATGGTTTTCACTATTCTAATTGTATTTTAAAGATTAAACATAACTATAATGAATGAAAAGCACTTTTAACGACGGGAAACTGAAACAATAAATTTGTCTTAAGTCCTTTGTTGACAGCTCGACCGCATTGCTGATTTTCTGCAAAAATGCGATTGCCGATATACGCTCAGCAAAAAAAATTGCTGGGTAACAGCGAATTCATAAATCGATTGCTGGTTTAAAATATTTTGACATTTGGAGTACTGATTAGCAGCAAATAATAAAGTGCTTGCTGCTATACAGTATTATGCAAAACTGAAAACCAGTAAAGTATTGATGGTGTGCTGCACATCAGCAAAATCTTGTTTTGCTGAAACGCTTTCAGCAATTTAGATTGCTGGATGATTGAAGGAAAATTTGGTGTGTAGACACCAATGAGGAGAAACACTCTTTGAGAGGCTTCAATGACGTCATCGATAGGTTGGATACTGGATATTATACAGTTTTTAAAATTTGTATCTCTTCAGTGCCCAAATAGGCTTTAAGACAAATGGTTGTGCTGTAAATGTTAATTGTATAAAATGTTAATATATATGGATTGTAACTGTGGAATAAATGTATTTAGAGTTCAAATAAAGTGCAATAATTGATTGATGTCTGTACCTGTAGCTACTGGACGAATGAAGGAACACCCGAGCAAAGGAAAAGGAATCAAGGTGCTTAATTGATAAAGGGCACTATCCAACACACATCCCCTGGAAAGGATTTTCCGTGGGCACTAACTCTACAAAATATGTTGGGGCTTGGACGAAGGGAGCTCCCCAACAAACTGTTTAGATCCCTCCATTTAGGTAACGTTACCTCAATGGAATTGGATTGTGTTTAGAACAGTTGGAGTATTTCAGATTAAGTATAAGGTTGAAAGATTGATTTGTCTTTATTTAAGAGACTTTCAACCCTTCGCTGGTTCATCTCTGTCCGGATTAGGTATAAGGTTCGTTTCCAGCTGAAATTGAGATAGACAACCACTCATTTTCCCATTTACCATCAGAATATCAATTGACTATCCTCAGATCATTAAATCAGCTCCAGGGTTAGTCAAGGCACATATATATCGAGGAAGCAGCCCTAGCTAGGAAGCATAATGAATGGTTTTATAGGTTTAAACACGCAACCGGCGATTGGCAGATTCTAATACAATGCGGTTTGAAACATATACAAATATTGAATTAAGGCTTTGCAAATACAAAAATTGGTAGGTGGCAGTATACCAAAAATCGTATTGGCTTCCTAGAATCTGGAAAAGGAAAATTTCCATTATGTGTGTGCTCTGTCGCATTGGTTTCTCTTTATTTGTTCTATTTTAAGACTGGTCATGGCAGCAGCGGCGGCATCAATTACCAAAACATGTTTAAAAAAAATACGGGCGGCGGCGGGAATCGAACCGATACACTATAATGGTGATTCACAGTACCCTGCGCTCTAACCAGCACGGCTACATCTGCACATGTATAGACGAGAGGCTGAAAGCCATCATTAACAACACAAACGTGGCTTGGTGATGGAAGTGATACAGCCACCACACTGCACAATGGGCCCAGAGACGTATTTACGAAGACAAAACTGTTTAAGTTTTTAGACACATATTGTGTTTTAGAAAGTTTCTTTTTAATTGTTGATCCTTTTCCCCATCATTGTTATGTCAAACATCTGGTTAAACTGATTCAAAAATCTGCTCTCTAATAATTTTATTGACGATTCTATGATGGATGGTAATGGATCGTTTAATTGGAAATTCCACCAATAAGCTGCGCCAGAGATCAAGCAAATTTTAAATTTCATATATCTCAGGACTCTCACCACTTAGAAATATGGTGTCTTCGGCAATGTTATTCAGTTAGTCAAGAGCTTACAGTTAATGGTCTACTTGTTTCGAAATTTCGTCACTAAGTGTCATTAGTTACACATTTGCAAAATCATTCAAATGATTGATTTTTTTAGTGAAGTAATCAACGAGCTGTAAATTATGTTTTCTTTGAACGTGTCTAAGTCAAGTCAAAGGTTTTTCAAAGAGCTATGTATTAGTCATAATTGTGCGACATTTAATTTCATTCGGTTCACTTAATCCAGAGATATAGCAATTTTACGAAGAACACTCAAATATGAAACATTTTTCTAGAGTTGCTCCAACTTCATGTAAAGTTATCCAATCGAGTCCAAATTTGTACCGTGTATAGCTAACTAGTTGTGCAACTGGCAGGTAAAATTTAAGAATATTTGGTTTACCTTAGAAAATATTACAGCTTGCTGAATATATTCAAAATATTAAATAAAAGTTGCATGCTTCAATTAATTTGCAACTAGCGCCGCCAAATGGCAGAACCTTGAACGAATCAGCTAATCAACTGAGAGGCCTTAACCAAGCTAACAACATCACCGAAGACATCAACTTTCTAAGTGATCAGAGTCCTGAGATATATGGAACATAAGATTTGTATGCTCACTAGCGCCGCCTTGTGATAGAATTTTGAAACAAACGGTCCATCATTTGTTAGTTCTTGACCAGCCAAATAATATTGCCGAAGACACCAACTCTCCAAGTAATTAGGATCATGAGATATTTGGTACAAACATCAGTGTTACGTCTGTTTGTCTCTGGCATGACAGACATCACAGACAACAAGACGTAGCACTTGCAAAATTTTCATACCGTATATCTTAGCACCATGATCACTTAAATATTCGGTGTATTTGGCAAAGTTGTTAGGTCAGCCAAGGTCTTACTTTTGATGGGCCGTTTGATTCAAAATTCCACCACTAGGTAGCGCTGACGATAAATCAATTTTTATATTCCATATATCTCAGGACTCTGATCACTTAGAAAGTTGGTTTCTTCGGCAATGTTGTTTGGTTTATTAAGGCCTTTCAGTTGATTAGCTGATTGGTTCAAGATTCCGCCAGTAGACGGCGCTAGTTGCAAATTAGTAGAAGCATGCAACTTTTACTTATTATCTCGAAAATATTCAGCAAGATGTAAGTTTTTATAAAGTGTAGGGAAAATTCTCAAATTTTATCTGCTAGTTGCACAACTAATTAGCTATGAATGATACAAATTTGAGCTCGATTGGATAGTTTTACATGAAGTTAGAGCGACTCTAGTAAAATGTTTCATATTTGAGTGTTCTTCGTTAAACTGATATATCTCATGATTAAGTGAACCGAGTGAAATGAAATTTTACACATTTATGACTAATATATAGCTCATTGAAAAACCATTGACTTGACTTAAATACGTTCAAAGGAAACAAAATTACAGCGTTTTGATTACTTTACGAAAAAAAAATCGTTCATTTGCATAATTTTGGAAATGTGTAACTAGCGCTTCCTAGTGGCGAAATTTCGAAACAATTGGACTATTAACTGTAAGCCCTTGACCTGCCAAACAACATTGTCGATGGACAGCACAGCGAGCAGCAGGTAGGTGAACGGCAGTAGCAGCAGCAGGACGGCGATCGGCAGCAGGAAGGTTCCAGGAATACGGTAGGTATGCACTTTGTTCTTCTCAAGATTATCACACCACTAACTTTCAGGTAAGTAATTAACTTTATTTCAAATTCACTTTAACTTTATTTCTACTCTAACTTTCTAACTTCACTTCAACTTTAACTTCTACAACTTCAAAAAAATAACTTTCACTTTCTTCAAATTTGTTTTGGTCTCGTTGACACTGTCGATGACGTCGGCGTGATGACTTCTGTCACGGAAAAAGAGAATTCGTTCCTGTCATTGATTCCCTTTTATACCAAGGTACAGCGGAAGAAGGTACGCCGCCATGCTACTATACCTCAAATTTGCGTTTGAGCATAAACGGTGTAATCGATGATCAGGGATGTGCAAGAAAATTGTTGTAGCATTTCACGACCAGATGTCTCCACTTTCCGTTTCGTGATTGGGTTCACGAACATCCTGGCCCCTCAGGAACTTGGTTTCTGATGCAAACGGTTAATCACCTCTACAAACGCAATTTCAGTTTGGTCGCACCTGGATGATGGGTTGATGATCCTTGCTTCATGAAAACGAATGGGTTGTCCCTCGTCGTCGATGAATCGATGAACCATGATGGATGCCGCTGACAGTTGGTTTGTTGTTTACGAAACGTCACGCAAAGCGAAAACCGAGATGATGACTGGAAACATTAAGACCCGGTAGCGGGTTTTTACGAATTAAATTTTATTGGACTGGTGCTTACCTAGTCCCTTCTAATAAAGGGCGTTGTATTTTCTTTTTAGATGCTCCTGTACCGATGGATGTGCGACGAAATGATGATAGTGTTGCGATGTTGGCCTCGTGAAGTTCATTCGGATGCAGTTTGGTCAGAAGATGATGGTGCAATCGGCAGCAAACAAATCTTCGTTGTGGGTCGTAAATACCGGCCAGACGGCGTTTGAACCGTCACGACACGTACTACACCATCAGATCCCGGATGCACCTGGTGGATTCTTCCCATAGGCCAGTGCATAGGTTCGGTGCTTTCGTCGCGAAGAATAACCAGCTGATTTGGGCGGATTGGTACAGGAGGACTGCACCATTTGGCCCGCGGTTGTAGTGTCGACAAGTACTCCAGATGCCATCTTTTCCACAAATCCTGGAACATTTTTTGCACTCGATGCCATCTCTGGAGACGGTTCATGGGAATGTCGTGCAGATCGTTGTCTGGAACAGCCTTCAGTGATGATCCGGTCAGAAAATGACCGGGAGTCAGCGGCTCGTAGTCGGAGGGGTCGTCACTGAGTGGTACGATTGGCCGGGAATTCAAACAGCTTTCAATCTGACACAGAAGGGTTTCCATGTCATCGAAGGATAGCAAGTGGGGCCCGAGCACACGGACAAAATGTTTTTGGGCCGAACGTATGGCGGACTCCCAAAGCCCCCCGAAATGCGAAGCTTTTGGTGGATTGAAGTGCCAGCGGATTCCTAGTTCGTTGCATTCTTTGCCGATGGAATCTTGGTGCTTCTTGCTGAGGACAAGTTGTTTCAACTCTTTGGCAGCGCCTACAAAGTTTCTGCCGTTGTCGCTGTGCAGGTCTGAGCAAAGACCTCGGCGTGATACGAATCGGCGAAGCGCTTGAAGGAATTTTTGTGTACTGAGATCCATGACAAGTTCAATGTGGACCGCCTTTGTACTGAAGCACACAAATATTGCGACATAGGCCTTCTTTGGGGAAGCGCGGCGGTGAATTGGTGCTAGATGGATTGGCCCCCAATAATCCACCCCAGTAGTGGTAAAGGGTCGGCTTGCGGTTGCTCGTGATGCAGGAAGCTCCGCCATGAGCTGCTGAACTAATTGAGGACGTGCTCGGACACAAATTACGCAGCGATGTACTACTTGTTTGGCCAGCTTCCTGGCCCCTATGATCCAGTACCGCTGTCGAAGAAGATTAAGAAGCAGCTGCGGGGCTGCGTGGAGATGCTTTCTATGGTAGCTTCGAGTCAAGAGGAACGAGATCGTGTGCGATGACGGTAGGATGATTTGATGCTTGGAGTCGTAAGGTGCTTCAGTGTTGCCCAATCTACCGCCCACTCGTATCAGCTGCTCTTCAGAGATGAACGGATGGAACCACTTGAGGCGGGACGTTGAAGAGACGGACCGGGAATCTTGAAGCTGCTTATATTCTTCGGCAAAACACTGCTGTTGAACTAATCGGAGTAGGATGGTTTCCGCTTCCTTCTCTTCATCTAAGGATAAGACGGTGGATTGGATTCTTTCTTGGGGCAGCTTTTGGCAGTTTTTCGCAAAACGTTGACAGTAGGCCACAGTCCGAATGAGACGTCTGTAGTCAGAGAACCTTTCAGTTAGAAGATCGACGAAGCTTGGTTCCTGGCAAGAAATTGTAGCTGCTGTAGAGGTTTTGCGTCCTTCCTTCATTGCTTCGGAGGATTGAGGTGACAAAGTTTCCGAATGTGGCCAGTGACATTGATGATTTCGCAACCATTCCGGCCCTTGCCACCAAAGCTGGGATTCCAAAAGAGTGTCTGCAGTCATACCACGGGAGATGCAGTCTGCTGGATTTTCCACCCCTGCTACATGATTCCACTGGCAACCTTGAGTGGCGAGCTGAATTTTCGAGGTTCGATTTGCGACAAAGGTTGACCACACGGATGGTGATGCGTTGAGCCAGTGCAGTACGACGGTGCTGTCTACCCAGAAGAACACTTGAGCGTCGAGTTGTAGAGATGATTTCACCTTTCCGTACAATTCCGCCGCCAGTAATGCGCCACACAACTCGAGTCGCGGGATACTCTGTCGTTTAAGAGGTGCTATGCGAGATTTGGAGGTAAGAAGCGAGACTTGGACCAGCCCAGATGCATTGATAGATCTAATGTAGGCGCAGGCACCGTAAGCGACCTGAGAAGCGTCGGCGAAGATATGGATCTGTATGCTTTCGGGATCCTGGAGAAGAACGCAGCGTTGAATTCGAAGTTCATTCAGCCTTGGTAGTAGCGATTGGTAGGTGCTCCATCGTGCCTGATACTCCGCTGGTAGTTCCTGGTCCCAGCCCCATTGTGTTCCGCTGGTGTCCTTAAGTGTCCACAAATCCTGCATGTAGATCTTTGCGGTTGTTACCACTGGTCCCACTAAGCCGAGTGGGTCGTAGAGACGTGCGATCAATGAGAGCACGAGACGTTTGGTCAGTGGTTGATTTGTAGACTCGGACGGCAGGTCAATTTTGTATCGCAGGCAATCGTTAGCGGGTTCCCAGTAGAGTCCAAGTGTTTTTATGACTTGATCAGGATCAAACGCAACAGACGGTTGTAATGCTCGGTTTTCAGGCGGGATTCCTTCCAAAACAGATAGATCGTTAGACGCCCATTTTCGTAACTGAAATCCGCCCTTTGCTAGGAGTGCGTCTAGCTGGTTTCGCAGATCTACAACTTCTGCTGCGTTCCGTCCACCGGAGAAGAGATCGTCCACATAAAAATCCTTCTTCAAAACTGTGGCAGCCTGAGGGAATTCTGACCCTTCATCGTCAGCTAGTTGAACCAACACACGGGTGGCTAGGTATGGTGCGCTCGCTGTTCCGTATGTCACCGTCTTCAACTCGAATGTCTCTAACGGATGATCGGGACTTGGTTTCCACACGATGAGCTGCAACGATGTGTCTCAAGGGTCAACGAGCACCTGACGATACATCATCTTAATGTCCGCTACGATCATGATTTGGTGCTTGCGGGAGCGCATAGTTATAGAACGAATGTCTTCTTGCACTGTTGGTCCCACCATCAGCGCATCGTTGAGTGAGTATCCAGTCGGTGTTTTGCAAGACGCATCGAACACAACGCGTAGTTTCGTAGTTGTGCTTTCTTCGCGTACTACAGCATGATGTGGGAGATAGTAGCGTCTAACTTCGGGGTCGTCGTAGTCATGAATCCGTTGCATGTGTTCGAGGTTGGAATACTCATCAATAAACGCCTGGTACTGTTGTTGAAGGCCAGGATTTTGAGTGAGACGGTTCAGTAGCATGTGGAATCGACGAACGGCGGTGCGACGGTTGTCGCTCAGGTGCTGCAGTACATCTTCCTTGACTGGCAAACGTACGACGTAACGTCCATCGGAAGTGCGAGTTACGTTCTGCCGGAAATGGTCTTCGCAGGATTGCTCTTCAACAGAATAGCTCGTTGGTGAATCGTTTTCCTCAATTGTCCAAAATTTCTCCATCAAGTGATGGACATCCGATAGAGTAGCGAGATTAGCGACGACTGGAGAGGAGGGCGAACCTGTAGTGGACTTTCCTGATACGATCCAGCCAAATACGGAGTTGACTAAGAGCGGCAGATTATCACCGAGAGAAATGCGACCAGGAACTCGGAACAATTCGAAAAATATCTCTGCGCCGATGATGATGTCTACAGGACTGCTACTATCGAAGGATGGATCGGCGAGCTGGAGTCCAGACGGTATGTCCCAAGTCGAGGAGTTAACTGAAGCCGCTGGTAAGTCGATTGTTACTCGTGGAAGGACCAGGAACTCGACAGTGGCGGCATATTCGCCGACCCTAGAGCGGATGGTAGACACGAACTTTTGTTTTGCTTGTGTGGACGCTTGGCCTATTCCGCTTATCGGCAGGTGTATCCTTTTCCGTTGGGCTTTAATACGCTGAGAAAATCTCTCGGTCACGAAGCAGCATTCGCTTCCGGAATCGAGAAGGGCACGACCAAGATGTTCAACTCCATTATCGTCCACAAGGATGACGATGGCGGTGGCGAGGAGGACGGTTTTCTTATTCTGCCCAACAGACGCGCAGCTGATAGTCTCACAAAGAGTGGCAGACGCAGACGTGGTTGGAGGATCACTAGCTGGAGAAGTTGTAGGCTTCGGCTGCTGAGGGCATGTGGGCTTTGACGTTGAGGAAGTAGACGACTCGGAACAAAGCTGGCTGTGGTGGCGGCCACGACACTTTCGGCAATTAGTAGACGACGAACATTCTTTGGCATGATGACCTTTCCTCAGACAGTTTCGACAAAGCTGGTGCCGTCGAACCTCCTTTTCTTTCTCGTCAATTGGTAGCTTCGCGAACGTGGTGCACAGGTAGAGTGGATGGTGATCAGAACAAACAATGCACTTTCGCTGGCTGACCTGGCTAGCTCCATGACTCGAAACGGCTCGTTGAACAGGTTTCTTCTGTTGGTTCGATGGATTGATGTCGCCTACCTTCGCTTGGATAGACTGCAGTACCGTAACGCGACGCTGAATAAAGGCAAGCAGATCTTTGAAGATGACAGTTCCCTTTGACGAGGCGAATTCCTCCCAGTCCCTCCTGGTGGTTGAGTCTAGACGGGTACTGAGTAGGCGAATTAGAAGAACATCCCAAAATTCTGTGCGTTCACCAAGTTGTTGAAGCACCTTCACGTTGGCTTCAAATTTCTCTGCCAGGCTGTGCAGTTCCGCTGCTGATTCTCGTTTCAAGGGGTAGAAATCGAAAAGCGAATCCACGTATGTTTGCTTCAATCGCGCTGGGTTTTGAAAGTGGTCTACAAGCAGCTTCCACGCCACCGGGTAATTATTGGCGCTGATCGGAATCGTCTGAATCAGCTGCAATGCGGCGTTCGAAAGGGAGGACCGTAGATAATAAAACTTCTGTATATTGGACAGGCCAGCCGCCGAGTGGACAAGCGACGTATACAGATCATGAAAATTAAGCCAGTTTTCTACTCTCCCATCGAAGACCGGAAGTTTAACGTCCGGCAATCGCACCTGCGACGCAGACGATAGGGATTGCGGCTCAGAATGAGTTGGAGATGGTAACTGCTGATTGATTATTGCTTTATTGTTGGCCAACAAGAAGCCCTTGATGCGGTAGTAGGTGGATTCGACTGTTGACCGCTCCTTCAGATGAATCTCGAACGCTTCTTCATCTACGAGTGACTCCAGCTCAGTCTGCATCATGCTGTAATCGGACCAGAGTTTGGCCAGATTCTCCAATCGGACGGGCACCTCGTCCGCCTGGGTTGCTTCGTCGAAGTTTTCGACGAACACTTTATTCAAATTTAGCGACGTCATCAAGCTTTTGAGGCGCAGCTTGAGAGCCTTGATCCGGCGCTCAGTTGACATGGCGGGATCTGGGGACAAAAACTAGCGTAGAACGCACACGGAAGAAAGTAAAGAACTTGGAAATTTAATCACCTGCTAGAGGCAATTTCAATGCCTTGAATGATTAGTTAAAGTTGAGCAGCACACTATTCTCCAGGGCGTGTAGATCGGTATGCAGAAAGATGGCGAAACGGTAGAACCTTCTAGCACTTTCTCGTCATGCAATGGCGACTCACCGGGCGTATCAATGCCGGAGAAGCGGAGGTCGACGCAGATCCGGCTCGAAGGACCAGTTGGACAGCACAGCGAGCAGCAGGTAGGTGAACGGCAGTAGCAGCAGCAGGACGGCGATCGGCAGCAGGAAGGTTCCAGGAATACGGTAGGTATGCACTTTGTTCTTCTCAAGATTATCACACCACTAACTTTCAGGTAAGTAATTAACTTTATTTCAAATTCACTTTAACTTTATTTCTACTCTAACTTTCTAACTTCACTTCAACTTTAACTTCTACAACTTCAAAAAAATAACTTTCACTTTCTTCAAATTTGTTTTGGTCTCGTTGACACTGTCGATGACGTCGGCGTGATGACTTCTGTCACGGAAAAAGAGAATTCGTTCCTGTCATTGATTCCCTTTTATACCAAGGTACAGCGGAAGAAGGTACGCCGCCATGCTACTATACCTCAAATTTGCGTTTGAGCATAAACGGTGTAATCGATGATCAGGGATGTGCAAGAAAATTGTTGTTGCATTTCACGACCAGATGTCTCCACTTTCCGTTTCGTGATTGGGTTCACGAACAGTCGAAGACACCAACTTTGTAAGTGACCAGAGTTCGGAAATATATAAAATTTAAAATTTGCTTGATCTCTAGCGCCGCCTATTGGTATATACAAAAGCATGCCAAGTTTGATAAATTGCCTAAAAAATTTTTAGCAAGTTGTTATCTTTTATAAAGTACACCAAAACTATTCAAATTTTAATTACTTGTTCCTTAACGAGTTAGATATAATTGGTACAAATTTGGTCTTGATTGATTTCTACACAAAATTACAGCCCTTCTAGTAGAATACCTATTACACTAGTTTACAGCATTTTTGAACTCGGTAAGCTGATGATCATTTTTAGTGCAGAATCATGTCCTAAGTTCTAAAACTCGAAAGAAAAAAATTACAGTAGAGCGGAAATTTTTCCGACTTTCCATACAAGGTTGATGATTTGAAATCGATTTTTGTTCTATTTTTAAGCAAAGTCGCTCACTTCAAACATCTCATTTTCCGTTATCATTGCTCTGATTGAGCTGAAATTTTTACTGTAACTCGCCTACATATGATATGTCAAATAAACGTCGAGAAAGAATTTTTAAATTGTTTTTTTTTCTTATTGAAAAAAATACATTTCTTCAAGAATTTTTGGGAATTTTGCTAAAATTTAGGAAGATTGTCCATAAAACTCGCCAATATCTTGAATTTCATCAATCTGACGCAAAACCTGTATTCAGATGATCGAATGGTATTGTATTCAGCTTTTAATTAATGGACAAAGATTTAAAATTGGTTGAACAAAACGCAGTATATTTGAATTTAAGTAAATTGCATATTTTGAAAAGTTGTAAAGCTCGATATTGAGCTAAAACTCAAAAACTGTTCTACTTAAAATTTTTTGAAGGTCGGTTTCGAAATCAGCGCAAAATTGTGCTTCAAAAATTTTGGTCGTTGACAGAAGTTCACGACTTTTGTTTTATTTTGTAAACTTGTGTTATTTGACGTCCGTTTATCAAATTGCTGTACCTTAGGATTAAGCGAAGCCAATTAAATTTAATTTTAAAAGTTTATGATTAATGTATTGGTCTTCATGTACAGTTGAACTCAACTAAAGTATGTCCAAAGGGAAAAGAAGTTGCAACTTATTGAATACTTATTAAAAAGTTCTAATCATTTGAATTTTTTTTTTGCAAATTTGCTACAACTTCGTAGAACATTTTGAAATTGTATAGAGAATAATTAATCAGCAGATTTTTGGATAAGCCACAATCGAGTGACCGTACTCATTTCACAATAATACAAAAAAAATTACAGAACTTGGCAGAAACATTTTTGTCTTCGTAAATACGACACTAAACCCATTGTGCACTGAAAAGCCCGCAACCGGCAGTGTGCTGTTTACTAGTGGAAAATTCCTAGTAGACAATAGGACGCGAAGCTCAGCAGCGAAGCGAAAGTTATTTTTAGAAAAAAACCCGGTTCAACTTCTCGGGTTTGAATAGCGGTATTTGTGTGTAGTGGTATGGAACCGTGTAGCGCATCTTAATGATTTAACACATTTTCTGTACGTTTTTAATACATTAATTGGCAGAAAAGGCATATCTCAATTTTTGGTAGCCTTTCTTGTTTTGCGTGTAGACGGTCGAGTACGGTGGTACAAGAGGTAATACTCTATAGATTAACGGCTACGCAGTCTTAGGGTTCAAAAAACGAGTTTTATTATTCACCCGACGTTTCGACACGGGGATAGATTCTTGAAAGAATGCCTGAGGAAAATTCCGGAGCAATTCATGGAGTAATTTCCGTAGGAACTCATGAAGGTATTCCTGGGAAAATTCTCTGAGGAAATCTGGAGGAATTCCTGGAGAACTCCTGGAGAAACTCCCAGAAGAATTCCTGGGGAAATTACCGAAGGAATTCCTGATGGAATCTCCGCAGGAGTTCCTGATGTGGGTCCTAGAGGAAATCCTGGAAAATTTTCCGGAAGAATTCCCGGAGACATATCCTGAGGAATCCCTAGAAAAATTCCCGGAGAAATTCATGGAAAATACTTCCTGTTCCTGTAGAAATTCCCGGAGACATTCTCGGAAGAAAAAACAAAGCAATATTGTGGGGTGACAAAATTTGTCTACAGGGGTTCAAAGACGGTGTGGCGAATAACCTAGCGAATAAATCACGAATCAAAGACTCAACTATCAGACAGTTTTTAGCTTGCTGAAGAACTTTGTTGAAGACGGCATCATTCTATCTTATCAGGATTCAGAGATATAGAAGTTTGAAGATTTTTTACCCCGGCGCCACCTAGCGGACGATTCTCGAACCAAAGACGCCATTGCCAGATAGTTCATAGTCTGCTGAACAACTTTGCAAAAAACGGCATGCTTGTACCTCAGTAGGGTATCGAGATATACGTGTTTGAATTTTTCAGGCACATTTCACCACCTAGCGGATTAATCCCCAACCAAAGACTTTACTATCAGATAGTTCTTAGCTTGCTGAAGAATTTTGCCGAAGACAGCATCATTCTATCTTATCAGGTTTCTGAGATATGAAGGTTTGAACATGTTTGACACTGGCGCCGCCTAGCGGATGAATCGCGAACCAATGTCGCCGTTGCCAGTTAGTTCTTAATTTGATGAATAAGTTCGCCGAAGACACTAGACTTCTACCTCATCGGAATCTTGAGATATACGTTGCGCAAAGTATATGGCCAATTTTGGCACCCCAAGACAATCCGGAATAACTCCGAAACCATGTAGACTAGGCATCCATGTCCCAGGTATCATAAACTAGAAGAGTTTTTCGGGAAGTTGTGAAAATTTCATCAAAATCCCGCCTAAAACAAAAAAGTTATGGCCATTTTTGTGCTTTTCCGAAGGTGGAAAATGTACGTTGGCTGGATGAAGGTTAACACGCCGTTAATATATTGCACCGATCATCCAGTTGATTGTAAAAATTTGTTCCATATTCATCACTGCTTAACCCCAAGAAAATGCAGCCACATCAACTGCATCACCACCACCAGTCAGTTTATGTTGAGGTAAAGTAAACGCTGCGCTTTTCATCTTTTTTCTGCTTCAACCCAGACCCTAAGCCGCGCTGGGCCCTAACAGCCAGCGTAGCACAGTGTGACTCGGTTGATGAGCTTCTCGCTTTTAGGTTCAACTCCAGTCAACTGCCTCCTTTCTCACCATCTCTAGAGTTCCCTGACGACGACGCGACGGAGGCGGCGAATGTTGACTTGTTGGCTGTTGGCTTGTTGGCGCGCGCGTTCCAAAGCTCTTCTCCTGCTCCACCTCCTCCTTCAATTGGGTTGGTTATTTTTCATGCTTTCGTTGCACTCTTTCCACACTCTTGTTTGCTTTTTGACGTAGGACTACGTCTCTCTTTTCTATACCGGGTGTCATTCTAAATTTTCAGAAATCAGCCGCGTTACGTTTAAAGTGGAGATTTTGAGCGTTAATAGCTCAGCCATTTCTTGTTGAATTTTCAAAATTTTGGCACCAATCGATTGCAAATCTTTACACCAATTATGTCCAATAATAATATTTGCTGTTTTTCAATAACAAACTATTGAAAAATTGGGAAAAGTGAACCCATGTTTATTCCAGCCAATCACGATCGAGCACATTTTGGAGCACATTTTGGATGCTCCCGTCGAATATAAAAGCTACTGCTTCTTCGCATCTTCCCTCATTTGCCTTTGTCGTCTCGAGGTGAACGCATCGAACGAGAGCTGTCCACTTTCTTCGTTTGCGTTTTCGCTCATTATTCTTTGACGGCCGTGTTGGCTCGGCGTCGGTGGTTGTCGGCAAGGGTGCTGTTGCACATTCGCCTTCTAACCGTCTAACGCGGCAGACGAAGGAAAGAATACGTTTCATCGATTGCTCGGCGGTGGTGGCAGAGGCAGCAAAATCCACAGAAAGATCAGCGACATACGAATTTGCGAGTTGCGTCGCTGTCCTCGGGGCTCGGTCCTTTCGCCGATTGATTGGCGGTGGCGCATTGATGATAGCATCAGGAACATCCAGGGCAACAAGCGGCGGGCCAATTTTCGACGGCGTTCAGAATTCAGCACGGAGGAATCCAACACGCATTGCGTGGCATGATAAATTCATGTCATTTTTTGTCTAAAATCTTTCAATATTCAATCGGTTCTTTTCAGGACCATAGAAAATTATTCATCAAGAGTTGTGAATCAGATAATTATTTCATTCCATCATGGATCGGTAAAAGTGTGGTGCAACCGAAAAGTGAAAGATTGAATGCTTGGTGGCCCCGCAAGAATGATGATGCCGGCCACTAATGGTTCCATCCGGAATTTATCAACCCTATCCGAACCATTTTTCGTGAAACATCGATAAATTATAACGTTGTTCGAGTTAAAATGATCTTAACCTTACAATATTTTGATTACTTTATTCGTTAAATGGAAATTTTCTCATTTCTCGGTTGATTAACCGTTTCAAGCGTCTGGTGCATGCGGGGCGGGTCATGCAAATAAAATATACTGAAAAGCCAGCCGAATGGGAGGAGCTTCATCTGCTAATCTAGGGCATAAAAGCTGCTCCCTCTGATTTCTTTCGTCATTTTCGTTGGATCAGTCAAGCAGGGTGGATGTCACCTCCACACCTGAGCACTACCCATCGGCGACTCTCGGCTATCGTGCTGATAGCGTCATGAATCTTATCCACGGCAGAAAGCGGCCTACCAATTTTCGGTGGCATCCTGCAGGATTAGCACGGAGAAAACCAACACGCATTGCGTGGCAAGGCGGTTTCATGCCATTTTCTTCCTGAAATCGTTACTTTATCAAACGGTCCTTATCAGGATCACCAAAAAATGATTCTTCAAGAGTTGTAAATCAGATAATTTTACTCCATCAATCGAGAAAAGTGTGGTTCACCCGAAAAATGAATGATTGAATTCCGGCCACTAATGGTTCCACCCAGAATTCAGCAACGCATTACCCTATCAGAACTATTTTCCGTAAAACATTGTTTAACTCTAACAATTTTCGAATTAAAATGATCTAAATCATCCAATATTTTGTTTACTTCAACGCATAATGAATTTTTTTTCCATTTCTGGGTTGATTAATCGTTTGAAGCGTCTGAAGCAGGCGGGGCGGGCCATGCAAATGAAATATTCTGGAAAGCCAGCCGAATGGGAGGAGCTGCATCTGCTAATCTAGGGGTATAAAAGCTGTTCCCTCTGATTTCTTTCTGGATTCCGCCAGACTGAAAAAATGTCGAATGTCGGGTTAAAGTCGGGTCAATTTTTATCGAATGTTGGGCCACTGTTGGACCAACATCGATCAACTATTGGGTCTATGTTAGGTTTGGTGGCTAAAATCAAAATAGGTGAATGATAGGTTGATGTCGGGTTTGACGTCATCAACTATGGTAAAAGCTTTAAACCTACAACACCACAAATTTATGCTTCCTAGCTGGGGCTCAATTGAATGATGTGTCTTGACTGAGGCTGGAGCTGAAAATTAGTAAAAGCTCGAGATCAGTCTTACCCAACCAATCACAATCAAGCATAGTTCTGTGAGGCGACACGACGAAACTTATATAAGTGGTGCACACACTCATTTCGATCATTTCATCGGCACACACAGCAGCGGACGGACAGCACCGAGCGGCAGCAAGATCCCAAAAAAGATCCGCTTCAACGGATGAGCAAGCGGGTGGCACCGCCCTCTGTCCAATGAAGCCTCGATTCTTTTCGGATCCATCGGCAGTGGAGGCAGTAGCGGAAGCAAGATCCAAAGAAAAATCCGCCTCGGCAAACGAAAATTCGATTGGCGTCACTTTTTGTTTGCCGGGGCCCCGATTCTTTCATGGATTGTCGGTGGCAGCAGCAGCAAGATCCCAAAAAAGATCCGCTTCAACGGATGAGCAAGCGGGTGGCACCGCCCTCTGTCCAATGAAGCCTCGATTCTTTTCGGATCCATCGGAAGTGGAGGCAGCAGCGGAAGCAACATCCAAAGAAAAATCCGCCTCGGCAAACGAAAATTCGATTGGCGTCACTTTTCGTTTGCCGGGGCCCCGATTCTTTCATGGATTGCCGGCGGCAGCAGCAGCGAGATCCCAAAAAAGATCCGCTTCAACGGATGAGCAAGCGGGTGGCACCGCCCTCTGTCCAATGAAGCCTCGATTCTTTTCGGATCCATCGGCAGTGGAGGCAGTAGCGGAAGCAACATCCAAAGAAAAATCCGCCTCGGCAAACGAAAATTCGATTGGCGTCACTTTTCGTTTGCCGGGGCCCCGATTCTTTCATGGATTGCCGGCGGCAGCAGCAGCAAGATCCCAAAAAAGATCCGCTTCAACGGATGAGCAAGCGGGTGGCACCGCCCTCTGTCCAATGAAGCCTCGATTCTTTTCGGATCAATCGGTGGTGGCGGCATGGGTGGCAATGAATTATACCAAAATGGTTCTTTTAAGGGCCCCAAAGCTTCCGAAAGAGTTATTTGGAGCATTATTCAATTATTTCTAAAAATTCAACTAATTCTATTTTTTATAGTTTAGTTTATCGATAAAATTTAATTTTTATACTAAATATACACCGCTGTATATTTGGTATTTGAAATTCCAAATTTACTGTCAATGTCATTCCAATCGAGTAGGATACCTGTCAAATGCGCTTTAAGGTTGAAGGATTCGTCATTGACATAATCGTCATCATTGGAAGTTCGAAAGCAGTTTTCTCATTCTAAACTGAAATTTCTGCAGTGAAAATAAGTTCACTGTACTCCAATCTTCAGCCGCAATACAGTGAATACATTTTCACTGCGGAAATTTCAGCTTTGTACGAGAAAACTGCTTTCGAATTTTCAATGATGACGATTATTTCAATGACGAATCCTTCAACTTTAAAGGCATTGCTCGGCAGCATCATCGTCATGATACGGGAATCATCATTACCAGCAACAATCGCCAGATTTCGAGTCTTTAGCATATAGTGATTTTACTCTGGCCGTTATTTTTGCTGAATAGATACACGTTTACTTCATCTGTGAGCCCCAAATTCTTTATTATGCGTTAAAAATTAGTCCTACGTCAACATTGCGGTTATGTCTCAGACATTACACACTCCTAGTTTTTTGTTGTACTTTGTATTGGCTGGTTTCGACTCCCTTTTTCACTGTTCAAGTACCAGTACCGGGCGGTGGCAGTAACTGCATCCAAACGTGGACCCGCTACAACGGGAGCCCCAACCGAACAGCCAGAGAACTACAACATGTGTTTTGCTCCGGGGTGTGAACTCGCGTCATACAACCTGTGTGTGAGCGCCGGAGCCGCATACAAAATGGGAAGAATTGTCGTGTGCCACCAAGTGGTGCGGCTGGGGTCCCAAGCATTGTGGGGAATTTTCCAACCCCTTTCACAGCTCAATGAATAATGACCGATTGGGGGGTATGGAGTTGCAGTCCGTCAGTCACTCAGTCAATGACAACAAGACCCCACGGTGACGGGCGGCGGTCGTGGTTCAAATTGGCAAAAGTCCTTCGGTGCCCTTCTGTGTGGCGCTCCCCTGGTGGACATTGTGAATCACCACGGCGCAGCGCAGCAGAGTACAGCGGAGCCATGTGATGTGGAACAGTTTTCACTTTTTGATGTGACGTGGAAAAAGAATGAATGCGAGATGTGATGCAATCATGCAGAGTAGCATATGATCGAGGGTGAATGCACGTTCCAACGTTCAGTGAACTGTTGCGGTTGACAACTTTGTTTTTCTTCGGCACTATTGATCGGTTGCTCTGGGGTAGAATTGCTGTAGCCGTATTATTGCGGTTGCCTAATTGCTTATGGTAGTGCAGCAGACAAAAATTGTAATGCAAATGGTTTGGGGCATCTACCTTCAATTACGTGATAAATTTATTTCCCAAATTATCTTGTGCATTCACAGGATATACTTTAAATGTTTCCATCTAAGCTTAGACGTGCATGAAATCTTTCAAGACATTTTGGAAGGTAAAATGAAGTAAATATTATCCAAAAGTGACGAATCTCCAATATTTTTCAACTTATTTAAGTTTTTTTATTTCCAATGCTGTATGTGTAGCGGTATTTGATAGCGATCCAATATATTATGTTTATCTTATGAGTGAGCAAAGCAAAACGAATAGTAATATATAGTCAATATCATTTACAACGAACAGCAGTATATTATGACGTCACGATATTCAACATAAAGATCGACAGAACTATCATCGACCGCACTGAAGAATAAATAACAAAAAGTTGAATAAATAAGTAAATAATATGTAGCGGTATTCGATAGAGAACCAATAAATTATGTTATCATATGAGGAAACTAATCTAAACGAACAGCAATATAAATTCAGTAACCTTCAGAACGAACAGCAGTATGTTTCATCTACTTGCATGCAATAATGAAATATACTGCTGTTCGTTGTAAATGATATTGACTATATATTACTATTCGTTTTGCTTTGCTCACTCATAAGATAAACATAATATATTGGATCGCTATCAAATACCGCTACATATGTTAATATAGGTAGTCAATCGTACCGTTTGTCTACGGAATTTTCTCATGACCCCAAGCAAGCAAATTCGTCCCAAACACAATTGTACATGAATTCGAAGAATTCTTAAAAGGCCAACCAATCGAATCACGTACACCACTTCTTACCAATGTTAATGTGATGTTCTGGCAGCTCCAGACCAGAATAGGGTAAATGATGATGGTTGGACCAGTCCAAAAACTGATCATGGTTGGACCAATTTAAAAAAATAACGATTTTGTTAACATTTTCAAGGAAAAATGACCAGATTTATTGATACAGTCAACAAATAACCCTTTCTCCAATAAAATTGTACTGACTTTCCTTAATTTGTTGGGAAATTTGTTGAATAATTGACGACTTTAGAGAGACCCACTCTTGGCACAATCTAGACTTCAAAATAACTCAATTTGCAACACAAACAAAATATATATTCTCCTTCAAATTCGTAAACTTTTTGTGCTATACTGTTGCGAAAATTTGTGATCTTCACATTGCTGCATTAAAAATTTACTATTTTCCATTAAAAATCTCATTAATTAGCGAAATTGGACACTCTGATTTTGATCATGGTTGGTCCTACGTATGATTTTGGTTGGACCTAACCGTTACCATGATGGTTGCTATGACCGGTTCAGCTTGTTTACAGTTCTTTTCGCGCGCTGACAATTGAAAGTTTCAACTCGTTCACGGTTTTGAAGTAAATATCTAAGTGCTTGAATTATGAATCAGATGTTCGAAGCGATCTATTAAAATGTCGTGTGCCGTGCGATTTAGTGTGTGATTGTACCATGTCGATTTACACCCACGGAGTGGCCGAGCGAGGGCACTCCTATGGCCCGGTGCTTCTGTGGAATAACAACCAACCTTTGGTATTGCATGCGCGGATGTTGATTGTGCTTTTATTGGGTGGCAGGATCACAAACGCCCCACGATGTTTATGTTTACCCAGTTTTGTGTTGGTCCTTGTTTTAGCCCGAAGAAGACCGAGGAGGACCGATCACGGAAACAGAGCCAGACAACTACATTATAGAGCGATGGCGGTGTTTTATATTTGAGCACCCTTTTGAAGAATCTTATAAACTACACATTTCCAAAATAAACATAAAATAATTACCCAACCATCTTGTTTTCTTTCTATTGACTGCATCAATTAGTCAGTGAGCGGTAATTGCAGACGTGACTACAACTGAGCAACTATGGTATGTTCTGATGTTTTTGGGGATCATCATCGGTTGGTGTGTTGGCGATATCAAGCGTTGGGTGAAGAGGTTAGGAGGAGCATGAAATCTCTTCGATTTCCCACCAAGAAACTTCAAACTCCCAACCGCTCAGTAGTAATCTGCTGCTACTAGCTGCATCGGCTGCTAGCGGATGAGTGGACAACGCCCTAGTGTCATTCTCATTAGCATCAGATCCCAACCCCGGAAAAGAAAGGTTCACGCGCGCTTTTGAAATTTGTAAGATAGTGCTATATTTCAATTATTTACTGATTCCCAAGGGTATGAAACACTTATTACATTTGAATTGTTTGAAAATATAATTTTTAAACTTCATATCGATCGATGCAACAAAAGAATACACTATTTTTTCAGTTGGTCCAACCATGATTAGAGTTTTGGTCGAACCATAATCAGTGGTGGTCCAACCAAGATCAGATTTCTTTGCTCAATAAAAACTATTTATATAATTAATATTTAAATAAATCAATGTTTTGACGGCCTTTTTGAAAATTACAAGAGTAGAGCTTTCCATCAATCCTAAGTATAGAATGCAAAAAGTTTACCAGCATATGTAAAACTTGACTTGAATTCTGACTACGTATTAAAATACCCCAAGTTGGTCCAACCATCATCATTTACCCTAGGATTGCACTCTTCACAGACACAGACGATGGGAAAATTCCGGCCAATCGTCATCCACTAACCGACCTAATCTCGATGTTTCAATCTTCTTCGTCACTACTACCGTGGTAACTAGATGCACATATTAACGGTTCTGCTCTTGATGACGGCCGGCCGCCGACCAAATGTTCTTCTTTTGGACCCAGACTGGATGTCGTCACATCTCTTGCTCGGGGAAGCTCTCTGTGGTATTTCCATGTCCACGTAGCTACTGACTCAGTGTTCTGCTGGCAAGTTTGGTCACGCGCGCTCTTCGTCGGTGGCGGTTGATGAGCGCAATCACATCGATTGAACGAGTACCTAGGCCATCACACATACGGCCGGGAGTACTGCTCTGCGGCTAGTAGCTAAGGGACGTTCTCATTGTTGCAATTTTCAGTGGCTAACGCTGATTGGCCGAGGAGGGCACTTTTGGAAGGCCACACTACGGCTAAGCATATTCATTTGAATGAAAGTTGAACGATTTTGACTGATACGAGAGTCGATGAAGGTAGAACTGGGAAGAATTCTATCAATTGTCACCAGTCAGCAAATACCGATAAGAAAACTTAATTTTTATGTTTTTCTAAAACGTAAAGGTGCAGAGTAATGGTACAGATGGTGTTATCAAAAAAATTGGAAGACATATTAGAAAACGGATAACTTTACGTGTTTCTCTGAAGGATCGTTTAATGGTTTACCTGAAAAGAGATAGAAAAATTCTGGTAAGTATTTTTTATGTCATTTGTAAATAGACAGGATTATCTTTCTAATTTGTGAAATTTGATGCTTAACCTTCTCAATGCAACGGGGTCATTTTTAGAAATCTACACACTAAAACTAGGGGGTAAGATAGAATTATGAAATGTCCTTTTCCTTGCTTTATACCTATAAAAAAAGTTTAAGTGCAAAACTCGACTTACAGCGACCCTTAGGAGCGGAATTATAAAAAGTGATACATTATGCATGAAGACGTCAAAAATGATCCGTGTCTTGAAAGCGCTCTCAGAAATACATTTTTACATAGATTTTCATTCTTTCGACATTAAAGATACACAATACACAACAGCATTAAGTCAAGAGCTCCCAAACTAATCTCTGGAGGTATTTCTGGAGAAATTCCTGGAGCAATTTTTGGAGGAATCTCAGAAGAAATTCTTGGAGGAATTCCTGGAGAACCCCTGGAGGAATTCTTTAACCTTCATTTTGCATCACGTTGGGAACAGCTCGCCTGCGTAGTGTACGGTTTGGGTCAAAAATGACACTAATGCCAAAGGAGGGTTAAGAAATTCCGAGAGGATTCCCTGGATAAATTCCTGGAATAATCCCTGGATGATATCCTAGAGGAATGCTTGGAGGAATTCCCGGAGAAATCCTTGAAGGAATTCCAGGATGAATTCCTGAAAAAAAAACCTGAAGAAATTTATGTAGGTATCGTTGGAGAAATTTCTGGAGGAATTCCAAAAAGAATCCCTGGAGAAATTCCTGGAGGAGTCCTTGGAAAAATTGCTGGTGAAATCCCTTGAGGAATTACTGTGAAAATTCCCTGTGAAATTCCTGGAGAAATTGCTGAAGCAATTCCTGGAGAAATTCCTAGAGGAATTCCTGGAAAAATTCCTGGAAAAATTCCTGGAGGAATTCCTGAAGAAATTCTTGGAAGAAGTCCTGGAAAAATTCCTGGAGGAAATCCAGGAGGAATTCCTGGAGGCATTTCTGGAGGAATTCCAGGAGGCATTCCTGGAGGCATTGCTGGTGAAATCCCTTGAGGAATTACTGTGAAAATTCCCTGAGGAATTCCTGAAGAAATCTCTGAAGGAATTCCTGGAGAAATTTCTGGAGGAATTCCTGGAAAAATTCCTGGAAAAATTCCTGGAGGAATTCCTGAAGAAATTCTTGGAAGAAGTCCTGGAAAAATTCCTGGAGGGTATCCAGGAAGAATTCCTGGAAGAGTTCCAGGAGGCATTTCTGGAGGAATTCCAGGAGGCATTCCTGGAGGAATTCCAGGAAGCATTCCTGGAGGAATTCCGGGAAGCATTCCTGTAGGAATTTCAGGAAGCATTCCTGTAGGAATTCCAGGAAGCATTCCTGGAGGAATTCCAGAAGGAATTCCAGGAGCAATTCCAGGAGAAATACCAGGAGAAATTCCTAGAGAAATTTCAGGAGGCTCTTGGAGTCCAGGAAGAATTCCAGCAGGAATTCTTAGAGAAATTTTAGGAGGAAATCCGAGAGGAATTTCAGGAGAAATTGCTAGAGGAATTCCAGGAAGAATTGCTAAAGGAATTCCAGGGGGAATTCCAGGAGGAATTCCAGGAGAAATCACGGGAGGAATTCCAGAGAAAAACTCAGGAGGAAATCCTGAACGAATCCCAGGAGAAATTTCTAAAGGAACCCCAGGAGGAATTTATTACAAATTTTTTTCTTCCTCCTGAGGTGACTAATTTCTTTCCACGGTCAGACTTGGATAAGTGACGATTATAACGCGGCAGTTTCTTGCAGAAAAGTTGACGACTAACGATAATAACGATTAACCCCCGAAAGAAGAAGACCAAAAAAATAAGTTGCCGAAACGTTGGGTAAAATAAAAAAAATATCATTTGATTTTCTCAAGACTGCTTAGCCTATGGAAACGGCTAATTGAGTAATGAGCATATTGAGTAAACACAGGGAAGGAAAATGAAACTATTTTATAGCACTGTTGAAAATGCTTTGACATCCATGTGCACAACAGAACATGTGCTCGATGAACAAATTGAGATTTGAAATTATGAAAAGAAATCCACGTGCTCCGGTGAGACTCGAACTCACGACTCCCAATTCGCTAGACGGGCGCTTCTATTCCTTCAAGCTACGGAGTCACTCGACTATCTCCGTCGCCAGCAGGCCTAGAACTGAACTCGATTCCACAATCGCACATGGTTATCTTCTTTTCACAATCCAAACCCCCTTCGGATGGGATTAGATGAACATCTAACACATTGTCTGTTGTGCACATGTATGTCAAAGCGGGAGAGGAAGTTTTTTTTTTTTTTTTTTAATTGTCGAGAGCTTCGGGCACTGCCTTCCAATCACTTATTGGTATGGCAATTAGTGTGCAGTCGGACTCTCGACGGGTCGGTCCTCGGCCGACCGAATACGGTAAGGGTGACCGTAGCACCTTACAAATGTCAATTTCTTGATTTTGCTTTGGCTGACCAAGCCATGTGGGAAATTACACTGTTGAAAATGCTTTGACATCCATGTGCACAACAGAACATGTGCTCGATGAACAAATTGAGATTTGAAATTATGAAAAGAAATCCACGTACTCCGGTGAGACTCGAACTCACGACTCCCAATTCGCTAGACGGGCGCTTCTATTCCTTCAAGCTACGGAGTCACTCGACTATCTCCGTCGCCAGCAGGCCTAGAACTGAACTCGATTCCACAATCGCACATGGTTATCTTCTTTTCACAATCCAAACCCCCTTCGGATGGGATTAGATGAACATCTAACACATTGTCTGTTGTGCACATGTATGTCAAAGCGGGAGAGAGAGCCAAAGCAAAATCAAGAAATTGACATTTGTAAGGTGCTACGGTCACCCTTACCGTATTCGGTCGGCCGAGGACCGACCCGTCGAGAGTCCGACTGCACACTAATTGCCATACCAATAAGTGATTGGAAGGCAGTGCCCGAAGCTCTCGACAATTAAAAATAACTTCCTCTCCCGCTTTGACATACATGTGCACAACAGACAATGTGTTAGATGTTCATCTAATCCCATCCGAAGGGGGTTTGGATTGTGAAAAGAAGATAACCATGTGCGATTGTGGAATCGAGTTCAGTTCTAGGCCTGCTGGCGACGGAGATAGTCGAGTGACTCCGTAGCTTGAAGGAATAGAAGCGCCCGTCTAGCGAATTGGGAGTCGTGAGTTCGAGTCTCACCGGAGTACGTGGATTTCTTTTCATAATTTCAAATCTCAATTTGTTCATCGAGCACATGTTCTGTTGTGCACATGGATGTCAAAGCATTTTCAACAGTGTAATTTCCCACATGGCTTGGTCAGCCAAAGCAAAATCAAGAAATTGACATTTGTAAGGTGCTACGGTCACCCTTACCGTATTCGGTCGGCCGAGGACCGACCCGTCGAGAGTCCGACTGCACACTAATTGCCATACCAATAAGTGATTGGAAGGCAGTGCCCGAAGCTCTCGACAATTAAAAATAACTTCCTCTCCCGCTTTGACATACATGTGCACAACAGACAATGTGTTAGATGTTCATCTAATCCCATCCGAAGGGGGTTTGGATTGTGAAAAGAAGATAACCATGTGCGATTGTGGAATCGAGTTCAGTTCTAGGCCTGCTGGCGACGGAGATAGTCGAGTGACTCCGTAGCTTGAAGGAATAGAAGCGCCCGTCTAGCGAATTGGGAGTCGTGAGTTCGAGTCTCACCGGAGTACGTGGATTTCTTTTCATAATTTCAAATCTCAATTTGTTCATCGAGCACATGTTCTGTTGTGCACATGGATGTCAAAGCATTTTCAACAGTGTAATTTCCCACATGGCTTGGTCAGCCAAAGCAAAATCAAGAAATTGACATTTGTAAGGTGCTACGGTCACCCTTACCGTATTCGGTCGGCCGAGGACCGACCCGTCGAGAGTCCGACTGCACACTAATTGCCATACCAATAAGTGATTGGAAGGCAGTGCCCGAAGCTCTCGACAATTAAAAATAACTTCCTCTCCCGCTTTGACATACATGTGCACAACAGACAATGTGTTAGATGTTCATCTAATCCCATCCGAAGGGGGTTTGGATTGTGAAAAGAAGATAACCATGTGCGATTGTGGAATCGAGTTCAGTTCTAGGCCTGCTGGCGACGGAGATAGTCGAGTGACTCCGTAGCTTGAAGGAATAGAAGCGCCCGTCTAGCGAATTGGGAGTCGTGAGTTCGAGTCTCACCGGAGTACGTGGATTTCTTTTCATAATTTCAAATCTCAATTTGTTCATCGAGCACATGTTCTGTTGTGCACATGGATGTCAAAGCATTTTCAACAGTGTAATTTCCCACATGGCTTGGTCAGCCAAAGCAAAATCAAGAAATTGACATTTGTAAGGTGCTACGGTCACCCTTACCGTATTCGGTCGGCCGAGGACCGACCCGTCGAGAGTCCGACTGCACACTAATTGCCATACCAATAAGTGATTGGAAGGCAGTGCCCGAAGCTCTCGACAATTAAAAATAACTTCCTCTCCCGCTTTGACATACATGTGCACAACAGACAATGTGTTAGATGTTCATCTAATCCCATCCGAAGGGGGTTTGGATTGTGAAAAGAAGATAACCATGTGCGATTGTGGAATCGAGTTCAGTTCTAGGCCTGCTGGCGACGGAGATAGTCGAGTGACTCCGTAGCTTGAAGGAATAGAAGCGCCCGTCTAGCGAATTGGGAGTCGTGAGTTCGAGTCTCACCGGAGTACGTGGATTTCTTTTCATAATTTCAAATCTCAATTTGTTCATCGAGCACATGTTCTGTTGTGCACATGGATGTCAAAGCATTTTCAACAGTGTAATTTCCCACATGGCTTGGTCAGCCAAAGCAAAATCAAGAAATTGACATCTATTTTATAGGTTTGACATAATTAATTGGCTCGGCATTTGACTAGTTGACCACATGGATCCATCAACGCTAAAAAAAACGATCCCATTTCGAGTGAACACCTTCTTAAAAAATACATATTTTCTATCTTGATTAATCACAAATGACGTAGAGCTAAATTCCTTTTCTTTTTGCGAAAATTTAAAACGAAGGATTGCGCAATCAAACAAGTAACCTGACAGACTTTGTGATAGAAAATAGGACTCCATTTAACTGCTTAAGGTCCACTAAACGCGATTCATTTCGTTGTTGTCGAATGGCTGGCTCTCTACTTCAGTAATCCTGCCCTCGAGTTTGGAACTGGCTCGACCCAGACATCCAATTTGTACGTTCAATTAAGTTTATGATCATGTTATACGTTATTTTATGCGGCACCCGACTTTAAAAATATATCAAGTTTAAAACATATTGTGTTATGATGTTATATTTTTCAATAACTTATTTTGTTATAAACTAGGTAGATGCAAGATGATGTTAAAATAACTGAAAATGTAACTAAAAGTACACTGGTCTAATCAAGACAATAACCGATTTTGTTATGATTTACATTTACATTCACGGGGTGGAGAGTTGCTTTCACAGTTCGCTCACGAGTTAAGCATGCGTGTGCGACCCTTATGATATTCGGCAAACTTTCAGATAAAACTACAAGGTAAAAGTCATCCATACATTGTTTTTTGATAGCATGCTTATGAACTGAGATAGTAGCAAGTGAATGTAACTCTTTGCAAATGGCGAATGCCATCCCTGCACACAGAAATACACTGAACGCGACTCACTTGTCGGCGCTTGGATTTTTTCTCGACCGGCGAGCCCGAACTGACACTTTTCACTCTTTTGTGTAAATGCAAAAAAGAAAGAAAATATTTATTATCAACTAAAAGTGTATTGAGAACTAGCGCCGACGGGAAGCGAAAAATTCGGAACTGACTCGATCCACGACGCGTCAACCGCGTCGATTTTATTATTTCTCGTTCACACTGCAGCGCGATGGGAAACGAAAAATCCGGAACAGACTCGACCCACGACGCGTCCGCCGCACACTGAATTCAACCGCCCCAATTTTTGATTATTAGGGCTACAAAACAAAAAAAAAGATGACTTTGTAACTATGATAATGGCTGTTCACTTTCTTGTAGCTTCTTGGCACTGCAACGGAAGTCACAGCAGTCTTTCATAGTTATTACATAACAAATCGCATTATGTTAACATAAACAATTCTAGCTTAAGCGAGTTTATATGCACACATTAACGAGTTTATTTTTACATTTATGCGGTTTTTTTTTTAATCTTTCTTATTGAGACTTTCAGGTCGAGGCTGATTCGTCTCCGATTTATGCGAATTAATTCCTACATCAATGCGAGTTTAAGTGGCATAAAAAGAAAAGTACCAAGTGAAGTCGTATAGTCATCGCAGTACACAATTATGCGAATTGATTTGACGCTTTGCGAATTCGCTCACATGCTTATGCGAGCAAGTTAAGTTCATCGCAATAGAAAATCAGAATATCATTTACTACGATGTAGTCATCTATATCTATATATATAAAAATGAATTTCCGTCTGTCTGTCTGTCTGTCTGTCTGTCTGTCTGTCTGTCTGTCTGTCTGTCTGTCTGTCTGTCTGTCTGTCTGTCTGTCTGTCTGTCTGACCGTTATGGATTCGAAAACTACTGGACCGATCGGTGTGAAATTTTGTATGTGTGTATTTTTGGGGCCGGGGAAGGTTCTTAGCTTGGTGCGGGACCTTTCCGGTCTCTGGAACGGGGGGCTTCCATACAGATGACTTTGCGGAGGACGTCCCTATGAAGCTGTACGTCAAAAAACACAGTAGGCAGGCAGTACGACGTTTGCCGGGACAGCTAGTCTATATATATAAAAATGAATTTCTGTCTGTCTGTCTGTCTGTCGGTCTGTCGGTCTGTCTGTCTGTCTGTCTGTCTGTCTGTCTGTCTGACCGCTATGGATTCGAAAACTACTGGACCGATCGGCGTGAAATTTTGTATGTGGATGCTGTTGGGGCCGGGGAAGGTTCTTAGCTTGGTGTGAAACCTCTCCGGTCTCTGGAACGGGGGGCTCCAATACAGATGACTTCACCGGGGACGTCCCTTTGGAGCTGTTTGTCAAAAAAACACAGTAGGCAGGCAGTACAGGGCAATATGAAGTTTGCCGGGTCAGCTAGTATATATATAAAAATGAACTTCTGTCTGTCTGTCTGACCGTTATAGATTCGAAATCTACTGGACCGATCGGTGTGAAATTTTGTATGTGGATATTGTTGGGGCCGGGGAAGGTTCTTAGCTTGGTGCTGTATGTCAAAAAACACAGTAGGCAGGCAGTACGACGTTTGCCGGGACAGCTAGTACCTTATATAAGTTGATTTGTATTCTTATACGAGTTTACCAGATATGTTCAAAAAAACATCATATGCGATTAATATTGTCCCTCCGCCATACATATATACGATAATAAATGAAATTATACCTTATACGATGTACTGTATGCATTCCTATGAGAAATCTAGTTGTCTGGAGAATGTCACCCATTAAACGCGATTTTTCCACAAATTCATCAATTTTCAAATAAATCTCTGTGTTTTCAATTTTAAAATTTTTCCAAACGGAAAAACGTGCTCTCAGTAGATAAGTTGAGGATTGTGCATCATTCTAGATTTCATACAACATCATTATCTTCAACGTGTTGGGCATCTTTTTTCCGTAATAAATCTGGAAGCACCTTTCCGTACGGGCGCGTCTTCATTTTCGCCATCTTTCGGCTGTGATTTCAAGCGTAACGTGAGCAATGTTTGAACAAGCTGCGAATCGCTTGGCTCAATGAAGGAAGACGACAACGACTAACTGAGCCGAGAAAGAATCGCCGAATGGGAAGAAAGCGCGGGAAAATCGGTGCTTTCTCGGTAGAGCTTGATGTAGCGAAACACAACACCGTCGACGTCGTCGTCGGCCTTGTAGCTAGATACACTGCATCAAGTGCAACATGACTTGCAAGGGCAAGCCAGCGCCACGGTCGGTCGTCGTAAGAACGTGGAAGAAGCGATGCGGTGCGGTGCAGAAAAATGGGAAAACAAGAGAGCTACACGCTTGCACTTTATCAGCTTTGGCAGAACGAACCGAACGGTTGTTGGATGGCATGGAGTTAATTAGCCAACTTCCACACTGCTGTCGAGTGAGATTCGAGACTCGACGGGGGAATGATGTTTTACAATTTACACTCAATTAATTCGCTCTGATATGATTTTTATATGCTCGGGTGGATGGTTTAGTTAAACTGCTCATGATGCACAGCTGGAATGCAGCTTTGTTCAATTTTGAGTGCAATAGCAAATACCACGTCAAATTACTTGGAAGTCTTGGAGCTGGAACTTATGAGGGAGTGGATTCCGTTGATGATCTAATGGATAAGATGTACTAGAAGTTTTTTCAACTATTTTCAATGAAGCTGCAAACATTTGTTGGTTAATTAATTTAAAAGTGTTAAATAAATTGGTTGTGAACTCTTTCTTGATAACGAAAACTTCCTGCAGAGTGTTTAGAACGATAAAGCTGTACTAAACATGCTTTCGTAGTTCAGTCCAGAGTAGCACAGACTTTCCACCTCTAAAATTTCTCTTCAACTCATAAAACATGTTTTACTCGGAAATCACAGGTGTTCACCACTCGTTTCTGATTCACATTCAGACTTGGTGGTAGAAATTTCCATTTTACAGTTCATTTTAATGACAGTTGCTTCTAGCTGTATCACTGACTGCTCTCAATCCCAAGCACCAACCAGCACCGCGGTAATTCCCACATCCATTCCGCGAGACCACACGGCACATGTCGTCGGGGATGGAATTGCCACCGCATCCTCCTTCCTGTGCCTTAAACCGATTCCGTTCGTTGCCCCATCCGCACATATGAAGTAATAAAAAGTTATAATCTAATTTACGTGTACAACAGTTGCGGCGCACGCGGCACAATTACGGGCGGTGTGTAAAACACGTCCACAACTCAACCGCACACCATGAGCGCCCAGACTTATCCCATTTCTCTAGGTCTAGGAAATAGGTTCCTGCAAGATGAAGATTCAAAACCCGAAACGAAACGGTAGTTAGTCCGCGGTGGCCTAACCAACAGGTGGATATTGTGGCGGCTGTCGCCAACGCGTCCGTTGGCGACGTAATTACTCGTCATTATCTGGTGTATCCATCATTACCACACCATGCTCTGCTAGATGCTTCTAACTAGAACGGTGAAGGGTTGGATCTTGGAATCGAACTTCAAATCAGTGCAGTGCAGTACAGTGAGATGCACTAGTGGAGTTCATTGAAGGCTCTTGGAGAGGTTTTGACTAAATTAGAGACAGATAAGCTAGCGATGTTAAAATTTTGAAATGTCTGCCTAATTCCATTGGAATCAAATATCAGAAGGCCGGCTGGGTCCAGAGATACAATACCCTCCATTTAGGACCCCGACCCCACTACATCGAGTGGATAACTGTCACTGAGGAAGATTACAAATCGTAATCTAAAAACGCGTATATGTCAAAGGATAAGATTAAGTTTCTCTCACAAACGGTTACGCAGTCTTTTAATAGTGAAACAATATTTATTAACTGCCCAACTTTTCGACACGGGGTCCATGTCTTCATCAGGGAAAATTAACGAAAAAGTATATCTCCCCTGAAGAAGACACTCATGCACGTGTCGAAACGTTGGGAAATTAATAAATATCGTTTCAGTATTAAATAACTGCGTAGTAGGCTGTCCCGAAAAAAAAAATCGACGTTCTAAAAGTCAAGGTGCTCAGCCAAATGAAAAAATGCATGTTTGAAGAATTTTTGTAGAACATTTCGATTTTCTAAAAATTATATTTAGAGGTTCCGTCAGAGTGATTTTGGGAAAAATATCCTTTTCATGAAAATTCTCAAAAAACGTATTTTCGTATTTTTTTTCAATTTCTATATTTGTCCAACATTTTTGTAATTTTATATGGACTTGTAGGCTGGACTTCTGAAAGGGTATTGGTTTTTTGAAATATTGTTTCTATATTGATGGCATAACCTGTTTATTGCTGCTAAAAAAGGTCTATTTAAAAAAATCTGCTTTTGACAAACTAAAATTTATGTGCATTTTTTTTTATTTTCAACCATGAAAGTTTTATATGATATTATTACTATCATATGCGTCATTTCTCTATGTTGAATCATATGCGTCTTTTCTCTAATGTTGAAAAAATTCAAAAGTTGAAAAAATATTTCGAAAATATGTTCTTTTTGAGAATTTTCATCAAAAATCGCCCTGGCGGAGCCACTAAATGATTTTTTTTAGGAAATCTAAATGTTTTACAAACATGATTTAATTATGCATGAAGTTGAACACCTTTACTTTTCGAACATCATTTTTTTGGGCAGCTTACTGCGTAGCCGTTTCTAAGAGAAAGTTGAAACCGTATAGTCGAGCCTACAAAAACAGATAAGCGGAACAGAGCAGAAATAAAAGATACAACACTGATTACACTCATCAAGTCCCTAAGTGTGAGTTTTCCGTTTGTTATGCATGAAAAAATCTCATTGAGTGGGACTTCTTCCAGGGATTCCGTTAGAAAATCGTTTTTGACAGATTAAAAATCACAGGAATATCACTGGGAGCCATCGAAAATTGCGTCATTAATGTTCAGCCCGGAATCTCTTAAAAACTCATCCAGGAATGCCTTTAGAAAATCTCTATACATTTCTTCGCCTCGGAAATTCATACAACAATTTCTTCGGAAATTCCTCTAGATAATAAATTAAAATTATAATCAATCATTTGTTTTGTATTGTTATTTTCCTTTTTGAATAATCTTCAAAAGTCCCATAGATATTCCGTTGCAAATTTATCCAAGCATTCCTTTAAAAGTATTACCTCGTGATTCTTTCAAAAAATATTCAAAGAATTTTTTTGAAAATTTTCTTCAAAGATTGCTGCAGAAATTCTTGCAGGAATCAGAAACTTCGCTGAAGTTTATCAAAGTATCTTGCAATTAATGTTAATTCCTATAATATATTCTCCAGGAATGCTTCTAGAACTTCCTCTATACATCCACAAAATGCTTCATGATGTGCTTTAAAAATTCTTCCGGAGGTATTTTTGAATATCTTTCTATATCAATTCAAATATCGTCAATATCTTTCAAGAGTTTCTTTCGGGGATTCCGTCGAAATTTTCCCTAAAGATTTCCCCAGAAAACTACTGATGAATTTCACGAACTCTTTCAAAACATCTACAAGTGTTACATTTGGAAATTTTATTCCAGTATTGTTTTAGAAATTCCTCTGGCAGAAGCTCTACAAATTTTACAAAAACATATTTTGGAAAATCTTGTACATATCTTGTATTTTGTATCTTGTCTTAAGAAATTCTTTTATGAATACCTCTAGAATTTAATCCTTGAAACCTTTCGGGAATTCCTCCACGGATTGCTTTAGAAGTCCTCTTTTTCTTCAAAAAATTCCCCATGGCTTCCTCAAAAAAGTTCATAAGAAGTTCCAACAATAATTCTTTTGGAGATTTTTCGGAAAATCTTCCAAAAGTTTCGACAATTTTCACATGCTTCTTGATTTTTATTTGCAAAGTTCTCATTGGATTATTTAAAAACATTTTTCCAAGATTTTTCTAAATAACATCCTAAAACTTTTTCAGATATACTTTCAGGTATTTCAGTAGAAATTTCACTAAAAATTTCGTCACAGATCCTTTCGAACATTTTTCAAAAATTTAATTTTGATAATTTCTTCTTGGATTGCTTAAGAAACCCCTGCTGGGATTCTTTCTGAAATTCATCCAACAATTTCTTCAGGAACTGCTCTTGAAATTTGTTTATAAATTTCATTTAAAAAATCTGTTGAAATGTTTCAGAATTTTTATTTTAAATCCCATCAAATCTTTAGAAATTTCCCCACAGATTCCATTGTTCCATTTCTCCAAAAATTCCTCAAGGAATTCCTTCGTGGATTTTTTTTCAGAAAATATTCCAGGAGTTTATTTGAGAATTTTCTGCATAGATTGCTGCAGAAACTCCTGCAAGAATCAGACATTTCACTGAGAATTCATCAAAGAGTCTTACAATTTGCGTGAAATCCTAAAATAATTCCTCCAGGGGTTCCCAAAAGAAATTTTCATTCGGTTTCTTCAGAAACTGCTCCAAGGGATGAAAAAAACATCCACATAATAGTTCAAAAATCCCTAATTTTTAAAATCCTACAAGGTTTCAAAGGAAATTCTAAAGATAAGCTTTGAGGTAATTTTACAGGAATTCTTTTATTTTTTTTTTCATTTTTTTCAGTATTTTTTAGGGATTCCTTTAGAAAATCATAAATGGTTAGCTTCAAGATCTCCTCCAAGAAATCGTCCAAAAATTTCTCCAGATAGTTTTCAAGATATGCCTTAAAATTCCATTAGAAAATGCATTGGGAAGCCTTTAGCAAAATTTTCCACGGATTGTTCTAAAAATCCACCAGCGTTTCCATAGAAAATACTTCCAGGGATTATTCCGGGAACTCTCTTATAAATTCCTCTTAGAATTTCTTCAGAAATTTGGCCAAAGTTGGAAGGAAACTCTTCAATAGATTCAACTAGGAATCCCTTAAGGACAAGGTATTTGGAGTACATTGCTCAAAATTTCTAGAGCACCGTTTTTGCGAACCGTTGAACGGATTTGGATTAAAATGCATCACGCTGTTGACAACCACTGAACAATTAGCGTGATGCATTTTCATCCAAATCCGTTCAACGGTTCTAAAAAACGGTGCTCTAGAAATTTTGAGTAATGTACTCCAAATACCTTGTCCTTAAAAGTTTCCTTAAGTAATTCTACCAAAGCTTTCTCAAGAGTGCACTCCAATGAATTCTTTTCGGAAAATGCTCAAAGGTTAGCTTCCAAATTTTCTCCAGCGATCCATGAAGACAGCTTTGCATGAACTGCTCGATGAATTTCGTCAAAATTTCTCTAGAAAACTGTTGATGGATTTAAGAAATGCCTCCGTGGCTTTTTTCAAAACATTTTTCGCAAATTCATCAGAAAATCAGAAATCCTTCAGAACATTCTCCAAAGTTTCTTTCAGAAATTTCTCCAAAGATTTCGTTAGAAATTCCCCGAAAGATTGCGTAAAATTCCACTAGAGATTACTCTGGAAATTACCCAAATGCTTCCATGGAAAATTGTTTCACATATTCCTCTAGAATTTTTCCTAGAAATTATTTTTAAAAAAATGTTCAATGCATTCCTTCTTCTAAGGAATCTTTTAGATAATAAAAAACGTTTTCAGTACTTTTAAGATTTCTTCAGGAAGCTGGAATTTCTTCAGAAACACTGCTAATCATTTTTTTAGAAATTGAAAAAAAAACCCTCAAGGATTTCTTTGGTAATTTCATTCAAATTTTTCAGTTCAGGAAAAATAAGTAACTTAGTGTAACTTGATTTATGAAGTACGTGATTGTAACATAACAAAAATGTGGCAGAGGCTCCAACTCTTGAACTTTTCCAGTCGTAAAACAGTCTGGTTTACAGGTCAATGCAGGTCGTTGTTGATACTGGTCCGATTTAAGGCAAAGTATTGCCTTGTGTCTGTTGTGTTACATAGGTGACGTTCTAAGTACTCCAAAAATTGAATGTGCTTTTGGAAAATCTACATATCATCAATGAATTGGTGGTTTTTAGTTTAAGTGCGTTTTTTGACTAGTTAACAAAACCCTGTAGACCCCAATATTGACTTGGAGGGACGTTTTAAGTGCTCTAAATCGAAAGATCTACAAAAGTAACAGAATTTAGCGGGGTTCAGGGGCCCTCCATGGCATTTCAGGAGATTTCAAGAGCGATCCAGAGGTGTTTCATGAGGGTTTCAGAGCGCTTCAGGAGCGTTCTACGCAGAATTGGACGGTTTTAGGGACGTTCAAGGGAGTTTTATGGACATTCAAGGGGGTAACACGAGGGACGCTCTAGTCTCAGAAAGATCTAACGCCGATCTATGTGATTTCAGGGAGTATTAGGGGCGTTCGAGGGGCGTTCTACGGTCCCAAAACGTTTCAAGAATTTCAAAGTGTTTCAGGGACGTTCGAAGGTGCTTTTTTATGGCGTTCCATGGGTTTATACCTTTTCAGGGTGTTTCAGGAGCGTTCCGGAAGTGTTCCAAGAAATTCCAGAGAGTTCCACAGGATTATAAGGGGCGATTTTTCGCGGTTTTTCGACACCCCCATCCCCCCTTGTAAGATTTTTTGTATGAAGAACTAAATATTTTTGTATGGCTCGTAAGATTTTGTAAAAAAAACCCTTACGTAATTAATGGACAGCCCCTAAGAAGTGTAACAAATGACTGGATCTTGACAGTTACTTATTTATTTATTCATTTATTTATTTTTCTACTACCGTGGAATTATGCACGGAAAAACAAATGAAAACGAAAATTCCAGTACTGATCCGACTAGATGGGAAAACAAAATTATTACAGGTTGTGTTATTTTGTTACAATGAGTTTTATAACAACGATTGTTATAAAACATGCACCGTTAGTAGTAAAAATAACAAAAAACCTCACAAAACTCGATCCAATTAAAACAAAAGTATAACAAATTTAGATATAATCATAACAATACTATATCAAATTTTGAAAGACTAAACTTACGAAATCATAACAAAAATATAACAAGTTCTGTTATATATTTCAGAACAAATATGTTGGATCGAGTGACCATAATAAAAAAAATTATCGATCTTTTTCGCGACAAAAAATCTTATAAACTTTGAAACAATTGGTTTACAAAAAATTAAAAAAGATTGCAATAAACGTGTTATGAAATTATTTAAGAGACAATAGTATTATGAGGTCTCCAGTTAGCCCAGTGGTTTAGGTCATGGATCGCCAATCCAGAGACGGCGGGTTCGACTCTCGTTCGGTTCGGGGAAATTTTCTCGACTTCCCTAGGCATAATGTATCATTGCACTTGCCTCATAATATACAAATTCATGCAATGGCAGGCAAAGGAAGCCCTTCAAATAATAACTGTGGAAGTGCACAGAGAAAACTAAAATGATATGAGGCAGGGCTAGTTCCAGTGGGAACGTTGAGCTACAGAGAAGAAGAAGAAGATGCACTGCAGTATGAATCGAAAGATATACAAAGTTAACAGAACTTAGGGGGTTTCAGGGGCCCTGCATGATGTTTCAGGAGATTTCAAGAGCGTTCCAGAGCCTGATTAAACACCTCTGGAACGCTCTTTAAATATCCTGAAACATCCTGGAGGGCCCCTGAAACCCCCTAAGTTCTGTTACCTTTGTAGATCTTTCGATTCATACTGCAGTGCATTTTGGAGCACCTCAAACGTCCCTCCGTATCAATATTGGAGTCCACCGGGTTTTATGGACTGATCCGGCTATAGGATATTTCCCCGAATTCCATTACCCCGAATGTCATCAGCCCGAATTTTACCACGAATGATTTATCCGCAAGTCTATCTGGAGACCCGCTCTGGGTAATTAACGACTCACCAAGTGGTTGGCCATGTTTTCAACAAAGAGTTTTCTTCTTTAAACATATGTTTTTCATTCCAGCCTTACTACAGAGAAACTTTCTGGCATTCCAACTACTAATGTGATCATCAGATATGTATCCTTCTTTCAAACATAGGCTATTCTTTCTAGTTATTCTTTCATGGAATTTGTTAGCGTTGCAACTGGTATTACCAGGTAATACTTTTATCTGAGTTTTTTCCTATTCTTTAAAGATGTAATGTGTACTATAGCATAGTTAAATGACCACTATTATTCTTCGGTCACATGAACTGAAACCAAAAGTTTAATAAAGATAATGTATTGGCTTTTGGATGATCTTTAAATTATATTGGTCGAAGGTTTTTACAAAGCGACCCAGGATTTGAATACATACCAAGACCTCCATAGGAGGAAAACGTGCCTCTGGAGTCGACCGACTTAAATCTCCATTTAGGTAACGAGTCAGGGCTGTCTAAATAGATTGTTTACCTAAACAAATTTATTACCTAAATGGATTCAGTTCATTACTTAAATGGATTTGAAGATTACAAAGCAGATTAAGAAGGGCGAAGGAGGCCATGCTGGGTTTCAGAGGGATCTCATAGGTGTTTCAGTAAGGGGGAGGGGGGTTTCAGTGGCGATGCACCGGGGGGGGGGCTCTAGGGGTATTATTGAGGAGTTTCGAAGGGTCTCAGTTGCGTTACATGGGATCCGATGGGGTTTTAAGCAGATTCTAAGGCATTTCTGAAAGCTTCAGAGTACTTTTGGCGAGTTTCAGAGGCGCTACGGTGGTTTCGGGGGCGTTTTCGGGGGTTTCTGAGGGTTTCAGGTACGTTACAAGGGGTCCGAGGGGGTTTTAGGGGAATTTCGAAGGCATTTCAGGCAGCTTCAGATGATTTCTGGTGAGTTTCAGAGGCCTTACTCATGCGTTACGTAGGCGTTTCGGGGGTTTCTGAGGGTCTGAGGTGCGGTACATGGGGTCCGAGGGGGTTTTAGGATGATTCCGAAGGCGTTTCAGACAGCTGGGTGATTTTTGACGAGTTTCAGAGGCCTTACTCAGGTGTTACGTAGGCGATTTTGGGGGTTTCTGGGGGTCTCAGGTGCGTTATATGGGATCGGAGGGGGTTTTGGGGGGATTTTCCGAGGGCGTTTAAGGAGGCTTCAGAGGATTTTTGACTTTTATTCAATCTTTTAAGTACATAAGTTATGCATGTAGAATCGATGACTTATGCTCAAGAAAGTTCATAGGAAACCTTTAACAGTCCCAAATCAACCCCATCCCCCCTCATTGCTTCCCTCTGAGCAAGCCCTAAACTCCCCTTAACGCCACTTGCAACTTAATTCCCTTAAACCTACCTTATAAGCTAGTTTATTGCGGGACTAATGTCATGACTTTGTTATTGGAAGTTATTATAGAGGAAAACATATTTGGGGTAATGGGTCATTCGGAGTAATGGAATTCGGGGAAATGGGTCATTAGGGGAAATGGGTCATTCGGGGTAATGAAATTCGGGAAAATGTCGTAGAGTCGTTTAATCAGTGCGTGTTTCAGAGCGCTTCAGGTGCGTTTCAGGGAACTATGGACGGTTTCAGAGGCTTTCAAGGTGTTAATGAGATGTCAGGGACGTTCTATGGTTTTTCTTCTTATTTTATTTTTAGTTTTAGTTGTCATTTATCCGTTACCCGTTCTAGGGGTGTTCTAGTGGTCTCAGAGGGATTCAACTCCGATCCAGGTGATTTCGGGGCGCTGCAGAAACATTCCAAGAGTGTTCTAGAGGTTCCAATGAGTTCCAGGGAGTTCTAAGGGTGTTCAAGGGCACTATACTGGTTTTTGGGTTGTTCCAGGGAGTTTCATGGATTTACAGGAAGTTTCAAGAGCAAGAGTTACCAGGAGGTTCCACGGGACTAAAAGAAGTATAAGAAATGTCTGGATCCAGACATTCACTGAATGTTTCCTACTAAATAACGTGAAATCAAGCACGGAAAAACAAATTGTAACGAAAATTCTATACTAACCGTTCATGGTTTTGTGAATTAGTTGAATGAATGGCTTAGTTGATCAAAGCGCCGGTCTATCGAATACGGAGTCATGGGGTCGAATTCCACCAGAACGCGATTTGTTTCACAAATTCATCACTCAATTTGTCAATTAGCAACATTCATTCTGTACCTTCTAACTCTACTAAGTTTCTCTGTATGTTTGAAACTTTCTTAACTATATCATTTGTTTTCATTATGATTTTGAATTGTTTGTTATTCAGGTTACTGCAGTTACAAAACAGCTTTCTCAGCTCATCAGATTTGGATACCAAAAACAAAATATAGTGTTGTTGTATTCCCATCTGAAGGCCACAAGCACCAGGCACTCGATTTCAGCACTCCTCCGAAGTAAACACCTTCTCCCCATCTTAATTCCAAGGATTCGCAACGTCACTCACCCCAACACGCAAACAGTAGTGATTCCATGTAAATGATTAGCATATTTTCACTACCCATCAGCTCATGCAGGTGAAAAATGCCGACCCATTTCCCGCTCTAATGGAGTGAACATCCCTTCCCTCATGCAGCAGCAACCTTGTGCACTGTGCAGGTATGTGTGATGTACGTACGTGTACCGCCACAAGTAGTTGACAACTGTTTCAGTTTCCGGATTCCTCGTGGTAGCTACTAGGATGTGCTGTTGAGTTAGTTGACACTACTGGGATCTGGAACGCTCGCAACCGTAGTTGACATTTTCCAAATCACTGAACAGTCGCCACGCTCGTGAACGTGAAGCTGATGAAGCTTCCACCCCAGTTGGCAATCATTTACGACTGGTTAAATTTTAAATTTAATTTTCAGCGCTGCATTAGAAGAGCGGCCGGAACGCCTAAGGCCAGTTGGTTTAACGTCGTTGTCGCCAGGCCCGGATTTAAGGGGGGGCAAAGGGGGCAAGTGCCCCGGGCCCCCCGATTAAGGGGGCCCCCCAAGAATCCATAAGCACTATATATTTTGTTCAACAAATCCATAAAAATGCATACCAAAGACGATTATATTTAATTGTACGTCCTAGAGTTGTTATAATTGGGTTCTTTAAGGGTATCCAGATTGTTTATAATCTGAAATCGAAATCCGAAATTTCATAATTTTGAAGCATTGGAACTATTTGCAGATTGGATTCAAAGTTTTTGCGGGATTTCTTTTTTTTTCGATATGAGCTGCAATTCTAAAGTCATAAAACTGTTTTGTCAGTTTATGTTTTGAAACAATTAAATTTTGATCTTTTGATTAAACTGAAAATCAATATTTCAATTGCTTAACAATTCAATTGTTTTTAGGATGCTTGATTGCAGAAAATTAAGCTCTAGAGATATATTACAGTATTTAAAAATTTAGTAAAACAAAGTTTTTGTTTTATTTTGGTATATGCGAGTTTTTCCAAAACCCCTTGAAAGTTCTTGTTGAGATCAGAAGCAAAACTTATTTTTGTTAAAATTACTGCACAAAAGCGTCTCTAAACAGAGTGCGTTAAAAGATCTTAAATAATACTTGTACATCAGTCTGTTGTTTATACGATCATATTCTGAAAACAACTACTTAATATCCATCTGCACAAGTTCATTGAGGACAGATTTTATCATGGGCAATAGAAGATAATGATTCCTGGAAATGTTCCTGGAAAATTCGGGTTAGTTCTGAAAATCTAGTTTCAAGAAACATTTCGGAACAGTGGTTTTAAACATCTGTATCACTGTCATTTTTTTAGAATTTATTGTCAAAGTTGCTCCCTGGCGTACTAACTTTGTTCAATCAGAATCTTAAAATACTCGCAGAATATTGCAATCCTAATGAAAACTTCTCCACATTCCTAGGTATTAAAATGAACGCTAAGTTCTAGAATTTGAATAAATCTTATGAATTCGAATGAATGTTTAAAATATATGTTATACCTATCTGAATAAGATGACGTTTACGCTGTAAATTTGAATGCAGTATCTTGATGATTTAGTAAAAATATTATAATAAAAGTTCGTATTTTTTTTCTTTATTTGAATAATATGACATCATTTTTGAGAATTGCATTGTTAAAAGTAGGATAGGACATCGGTATATAAGTAACATTTGGCCTTAATATTTCCTACAATAATACTATATCCTTGAAAATAATACAAAATAAATGATAAAATAATAATTTGATTGAACAAAATAGTTGTGTGACTTTGTTTTTTTTTCCCGAATCGCAAAAAAAAGCATTAAAAATATTAAAATACAAATAATACACAACATTGAAAACAAAAAGTTTAAAAATCTTCAAAATCTTGCTTTTGGGGGCCCACTTTATAGAGTTTGCCCCGGGCCCTCCGAAGCCCAAATCCGGCACTGGTTGTCGCCGTCGTCAGCGTTGTCAGGACGCCCACCGGATGAAAGCCAGCACGTGCTAGATGAAGGAAGTGACGCTGTGGTGATTCTGTGCAGTTTATCCAACGGTTCGAAAAAAGATTCTGAACACCTCATGGCATGGATGTAGTTCACTTTCCGGGTGATGATGTAGTTGATGATGAGTGTCATAAGGACTGTGTCAAAAAGCGGGAAATATGTGGAACCCTTGACTTTAAGCTCACAAAGTTCGTGCATTACCTATAAAACCTTATTGATACTTGTGTTGTATTCAGAATGCCCTGGGTTGAATACCTTGTGTACCCCCTCACTACTTTGTTTATGAAACTGTCAACTTACACCAATAAATCGGCAATCAACAAACTACAGGTAACAACCTACATGAACCATTGCCTAGCCATTTCTTATCATTGTGACATTTACGGTGAGCGAGTGGTTGCATCATTACTGACTCCCCATATTCCCTTTACTAATCAGTATCAATAGTGAGTTCAGATCGAGTCCAGAGCTAGTAGCAAAGTGAGTTGTGAGGATATCTTCCGCTCATTTTCGATACAGTCCTTGACCACACCTATCTAGAATTCCCCTCAAGAAAAGTCCATCTCGTCCGTCACACAGGCATCAGAACCGAGGCTTTGCACATTCCCATCACGCGAGAAAAATTATCCCTTCCAGCTTACATTCGCTTGCTCTCTCTTTCGCTCTTTCCCCGGAAGGGGGATGCACTTGTCTTGCAAATTTGCACCTCACACCTGTAAAGGTATGTATACTCTCACCTCAACTGCTGCTGCTGCTGCAGGACCAGGAATTTCTGCAACAACTACACAGTTCGGTTCAGTTCGCTTGGTGTCCAATCTCTGTTTGTTCGCACTTGCACCGCACCGGAGAAGAGCCATGCCATGGGAATGCTTGATATGTGAATCATGTCTCCTGGTTGATGATACTGGCGGCAGCAGCCGGCACTGTTCTGCAATTTCTCGGGGAAATCCTTTCTGGGGAATTTCGGAATTACACACCGTCGTCGCTGTCGCCACCAGCGTCACTGTGGGAATGGACAGAAGTCATCACCTCGGCGTCGTCATTTGGAGAACGGAAAGTCACAAGTCATACGGTCGTACGGTTGATGGCGGTGTCATGAACAAGGTAGCGCCACATATGTGAACGGGAGCTAGGATTGTGAAGATGAGAGTTCATTAAAATTGTTCACTGTGAAGATGTAAGTTTTTTTCGGGCGCCGTGAACTATTTTGGAGTACTATATATAACGAGAATGGTGGACATTTGTGTATGGAAGTGCAGCTTTTAAAACATTGACGAGACAGAAAGCTATCAACAATTTCCGGATTTTTGTTGCACGCTTTGTCAATTTCCAGTTATAATTTACAAAAAAAAATAATACTTTTTAGAGTGCTTGTAGAACATAGCTGAGAAACAAGCTCTATCCTAGTAGGAACGTTACTCTAAAAGAAGAAGTACAACACAAAATAAAGGAAAACAATTGGAGTACTCACTAAACAGATAAAATTTCTGCAAAAGCCTTGATTTTCTACTTATTTGAAATGTTTCATGATTTTGTGAATAAAATAATCAAAGATTGCCTTTGTGATCGCGACGTTTAATTAGTATACGCTGTTAAGTGAATCCCCCTAATATTTTTTGAAATTTTGATTTGAGTAATACCAAAAATTAAAAAAAATATAAATGATTAAAGCGGAATAATTTCCTCTGGCAACATTTTCTTAAACTGGAAATTTGACAAGAAAACACATTCCTAAAGTACGCTAATTGTGCAGGAAAAAATGTCTCATCTCCTACATCTTTCAGTTCATCTTAGTTGCACAGATCACATTTAACATTTTTTTTTAGCTGACGCTGGCAAGAGATTTTAACAACAGTTCTTTTTTCTTTGGACTCGGGGTGCATCTGGGATCCTTGTCGAGTTTATTTTCGGGGATTTTTTCTTTGAAATTCCTCCAAGAGTTACAGTACTGGACAGAAAAAAGTATGCATTGGTCGATTTGGTGCACATATTGACTTCAAAATGTTACTGGACACTCTTCATAGCTTTAAAACTATTAGACTATTATATGCAAGATTTTAAAAGTTTTAGCAAATCTCTCATTCCGAGAAAAATCCAAAAATTTGATTTTGAATAAATTCTAATATTTTAATATACAGGGGTTGGCCAAAATGTTTGGCATAGGCAACTTTTTTTCTCCTACAAAAAATTCAACATGCTGTAACTTTTCATAGAGTGCATCAAAAAATATCAAATTTTGACTGTTTATCAACCTATTATATGTGCATCACTGGTACACATTTGGGCTCGATTGATATTTCGCGAAGTTAGAACCGCTCGGGTAAAACACTGTTATTACTAATTTTTGAACTGTCATATCTCGGAAACCAGTGAACCGAATTGAATGAATTTTTGAACGTTTATCAACAATATATTGATACTTAATACGACGTTACAAAATTTAGTATTTTGTCACGGCGAATTAAGTTATACCTGGTTGGAATTTTTACTCATATAGAGGAAAATAAGTCAAATTTTCAATACCATACAAAAATTACTAAATGTGTTCTTCCTTTAATCTAAATAGACTTTAATATCTCTGATTAGAGACATCTTGAGAACAGAAGTGGAAAATCTTTGGATATCAACACTAAAATTTATTGACATTGATGTAAAAAAATACATTTTTTCGAGAAAAATCCAAAAAGTGTCAATCCATCCTCATAAATTACCTATGTTTTAACAATTTGATAAGCATTTATATATTGTTAATGTACGTTCAAAATTTCATTCAATTCGGTTTACTGGTTCCCAAGATATGACAGCTCAAAAATTAGTTGTCTAAAAAATAGTGTTCTACCCGAACGGTTTCAACTTTGCGAAAGATTAATCAATCGAGCCCAAATTTGTACCAATGATGCACATATAATAGGTTGACAAACAGTCAAAATTTGAATTTTTTTGATGCACTCTATGAAAAGTTACAGCATGTTGAACTTTTTTGTGAGAGAAAAAAAGTTGCCTATCCCAAACATTTAGGCCACCCCCTGTATAGACAAATATGGATTTCTGCAAAGTTGATCAGTGTAATGAAACAAACAACTTTTCTAAATAAACCGTTCACTTAAAACATATCGTTTACAATATTATTGAAAATTCACAGTTTAGCTATTTTTCTTGAAATGGGAGGTTTGCAGTATTTTAAAAATTTCGCCCAAAAAGTTTTTTTTACGGATTAGGCTTCAAATTAATATAAACGTCCAGACAAGATTTGAAAACAATCGAAGCATTAGAGGCTGAGATTCCACAAACATCAGAATTGTATATGAAAACAGCCTACGCGCACTTCATTCTGTCCAGTACTGTACTTCTGGATTCATCAAGATGTTGCTGCCGGAATTCCTACAGGAGTTCCTCCGATTTAAAAAAAAAAATTATCCAAGATTATTTTTTGAAATATGTGCATAAATGGAATTTATCCAGGAGTTCCTTCTGTGAATTCCCCAGAATTCCTTCCTGGGATTCCTTCAAAAGTTTGTCCAAGATTTCATCAGCAGTTTCATGCAGGATTCTTCAAAGAGTTTCTATTGGTATTTTTGTCAGGAAATTCTTCTGGCAGTCATCCAAAAAACTTCTCCATGAGTTGTTTTTGATATTTGTGCAGCAGGAGTTCATTCTGGAGCTTCGATTTTGAATACTTCCAAGATTTTATTTTCTTTTGCAAAAGTGAAGTATTAGTGAAGTGTTTTTAAATTAAACTAGAGTCTGAAGTACTTCCAAGATGTTTTGCTGGATTCTCTCTTTGTTTATCTTTAGAATTATTCCAGAATTTCCAACTGCGTTTCCTCCAAGAGTTTCTTCTGGGAATCTTCTAGGAGTTTATTCTAGAAATTCTCCAAAAGTTGCTTCTGAGAGTCCTCCAGAATTTGTTTTTGGAAATTCTACAGGAGTTCCTTCTGCAAATTATTCAGCATTTTCTTTAGAAAACCCTACAGAAGTTTCTTCTGTCCGAGCAGAAGAAAACATCTCCAACATAATAGGATATGTTATTTTGGTATAATAACTGTATGATGGAATCAGTAATTTTTGTGTTATTAGCATATCTTATTATGTTACAAACTTGTCTGTCATAAGCGGCCAAATAACAAAAATCATAACAAAAAAATGTTCCTAGAAGACCAACTTAACAACATATTTTGTTGGATTCAATAACAACTTAATAACAATGAATCTTGCAGTGAATTTGAAAACTTGTTATTGTTGTGTTATAGTTCGTCACAATTTTGTACATTTTCAATAGTAAAAAAACATCAAAACTTGGTCTACAACAAAGTTTATTATTGAAATGTTATTGAGTGGATGACTCTCAGTAACTTGATCATAACAAAATAAGATTGCCCAACAAAACATGTTATAAAAAAGTAATACTTTGATATGTAAATAATAACAAATTATGATATAAAAACAGGCTTTGTGATTCTGTTGTTATGAATTTGATATTCTCCTCTGCTCGGGTGGGAGCCCTCCAGGTGGTCCTTATAGAAATCTTTCTGCACAGTTTTCTTAGAATCCTCCAAAAGTTTCTTCTGAAAAACCACAAGAAATAGTGTCGTAATCCTTCAGAAGTTTCTTGTAAGAATCCCGAGGAGGTTCCTTCAATAAATTTCTCAAAAGTACCTCATTGGAAAACTGCAGGATTTATAAGATTACTTCGGTAGATTCTCCTGGGAATCCTTTGGCAAGCATCCAGATTGGGGCCTCACGACAAGTGGACATTGTTAACTTGCAAAAGTTTATAGTTATTCTTTTTTTTATGCTTTTTAAAAGTTGGAATCTTTCGATTTTCTTATAGTTTCAATAGGAGTCCCCAGAAATTTTCAAAATTTATTTTTCTTGTACGAGTATCAGTAGGATTTCCTGAAAACATTTCTATATGAGTTTTTGTTAAAATTTCTGAAAGAGTTCTGCTGGAATATCCGGTCCAAATGAAAATCTGGGAGACATTTCAGCAAGAATTTCGAATGGATGGAATCGAATGGAGATCGTAATTCTTGCAAGAATTCCTGGAGTAGTTCGTAAATAAATGCCCGAAGGAATGCCGTCAAGAATTTCTGGAGAACCACTGGAAGAATTTCTGAAAAAAAAACTTGGAAGAATTTTTGAAGGAACCTCTACAGAAGTTACTTAACCCTTCAGCGCGCGCGCTGTTGTAAAAAGTACAACACTATCAAAAAACCTCGCTTTTCGTATACAGCGCAAGCGCGGTGCAGTTTCGGTTGCTTGATGGCGCGCGTCTTGGAAGGTTAAGGAATCTCTTGAGGATTTTCTAATGCATGAAAGGCTTTCAAAAGAATTCTTTGGAGATTTTTTGTATAAAATTAATGACAGATTTGTCAACGTAATACCTAGAGAAATATCTGGAGGAATTTCAAATTTATGGTTTTCTGGAGGATTTTATGAGGAAATCCATGAAAGGTTTTTCTAGAAGAACTCTAGCATGAATTTATGGAGTAATCTCTAGTGAATATGAAACAATTTGGGAAAAAATAAATGTGAGGTTTTATAAGCGATTATTAGAGCTTTCTTCTTTCTAAAGGAATCTATAGAAGGTTTTCTGAAGGGGATCTAAAGGCGATTTTCTAAAAAAATAACTGGAAGTATTTTTGAAGACATTCTTAGAGTCATATCTGAAGGAAACTCTGGAGGAATTTCTAAAGGAATCTCTGCAGGATTTTTTAAATTAATCCATAGAGGAATTACTGAGAAAATCTATTGAAGGGTATGAGTGTTATCAGTTTTGTACCTTTTAATTCCACCCTATGTTGCTTATCCTTTGACAGATACGCGTATTTCGACTACCACTTGTAATCTTCCGTAGTGTCAGTTATCCACTGGATAACTGACACTGAGGAAGATTACAAGTGGTTGTCGAAATACGCGTATCTGTCAAGGGATAAGCAACACAGGGCGGAATTAAAAGGTACAAAACTGATTACACTAATTCGAAGAGGGTATTCTGCTTAGAGGGTTCAAAAAGTCGGTACAAGATCTATTGAAGGGTTTCAAAGTATTCTTTAAAGATAGTTCTGCAGAAATCTCTATAAAAATTCTGAAGGAAACTCTGGAAAATTTTTAAAGAAAATCATTAGAGATTTTCCAGGAGAAACTCAGGAAAAAAAATTAAGAAACGAAAGTATTGAGAAATAGGTGCATGCAGAATTTGCGAAGGAATTGTGAAGAAATTTCTGAAAGAATCCGTTTCTTAAGAATATCTACCGAAACTCCTTGACAAAATTATTTAAGATTATCTAATAATTTTAGAGAAATAGGTATAAAGAGGGAGTCTTCTACCGAATTCTGAATAAATTCCTTTCCTGTATTTCTAAAGCAATAAAATAAATATTTCAATGACTGCGAAGCAAATCCTTGGGAGTAACCTCATGCTATTCTCCAGTGGGACTGTTTAGATTTTATTAGAAAGATACTTTAACTAGAATTTTGAAAACATGTTGTTTTTTCTTGGCTCTTTGAAAAACTAAAATAGTTTATCAAAATAAAATAACAGATAATTTTCCAGGTGCTCAAAATAAACTAGAAAAGTTTGATTATTTTTCTGAGAATACGAAAAATTTGAAAAACTTATTATCTATCTCAAATACTAAAAATAGTGAAATCTTGATAACATTCAAGAAAACATTAGCATCATCCTGTTTGCTTCTAGCCTTAGGCCTTTTCGGTGCCCCTCTGAGGCTGGTGCCTTTGGTGAGGGTCATCTTGGCCAATCCGGCTATGCTCCTAATTTCTTGTAGAAATCCTTCAGGAGCTCCTAGAAAAATCCCTAGTTCGAACTCGTGGATCCCAGTACCTCTGTCCAGACTTAACACTGTTCCCTAAAGGAACTAGCTGCTAAGAGACGCAACTCCTAAATTCCTCAATGACATTTCTTGAGGAATCTAGAGGATTCCACAGAAAGTGGAATTCTAAGCAGGAATTACTGATTAAATCCAACATGGAATTTGAAGGGCGAAATTGCTGGAAGGAAATGTTGGAAAAAAATTCTGTAAGAATCTCCAGAAGTTAGTTCCTGGATGGAGTTCCTCAGATGCATGAGCTCCCTGAAGGAACAATTAAAAGATTGTCAAGGGAAAGAACTGCAATAAGAGTCAGAATGATTTTATCATGTTCATTTTAAAACAGGAGCTCATTAAAAGCATGTGAAATAATCAAACAGATGTTTTTATATTCATTAAATCTGACGAAATAAATTATTACGTGTATTGCTTTTAAATCATATTGGTTTTAGACAGTGATTATTTCAAAAGATCATCTAGATTATAAAGCAAGAAGTTCATGCTGGAAAATTAAATACTTTGGAAACCGTTTCTTATTATGTGTATGTTATCCCGAGCAGAAGAAAATAACAAGTGAATAACATATCAAGGTATATATCTTAAATACTACCATACCTTGATATGCCCTTCATTAGGTGGCAATAAGAGGCAAAATAACAAAAAGGAATACCAAAATTTTGTATAAATAACACCTAGGAAATAACAAGTCTTGTTATTTCAATAATGAATGGATACCTAAAATTTCAAGTGCTGTGTTTGATATCCCAAAGTTATTGAATAATAAACTTATAAAATTTCTTGTTACTAAATGTTTCATTTGTTCGATGACTTCATCATGTAATAGCAAATCTTGTTCTTCGGTTATTTTCACAGCTGAACCAACAAATACTACATCAATACCAAACTCTGCTCAAATACTTCAGACTGTTATTGTGATGTTCTCATAACATTTCGTACAATAACGCAGCAATAACAATTTTAGGTATTAGAGCACATGTTGCTCTTCGCATGGTATTTGTAAGGTATGCCCTTCTGCTCGGGATTTCAGTCAGAATCAAATATAGTAGATACCGGGAGCTTTTGGAAGGTGATAGTTGTTAAAGTGGTGATACATGCAAGTGATACCATCAAAGTTCACGCGTTTTTTAAAGTTTATGCTTCTAAATTTTGGAAAAATATTGTTTTCCGTAAAACTTTAACCGGGACTCATAATACTATACTTTCATTGAAATCTTTAAATGAACTTTAGGTACAAACAACTGCAAAAGAATTTGTATTTTGAAAGTTTGCCAATCTTCATAGCACATTTTTATAAAAAGCTTGTTTAATTAAAATGGCAAATTTTCCGAAACTATCAAATACATTGTAGAAAATGCTTTGACATCCATGTGCACAACAGAACATGTGCTCGATGAACAAATTGATATTTGAAATTATGAAAAGAAATCCACGTACTCCGGTGGGACTCGAACTCACGACTCCCAATTCGCTAGACGGGCGCTTCTATTCCTTCAAGCTACGGAGTCACTCGACTATCTCCGTCGCCAGTAGGCCTAGAACTGAACTCGATTCCACAATCGCACATGGTTATCTTCTTTTCACAATCCAAACCTCCTTCGGATGGGATTAGATGAACATCTAACACATTGTCTGTTGTGCACATGTATGTCAAAGCATTTTCAACAGTATAATTTCCCACATGGCTTGGTCAGCCAGAGCAAAATCAAGAAATGGACATTTATCAAATACATGTTTAATTAGTTTATCTGCTACGAAGGAGGCCATACACAATGATTGTGCTGAAATGGATTTGAAATTCGATGTTTTTTTTTATCATGCAATTCTTAAAATTTCCAAAAAATGCATTATTGAATATTTTACATGTTACGCCAAATATGTTGTCAGACTTTGCTCATAAAAAATATGAACAAGTAGCTCTTCTCGTTTTGTGACCATGCTAACATGAAAAAATAATATGTTTACATGTCTTAGAAACTTCAAATCGTTTAACTGGTTGAAAAGTTATGATTTTTGTTGAATCAGAAATTTTGAAAAATCTTGATTTTGTAGACCGCCGTATCTTGAAAATATGACAAAAAGAAAAATAAAATGCTGATTTTTTTTCGATGAATTACAAACCTACCAAGTATTAGACATTCGAAGACACACTATTCAATATTCAGGCTAAGTTTTAATATTTTTGTTTTGTTATATTATTTATTATTGATTCCTCTCTAATAGACTCAACCCCGCCGTTAGACATTGAGCATTTTTTAATTTTTTTTCCTGGGCAATCAAAGTTTTAACATTTATTGCTAATATTTATTTATTTATTTGAAAATATTGCTCTGTATACCTCAAAATAGTATTTGGTATCATTCGGATACAAATTTCATTTTGACTTTTTGTCTCCCCCCTTTTCAAAATTTTTTGGCAGGATTTTGCATTTTGAAGAGACAGATAAAAAAATATATATAAAAATATTGGGTCTGGCTAAACATTCTTTAGCAAATCCGATGAGTTTTTAAAATTTTTCAGTTTAAATGCTTCATTATTTTTATCCCTTCCCCCTCGACCAGCCAAAGACTGGTGGAACAAAAAGCGAAATAAATATTTGTAACGGCCTTATTGAACAACATTACCCGATACGTAACAAATTTGGTTTTAGAAGTACCTGCTGCCTGTTTGCATCTGTCGGTCATCGAATACAGTGGTACAAATTCGTTTAAACGCACATACTTCTCAAAACATTCTCTTTATGTTGCTCTATATTAAAATTTATGATGATAGCGCTCTAAGCATCACTAGTGGTAGTACTTGTAGAAATGCATATTGATATAAAAAAATGTGAAATAGTTTGTCAATAACAATTATGTAAAAAACGAAAAAAGTGCGTTTAAACGAATTTTCCTTCAAAAATAAGATAGTTATTCCCTGATAAAAATAAAACGAATTGAAAAGAGTTGTTTGTTACTCGTGCAGATATTACATTACGTGATGGTCTATCAAAACATATACCAATATAATACGGATGACCTTCAGATAAATTTTACTGTTCAAAAACCATGTGCGTTTAAACGAATTTGTACCACTGTAGTCGTTTCGATAACTTTAATATCGTCCTCAGACGTAATATATTAGCACTAATGCCCATTGATTGACTTCTTCACATTTGATGCTAATCAAGGAGCTCCTCCAATATCTTCTGGATGAAGCTTAACCAGAAGACATCTTCAAGTTCACTTTTTTATTACCACCACCCGCCACCGAGTCGAAAGTCACCTCACCTCCCAAGTAGCAGGGCGGCACAGTGCCGGAGCAGAGGTGGCATTAATCCCCCGAAGGCAATCAAATGCTAAACCACTTTACACGTCATATAAATAATTTTACATTGCATTTTACAGTCGTGGGAATTTCGACGTCGCAACCACCGTCATTGCTACTTAACTTTTCACCTACCGCGCCGTCGCCGACTTGGGGCGTCTCTAGAAATTATCATCTACTGACTGCTGCTGATACCTTATGCTGAAACCTCTCAGTCAAACGTTAAACAACCCGTCGTCGTCATCTTCGACGGTGATGACGGACGGCGACAGCGGCAGCGGCGGTGGCGGCGAGAGAAAAGCAAAAGCATTTATTCAGTGCACTGGTCGTCGGGGAGGCGCGCAGCGCAGTATCGATAATTAACGATAATTAAGTGCTCCGCTTTACAAATGTATCATTGTTCGGCTTCTGATTTTCTGCCGCAGCACCGCGCCGCATCACACAACCACTCACTGGTTCGGTGGGTCTTCAGCATACTCGTCCTAGTGGCGGTTGCTATCTAACCAGATCATATCGCGCTCTTTGTGATTGTTTGTCTGACTGTTTGCATGGACTGAACACGCCAAGTACTGCACTGTGGGATATCGGGAGGACTGAAATTATCATGAGGTACACTAGGTTACAGATTAATGTTGTACGTTTTTCCGACGTTTTTTCGTCGGCAGTTCGAGCGCGTATGAAGTTGATCTTCAATATTAACTTCTTTTCTCGATCAGCCTGTTCTCGATAGCTGTGTAGTGTCAGTAGCGATTGTCTCAATTGGCTAAGAATAACACTACGGGCCGCCTGTTCCGGTGGTAAGAGTCCACTAACAGGTGACCCCTAATTCATGGTGTGTGCGACTATATGCTTACCGTGCCTAGGAATGAATGACCAGGGGGTGTCTAATAAAAACTTAACCACTAACGGAGCCTGTGGAGCACCAGGGTGCCCTCCACAATATTTTCCCCCTACTGCGCTAACCGGAGCAATAGCGCGATGGACCTTGTGTTTCTCCGAGACAATCAGCTGCCCTTTTCAAGTCTCAAACTTGAGGCTAAATAAGGGCAGGATTATGAAGATGTTGTTGATTAGTTTAAATTTTCACCTATATGGTTTGGCATTATGCGATTTACACAGTGTATTCTGTGTATTCCCGCCTTTGACGTTTCCCAAACGATATCGATCTGTTTTTTTTGCTGCTGTTCTTTGTTGTGCTGTGATTGCGAAGAGTTTAATCTTGCCTAGTTTGGGTAGTGGCTACGGTTAGGATAGCTCAGATCAATCTTCAGCATAAAAGAACAGCAACGATTAATCTTTGCAGACTTGTGCAAAATGGTACTTACAGCCCAAGCGGCCTTGGTCCAAGAAACTTACTTTCGTAAGGGGATTTTCTATCTTGGAAACCTTGTAAACCCGGTGTTTGCTACTTTCAGTAAAAATGAAATGGCATACTCGCGTGTCATGCTTCGAGTATGTGTGCTTGTCAACAACGCAATCGTTGCTACACTCATCTCTGAGCTAAATACTAGAGATGTATGTGCTATCACAATCGATGTATCTGTTGGAAACCTCAACAGGAAATACGTTTATTGTTCGGTGTTTTCACCGCGTTATGAACCATTCCCACGGATGCTTTCAAGCAAGTCATCGCATACTACATCAAAAAAGGACTTCCGCTAAAAAGAGATGCTAATGCTCACCATATCACCTGGGGAAGCTCAGACATTAACTTGAGAGGCTCCAGTTTGATGGAATACTTAAATAGTACAGATCTTGGATAACTTAACATAGGCAACCGTCCAACTTTCATGGTATCTGCTAGAGAGTAAGTGTTAGACATTACGCTCTACTGTGGTCGAGTTAGTCCCGAGATGACCCATTAGCATCTGTCAGATTAAAAATCTTTATCTGATCATGGCTACATCTTTTTTGAACACTTGAATGTTACTTTGCAAACTGTGCGTTTCAGGAATTCCAGGTCAATTAACTGAAGTCTCTTTTCTGATTTGGTTGCGGCAAATTTCATTGATACTCTCCATCCATTGCGCATTCACATTCTAAGTGATTTAGATGATGCCGTTGATACTACAACGACCTTCATCACGGAAGCTTTTGAAGAAGCATGTCCTCTTCGGTCTATGAAGATCACAAGAGAAACCTCTTGGTGGAACTCTAATCTGGCGAAACTCAGGAAATAATGTAGAAAGAGTTGGAACAGACGACGATCGGCTGATTCGGAGGCTTTCAGGTCGGTTCGCAAGGCCTACAGGAAAGCTTTCCGGTCTGCTGAACGATCCATCTGAAAAAAAAAACCTTGTACGAATGGTACGAATGTTTCCAGTTTGAGTGAAGTCAGTCGGTTGAACAACATCCTTGCATAATCTAAGGATTTCCAAGTGAACTAACTTCGTTTGCCAAATGGCGTCAGCACTTCCTCTGATGAGGAAGTTTTGAAATGTTAATTCAGTACACACTTTCCGGATGTGTGGATATTACATCTTCGGATGAGCCTGATGTCTTTTCCTGTAGTTATGATTCTTTAGCTACGGCTCGGAATATCTATAGAATCTATTAAGTGGGCACTTAATAGCTTTGCTCCTTTCAAATCTCCTAGAACAGATGGGATATATCCTATTTTGCTCCAAAAGGGATTTGCTTATTTCACATATGTTTTGAAATATGACTAGTTTGCAGTTTTGCTACAGGTTATATTCCCAAATCTTAGTGGGATATTACTGTAAAGTGTATTCGTGGGTCGTGCGTCGAATGAAGAAGCAAAGAGTTTCAGAGCTATCAGTTTGACCTCTTTTCTTCTGAAATGCTTAGAACGCATTGTGGATCATCACATCCGTGATGTTCATCTGGCCAACGTGCCTCTTCATGTGAACCAATATGCCTACCAATCTGGAAAGTTAACTGTTGTCGAATTCGTTTTTGAACCTAGGTTGGAACTGGATTGGCGGAAAATGTGTAAACAAACAAACGTCAAACAAACTCAAAACTATAGTACAAGCGAAACCGAAGTCGGGTTGGGGTTGAAACTGTGATCTCATCCAGTTCCAACCCAGGTTGGAACTGATTCAAAAACGAATTCGACATGTGACTCTCGTTACACAAAGTTGTTTACGATATCGAGAAGGCATTCGCTCAAAAGCAATATTGCTTGGGTGTTTACTTAGATATCGAAGGTGCCTTTGGCAACGTGCCTTTCGATGCCATATTGGAAGCCGCACGGAGTCATGGTATATCTCTAATGATTACCTATTGGATTCACCAAATGCTCAAAAACTGACATCTCTTCTCGACATTGCGTCAAGCAGCGATTAGAAAACTAAGTGTTTGTGGATGCCCCCAAGGGGGAGGCTTATCATCACTTTTGTGGAATCTCGTAGCAGATACGCTGTTACCAAAGTCCAAATAAAGTCGTAGCACTCGGGCTCAGACTGGGTACCAACTCTAGTACTACATTCGGTCCCCGGTACCCAAGTTTGACATTTAACTGAATACCTCATTTGTGATTAACATTGTGTTTTAGTAGCCAATGACTACGAACCTAGTTCAACAATAAAACCAATCTGTCAAATTCATGTGTTGTCAACCCAGTAAACTTTTAAACCTAAAAATATGGCGTCCATTAGAATTAAGAATATTATTGAAACTTATATAATACTTTTGTTCATGTGCCAATTCATTCTTTGGGTATCTTAATAATGCCGCATAGACTCGAAGCATCTTGTCCTTGTCGGTGTAATGAGAATAGACCTCAAGGCTTGTATTTGGCTGCTAATAACCTGCCCGCCCTCCCAGTTACAGTCAACATGGAAAAGTCTTAAGGGAACGAGACGTGTAGACAATTGTTCTTGTCGCGAGCGGTTTGGATCAACAAGAGGCTGCTTTCGGCATTTTTTTCCGATGGTGCGTTTTGAAATGTTTTAAAAGAAAATGCTCACTCCTATTTTCTAATTTAATGTTGTAATCAAATAACATTTAATTCATTTTTAATTTAGTAGAACACGGCACTATCAACATGGTTTTTGTGCCTAAACTGCACGCATTTCAAAAGGTTGCATAGCACAAAAATTCTGTCGGGATTTTTGCTCGTATTTCGGGGAATTTCGGGTCGTACTGAGGGTTATCCTGCTGCAATTCTGGGTGAACTTCCAGATGAATTAACATTTTAAAACTCGATGATTTAACTCTACAATAAAAAGAAAATTGATTAACGTTTCAAATTACTTACAACTCGTGCATCAGAGAACGGCTTTACCTAAGCTCACTCAGCAGCGGCATGATGAAGTCCTGATATGTCGTCCAAAGCGCACGTATTTGGAACCCTTCGTCCACCTAGCAAGTTTAGTTTAATTTCTCTAAAATAAAATAAATGGTTAATTGTATAAAGAAAATTATTACGGCTCAATACTTACCCATCAGTCGCAAATTTTCTTGTTTATATTTTTATAAACAGTAGTATGTTACTCATAGCAACGTCAGCGGAGTACAATGTAACTTTATACAAAGGCAAGCCCGTGCACAAGGGGGGGGTTTTGGGTGTTAAACCCTCCCCATTTCCGATGCTCCATACACTAGGCGCCCCTCCGCCTTTTGCCAAAATTGGGAAAAACCCCTCCCTTGGCGCCACTTCTGTGCACGGGCCTGTACAAAGGTATTATAGTTTTTTGATCTAGTACTTCATGAACCCAGAAATTTCATACTAATGTATGGGAGATGGACGACTTTATTTGGACTTTGCTGTTACCTAACATTGTTAGCCGGTATGTGCATCAGCACCCTTTTCGACCTCATGCAAAACGCTCTTGAGGCATAGTTGAGGGTTAGTGTCGCCAATATGGCCTCTCGGTGAATCCGAGTGGCACATCTATTGTTCTTTTCACGGAAAGGCGAAACCGTAACGGTATTCAACCTTTACGTTTTTTTGATTCTGAAATCAATCTGACTAATCAGGTAACAGTGCGTTGGGAACATTCTTGATTCCAAGCTTTCCTGGACATCTCATATTGATTTCAGAATCAAGGAAGCTTATATGGCCATCGAGCAATGCCGTCGAAACTTTGGTAAAATTTGAGGTCTAAAACCCAAGTACATCAAATCGATTTGACAACTGTTGTTCGATCAATATTGGCCTATGGATCCCGAGCAGGAATGAATAACTGACACATGACTGGAGCATACCAAAGTCAGGTATCATACCAAGACAAGGTATTGGTCGGTTATCCAGGTATTGAAAATAACTTATTTTGGTATTTTGTAGGTATTGATAAAATACCTCAACGAGGTATTGGTTTGGTGTTGAGAACTGCTTGAAGTATTATTCAATTATGGAAAAATAGCTATTAATATGAAAAAATCGCCGATTATTATTTTGGTATTGCCATACCTGAAGTCATTATTCACGCGTTATGCACAGAATATACACCAGTTATTATTTTAGGTATTTTACCTCTTATGCAGGGCTACTTAATACCTCATTCAGGTTGTAGGTATTCGGTTTTCCATACCTGAGTTAGGTATTCTTCAGCTATTTTCTCCTGTTCGGGATGTCTTGTGTGGTGACAAAAGGGCGAAATGGGAATGATCCCCTAAGAATGTCTGAAGCGTACTCTCCAACTCCCAAGGCAGCGCTTGAAGTTATCTTTGATGTTTCCCCACTACACATTCATCCTAAAAAAAGCACTTTCTTGCATTTTCTGCCTATGGGTACTCGGCCTGCTAGAGGAAACTCCTGTGAACCGCAGATCAACGCACAACTCTGCGTTTACAGTTTTGCTGAATTGGGACATAGTTGTTAAACACAAATAAAAAAAACATATTTTGCCCACTTCATTGCGCTAAAATCTCACATAGTGCGTCCATTTCACCGATCGAAACAGAAAAGGAAAGAGAACATCAAAATCACACACATCAACCGGTGCACAGTGGGAAAAAACCGACCCAAAAAGGCACCTAATTATTGCGGCTGATTGCGAACTTTGAAGCCCATCTTTTCCGAATGGAAAAATGCCAAGGAATCGATTGGTGATAGTTTCATTCACCGGAATTAAGTGTAAGTGTCCATTTTGCCCCATTTTCTCAAAAAACACTGTTTTTCTGAATTAAATAAAGGTTTCAACTGATTGCGGCTAACCAACCAATTTTTTATTGATGTAGAATTGACAGGTGCATTCTATGGAGCATACCTCGATCTGTGTCTTTGACTGGAAGTGCCCATTTTGCCTCATTTTCCCCTAAAAAACACTGTTTTTCTGGATTAAAAATAGTTTCAACTGATTGCGGCTAACCAACTATTTTTTCTTGATGTAGAATTGACAGGAGCATTCTGTGAGACACACCTTGATTTGTGTCATTGACTGAAAGTGCCCATTTTTCATCATATTCCCCTAAAATACAGTTATTCTGAATTAAAAAATAGTTTCAACTGATTGCGGCCAACCAATCAATGTTTACCTGATGTAGAATTAACCGGCACATACTTTGGGGTGCACCTCGATATATGTCATTGACTGGAAGTGCCCATTTTGCCTCATTTTCCCCTAAAAATACTGTTTTTTTCTGAATTAAAAATTAGTATCAACTGATTGCGGCTTACCTACCATTTTTTCTTGATGTAGAATTGACAGGTACATTTCTTGAGGCACACCTCTACCCGTGTCCTTGACTGGAAGTGCTCATTTTTCACCATTTTCCTTTTCATTGTTTTTTTCTGGATTAAAAAATAGTTTTAACTGATTGCGGCAAACCAACCATTTTCAATCTGATTTAGAATTAACCGGCGCATACTTTAGGACGCACCTCGATCTGTGTCTTTGACTGAAAGTACCCATTTTGCCCCATTTTCCCCTAAAAATACTATTTTGCTGAATTAAAGACATGTTTCAACTGATTTCGGCTAACCAATCGATTTTTGCTTGATGTAGAATTAACCGGCGCATATTTTGGGGCACACCTGGTTCTGTGTCTTTGGGTGGTGGTGCCTATTTTGCTACATTTTCCCCTAAACTACGGGTTTTCTGGATTTAAAAATAGTTGCAATTGATTGCAACTAACCCATATTTTTTCCTGAAATAGAATCAACCTATGCATATTATGGAATACACCTCGCGCTATGCGTTAGTCTGAAATTGCCCGTTTCACCCCATTTTCCCCTAAAATACTGTTTTCTGGGTTAAAAAGTTTGTTCCAACTAACTAAAACAGTGTTTTAGGGGAAAATAGGACAGCATGACCACCTCCAATCAGTGACACAAAGTTTGTCTGACAATATCCTCTGATCAATTCTACATGAGGAAAAACTTGTTTTGTTAGCTTAAGCTGTTAGCTTAAATTGCTTAGCTTGTTAGCTTAAATTAGTTGAAATTGTTTCTCATACGAGAAAAACGGTGTTTTAGGGGGTAAAGGGGGAAATGGGCACTTCTAGTCATAATGCATCGATTAATTTCACATTAGGAAAAAATGCTTGTTTAACCGCAGTTAGTTGGAACTAATTAGGGGAAAATTGGTTAAACGGGCAATTTCAGACTAACGCATAGCGCGAGGTGTATCCCATAGTATGCATAGGTCGATTCTACAGGGGGTGGCCAAAATGTTTGGGATAGGCAACTTTTTTTTCTCTCACAAAAAAGTTCAATACGCTGTAACTTTTCACAGAGTACATCAAAAAATCTCAAATTTTGACTGTTTGTCAACCTATTATATGTGCATCATTGGCACAAATTTGGGCTCGATTGATTAATCTTTCGCAAACTTAGAACCGTTCGGGTAAAACACTATTTTTTAGACAACTCATTTTTGAGCTGTCATATCTCGGAAACCAGTGAACCGAATGGAATAAAATTTTGAACGTACACTAACAATATACAAATGCTTCACAAACCATTAAAACATAGATACTTTTTTAACGTTGTAAAAAGTTATCAAGGATTGACACTTTTTAGATTTTTCTCGAAAAAATGTAATTTTTTTACGTCATTGGCAATAAATTTTAGTGTTGATGTCCAAAGGTTTTCCACTTCTGTTCTCAAGTTATCTCTAATTAGATATATTAGAGCCTATTTAGATTGAAGGAAGAACACATTTGGTAATTTTTGTGTGGTATTGTAAATTTGGGTAAAAATTTCAACCCGGTATAACTTAATTCGCTGTAAGAAAATATTACATTTTATAACGTTGTATTAAGTATCAATATATTGTTCATAAACGTTAAAAAATTCATTCAATTCGGTTCACTGGTTTCCGAGATATGACAGCTCAAAAATAAGTTGTCTAAAAAGTAGTGTTTTACCCGAACGGTTCTAACTTTGCGAAAAATTATTCAATCGAGCCCAAATTTGTACCAACGATGCATATATAACAGGTTTATAAACAGTCAAAATTTGAGATTTTTTGATGCACTCTATGAAAAGTTACATCATGTTGATTTTTTTTTTGTGGGAGAAAAAAAGTTGCCTATCCCAAACATTTTAGCCACCCCCTGTACATCAGGAAAAAAATATTGATTAGCTGCAATCAATTGAAACTATTTTTAAATCCAGAAAATCCGTAGTTAAGGGGAAAATGGAGCAAAACGGGCACTACCACCCAAGACACAGAACGAGATGCACCTTAAAGTATGTGCCGGTTAATTCTACATCAAGTAAAAATTGATTGATTAGCCGCAATCAGTTGATACAATTGTATAATTCAGAAAAATAGTATTTTTAGGGGAAAATAAGACAAAATGGGTACTTCCAGTCAACGACACAGATTAAGGTGTGCCCCAAAGCATGCGCCGGTTGATTCTACATCAGGTAAAAATTTGTTGGTTAGCCGCAATCAGTTAAAAATATTTTTAATCCAGGAAAACTGTATTTATAGGGGAAAATGGGTCAAAATGGGCACTTCCAGTCAATGGCATGGATCGAGGTGTGCCTCATGAAATGTTCCTGCCAATTCTCCATCAAGAAAAATATGGTAGGTATGCAGCAATCAGTTGATACTAAATTTTAATTCAGAAACAACAGTATTTTTAGGGGAAAATGAGGCAAAATGGGCACTTCCAGTCAATGACATATATCAAGGTGCACCGCAAAGTATGTGCCGGTTAATTCTATATCAGGTAAAAATTGGTTGGTTGATCGCAATCAGTTGAAACTATTTTTTAATCCAGAAAAACAGTATTTTTAGAGGAAAATGAGGCAAAATGGGCACTTCCAGTCAAAGACACATATCGAGGTATGCTCCATAGAATGCACCTGTCAATTCTACATCAATAAAAAATTTGTTGATTAACCGCAATCAGTTGAAATCATTATTTAATTCAGAAAAAACAGTGTTTTTTAGGGGAAAATGGGGCAAAATGGACACTTACACTCAATTCCGGCGAATGAAACTATCACCAATCGATTCCTTGGCATTTTTCCATTCGAAAAAGATGGGCTTCAAAGATCGCAATCAGCCGCAATAATTAGGTGCCTTTTTGGGTCGGTTTTTTCCCACTGTGCGGTGGTGGCGATGCTGCTAGTGGATAATCTATAAACACGCGTCATTTTGTTTGGGCGATAAGGCGTGAAATGTGTACGATGGCGTGATTGCGCGTTGTGGCGATTATCCATACAAGAGCTTGGAGGGCGAGGGGATGGACCGTGGATCAACCGTCGTCGTCCGTTCGCGATAGTTCGGAATGGTCGGTGGATTCCAATTGTACCCATAAAGCACCATAATACCTATGTGTATGAAATGATTTGATGGGCCTTCTGTTCCGGACCGAATGTGGAAAAATGGGCCAGCCATTCAATCCAGTCAGATGGATAGAGGTGTATGATGCAACGCCAATGATACGCCCGATTGAACCGGGCAATTAGCTAACCGAAGCGTAGGTGTGCATAATGTGATACGTGCAAATGTTTACGCTTGGTGTAATAGTTCAATGGGAAGGATGAAGATATGAGAGGTTTTTTTTTCTTCTGTTTCATAGCAAATTGGTTATTGATGTTACTGTCGGAAAAGGAAGCCCACGTTCCAAATGAGACGAAGCCTGCTTCTCAGCTTAGTGTTGTATGAACACTTTCACAGGTATGTATTAACTGAGAGATTTCTCTGCCAATGCATGTGTATATCGTATTTTAAGTGCACAAATAATATCTTATTATCTCTACTTTAAACTCTTTTAAGAAAAAAAAAGTACACGATTGAAATATCTTCACTTTCTTATTCGTCTTCCAGAGTTCAAGTTAGTATTGGTAGTTACTATCATATTCTGATGAACCTAGTAGATATAAAATGTTCAACAACTATGTTTTTTCGTAGTTTAAACTGCATCGAACATCATGGAGAACTTCTGGAGAATTTATTTTTATTGAGCATTTTAAAATCAGTACATATCAGTTATGCTAATATATGACAACAATTTAAAAATCAATTGCTCCGAAAATCTGCAAATTGTCTACCCAGTAAGTAACCGTAATCACCTTAAATTGCACCATCAACTCACTTCAAAAGCAACACCAAAGAAGCGCTCCAAAGATGCAAATAAAGATAAAGGGGTTTCCATCGAATCGACATCGGGGAAAAAAGCACACCAAAGTATAAGGTGGATTCCCATTGCGAAAAAAAAGCTTTTCAGACTTTTCTGCATTACCAAGAATACGCTTCGAACGGGTGAACCTTCCGCGCGCTGTAAAAATACTATTGAAAAGCGAAACGAAATCAATTGGATAAGTTTGCAGCAGCTGGATGGAAGAACGCGCGTGCGAGAATTCAACATCTTAGTTCGGAATGGAAATGGAGATGCAATTAGTGTGTAGATTTTCTTTTTTTTTAAGGCGCCGCGGAAATCTTGGTGGTTTGGGATCACAGCGATGGCGAGAGGGTAGTGGCTGTGCAATTTGCTGTTTATACCCGAGGAATTGGGTTGTTTAGTGAATAAAATACTGCTATTTTCTATAGCCTAATCGAAAGAGCTCATTTTTCTGAGTATAACGTGATTTTATTGGATTCCAACACCTTTATTTTGATAGATAAATCAACAAAACAGTTTTAATTTTCGTGGATAGAATGACAGTTCAATCGATAAAGTGACAGTTCGACCCGAACAAAAAAATTCCCCATACAAACTTTAAATGCATTTTAAAAATAGTTCCCGGACTCCAAAAATTATGAAGTTCTGGATTTCGACTAATTTTTGGGCGGAGAATCCGATTATGAAATAATCCGGATACCCCTAAAGAACCCAATTGAGGTACCATCATAGTAGTGGTGGCAAAGGCGAAGAAGCGTACCTTGAAGGAGTTGGTGCAGTTCCGAGTTGATATGAGTAATAAAGGAAGGACAAAATGATTATAAAAATTTCACAATTTTATTTTTGAAATCCCTATTTTTTTTCCTGGAAGCTTACTTGGGTCATCAAAATTTTAAGACGAAAACATTTTTAAATTTTAGGATTATCGTTGAATAATTTTTATTTTTATTTTTTTTCAAGGGAAATTTAAAAGTGCATTAATTTCCACTAAACTCTTTTATAAACCATGATAGAATGAAGACGTGTGCGCCGAAGCCCATGCACACCGGCGTCACGCCGTACGCTCTATTCGGCGGCGTAATCGGCGTGAGTTTATTTTCGTGAATTGCTACTGCTAGTCCTTAAAAACGTTAAAACAGAATACTTTGTTCTCTATAGCCAAAGTACAATTTTTACCTACCTTGTGCGAAAGGTTTGAACGTAAAAAACAGGGGTTTCAATAAAAAATACCCTCGTAAGAATTTTATTATAGATTTTTGAAAGAATTCTTGAGGACGTTCACTAGGAAATTTATGAAGGATTCCTCTAGGTAGAAGTGCACAAAGTTGAACAACTGCTCAAAGGATATTTCCAAAACTCGTTTTAGACCAGCGCTATCAAAGTAACATCATAGCTTGTAAGTCAAGGTTTCCAAATTCCTGCGCCCGGTATACTGATACGTTCACAAGGAAATTTTTTTCAAGCTGAAGACTATGCACATTATTTGGATGATTTTTTCTAATCACGATGATCATTCTTTATTATAAAAAAAACCCAAGCTACATTGGGCTTTTTTCCTATACTATCTTTCTATACTTTATTTCTCTCATGTGCATTTCTTGATGAAATGGCGTGCAGTGGGGCTTAGTTTTTTCTATATCACGAAAGCTTATGAAAAACTAAGGTAACCATAATTTTAAAATTTTAAAATTGACAATTTTGTCAAAATATGATTTTGAAAAATTTATTTTAGATAAGGGAAAATATCAATCCAAGGAACAGCAAGTTTATGGACCTAGGAGTTGCTTGGAAATTGCTTCTAAAATTTTCCAATAATTCCTCAAAGACTACTGTACAAAAAGTAATGCGGATAAAACTCCTGGGTGAAATATTTCGTCAATTTGTTTTTTTTTATAGCAGGAACTTTTTTTATGAGTTCATCCAGAATTCCTTAAAAATTTCATTCAAGATTTTTTTGAGATTTTGATAGAAATTCATCTAGAAATTTATAATGAATTCTTCAAGATCTTCCTCCAGTTTTTCCTGAAAAAAGTCAATTCCTTCAGAAATTCTTAAACAGATTGAAGTGGAGTTCCTCCAGCGATTACATCAGATGTTACATCAAATATTTCACCAGTATTTTTTTCATTGTTTCTCAAGAGAATCTTGCATGAAATTCTCTAGAGGTTCCAGGTATTTATCCAAAAAATCTTTATCGATTCCTTCAGAAATTTAGATTTTTTTGCAAGAAGGCTTTCTGAAATTATTGTTGGAGTCCCTCGAGAGATTACTTCAGGAATTTCCCTGTAGATTCCTTTTATGTTATTTTCGGGAATTCTTCCGGGATTCTCTCAGGCATTTCTTCAGAAATTCCTCCAGAAAATGCTCAGGTGATTCTTCTAGAAGTTCCTCTTGGGGGATTCCCAGAAGATCCTCAGATATTCCTTTTGGGGTTGCATCGCAAACTTCTCTTGGCATTTATTGAACCCTTCTTCAAGGATTCTTTCAGAAATTCTGAGGACCCTTCAGGAATCCCTTCAGAGATTCTTCAGGAATTCTTTCAGAAATAAGGGATTTATTTCCTAGTGTTTTTTTTTCAGGAATAGCTCAAGATTATCTCGTTTTGGAATTACTGTTGAGCATTCTCCAGTTTTCCAGGAATTCTTTTAGAGATTCTTCCAGATTTGATTTGAATTACTGCTACTGAATTTTCCTCCAAAAATTCCTCTAGGCTCTAGAAATTACTTCAGAAATTTCTTAAGGGATTTTGTCCAATAATACATTTCTGTCATTTTGCAATAAAATACTTCAAGAATTCCTCCAAAAGTATCTCCAGTAGTTTTTCTAGGGCTTGCTTTGGACCACCCCCTTCCCCCCCAGATTGAGAGATTCTTCCAGTACCTTTGAATACAATTTCTGCACAAATCGCTGCAGAAAAGATTTCTTCAGAAAACTCAAAAATTTCTTCTTGGAATCTCCAGAGCTATCTCCAGGGATTCCTTTAGAAATTTTTTGAGGGTACCCTTGAAGAATTTCTCCAGTATTTTTATGTAATTTCATGAAATACTTTTGTAAAAAATCCTAAAGGAATAACTGATAGGAATTCTAGAAGAATCTTCGATGGAATCTCTGAAGATATTTCTTAAGGAATTGCAAGAAAAAATTCAAAAAGTAAGCTTCTAGAGAATAAATTGCCAACAGATTCCTGGAAGAAACTGTGGTAAAATTTCCTTAAAATTTTAATATAAACTCTAGATGAACTTCTGAAAATAGATCCATGGAAAAAATTCTGAAACAAACCCTTAACAACTGAAGGAGTCTTAGGAGATATTTCTGGAGGAATGCTTGGAGGGTTTTCTAGATAAATCTTCTGTCCAATACCTGTTGAAATCCCTGGAGGTACTGTTTAAAAAACTCCATGAATGAATATCCGAAAGAGTCCCAGAAATTTTTCTGAAGGAATTCTAGAAGGAGTTGCTGAAGTTATTCCAAGAACACCTGGAAAAACCCATGATGGAATTCTTATATGAATTTATTAATAAATATTAAGGAAAACTCCTGATAAAATCCCTTACCAAAAATCATAGACGATATTCTGAAACAATTCCCGGAGGAATAGTGAACGTATTTTTTAAAAGAATTGCAGGAAGAATATCTGAAGAAACACTTTTACTTCTGTAAAGATACATAAAAAAAAATCTGTAGAAGTGTCTAGAATTATTTCTGAAGAAGTTTCTGAATTTCTTAACGCATCCGAGAAAAAACTCCATTCTGAAGGAATCTCTGAAAGAATTTCTGCATGAATCTCTGAATAAATATCTGCTGGAATCATTGAAAAAAAAACAAGAATGAACTTCTGAAGGAATTCCTGCGGGAATTTTCAATAGAATTCCTGGAGAAACTCTTGTAGAAATCTCTGGAAGGGTTCATGAAAAAAAATATCCGTACGTATCACTGAAGGAATCTCTGTAAGATTTTTTTTTGTTTGAAGAAACCGCTGGAGAGATTTCTTAGAGAAATACTGAAGGGACCCTTAGAGATATATCTGAAGATATCCCTCGAGATATTTTTGAAAGAACCCCTAGAGTGTTTTCTAAAAAAATAATCTCTAGCTCAGATCCTGAAAGGTTTCATGGAAAAAAGAATTCTTGCAAAAAAATCTGAAGAAATTCTTGGAGATTCAAATAAAGCCTAGAAGATTTTTTTGAAGAATCCCTGACAGAATATATGAAGGAGAATTCATGAAATAATTCTTGAATTACTTTATAAAGGAATTCCTGGAGCCATTTCTAAAGGGGGAACGTCAATGAATTACGTTACGTTTTGAGGAGGGAGGCGGGTTGAAAATAGTCATTTTTTGCATACCGTCATTTATGGACTTCCTAATGAATCAATGAAGCCATTTTGATAAGAATCGCTTTAGAAATATTTTGGAAAATATTTCTGATGCAAATGATTTTTTGAAAAAAAAAATTCCTGAAAAAATTCTAAAAGAATTTTGAACGCTTGATTTTCCGAAAAAAAAATCGCTGTAAGAATGTCTAGAGTCCCTGGAAGGTTTTCTGAAAGAAACCTTGGTTATAATTCTGAAAGAATGCTTGGAGGAATTTCAGGCATTGAAAGTTTTCTTGAAGAATTTTTGGTGAAATTTCTGGTGGTGCCTCAAGGGTATCTTCCAAAAAATACGTAATGCACTATCGGGAGGAAGAAATCCGACCGAGTATTACGGTCTATACAAAAAAAATGGAAGGTTTTTTACAAAAAGGAGAGGGAGATGTAATAAAAGACGGGCTTGGTGGTCTAGTGGCTACCGCTTCTGATTCATATGCAGAAGGTCATGGGTTCAATCCCTGGCCCGTCCCTTTCATCCTACTTTGTATTTTTCTATCCACTTCCTCTCTCTCTCTCTTCTCTATATATACAACTCATGTATATTCATATGTTCATAGCCATCGCTAGAACCAGAAACGAATTGGAAAAAAGTCGTTTCCCTCCCTTCCAATTTCCACTCACAGCACAGTGTATATAACGCCTACAAGTTATGCAACCAAAGCGTGCTGTGCCGCTTGATCTTATTCACCTCATTCACCACACAATCTATCACATTACGAACACTATAAATAACCTCATATCTATGGATCGCATCACCGACCCAACGGTGACTCCCAGATCTCCCATCCTTTCAGTCTAACAAATATCCCAGTCCGTGCTGGTTGTGGGGATGCAGAGGTGATCTCGGTCTTTAGTAGCAACAACCAGCACACTCTAACATTCCTTTCCCTTCCCAACTGACTATAAGGACGTGGCCGGCGCCGTTATTGATCCTAAATGTATGAGCTGCTAGAATTGCACTTTGAGAATAAGTGGAGTGTCCCAGCCTTTATTCATTTGGATCTCAGTGCAATTGGTACCAGCTCAGATGAATCACGGAGTAGCAACCATTGACATGTACCTATAGTCAGATTGAAAAAAAAGGAGAGGGAGATGTAATAAAGGGTCGATTTTAGCGTTATGTAATAAATGGATGCTGCCTTGAGGAATTTCTGAAGAAAATTCTATTACAATTTGAAAAAAATCATGGAAATATTTTTAAGGAAACCGTACAAAATTTTCGGAATTGAATCTTTGGAGGAATCCCTGCATATTCAGTAGGTTCGGGAATTGAATTATCCGTCATCGGTTAGGCGTTTCAAAGCCTCAACCATTAGACTAACTTGAGTTTTAGCTTCGAATGAGTGTAATCAGTTTCGTACCTTTTAATTCCGCCCTATGTTGCTTATCCTTTGACAGATACACGTATTTCGACTACCACTTGTAATCTTCCTCTGTGTCAGTTATCCACTGACACTGAGGAAGATTACAAGTGGTAGTCGAAATACGCGTACCTGTCAAAGGATAAGCAACATATGGCGGAATTAAAAGGTACGAAACTGATTACACCCATTCGAAGAGGGTATTCTGCTTAGAGGGTTCGAAAAGTCGGTACAAGATTGAGTTTTAGCGACAATCTGCCAAGGGAATTGTAAAGAAGTCACCAAAAATATCGACGGAAATTCTCCAAGAATGTCAAACGTAAATTGCCACAAAAATCTTCCGAAAGATATGCTAAGAATATGTACAAGATTGTGTTTGTGGACCTAATGAGAATACCACGAAGAATTGTCTTGATAGAAATATTGCAGTAAGAAATCATTAACAGAAACCATAAAAATATTGCAAAACTTTTATATAAGACATCAAGAGAAATACGTCAACAATTTACAAGAAAAAAATATACAAACTGTTTTAAAATTACCACTATTATTGCTATGGGTGGGTTGTTAAGTATGGACGAGAAAAAAAATGTTGTGTTCACATCGGCGTGGGAAAATTTGTTCGGCAGCGCGGAAAAATATGAACAGCGGCGCGCCGGGTCAACTGACAGCGGCGGCGTGAAAAAATCGTCGACGTGAAAAAATCGTCGGCGACGGTGGCGCACACGTCTAATAGAATTATTGGGATTGTTTAAATATGGTAATTGTTGCGATTCAATTCACAAGAAACAATGACATCTAGAAGGTGACTAAAACAACAGTTTTTAATCGAGAAAATGCATCGTTCAGTTCAACTGGTGGACATGTTTCACGAAACACTGAGTTGTGCAATAACATCAACAGAAGGTGCTAGTGTGAAACGTTAAACGCAAGGAAAAACGATGCGGCGTGTCTGGTTGTGAAAGCCGCAAATATGAAGATTTAACATGATCGTTAAAAGCGTGGTCAATGGAAGTTTCGCCAGTGTTACGTCTGTTTGTCTGTGGAGTAATTTTACAGATAATTTATGTTTCGTTGTGTTGTTTTGAAGTAAGTCTAATCGTGTTCCGTTATCGTCCAGGGGTCACCGTTGAAAATAGTAACGTAATCCGTACTCATTTTCCATGGTCCACGTTAAGGTTGAATTGCCTGTACCCATGGGTGTCGAGAAGATAGACAGCTGAGGGCAAAAATAGCACTGGCTGAATCTGTTTAAATAACAATTGGCTTATCAGAAGGATGCAATCCCAAGCAACACGACTTGTTCCAAAGCCAGTACCAGCAACATCAGTGCAATTTATTCACTGTTCAAATAAAGGACAACTGAACACAATTGCTTCTTCTTTGAAACGCAAAAAGCGCAATCGTTGTGCAACTTGAGCTAGGGGGAATGATAAAAAAAATGAAAAAAAATATATTCAGACTCGAACTATGGACAACAGGAGTATTAACCACTCACCCAAGCAGCACCTGCAACATCATCCAAAATGTGGTTTTCTATGCTTTGGTCTAATAGAGTTGCAATAAAAGCGCACGCAACTTCCATCTTGTCAGTTGAGTTGCATATAAACTCCGCATATCGTTAAGTTGCAACTTTGTTTCATAGGAATTACAAATAACATCGTATTTAACATCGATTTATGGAGGCGGAGCTTACATATTCCTCACAAGTGGCAATACAGTCAGCTTGCATTAAATGTGCTATGTAACACACATGAAACATCTGACTCTGGTTTGTTTGTTCAGATTAGGTTCCAAATGTGTTGCGGAAAACTTGCGCGTCTTTTCATTTTGACAGCTTTCTAACTTGTGGCAAACACGGTACAATGAAGTAACGCGTAACTTCAGTAGCTTTTATGGTGCATTGAGCAGCAAATCTTTCACAGAGCTTCTGGTGTAGTATGTAAGGTGAGTGGTTAATACTCCTGGTGTCCATGGTTCGAGTCTGAATATATTTTTTTTATTTTTTTATCATTCCCCCTACCTCAAGTTGCATAACGATTTATAATTTGCGCTTTTTGCGTTTCAAAGAAGAAGCAATTGTGTTCTGTTGTCCTTAATTTGAACAGTGAATAAATTGCACTGATGTTGCTGGTACTGGCTTTGAAACAAGTCGTGTTGCTTGGGCACCTTACACACTACACCAGAAGCTCTGTGAAAGATTTGCTGCTCAATGCACCATAGAAGCTACTGAAGTTACGCGTTACTTCATTGTACCGTCTTTGCCACAAGTTAGAAAGCTGTCAAAATAAAAGACGCGCAAGTTTTCCGCAACACATTTGGAACCTAATCTGAACAAACAAACCAGAGTAAGATGTTTCATGTGTGTTACATGGCACATTTAATGCAAGCTGACTGCATTGCCACTTGAGAGGAATATGTAAGCTCCGCCTCCATAAATCGATGTTAAATACGATGTTATTTGTAATTCCTATGAAACAAAGCTGCAACCTAACGATATTCGGAGTTTAAATGCAACTCAACTGACAAGATGGAAGTTGCGTGCGCTTTTATTGCAACTCTTTTAGACCAAAGCATAGAAAACCACATTTTGGATGATGTTGCAGGTGCTGCTTGGGAAGCTGCCAGGAAAAGGGAGACGATATCTGCAGGGAAGACGGAGTGAGTAACTCTCACTGAGACACCTCATCATTTACACCTTGTCTTCAAAAATGCTTAACGTAGCGATTTTCTGAAAGTCCTTGCCAAAAAAGTAAGGGAAATGCATTTGATTACTCAAATTGTAGGACCCCCCGTAAGTTAGAGCCACACAATTTTTTGCGGACCCCTCGATTTTGTTCAAATGTTGGCTCTTTTGAACTTTTATAACTCAAAAGCTTATTCTAAAACTCTCTCAAAATGAAACGTTGTTGAAGGAGGAAAGATAAAGCTACTACAGTTTTACAGTTATTGATAAAAAAAAAAAGACGCGGACACCGTCTTCAGCCAGAGGCTCTACAGACTGAATGAAACTTAACAGTATACAAGGGACACACGGAGCATGCACCAGTGGATACGGAGAAGAAACTATGCTCACGAAACGTTTCATCGCCCGGATGCAGATAACTGCAGATAACTTTTGATAGGAAAAACAAAAACATCTCTAATTTTTTGATATGTATAAAAGTCTCAGCTTTCAATTCAGTAGTTAGTCGAATGTTAGTTCAGTCTGTAGAGGCCGCAAGGTCGAAGACGGTGTAAATGTCTTCTCAATTGTCTTTTTCTTATTGGGTAATTTGTATATCTCTGGAATTTCACTTGAGAACAATCAAAATCTAAAATTTCATAATTCTACTAAACAACCAAACATGTAATACAGTTTGTTTTTGTGTACGCGAGTTTCTCTAAAACCCTTGAAAGTTCTTATCGAGTTTAGTGGGAATGGTTCTACGTGCCTTGTACATCCGAAATATCATTTTATTGGTTTTCAAAATTCAGTCCATTATTTGGCAATGATTATACATACGTCTGTTGATAATACGCTGAAAATAACTGCTTAATACCCATCAACATCAGTTCGCTGAGGACCGATATTATCATGGGAAAGAGTAGAAAATGGCTCTCAGAATATCGATAGTTTTTGAGATTTATTAAGTTGCTCTCATGAGTTCTATCTTTGTTCAACCTGAATCTCAAAATACTCGTAGAGTACTGCAGTCTTAAATAAAACTGCTCAACGTTTTATTATTTTAGACTTTAAATTGAACACTTACTTCTAAAACTTGCAAAAATATTATAAGTTAAAATGAAAATTTTATCTGTGAAAGATGACAAGTTTTAAGTTTTAAGACAATTAAGTTTTTAATAGCTCATTATATTAGCCATAAATGAACAAAATTTCATTGCATTCGGTTTATTGAATCTGGAGATATAACAGCTCAAAGTAAACTATAGGATTATTATACCCTTTTCTAGAATATTTCTAACTTCGTGTAGAAAAGCCCGATATTTTCCAAATTTGGACCACTGATGCATAACTAGTTGATGAACTTACAGTAAAAAATTTAAGAATATTCGATGCCCTTTTTTGAAAAGTTACAATTAGTTGAACATTTTTTGAAAAGTGAAAATTGTACCTGTTCCAATTATTTTGACTATCCCCTGTATATGCAAACCTTATTTTCGCAAAGAACTAAAGCAGAAGTTTCATATAAAACAAAAACTGTTAGATGATTTCGCCTATAAATATTGTCAAGTAATAGCGATCAACTGAAATTACATTACACAGCGTAACAAAAACTAACTTTTGGTCTGTCTCAAGAGCAAACTTATGTGTCTCTGACAGATTTTGGGCCGCTGAATCCGAATCCGGGCTCAGATTTGCTCCAACACGTCACAATTTTGAGCTATATCTCAATTTATAGGGCAAAATATGCGATTTTGGGCTTTTTTGACTGCAAGCCATTATGCTTGGAAGTATATTTTTTAGGCAATCAAAAGGTTAATTGGTCAATTAACATCCAAATTAACGACTCATGCAAAAAAATTCGTTTTACCAAATCGAATTTGATAGTTTTAAGCGATTTATGTTAGGTACGATATTTCCCATACAAGTTACCCTCCAAAAGTTGCATGCAAGTTTTCATACTAACATAAAATGCTTAAATCTATCAAATTTGATTAGGTAAAACGAAATATGTTGCATGAGTCGTTAATTAAGATGTTAATTGACCAATTAACCTTTTGATTGCCTAAAAAAAATATTTCCATGCTTAATGGATTGCAGTCAAAAAAGCCCAAAAATGCATATTTTGCCCTGTAAATTGAGGTATAGCTCAAAATTGTGACGTGTTGGAGCAAATCTGAGCCCGGATTCGGATTCAGCGGCCCAAAATCCTTCGGAGACACATAAGCTTGATCTTGAGACAAAAAAATGTTGCGCTGTGTTATTATTTGCCAGCAAAAAGGACCACATATGGAAAATCTGGTACATTTTTTGCTAAAATTCGTCTTTTTTAAATTATTATTTCAGCCAAGAGCTTCTATATTTATCTGGTATTGCTTAAAGGTATGGCCATAAATGCGTCGAGAAATTCTCACAAAACATTTTGAGATTTGATGATTATTATTAATTTTTTTTTCATGGAAAATTTTATTTTCCGTGTAATTTCAAGGAAACAATTTTAAAGTGTATTCAACTCCACAAATGATGATGATAGTATGATAAGGGAAAAATAAAATTTGGTAATTGTTGCGATTCAATACAAAAGAATTTATGTCATCTAAAAGTTGAGCAAAACATGATCTTTTAAAAGATTTTCAAAAAAAATGTAAACAAGCTTTAAAAGATGTTTAAAATCATTTTTGGATATACAAAATAGTCTAACATATCAGCCAAAAACATAAAAGTTTTGATTGCTCAGGAAAGCAAAAATACAAAAATGGTCAAACTATACCCCGTCTAAAGGCGTATTAGAAGGTTAAGGAAAGTCCGATAAAAACTTCTCAAGAAAATCGTTCGCAATAATCTTCTTTTTGTGTTGCAAATACCACCAGCAGCTATTCCCCGAAATTCTGCCAAACATCACCCAACGTTTATTTTTTATTTTTTAAGGAATTTTGTCAAACACTATTTGAAAATCAAAACAAAAATTTCTGGTGGCAGACGAAGCCCTCAGTTAATAACTGAAGAAGTGCTCATAAAACACTAAGCTATGAAGCAGGCACTGTCCCTTTTGGGACGTTACGCCAAGAAGAAGCAGAAGAAGAAATTATTTTTAAAACTTTCTCGATCCTGTTGATTTGAAAATTCTATTTGGCGCTATCTTTGTCAAATATGACCTTCAATCAAAGCAGAAAATCTTAAGAGCAAAGCTGTATTTTCTTCAGCAAGTCCTCTCTGTTCGGGATAGTAATCGTCGGTGACCGTCCCTTCTCAGTAAGGTGGAAACTAAAGAAAGCAAACCGCGACTGCATATTTCCCGGTACAATTTTACACTTTGGTTGGATTGCGCTGCGCACTTTGACACGGTTGATGGTCTAGCATAGTCCAACCAGTAGCAGTGGCAGTGGGGGTAGCACCACGCCCTTTCCCCTTGTAAATGATGGGGTGCTGCTACTGATGCTACATCCAATTCAGTGCGCATCGGAATGGCTAATTATAATACCCACCAAGATCCGATGCGGTGCGATGGATCGCCACGGATGCGGGAGCAACAAAGTGCCGTGCTGCGCGGCTTCAAAGTTATCCCCCCGCAGTTAATTCGGTTGGGACTTTCTTACAGCCAGTCAGTAGTGCAAGCGCAAAATGGAGCTGAGAACGAACTTTTTGCAATTGATATTTATTGCGTTCGGGGTAGTTAGCGATCCCCCTTGAGGGGGAAAATAATTACCGCGAATAACTCCGGCGGTCTTAGCCGCAGATGAGAGAGAGAATTCCGATTAATGTGGAGAAAGAAAGAACAGCGAGCTGTGCAGCGGATTAATCACGTTCAAGCTGTTAAGTTGCACTTCAAGAATAAGCGAAACGGAGATCATTAGGAGGAAGCTTATGCTCGACGGAGTCGATCGAATTTATATTGTTCAGAATGCACGATTTACTATTGCAATAGTGATTGAAGTGTATTTAAAATGCAAGAGCTTGGGTATGGTTTTTTGTGAACTTATAGCACAAAACAAAGCAGAATACTATATAGATAAAAAGTCAATGATTTGCTAAGAGGACTACTAGAGTGTTTTAAAGAATACACCGAAAATCACAAGGAAGTCGCAGCAAATGAATAATGTTCGCTATAGTTGTTGGATGTTGTGTTAGTATTTCTAAAAGTATTTCAATTGGTTTATTGCTGTATCAAAAAACAATCTTAATCTCTCACTCATCAATCATTCTCCTATCCTCGCTGGGCCATAAATCGCCAGGACTTAACCTAGAGTCTATGAAACCGGGTCATCCAGATACAATCAACCGACCCATAAATACCAGGAATTTCATACTTAATCCCCAAAACAAACACTTGAATCAAAGGCAACACATATTACCAATTTTCACCAACAACCAATTCAATAAGCAAACCCATCCCTCTACCCTCCAACACGTCATCAAGCCTCTGTCTACAAACCAACCGAACACCAACGCAACGTCACTCAGCACTCCCTCGGTCCTGTTTCCCTCATTACGAAACATTTATGTAAATCAAATGAGATTTATTTGCCTCCAATTTTGCATGTGATAAATTTAATTTCACTTTCCTGATAGCGTTTTTTTTTTTCACGCTGGCCCAGCTACTTCTATCTCCCATATCGTTGATTGCATCAGTCTCCTCCGCCACACACACGCTGACTGTGAATGCACTACTAGCATGGAAGTGCCCCACCCTCAATTGCAATGAGACACAAGGCTAGTTGCGGTTTGATAATAATAATAAGACAACAGTAAACAGTTTGGCATCATCCAATGAAATTTTGCTCTTTGCATTTCGTTCTGAACTAGAAGAACGAAAATAATCGATAATTTCATAAACAAATGCTTCGCTACCAGCCCTGCACCAGAACAGAACGTAGCTTTCGCCAATGTTTGTCATTCTGCACTGGTTCCCGTTTTTTTTTTATTTGCTTCTTTGGGTACCGTTTCCGCCCTTCCATTTACATTCTTCCTTCCTTCGGCCATGATGCGTGGGGAGAAGGGCTGTAGCGCCACCAGAATTCGGTGCAAACAAAAAACGGAACATTGGCAAACATAAATTTGCTCACACGATAGACTGACCACCGCCGCGCGCCGTGCCGACTTGACCACCCGCAACCGACTGACTCACTGTTAGTGTATTGTATGCGCGTTTTTTTTTTTTGAGCATTTTGTGGGGTTGCTTGAACAGCAAATTCGCTTTCTGGTGTGTTTTTATTATTTTTTTGTTGCATTCTTATGCTGCTATTTCGCTGACAGCGAACACACATATATTGCTTTAAACAATTAGTAATCGTGAAACGGTTTGTCGTTTGGAGCGAGTGTTACATTTGCATTTTTCACCGATTTCGATCCGCGCGATTAACCGCTTGTCCCGTCCGTACACCCACTCACTTTTTAAATGGTTGGGATAATGGAGGTTCTCAACTTTTTAGCAGATAATATTTACCAACCTTTGGCAAAATGCAATCTAGTTTAGATTACTTTGTATTGATATTACACATGATTATAAAATTTCGAAACGAATAGTACTCGCAGAATCTCCTACATTAAATTATTTCAAGTTAATGCAAAACGAGAATGATTACGAGTTTCGATTCCCTGAAAATGGTATAATGAACACCGAAACGTCAGATATATAGCGAGATATATTCGTTTAATTGCGTTCGGTGACTGCGAGGCCGAACTATTTCCCCGGTTATAATTCCATATTCTGAATATGCACGTCCAACTGGGCCGAAAAGTTTTCACATCAATTAAATACAAATTTCTTCTAGTTTTGAGGCCACTTTACGAAAGTAGCCATAGTTCCAGGTATATTCTGGGGAATCATAGGATGACCCAACTAACACTTTTGCTGTATAATAGCTTATGCGAGCTTTGTTCCAAGAGCGTTTGCTCCATAAGCTATTATGCAGCTACTTTTGTTAGTAGGGGACCTCCGTATCGCTTATGGTGGTCACATTTGTAATGTTGGCTAAAGTCTCACTTGCGACGTATCAAAATCCAAGATTTTGCAATATTTCAACTCAAGAGATATTTCTAAATCTTCCATTCCTAATTTTCTCACATGTTTCTTCAAAAATTTGTCTATTTAGCTTTTTTATGTTGGTAAGCATTAATATCCACCGTGCTCTTTCCTAATTTTCCCTACTTCCTCCTACTATGAATAGTATTAGACTTATTCCTAGAAACTTTCATATTTGTCTGAATTTTTCCTACGAGAATTCTCCTAAGATTTTTTTCGAAACTTATCAATAAATCCTTTCTGAGATATCTCCATGAGTTCTTTAAGTGATTCTTCCTTTTTTTTTTGGATAGATTTTTTGTGACATTTTTTCAAGAAATATTTTTTTCAATTTTTTAAAGAAATACTTCTGGAAGACATGAAATAATATTCCGGATTTCATTCTGGGATTCATCTAGGAGTTTATTATAGGATTCCAGCAGCTTTCTATTATGGGAATCATCCAAGATTTCCAAGTTCCAGGAATCTTCAAGTATTCCTGGAGAAATTTCAAAATGAAAGTTCTGGCTTTACCCCAGAATGAATTCTAGGAGCAACCCCAGTCTCAATTCCTATGGAAACCCCTAAAAGAACGTCAGAAAGACTTTTAAAATAAATTTTTAAAGGACGCATAAAAGAAGTCTAGAAGAATCCACAAAAAGCATTCGTGGGGGAATTTCCACAAAAGTATATTCATGATTCCTTCTCTAAATATTTGCATGTGTTTGTACATCATGACTCGTCAAATGATAATGAACAAGACATGAATTGGAATATAAAATGTCCGAAAATTTAGACATTATCATCAAACATTTCGGATTTGATATTTTATTTAATTTTATTAACCTAAATTTCAGCATTTGGAACAAACAACATGTTTTTGAGCCAGCTAAAATCAGACCAAAATTTTAATTTTCCTTTTTTTCAGTTTTACTGGGACCAGGGGACAAGTTAACTGTATCCTTCAGATAACAAACGTCTGTTTTTCCCTAGATCGCCGACCACGTTAAAAAAATATAAATATAAAAACAAAACTGCACCCACAGCATTTTTTCTAACTAAATTCTCTCACGTATACTTAAACATAAGCTATTTCCAAAATCTATAATATCGTAACATAATATTGCAGCTTGTAACATTACAGGAAAAAAGTCAGAAGCTCCCATATTTGACTTGTGCAAAATATAGGAAAAAAAATCAACAAATTTTTTTTTTATGAAATATATTTTTACGCAATATTATTGAGGTATTCATGTGTAAATTCCTAATCCATAGGCAACATAAATATTTATGGTTAAAGTTATCTAACTAAAACAACCGTTGTTAAAAAGAATTGACTATAATAGTGGAACAAAATTAGAAAAATCTGGTGAAATATTTGGAAGAATACCAGCTTTTAAGAAAAAAAAAAGTTACAATTGAAACCTTCACAAATTTTCAAGAAAATTCGTAGAGGCAGATTCTTCATTAAATTGTATGACTTAATCGTTGAACACAGACTGGGATATTAATGAATTTCCTGAAGAATAATGCAGATATTTTGGATAAAATTTTCTGTAGAAATGATAAAATGAATTCTTGGAAATAATCTTGCCAGATTTGTTGATTAGCTGAAAAGAGGTACACGCGTATTTCAGTTATGCTTCATTAAGTGTTTTTTAATGTTTATGTTGGTAGGCTTGCTTCCCACCTTTGATAACGATTAGAGTATGCAAAGATGCGTTTATTAATTGGAGATTTCGTTCCAGGTGTTTTTTTTATTTTGAGAATTCAGAACAATGTTTTTTTTCATGTTTTTGAGTATAGCCGGAAAATCGGATTCTACATTTTTTAATATATGAAATAAACGACATCATAAATTAAAAAAAAAATTCTCATAATACGCAATGCTTTTTCAAAGAAAACAATCAAGTTCGGGATTCACTCACTATGCAGCGCTTAACCCAAGGAATATTTGTTGGTCACATAAGTAGACTAGAATAAGTTCCTAAAACCATCATTCAACCAAAATAATAGGTGTTATGGCGGATCTGAAAACCCCTAAAAGCCTAATTGGCCATCAACATGTTACTTGGGATGTTACGAGGAGCTACCAGTTCGGTCTCAGCGTCGTATATTTTGCGTTCTGGACCACTCAGAATGATACAGTTATCGGCAGACTTGCTCAGAAGCCTATTTTATATGTTAATATCTTTGTAAAAGCTTTTCAGAAGAACAAAATCTTTCGCACAAAAAGGCGTTTGTGTTCTGGCGCTTGAATTTCTTTGGCAGTTTTTTTTAGATACAGTTTCAGGTATTAAAATTGAATTCTCAATTAATTTGATAGAAAATCCTAAAGATTTTGCTTAGGAACTCCTCTGGAAGTTTCTTTGACATTGTTACGATAATTCTCATGAGAAATTTTAAGACAACTCCTTCGCAAACTTCTTACATCAGTTCCCGGCAATGCTTCAGCAATAACTTTGTGAACTCCTTCAGATTTTTTTCTACTAAATTTTCTTTGAAAATGTTTTTTTTTTGGGTTTGACAATTCGTTTGGAAAATCCCCTGGTAATTACTTCAGCAATAAGTTTAACACTCTTTAGGAAACTGCTTTGCCCATTCCTAAGGAAATTGAAAGTATTTCGAATAACCTTTAACGAAATTTCTGCGGCAATTTATTTAGATGCCCTTTAAGCACTTTTTTGTTGAATTTAATCCAAAAAATCCCAAGAGTATTCGTTTTGGGGTTCTCATAAACATTTTTTTTTTGAAAATTGTTCCGGCGATTCTGTTAGAATTCGATTCAACAGTTCTTTTAGAAATTTCTCGACAATAATATTGGAACCTGATTAAGGTTAATTATAATTAGCTTTATTAGGGAGATTTTCAGCCTGAGATTGGTTCATCTCAATTTAGTTTAATATTCTTGAAAATACATACAGCATTACATTTCGAAACTCTTTAGGCAATTTCTTTGAAAATTTATCAGGCAACTATGAGTAATTATCCCTAGTAACAATTTTGATTTTATCGAAGTTTTTTAGCGATTCAAAAACCCTAACCATAAAACCATTGATGCCGACTTCCCAAGTAACACAACTTGTTACATAATAGTTAAAAATTCACTTTTAATACTTATTCAGAAGTATTTTTCTTGTTATATTTACTTAATACCGAACACCTATATAATCAAAACAGCGCAAAAAATGGCGGTTTATAAAACATCTTACAAGTTATATAAGATGTATTCTAATACACTTATATTACATCTGCAGTAAATTCATTTTATGGCTTGTATAATTGTTGTTTATAATTAAGTTATTCGTCAACATTGAAAACTTGAAAAAAATCACTTATAAACCATTTTTTTTATTGGTTCTAAATATGCTGCTTTCAAGTGAAATAGCTTACAGAAGACACTAATACTACATACCATATGAATATGTTCAAACTTCGCTGATTCTATGTGATATAAAGTTCTTTTTCTCAAACAAACCAATGAAAGGAATCAAAACGAAGTGAAGAAGCTGACAGAAGAATAGAAAACAAAAAATCAAAACAAAGTGTGTTTATAAATATATTTATTTTTTAGCCAGAAAAATAATATGTATGTTATGCATGCAACTCAAGATGCAATGGCTTTCTATAAACTATTCAGATATAAAATTCTGAAATGGGGTTCACTGGTGGAAGTAAAGTTTTACATGCGGTTCAAGATTTATGGTGAAACCTGTATTTTTACTCGCCAATAAATCAAGCGCCATTAAGTTAAGTTGGAAACGTAATACGAATCAAACAAATAATACAGCTTTGGGGTATAGATTTAAAATCCACTAGAGAAAATCTATATGGCCGATTTCTCGAAAGAGTTACAGTACAGTTCCAAATGTTATAAACATATTCAATTGCTATTTTTTTTTTGGTTTACAATAATTATTACTAGTAATATCTTAAATGTGATGTATAGAAAAGATGATAGGAGTAATTTCATTTGAAGGAATCGGAAAATAAATAAAATCAGAGCATCCATTAGTTTTAAATTTGTATTAACATAAAACATATGTTTTTATGTGTGTGGTCGGTACTGTAAGCTGAAAGAATCTAATTATTTCAACAGGCTTTGATGTGAAATATAGTTGAAATAACGTTCAAATTGCGTTATGACAGCAATACAAAATTCAAATGTGGATGTTTTTTTGATGAACGTTTATAATATGTTTCCATAACATTTTCAACATTAGCACATTTAATGCTTTTATTATGTTTTGCAACAAGTATTTCAACACTTAAATAACTCAATTATAACTTAAATTTTTAATCGGATCAGATCTGCCAAAAGTCAAAATATTGTTTTTATCAATCGCAATGTTTACTTTGTTCATGGTGGAAACCATCGTCAGCCTTTTTTTCAGTTTCCTCGGTTAATCGAATGTAATTAGCAAGACTATCGACGTTTCGGTCCGGTGAACGCCTTTGGAAAAATCCGTTCCTACGAATAAAAACTTCGTGTTGATGCAGACATCAGCACTAAGCCGCTTTGAATGGCGATTGAACACTTCGGATGCATCAGCGTTCCAAAGCAGAACGCATTCAATGGCGGATGACTCTATACAAATATTAGGTATAATAGCGGCTATTAACAGTTTCAAACATTGAAAATACTCTCGAGCTCCTTTGTGCCTCCAAAAGTCCACGATCTGACTAGTTGGCCGAGCCTTATTATGATCTACTGGACTTCGTATGCAAACCGGCTTAGGATTTCGGGTTGTATCACAGTTTTATCAACATTCTAAATAAAACCATATTCTGACTTGTCAAATATTTGTTTTGATTATTTTTCACTATAAATTTTCGATCGTCAGAATAAATTATGCTTGGTTGTTTATCCAGCCATGAATTGGAAAGATGCCGATCTGGAATTGAGATTTATTTTTCTATTTAATATGTGTTAGAAGACATGCCACGGGAGATTTGTGGTGAATGTGACTGTGATAATGACAATTAGTGCGCCGCACAAACTGTGTATCAATAGGAAGTTTAATGCATTTAATATACCCGGTGGAATTGGGCGTGAAAAACGTTTTTATGCAATTCAGTATCATAATTTCAATTTTATATAACTAATTTGAGTATCATAATGGCCAATTTTTCCATACTGGTTTATTATGCAACTAAAATGAGTTATAAAATTAAAAATAGTTGTATAATGTTCATTATGCAACTCATTTGAGTTGAATTATGAACATTATGCAACTCAAATAAGTTGTATAATACAAAAATCATTGCATAAAATTTTGTGTGGAACTCGTTGCAAAACTCGATTTTTTCAGCACTCTTCTTATTTATCCAACTTGGCAAACCTCGTTCAATAAATGTACGACTCGTGCTGAAAAAATCCAGTTTTTCTACTCGTTACATAAATAACTATTTCAACATAGCGGAGTTTCAAAAACATTATGTAATTTTTCTGAAAATAATATGACGGAAACGTGTTGAATCGTTAAGTTTGATCTTAAGCGCTGTACGTGAAATCATAAAATTGAGTATTGATTTTTCTGTATTTGCATAAATAATCCCGGATAGGCAACATATTTTTTTGATAAAACTTTGCGTTCCTGATGATTTCTCCAATAGGGCTAACCCTCCTATGGTGGTCTTAACTGAGCTTATGATAGAACTAACGGTCTTTTCACAGCATTTCTTGGTCTATGATACGGCCATGAATTCTTTTGTTGGTTCTAAGCGTTGCCTCACAGTTGTGTACATTTGTTAACAAAGAGAAATCCCTCCGACAACAACCGCAAATGCAAGTTTTATTGAAATGGCATATAATTAGTGATAAAATTCATGTCTACTTGCAAGTCTTTAAATGACGATGTTTATAGCAGAAGTTATATGATAGTTTTATGGAATGCCAAAGGTGCAAAGTAAAAAACACCCACATAAAACTAGTATAGAGCAACTAGCTTTTTCACATGCTCGTATAAAACCAGGATAAAACATGAATAAATCTTCAAGGCATGCTGATTGTTACTTGGGTTCCTTAAGAAATTCCGTATGTGATTAATATTAAACTGCCGTGGGCAGCATGCAGACTCTTGCGAATGAGAAAAAACAAGAATTTACAACGAAATGGCCGAAGAAATTCCCAAAAGAATTAGCTAAGAAATTTGCAAAAAAAAGCAATCTTAATACTTTTTCGAAAAAAAAAAACACAAGGTGATTCCTACAAACGCAAGCGTAGAAATAGCTGGAGGTATCCTAAGGGAATAACCGGAAGACTTTCCAAAGGAATTGCTACAACAGGGAATCCCAAGAAAGTCAATAGAAGGTTCAAAGTAATTTCCAAAGAAGTACCCGAAAAAGTTGCTGAAAAAAATGTCCAAAAAGAATACCGAATAAGTTGTCAAAGGCACTTCCGAAAAAAAAATCCAAGACAAATTGCATAAAGAAACCTTCAAGGAATAGCCCGATCAATTCCAATGGTATGTCTTGTGTAATTTTCAAGTAAAATGTCGAAGAAGTTACCAAAAAAAATTGCCGGAGAATTTCACAATGAATTTGTTGACGGAATTGCAGAAAAAAATCAAAGGAAATGATCGGAAGAAATTATTAAAGTAGTTGCCAAATAAATTCTCAAAGTAATTATGGAATCATTTCTGAACGAATACTCAACAGAAATGTGTATTGAACGAAATTGAATATGTTCTTGTACCGACTTTTTGAGCCCTCTAAGCATAATACTCTCTCGAATGAGTGTAATCAGTTTTGTACCCTTTAATTCCACCCTATTTCACTTATCTTTTGACAGAAACAAAACTGATTACACTCATTCGATGAAATTGAATGAACAAAAGCAAAGAACACGCAGAAAGAATCATCGAAGAAGATGTTGATACAATTTCTAAAGGAAATGATCGAAATAACCAAAAAGAATTTCAAATAAATAGCTAACAGATATCAGAAAAAATGCTCAAGGAATTCCCAAAAGCATTGCTGTATGAAATTCCATAAAATGACCAAAGGAATTTCGAACGGAATTTCTGAGGAGATTCTATAAGAGTTCCCTGAAGAATTGCCGAAGAAAACATTCTAGTACGAACCACCTTTGAGTTCGGACGCGCTTTGTAGCGCTCAGCGTGTATTTTTACTTTTTAACTTAAACATTTTTTTTTTGCATACACGCTTTTTTGACCCCGGGTCCGCGCGCGCGAACCTGTGTAAGTTTATTTTTTGTTTTTATCTTTCGTCGTCGTCGCGTAGTGTACTTTTTTTATCGTATTGACAAAGCCGCGCGTTTATAGTGAATCATGCGGTGCAGCGTAACATCGTGCAGCAACAAAGACGACCACTTCTTATGGAAGTGCGAATTTTGCGAAAAGCCCTACCATGCAGCTTGTATCGGAGTCCAGCGGAACCATGAACACTTTATTAGAGCATTCATGGTACCACTATGTGACAACTGTCAAGAACATTTAAACGCTGGAATCGACACGCGGAAGCTGCTTTGCAAGCAGGAAAGTCTATTGGAATCAATCCAAAAACAAACGGATGCATACCATAGAATTGCTGACAGTCTAAAAAAGATGTCAATGGTAGGCGACATCGTTGATAATTTAGATCATCTTCTTGTCAAGACGGAGCAATCATTAACTGTCAACTCCGCGAAAAATGACAAACTTCAGAAAGATTTAGTCCAGCACATGCAATCATGCGAAAAAATCTTCAACCAAGCTGTAAAAGACGTTAACGATGCAAATACAACAAGTGCTGAATCACTAAACAAACAACTGTTGAGCCTGAAAAATGAGCTATCTCAGTTGACTCCAATAACGGAACCAAACTCAGCTACCCCCAATACAAAAATGCTGGAGGAAATATTCGTAGAGATCAAATCGGTTGCAGATGCGGTCTCGAACATTAACAGCAAGACAAAAAATCACCCTCCAGGAAAGAACCTTACCTTAGCTGAAGAATTAGCTGAACAAGCGGAATCGACTGGCAAGCAACGCGAACAACTAAAACATGATCACTATTCTCCTGGTTGGCGATTTTTAGGCAATAAATGGCGTTGGCGTCAAAGTTGGTCGAAATATGATGCCACCCTCGGAAACACAACTAAGAAGGTGACACGAAATAAAAAGCATCGAAAGCAAAATGTACACCAAGACTACAATAACAATGCGACCAACAAACCTACAGATAAACAACTTTTGGTAATGGCAAAAAATCAATTCTCTGGCCCACCGGAATCTACTGAGCATCCAATTGCAGGACTTTCAACGAATGCTGCAAAATCAAGTTTCATCACTTTTAAAAAAGGTGAAACGATCAACCCTTATCGAATCCAACAAACACAACAACTGCAGCAAAACATACCAAATCATGCTCAACTTCAACCCCAAAACAACCATCAACAACAGAACCAAAAACAAGGAACCTTGCAAAAACAGCAGCATCAACAGCAACAACAACAACAACAGCAGCAGCAGCAAGTTCAACAGCAACATGATAGTGAAATGCAGCTCGACCCAATGCGCCCACCCATCGTCCGCCTTACTGAACAATCTGCTGAGGGAGACGGTCGCTTCTTGAAGGCAAGGCTACGTGATCCTGGTATTATGAGGGTTGTTCGGTTGTTCCTTGCATATATGAAAGATCAACCAGCAACTGTCTGTATTGATGGGATGACAACCACTAGTATTCGCATACTGCTAGCGTCTGAAGGTTTACCTACGGATCCTACGCACCTTCTACGTATCTTCAACGATGTTCATCAGGAGTACGGAGTTGGTCCAGCTGAAGCCGCATCGGACTTATTGTCGTATCGACAATATCTCTCCAGCGAACGCACGCACCGATTGCAACAATTACGGGAGAGTGCTAACAAGTTCTATTCCCCCTCTACTGGACGAAATTTTCCGAAGTAAGGACGCCTTCTTCTTCGGAAGAAAATAGCTTTAATTCCCTAACCAACATTCTTCCGGAAATCTCTTCGCAGTTCAAACAGAATGCATTTGAAATTTTGGTGTACTGTCAAAATTTCAACCGCATGAAAAGCCCAGCAAAAATGAAGGAAATACATAAAAAAATTATTAGCTCATCCTTTTTGATACTTTTGGCAACTGAAACTAGCTGGGATGAAAGCGTGAGAAGCGAAGAAATTTTCGGAAATAGCTATAATGTATACAGAGATGACCGAGACTTTCTCGAGTCTGGAAAAAAGTCTGGAGGTGGAGTTCTTGTTGCTATTTCGACAAAATTTAATTCTGAACTTCTACACTCTACAAAAAATAATGCATTTGAACATGTTTGGGTAAAAACATACATTGCAGGTGAAACTCATGTTTTTGCCTCTGTATATTTTCCCCCAGACCGCACTAATAAAAGCAGTTATGAAAATTTCTTTGAAATGGCTGAAAAAATATTATCAGAACTTCCACCGGAGGTTAAAGTTCACATTTATGGGGACTTTAACCAACGCAACGCCGATTTTATCCATGACTCAGAAAATGACCAAATTCTACTTCCAATCGTTGGTGAAAACGAAACATTGCAATTAATTTTTGACAGATCCGCTGGTTTATCTTTGAATCAAATTAATCATATAAAAAATCAACAAAATTGCTATCTTGATTTTCTTCTCACAAATATTCAGGAAGATTTCTGTGTTGCTGCTTCATTACAACCTCTATGGAAGAATGAAGCATTTCACACAGCAATCGAATACTCATTGTTTGTTCATGAAAATCATAGACCCAACGATTGTGAGTACGAGGAAGTCTTTGAATACCATAAAGCAAACTACGATAACATTAGACATAAACTTAATAGTATAAATTGGTAACTATTGTTAAAGAATGAAGGATGCGTCGATACTGCAGTTGAATTATTTTACAACATTATTTTTAAAATTATTCTTGAAGAGGTACCTGTCAAGAAAAAAAGACGGAACCGCAACTCAAAATTTCCAGCTTGGTACAATAGACAAATAAAAAATTTAAAAAACCGAAAACAGAAAGCACATAAGAATTACAAAAATAACCAAACTAACGAAAATTTGGAAAAATATCTAGACATCTGCGATCAACTCAACTTGACCATCGACGTTGCATTTGAAGAGTACAACACGAACACTGAAAAAGAGATAAAGTTGTGTCCGAAGAACTTCTTTAATTACGTACAGTCGAAACTTAAATCTAATAATTTTCCATCTTCAATGTATTTGGACCAATGCGTTGGCAATAACTCGGAAGATATTTGTAATCTCTTCGCATCATTTTTCCAGGACATATATACTTCTTTTTCCGAAGAGGATCGTGACCGTGATTTTTTTGAATACATACCTGAATACCTAGCGGATGTAGGTGTCAATCACGTCAAGGTACACGAAATACTACACGGCCTACAAAAATTAGATGCTTCTAAAGGTGCTGGACCTGACGGAATCCCGCCAATATTTATGAAAACTCTAGCGACTGAGCTTACTGCTCCATTATTCTGGCTCTTTGAAATATCTATTGAGTCTCGCACCTTTCCAAAAGCATGGAAGAATTCATATTTAGTGCCCATCTTTAAATCAGGAAAAAAATCAGACGAACGTAATTATCGTGGAATAGCCATTATTTCTTGCATTCCTAAGCTGTTTGAAGCAATAATTAACGAAAAAATATTTATTCAAATAAAACACAGAATTACAGATAAGCAGCATGGATTCTTTAAGGGACGTTCTACTGCTACAAACCTTATAGAATTCATTAACTACACGTTGAATGCCATGAATAATGGCAACCACGTAGAAGCTCTATACACCGACTTTAGTAAAGCTTTCGATAGGATTGATATTCCATTGTTACTCTTCAAATTGCAGAAAAATGGAATAGAACCCGGGCTTTTAAAGTGGCTTGAGTCGTATCTCACGAACCGAGAACAAATAATAAAATTCAATGGAAAACAATCTAATCCAATTCAAGTCACATCTGGAGTTCCTCAAGGTTCCCATCTAGGTCCCCTTTTAAAAAAAAAAAGACACAGACACGCTTAATGCTTCCAGTGAGCTATTTGCTCTTTGAAGGAAGCACGACACTAGACAACGGACTAGCATGCAACGCCCAGTGGCACAGCCGAAAACTTTTCCTGACAGCTGCGGCGGGAATCGAACCCGCGCTCCTTAGCACGATGCGACTAAAGGCTTGGTGACCTTAGCCGTACGACCACGAAGCCACACTTTTATTCATACTGTACGTAAATGACATTTCCTTCATTCTTGAAAAAGTCAAATTACTTATTTATGCTGATGACATGAAGCTCTTTTTGGAAGTCAGGAATAACCAAGATATAAGTATATTTCAGAAGGAAATTCATATTTTTTACAAATGGTGCTCTAAAAGCTTATTGCAGCTGAATGTTAAAAAATGTAATTTAATAACTTTTAGCAGAAAACTAAGCACACCTAATAGCGCAATTACTCTAGGAAACCAAGAAAAAGAAACATGTGAAAGAGTTAGGGATCTAGGAGTTATTTTGGATTCTAAACTAACTTTCACAGACCATTACAATACGATTATCCATAGAGCAAATAATATGCTTGGGTTTATAAAACGCTTCAGCTACAATTTTGAAGACCCGTATACAATAAAAACTCTGTACATTTCTTATGTGAGGTCAATTCTGGAATATTGCAGCGTTGTCTGGTCCCCTTTCAGAATAACGCATATCGACAGGATAGAATCAGTACAAAAACAATTTCTATGATATGCTCTTCGGAAACTAGGTTGGACAGTATTTCCCCTTCCATCATATGAAGCACGCTGCATGCTTATAAACATTCAGACATTAAAAGAGCGTCGTGAGATCGCCATGATCTCATTTGTAAACGATATTATTTCGCAACGAATTTACTCATCTGAAATTTTATCTAAATTCAATTTCTATGCGCCTACACGGCGTCTTCGTAGTCGAACACCTTTTAAAACTTGTTATAATCGGACGGATTACGCTAAATTTGGACCAATTAATCAAATGATGTCAATCTATAATGAACATTGCGAAATGATTGACCTTACAATGTCTCGGCATAGTCTGAAACAATATTTCAATAACAACAGAAATAGACACGCATAGTTTGAACGAACTACTTTTTAGACCCCTATGAAAAAATAATAAAATGCATTAATTAGAAATAGAAAACAAAATTTATGTATATGTTTATGTCTATGTACTAGTCTACGTTGGATTGACGAAATAAAGAAATAAATATGAAATAAATAAATATGAAACTTTGGGAGAATTTTTCAAATAAGCTTTCAAAGGAATTCTCTAATAGTTTTTCAAAATACTAAGGCTGATACAAATTTTATTTAGACTTTTTGTCTCCCCCCCCTTCAAAAATTTTTGGCTGGATTTTGCATTTTGAGGGGGCAGACAAAAAAATATTTATCAAAATTTCGGGTCTTGCTCGAAATTCTTTAACAAATCCGATGAGTTTTTAATATTTTTCAAATTAAATGCTTTATTATTTTTATCCCCCCCCTCGACCAGTCAAAAAGTGGTGGGACAAAAAGTGAAATAAATATTTGTAACGGCCTAAATGAAAAAAAAAAAACTGAATGTTTCCTCAAATAAAATGTAAATGGCTTTCCAAAGAAAGTGCTGAGTCAATTGCTGGAAGAAATACCGAAGCAGCTTTCAAACGAATTGTTAAAAAAAATCCAAAGGAACTCCCAAAAAATCTCTCGAGCAATTGTCTTGGAAATTTCCATAGGAGTTTCCAAATGAATTTCTTAAAAAACTTTCATAAAAAATTTAAAAGCTTTTATTCTTTTAACTATCTATTTTAAAGTAAGAATCATTCGAAATGGTCCAGAAATATAGCTTAGACCAAACTCATAGCTTATTACAAGACTTGAACAATATTGTGTGCGAATCACGAACTTAACTGTTTTCAAGAAGAAAGTTTTCATTCGTCTCACGTAGCACAGTGGTCCAGAGTTTAGAATACCTGGCAAAAAGGCCAAATCGTAGTTGAAAATGCTTTCCCACATGGCTTGGTCAGCCAAAGCAAAATCAAGAAATTGACAAATCGTAGTGCCTGCTAGTTTTAGCCTAAATGAATGTAATGAAACATTATTTTGCGCTTAAATTGATATATATGACATTTTCAATATCAATTTCTTCGATCGAAATCCGAAAAATTGCTGCTTTTCATACGATTTGGCAACAAACATCATGGTCCTAATGTTTTGGCAACTCATTTATCCCTCAACAATTCTGCATACTCGAACGAGCATTTGAACACAATATCCCCATGGGGAGTATCAGGGAGCGATTTGTAAGCCACTTTGAAGTCGAAGTGTAACAGTTTCTTTTACTAATGGCTTATAATATCAAAAGTCTTATTTTGAGCTGTTGCTCCATTGCAGATGTCTACTATACGAATAAACTTTTGGAACCAATTCCCAAGCAGAAGGGAATAACAATAGCATAAGGAGCTGTGTTATTTGGGCAAAATAATCGAATAAAAAATCGATTATTTCCAAGTTATTACCATAACATATTGTGTTATAAACTTGTCTGTCATAATCGGCAAAATAACAAATTCCATAACAAAAAAATGTTCCTGGAAAACCATTTTAATAACTTGTTTTGTGAGTTTCAAGAACAACTTAATAACAGTTAATTCGGAAAATATTTCCATAACCAATTTTGATATTAATATGTTATTGATAGTAATCGGAGAGCAGAATTTGCTATGATATCAAACTCGTTACTAAATATGTTATAATACTTAGGCCGATGCAAATATTATTCTTTTGTGTCCGAGACCTCTCATCAGTTACGAGGGGGGGGGGGGACAAAAATAAATAAGCAACAAAAAAAAACCATTAAAAATTTTAAAATTATAAAGACCATTGAAATAGTTATTTATGTAACGAGCTGCGAAAAGTTGATTTTTTCAGCACGAGCCGTACATTTATCCAACGAGACTTGCTGACTCTGACGTAAGAAATATTTTCAAATGATCGAAGAATACTATATTCAACTTTTAATTCATTCTAAGTGATTTGAAGTCGCAAGATAATCGAACTTTAGTAATTTCTATATAATATTATCAAATACGACGAGCTTCGATTTCCACCTGTAATTCATAAACTGTTCTACTTTAATTATTTTCGGAGCACGGTTTTGAAATCAACACGTGTATTTGAAAAAGTTTGGTCGTCGATAGCAATTTGTGACTTTTGTTTTGTTTTTTTTTTTGGCGTAGAAACTGAAGAATTTTTAGAATGCTCAACAGTTTCTCAGAAATTTTTTGGGATATTGAAAACATTGTACAGATTATTAGAACTTTTCTGGATATTTTGATTTAATTCCTCCGATGTTCCCTGGATTTTAGAATTATGTCGAATATTCCTCCAGGATTCAACAAGGATACCGCCAAAAAATTTGCTATTATTTCTCCTGAACTTCCTCTGATGATTCCTACAGGACATTCACTAGAAATGTTTGCAATATTTTTTTCTGAAATTCCCCTATTTGTTTCTCTAAGAATTCCGTCAAAAACTCCTTTTGTGTTTGTCAAGTGACTTTGTCATAAAATTCTTCCAGAAATTCGTCGACAGATTTGATCATAAACTTTTCCATAAATTACTTCAAAAATATTCCAGAAATTTCTCCGAGAGTTCTTCGGCGGAATCTTTAATGGATTTTCAAAGACTCCTCCAGAAATTCCTCCAGAATCCTGCATAGAATTCCATCAAGGGTTTCTTCAGAATTTCCTGTGATCATTAGTCCTGAAGTTCATCTTAAAATTTCTCTGAAAATTTCTTTGAGGATTTCATCAGGAGTTTTTCCGAATGTTTCTCCAGGTGTTTTTCAAAAGATTTTGCCAAGAATTCTAAACATTGCTCAGAAGAATTACCTTCGGAAGTTCTACGAAAATTGCGCCAGGAGTTCTCTTGAAGACTTCTCCAGGGATTTATCGAAACGTTCCTCCAGAACTGCCAAGTGCTTATCCGAAAATTATTTAAGGAATTCTTAAAAGGAGTCGTTCAGAAATTTCCTTCTAACCAGAATACAAAAATAGAACAACACAAAGGGACAGGTCAATCGTCGAATTGTTGCTGTGATTTCAAAATTTGTTACTGTTGTATTATTGCTGATAAGTTGATCAATAGTACAACAAAACATGTTATTTAAATGTAATTTAGGTAATGTATATTAGGCCTGTCCACCTTTTCAAAAATGTTCTCTGATTTTCAAGTCCTCCCCCATATTTTGATTGGCATCCTAAAAGAAGTACAGTGACCCCACACCGATGAATCACCTTAATTTTTGTACACTTTTTATGAATCACCATGTTGATCAAATGGAGTGATCCATAAACTGTGGTCATTTTTGCCGATTCATAAATTGTGGGGTCACTGTAACTGGTCAAAATTTCAGCCAAATCCATTGAAATTAAGAGGTGCATCAAATCAATTTTGTGTTTTTTGACTATTTTTGAACTTCAAAAAATCATAACTACACTGAAACTTGTCAAAACTTAATTCTTCTGGCAGAAATTGAAAGCTATATTTGTTGCTACAACTTCTCCGAGCAACGTGTGCCAATAAAATTGAAAGCAACATGTGTAATTATCACATTTGTGATCAGAAAAAACCTTAAAAAGTTGATTGGGGCCATTCAAAAACCACGGTTGTACGTCTTTCCCTTTCAGATTTCCTCTCTTCCTCTAAGACTTTTAGGCATACCAAATTTTCATAAAGCGAAAAATTTGGCTTGTTCTCTAAAAGTCTTAGTCATTAACGAGCGGCCCCAAAATCAAAAACTCGTATTCCATATCCATCATCGAACCAGTGAAGTTCGTTGTTTGAAAACCCCCGCATGAAAGTTTCTCTCGGCACTGACTAACTGCAATTCGAGCAGAGCGAGAAAAGCACCGAACCCAACGATGTGCGATATAATTATTTTTGAAATTTGTTGACAGTTTCCGACTGCATTTCAAAAGGTGCACTTCCTCGAGTTCTGTTTCTACCGTGAGAGTGAAGAGTGGTATGGTACCGTTCGCTGGCATCGGAGGTAGTCGCAAGTGCATCATGCATTTATGCAAACGCGGATTTCGATACCATTTTATTTTCATTTTTTTGTTTTGTTTTCATGCCCGTTTGTATGTCAGAACTCGAAACCATTTCGCTGTTGTTGCTACCACCCTTCCGGGCCATAAACATACACGCTGTTGTTGTCATTCTTTTTTGTCACTCTCGCCGCTGGCTGCCGCCGTGCAATGTAACTGTTGTGTATGAAATTTATTTAATTACGTTTCAACTAATTTGTAAACAAAATCGAAAACTGTTTGTTGGCAGTCGGTGCTAGTTAGTCACTCTGCCGGCTTCGAATGCTTAACTGCTGAAGAGGCGATAGCGCGGCGATGGGCAGAAGGTTTTTGCGATATGCGAATTATTTTGTGTATTATTATGAATTTGGCAGATCATCATCAAGCAGAGGACGGCATCTGATGCCTTCCTTAAACAACTGCGGAGCTGCAGACAATGTCTCGTTATCTAGTAGCTATTGTTATCGAACTAACATTCCTTCCCTTCACTGATGACCTTAGGGTTGTGACTAGTGTCGTTATGAATTGGACTGGGATGCAGAACAAAATGTCAAAGGACGTAAGGTTGAAGAACAAACGCTCGAAGGAACAAAAGGTTGAATGGATAAAATAATAGGACCTAGACGAGCTGTAGTTTACCTTGACGTATTCTGTGGTTCTGTTCCCAATTTCAACTCGAAATTTTTGTTACATTTCACACTTTTTCAGGGGACGAACGCGGAGGTGGAAGCCAGCTGGCTGGGCTGGGTCCTCCAGTCCGTGTCGATAATATTGTAGCAATTTTTCGGAATGTAGCTGACGTTTCCATCGACCATAACAATACGAGCGTTACAATCTACACCGCACCGCCGCGACTCCTACCTGGGCTTCGAGGTTTATAAACTAAACACACAATGTAAAAACTCCCGTTCGACACGAAACTCGATACCTACGTCCGTTCAGGGAGGTCCGTCATACAGGGTGCGGCAGGAAAAAATGCGAAAAGTTCAAGGCACTATTACACGCTAAATATGGGATATATATGACTATTTTTTCATGACAGTGTATCAGTCAATGTCTATATTCTAGCATTGAAAAATAAAAATGAACATATTTGATGTTTAACATGTGATAATGTAAGCCTAATATGCGGGTATCAATAAACTGCGCGCCCAATGGTCATGAAACAAAATGACTATAACAGTAACAAAATTAGCTTAAATTCGATGAACAACCAGACCACACTGATCCAGAGCCCTGTAGTTTCACATACTAGATGAAATAAGTACATATATTTGATGATACTGTAGAGAAAATTAAACATTTTGTTTTATCAGATGCGAAATTTAGCGACCTGTGTACTTTTCTGCGGTTTGAAAATTCTGATAGTCTTCAGCTTCAGGCGCCGCCCTGTAAAGGTTAGTGACCAAAATGGGAAAATTTTTAATTAACTTTTCAGAAAACTAGCCTATTAGAGATCATGGAACGTTGAAACATAGATTGGTTAACGTCAAATGGACGAAAACGAGGTTTGAAATTGAAAAACACTTTCGCATTTTTTCCTGCCGCATACTGTAGGTCTGACGGCTAGGTTCGAGGCAGCGTCGCGCCACGCGGGTTGACATGCGGGGTTTCGTCTGTCAGCCTCGTTTGTCCGTCCACATCCATGTCCATAACAGACCCATCATGACGACCAAAGGCAGTTTTTGCCGCATTACAGTTTGTAAATTTCGTTGTAACATCAACTGTAGCAAATATACACCCCACATACACGACGCGTCGCCAGGCCGGTTTGTTGTGTGCAAAGTTTTGATTATGTCGCGATTTGTAAGCATTTTCGCAACGCACATACCTACACACAGGGACTCGAACAGCAGCTAGAGGTTTACGGTTTCACCGTTGAGTAAATAAATAGTGGAATTGAGTTTAACGGTTGGTCGGTGTCCTGGAATGTGTTTCTATGAATTTTACATCTGCTTCGTTGGAATGTTGTGATAAGGTATGGGCATCGGTTTTTGGCTAGTATAAGGATAATTATTTTTCAAAAATTCATGAACGAGCCTATGAAAACAATGATTATTGCAATGAAAGTCTATATTATTTTAGGAAAAATGGTAAAATTATGCCAACAGCAGCCCTTTGCAAAAAAGAAACACTGCGCTAGTTTAGGACATTTTCTAAATGTTGGTTTCTATTTGGATAAAATAGGGTTAATTTCTGATGGAAGCGACCGAACAACTTTTTAAAGTTGCTTTAATTTTTATGAAAATATTCTATGATTTGGAAGTGAGCCAATTTTGAATAATTTAAAATAAATAAAAGTTAAATATTATACCTTTCGACCACACGAACACCGGACTATCTAAAATTGTTGAAAGTCTAGTTATTGGCGAAACTATTGTACGATTTCCTAAAGTTTCTGAACCATTTTTTAAAAATTATGAAGTATTTTTTTCAATAAACAAAACAAAAAATTCAATTTAATCAGTCTTCCTACATGCTTTTTTCCTAAGATTGAAGAAATTCTTAAGATGTTAGGATTTTCGCACCACGATGGGATAGCACACGTTCCTGCAGAAGATTCTTTTGAGATTGTTCCATAAGTTTTTTTCAGGTATTTATCCTTGAATGTCTTCGCGTATGTATCCTGCAGATCCTTTTTTTCAGGTATTTCTTCTGGATTTTTTGTTTGGTATTCTACCAAGTATCCCTTCTGGAAGTCCTCAAGAAGATTGTTATAACGATTCCTCCTGGAGTTCCATCTGGTATTTTTTTCTCAAAATTCCTTCTGGCAATACTGAAATTCTTCTAGATGCCCTATCTGAGATATTAACTGGAACTAATTTTGGTACTCTTCCTGTTTTTGGTTTTGTTTTTGGTAGTTCTTTCTGGGATACCGTTATACATTTTTTCTGTGGTTATGTGGCAAAACGTCTCTCTCAGAATCTTTAAAGTTTTCTTTCTCGGATCCCTCAAGAATTTAATTCAGCGAGATTCTTCTGCACTTGAAGATTCGTCTGGAATTCCTGTAGTGTCTTTTGGCATTTTTCTTGATCTTGCTTCGTTTTTACGGATTTTTTTTTTCTAAGATTTCTAAGGATATTTTTTGAGGATTTATCCAAAAATTTCATTCTGATATTTTGCACTAAAGTTATCTCTAGTAAATCTCAATCGTTCTGCAATTCTACCACACATTTTGTGTGGGTTTCCTCCAGAATGGTCTTCACTCTGGATAAATTTTTATCTCAAAGAGATTATTTTGTTCGGTCATAGTTTTTCCGGCTTTTCTTTACGAATTTCCTCAGCAGTGGAACATTTTGTGGAAAACCTTTTTCCTTTTCATATATTTTTTGGATTCCTGAGAAAATTTGATTTCATTTTATAGAAAAAAAAAAATAATAATAACTCAAAAACAAAAAAAAAGTGCATTCCAAAAATTTCAGCGAATAACCCTTATGGAATAACCTTCTCAAAAATATTTATTTAATATTTTTTTAAGAGTTCGAGCATTGTTTTTCTGGCTTTCTTTACGAATTTTCTCAACTGTGAAAAGTTTTGTGGAAAACTTTTTCCAGTTCATATTTTTTAGATTTCTGAAAAAAATTGATTCATTTTCTAAAAAAAAACTTTGTTTCAATGATGCGTCATTCTTGAGTTATGATTTTTTTAAGTAAGTAGTGTCAGGAGAAAACAAAGAATTTCCACCTGAGTTTTCCTGGAAAATAGGCGACCCTGAATTTTTCTCATTTTTTTTTGTTCATATATCCTTGAGCCCTGCCTGTGGAAAAAGTTTCATGAAAATCTGGGACCCTTCGGCACAATTCCGTACGGTAATAAAAAAAAAAATGCCCTACTGTATCTTCTTAAAAAGTTCATTGAATGAATGTACATTACTCGAGGATTCCTCCAGTAGCTCCTCCTAAGGCTTCCAATCCCGCGATGGATTTCCCGGGAAATGAAATTTCCCGGGATTCCCGAATCCCGGGATCCAAGTTTTTGTATCCCGGTTTCCCGAATTTCTCGGGATTTTTTCCATTGTCTATTTTATTTACCCAATTTAAAATTAAGAGTACATACAACGATCGATTTACCCAGCTTCTTTATTTACATTCGTCAAATCATATGACCTCAAAACAGATATTATTTATGTTGATGTTACTATATAATTCGAACTGAAAGGAAAGCATACGCAGATTAGATCTTTCTTATAATGTGAAGGCATTGAAACTGATTTCAACTGATTTCTTTTATTTTAATACTGCTTCATAGGATGGAGTTCATCCTATAGTATCAACTGATCCTCCACCAACCCTTGCATGTAAGACGCAATACAGTCAGAGTTCTATTTACGGCTGATTTTCTACAAGATCGTTGTGACTTCCTTTAAAGGCTATTTAGGAACAAATCAATTTGTACATTGTTCTAGATCATTGTGCAACAACCTTATACACTTACCTTACCGGTCAGGCTAAGGCCGGGGTGGCCTCTGCTGTACATAGTAGTCGCCTCCATTCCACTCGGTCCATGGCTGTTTGCCTCCAGTTCCGCACTCTGCGTAGGGTCCGCAGATCGTCCTCCACTTGGTCGACCCACCTAGCTCGCTGCGCTCCACGTCTTCTTGTTCCGGTCGGATGACTCTCGAGAACCATTTTAGTCGGGTTGCTATCCGACATCCTGATGACGTGACCCGCCCACCGTAGCCTCCCGATTTTCGCGGTATGGACGATGGTTGGTTCTCCCAGCAGCTGATGCAGCTCGTGGTTCATTCGCCTTCTCCAAGTCCCGTCTTCCATCTGCACTCCGCCGTAGATGGTACGCAACACCTTCCGTTCGAAAACTCCAAGGGCGCGTTGGTCCTCTGCACGTAGGGTCCATGTTTCGTGCCCATAGAGGACGACCGGTCTAATCAACGTTTTGTAGATGGTTAACTTCGTGTGACGGCGAACTTTATTCGATCGTAGAGTTCTGCGGAGTCCAAAGTAGGCACGATTTCCTGCCACAATGCGCCTCTGAATTTCTCTGCTGGTGTCGTTGTCGTCGGTCACCAGTGAGCCCAAGTACACGAATTCTTCAACCGCCTCGATTTCATCACCGTCGCCTTTGCCATCATGTACTTTGTCTTCGACACATTAATGACTAATCCGATTCGCTTGGCTTCACTCTTTAGTCGGATGTACGTTTCCGCCATCGTCTCAAATTTACGAGCAATAATATCAATATCATCGGCGAAACCAAGCAGCTGAACGGACTTCGTGAAAATCGTCCCACTCGTGTTTATCCCCGCTCTCCTTTTTACACCTTCTAACGCAATGTTGAACAGCAAGCACGAAAGACCATCACCTTGCCGTAACCCTCTGCGAGATTCGAAGGGACTCGAGAGTGTCCCTGATACTCGAACTACGCACATCACTCGATCCATCGTCGCCTTGATCAACCGTATCAGTTTATCCGGGAATCCGTATTCGTGCATAATCTGCCATAGCTGTTCTCGATCGATTGTATCATACGCCGATTTGAAATCGATGAACAAGTGATGTGTGGGCACGTTGTATTCGCGGCATTTCTGCAACACCTGGCGGATGGCGAACATCTGGTCCGTTGTAGCGCGTTCACCCATAAATCCAGCCTGATATTGCCCCACGAACTCTCTTGCAATCGGTGATAGACGGCGGCATAAAATTTGAGAGAGTATTTTGTAGGCAGCGCTCAGTAGTGTGATCGCGCGGTAGTTCCCGCAATCCAACTTGTCGCCCTTTTTGTAGATGGGACACACGATACCTTCCATCCATTCCTCCGGTAATACTTCCTCCTCCCAAATCTTGGTAATGACCCAGTGTAGTGCTCTCACCAGTGCTTCTCCACCGTATTTTAGAAGCTCGCTTGGTAGTTGATCTGCTCCAGCGGCTTTGTTGTTTTTCAACCGGCCAACCTCTTCCTCAATCTCTTGAAGGTCAGGGGCCGGAAGTCTTTCGTCCTGTGCACATACTCCTAGATCTGTTACCACGCCACCTTCGGTACTTGCAACGTCGCCATTGAGGTGCTCATCGTAATGCTGCCGCCACCTCTCGACCACCTCACGCTCGCTCGTGAGAATATTCCCGTGATTATCTCGGCACATGTCGGCTGGTGGCACAAAGCTTCTGCGCGTGCGGTTCAGCTGCATCGCTTCGCGATCTCGTTCTTCCTGCTGGCGCTTCTTCATCCGGAAGACTGAGTTCTGCCTGTTCCGCGCCTGTTTGTAACGTGCCTCATTCGCCTCGTACGGTGTTGCAGCATTCTCGCCCATGCTGCATTCTTCTCGTTTTTCAAGTTTTCAACTGTTCACATTCGCCGTCGTACCAGTCGTTTCTGTGATTCGGAGTCGCGAAGCCTAGTGCTGTAGCCGAGGTACTACCTATGGCGGATCGGATGTCCCTCCAGCCATCTTCAAGTGTAGCTGCGCCAAGCTGCTCTTCCGTTGGTAGGGCCACTGCTAACTGCTGCGCGTAGTCTTGAGCCACTTCTACGTTACGAAGTTGCTCGATGTTGAGCCGCGGCGTTCGACTTCGACGCGTGGTGATAACTGTCGAAAGTTTTGAGCGCATGCATACAGCGACTAAGTAGTGATCCGAATCTATATTCGCACTGCGGTATGTGCGGACGTTGGTTATATCCGAGAAGAATTTACCGTCGATTAGAACGTGGTCGATTTGGTTTTCTGTTTGATGGTCGGGTGATCTCCAGGTGGCTTTGTGGATATCTTTGCGGGGGAAGAAGGTGCTTCAGACTACCATACCACGGGAGGCTGCAAAGTTTACGCATCGCTGGCCGTTATCATTCGATACGGCGTGCAGGCTGTTTCGCCCGATTACCGGTCTGTACATTTCCTCCCTTCCTACCTGCGCGTTCATGTCGCCGACAACGATTTTCACGTCACGCGACGAGCAACCATCGTATGTTTGCTCTAACTGCGCGTAGAACGCTTCTTTCTCGTCATCTCGTCATGGACGATGATGATGCTGTAGTTGAAGAAACGGCCCTTAACTCTCAACATGCACATCCTTGCGTTGATCGGCTGCCACCCGATCACACGTTGTCGCATCTTGCCCAACACTATAAATCCTGTTCCCAGTTCATTGGTGGTGCCACAGCTTTGGTAGAAGGTAGTCGCTCGATGCCCGCTTTTCCACACTTTCTGTCCAGTCCAACAAAGTTCCTGCAACGCCACGATGTCGAAGTTGCTGGGATGTAGTTCGTCGTAGATTATCCTGTCACATCCTGCGAAACCTACCCAGCAAACCAGAAGTCATATAACGATGTTTGTCTCAAGTTATATTGATGAGCAAATTAAGTTAGAATTATATAAGATGCAAAAACAAATTAGGTGAAATCGTATACGAAGTTCACAATTTTATCCGATTTCATTTGGCAGTATTAATGATTTCAAATTTGCGTTAACAATTATATAACTTCAAGTTGACAGTCTTTAACAACTTCAGATGCACTTGTTGCGACTCCATTATAATCTTAAATGCGAGATTGCATATGAGGGCATATTTGTAAAAATAAAATCACACGGTTAGGGAATCTAGTTGGAGAGCCAGTGGATGATTAAAATTGAGATGATTTTCGAAATATTTCGCTAAACGCATCGTTCAACTCAAATAGTTACAGATGCAGAAGAATTGTATTAGAATCACCTACCTCAATGTCCTACTGGCAGCTCCAAGGGCAGCACTGTAGAAGTACCAGTTCAGCCGTCTCGCGGATCAGCAGCTGCGCTGTTCTATGTTAATGTTTCTCTCGTTCAACAAACAAAAACCATTCAGATGCTGCTGCACAACCTGATATCAGCATAATTAAAGAATTTCACCAATTTACGAAATCTATTTCACACTTTACTTGTAGTTTCACAAACATTTTTGTTGGACTTCACACTTTCAGCAAAGAGACTGACACGACTTGTTGTTATTTTATTGTTTGTAAATGAGAAATCGTAAAGGGTCAGACTAAGTTATATAAAACGCAGAATGAATTCGTCAAGAATTGTATATCAAAATGATATTGTCAATATGTACGCAGATGACCTCCAAAGTGTGTACTGATATAGCAAATCTGAGCATTTAAAGCAATTCATTTTGAACGAATAAATATTCATTTAACTCAGTTGCGAAAGAGTAATGCCAACCAATTTGTTGGCAGGGTTTAAGTGCAACATTTTTTCATCCAATACTTGTACTTGTGGATGAATGCTCACCAGCCTTCTAATGATTTATATTTGCTGAAATTTCACCTTCTACAACAGTCAGTGATTGATACAGTGGTAGGGTATCTGATCAATGAGCCGCAAATAGGGAAATCTAGGCTTGTTACCTTCTTTTTTATATTTGAAGATGTGAAAATGAAATCGTATATATTGCAAAGCAAAGTTATAAAAAGAAGTTATATTACATGCCAAATGCATTCGTCCGAAGTTGTATAACTTAAAGTGGTTTACTGAAAACGTACGTATATGGCCTCCAAATTTGTGCGAATAGAGCATATTTGGTGCATCTTATACAATGTGTTTTGGACGGATAAGAGTTCACTTAGCATAATTGTATCAGAGTTATGTGAATCAATTTGTTGGCTGGGTAGTGACTTGCAATTCCATGTTCCAAGTTTCCAATCGTAGTCCTTATTTCGTCGCGTGGGTCTTTGCCGATTGTATCGAGTCGTATTTTCTCCTATGTTATTCGCAATGGGAATTTTTACGGGTGGCTTATTGGGCCTACGCCAACACTCCTGTCTCGCCGGAGGGCCATCGTGCCAGTTCTGTTTAACGTCCCAACCAACACTGGAACGACCACGCTGATGGGGCTACCACCTTGGATCTAGCTGGGCGTGGTGCAGCGTTTCTTACTCAGCCGCTGGATGCCAGAACAGACGCTGTTTGAGCCGCACCTCCTTGGTGAACAGACGCTCGGATCGTACCTCCTCAATCTAGCTGAAGTCAGAAGGACAACAGTGCCCAGGCTGCACTACCAGCTAAGCACACAACTCTTAGCTGGCGGTCTTTGTCATCGCTTGACCCGTGGAAGCATGAGGTAGGAACTTGTGAGGACCAGAGCTATATTGGACGCTCTCCTTATCGACTCACCGTTTTGCAACCTTATACAGCGCTTGCTAATTAGACAATCAGATGATAGCAGATGTGGAGCCATTATTGGGCTTCAATGGGTTTGAAGCCTTTTCCTATGACTTCAGAATCCCTCGCCCAAGATTGTTTTGTGTTTTCTTTTGCAGTTCTTGTAAGCAGTGTCTAAAAAATTCAGCCCAATGAAGTTCAATCAGTGCGAAAACGAACACAAATAAACGAATGCGGTATCCCACCAACATGACGCCGAGAATGAACATGACAAAGAGAAAGCAAGACAATGAGAGCGACGGATCGCAGTGTAATCAACTGTAGCTGAAGTTCTGTTTTGATCTTCAGTCCGCGCTCGGTGAATGTGAATATGAATTTTTTAATTTGGAAATGACTTTTTATGATTTTAGGCCATTTAAGGCACGCAAATGTCGATATGTTGCCCTAACTATATTTATTATGCTTGCTTTAGGTAAATGGTATCCACCAGCAGCACTTTTTGCTTTTAAATCGTACTTAAACCAAAAAATATCAATTGAAGATGAATATGCTGACTTTGAATATCAGTGGGTGGTTGAAATTCAGCAGACAGCGAGGTAATGAATTTTTCATCGCTTGAACTTCAGAGAGTGGCACACGGGTTGTCGATACGATAATCAAAACAAAAACAAATCTACGACGCAAGAGCCACTGGGCGTCGGTAAAGATGACTGTAATTTGACAAATTATGACACTGCTTGTAAGTTATAGTTATTTTTTTTGTATCGTGTTCGTGTAAACTTGACTTGTGTTATTATATCTCTGTTTATTAAGTATGACAATGTGATTGTGAATATTTGGGATAAATCTTAAGATTAAAATGAGCATCATTGGTGATTTTGTATGCCTGTTGCTGTACCCAAATAATCAATAAACAATTAACTACATACTATTAGCAAAACATTTCCATGTATTTCAAGTCAAAATTTTAATATTTAATGCTGGTTGAAATCGTACTTAAAATGAATTGATGGTATAGTATTAACCTTTTACCGTGAAATTTGCTGAACTGTGCACGGTCTACAATAGGAAATGGTAAAATATGATATCTAATTAACGATTTTCTTTAAATTAAATAAATTTTCGCTTAGAAATAAAACTTCTTTATCTCCCGGGACCCCGGGAAATCTCGGGAAATGATTATATTTTTTTTTCCGTTTCCCGGGAAGCTGAATCCCGGGAAAATTAGAAGCCCTAGCTCCTCCATATGTTCTTCCAGTAGAGTAGATCCTCCTATAATTTCAAAATGTAACTTATTATCACTGAGTAACCAGCTCTTCTAATCAAAACATACTTTTAAATCATAGTACGAGAAAAAGTTTTTTTGGAAAACATCATTTTGCTCAAGCTCTACAAATTTGCTAAAACTTAGGTTTAATAGGAAATATATTTTGGACATAACGTTAGAAATTCCTACAGAAGTATATTCTGAAGTTTCCACGAAGGATTATAATGAAAAATCCTTCAAACATTTCTCCAGAGATTCATTTTGAATTATTCTATTCTGTGCTTCCTTTGAACAATATTCGAGGGATTTTTTTTGAAAAATCTTCCGTGGACTGCTTTGTGAAGTATCATATAGCATTCCACAGAAGTTTCACAAAGATATTTTTAGGAAATCTTGCATGAATCACTTGAGCAATTTTTGTACAGTTTCTTAGGGATTTTTCGAGAATTTTTGCTGGGATTATTTCAAAAATTCCTCCAAATGTTTATTCAGGAACATAAGTTTCTACAAAGAATTTTAGTTTCCTTTCCAGAAAAGCCTTCCAGATTTAAATCAAAATATGCTACATAGATGTTGACATTTCTTTTACCTGGGATATTTTTGAAAATTCATCATGTGTTTCTTTCAGAAATTCATCGAGGGATTTTTCCAGAAATTTCTTCTTTTTTTCTAAATTCGGATAGAAAATTTAAAAAAAAATCTCAGCCTTTCAGCAAAAATTTCAAAGATTCTTCAAACATTCTGTAGCGTTTTCATTTATTCCAACTAGTAGCTGAACAGGAAGTATGCTGGTGGGAATGTGTGCTCTACAAAACTCTACACGTAACTTGGAGAATATGACTGACAGCTCATGGTTAACTAAGGGGGTAGACACTTTTCAAATTTCATCTCCTACCATTCTTTGATTTTTTTTTGTAAAACAAAAACACTCCAAGTAATCTTCGCAAGATTCGATAAAAAAAATCTTCTGAAAAGTTCATTTCATTTCTTCCAGTGGTCCTTTCGACTATAAAATTTTCGCCATAAATTTGTTCTTGAGCTCCATTCTGTCATTGCTGTCTGCTGTCTGTTCTCCAAAAATTTGTCTATAGATTCCTTTAAAAACCTTTAATATGCATTTTTGAGGAAATAGGTACCTCCAGTGATTTTTTGTAAAATTTTCCATAGATTCCATCCAAAAACTATAAATTCAGAATTTATTTTTATATTTCTTCAAAGTTTTCTTCGGAAATTGTTGCAAGCATTTTTTAAGGCTTCTTCAAGGATAGTGTCAAAAATCCACAAGAGATTCTTTCAGAAATTTCTTCATCGATGCCCTCCGAAAACCATTATTAAATTCTTCTAAAATGAATGAATGGATTCTCAAACTTTTCGAGGGATTGTGTCAAAAAATACCTCAAGAGATTCTGTTAGGCGTTCCTCTGGGGTTTTCTCATGGAGTTGTTGTATGTATTACGTCATAAATTTCTTCATCAAAATTCTCCTTTGATTTCGTTAGGAATTTTCTTTGTATTTCTTCAGGGAATCTTTAAGAAAAGTTTTTAATTCATATATAGAAACTCCTCGAGTGTGATTCCTACTTAAAAAATTCAATGGATTCTTTCGGAAATATCTTCAAAGACTTCTTCAGTAATCCTAGAACTACTTCAGATATTTTAGCAATGTTTTCTTAAAAAATTGTTCTTTGTTCTTTTTTTAAATACTTAAAGGATTTCATATGAAACTTCTTCAAGAAATACCTACAGAAGTTTTCTCAGAAATTCCTTCTAGGATTATTCCAAAAGTTATTCCAGAAGTTTTTTAATTGGCTCGATTTTACTATCGCATTATCGTCCAGAACAGGAAAAAATGATCCATTTAGCATGAGCATGAGCATGAGATGACCGTACAATTCGTAGTTGCTACTCCGTTACTGACCAGAACAGTCAACATTGCACAGGGAACCAAATGGATGGGGCCTGGGTGTAGCATTCCATCCTCAATGTGCAATTTTGAAGGTTCAAAACTTTATATTGTCAGTACCGGCGCCGGCCACGTCCTTACGGTCATCGGGGAAGGGCAGGAATGTTGGTGTGACATCCGTTGCTACTAGAGACCGTGTGTACCTCCGCATCCCCACGGTTGTCACAGGAAGGACGTTTGTTAGTGGGAAGGGAAGGGATAGAAAGTTACATAGATCTGGATTCACATTGGTAAGTGGTGTGAGCTATGCAACCCTTGATATGATTTAGTCTTCCGCCAGCCGGCTGTCGTGTATTGTTGTTTGTGTATTAAATTTAATTATTTATCGGGTATGAATATTTTTTAAACCACGCTTATGTCGGATCAACTCGTAATAACGCACGTCTTAAGCCTATCGTTTCTCAGTCAGAAAATAAACTGTATGCAATTCCGTTTAGTGTTACTGCCAATGCTGAAAAACCGAAACCCGCGCCGTAGCTTTACGAGAAAACTGGACAAATAAACAACTAGAATCGTTGCTTTTGAGTTTCATCTATGTTCTTGTATTACTTTTTTCGCGTTCCCGTGTTAATAAGATTGCAGATAATAAAACCGTTGTACATATTTATTATCTGCGACTGTTCGCTACGCGTAATATAAGTTGAAGGTGTGATGAACAGAAATACATTATCGTAAATGTTCGAAAAAGAAATCGAAATTATGGAACTCGGAACGAATAAATCGACGAGGAAAACGTGGTCTACTTGTCACGGTATCGTACGGTAAACTTGACCATTCTAAAGAAAGAGATACTCCGCCGTTTCGATCGCTGATTGCTTGTAAATCTGAAATAGAAAAAAGTATTAAATTGTGATACGTTCTCCACTGTTATACTTTTGTAAATTGTTATTTATATATAGTTTAAAATTACCTCCATCCCTCTGAAACAAACGGTATATTAGCAGTGAAAAATAAATAGAATAAAAAAATAAATAAATAAATAATGTAAAAAGTACACCAAATCTTGATCCTGGAATGTTCCTGCATTTAAATAAACCAGGCTGGAAAATAGCAAGATCAAGACTTGAAATGGTAGATCTTACACCGTAACGCACCATTCCAAGGTGATCTACCCACGTTACGAATGACATCCAGAACAGGAAAAAATGATCCATTTAATATTTTAAGTTGCAATACATAAGTTATTTTTCTGGCGGTGTACCCAGGGTGCTTAAATTTGGGAACTTTTAGTAATTGGGCAGGAATTTCAAAAGGATCTTCATGGTAAAAGGAATTTGTTAAGGGGTCCCAGGAAGAATTCTTTGAATAATGAAGAACGATTAGGAACATCTTGAGGAATTCCAAAAGCAATTTATCCTAAAAGTTCTTCTGTTTCAGAAGTTTCTTACAAGATTTCAGAAGTAACTCCAAGAGAAATCCTACAATTCACGAATAAACAAAAAATCCTAGGGGAAACTTCTCGGGGAATCTCAGAACTCTTTTAGCAACATGAGAAAGAAGATCTTGAAGAATTTTGTTTCCTGAAATTCCTGAAAAACTCTTAAAGGGATCTCCAGTTTGGAGTCATTAAAGAAAAATCTTGTAATTTCATGAGTTAAATTTCAATTTTTCAACCAAATTACACTATAAAAACTTGGCAAAGAGGGCCTTCTTGAGAAGTTCAAGAAGAAGTACATTGAGATATATACGAAGGAGTGCCTGAAGAGAAAATTCCATAAATAATTGCTGGAGGAATTCAAGATAGATCTCCAATAGAAATCCCGGATAAAATTTCTTGAAAAATCCTGTAGGAAACTCTTTGGGAAATATGAGAAGAAATTTTTGCACGAAATCCAGAAGAATTATCTGGAGGAATTTCAAAAAGAACTACTGGACGATTCCCAAAACAATTCCAAGAGAAATCCATTCATGAAGTATAAAATGTCGTAAGAAAAGTCCCAATCCAAAACCATGGTATGATACACTGAAACCTGCTTGTGCATAAATTAACAAAACAGTTAGAGTTTTGATAAGAAAACAGAGTTTGCGAGAACAGGGTTCACTCCTGGGAATTTGAGATGAGGACAAGAGAGTTTCCAGCAAGTTTCCAGAGGGGAATTCCATAAGGAAATTCCAAGGGGCTTCAGATGCGTTTCAAGGAGTTGTTTCAGGGGAGTTCACGAGCCTTTCAAGGGCGTTTTGGTTTCGTTGGCGCTTCAACAGAATTACGGAGTAATCACGGTAACTATGGTATCTGTGGCATCTAAGTTACTATGGTATCGGTGGCTAAGAGACGTTTATAGGGGAGAGAAAGAGAGGTTGCAAGGGGTCCCAGAAGTTAAGGAAATCTCAGGGGCGTTTCAGGTGGTCAAAACGTCCACAAGGGTACCTTTCAGGGGCGTTTCAGGGCGTCCCAAGGGGTTCCAGGTGGCCTCAGAGGCGTTTCAAGGAGTCTCACTGGGAATGGCAGAGGATCTCAGGGGCGTTTCAGAGGGTTTTAGGTAGGTAATAAGCGATCTTATGGGCATTTCAAGGGGATCACAGGAGGTCTCAGGGGTGTTAAACCCAAGTAACAAAATTAATTTTATAGTGCTTTTGAAGTATTCTTCAACACCTGTTCTTTAAAACCATGCATAAACCAAATTGCTCTGCAACACGACATCAACTCAACCATAAACCCGCCATAAGACCAAAGAGGCCCATCCTAAGATGCTCTTGGAGAGTTGTTTTTAAATTTCTCTTAAAACTTGTTGTACTTCCCAAGTTGTCCTCAAGGCGAATTGCTCTCTCCTTGTAGAATTCTTCAAGTGCACGATAAAACGATAATAAATTTGTCAGTGTTGTTGCTGATGCAGCTTTTATGTCGACAGAAAAGTTTGGTGAATTAAATTGAAATTAAAAACACAATGAAAATGACACATTATTGTAATCGGGATTAATTTATTACACAAATTGGAAATATTTCCGTAGTGTAACAAGGATGCCAAATGCCAAGCGAAATTCATCGTATATATGTTGCAAGATACTTCCAAAAATTGCAATGCGCTTCCATTATAACGCACTAATAAAATATTTAAAAATATTATTCCTGGTCATGCGAACATTGCTCATGAGTTTTCTCAACATGGCTTCCATTAAAATCTAGGCCGGTGGTCGGTCCATCATCGATGGTTTTAATCAACATCACCATAAGATCGTCTTAAATTTCTTTCAACTCATGCCAGAGCTAAAAGCATAACTCAAGAACACTAGGATTTATAACGTTCTTAATGCAGCCTGGTTGGCCTCCACCCAGAACGCCTTAAATTTATTTCATCTTATGCAAGGGTAAGAAGTATTACTCAAGAGTACTCAGGTTTATAACGTTCTTGATATAGGTTTATGCAAACTCCGCCAAGAACGTCATAAAACATGTACGCCAAATTGTAAACAAACAATAAATTATCGCACCGCGGTGGATTTTGTGAATCTCGTCCGATGAATTTATTTATCAGCCCGGTACCGTTGCCAACCAGGCAGACCTTTTTCGATAACCGGCCTTGATGCGGTGCAGTGCCTCATTCCTCCGGTCAGCACTTCCAAGGTAAGTAGTTGTTGATTTTGAAGATCGATGATTGGATCCCCGATTGCACGGGAAACGACGTCCTAGATGATCATACCCACCTCATTTCGAATGCTGCAACCGGAGGAACTTGGCACTGCACCGCGTTGCGGTTGGGTTTCCGGGAAGGTGTTCTTGATTGGCAGCAATAATGAAACGATGAGAATCAAAATCTGATGCTTGAGTTTTTTCTTGTATTTTTCATGTACCAAACTGTTCTTATGCGAGAACAGTTACTCTTGATCAAGAACGGATGATTGAAGATAACTACAAGAACCTTATAAAACTGAAAATAAGTTCAACAGTTCTTGTTGTGTTTATGGTTTTATGAACTGAACCTCAAGTATTCTTGGAGGTGTTTTTAAAACCACATATTGACGAAGAATAGTTGTGCTCAGCTGAAACTCCGATAAGATCAACTAGAATATGCAATGTTCCGATAAAACTATCATAAAATGGGATTTTAAGAGGCCTTTGTGGAAGTCTGACGGGGATTCAGGTGTGTTTCTGCAGGTCTCAAGGGGGTCATTTGGAATGCTTTGAAGGTTCTCGAGGGGCTTTCAGGAGGTTTGAAGTGCCCTGAAGCGCCCTGAGAACCCCTGAAAAGACCTCCGAGACTTCTTCGTAACCGCTGGAACACCATGGGATACCCTGGGATCACCTGCGACCCCTATGAACGCCCCTTAGACTTGGTGCTCCCTGATGCTCACTGAATCCCCCTAAAACACCCCTAAGACGGCCCTGAGCCCCCCTTAAAGGCATCTGAAACCTTATGGCACCCCTTGAAACGCCATGGGTCTCCCTTGAAACGCCACCGAGATCTCCTGGTACCCCCTAAAACTCTATAAATCGCCACTGAGACCATCTGAAATGCCCCTGAGACGACCCTGAGACCCCCTTCAAACCTTTGAGACCTGCCAATGAGACCTGTTGAAGCACCCTTTGAGGCCCCCTGAGACCCTCTGAGCAAACCCTGCGACTCCCTTAAACATCTTTGGAAGCTCCTCGTACCCCACCGAACTACATGGGACCCCCTGAAAAACGCTCCTGAGACCTCCTAGTACCCTCTGAAACTACCCGGGACCTCCTTGAAATTCCCCGGAAGTTTTCTGGTTTTCCTTGAATCTCCCTGAAACACCCATGAGAAGGATAAGTCATAAGTGGTTATCAGCACAACAAACTGATCAGAGCCAACTATTTGCATATTGTGCCTGGGAATCAATTTGAAATTGTCTTTGAGTATCAACATAAAGTTCTAAAAAACTGAAAAGACTAAGCTGATCGGAAATAAAGAAAATCTAAATGAAAAAAGCAGTTGAAGGGATGACTGAAAATTATTATGACATTTACTGCATGCATATATATATAACTTATCAGTTTCACAGGTATCACAGGAAATCAGTTGACCATGTTGTTGTACCAACCTGCAATAAAAAGCATAAGAGAAAAAAATAAATATAAAACATAGAATAAAAATACATGAAGCGAAAAAGTCAAAGCTGTCTCAAAAGCAATTGATGCTGGAAAGGTCAAAGTGATCAAATCTGAAAAAAAAATTGTAGTATATTTCGATTTTGTAAGAAATCATTTATATGTTCCGCCGTTTCAACTTTAAAGTTTTTCCAATATTCTTGTATTGTATTTTCCTATGGACCACTAGACACTCTCGAAGGTTTCTGAGAACAATTTTTTTGAGAACTTTTCATCAAAATTTGGAATTTACAACAAAATTGAAAAACAAATCAAAATTTGAAAACAATATTTTTTTAGATTATTCACATAAAAAGTCATTTTAAAAAATGCATCAAAACATTCAAAACTCTACATTTTTCATTTAAGGGTTGAGCACCTTATTCTTCAAGCTTCGTTTGTTTTTGGACATGCATGTCCTCATTTCTTGTTTTTTTTTTTTATTGAATAGGAATTTTTTTTATTGAATAGGAAGCAATGTTGGGGGTGGAAGCTCAGGTAAAATATTATCTCCTGGGCGCCCATTAAAAACACCAGCCCCGGCGAAGACTGGCGCTCGAGCCTAGCTATTTAGCACTGTAGTTGGAGGAAATGCCAATGCAGAACCCGTAGCTTCCGGGAAGGTAAGCCCAGCTCCCTGGGTTAGTGGGTTGGTGTCAGGCCCTGCGAGCCAGCCGTAAAAAAGACTAGCACCGGAAAATCAACAAGAGAAGAATGCGAACCGATACCAATGGCGACGACAACAGCGACGAAAAGGGACTTGCGATTGGAAGCTCGGTACGTGGAACTGCAGATCTCTCAACTTCATCGGGAGCACCCGCATACTCGCCGATATACTGAAGGACCGCGGGTTCGGAATCGTAGCACTGCAGGAGGTGTGTTGAACAGGATCTATGGTGCGAACTTTTAGAGGTAATCATACCATCTACCAGAGTTGCGGCAACACACGTGAGCTGGGAACAGCTTTTATAGTGATGGGCGACATGCAGAGGCGCGTGATCGGTTGGTGGCCGATCGACGAAAGAATGTGCAGGTTGAGAATCAAGGGCCGATTCTTCAACATTAGCATAATAAACGTGCACAGCCCTCACTCCGGAAGCACTGATGATGACAAAGACGCATTTTACGCGCAGCTCGAACGCGAGTACGACCGCTGCCCAAACCACGACGTCAAGATCATCATAGGGGATCTAAACGCTCAGGTAGGCCAGGAGGAGGAATTCAGACCGACGATTGGAAAGTTCAGCGCCCACCAGCAGACGAACGAAAACGGCCTACGCCTCATCGATTTCGCCGCCTCCAAGAACATGGCCATTCGTAGCACCTTCTTCCAGCACAGCCTCCCGTATCGTTACACCTGGAGATCACCACAACAAACGGAATCGCAAATCGACCACGTTCTGATTGATGGACGGCACTTCTCCGACATTATCGACGTCAGGACCTATCGTGGCGCTAATATCGACTCCGATCACTACCTGGTGATGGTTAAACTGCGCCCAAAACTCTCCGTTATTAACAACGTACATTACCGGCGGCCGCCCCGGTACGATCTAGAGCGACTGAAGCAACCGGATTTCGCCACCGCATACGCGCAGAATCTCGAGGCAGCGTTGCCGGACGAGGGTGTGCTCGATGTGGCCCCTCTAGAGGACTGCTGGAGTACAGTGAAAGCAGCCATCAACAACGCAGCCGAGAGCACAATCGGGTACGTAGAACGGAGTCGACGAAACGATTGGTTCGACGAGGAGTGCAGAGCGGTTCTGGAGGAGAAGGATGCAGCGCGGGCGGTAATGCTGCAGCATGGAACCCGACAGAATGTGGAGCGATACAGACAGAAACGGAAGCAGCAGACCCGTCTCTTCGCGCCGCCTGGAAGAAGCGGAGTGCGAGGAAATGGAACTGCTGTGCCGTTCACAGGAAACACGCAAGTTCTACCAGAAGCTCAACGCATCCCGCAAAGGATACGTGCCGCAAGCCGAAATATGCAGGGATAAGGAAGGGAGCCTCCTGACGGACAAACGTGAGGTGATCTAAAGGTGGAAGTAGCACTTCGACGAGCACCTGAATGGCGAAGAGAATGTAGGCACGGAGGACCAAGGCAGCGGAGGAAATGACTATGTTGGTGCAGCAGAGGACGGGAACGAACCAACTCCCACGCTGAGGGAAGTTAAGGATGCCATCCACCAGCTCAAAACCAACAAAGCGGCTGGTAAGGACGGTATCGCAGCAGAACTCATCAAGATGGGCCCGGAAAAGTTGGCCACCTGTCTGCACCAGTTAGTAGTCAAGATCTGGGAAACCGAACAGCTACCGGAGGAGTGGAAGGAAGGGATAATCTGTCCCATCCACAAGAAAGGCGACAAGTTAATGTGTGAGAACTTTCGAGCGATCACCGTTTTGAATGCCGCCTACAAAGTGCTATCCCAGATCATCTTCCGTCGTCTTTCACCTAAAGTAAATGAGTTCGTGGGAAGTTACCAAGCCGGTTTCATCGACGGCCGGTCGACAACGGACCAGATCTTCACCGTACGGCAAATCCTCCAGAAATGCCGTGAATACCAGGTCCCAACGCACCACCTGTTCATCGACTTCAAAGCGGCATACGACAGTATCGACCGCACAGAGCTATGGAAAATTATTGACGAGAACAGCTTTCCCGGGAAGCTGACTAGACTGATAAGAGCAACGATGGACGGTGTGCAGAACAGCGTAAGGATTTCGGGTGAGCTATCCAGTTCATTTGAATCTCGACGGGGACTATGACAAGGTGATGGACTTTCCTGCCTACTATTCAACATCGCCCTGGAAGGTGTTATGCGACGAGCCGGGCTCAACAGCCGGGGTACGACCTTCACGAAATCCAGCCAATTTGTCTGTTTTGCGGATGACATGGATATTATTGCCAGAACATTTGGAACGGTGGCAGAACTGTACACCCGCCTGAAACGTGAAGCAGCAAAGGTCGGACTGGTGGTGAATGCGGCTAAGACAAAGTACATGCTGGTAGGTGGGACTGAGCGAGACAGGACAAGCCTTGGCAGCAATGTTACGATAGACGGGGATACTTTCGAGGTGGTAGAAGAAATCGTCTACCTCGGTTCCTTGCTAACGGCTAACGGCTCGGTTCCTTGCTGCGGCTAACGGCGCATCATCAGTGGAAGTCGTGCCTACTATGGGCTCCAGAAGAAACTGCGGTCAAAAAAGATTCACCTCCGCACCAAATGTACCATGTACAAGACGTTAATAAGACCGGTGGTTCTCTACGGACACGAGACATGGACGATGCTCGAGGAGGACCTGCAAGCACTCGGAGTTTTCGAGCGACGGGTGCTAAGGACGATCTTCGGCGGTGTGCAGGAGAACGGTGTGTGGCGGAGAAGGATGAACCACGAGCTCGCTGCACTTTACGGCGAACCCAGCATCCAGAAGGTGGCCAAAGCCGGAAGGATACGGTGGGCAGGGCATGTTGCAAGAATGCCGGACAACAACCCTGCAAAGCTGGTGTTTGCTAACCATCCGGTTGGTACAAGAGGGCGTGGAGCGCAGAGAGCACGATGGGCGGACCAGGTGGAGCGTGATCTGGCGAGTGTTGGGCGTGACCGAGGATGGAGAGCTGCAGCTGCAAATCGAGTATTATGGCGGCAAATTGTTGATTCAGTATTATCATGAATTTGATGTGAACTAAATAAATGAAATGAAGGAAGCAATGTTTTGAAATCTTTTTTCATTCACTTGTAGACAAAGGATCAAGGTATTTCCTGATTGTTTTTCCTAGTGGAAGATATTTTGTCTGTCTGTCTGTCTGTCTGTCTGTCTGTCTGTCTGTCTGTCTGTCTGTCTGTCTGTCTGTCTGTCTGTCTGTCTGTCTGTCTGTCTGTCTGTCTGTCTGTCTGTCTGTCTGTCTGTCTGTCTGTCTGTCTGTCTGTCTGTCTGTCTGTCTGTCTGTCTGTCTGTCTGTCTGTCTGTCTGTCTGTCTGTCTGTCTGTCTGTCTGTCTGTCTGTCTGTCTGTCTGTCTGTCTGTCTGTCTGTCTGTCTGTCTGTCTGTCTGTCTGTCTGTCTGTCTGTCTGTCTGTCTGTCTGTCTGTCTGTCTGTCTGTCTGTCTGTCTGTCTGTCTGTCTGTCTGTCTGTCTGTCTGTCTGTCTGTCTGTCTGTCTGTCTGTCTGTCTGTCTGTCTGTCTGTCTGTCTGTCTGTCTGTCTGTCTGTCTGTCTGTCTGTCTGTCTGTCTGTCTGTCTGTCTGTCTGTCTGTCTGTCTGTCTGTCTGTCTGTCTGTCTGTCTGTCTGTCTGTCTGTCTGTCTGTCTGTCTGTCTGTCTGTCTGTCTGTCTGTCTGTCTGTCTGTCTGTCTGTCTGTCTGTCTGTCTGTCTGTCTGTCTGTCTGTCTGTCTGTCTGTCTGTCTGTCTGTCTGTCTGTCTGTCTGTCTGTCTGTCTGTCTGTCTGTCTGTCTGTCTGTCTGTCTGTCTGTCTGTCTGTCTGTCTGTCTGTCTGTCTGTCTGTCTGTCTGTCTGTCTGTCTGTCTGTCTGTCTGTCTGTCTGTCTGTCTGTCTGTCTGTCTGTCTGTCTGTCTGTCTGTCTGTCTGTCTGTCTGTCTGTCTGTCTGTCTGTCTGTCTGTCTGTCTGTCTGTCTGTCTGTCTGTCTGTCTGTCTGTCTGTCTGTCTGTCTGTCTGTCTGTCTGTCTGTCTGTCTGTCTGTCTGTCTGTCTGTCTGTCTGTCTGTCTGTCTGTCTGTCTGTCTGTCTGTCTGTCTGTCTGTCTGTCTGTCTGTCTGTCTGTCTGTCTGTCTGTCTGTCTGTCTGTCTGTCTGTCTGTCTGTCTGTCTGTCTGTCTGTCTGTCTGTCTGTCTGTCTGTCTGTCTGTCTGTCTGTCTGTCTGTCTGTCTGTCTGTCTGTCTGTCTGTCTGTCTGTCTGTCTGTCTGTCTGTCTGTCTGTCTGTCTGTCTGTCTGTCTGTCTGTCTGTCTGTCTGTCTGTCTGTCTGTCTGTCTGTCTGTCTGTCTGTCTGTCTGTCTGTCTGTCTGTCTGTCTGTCTGTCTGTCTGTCTGTCTGTCTGTCTGTCTGTCTGTCTGTCTGTCTGTCTGTCTGTCTGTCTGTCTGTCTGTCTGTCTGTCTGTCTGTCTGTCTGTCTGTCTGTCTGTCTGTCTGTCTGTCTGTCTGTCTGTCTGTCTGTCTGTCTGTCTGTCTGTCTGTCTGTCTGTCTGTCTGTCTGTCTGTCTGTCTGTCTGTCTGTCTGTCTGTCTGTCTGTCTGTCTGTCTGTCTGTCTGTCTGTCTGTCTGTCTGTCTGTCTGTCTGTCTGTCTGTCTGTCTGTCTGTCTGTCTGTCTGTCTGTCTGTCTGTCTGTCTGTCTGTCTGTCTGTCTGTCTGTCTGTCTGTCTGTCTGTCTGTCTGTCTGTCTGTCTGTCTGTCTGTCTGTCTGTCTGTCTGTCTGTCTGTCTGTCTGTCTGTCTGTCTGTCTGTCTGTCTGTCTGTCTGTCTGTCTGTCTGTCTGTCTGTCTGTCTGTCTGTCTGTCTGTCTGTCTGTCTGTCTGTCTGTCTGTCTGTCTGTCTGTCTGTCTGTCTGTCTGTCTGTCTGTCTGTCTGTCTGTCTGTCTGTCTGTCTGTCTGTCTGTCTGTCTGTCTGTCTGTCTGTCTGTCTGTCTGTCTGTCTGTCTGTCTGTCTGTCTGTCTGTCTGTCTGTCTGTCTGTCTGTCTGTCTGTCTGTCTGTCTGTCTGTCTGTCTGTCTGTCTGTCTGTCTGTCTGTCTGTCTGTCTGTCTGTCTGTCTGTCTGTCTGTCTGTCTGTCTGTCTGTCTGTCTGTCTGTCTGTCTGTCTGTCTGTCTGTCTGTCTGTCTGTCTGTCTGTCTGTCTGTCTGTCTGTCTGTCTGTCTGTCTGTCTGTCTGTCTGTCTGTCTGTCTGTCTGTCTGTCTGTCTGTCTGTCTGTCTGTCTGTCTGTCTGTCTGTCTGTCTGTCTGTCTGTCTGTCTGTCTGTCTGTCTGTCTGTCTGTCTGTCTGTCTGTCTGTCTGTCTGTCTGTCTGTCTGTCTGTCTGTCTGTCTGTCTGTCTGTCTGTCTGTCTGTCTGTCTGTCTGTCTGTCTGTCTGTCTGTCTGTCTGTCTGTCTGTCTGTCTGTCTGTCTGTCTGTCTGTCTGTCTGTCTGTCTGTCTGTCTGTCTGTCTGTCTGTCTGTCTGTCTGTCTGTCTGTCTGTCTGTCTGTCTGTCTGTCTGTCTGTCTGTCTGTCTGTCTGTCTGTCTGTCTGTCTGTCTGTCTGTCTGTCTGTCTGTCTGTCTGTCTGTCTGTCTGTCTGTCTGTCTGTCTGTCTGTCTGTCTGTCTGTCTGTCTGTCTGTCTGTCTGTCTGTCTGTCTGTCTGTCTGTCTGTCTGTCTGTCTGTCTGTCTGTCTGTCTGTCTGTCTGTCTGTCTGTCTGTCTGTCTGTCTGTCTGTCTGTCTGTCTGTCTGTCTGTCTGTCTGTCTGTCTGTCTGTCTGTCTGTCTGTCTGTCTGTCTGTCTGTCTGTCTGTCTGTCTGTCTGTCTGTCTGTCTGTCTGTCTGTCTGTCTGTCTGTCTGTCTGTCTGTCTGTCTGTCTGTCTGTCTGTCTGTCTGTCTGTCTGTCTGTCTGTCTGTCTGTCTGTCTGTCTGTCTGTCTGTCTGTCTGTCTGTCTGTCTGTCTGTCTGTCTGTCTGTCTGTCTGTCTGTCTGTCTGTCTGTCTGTCTGTCTTGGATATTTGAGGGTTAATGGATCGATAGTTTGGATCTAGAAGCATATGTAAAAGACAGAAGTGAGTGTAATGGTTATTCCGTTCCATTGATAATCAATCTCTGAAATTTGTAGATTTTATCTGAAACGTCTTCATTCCCACCCAAAAGTTCAAGTTCGATTCACCTTTTGTCTCAGACGCTCTAAACCTGTCGTCAACCCAACGATCTTCTTCTAATAGATCCTTTACATAATAACCTTTAATTGTTCTTCCCATCAACCGTGAGAACTTCGCGCCATGGCATGGAATCCTAGCGCCATATGGCTCTCCTCAGATGGATCCGATGAAATCTACCACCTTCGTAATCACTTTGTACTTGATCTTCTCATTGTCGTCGTCGTCTGTTGGCATCGTCCAATAAATACCAGGCCACTCGTCCTAATGTGATGCCATCCGCGCGCACTCGCGATCAACGATCAAGATCAACGACGGCGGCCGCGATGATGAAGACGACGACAATGACAACATCATCAGGTAGGCATCACCAGCCAGTCAGCTGAAGTTCCCTAACCAAAGGGTAACGGTTTATCGTCGTAGCTCAACGGCGGTGGTGGTGGTCCGTTCGGCGCTTAATTCTTGTGTCACAATCAAAACCTCGAAAGTGTCTGGTTGTCTACCCGAATAAAAATTTTGTTTTATTTTATTACATTTCGATTAGTTTTTTATTTATTTCTTCTTTCCAAGTTTACTGTTTTTTTTCGTTTTTATCTTCGTAGCGTTATTTTTTTAACTTGTTTTATTTTAATTTCTCCATCTTAGCTTTACTTTTTGTTTTCTTTTTTTCTTTTCTTATCTTTTTTTCTCTTTCATTTAGCATTTTTAATTCATCTTTTTATTGTTATCATTTTTTATTGTCTTGTTGTATTTGTTTCCTTTTTATTTTATTTTATTTTGTTTTATTAATAAACATGAGAGTTGCTAGAGATGTACAAATCTCCAATGAACGATCAAGAGCTCACATCGTTTATAACACAGTTGATAAAAAATGTGCTAATGTGCTTAGACTGTTCATATATTTATGAACATACAACAAACTTCACATTTAAAAAGTTTGAAATAACTTAAAAATTGCAGTGTTGTAACGGTTGTTACAGCTATTACATTCCATTCTGATCGGCCATCAGACTGTTGCTCGTGGCCTGAGCTGGGAGCAAGGTGGGTGAGAGCAAAAACAAACAAACAATGAATGCACTTTTAACTGAAAACGGTTGTGTAGATCTGCGCGGTCTGATAGCGGCTCTAAAGGTGCTTAATTGTTGTACCTACGACTACGACCGCACCAACTACATGAGCATGAGTTGTTGCGCGGGTCGAAGCAACTCCGGTGGCATCACAGCGCCACTATGAGACGATGATGGTGTGGGAAGGGCTAAACCGGGGGTAGTGTCATTGTTTTCCGTAAACGTGGTTAAAAGGTTGATATTTACATCTTAATAAACTGGACCGTTCAGGTGGATGGGCTGTTTTACTTGGTCTAGTACAGTAACGACGAAGGCAGTGGGAAAATGATGACCCCAAGCACAGGTAGCAGACACTTTGGGGGTTTGGAAATTAGTTGTTTTTAGTTAAGGTGACGAAATGCGATGTTGAGCACAATTCGATTTGGTACTTAGATAAAAATCATTTTCTAAACGTTATTGCTAATAAAAAGTCTGTTCATGTTGCAATACAAACAATACACACACATACAAACAGTCTCTTTTTATTAACCATTTTGCTACTGTGAAACCACGTCAAAGGTATACACCATTAAATTACTTTCAAATAATAGCCCACATTACTGAAACGATCAAAACATATTTCCGTCTGGAAATCTAGATTTTTACAGCCGACCCCAGAAAACCCATTAGAGGTCATAGTCAATAAACAACACACCGACTGGTCGAAACCCACCAAAGTCACATAAAACGCACTCCTGGCCAATCGATTTCGGGAAAAAAGGTCGCGCCATACCCCAAAATGGTACGGGTGTCCTCTTGCCATCATCTCCGTAGTGGTGCCCACATTGAGTTTCAACCACAATGAACGCAAGGGCTGTACCTGACTCTCCTTCCCCCTCAATGCATACATCATCGTTTCGCCATCATCCATGGAGCAGGGTGTTGGATGCCAATACCCATTTTCATGATAAAGCTGTCCACACATAGCCGGGCGCTTCATGAACTATCGCATTTTTAACCGTCGGTTTGGGGTGAATTGATATTGTTTGTTTTATTGCACTGAAAAATTGTTTTTTTTTTATCGTTAATTCTTTCAAAACGCTACAGACAAAAAACATCAGGGATCATTTAATTTTCTAATGTAAATTTTTCTGTACGATGTAAAAAAAAAAAATATCAACTTTTTTTCAGAAAATGTTCTGAGAAAAACTAAAAATATTTTTGACCAACATATCAAAAACTCAACAATGTATATTTATATGTTTTAAACTAGTTTTTTTTTTTAGAAAATTAAGAGTAATCGTAATAAGGCGCCTCAGTAAAATTCATATGATTTCAAATTCTTATTAAAAGCTAGATACAAAAAAAACCTTTATGCCCACTTTAATATGTAATACATAGTTGAAAATACAGGGGATAGAAAAATGATCGGGACAGGCAAAATTTTCCCTTCTAAAAAAAATTCAAATAGCTGTAAATTTTCAAAAGGGCATCAAATATTCTAAAACAATGTTGATATTTAAGAAAATTTGGTGTTTTATTAGAAAAATAATCTAATCGTTATAGTTTTCTTCCGTGTTAAGAATTTTAAGTTGAGTCAAACGTTTCTCAGAGCTCATTATATAAGTCATAAATGGACAACATTTCATTGCATTCGATTCATTGAATCCGGAGATATAACAGCTCAAAGTTGGCTATCGGTATCGGATAATTCTACCTTTTTCTAAAATGTTTATAACTTCGTGCATAATGGCCCGATCTTTTCCAAATGTTGTCCACCGATACACAACTAGTTAATCAACATACAGTGAAAATTTGAGAATATTTGATGCACTTTTCGAAAAGCTACAGCTAATTGGACATTTCTTGAAAAGTGAAAATTTTGCCTGTCCCGATCATTTTATCTATCCCCTGTATATGGAGTAGCTAGTAGTAAAATATATGTGTATTTTTTTTAAAGAAACCATACCTCAAAAGCTCTAAACGATTTATTGCTAAATTTTTGATAAAATACTCAGAATTGTCTGATAAAATTATTAAACAAATAGATAGCTCATTTAACTCCGAGACCATTAAAATACGAAAAAACAATAAAACTTATTTGCACATTTTTTGCCTCCCAACACGCTCAGGTTTTTCAATATATTTTACCGAAAACTAGAATGCAATACATTTCCATCAATTAAAAAAATGAAACTCGACACATTGATTGAAAAAAAATCGAAAAATTTAATTTGTGAAAAATTTAAAATTTAAAAAAACTTTGGTTTTTTGGACCATTTTATCTCAGAATTGGACACACGGACGGAATGGAAAATCTATTTTTTTTTTGTTTATAAACACGGACACGTTTAGTACTTACAGTGAGCTGTTCGCTCTTTGAAGGAAGCACGACACTAGACAACGGACTAGCATGCAACGCCCAGTGGCACAGCCGAAAACTTTTCCTGACAGCTGCGGCGGGTATCGAACCCGCGCTCCTTAGCACGATGCGACTAAATGCATGGTGACACTTGCCGCACGACCACGAAGCCACTTACTTCCGATGAATTACAAATGCACTTGTTCCACGACATTTTATCAATTTTGATCAATTTTGAAGAAGATATGTACTTGTTGAAATTTTTCGAAAATGTTCTCAAAATACTCAAGTAAATATCTTGCACTAGGAAGAAATTCTATAAAACATTTCTTCTTGTATCAATTTGATAACACGAAACGAATACAACTCTGTTTTAATCTAAGCAGTCACCGAGAAAAGCCAATGCAATTAAATTAGTACATATTGCGAGGTGAATACCTACAATCAGCATTTCTTTTTGTAATTTCTGAAAAATTTATGTCCAGAGCCGGATTTACAAATGTGGTGACCCGAAACCATACTCTTATGGGGCCCTTTTTTCGGAACTTTTTTTTTAAATAAGGCCGATGCAAATATTTAATATGATTTTCAAATAACTTAACGTACATATGTACAGACGGCAAATTATCGGTTAAATTGGGAAAAAATCCACAGCTCAGGTGAGATTTGAACTCACAACCCTTTTTTGCTAGACAAGTGCATTACCAACTAAGCTTAATGACCCGGAATTTTAGTTCAAAGTAGTCAAGTGGCAGTAGAACCAAAAGATTTTATCCGAATTCAATGTCGAATAGTTAAAAAAAATCTAGAATTTCTATTAAAAAAGTTTCTGACGCCTTCGCAAGGGTCGTTTCTGAGAAAACTTCTTAGGGAATTTGTTGTGGAATTTCTGGAAAAGGTAGCCTGTTCCTCTGTGTTCATCTTACACATTTCAAAAGCATACGATTTAAGCACCGATTCATTCCATTCCTTTTGTTAAATCCTAACAAAAAAAAAACAGAAAAAAAATAAAAAAATAAAACAAACAGCACTTGCTAGCTGTGTTTTAGATAGCATGAAAATGGAAGCACTTTGCATAAAATGGGTTTTACTCCCCTATAATCTGGAGGAGTTGCTGAACTTTTTTTTTTGGAATTTGAGTATAAAAACACCAAAGTATTGTTAGGGGAGTTTTTGACGAAATCTCAAAAAAATTTTCCAAATAAATCCTTAAAGCCACCCTTACAAAAGCCAATCGTAGAATCAAAATTTCATAGTGCTGTTTACCAAAGCAGAAATTTCAATGTAAATTGCTTGTGAAACTTTAGCGCAAATCCATTGATCTGTTCGTATAGAAACCTATAAATTTGATTTCTGATCTCATTTCCTGTGAAAATATGGGGCTGATAATCTTTACCTTGTATTGTTATTTTTTTTTCTCAAGATTTTTTGGAAATTTTGAAAACATTTTTTCTTCAATTTCTTCTAGGAACCTGGAGTTTTTGGAGAAATTTCAAAACCTCAACAATTTTTCTCTCAAGGAATTCGAACCTAAGTTTTTTTAAGAAAAAAAAAACCGCTCAAAAATTCTGGCAAATTTTTCTCTTATAACTGCTTTAATAATTGGGGTTTTAAAATGAGAGTTTGATACCAAAAATGTATTTCTATAACCTTTTCTATTCATTTTTTGACTTCTGCTTAACTGCTTAACAGAATTTTTATAATGTATGTGAATATATTGTGACGTAAATGAGGTAGATTAAATTAAGTCCCTGAGTTAAAAAAAATATTTAAAATTTCGTTAAAAATTCCTGAAATATTATCTTTTTTTTAAGATTTTTTAACGTGGTTGACAATTACTAGGAGAAAAGCATTGTATACTTCAAAATTACCACAAAAGAACTAAACATTCCTTACTTTTGAAAAAAATGCAACAATGCAAACAATCCTTGATTAATTTCAAAAGAGTTTCTCGGAACCTAATGAAAAAAAAAAAAATATACAGAACACTGAAAAAAAAATAGAAATAGTCAAAGCATGTTTATGCTGAAATTATAAGGGAATGTTATTGAAGGAATTCTTGAAGGAATTGGAATTAGACATGATACCCTCTTACGACACAAGCTGAAGGAAACTGTGTGTTTTTCCATTTCGTTTTTTTTTCTCAAAAACAACAATAAAACTCTCTTGAATTATTACTCCCGGTAGAATGTCCGAATTTATTTTATAATGAATTCTGATGACAAAGCAGCCAATAAGAGCATTATATTTCAAAACAGTTAAAAAGAAAAAATATAGAAAAACCACTGCAACAAATTCTAGACGAACTCTTAAAAAACTGAATATCGTAAAGAAATTCCCAATTTTTTTTTTCTAAATATTCCAGAATCTAAAAAAACAAAACCAACGACAAAGGAAAAAAAATCTCGATGAATTTCAAAAGAGAACCTAGTGGTGGAGTTCTTTAAAACAATCCTGAAAAGCTTTAAAAAAATAAAAAATAAAATAGGAATTATCACATCAAGGTTTTGAAAAAAATATTTCAAAGTTTTGTTGAATTATCAAAAAAAAAATGGATTTAAACTTTAGACTTTCATACTAGTTGAAAGAAACTATTTTTTTTTCATTTCAGGATGTCTCAAACTAAACATTTTTTTGAATTATTTTCATTTTGTAGCAATCCCAGTAGAATGTCTGAATGTATTTCACAATGAATTATTATAAGTAACCTTCCAAGAAGAACATTACATTTAAAAAATAGAAAAACCATTGCAAATACTGAAAAAAGATATGGAATTTCCATATCCTTTCTAAATTTTGAAAAACAAACAGAGGAAAACATCCCTGGTCAATTTTAAAAGAGTTCCTAGGAACCTAATGAGGAAGTATAAAAAAGCAATTCTGAGAAAAAAATTGGAAACAAATTTAATGGAATAATTACAAAAATATATCCAAAAGGTGTCTAAGGATGAATAATAATAAGATTTTAGAAACAATAAAAGCATAACCTTGATGAAAAAGTTCCACAATATTTGTATGGATATTATATTTCCCTGATTGTTCTGTTCTTAGTTCTTTATAGTAAATTACTATTAAAAAATATTGTAAGTTTTTGGAGGACTGTTTAGATCTTTTAAAATTTATTTCTTCAAAATTCGCTTACCGATCGAGCTGACGTGTGTCTGACTCGCAATGAATCGCATAGAGTTTTGAATCAGTTTTACTCCATCGCTGCTCAGAGCAGAATTGCCAGATATATAGCTTTTTTCTGTATTATATAGGTTTTCGACCTTCTATACAGACAAAATACAGAGTACAGAAAAATACAGATTTTTAAAATGTGATACAGATTTCTCCAGAAAGCATAGAATTTGTAGATATTTTCAATAAATTTAATGAAAACTCTTTAAATATCTGATTAAACTACTAAGAATCAATGAAAAATTGTGCATTTTCACACATGTTAAAAAAATACCAGTAAAAATTAAAAACCGTCAAAAAGTAGTACATTTTCAATAGTTCTAATAAAATGTACTATTAATTATCACTATTAATGCTTTTCATTCTCCCAAAAAATACTTTTGGGAGAATTAATAGTATTCTATGAAAAACTTTGGAAGATTTTCCTATTAAATTATAAAAAAAAAAACCTGCAATGGCTGCAATTACACTAGTTAAACGAAAGTCGTGAACTTCTGCCAACGACCCAAATTTTTGAAGCACAATTTAGCGCTGATTTCGAAACTGACCTTCAAAAAATTTTAAGTAGAACAGTTTTTGAGTTTTAGTTCAATATCGAGTTTTACAACTTTTTATAATATGGAATTTACTAAAAATCAAATATCTTGCGTTTTGTTCAACAAAATGTAAATCTTTTTCCCTAAATTGAAAGTTGAATATAATACCATTCGATCATCTGAATGGAGGTTTTGCGTCAGATTAATGGAATTCAAGATATTGGCTAGTTTAAGGGACGATCTCCTTAAATTTTAGCAAAATTTTCAAAAATATATGACGAAATGTATTTTTTTCAATGAGAAGAAAACAATGTAAAAATTCTTTGATTGATTGATTGATTTATCTTTATTTGAGAGACTTTCAGCGTAAAGATTCTTTCTCATCGGTAATTTGACCTGTCATATGTAGGCGACTTACAGTAAAAAATCAGCCCAATCGGAGCATTCATCATGGAGAATGAGATGTTTGAAGTGAGTGACTTTGCTTGAAAATAGAACAAAAATCAATTTAAAATCATCAACCTTGTATGGAAAGTCGAAAAAACTTCCGCTCTACTGTAATTTTTTTTCTTTCTTATTTTCGAGCTCAGGGCATGATTCTACACCAAAAATGATCTCAGCGTACCGAGTTCAAAAATGCTGTAAACTAGTGTTATAGATGAAGATCTTTTCCAGAAACCATTCAAAGTTTTTCATCAATGCAAAAAGTAATCAACTAACAAGGAAACTATATATTCTGAGCAAACACCGTCATTTAACTTAAATAGACTTAACAAAATATGCTTTATCTCGAATCCCACTGCAAAAATTATGTTCAGATGATCGAAACATATTATATGCAGCTTTCTAGGACTGTATCGGAAATTAACTATAAAAATTCACAATTGTCTAAAAAATAATCTGTTCGAAACAAACATAAGTTTATTTTTGGAGATACTATAAAAATCTCTTAAATTAAGAATGGCAGTTCTAATTTTCAAAACAAATAATTATTTAACTTGGACTTTTATCTCAAATATTGCACATGTGTTCTTAAAATGTTGGACACCTCTTAAAAATTTGAAATTGCGAGAACTGTGGGAAAATATTCTATTTTTTCTCTCATTTTTGCGCAAATATATTCTTTTCCAGAATGCTCATGATATAGGAACATGATTTTTATCCAGAAATATTCCTTCCGCAGTTTAGGGCAATTCTTAAAATTGAAAAAAGGCCATTTTTCGAGGAACTCTTTTTTATGCGTCTTCAAAGAATGATTACGCAAATAAAAAAAAAACACATAAAGTTGAATATTTCCATTTTTTCAATTGGGTAGGTATTTAAATCTGTTGAAAAGGTAGTTTTACCAAAGAACGGAGTTTTATAACCTCTGAAATTATTTGAAACAGAGTGTCAAAGTTCGAATAAAAAGTAGGTGTTTTTTTTGGGATAGACCACGTTCTGAATGTTGGAGGTTTTTCTATCCAAAATAAGAATTTTAAAAATCGGTATTGTGTGATATGTTATGTGCACATAGCTGCTAGTAATAATCATTATTTTTCGCAACAAATGATTGAAACGTTAAAAAAATTAAAAAAAAAGCAGTTTGTACAGATTGTTATTTTGTGTATGGTATACTCATAGAACCATATTCTCAATAATACTAAACATTTTCCAAATTTCTTCAACCTGTTCTAAACTTAACTATATTGTGAAGATTTCATAGAAGAACCGGAATGAAAAGACCAACCATGCTTCGAGCTAGAGCATTTTGAACGATTATAGTTAATTTCCGATACAGTCCTTATGAAAAAAGATTGAAAATTCGTTGACTGCAACGTAATATTTTAATTTAACCCTTCAGCGCGCGCGCTGTTGTAAAAAGTACAACACTACCAAAAAACCTCGCTTTTCGTATACAGCGCGAGCGCGGTCCAGTTTCGGTTGCTTGATGGCACGCGTCCTGGAAGGTTAAGTAAATTTCATATTTTTAAAAACTGTAGATCTCGATTTTCAGGAAAAACTAAAAAAATTGTTCTATTTAAATTTTTTTGAAGCACGATCTTGACATCAGTACATAATTATGCATCAAAAAATTTGTTCGTTGATAGAAGTTCATGACTTCGTTTTTTTTTCTGTAAACTAGTGTAACAATATGAAGGGATTTCTTGAAAAGTTCCTTGACTTCCACAAGGTCGTCTAAAGAAATGCCCATAAAACACTATGAACTATAACACTAAATGGCTCAGCAGAAGACAAAAACAAGAAAAGGAACACAGAGCTCATTCCAATCTTAAAGACATTTTGATCGATTCCTCCCAAACCTACGGTACCCACCGACACCCGGTCGCCATCGGTCGCCGGTCACGCCGCCCACCGCCGCCAGTTCATTTTCCCATTTTTTGCAGCCATCCAATATCTTGGTCGCACATTCGCCCATTATTTTTTTAATATGCCAATTTAATGGCCATAGGGACCATCTGCCGCGCCGTGCCATTTATATCTCTGTGTTTCGGTTGTATAGCAAAACCAACTTCCTCCTCCGCCACTCCGCTGGCTGACTGGTCTTGCCTCCCGCACTCACCGGGATCATCCCTCGGGGCGCTTTCCGAAGGAACCAACTCCAACTCGAACGCTAGAACTTTAACCGCTCTATCCTGGTCGGGTGCGGTCGGAGCGGTGGTGGTTTCGTGAAAAATTTCCTCATTCCGGGAGAACCGCACACACACACACATAGCGAACGGAATTGTTAAAACCGGCAGACGGGAAGTTCCGTCGACGTCGGGACGAACGGGAGATACCTACCTACCCAGTACCCACCGCTCGCTCGCTCGCTCGCTCATTCAACACAAGATGGTGCACGCCAAGCCAAGCCGAGATAAATTGAGCAGCCCATGGCAGCGTAAATTGTTTCGTAAAGTAATTAAAGAGGCATGGAATCTGTTTCGAATCCGACGTGGGCGTTCTTCATTGGATTGGAAGGTTCGGATGGTTTTGAAGGAATTCGAATCACATTGAGATGTTACTTTCGATCAAATTGCCTTTTTCGGATTAGGTCTTCTTCTTTCAGGAGGAATTCTTGCAAGCAGCGAGCTCGATTAGAAATTTCGTATTGGAGTGGATCATGTTAGTCCATTTTCAGTTTTGGTGAGAGCATTTCTGGGCCTAAACACGAAAAAATGTAATTTTTGATTCGATACTTTTAATCGTTATGTGTCCGACAAAGTTTTTCTTTTTTTCTACATCGTGCTTTTTAAATGGGCGCTGGGTACCCGGGTACCCTGATGGCCACATAAGGGTTAAATTTAATTTTGTTTATGCGCTGGGATTTAAGAATCATTTTCTTTTGCATCAACGCATAACCATTTCTCCTCACCTAACTTTTAAAAAGAGTGTAAAGGATAAAACCATTGTTTTCTGGGATTCTTTATTCTTATGGCTCTACGACCCCACTGGGACTTGGCCTGCCTTGCTTCAACTTAGTGTTCTTTGAGCACTTCCACAGTTATTAATTGAAGGGCTTTCTTTGCATGCCATTGCATGGATTTGTATATTGTGAGGCAAGTACAATGATACACTTTTCCCCTGGAATAGAGAAAAAAATTCCGAACAGAACGGGAATCGAACCCGCCGTCTCCGGATTGGCGATCCAAAGCCTGAACCACTAGGCTAAGTGGTGACCCATATTCCTTATATAGGTTTCAATGAAAAAAATGCATTTTTTCTTCATTCTACCATTCTTAAGTTACAGCGAGCTCAAAAAAATCAGAACAAAAAAAGGAAAAAAAATGACCTTGTTAAATTTTATACGTAACGATCAGAAAAGAAATCTGAAAGTAATTCTTTAAAGCGATTTTGGATGCATTTCTTCAATTTTCAGTTTTTGATTTTTCATTCATTAATGGAACAATCTTTACAAAGTCGGTTTTCGTACACATGAAGAGGATGGAGCAATTACCTTCTGATTTTTTTTCCGGATTTAACAAAAAACATGTTTTTCGGTTTTTTCCTGATGAAAAATGTTTTTTTTAACAAAAACCATTGTTTGAACAAAATTTCCAAAAAACATGTTTCTGGAAAAATATAAACATTTTCCACCAGGAAAAAAAAATCAGGAGATAACTTGATGCTTCTTCTTAATGTGTATGAAAACCGGCTTTGAAAATAGTGCTTCGTTATTTAATAAAAACTTAAAAACCAAACAATGTAAAAATGCATCTAGCTTTGCTATAAGGATTTTCTCGAAAATTTTTTTGAAAAAACCCATGCCTAAAAATCAGAGGGTATTTCTGTGTGATTTTAAGGGAACTTCAAGAAAAAAGTTCTGAAAAAAATCCAAAGAAGAACTAGTAAAAGAATACGTTGCTAAAAATCCTGTAAAAATCTGTAAGAATATTTTTATTAAGAATCGCTGTAGAATTCTTTCGAGAAACTCTTTAAAGTATTTCATGAAAAAAATCTGAAGAAATTTCAGAAAAATTTTTGAAGGCATCACAGAACAAATTTCTGAAAAAACCTGGATTAACATTTTGGAAAACTCTCTGGGTTTGGTTCCTAGAAAAGCTTTCAGAGATTTCTTTTTGGATGATTCCAAAAAAGTTCTTTAACCCTTGAGCAATGGCGTTGTTGTATTTTGTACAACAGGATGAATAAATCCCGCGTTCTGTATTCAGCATTAGCGTGGTGCTGGCGGTGGTGGCCAACCGCGTAAGTTACGGAAGGTTGATAAAATTCTTGTAGGATTTTCTGATAGCATTTCTGGAGCAACCTTTGCCATTAAGCCATTCCTGTAGCATTCACAGATAACCTGCTGTAAAGTTTGTTTTAAAAACTCTTGTGAAATTCCTAGTAAATATTCTCGAATAAATTCGTGGAGATATTCTAAAATCTTATTTTATAGGGAATGAAATGCAATTTCTAAAATAATTCCAGACAGAGTTTCAGAAGAATTCTTTAGAAATTAACCTACAAGTAATTTTGGAGAAGTTTCTGAATCAATTCTTGAGGAAATATAAAAAGGAAGCACTGGAAAAATTTCTAAAAAAATCATTAGAAGAAATTTCGAAATATTCGCTCAGAAAATTTTCCAGGGATTCCTTAGAAACTTGTTCAGGGATTTCTTCATGATATCTTAAAAAGATTTCTGCAGAAATTCCCGCAGACATTTTTTTTAGAGATTCCTTCAACGTTTCTTCAGGAATCCCTCCAGAAAACTTCCAAGATCTATGGTTTATTTTTCAGAAATTATTATAGATGAAATATTCTCACAGGAATTCCTAGAATGATCTCAGCAAGGATCTCTTAGTATGTACTTCTGTTCATGTGCCTCTTTGAAAGTTCATCCAGGTGTTCCATAGTCTTTTTCAGTTTCTCAAGAAATGTTCCAGAAGATTCATCTTAAAACTAGTCCACGGGTTTCTCCAGAAATTGCTTCAGAAGCTGCTGCTGGGATTCCTTCAAACTTTCTTTAGTAAACTCCTCCAAGAACTGTTGTAGAAGTTTTTTTTGCATTCCTTTATGCATTACTTCAAATATTTATGAAGGGATTCCTCAGGAATATTATCGTTACTTTCTCCGGGAATTCTTCCTCTGAGATTTCTTCAGATTTTTTTTCTGGATTTATTTCCACGGGTTTCTCCAAAAATACTTCCAAAGATTCTTTAAAAATGTGCATTTACAGCAGAAATATTTTCTTGCAAAAACTCCGCTATGGATTCCTTTGGGTATTCAGATTTTTTTTTTCAGGAACTGTGAAAGAAATTATGGTTGGAATATCTCCAAATTTCCTTTAAGTATAACTTCATATATTTGGTGATTGTCTTCGGCATTCTTCTAGAAAGTTCTCAAGATTTTTTTTTAAGTTCCACCAGGAGATTTTTCAGCAGGAAATTTCATAAATTAATATAAAGATGCTTTAGGGAATTCCAGTAGAAATCACTCCTAGGGGTTTTCCGAAAGTGTTTCAAACATTTTTTCTCCAGTAGGCTGTTCCAAAACAAAAATGATATTTGAATAGTCAAGGTGCACATCCCTAGAATAAAATATGTGCATATTTGTAGCATGTTGGTAGAACATTCGGAAAACCAGGGCAATTTTTGAAAAATGACCTTGTTTCACGAAAATTTAAAAAAAAATATATATTTTCGTAACATATTTTCATTATCTGATTTCTTAAAAATTTTTGTTTTTTTTTCTTTGGACCTCTAGAGTCTAGAAGAATGCCTAAGAGTATTGGTTTTCGAAATGATTGATTGATGATCGAACTTTTTGAAAAAAAAACTCGGAAGTTGAAAAAATATTACGAAAATATGATTTTTTGAGAATTTTCATTTAAAACGGACATTTTTCAATAATCTCCCTGGCGAAACCCCTAACTGATTTTTTTAGAAAATCGGAATAATCTACAACAATGCTTTGAATGTGCATATCATTCATTTTAGGGTTGAGCACTTTGACTTTTCGAACATCGATTTTTTTTTGGGACAGCCTATTCTCAATTCCACTTCATTACCTCATAAATTGCTTCAGCGATTTTTTTGTACCGATTCCATCATAAATTGTACAAGCAATTCTTCTACGAATTCCTCCTGAAGATATCTAATAGTTTTTCTAATAATAGCTTCAGGAAATTCTTCAGGGATTCGTGAGAAATTCGTTGGGGGTTTCATCACAAGGTACTTTGTCTAAATTTTTGCAGGGATTTGCAGAGATTCCTTCAAAAAAAATTCCCGAAATTTCTTCAGGAATCTCTCCAGAAAACTGTAAAAAACTTTTTCATTTGAATTACTTCCAGAGTTCCTCCAAATATCTCTTTTTTCATTTTCATAGTTATTCCTTCAAAGCATCTTAAAGAGTTCCTTCAGGTATTGTCCAAGGTATTCCTCCTACAAGTTCTCCATACATTTATTCAGAAATTGCTTCAGGAATCTCAGGAGATATTTCGGACGGAACTGCAGAAGCAATTTGTAAAAAAAATCTTTTTAGTTATTTATGCAATAATCACTTAAGGTGAAATAAGATGCATTTCCTCACTTTTAGGTTTTTTATTTTTTATTCATTGGCGGTGCGATATTTTAAGAATCAGTTTTCGTACACATGTAGTGGACGGATCAAGTTTTTTTCTGATTTTTTTCCTGAAGAAAATTGTTTTTGATTTTTCAAAAACATTTTTTTTTCGAAATTTTGTTATCTTCTGATTTTTTTCCTGGTGAACAATGTTTTTCGTTTTAACAAAAACGATTATTGAACCAATTTTCACAAAAAAAAACAGTTTTGAAAAATATAAACATTTTTCACGAGAAAAAGAAAAACCAGTATATGCCTTGACACTTCCACTAAATGTGTATGAAAACCGACTTTGAAAATATTGCTGTTATTTAATAAAAATAAAATTAAAAAAAAACATAAAAATTAGAAAATGCATCTAGTTTTCCCTTAAATAATTTCTCAAAAATAAAAAGAATCTTGAAGAAACCCATGGAAAAAAATAGTGGGAATTTCCGTAGGATTTTAAAGGAATTTCAAGAAAAAAAATCCAGTTATTTAGGAACCCGTTGCTGAAACTCCTACAGAAATTCCCAAAGAGGAAGCTTTTGTAGATCTTTTTTTAAAGAATCCCTAAAAATAGATCAAATGAAACATCCAGTAGAATATAAGAATCTCTAGATAATTTTCTAAAGAAATCTCAGAAGAAAAATCTTAAGGAATCTCAGGAGGAATTTCTGAAAAGCTGGATTATTCTTTTGAAAACTGTATGGGTTTAGCTCCTAGTAAAGCTTACAGTTATTTGTTTTTTTTTATAATTTCTAGAGAAATATTAAATAAAATTCCTGTAGGATTTTCTGATAGTGTTTCTGTTGCAACCTGTGCACGTATTTTTGAAGAAATCCCTGTAGTAATAGACAGACAACTTCCGTACAATTTGTTAAAAAAAAACTCTTGAGAAATTCTTAGAAAATATTTTGGAATATATTCCTGAAAAAAAAACTGCACAGAAATGCTGAGATTGAATTTTGTAACAAATGCTGGAGAAAACATTTTCTAAAGTAATTCCAGACAGAGTCTCAGAAGAATTCTTTGGAAATCTACCTAAAAGCAGGCTTGACAGAAACTCCCTCGCGAGAAAATGAGTAAGCGATTTCGGCGATTTTCTGAGGAGGTAAAATAAAACTCAGAAATCACAACGCAAATCCTCAACAGCATCGAGCGTGAGCTTGCCGCGCAGCGAGGAGTTCGTCCAACACTCATAATTGTTTGTTGTGTTTCTCACGTCCACTCACACTCAAAAAGCTCTCGCGAGTTCCACTCCCATACAAAGAAAGACTCTCGAGGCGAAAATCGCACTCAAAAACCCGAAAATTTCATCGACTCTTTTTTCGTTCCCCTCTTCCTCGCTCAGTTTTTTTTGCCTCTCTGTTTGGGGTTCGTTCGCTCCCTCGCGACGAGGCAAAAGCAAAACACCGCTCTAGAGCATGTTGCAAAACTCTTTTGAATTCGAGGAGGATTATCAAGCCTGCCTAAAAGTAATCTTGGAGAAATTTCTGAATCAATTCTCGTGGAAAGCTCTGGAAAAATATCTTAAAAATCCTTAGAAAATGTTTTGAAGAAATCGTTCAGGAAACGATTATCCAGCGATTTCTTAGAAATTTGTTTAGGAATTTCTTCAAGATTTCCACAAGCAGCTTCGTCTACAATTTCTGCAGGGGCTCCTGTGGACATTTTTTTAGATTCCTTTAAAAATACTCCCAGACATTTCTCCAGGAATTCATCCAGAAAACTCCTAAACAATTTGTCCTTGGAATTACTTCCACAATTTCTCTAATTTGGTTTTCGATTTTTAAAGTAATCCCTTCAAAGTATCTTAAAGAGTTCCATCAGATATTGTTCCAAGCATTCCTCCAAGAATTTCTCCTTGGATTACTTTAGAAATAACTTCAGAGCATTTAATCAATAATCCCTCCAGAAAATTTAAAAAAAAAATACTAGGAATCTTCAGATCCAGAAGTAGTGTTTTGAAGTGATTTTTTCGGATACGGTTTTCTAGGGATCTGGGAATTCCACAAATTCTTTCAATAAATATCTGAAACAATTCCTGGAGGAATCCTAGGATATATTTCTGGTGGATTCGCAGAAGCAATTTGTAAAAAATCCATTTATTTATGTATGCAGTAATCCCTTAAAGATTTTCTCAAAGAATTCACGTAGGAACCCTTGTCAAAAATATGAAGGAATTTCCTTAGGATTTTCAAAGGGATTTGAAGAACAAATCCATGGAAGAACTAATTAAGCCATCCCTTGAGAAATGTCCTAAAAAGGAAGCCTATGAAAATATTAAAATTCCTGAAAAAAAATCAGAAGAAATCTCCAGTAGAATCCCTGTTGAAATCTCTCGAGGTACTTTTGAATGAATTTGTTGATAAAATTCTGAAGAAATCTCAGAAAAAAATCTTGAGGAAACCCATGGAAAAAAATTAGAGGGATTTTCTTTAGGATTTTAAGGGAATTTCAAGAAAAAATCTGAAAAAAATCCAAAGGAAAACTTATATAGGAATCCGTTGCTAAAATTCCTGTAGAAATCCCCAAAGAGGAAGCTTCTGAAGATACTTTTTAAAGAGTCCCTGCGAAAAGCTGGATTTATTCGTTGGAAAACTGTCTGGGTTTAGTTCCTAGAAAAGCTTACGTTTTTTTATTTATTTTTTCGATAATTTCTAAAAATTATTCAATACAATTCTTGTATGATTTTTTGATAGTATTTCTGGAGCAACCTGTGCACGTATTTTTGAAGAAATTCCTGTAGTATACACAGAAAACTTTCTCTACAATTTGTTAAAAAAAACTCTTAATAAATTCCTAGAAAATATTTCTGAATATATTCCTGAAAAAATCTGCGGAGAAATTTTCAGATTTATTTTATAACAAATGCTGGAGAAAATATTTTCTAAAGAAATCCCACACAGAGATTCAGAAAAATTGTTCGGAAATCTACCTTAAAGTAGGGATCTTGGAGAAATTTCTGAATTTATTTTCGAGGAAATATATGAAGGAAGCTCTGAAAAAACATCTGAAAAATCCATGGAAAAACTTTTGAAAAAATTCTACAATTTCTCCTGCGTGCATTTTTTTGAGATTCCTTCAAAAATACTTCCAGACATTTCTCCAGGAATTCACCCAGAAAACTCCTAAATAGTTTGTCCTTGGAATAACTTCCAGAATTCCTCAAATTTGATTTTCGATTTTTATAGTAATCCCTTCAAAGTATCTTAAAGAGTTCCTTCAGATATTGCAAGTATTCCTCCAGGAACTCCCCCATTGATTACTTTAGAAATATATTCAGAAATTTTTAACCAACAATCCGTCCAGAAAATTTCAAAAAAAAAAATCTTGGGAATCTTCAGATTCAGAGGTAGTGTTTTAAAGTGATTTTTTCCGGACAGGAATTTCTAGGGATTCCACAAATTCTTTCAATAAATATCTGAAAGAATTTCTAGAGGAATCCTAGGAGATATTTCTGGTGGATCCGCAGAACCGATTCGTAAAAAATCCATTTATTTATTTATGCAGTAGTCCCTTAAAAATTTTCTCAACGAATTCGTGTAGAAGTCCTTGTGAAAAAATACGAAGGAATTTCTGTAGCATTTTCAAGGAAATTTTAAGAACAAATCCATGGAAGAACTAATTTAGCAACTCTTTGAAAAATGTCCTAAAGAGGAAGCCTCTGAAGATATTTTAAGAGAACTCCTGAAAAAAAATCTGAAGAAATCTCCAGTAGAATCGCTGTTGAAATCTCTCGAGGCAAATCGCTGGAAATCTCAGGAAAATCCTTGAAGGAATCTCAGGAGAAATTTCTGAAAAACCTGAATAAACTCATTGGGAACCCCTCGGTGGAGTTCCTTGAAAAGTTGTGGATAATTTCAACATTAATTCTTCAATAAAATTCCTGAAGGATTTTTTTACAGTATTCCTGGAGCAACTTGTGTACGTATATTTGAACGAACTCCTATTGTTGAAACCTTCTGTAAAGTTTAAAATGAATCGTGATAAATTCCTAAATATTTATAAATAAATTCTTTATAACATCTGTAGAGAGATTCTTGAAGATATTCTCATAGGCAATGCTGAAGAGGACAATCTCTAAAGTTATCCCTGACAGAGTTTTAGAAAAAATCTTTGAAAAACTACATACAAGTATTCTTGGAGAAATGTTTGAATTGATTCTTGAGGAAGTATCTGTAGGCAGCGAAATTTCTTAAAGAACCCTTAGAAGAATTATTGAAGAAACCGTTGGAGAAGTTTCTGAAGGAAACCTTGGTAGATTATATGACATAATCCCATATAACCACAGCTGTAAAGGCCTGCATGTCCAGCATGACCACTGTACACTAAGCTGAGAAGAAGGCTTTGTCCCATTGGAGACATAACGTCAAGAAGAAGAGAGGCGAATTCCCGGTAAGGAATCTTCTGAATATTGCAGCGCACACTCTAACTCTTTACTGTTGAAAGGGAGAGGAGCAATCATACTGAAATTTTTGTTATAAGAATGTATGTGATGTTTGTGGAAGTATTTCCTGTGAAGCACAAGCTTCCAAATTTCAAAACAGAATTGAAATTCACCAAACCTCTGATTTTACTGTTCCATTTAGACACAAAAGCATGGACGTTGAAGAAGGCAACCCGAAATGCTTTCGGAACCCCCAATAATAGTGCATTCCTTGTATTCTACAACTGCATCAAAAAGTGCACCGTAACCCAACCGCAGCATCTCGAACTCCTCGGAAGAACTTTTCATCAGGAGCAGCAGCAGCAGCCAGTCAGCCAACAGAGCGCGCACAAAAGGCCACTGACTTCAAGACCCATAGGACCGCAGCGAATGAAAATAATGCACCACTGACCTCACTTCCTGGGCATTTGCCGGCATTTTCCTTGCTACAAAATAACACACAGCTCCTCACCGACCACAACCAACCAACCAATGGCGAGTTGTGCGCATTTTCCGGTTGGGAAAATTACTACGCCATTAGCCCTTACCACGCTGCTGCTATAGGTCCTGCACCAGTGCAGGACTGCATTTACCAGCATTAGCACAACGCTGAACTCATTAAAGAGATGAACTTTTCGCAATCGCTTTTACACAATAGATCGTCGCCACCACTCGCTATTTCCCTCGCCTCGTTCCATACCTTAGCATTCTGTGCATCCACTGACTGACTGACCCCGACTAGGATCGGACCGAGATCGGCGCGATGTTATTCCATCCATCGAGCGAAAAACCCCGAACCGATGGCCACATTTTCCAGCCGCAATTTGGGTGCGCGTCCAACTTCTCCGCACTCCGGGTAGCAGCGGCGGCAGCATCAGCACAACTCATTCCGGAAACTGTGTGTCCGTCCAACCTCGGACAGGCTGGTCAACCGATTTTCCATGCCTGATGACTGCCACCGCACTGCACCCGGGCCGGCGGGCGGGGGACTGCAACTGCAAATGGAATTCATTATCGTTCGTCCCGTCTGTCTACCTACTGCTACTACTACTAAGTAGGGTTGGATCTGGATGGCATTCCGATTCCGAAAGGGCTGTTGCAGCGGATAAGTGGTTTTCCGAGTGGGAAGCAAAAATTTTGAAACAATGATGGCGGGATGGCTCGGTTGCACAATGTGGTGCTTGATAGCAGTGGATTATGGGGTTGTTGAAAAAGGATTTTTTTTTTTGGGAGCAATGCTCCAATCAATTACATGATAATTTTTGCTTCAAGGACTGAAAAAGTGTTTATTGCACCATGATTAAACAAAGGGTACAATCAATTCAATATAGTTGTTAAAGCTTGATAAACGTATACCTTTAAACGATTTAATCAACATTAAATTCATGATAACACAGACGATTCTCGGCAAATCTCAACTTTTCAAGTTGTGGAGCGGACCTGGTGTGATGGTTAGAACACTTGACTATCACGCCGAGGACCTAGGATCGAATCCCACTCCCGACAAACTCAAAAATGTGAGTTCTTCCTTCGGAAGGGAAGTAAAGCGTGGGTCCCGATATGAACAAGCCTAGGGCTAAAAATCTCGTTAATACAGATAATAAAAAACTTTTCAGGGCTGTTATCCGGTATTCTTAGAACATGCTCTGCACACCATATGCTTCAGGATTTTGGATGCTGGGTTCGCCGTAGAGTGCAGCCAGCTCGTGGTTCATCCTTCTCCGCCACACATACACTCTGAGTACTTGATGGTCCTCCTCGAGTGTGGCCCATCCCGAGCAGAGGAAAAAAGCTCAATAATAGCATATTTTGATATGGAGAACAAAACGTGATATTTGTTTGTTTGAGATAAGAGGTAAAAGTACTGAACATAATATCTCAATTTCACTCCTGGAACATCATCATCATAGCACATTTAGCTCTTGGTAAGATCTAACCAATAGCAGTGAGCTATTTGATTGATTTTCAAATATCATATTTTGCTATTGGTTAGATGGTTCAAGAACAAATTTTTGCCATTATTTTCAGTACTTTTACCTCTTATCTCAAACAAACCAATATCACATTTTGATCGTCAGTACTTGCACTCTGCCCGGGATGTCGCCGTCGTACAGGATCACTGGTCACGGGTGAATCTTTTTAGACTTCTCTGGAACCCATAGCAGACATGACTTCCACTGATGATGTGCCGTCGTATTTCACAGCTAGCAGTGTTGCCAGCCGTCAGTAAGGATCCGAGGTATGTCATCCGTAAAGCACACAAATTGAATGGATTTTGTGAAAATCGGCTCGTCACATTACACCTTCCAGAGCGATGCTGAAGAGTACGCATGACAGTCCGTCAACTTATCGCAGTCCCCAGCGAGATTGGAATGAACTGAAAAGTTCACCTGAAACTCTTAGACCAAGCCCACTCATGGGCTCAATCAAGCGTTTTAACGTTAAGTAGAGCCCCGAACAAAGAAGCGAACCGCACCGGTCGCTGCTAAGTAGGGCTCGAAAGCGAAAAGTTTACGTACGGTTCGTAGCAGGGCTTAGAATATAGAGACACGCAAAGTACGGTCTCTATCCGTAGGCTCGCTTTCTCGCGTTTAGATCTCTGGGTAGCGTAAAGAGGAGACGAAAGAACATGAGTATGGATTTGTTGCCAGGTACCATCAGGGTACCAGATTCCGCTCATCTAAGGCCAGTTTCGCAGAAAAACATCATCTGTTGAATGACTGTTAAGCCAATTTGTAATGTTTTTCCATTTTCTGTTAGTTCAATCTAAGTGCAATCAGATATAAATCAAGACTTATGTAAAACTTTTCATAAGGCTATCTTTTAAATAGACTTTTGCGGAAAAGTGCATTATTTTTGCAACTCTATGTTTTTACAATTATTTTTTCCTGTTCCGTAGGAGTGTATAATAGGGATTAAACACACTGTGTACTAAAATCGGCAGATTTTACGATTTTGACGTACTTTTTTGCGTGAGCGGTTATTGGGACACATGAAATTAGCTACAGCTTTTTTGGGCCCAATAGCCGCTCAAAAAAATTCATTGTTTTGTTTTTAAAACTTATGTTATCCGGTAAATATTGCAAAAAAGGGCTTTGCTCTGGTCTAATTTATATTGTCCAAGAATATCAGCACCGAAAAGAGTGTATTTATGCGTGTAAACTTGATTTTTGCAACAGTGAGCGGCTATTGGGTCATGAGCGGCTACTGGTACACTAACGGTATATAGTTTCTAGAGAATGATTTTCTTGTTTTGTATAGGCAGGAATTTATTTTAGTTTGCATCAAATATTTAAAATTTTTATTTTTACTTGCTTTGAAATTTTCAACCAAACAATATCATAGATCGTTACACGAATAACACAACAAATTGTTTGACACACAATTGTGATAGTGTGACAATACAAACGCAGAAAAATAATAGGTTTAAATTGACAAGCTTTGCTTAAGTATGTTATGAATAAAGTTTTCCCTTCTTCGCCAATTTTAGGATCATGCATAACGAAAATGTATTGATTTTCTTATAAAAATAGTTACGATTGTTCATAATCACACCTTTAGCTTTTGATTCGGCCGATCGTTTCGAAACCAATGTTTGAAGAAATGTATAGTGATTCAGTGAGTTTTGCTATTTTAACACGTACATGTTTGAGCCGGGGTTGCTACGCAGCTAGTAAAGTTTGGTTTCGCACATTTAGAAAAATGTCCAAATAAATAACTCGCGAAGTTCGTTCCGACAAGTTCCAAAATTATCGTCATCCGTCGCAGATTCCGGTGAGAAGATGTGCGTATTTTCTAACCCGAAAAGAAACTATTTGACGGTAATAAGTGACCACAAGGTTTTCTTTCTTCACTTTCCGGGCTGAGATCCTCCGCTTTGAAAGAGCTGTGCCTCGCGTTTCGTTTTGTCGTGAATATTTCGAAAAAGGCAAAGGAGTTTTGGTTTGATTGCTGTTTTTGAAAATGGTGGTCGTCAGTGGGTGGTTTATTAAATATAAATTTAAAAATATAAATTAAATAAACGAGACATTAGGAAGAAAGTGTGCGAAATGGGTAACTTCACCCTTGTAGAAACAATATGGCAAAGCAGAAAAAAAAATCTGCGAAGACCCCATGCGAATAACACCGATCATACAGAATAGGAGGTTCGACATTAGATCCCCGACCAAAAAAAGCATATCAAGTTTATAACACATTGTGTTATGATGTAATATTTGCAGGATGATGTTTAAATATAGATGCAGGATGATGTTTAAATAACTAAAATTGTAACAAAAAGTACACTGGTCTAATCACAATAATAAGCTATTTTGTTACGAGAAGATCAAAATTATAACACAATATAAATAATAAATAATATATAAATTGAGATTTTTTGGAAATCGGGTTTTCATACATTTTGAAAAGAATCATCTTTGCGCGTATATACAACGCAGTAAACCTGGCCGCTTTGATGCATGTGTCATATCTATGATATGCTGCAAGCATCAATATTGACAAGAAAAGTAACACGATTGCTTTCCAGGGTGATTCCAGAGTGATTTCGTACTGGCTGCGTATGTATACGATTAGATAAGAGTAGTTACGATTTTTCAAAGATGTTTTGACTGTAGCTAACCCAATTCAGATATCATAGAAACACCTCAATAATTTTTTTTTGTAAAAACAAACTTTAATCATAACGATAATAATCTAAAAAAAATGTAGTCGAGCTGCCAAGTTTCACCAATTAAAATAGGCGGTGTGCAGGACTGCCATATTGTAGGTTCCTCGTTATAGAAAAAGCGAGGTGTTGGATGCTAAAATACATCAATTGTTGTATGAAGTGCCAAAAAGGAGAATGGGCTCATTATGTACTTTGACAAATACGCAGTCTACTTCAACCGCATAGAATTTGCTTCCTACAAAATATTCATATACCAGCATCCAAAGGATCGCAATATATATTAAGATTTCCGATTGATGCTTTGTAACTAAAAGGTTGTGACTGAGTATAGAATAAGCTGAAGTTAAAATACACGTTAATGAAAAAAGGTTGCGCAAACTTATCGCAGACTGTTAGAAGACAGCTTCTACTAAGACCAGGATTCAAAAATCTTGACCTACGCGAAGTTGTAAAGGAGACAACTACGTTATAAATGTGTTGGAAATGCAAGGGATGTAATTATTCAATAAACCTAATTATTAAAAAGATGCTCAAAATCTCAAATTCAGATAAATTTCTTGCGAGAAAGGCAACATGGATATCGAAGAGATGGATATTATTTTAGATAAAAATTCAACCTACAAGTCATACAGTAAGCAACAACCACATAATTTAAAAAAGATTGCTTGAATTCCGAGATTAAATACAATCATACATTATTGAGAAAATAATATCTTTAAACGCACCAAAACTGGTACAAATCTCTAAGGGAATTATTTATTTGAGTTCAATTTTTACTAACTGTTTTCAGTCTTATCCAAAACCCCTTCTTTCAAAATATGAGCACAGATTATTATACTGAATAAGATTTGCAATAACACCATAGAAATACACAAAATATTGCGATGATTTACAGAAGTGCAAAAAACCGATGGTGCGGATAGAATAGAGACCACCGGTGCGCAAAGGCGACCGATCATTATTTTACTCACATGGAAACGAACGACCGGTGTGAAAATGGGTGGATAACGAAATTAAAAATCGTTAACGACGTGCTGTTGCGTGTGTAGTATGAAGCCCACGAGTGGGCTTGGTCTTAGGCAGTTGTGCACATCGTCCTTCGTTGCTTTAATCAGTCTAGTCAGCTTCCCAGGAAAGCCGTTTTCGTCTATGATTTTCTATAGCTCTGTGCGGTCTATACTGCCGTATTCTGCTTTGAAGTCCATGAACAGGTGATGCGTTGGGACCTGATAGTCGTGGCATTTCGGGAAGATTTGCCGTACGGTGAAGATATTGTCCGTTGTCCACCAGCCGTCTATGGTGCCGGCTTGATAACTTCCCACGAACTCATCCGTTTTAGGTGATAGACCACGTTAGATGATCTGGAATAGCATTTTGTGAACGGGGCAGATTACCCTTCCTTCATCTCCTCCGGTAACTTTTCGGTTTCCCAGATCCTGAGTATCAACCGGTGCAGGCAGATGGTCAACTTTTCCGGACCCATCTTCAGCTGTGACGCCATCCTCACCAGCTGCTTTGTTGGTTTTGATCTTCCCTCAGGGTGGAAGTTGGATCGTTTCTGCCCTTTTCTGTACTGACGTAGTCATTCTCCCTGTTGCTTTGGTTTTCCGATGTGCTGCTAACACCTTTCAATCACCTAACATCCGTCTTCCAGGAGGCTTCCGTCGTTATTCTTGTAGATTTCGGCTCGCAGCACGAAGCCGTTGCAAGATGTATCTGCTTCTGCCAAACGGCGCTTTTTCTCCTGAAAGAAGCGGGTGCACTGTATCCGCTTCTGTTTGTAACGTTCCACGTTCTGCCGGGTTCCTTGCTGCAGCATTACCGGTTGCATTGCGTTCATCTTCTCCAAAACGGTTCTGCACTCCTCGGGGCCTGTCCATAAACTACGTAGACTTTGAGGGGGGAAGGGTGGGTTCTGGGCAAAGTCTACGGCCCATACAAATTTCGATAATTTTGTATGGAAGAAAGTCTGCGAGGAGGGACGGGGGGTCTGAGAATGCGGAAATTGAATCTACGTAGTTTATGCACATCTCGATGCACAGTGCCTAGTCAAACCATTAATTGCGACGTTTCCTTTAGAGGGGCCTTCTCTTTAGAGAGGCAGTCCTCTAGAGGGGCCACATCGAGTTCGTCTTTGTCTGGCAACGCTGCCTCAAGATTCTGCGTGTATGCTGAGGCGACATCCGGTTGCTTTAGTTGCTCAAGATGGTATTGTGGCGCTCGCCTGTACCGTACATTGCTGATGACGGAAAGTCGGAGACCCCTGTTACCATCTGAAACTCCCTGATATCTCTTTAAAATACCCTGAAACTTCCTGGGGACAAGTCAGTACTGTCATGGTAAAATTAGTGCTGGTTGCTCAAGGTTTCCACATTTCGGCGCCCCCATGGAAATTACTTCAGTATTGTTTCTAAAAACACTATTTTGGATTTTGGGTTATTTGGATGAACACTATTTGGATCATTAAGTAAAAAAATAAAATTAAACAACGTCAATTGACACTGAACCAAAGAGGAATTCTTGAAAGAATCCCTGGCGGAATATCTAAAAAGGGATCCTAAGAAAATTTGTGAAATGCATGAAGCAACATCTGTCGATACTCATTGGAAGACCTCTGGACCAAAATAATAAAAAACAAGTTTAAATTAATTTGACCATTTAACTAGTAAAGCTGTTATTTTAAGCTTCTAACTCTTTTTAATATACATACGTACATTAGAGTGTCACAAAGACCTTATAATATTTCAAGTACACAAAGTTTTGCAAATATTTCAAATATTGTCCATTCACTAAAGTAATATCTGTGCTTCTGGACAAGATATTTTAAATCTTTTTTTAGATAAATGACGCATACAAATAGTGCTATCAGATAAAACTTTCATGGCTGAAAATAAAAAAATGTGCGTGGATTTTTTTTATAAAATTTTGAAGAAAAATTCCCAAAAAGTAGTCTTCAAAAACGGTTCTGTCGTCAATATAAACACAATATTTCAAAAATAATAATCCTTCAAGAATGCCTAGAGGTCCATAGAAAAATACAAAAATATTTGAAAAAATCAGAAATTAAAAAAATATTATGAAAAAACGATTTTTTTTGAGAATTTTCATGAAAAAGTGTCATTTTTCAAAAATCGCCCTGCCGTAATCTCTAAATGATTTTTTAGAAAATCGAAATGTTCTACAAAAATACTTCAAATATGCATATCTATCATTTAAGGGTTGAGCACCTTGACTTTTCAAACATCGATTTTTTTTTGGGAGAGCCTACCTCTGGTGGAATTCCTAAAATAATCTCTTGAGATTTTTTTTAAAAGAATCTTGGAGAAATCTTGAGAATCATATGCTGAAATATCTGTAAATGTGAGGAGAAATTCATAAATTAACTCCGGAAAGAATCCAAGGCGAAACTTCTAGAAGTGTCTTTGGTGAAAATCCTGGTTGAATTTTTGGCAATAATTACAAAGAGAAATTTTCGGTAGAATTCATAAGAGAATCTCTGTATGACTTTCAGTAGGATTTCTTGGAATAAATCCTGCTTTAAGAAATCCCTAAATAAATATCCTAAAGGACCCGAACCCTCATTTCTTTAGTAAACTTCCAGTAAATTTCTGAAAGAATGCCTGGAAGATTTTATAAAGGAATTCCTAGAACAATTTCTGAATTTTTACCTGGATCATTTTAGAAGGAATTCATGGAAGATTTTCTAAAGCAATTCTTGGGAGAATTCCTGACATAAGCTGTGAAGAAATTTCTTAAAACATTCAAAATGTTTGATTTTCAAAATAACTGCTGGAGGAGTTTCTGAAGAGATCCGTGGCAGATTTTCCAAGAGAATCTTTAGAGAGATTCTGAGAGAATCCATGGGGGATTTTTGAGGAAGACAATCGCATTTTTTCAAGAGGAACACTTCTAGAAATTTCCGTAAAAATTTAGAGAAATTTTTCTGTAGGGAACTTTGGAAAATTTCTAAATAAATTCACGGAGGAATTTGTGAAGCAATCCACAAAAGGGAACATCCGTAAATTGCGTCTCGCAAAAATGGCCATTTCTGCAAAAATGACAATTTTTACGTCTCCCCCTCCTCCTTTGTCACACTTTTTGTATGAAGCCTTTGAAAGAATTGTCGCTCTTTGCTAAACCAACCCCCCTTCCTAAGACCTTGACAAGATTTAAACACATTTTCATAAATGCTATCATCAAATCCAGAAACAAGAACTTTCGCAGATCGCAGTCTGCATTTTTTATAAAATATAGATTTTTAAGCTAGCGGGGCTCTTAATTTTTTTGAATAGCATACAGATTTGTCAAAACAATTCTCTAAGGCTTTGCTTCTCTTAACAACTCTTGAGACAATTATCAACCCTTAATCCCTACTGCGAACTCTTCCTGTTTCCCTTGATTTTTCCCTTAGACTCCCTTAAAGCTTGAATAAAAAATTTCTAGATTTTTCAGAAAAAAGACTCCCACAGGATTTCTTATATCGAATTAAGCCAGTATTCTCCTAGTATTTCTTGAAAATGCGTTCTTGTCCATGGATTTTTTTGAAAATTTGTCCAGATATTCCTCCAGATATTTTGTTCAGAATTCCTACTGGAATTTCCCTTGGCACTTCTTCAGGAGTTTTTTAAGAAATTTATCAAAAGATTATTCTTGAAAGTGGTCCACAGGATTTCTCATAATTTTTTTCCGAAATTTCTTAATTACCTCAAGAAATTCTATAGAAAATTTATTCAATTGCTACATAAGCACACGCATGCTTTTATCCATGTATTTCTTCAAACATTTCTGAATGATGTCCTCTAGAAATGTTATCAGTTTTTTTCAGAATTTCTCCTGGATCTGAGATTTTTCCGAAAATTCATCTAGAATTGTATCGAAAAGTACACAGGAATTTCTCAAAGGGTTTCGCCAGGAATCTTCCGACACGTTTTTTTTTTCAAGAGATGCGATTCCTAGAGAATTGTTTTCACGAAGATTCGGAGATTCTTACAGAAATTTCTTCAAGTAGTTTCCTTTAAGATTTCAGAAGTTATGTCTAGATTTTTGTTTAGAATTTTATCCTAGATTTTCTACAGAGGTTCCTTCAGGTATAGCTCAATTTATTCAGTGATTTTCTCGGGCATTTATTTGGAAATTTCTCCGGAACTCTAGAGATTTCTCTAGAAGACCCTTCAATGTTTTTTTTTTCGAAAGATCCTTCTGGTATTCCTCCAGACATTGTTTTGGATTTATTGAAACCTACCTTCAAGCAATGGTGTTTTTTAAGGTATTATCCTAGGCATTCATCCAGGAATTGCCCACAATATAATTTGAGAAATTGCTTCAAGGGTATTTATCCAGGAATTCCTCTAAAAAAATAAAAGGATTTCTTCTTGGAGCTTCCGAAGGTATTTCTTGGAATTTTAGGGGATTTCTTGAGACAATCTTCCAGGGATTGCTTACATATTCCTTCAAAAATTTCTTTAAAAAATATTCAGAAAATGTTGTGCAATTTCTGGAAGAACTTTTGAAAAGTCTATGGAGCCATCGCATGAGACATTATCGATAGAATTGCAGGAACAATCTTGTAGGGATTTGTGAAGAAATCACTTAAGAAATTTCTCAAAACCCTAGGAAGAATTTCCGAAAAAATCCCCGTAAGATTTGTAAAGAAAGTTTTAGGATAATTTCTGGAAAACTCCTTGTATAAACTTTTAAAGAAATCCCTTGCAAAAATTCCTGAACAATTTCCCAAGATTTTGAAGAAGTCTCTGGAAAAAAAACTTCATCAAAGGAATTCCTTAAAGAATTCCAGCAGAAATATTTGAAAGAAACCCTGAGGAGTTTCGTGATCAGAAAGGTGGACTCTCCCCAGAAATGTCAGCCTGAACCTCTCAATCTATAATAGAGGCGTGACCACATCCATTTGCGTGGGTAGGACAAATGTTTGGAATCATTTTGTTGCAGTTCTTGAGCTACCTGCAAGTCTGCCAAACTTAATATTAAAAATGCTATAATTCAGTTTTAAAATTTAACTGAGTTTCTTTCATATAATATATAAGGAACATGTTGAATTTTACTGAAAATATAATAATATCTGTATGACGTTTCAGGCCAAAAATTTTGGTGAATCCCAACTGGAAATACTTAGAAAAATGCCCAGAAATGGTATCTGTTGAATGCTCCGATAAGCTCGTAATTCTTGGAGAGGAAAAATAAAAGCTCAATGCAATTTTTTGGTAGAATCCTTGGACAATTATTGTTGTAGTTTAGAAAGTGTTCCTTTAGGAAAATTCAAAAAAAATCTTTGATAAATTTTTTGGAGCATCTTATGTTGGTTTCCTTACAAATGTTTTGGTGGAAACTACGGAGAAACTACAAGTGGATTTCCAGGAGCAATTTCTTGAGAAACATCTGGAATTATCACTGGAGGAATAGTTTGAAATTTTTTAATTATCTTCCGTTCATAGAACCCCAAAAAGGTTTTAAAGAGATTTTATGGCGAAATATTTCACAGTATTTCTTATGTAATCCAAACTGAATTTGCTGACTACTTAATGTCTGTTTACTCAAATTTTGGAGAAATTCCAGAAGAAATCATTAGAGAAATCCAAGCAGGAAACATCAATCGAAAAAAATGAGAAAGTGCGAAAGTGTTCGTGAAAGAAAGCCAAAAATATTTTGTATGATATCTACTCCTACATGAATTCTATATCTCAATAGAGTTCATTGCGTAATTCGTGAAAAAACAAAAAGATAAATTTCCTCTGCAAAAATTCGAAATTCTATTTTTGTAAGAGTTTTTTGCTTGATTCGTTAGGTAAATGGTTGTAGGTAGAGCCTTCAGAAATTTGTTTTAATGAATTTATGGAGGAATCAATACCAAAATTGTTATAAAAGTTAAAAATATAAGAAGCGGCACAGCCGATTTTTTTTATCCTTTTTTGAAAATAAAATCTTAAGGAATGCGTTGGAAAATTATTAAAGCTATCTTCAGAGTAAATACTGGATGAATTTCATCCAATCATTCATCTGCAGTAGATCCTAAAAGAGTGTTTGTAAGAATTCCTGCTGGAGGGATTTCTGTTTGAATCTCTGAAGTAATAATGCAAAAATCTCTGGATGAATTTCTGCAGGATTTTCTGGATAAACCCCTAGAGAAATTTCTGAACACATTCATGTGAGAATTTTCAATGAAATCCGAAGAGCCATTTCTGAACACATCTCGGGTGAAATTTCTGAAGAAATCCTGAAAGGCTTTCTTGAGTAATTTCTGAAGGAATCCATGGATTAAATTTAGAAGAAATTCTTAGAAGATTTCCTTGCGTTTGCAGTTCTTGGACAAACATATGGAGGAATCTGATAATAAATTCGGGAAGGAATTTCCTGGGAATTTTTTTCTGAATCCCTGGAAATATTTCTGAAGGAATCTTTTTAATGATTTTCCAAGGTGACTGTGGAAAATTTCAAAAGAAATCTTGGGAGAAATTTCTAGAGGAACCTTCGATTTTCTTAAACAATCGCTGATTGTATTCTAGGACTGATTCCCGAAAAATGCACACTTAGAAAAAATGACGGATTATGATAAAATTTTACCATAATCTCAACAGCTGAACGTATGGTAAAAAGTTCGGTGATTTTTTTCAAATCACCGAACGTACTGCGAATCTCAGGAAAATCCATCTGTCAAAATCACCGGAACGTTTGGTACTTTTTAAAAATTCACCGCAAAAATCGCAGGACGTTTGGTATGTTTGTTTACGAATGAACTGTCATCCGTAAATATTACCGACCGTACGGTAGTTTTTCACAAATTTACGGCAATTTTATGCGAGCACAAAAAAACCTCTATTTTCATAAAAAGGCCGATCATGGGATTGAACACACGTCCTTCTGATCAGGAATCACACTTGCTACCACTGTACTAGAGAGTCTTTCTTGGAGATAGTGCGCCAATTCTGATAGAACTGATGCTCACAGCTGCCGTCGTGGCTGTCAAACACTTTTTACAGTAGTACGATAAAATAGTTCCATCACCGATCTGTTCGGTAAAATATTCACAGATCTCCTGTAAGTTTGTCTGATTTCACCGGTTCTTCGGTGAATTCTTAGATTTCACCGATTGTTTCCTGTAATTTAATAGATTTCGACGTAATACTGTAATTTGCTTGTTTACAGACCAGTTTTGATGATATTTTTCACAGAATACTGTAATTTATTCTAAGTGTGTGGATTTTTTTTTCAATGAAACACATGCAAGCTTTCTAAATGATATTGTGGAGAAATTTTTGGAGGACCCTCTCATGAACCAAATTTTAGAGGAAATTCTGGGAAGCGATGCATGGTACATAGTTGTTCTTGAAAAATTTCCAAAAAAAATCGTAGAAAATTTTCAGAAAGTAATTCCTGGAAGATTTACGAAAGAAATCCATGGAACAATATCGTAAGGAATCCAGGGAAGGTTTTATGAAAATATTCCAGAATAATCTTCAGGGGTAATCTTTGAAAAAATTTGGAGAAAATTATGAAGGAACCTCAGAATCGATAGAAGAATCGGAAGATTTTCTGAAGGAATCGCTGGAGGAAATTTTGAAGATATGAGAAACTGAAGACATCCCTGGAGAAAATTTCCGAATGAACCTTTGGAGGAATAATAATTTATATTTTTTTTATATAATTTTTTAATAATAATAATAATATTTTTTATAAAGCCCGTACAGCAATTTCAGGAGGAATTTTTGGGTACTTAAAAAAAATCTAAAGAAATCTCGTGACGAAGTTCGAAAAGAATCCCCATAAATATTCCTATTGTCAGAATTTCTTAAGGGAAGACACCCCTACAGCACAGGATTTTATTTGCACGTGTGAGAGCGCAATGAAAAACTTAGGTACAAATATAATTTACTTTTTCCACATATACGGGGCTACAAAAAAAATCGCAAACGGTTTCTTATATCTAAGAGGAAAACTTTCCATTACGTACAGGAAGAAACAAAAATGTTATATCCACTGTAGTGGAAATAAAAGGAATTTGCTCATCTCTCTATAGATAAGTAAATAATTTTTTTTGCAAATGTGAATTAATAGTTAAGTGTTTTTTTAATTTTATCTAAAATTATTCCTAAGTTTCTGATACATTATTATTTTGTTGAATAATTCTGTTGCTCTGTTAAGCTTTCAGTACTCGTAAAAATCTGTCTAAATCAAATTCAAACTTCATATACAGCTATTACGTGATCTTTGATGTATTATCTGTAGTAAAGAACAATCTGTACAGCCAGAACATTACAGTAGTTATGATTATTTCTTGCGTGATTTTGTTCATTTATTCAAAGCTCACAGGCGAAGAGCCCTTTATAGAAGCTCCGGCAATCTGTGATTATATTGAATAACTTTTTTTCCACGTGTTTTGCGAGTCATACCTGAAAATAGAAATAAGAAAAAGAAACAATTAGTAATACATTCGGTAGTGGTTAAATTACTCGTCATTCGAAAATTGTAAAAAAAATAAATGAAAAAAAGCTTATATTTTGTGTAAAAACTTTAAAGATTTGGTTCTTTTTGGGATAACATGTCTACTGCTAAAATATAAAAAAAATGTTGCGAAAGTCGTACGATTATCATATGAAACTCAACTATTCTACGAAAATTCTTTAATATAAAAAACATCAAATGAATAAAAAGAAAAAAAAAAACATTTAAAAAATTCAAACGATTCGAAAACGAAAAAAAAATAGATTAAAGAAGTTTGGAGTTTTTTTTTTCGAATTTCCATACAAGGATGACTATTTAAAATCGAAATTTGTTCTACTTTTAAGTACGTTTTTTTTTTGTTTTCATTTATGTGTATTTTAATGTATGCAAACTCTTCGTTAAAGAAACAAATCTATTATCATCATTTTTGGAAACAATGTTTTTAAGTGTTGTCTGTACAACGCCAAAGTATTTAAAAATCTTCAAAAACTTTTCGAATTTTCGTCCAATTACCAATTATTTTTCAGTCTATGTATTGGTTTATAATGGCTTAAGTTTCATTTTACATGAGCATGCATTAACTTTTCCACATTTTCATCTAACATTACTAAAGTAAGCGGCTGATATGAAACACGGGTCGTCTGGTTTCCCCCTCATACACCGTGTAGGCCTTTATGTGGTCTCTAAGCCACAAAAAATCCTAACGTTCCACTGTTCCCCATGACGGTGCGGTGGCAGTCCTGGAATGTGCTGGAATGCTAACCCACCGGAAACCACAACCATCGCAAACAGCTGTTGCCCTTCCCCGTTATTAATTGAGGTTAGAGTTTGCATTCATCCCACTGCTGGTGCTGGCCGAGCAAAAACTCTGGGTCTGGACCGATAAGCCACCCTTACTCGATGCATCGCCAGACGGCCCGGTACATGGATACATGGAGGCTCCCAGTTACCTATACCCTGTTACTGTTGTAAGGGTGCGCTGTGCACTCGACCGAAAGCGCCACTCCATTGATTTGGTTTATTTTCATTTTCCTCGCTTGCTCGCTGAGAAAAGGGAACAAAAGTTCACGGCTCGTTTAGGCAAACAACAGCTGACCATCGATCTACTCTGCTGCCGAGTTGTTGGAACCGCGAGTAAACCGAATCAGAGCAGCCCCAGACTAGATTTGATTTACAAACGAGGAAGCTGGTTTTAAAGCTACGAAAGAAGTACTACAAGAATCATAACGAAGTTTTTGAACTTTATTTCTATTCTTGCCAGAAATTTGTTTCCAGGTGTTGGTGTCTATAGAAGACATATTTGAAGAAAATTGAAAAGATTTAATTCAATTTATTAATGTGGAAATAGTAATATGATTCAAACCCGAGAAGCACGATAACATTCTAACTGGGACAAAACGTGCTCCTCAGTTTTGTGTCATAAAAAAAAAAGAAAAAAAAAGGTTTCGTTTTGATTTTTGCGAAAGTCATCGGTTACTTGAAGAAAGTGACATTCTCCATTTGAATCTCAAATTAATGATAATAACATAAAACGAGCTCATCAGTTGCACGTTAATATGGGCGTCTTGTTGAAAATTAGAAAAAAAATAAAGAAAAAACAAGTTTCACTTTGTTTTTATCTTTCATTTAGAAATGCATCGATTGTGGAGAAAGTGCTTATGAAAACTGATGAACTATTGTTCATTTGGGTGTAACTGGTGAGCTCGTTTTATATTATTACTAGAATGTTTGGGATTTAAATGAAGAATATGTATTTCATGTCTGAATCTAAACTGTGAATGAAAATCTTTGTATCCTTCTAGATTTCTTTCCAGAAATTTTCGCTGCAGTGTGACTGAAAAACAAACACCTCGTACTTCACCGCATTGGACAAAATCGGCAAACGACGAGCGAGTTTATAACGAAACGAAGGAAAACTCAATTCTGACCTGGATGGTGGCACGCTCGTGGGCTCTAGGCTGGACAGAGCTGTTTGTTTGCAAGACGCTTGACTGACTGACGAGTAAACGAAAACAAAATGTCTTCAAGAAAGTAAATCCAGCAGACAAATTGGATGGTAATTTATAACGAACGGGTGTGGGGTGGCTGCGAGGTGCACGACGGGAAATCTGACAAGCTTATGGATGGGTCAGTAAAGGCGACACTCAATCAAGGTCATCAGACTGGCAGATGGTGTTTAAGATGGAGACGTTGAAGCAGATATTTGAATTGAAAAATCAGGTTTATTCGACAAATTAAAGAAATCTTTTTACTTCTGCAACTATATTTTCAAGCTTGTTCAAGCGTTATATATACTCAACAGATGGAAGACAATATTGAAAAATTACAATTTAATACAGATAAAATGAACCCACAACGTAATGATACAAAAATATAAAAATAAAAAAAAAATAAAATCTACAAAAAATAAAAAAAGTAAGGGTTTACTTCTCGGTCTTTTTAGATTTTTTTGAATAAAGAATAGTTTCATGCTTGCCACATGATAAATACATGGGGAACCATCATTGGCTTTCCATTACAAGCGGTGAAAGTGCTCAATAAGGGGAAATTCATTTATTACGTCCAACGTTTTTCGGGATTTCTAGGCCCCACCTCCCCCTCTGTCACGTTATATTTCTATACTTAATACACGTACTGTTACACTTTCCAAGACCCCCCTCACCCAAATCTTGGACGTAATTTTTAAACGATCCCTAAGAAGCAGTATTTGTCCCAGTTGAGATTTTAGGCAAAAAAAAGGAAAAAATAGAAAAAAAAACAAAATTTTAAGAATCAGAAAAAAATTTAAAGGCTTACAATAGAATAAGATTAAACAGGGTCACCATGATTGAGGTAATCTTACACTCCTAAATTCATCGAATTCAAAAACTAAGTGATCATGGCATCCATAATGTTCTTTATATTTTCATTTGAGTTCACTTCATGGGCGCAGCCAGAGGGGGGCAGAGGGAGATCATGCCCCCCCTGGCCGCCAGATTTATATTTTTAAATACAGCCAACTTAAAGATTATCAATAACGTAGGGGCAATTTCTTCACCCTGGCTTAAGCGTTAAGCCAGGTTTAATTGTATGGTTAAGCCTGGCTAACCGGCTAAGCCGAGGTGAAGAAATCGGCCCTTAGAGATCGAAAAAAATCTCAACAAATAAACTATTCTAATAATTAAGGTTTTTATCCACAATTATCAAACCTCTTTTACTCGAAAATTACAGGAAATTTTGCCAAATATTTATTTAAGAGAACCAGTTCAATCTTAAAATAGAATTTTGTCAAATAACACGCTTGGTTGAATGGCTAAATTTTATGATGTTTATTTATGGAATAAAAAACAGCATGCCGAATTTTCCAGAAATGCGGGAACCGGTTGCGGTAGGGAAAAAGAAGGACTTTGTAGAACCATATGCCGCTATAGAGTGCGGTTATGTGCTACTGCTACACGAATTTTCTCGAGTATTCAATTCAAACCAACGTCATTCTAAGACACATTCCACGCGTTACGTTTTGCGCGAGAATCAAACTTTTGATTCCAAAAATTGTTATGTTGTTAAATACATGTTAACCAGCATACAAAACGATCAGATTTGAATATAAGATTTAATTTATGCTTTCTAATTTGCAATCGGACCCTTTTACTTCGAAAGAAATCAAGAAATACAGCGTAACGGGACACCATAGCAAAAAATGACAAATTCTGACTGAACGCCAAGAAATTTGCTACTTTCTCGAAACAGTTTTCAAAGTTTCGTGTTCTATTAGAAGAATATAAGTGAATATCTTCATTTTGGTGCAAAAAGAATCAAAATTGACAGCAGCAGCCCGGAAATATCCTTCAATGAAGTTCAAAAACCACGGTGTAGAAGTGCGTGGAATGTGTCCTAAGAGCAAAATACCTGGGATTTCTTTACAAATCCTTTCACCTTTAGAAATCCCTTTATGCATTTATTCCGGAACTTCTTCAGGGATTCTTTCAAAAATGGATTGCTCCAGAGAATTTTTCAAGAATTCCTCTATGGTTTTTTTTTTTTTTGAGGGTTCCACCAGGAATTTCTCCAGGGATTCCCAAAGGAATGGCAACAGAAACTCCTTCAGTTATGTTTGCAAGTGTTCCTTCAGAGATTTCTTCAGGACTTACTCCTCCTTCAAGAATTCCACTAGAGATTGCTGCAATAATTAAATATGAAATAATCTGAAGTATTTCAGTAGAAATATCTTCTAGGATCCCTTACAGGAAATTTTACCAAAGATTGATTACACAGCGTAACAAAAATTAACTTTTGGTCTGTCTCAATAGCAAACTTATGTGTCTCTGACAGATTTTGGGCCGCTGAATCTGAATCCGGGCTCAGATTTGCTCCAGCACGTCACAATTTTGCGCTATAGGGAATCGCGCCACTTGGGCGGTGGCTTCTATTTTCGTCTGTTTCCCGCTATAACTCAGTCAAATTTGAACCAATTGGCACAATTGTTGGAATGCAGTGAGATAGGTATAGTATCTACCCGTGTACAACATTTCAAGTCAATTGGTTCAAAATTGACTGAGTTATAGTGGCAAACAGACGAATATAGAAGCCACCGCCCAAGTGGCGCGATACCCTACCTCAATTTATAGGGCAAAATATGCGATTTTGGGCTTTTTTAACTGCAAGCCGATAAGCGTGAAAACATTTTTTTTAACCAATCAAAGGATAAATTGGTCAATTAACATCTAAATTAACGACTCATGCAAAATATTTCGTTTTACTAAATCGAATTTGATAGTTTAAAGCGATTTATGTTAGGTACGATCACTAGCGTGCGCAGGGTTCTTGCTTAGGGGGGGCACTACAATGATGGTGCAATATATGTATGATCATGATGGTGCAAAATGGAATTATGGTGTTACACGCAATATGAATTCCCAAGAAGGGGTTTCAACATGCTGTGGTGCTAACATCGCCAAGTACTTCATATTGGGATTCTAGAAAAGGCTTCGGATGGTGATGATTTCAAGGCAATACGAAACTTCAATATGAAGTCATTATCTCGACTCTTATTAAATTTTATGAACGTAACAAATACAATGGAGAATATCTAGAAAATTATCAATTATAGAAAAAAAAATAATGTCTTTGTGAAAGAATTTTGATCCTAGACAATTAATGATGCTAGGAGAATGCACAATGGTCCGAATCCACGTTTTAGCAGGAAAAAAATCCGTATCTCTGTTTTCGTTAATTTTAGGCGTTTGGTGTCTTCAGAGAAATTGTTTGAATTTGTTTGCTGCATCTTTTCCAGAAATTTTTGATTAGGGTGGTCCTCGTCATAACTCAAATCTGGAATAGAACTTTTTAATTTTAAGTCATACGGGATCGAGTTCTTCAGCAAAGTTGTAGGCAATGCTATTTCGAGCAACTTTGCCGAATACGTCGTTTATCTAGCTCTTAATTTGAACATAGTAGGTCAATTTGAAGTTTTGACTTAGGGTGAGCCCCCCAAAAACGTTTTTTCGCAATAACTTTTTTATTTGATTTTTTTCGAAGATGTGAGCTTCGGAGCATTTAAAGAGCAAGTAATGACGCATATTTATTCTGAACATTGCATGTTGCTAGGTCGTGTCATTCAAATGTTATGGACAATTTTGACTTAAAAACAACGATGTCTTAAAATGCTTATATCTCATGGAGCTTGTAAAATAAAAATAGTTCTTTAAGCGGCATTTGGAAGGTCACATAAAAAGCCAAATTTGGAGCAAAAATTACAAGAACGTTATTTTTTAAATTAGAATAAATCGACTCAAAAAATCCCCTTAAAAAAACGAAAAAGTACATATAACTCATACAATTTTAAAGATAGAGCCAAACTGTCTTCGGAAAAAATGTGGGTTTTTACCATACCTAAAAGTTTCCCATACACGACTTTTTTGTAAAACGTGAAACAAAAGCTTGAAATTGATAATTTGATTCTTAGAGGAACAAGTTATGTTTTTCTAGAAAATTAGAACGATTATATTCTTTAAAAACAAATTATCAATTTCAAGCTTTTGTTTCACGTTTTACAAAAAAGTCGTGTATGGGAAACTTTTAGGTATATTAAAAACCCACATTTTTTCCGAAGACAGTTTGACTCTATCTATAAAACTGTATGAGTTATATGTAGTTTTTGAATTTTTGAAGGGGATTTTTGGAGTCGATTTCTTCCAATTTAAAAAATAACGTTCTTGTAATTTTTGCTCCAAATTTGGCTTTCTATGTGACCTTCCAAATGCCGCTTAAAGACCTTTTTTTATTTTACCAGCTCCATGAGATAAAAGCATTTTAAAACATCGTTGTTTTTAAGTCAAAATTGCCCATAACATTCGAATGACAAGACCTAGCAACATGCAATGTTCAGAATAAATATGCGTCATTACTTGCTCTTCAAATGCTCCGAAGCTCACATCTTCGAAAAAAATCAAATAAAAAAGTTATTGCGAAAAAAAAACGTTTTTGGAGGCCTCACCCTAAGCCAAAACTTCGAATTGACCTACTATGTTCAAATCAAGAGCTAGATAAACGACGTATTCGGCAAAGTTGCTCGAAATAGCATTGCCTACAACTTTGCTGAAGAACTCGATCGCGTATGACTTAAAATTAAAAAGTTCTATTCCAGATTTGAGTTAAGACGAGGACCACCCTAATCAAAAATTTTTGGAAAAGATGCAGCAAACAAATTCAAACAACTTCTCTGAAGACACCAAACGCCTAAAATTAACGAAAACAGAGATACGGATTTTTTTCCTGCTAAAACGTGGATTCGGACCATTGTGGAATGGCAGAACTCCTAGATATAACTATTTGATCGGAATCCTAATTGAAATCTACAGAATTTCCTCCAGGATTTCTCCAAAGATTCGTGCATCAGTTCCTCCAGGAATTCCCTCAAAAAATCTTCCAATAATTCCTTCAGAATTTCCTCCAGGAAGTCTCATATATTTCACCAGAAATTCCTCAAATAATTCCTCCAGGAATTCCTCCAGTAAGTACTCCAGGAATTCTTCCAAAATTACCTGCAGGAATTCCGCCTGAAATTTCTTCTAGGAAAAATCCACTAGAAATGTCTGCCCCCAATATTTCCTCCAGGGATTCCTCTAGAAGTTGCCCCACGGAATCCCCCAGAAAATCCTAAAGGAATTTCTGAAGAATATCTTCCTGGAATTCCTTGAGAAATTCCTCCAGGAGTTCCTTCAGAAAATTATCCAGGAAATTCTCAACGAATTTCTTCAGGAATTCCTTCAGAGATTCATCCATGAATCATTTCAATCCTTCTTAAATTCCTCAACAAATTCCTCCAGAAATTTCTCGAAAACTAACGCCAGTAATTCCTACAGGAATTCCTAAAAAAAATCCTCCAAGAATTACTCATGAAATTCCTCCAGGGATTTCTCCAGGAAATCCTCTACAGATTCCTCCAGTAGTTTCTCCAGGATTTTTTCCAGGATTTTTTCAGGAATTCTTTCAGGGATTCAATAATGAATTTATTCTGAAATTCCTCTAGATATTCCTTTAGAAATTCCTCGAGGGGTTCCTTCAGAAATTTCTTTAGAAATTCCTCCAATATGCAACCAGTGATTTCTTTCAGGAATCCGTCCACGGATTCCTGCAGAAAATCCTAAAGGAATTTCTTCCAAAACTCTTCCAGGAACACCTCCAAGCAATCCTCTCTAGGAATTTCTTTAGGATTTTTCAAAAAATTTCTTAAGGAATTTCTCCAGGGATTCATTACTGAATTTCTTCAGAAATTCCTCAGAAACTTCTTCCAGAAATTCCTCCAGGAATTCCTTCAGAAATTCCTCGAAGAGTTCTTTAAGACATTACTCCAGGAAGCCTCATATGTTTCTCCAGAAATTCTTCAAATAAATCCCCCAGGAATTCCTCCAGTAAATACTCCTCAAATTCCTCCAGAGATCCTTCCTGACATGTTTCTAGGAAAACTCCTGAATGTCTGTCTGTCAGAATTCCCCCAATATTTCCTTCACGGATGCCTCCATAACATGCTAAAGGAATTTCTCACGGAATTCTTCCAGGTATTCCTCAAGAAATTTCTCCAGATTTTTCCATGGATTCCTTCAGGGAATTCTCAGAAATTCCACAAAAAATCCTCCAGAAATTCCACCAGGAATTCTTTCAGAAATTTGTCGAGGAAGAACTCCTGAAATTCCTCCAGCAGTTCCTCCAGGCATTCCTCCAGAAAATCCTCTAGGAATTTCTGCCTGAGTTCCCCAAGAATGTCTCCCGGAACCCTTCCAAGAATTCCTCGAGGAATTCCGCAAGGAAGTTGTCCAGGAAATCCTCCACGGATTCCTTCAGGAATTACTTCAGAATTTTTTCCAGCAATTTATCCTAGAATTCCAGCAGGAATTCATTCATAAATTTCTTCAGAAATTCCTCAAAAAATTCCACCAGGTATTCGTTCAGAATTTGCCCGAGTAGATCTTTCATACATTCCTCCAGAAATTCCTCCGAGATGCCTCCAGATATTTCTCCCCGAAATTCATCCATGGACTTCACCAGAAAATTCTAAAGTTATTTCACCCTAAACTCTTCCAGGAATTCCGGGAGTTCCTCGAATGATTCCGCGAGAAATTCCACCAGGGAATCCTCCACGGAATCCCCTAGGAATTTCCCCAGGATTTTTTTCTTGAAATTTCTTCAGGAATTCCTCCAGGGATGCAATAATTAACATCTTCAGAAATTCCTCCAGATATTCCTCCAGAAATTTCTCGAGAAGTTCCTTCAGGCATTCCTCCATTAATTTTCCAGGAAGCCTCATATATTTCACCAGAAATTCCTCAAATAATTCCTCTGGTAAATACTCCAATAATTCCTCCAGAGATTCCTCCTGAAATTTTCGTTTTGGAATGACTGTCAGACTTCCTACAATATTTCATCTAGGGATTCCTCCAAGAATTGATCCTCGCATTCCTCCAGATAATCCTAAATGAAACGGAACTCTTCCAGGAATTCCTCCTAGAATTCCTCGAAAAATTCCCCCATGGATTCCTCCAGGAAATTCTCAAGGCATTTCTTCAGGAATTCCTCCGAGGATTCATTCATGAATTTCTTCAGAAATTCTGCAAAAATTCTTTCAGAAATTTCTTAAGGAAGAGCGCCAGAAATTCTACCAGGAACTCCTCCATGGATTCCTCTAAAAAATCCTCTGGGAATTTTCACCAGAACTACAGGGATTTCTCCTTGCATTCCTCAAATAATTCCTCAAGAACTTTTTCAAGGAGTTCCTGCAGGGGTTCGTTAAAAAATTTCTTCAGAAATTCTTAAAAAAAATCCTGCAGAAATTCCTCTAGAAATTCCTTCAGAAGTTTCTCGAGGAGTTTCTTCAGAAATTTCGCCATGGAGCCTCATATATTTCTCCAGAATTTCCCCAAATAATTCCTCCAGTAATACCACAGAAATTTCTTCAGAATTACCTCCAGGAATTCCTCCAGAATTACCCCGAAGAATTCCTCCAGAGATTCCTCATGAAATTTCTTCGAGAAAAAATCCTTTAAGAATGTCTGCCAGAATTTCTTCAATATTTCGTCCCGGGATTCTTCAAGGAATTGCTCTACAAAGTCCTCCAGAAAATCCTAAATGAATTTCTCCCGGAACTCTTCCAGGAATTTCTCCTGGAGTTTCTCGAGCAATTCTTCCATGGATTCCTCCAGGACATTCTACAGGAAATTCTCAAGGACTTCTTCATGGATTCATTCCTTCAACGATTTATTCATGACTTCCTTCAAAAATTCATCCAGAAATACCTCCAGGAATGACTCCAGAAAATTCTCTAGGAATTTCTGTCAGAATTCCTCCAGAGAATCTTAAAGGAATGTTTCCCGGAACCCTTCCAAGAATTCCTTTAGGGATACCTCAATGGATTCCTCCAGGAATTTCTCCAGGGTTTTTTTCAGGAATTCCTTCAGAAATTCCTCCCTCCATGGATTCCACCAGAAATTTCTCAAGGCATTCATCCATGGGGTTTTCAGGAAATCCTTTACGGAATCCTCTACATAATCCTAAATCAATTTCTCCTAGAACTCTTCTAGGAATTCCTCCAGGGATACTTCCATGGAATCCTCATGAAATATCTCCAGGGATTACTGCCGGAATTCCTACAGAAAGTTCTCTAAGAATTTCTGCCAGAATTCCTCCAATATTGTCTCCAGGGATTCTTCCAGAAATTCCTCGACTAATTCCTCCAGAAAATCCTAAAATATTTTTTCCGGATCTTTTCCGCGAATTTCTCTAGGAATTCCTCCAGAGATTTTTTCATGGATCCCTCCGAAATTTCTTCGGGAATTCATCCATGAGTTTCTTCAGAAATTTCTCAAAAAAATCCTTTATTAACCTTTTAGAACGTGCGCCATCAAGCAACCGAAACTGCACCGCGCTCACGCTGTATATGACGAGCGAGGTTTTTTGGTAGTGTTGTACTTTTTACAACAGCGCGCGTCCTGAAGGGTTAATTCATCGAGGACATTCCTCCAGGAAGCTTTAAATATTTGTCCAGAAATTCCTTAAACAAGTCATCCAGGAATTTCTCTAGTTATTCCTCTAAAAATTCATAAATGATTCATAAATGTTTCGCAAAAAATACCTCAAAGAATTCTTTCGGGAATTCCTCCAGAAATTCCTCCATTCATTCCTTCAAAAAATTCTTCAGTAATTCCATCTTGAATTTCTACAGGGATTCCTCCAGGAATTTCTGCAAGGATACCTTAAGGAATTCCTGCTCGGATTTCTCCAGAAAATCCTGAAGAAATTTGTCCCGGAACACTTCCTGGAATTCCTCGTGAAATTTTTCCAGGGATTTCTACAGATTTTTTTTCAGGATTTTTTATGGAATTTTTCCAGGAATCTCCTGGAACAACTATAAAAATTTCTCTAGTTTTTGCTACAGAAAATTCTCTTGAAAAATCTTCATGGATACCCCCAAGAATTCCTCTAGGTATTCCTCCAAGAGTCCATCCACGGATTTCTCCAGAAAAAAAGTTCTCCCGAAACTGTTCCAGAAATTTTTCAAAGAATTCCTTCAGGAAATCTTCCAGATTTTTTTTCCAGGAATTACTTCATTTTTTTCAGGAATTTCTCCAGAAAAATCTTTAAGGATTGTTCCAGATTTTTTTCTAGGAATTCTCCAGGGGTTTGTCCGGAATCCCTCCTAGGATTACAGCAAGGATTTTCCCGGATTTTTCCCGGATCTTTTCTGGGAATTTCTCTAGGGATTTCTTCATGGATTCCTGCAGGAATCTCGTCGGGAATTCATCCAGGAGTCCATCCATGAGTTTCTTCAGAAATTACTCAAAAAAAATCTCTCAAGTTATTCCACCAAAAAATTCTTCAGGAATTTATCCAGAAATACCTCCTGGAATTCAAACATGGATTCCTCCAGGAATTTCCCCAGAGATTCCTCAAGAAAGTCATCCAGGAATTTCTCCAGGAATGTTTCGCAAAAAAATCCTCAAGAAATTCTTTTGGAAATTCCTCCAGGAACTCCTCCATTATTCCTGCAAAAATTCCTTCGTTAATTCCATCTTGAATACCTTCGGGAATTTCTACAGAGATTCCTCCAGGAATTTCTGCAAGGACTCCTAAATGATTCCTGCTCGGATTTCTCCAGAAAATCCTGAATAAATTTCTCCCGGAACTCTTCCAGGAATTCCTCGAGAAATTTCTCCAGAGATTTCTACAGACATTTTTCAGGTTTTTTTTCTGGAATTTTCCAAGGAATCTCTCCAGAAATTTCTCCTGGGACAACTATAATAATTTCTCTATTAATTGCTCCAGAAAATCATCATAAAAAATCTTCATGGATTCCTCCAAGGATTCCTCTAGGTATTCCTACATGAATTTATCCACGGTTTTCTCCAGAAAAAACGATAGATTTCGCCAGGAATTTCTCCAGGAATTCCTCCAGGGATTCATCAATGATTTTTTTAGATATTCCCCATTTTTAGATATCCCTCTAGGAATTCTTTTGCTCGAGGAGTTCCTTTAAGGCAGCTATATTATCGCTCAATTGAAAATTAGAAATTAGCAATAAACTTGATCAAAATCACCTAACACTTTGTATGGGTGGAGCAATAAAAATTTCGGTTTTTGTTGAATAACTGGCAATCCTATGAATATTTTCCAATAGTTTTTTGTGCAGATGATAAAAAGAAGGAACATCTCTCTGTTATCAAAGACTTTGATAGTTTTTATTATTATTTCTGTGCGATATTGGCTATTGCTAATTTTTGCCGTTTCAGTGCGCGTTAATATTTTAGTCATTCAAGGATGAATCCCCGGAGAATTATTAGAGAAACTTCTGGAAGAATCCCTAGAGGTTTTCCTGGAGAAATTCCTAAAAAAATGTAGGAATTCCTGGAAGAATTTCTGGAGGATTTCCTGAAGGAATTTTTTGAAAAATTTCTGGAAAAATATTTGCGGCTTCCTGAAGGAATGATTAAAGGAACGACTAAAATATTAATATTAACGCGCACTGAAACGGCAAAAATTAGCAATAGCCAATATCGCACAGAAATAATAATAAAAATTATCAAAGTCTTTGATAACAGAGAGATGTTCCTTCTTTTTATCATCTCCACAAAAAAACTATTGGAAAATATTCATAGGATTGCCAGTTATTCAACAAAAACCGTAATTTTTATTGCTCCACCCATACAAAGTGTTAGGTGATTTTGATCAAGTTTATTGCTAATTTCTAATTTTTAATTGAGCGATAATATAGCTGCCTCCTTGAATTGCTTTACGGATTCCTTCAGGAATTCCTCCTAGGATTACAGCAGGGATTTCTCTAGGAATTTTTCCAAAGCTTTCTCTAGGATTTTCTCTATGAATGTCTCCAGGGATTACTCCAAGTATTCCTCCTGAAAATCCTCCAGAAATTCTTCCAATGATTCTTGAAAGCATGCCTCCAGAAATTCCTCCAAGACCTCCAGGAATTCTTTTAGAAACTCCTCTAAATGTCCCTCCAGAAATTTCCCCAGGGATTCCTGCAGAAATTCCTCCGGACATTCTTCCAGAAGTTCCTCCAGGAATTCTTACAAGGAAACCTCCAGGCATTCTCCCAAGGATTCCTTCAGGAATGCCTTCAGAGAATCCTCCAGAAATTCTTAGAAGGAATTTCTCCAGGGTTTCTTCTAGGAATGCCTCCAGAGTTTACTTTAGGAGTTCGTTAATGAGCCCCTGCTGGAATTCTTCCAGAAATTTGTCCAGGAGTTTTTCGAAATATTTCTCCACAAATTCCTCCATGAATTCTTTCACGAATTCCTCTACGGAGGAATCCTCCCTGGAAATTCTTCAAGGATTCCTTTAGAAATGCCTCCAGGGAATTCCTTCAATAATTTCCTCCTAAAAATTTTCTACAGGAATTTCTCTAGACTCCTATTCCAGTTTTTGAGAGCTACGTTGAAGAATTTTTTCAAGCATTTCTTTAGTAATGCCTTCAGGGATTCCTCCAGAAAGTCCTTAAAGGATTCCTCCTGAAATTTCTCCAGGGATTTCTTCTGGAATGCCTTCACGGATTACTACAGATATACGCCACGATTACGCATTGAAAGCTTTAGTAATGCATAAAATTTAACGACGGTGCATTATTTCGCAATTAGACACATATTTGATTCAAAGATGGTGCGTGAGATGGTGCCTGGATGATTCTGTGAACATCATGGTGGTGCATGGAATGAATGATGTATGTATGGTGCATTAGCTATGATTCTGTTATACTCGTCATGTTTCATATGAAGGTGCACTTGCAATTCGTGCAAAGGTGCAGGAAACTCAATGTGGCACAGAAATCAACATGTTCCAGGTACGTGGAATACTATTTTGTATGCGAAATGCCAAAATGGTGCATCAAATTCAAATGTAAACCACATCATAATGGTGCATAAGAAACCTAGATGGTGTAATGAATGCCAAAATGGTGCATGAAAGGCTTTGAAAAAGGCGTATGATGCTAGTGTGCTGCATTAGTTGTCGCCGTTATTCAAAGATTATCAACATGTAGCATGGTTAGGTGCACGAATTGCAAAAATGGTGCATATAATAAAAGTATTTTATGTGATGCTCACAACAGAATGGTGCATCAGATGCCTAGATGATATAATAAACGCTGAAATGGTGCTTGGAAAGCTTTGATGGTGCATGAAATTTAACGATGTTGCATATCAGTATGATGCATTTGATTTCTAGTTGATTAAAAGATAGTGCATGAGATCAGCATAATGCGTGGATACCTAGTTTATTCTGTGGACGCTTTGAAGAAGGTACATGATGTTAGTGTGCTGTATTAGTTGTCACCGTTATTCAGCGACACTCGACATTGTGTATGGCTAGGTGTACGAATTGCAAAAATGGTGCTTGGAATTCAATGTGGTGCCGAAGTCACCATGGTTCACGTACATGGATTACAGTTTTGGAATATGAAATGCCAAAATGGTGCATGTTATTCGAATATGGTGCTGACATCACTGATTAGTTAAAAGATGGTGCGTGAGATTAGCCTAAAAATGATTCTGAGAACATCATGGGTGTGCATGAGATACTAAGAAATTGTATGTATCAGGTGTGCATTTGTTGCCACCATGATTCAGTGATTCTCAACATTGGGTGATTAGATCCAAAATGCAAGAATTGCAAAAATGATGCATAGAATTTAATGTGGTGCGGAAGTCAACATGGATCAGGTACATGGAATACAATTTGGTGTACGATATGGCAAAATGGAGCTAATGAAATTCAAATGTGAATTAAATGCTTAGATGACGCGTGAGATGGTGCTTAGATATTTATGTGATCATCATGGTGGTGCATGGAATGCAAAGGAGCTACATGATGTTTGTATGGTGCATTAGTTTTACCATGATTCAATTATACTCAACAAATTCCATATGTAGGAGCACGAATTGCAAAAATGGTGCAGGAAACTCAATACGGCACAGAAATCAACATAGACCAGGAACAAAGAAAGCTATTTTGTATGCGAAATATCAAAATGGTGCATCAAATTCACTTGTGAACCACATCATAATGGTGCATAAGATGCCTAGATGGTATAGTAAATGCAAAAATGGTGGTTGGAAAGCTTTGAAGAAGTCATAAGTGCATAAGTTGTCACCGATTTTCAAAGCTTATCAATATGGTTAGGTGCACGAATTGCAAAAATGGAGCATAGCATACAAAAAAATGTATTTTATGTGATGCTCACGGCATTACGGTGCTTTAGATGCCTAGATGATATGATAAACGCTGAAATGGTGCTTGAAGAGCTGTGATGGTGCACGAAGTTTCATGGTGGTGCATATCAGTATGAGGTATTAGATACTTAATTGATAAAAAGACATTTCATGCGATCATCATAATACGTGGATACCTAGATCATTATGTGGACATCATGGTGGTGTATTGAAAGCTTTGAAGAAGGTGCATAATGTTAGTGTGCTGTATTAGTTGTCACTGTTATTCAGTGATACTCGTTATTTTGTATGGCTAGGTGCACGAATTTCAAAAATGGTGCTTAGAATTCAATGTGGTGCCGAAGTCACCATGGTTCACGTACATGGAATACAGTTTTGGAATACGAAATGCCAAAATGGTGCATGTTATTCGAATATGGTGCTGACATCACTGATTAGTTAGAAGATGGTGCGTGAGTTTAGCCTAGATGATTCTGAGACATCATGGTTGTGCATGAGATACTAAGAAATTGTATGTGTCAATGGTGCACCATGGCTCAGTGATTCTCAACATTGCACAAGAATTGCAAAAATGGTGCATATAATTTTTTATAGAAGGGGTGGCAAGTGCCCCCCCTTGCCCCCCCCCTGTGCACGCTAGTGGGTACGATATTTCCCATACAAGTCGCCATCCAAAAGTTGCATGCAAGTTTAGATACTGGCATAAAATGCTTAAATCTATCAAATTTGATTTGGTAAAACGAAATATTTTGCATGAGTCATTAATTTAGATGTTAATTGACCAATTTATCCTTTGATTGCTTAAAAAATTCATTTCCATGCTTAATGGCATGCATTCATAAAACTCCAATATCGCATGTTTTGCCCTATAAATTGAGGTATAGCGCAAAATTGTGACGTGCTGGAGCAAATCTGAGCCCGGATTCGGATTCAGCGGCCCAAAATCTGTCAGAGACACATAAGTTTGCTCTTGAGACAAAAAAATGTTGCGCTGTGTTAGAAATTAATCCAGGAGTTCCTTAAAACATTGTACAATACATTCTTTTGGGAGTCCATACAAAGATTCCAACAATAATTCGTCCAAAAAATATTGCAGACATGGATTCCTTCATAATTTTTTCCTACAGAAACTCTCCCAGGAATTTGTTAAGAATGCTTTCCTGGGATTTTCAAAGGAATTCCCGATGAGGTTGCTTCCGGAATTCCTCATGGCATTTCTTTAGGAATTCCTCCAGGTTTTCCTTCAGGAATTCATCCAGGGTTTCACCCGGGAATTTCTTCTGTGTTTCATTCAGGAACAACTCTTGGGATTATTTTAAAAATTTCTCCAAGAATTCCCCAAGGAACACTTTAGAGTTCCTTCAGGAGTTCCTCTAGGAATTTCCAAGGATCCCATCTGCAATTTCCTCTGGAATTATTCCTGGGATTCCTTCAGAAATGCCTCTAGAGAATCCTCTAGATACTCCTCCAGGAATTCTTTTAGAGATTCCTCCAGGAGCGTTTCTGAATATTCCTCCGTTTTCCGATATTTCTCTAGGATATCCTCCAGAGATTCCTCCATGGATTCCTCCAAGAATTTCTGCAGGGCATAACTCGGGAATTTCTTCTGTTTTTTTTCTGAAACCACTTATTTTAAAAATCCCTCCAAAGAGTCTCCCAGGAACTCTTCTTTGGATTCCTTCAGCAATTTCTCCTTGTATTCTTAAAGGAACTCCTTCAGGAATTAATTCAGTACTTCCTCCTGGGACTGTTAATTCTTCTAGGAATTTTTCTAGGGACTTTTCTAAAAAATCCTCCAGGAATTCATCTAGAGATTCCTCTAGAAATTCCGCCAGAAATTCCTTTACGGATTTCTCCAGTAGTTCCTCTGGAGATTCCTTTAGTAATTCCTACAGGCATTCCTCTAGTATATTTTCCAGCGATCTCTCCAAGAATTGATACAGAGAATCCTCCAAGAAATCTGTTACGGGTATAAATATTTGTTACATTAATAAGATAAAATAATTGTATAATGTGTCCAAAGTTTAATATTCGTGCGTTCTTTGTGTTACATGTTGAATTTTAACTTGTTGATATTACCCTTGTAGTAATTAGCATTTATAGGGTTCTGGTAGAATAGAGGCCCATGAAGTGCGCAATCTTATTTCGATTGCCAACATTCAGGCCATTTCTAAAAAAAAATGATGTCTTTTATTTGTGAATTTGTAAGGTTCTATGTGTTGTGATATGTTAATCCTTTGTAAATAATTTATTTTCCTTTATTTTTGTAACAAATCCTCTAGGGTTTTCTCAATGTATTGCTTCCGGATTTCCTCCAGAGATTCTTCCAGTAATTGCTTCCAAAATTTTTCCAAGAATTCCACTAGGAACTCCTACAGAAATTTATCCAGGAAATCATCAATGGATTTTTTCCAGGGACTCCTACAGGCATTCCTCCAAAGATTTATCCAGGAATTACTTCGGGGAAACCTCCAAAAATTACACCAGGAATTCTCCTAGGCATTTTTCCAGGAATTTTTTCAGGCATTCTTCCAGGTATTCCTCCTTGGATTCTTTCAGAAATTCCCCCAGGAATCGCTTCACGGACTCCTGCAGGAGTTTCTCCTGTGATTGCTTCAGGAATTCTTTCTGGGATACCTCCAGAAATTCATGCAGGCCTTGCTCCAGGATTTCATCCAGAAATTTCTCCAGGGTCTCATCGAGGAATTTCTCCAGGAATTTCTTCAGGGATTTTTCCATGAATTTCACCAGGAATTGATCAAAAAATTCCATCATAAATTATGTCAGCAATTCATCCAGGAATTTCTCCAGGAAACTCTTCAAAGGTTCTTTCAGGATTATCTCTAGGAAACCTTCTAGATTTTTTCAGGAATTCCTCCAACAATTCTTCCAGATTTTCCTCCTGGAACTACTGCAGAGATTCCTCTAGGAATTCCGCTGAAAATTCTTCAAGGAATTTCTTCAGGGATTATTCCAGGGATTTCCTTGAGAATTTCTCCTAAGATTCCCCCAGGGATTCCTTCAGAAATTCCTTCGAAGATTTCTCCAGGAATTCCATCAGAAATTTCTCTAGAAATTCCTCCAGAAATTTCTAAGGGGATTTTTCAGAAATTTCGCACAGAGTTTCGCTAGAGATTTCCCCAGAAATTCATCCAGTAATTGTTGCAAGCACTCCTCCAAAGATTCCTCCTGTAATTACCCCAAGAATTTATTCACGAATTCTTCCAGCAATTTCTCTCAAAATTTATCCAGGAATTGCTCAGGACATCCTTTAGAAATTGTGTCAGCAATTTCTCCAGGAATTTTTCCAGAAAATCTTCTGGGGAATTTTTTTTACAGAAATTCTTGCAGGAAATTCTCCAGAAATACTTTCAGGAATTTTTCAGGGATTCCCAGGCATTTCTCCAGGAATTTTACCTGAGATTCCTTCATGAATCGCTTCAAGGATTCCCCCAGGGATTTCTCCTCGAATTTCTCCAGGGATTTTACCAGGGATTCCACCAGAAGTTCCTCTAAGGATTCTTCCAACAAATCCTCTAAGGAATTCTTCCAGGAAATTCTCCAGGAATACATTCAGCAATTTTTCAGGGATTCCTCCAGGTATTCCTCTAGAGATTACTCCAGGGATTTCTTTACAAATTTCATCAAAGATTCCCCTCAGGGATTCCTCCAGAAATTCCTCCACAAATTCCGGCATTCCTCCAGGATTTTATAAAGGGATTTCTCCAGGAACTTTTATAGGAATTCCTTCAGAAGATACCACAGATATTTTTCAGGAATTCCTCCAGGAACTTCTCCAGAAATTGCTCCTGGACATCCTCCAGAAGCTATGTCAGCAATTCCTCCAGGAAATCCTCTAGAAATGTCTTCAGAGATTCTTCCAGGAAATTCTCCAGGAATACTATCAGGAATTTTTGATTGAATGGTGAAAAAAGATAAAAATGAAAGAGAAAAGACAACTGCTTTATATGCCATATTGAAAAAACTTTCAGCAAACCGCAGGTGCATCTTTCATTAATATATGTAAAACCTAAAAAAAATAAAACCAGAATGTGGATTGAAAACATACGAAATTGAGTGATTAAAAATGAATCCGTTGCTTGTTTTTTTTTCCTTCAAATTAACATTTGGTCTACCCTAGTCAAATCCCATTTAACATATATTTAATATTTCAAATAAATGAGGAATGCGCATCAATAAAACCGGCAAAACCACCATTTAGGGAAAGGTGATCACTTTCACTCAATCAGCTTAACGATCATCCCACGGTTGCAAAAAAAAACATCCATTTTTTACTGCTTCCCCATACGTAAAAACCGAGTGTCATCATCCTCAACCCCCATCAACAACGCGACCGTTCACTTTTTTTCTCTCTCGAAACTTTCAATTCTTGGATGTCATCTTCGCCGCGCTCCAAAGTGTGCCCGAGTGGCATCATTTTATTGTTATTTGCACAAAATCTCCTCCGATCTCGTCACCAACCAAGCTAGTCAGTCAGCCAGCTTGCTCTCCTGCTGCTTCTGCTGTTGCGTTGCAACCCATTCTGAAAACAAATTCTTTGATCCATCCTAATGAATATGTAAAACAGCAGCTCCGCGCGCAACAATAAAATTCCGAGAGACTGATGGCTGGCTGGTGATGCGCTTCTCCAGTTGCTTTGGGGTGGACGTCTTCCCGATACGGAAGAGAATTGAAAACTAACTCGTAATTTTGAATAAAAAATGTGATTTTTCGAAAAAAAAAAATCCTTTTTTTTTCATAAATATTTATCGTTTAGTTTTTATACGATGACAAATACTAAGGCTCTAAGAGATCAGAGAAATTATTGGATAAATAAATACACACTGAGTGATAAAATACAGCAATTAAAAATAATATGGAACGAGCTCACCAAGTAACTTCGCCTTAAGGCGAAACTGGAAGCATTTTCTCATTTTTTTGGTTTTGATTTTTTTTTATAAAATAACGAAGCAATATTTTCAAAATCGGGTTTTGTGCACATGTAGAGTATGGATCAAGGTATCTTCTGATTTTTTTGTGGTAGAAAAGGTTTTCCATTTTTGCAGAAACCATTTTTTGGTGAAATTTCATTCAAAAATGGTTTCTGCGAAAACGAAAAACATTTTCCACTAAGAAAAAAAATCAGGAGATACCTTGATCCATACTCTACATGTGCACGAAAACCGATTTTGAAAATAATGCTTCGTTACTGTATAAAAAATTAAAAACCAAAAAGTGAGGAAATGGATCCAGTTTCGCCTTAACTAGAACAATTTCTTTTTTTTTTTTTTCATGGCGATATAAATGAGACAAAATCCTGACACAACCTCCAAATCGGGGCCCGTTTCTCAGCTGGAGCTGTGTCTAACTGTTCCCAGATGATCGACTTGACTGGATGATGAGCACTCCAGCATCGCCCAAAACTGCATGACCAGCTACCCAAAAGCCAACAAATGTAAAGCTAGCTGCGAAATTTATGTTAATATTTTGCGCTGCAACGGTCGACGCCTGTGAATGATGGAGTGGACAAAGTCACCGAAAAAAAAAAGAAAAACGAGAAACCTAAACCTAGGCAGGTAGATAAAACTGTATAAAAATTGTGTCAACCAAGTTCGACACAAAAACCTAGTCTCTGAAAAGGGACACTGTTTCGCTATCGCGTTGTTGCCTCTACTCCCTCTAGCTAGGCAGTTGTTGGCGCAATGACGACATTGCTGGCGTATTCTAACTCCGTTGGGCAGTTTTTCACATTTTTTTTCTGCGAGGGATCATTCAATCTGCAGTGTTTGCAAAGTGTCAAATTTTTACTACACCATGTCAAAATGTTGCATAACCCGCAACCCCCCCTGGTATGGGAGGAGAGGGTAGGTGGATAAAATACGATATCGCGCTGCATCCAATGAATTCCAGACAAATAAGCTCAACTTGACGCGTTGCAGTATTTATGGGATTCGATTCAACTGGGTACACAGGTCGACCCTTTTGTTAGGGTGTGCTGTTATGGAATTTGCAGGAAACAAAATCTGTGAGAATTTCTTGCATCGTGATAACTTCCCTCAAGTCGAGTCAACTACAAGACACTGAAGGCGACCTTACTGGTCGAAATACGTATCTGTCAAAGATGCAAATTCTTAGAGAAATTATAAGAGAAATTTCTTGGGCAATATTTGTGTGATTCCAGCAAATAATTTGATAATTTCTTTGTGACGAAATTCTGCGGATTTTTATTCCAAAATTTCCTTGAGAATTTCTCAAGGAATTTGTAAAAAAAATCTTGGGAAATATTTTGGTGATTTTATTTGGTTATTCTTCTGAATGTTCCCTCGGCACTTTCTTCAAGAATTAATTAAGAAATTTATTTGGCAAATCTTCAGCATATATTTCGGAATTTCTTCTGGAATTTCTTATGCATTTTCTTTGGAGATTGCTGTATCAATATTCTAGGATTGCGTTTTCTATTTTTTGGAAATACCTTTATTAGTTTATTCGGAAAATCTTTCAATATTTTTTCAAGAAGTTTCTTGGGGATTTTTTTTGGAAATTTATTTGGGAATCTCTGTAACAATTTATTTGAAAATTGTATTGGCAAAATTTTAAGGAAATTTCTCCGGAAACTATCTCAGCAATTTATTTTTTTTGCAATTCTTCTAACAATTTGTTGTGCAATTTAAAAAAAAAATATCTTATTTTTTCTCTTGGGTATTCTTTAAGCAATACTTTGTTTTTTTAAGCAATTAAGGCCAAACATTTCAATAGGTCCTATCTGCATTTGAGAGGCTCTCTTTGTTCACTTTCTCTTTCAATTATTGTAATGTAATGGTACACTTTTCAACTACTTTTGCAGTACAAATCAAAAGACGATTTTTTTGACCATCACGCACGGAGACAATCATAATTCAAATAAACAGCTGAGATATTAACGAAAGAGAGGGAAACCAAAGAGAGCCTCTCTTCTGCAGATAGGACCTTAAAGTATGTTTGGCCTGAATTCATTAACGAATGTCTTCGGCAACTCCTTTGGAAGCTCATTTAAAAATTTCTTAAAAAAATCGTTGGAAAACCAGTTGACATTAACATAGGCAAATTATTTATGCATTACTTAGTAAATTTTTAGGAATTTTTAGGTATTTTCTTCAGCAATCTGTTGGGAATCCCGTAAGAGTTGGCTTCGGAAATTAATTTCCACTTCCTTAGATAATTTCTTCGGCTCATTATTTGGTAATACCTTTAACATTTGTTTTGGACAATTTTTATAAATTCCTGTCTAAACTTTTTTGAGAATATTTTTGGTAATTTATTGATATTTACTTCAACTATTTTGTTGGAAGTTCAGTTAAAGTTGACCTCAGCAACATATTTGGAAAGGCCTGATAATTCAATTCTGAATATTTCAGAACTTCATTCTGGAATCCTCCAACCAGCGATGGGAACACTCACTTGCAGAGAGTTACACTCACTTGATGTTTTCTCAGCTCAGAAGCGTGCAATCAAGAAATGGTGTATGGACGACTTTTGCCTTGTGGTTTTGTCTTAAAGTTTGCCGAATAGAGTAGGTGTCGCAGACGCATATCAAAGTCGTGACAGAGCTGTGAAAGCGACACTCCACGAGGTGAGTGTAATTTACATTTACCTCGTGGAGAGTTGCCTACGCAGCTCCTTCACGACTTCGGTATGCGTGTGCGACCCCTACTCTATTCTGCAAACTTTTAGACAAAACCACAAGGCAAAAGTCGTCCATACATCATTTCTTGATTGCACGCTTCTGAGCTGAGAAAACATCAAGTGAGTGTAACTCTCTGCAAGTGAGTGTAAATCTCTGCAAGTGAGTGTTCCCATTCTTGCCTCCAACGCATCAACGGAGGACTCAGAATTTTTTTCTAAAAATTTGTCTCTCTAATTTCTTCAGAAGCACTTTCGGAAAACCTCTGAAAAGCTTATCAGATTTTGTTTCAAATCTTGTGTTATACTTATATCGGTATTTACCAGGGAGTCCCTGTGGAAGTGGAAGCTTCAAAATTAGTGTGAAATCTTTTTTTTTCGATAAGGTACGATAGACAAAGCTTTATTAAGGATATCAGAATCAATCGAAGTTTTAAAGAGAACTCTGAAGGAAACCCAGCAAATATTCACAGAAAAAAAAACTTCCAGAATTCCTGTCTGAATCTCTGTTCAAATTATTGGCAAAATTTTTAAGAAATATTTGAGTTGAATACTTGTTCTTTTTTTTTAGGTATTCCGGCTGCATTGCTTTGATGGCATTCGACGAAATTCCAAAAATGTTTTCTGGGTAATTTCGGCTAAACCCTTTGTAAAAATGTTTGGCAGAATACAATGGCAGCTTTTTTCGAAATAAACTATATTAAAATGAATCACTCTGGCATGAATTTCAGAGAGTTTCCTGTTTCTTAAATGACTGAAATGATTATGAATCCCATCTAAAGCTTAAGCTGGTAATTATTGTTGTTATTTACACTCCCGTTCAAAAGTTTGGGGTCACCCCCTCAAAAACATGTCATTTTTTTAGGCCCATATCTCCGCCAATTTGCGTCCGATTTCAAAACCCTAGGTTTCATTCAAAAGATAATAAGTGAAAGAAACTTTGAACATGATTTAAAAGAAACTTTTTCAAAAAAAAATTGTATGTAAACTTAACCCAAAGTTGCCAAATTTTCAAAAAAATGAATATAAACTTACGGCAGTATCGCTGGAAGTTGGGTCGACCAAATTTTAAGATGAGAGCGGTAATATGACCCATTTTATATTAGCTTTCAATTGCTTTTTACAGAACTTAGCTAAAAAATCTAGAAAAAAAGTTATTAAGTAAATTAATCCTTGATGTCATCGACCAAAAGTTTGGGGTCACCCCTCAATATGATGTATCGGCCAAAAGTTTGGGGTCACTATCGTAAAACATGGAAAAGTGATTTGTTGATATCTTTGTCAACTTTCATTCAATTTTAATTCTTCTTGGCTTATTTGAAACAAAATGAATGATACTTACTGCATAGACATTGAACCACACATATTTGTTGAAATTTACATACTAAAACTTAACGTAAAGTTGCCTCATTTTTTGAAGCGTGGTGAAATGTGCTAACTTTACATAACATATTTATTAGACTGGGTCAACAAAGTCGATTTTTTGGAACAAAGCTTTTTCGATTCCTTTTGGCGTCCAAAACAACTGTGCAAAATTTGGGAGCGATTGGTTGCGTCCCCGTATTCCGCATTGCGATTCAAATTTGTATGGGATTTAGTATGGGAAAACGTGCTTTTTTGCATTTTTCTCCTAAATTGAAATTTTTTGTCTAAAACGATCTAACTAATGACGTTAAAGTGTAGCCTAGGATATGCCGAAAAACTTTGCCGAAGACCGCAAAGTGATCCGACACTTGTGAAAAAAGTTATAACGTACAGATTGCCCGGTGGTGCTTAACATTTAACATGTAAAGGAATAACATCAATAATAAAATCTTATTTTTTGGCCTAAGTTACCAAGCGAATAACTTTTTCCACAAGCATCGGATCACTTTGCGGTCTTTGGCAAAGTTTTTCGGCATATTCTAGGCTACACTTTAACGTCATTAGTTAGATCGTTGTAGACAAAAAATTTAAATTTAGGAGAAAAATGCAAAAAAGCACGTTTTCTCATACTAAATCCCATACAAATTTCAATCGCAATGCGGAATACAGGGACGCAACCGATCGCTTCCAAATTTTGCACAGTTGTTTTGGCCGCCAATATAGTTTGAAAAAACTTTGTTCCGGGTTGATGCGATCAAATTTAAAGTTTCTCCATACAACGTTGACCCACTCTAATATTTATATACAAAAATCGTTAAATACGTTAAGTTAAAGACATCAAACCTAAATTTAGTTAATTATCTTTGAAATGAGCCAAAAATAATTAAAATTGAGCTATAGATGACGAAGATATCACCAAATCACTTTTCCATGTTTTACGGAAGTGACCCCAAACTTTTGGCCGATACATCATATTGAGGGGTGACCCCAAACTTTTGGTCGATGACATCAAGGATTAATTTACTTAATAACTTTTTTTCTAGATTTTTTAGCTAAGTTCTGTAAAAAGCAATTGAAAGCTAATAGAAAATGGGTCATATTACCGCTCTCATCTTAAAATTTGGTCGACCCAACTTCCAGCGATACTGCCGTAAGTTTATATTCATTTTTTTGAAAATTTGGCAACTTTGGGTTAAGTTTACATACAATTTTTTTAAAAAAAGTTTCTTTTAAATCATGTTCAAAGTTTCTTTCACTTATTATCTTTTGAATGAAACCTAGGGTTTTGAAATCGGACGCAAATTGGCGGAGATATGGGCCTAAAAAAATGACATGTTTTTAAGGGGGTGACCCCAAACTTTTGAACGGGAGTGTATTTTAAGTAAAACAAGAGCCTATCTATGATTTATGAATCCTGTGATTCTAGAATTTCTACGAAAAAATTTACCATAGGATACTATTTATTAGTTTCACCATAAATACCTCACACACACTTCTTAATTTCATCCTTAATTAGATCCAGCAGGATTTTATCAAAATGTTTCCCAAAAAAATGTTAAGAATCAGCATCAGAAATTTCAGAAAGTTTTTTTTTCAATTTTTATTTACGTGTTTTTTAATTATTCTTTGAAGTGTGCCAGACTTTTCAACGAATCTCGATACAGTGTTTGTTAAAGTTTCCATTATTTTTTAAATATTTGATATTTCTACTTATTTGTTAAGCAACTACAACCATTTTGTCAGTAGTTACAAAAAGTTGTATCTGAAATATCACAAGTTTATCCAGCAGCCTCTACGAGGTATCTGATGTTTCTCCAGTTATTTCTCATTAGAGTCGATAAAAAACTTCTCAGCAAAATGCATCTTGCAATAAATTTAGCCAATATGTTCAAAGAACTCTCATGATAATATCATAATATGTTTAAATTACAGAAAAATTTCAAACGATTTTTTATTATTCCCCATTTAGACAAACTCCGCCTTTTTTCATATTATAGTTTTACTTAATGATTTCAAATGAGATCTTCATTGGCAAAGCATCTATTTTGAAATTCATATATTGTTATGCAGGCACGATGATATTCTATGCCCTGAGAAGTCAAATAATCCAAACTAAAGAAAATCTGATTTAACTGAAAAATTGAGCATTCACCAACTTCACTAAATTAGTCGCATTACTTTGCGATTCCTGAAAGGTTTTCTGCAGAAATTACTTAAAAAAATTTATAAAAAAAACTCAATATTTTTCTACATATATTGAACCGTTAAAAAAATCTGCATATTAAAGAAAAAAAGTGTTGTAAAATGTTATAAGTAACGGTCTTAAACTTCTCAAATGTTTAACAGAGTATATTATTTTTACTAAAAGGGAAAAACAATAAATTAAACATCTCGAATTACATTTTACATTTTACGCTGAAGCATAAGAACGATTGGGTATGAAAAAAAAATGCCTTTGAATGGAAACTGAATTTCTTAAGAAATCCCCTCTTCCTGCCATTTCTGCTGGGATCCATGCAGACAATTGCTAAAAGATTCCTTCAGAAATTCCTCTACGGATTTATTCAAGAATCACTCCAAAAATTTCTTAGGCAAATTTTCCTTGGAATTATTTCCAGTGGGACCACCAGAAGTTTCTCACGATTTTTTCTTAGGTTTGCTTCAGGATAAATTGTCCAGAAAAGTTTCAGGAATATCTTCTAGGAATCTTTAAATGTATAACCATGAGTTCAGACAATCTGAAAAATTCCTTGCTTCAGGGATTTTTTTTGTTTAATTTCTCCAGGATTTTTTTTTAAGAATTCTTCCAGTTTCTTTTGATGATATTTCAGGAAAAATTGCTGAAAAAATCACTGGAGGAGAACCTAAAGTAATTCCTGCAAGAATCTCCGAAGGAATCTCAGGACATATTTCTGACGCTGGAATAGTTTCTGAACATATTACTTGAAGAAACTTCTCAAAAAAAAATCTTATAGAAACACTTGGAAGCATTTACCAAGGAATCACTAGGACTTTTAGAGAAAATTTTAGAGGAATTTCTACAAAACTCTATGGAACAACTTTTAAGAAAAAACCCTCGCTGATTTTCCTGAAGAAATTTTCAAAATTCTGAAGAAGTTTCTGGAGTTATTTTTGAAAGAATCCTTGAAAAAGTTTCAGAAGCATTTCGCTCAAGAATTTCTAAAAGAATCCCTAAACCCTAAAGGAATTTCTGAGGAATCCCTGTAGAAAGGAAGGACGCTTGAATGAATCTCAAGAGGAATATGACACAACAGCGTGGTCAGTCGAGGGTTAAAAAATCCGTGGAAAGTTATCTTTTCAGGAAATGCTGGAGAAATTTCAGAGCAAATACATTGAGGAACATCTGGAATAAATTTTGAAGTAATCTCTGTATGAACTCCTGCAGAAATATGTGGAGAAATTTCTGATGAATTTTCTGGATAACTCCTGGGCACATTTCTGTGGTATTTTTTCATGGAATTCCCAGAGCATTTCTTGAACAAATCTCTTGTAGATTTGTTAAAGAAAAGCCTGTAAAAGCTTCTGAAGGAATCTCTGGAAAATTTTCTGAAGAAATCACTGGCAGAATTTATAGAGCAAATCATTAAAATAATTTGTGAAAGAATCCTTTTAGAAAATTCTGATTGAATTCCTGAAGACATTTTCGAAGGATTTTCTAAACGAATCCCTTAAAAAATTCTAAGAGAATCCCTATTGGGCCTACACAAGGAACCCACAGGATACGGTGGGCAGGGCATGTTGCAAGAATGCCGGACAACAACCCTGCAAAGCTGGTGTTTGCAACTGATCCGGTTGGCACAAGAAGGCGTGGAGCGCAGAGAGCACGATGGGCGGACCAGGTGGAGCGTGACTTGGCGAGCATCGGGCGCGACCGAGGATGGAGAGCGGCAGCCACGAACCGTGTATTATGGAGAAATATTGTTGATTCAGTTTTATCTTGAATTTGATGTAATACTAAATAAATGAATGAAGGAACCCACAGATATCTACCATAAATAATTCTTGGAGAAATTTCTGAAGGAATTCTTGAGGTAATACCCTGGAAGTCCTGGAGAAATTTCTTAAAGAATCTCTGAAAGATCGTCTGAAGAAATCGCTGAAGGAGTTTCCCAAAGAAAAACGATTATGTGGCCGAGCTCTTGGAGTTTTTTTCTGAAGGAAGTCATGGAGCAATTTTGAAAGGAATCCATAGAATATTGCTTAAAGGAATCCTAATTTATGAAGAAATCTTAAGAATTTATGAAGGATCATCAGGGAAATATGTGAAAGATTTTCTAAAAACATCCCTGTAAACATGTCCGGAAGAAATCCTGAGCTTTTGACTTTTAAGAGAAATCACTGCAAGCATTTCCGAAGAGATCCGTGGATGTTTCCCTCGAAGAATCTTTGGAGAAATTTCTGAAGAAACTCTTGGAAGCATTTTTATAGAATTTTCAGGATTTTCATGAGGAATTTCAGAGGAAAATTTAAGAGGATTTTTTCAGGCAACCCATAGAAGATGTTCCTAAGTATCATGCGAAAGAAATACGTGGAAGGCTTACTGAAAGGAATACCTGGAGGATACTGTAAAGAAATATATGGAGCAATTTCGGAAATAATTTAAGAAGTGTTACAAATGGGTTCTAAAATTTCCAGGAACTTTGGACAAAAGTCTATTAAGCATCTTCTCTTAGGAACTGGTTTAGGTCTAGGTTTATGCGTGTGTCTGTGACATAGCAGATAGTAGCGACGTCAGCAATGCACAGTGGTCCACGAACCAGATTTACGAGGAAAGATGCATTCAACGCCTTCAAATGAGTTTTTAGGCAAATATGGTCTTCTACAAAGTTGTCCCCAATAATAAGGCCCTCTTTAAAATGTGCATGAAAATTAGGGTGGTCCATATTTTCAAAGAAATTGGTAACCGAACTTTTTTATTTGCAAGAATAACTGTATACATTCTTCGGAAAACATGTAGATCTATCAATTTTGAGCAAGTTTGCTGAAGGCACTTTTTATGTAGCTTTGAAATTGACCGATCTAAAGGTATTTTTCTGAACAAGCTTAGGGTGGTTCAAGAAAACCCGGTTTTATGGCATTAACTTTTCAAGTTTCGATTTTTAATCAAAGTCGCCCAAGAAACACTTGTAGAGCATTTGAAGACGCGTCGTTTCGTGCGCTGAGATCGTTATCTCTTTTGGTTCAAAAGTTACAGGCATTTTCCTTTAAAAAATCATAATTTAAAAAAAAAAGTGTTATGACGGGTTGGGGCAAACATAAAAAATATCATTCAAAAGAAGAAATGTTGTTATAAAACATATCAAAAAATTAGAGGAGTGTTATTTTTGTAACTCAAGTGAAAAATACTTGAAAAGTGCCTATTTTGTTCAAGAAAATCATCAATATCTTTTGAACGGAATGACGTAGCAACATTCTCAGCGCACGAAAATGCCCCAAATTTGGTCAAAACAGTTTAAACGCTTTTTCTTTTTTGTTTCAAATTTCTCATCAAAGTTGTTTAAGGACCATTTTTAGAGCTATAAAAAACGCACATTTTCGTGCGCTGAGAATGTTGCTACGTCATTCCGTTCAAAAGATATTGATGATTTTCTTGAAAAAAATAGGCACTTTTCAAGTATTTTTCACTTGAGTTACAAAAATAACACTCCTCTAATTTTTTGATATGTTTTATAACAACATTTCTTCTTATAAATGCGGGCAAAAGATATTTTTTATGTTTGTCCTAACCCGTCATAATACCTTTTTATAAAACTATGGTTTTTAAGAAAAATGGCTGTAACTTTTGATCCAAAAGAGATAACGACCATCTCAGCGAGCGAAATGACGCGTCTTCAAATGCTCTACAAGTGTTATTGGGCGACTTTGATGAAAAATCGAAACTGAAAAAGTTAACGCCAGAAAACCGGTTTTTCTTGAACCACTCTAAGCTTATTCAGAAAAATACCTCTAGATCGGTCAATTTTAAAGCTACATAAAAAGTGTCTTCAGCAAACTTGCTCAAAATTGATAGATCTACAACTATCCCGAAGAATGTATATAGTTATTCTTGCAAATAAAAAAAGTTTGGTTCCCAATTTCTTTGAAAATATGGACCACCCTAATTTTCATGCATATTGAAAAGAGGGCCTTATTTTTAGGAACAACTTTGTAGAAGACCATATTAATCTAGAAAATCATTTGAAGGCGCTGAATGCATCTTTCCTTTTAAATCCGTTTCGTGGACCATTGTGCAATGTCAATGAATCTATTTAAATTTACAACTCCATCTCGATTTGTGCAAGCATTCATGCTATGCAATGCTATGTTAAGGAATTTTGGAGAAAATACTAAACAAAACAATGAATTTTTCAAAAAAGGAATCCCTGAAAAAAATCCAAAAGAGATTCTCAGAGAAATCTAAGAAGGCATTCCTATCAAAAATTCTTAAAAATTCACTGAAAGATTTTCTGAATGAATTGGCTGTAGAATTTTCTGAAGAAATACCTAGGGGTTTTCTTTACAGGAATCCATGGAGAAAATTCTGCAAATATCCATGGATGGTTTCTAATTTAGTCTTTCGATACTTTTTGGAGGAGACTCTTAAAGAATTCCTAATGGAATCACATAAATTTTTTATAAAATAATCTTTTGAAAAATTTTGGAGGAATACATAGTTATTGAAATATCTGAATCAATCCCTGTAAGAAACTTAATAAAACCATAGAATAAGTTTCCGAATGAATCTTCGCTAGATTTTCAAAGAGTCCGTAGACGGATGTCTAGGTGAATTGGATGGGGTAATCCTTGAATTAGTGTCCGAAAAAATCCCAGAAAGAATTTCTGAAATATTTCTTGTATGTGAAGCCATTCTTTGAAAAGTCCCAATATCGCAGAGTATTTCTGTACAGGTAAGTGAGTGAAAAATCATAAGTACAATCAATTATACAAGAAATCACAATGCTGCTTTATTTTCCAACACGATTACGAATGAAAGCGTACTGGAACAACTTGTAATTGGAAGGCACGAAATGTTGCTAATTGACATATTGAAAAAAAAATCGCGTTCTGGTGGGAATCAAACCCACGACTACGTATTCGCTAGACCGGCGCTTTAACTAACTAAGCCACAGAACAAGTAACAATTGTGCGAAATAGAAAGCCAAACTGACCCCGAAGCCACACCGTGAACTCTTTTTTTTACAAATCCATGTTTCTGACGACATAGATGCCAATCCACAACACATTTGCGTTTGTGCCCACTAACTACAAGTGAGAGCGAATTGTTTTTATGAAGCCGAGACTTTCACACATTACATCTCTCAATTTGTCTATTAGCAACATTTCGTGCCTTCTAATGACAACTTTTTCCAAAGTTATTTATTTTCTTGGTGTAAAATAGTTCTCAGTTTTACAGAAACTATTTCTTAATGCGAAAAAAATACATAAGAAAATGCAGGAGATACCTTGATCCTTCCACTGAATATGAAAACTATAAAAACCGATTTTGATAATATGACATCGTTATTTGATAAAAAAAAAAAACAAAATATGCGGAAATGCATCCAATTATGCCTTCACCTTCCTAATGCATCACTTTGTATTTGTATTTTAAATAATTCATCTGACATGTTAGTCTTAATGAATAAAATTAATTAATATTACATACATACATTTAAACGACATTTAACACAGATTTTATACGATTAGCGAAAATTCTTGTCGGCTCATTAAAAACGAAGAATTCCTCCACATCTGTAAAAGCACGAATGCACGCTGAGAAGAGCTCGCTGTAGCCATACACGGTCCGGTGGAAAGTGTGTTGCAGTAACGTTGAATTTCGAAGATGTATGGTCGGAACATGGAAGTTTAATGAAGAAAGCAACGCTGGAGCATCGATTTCACTATTAAGTAATTTAGCTACAAGTAGCGACTGCTGTACTTTTCGCCGTCGCTCCAAGGTCTCCAAGCTTGCTGACGTAGTGAACATTTTGGGTCGAAAATGACCCTAATGCACAAGGAGTTATGAGTAAGGACCGACTAAAAAGTGTTTTCAACTAAAAAGTGTTTTCAGTTTAGGAAGAGCGAGTAACCAAAAGATTTAAAAGAAGGGTCAAAATCGTTTCAGGAGGAGGAAGGAATTCCCAGCGGAGTTTTAGGAGGTTTCAGAGGGCTTGACAGGTGAGCTTCACAGGAGTTTCGAGGCATTTCGAAGCGTTCCAGGAAGTTCTGAAAAGTGTCAGAAAGGTTATATGGTGCTTCATAGGCTTGACAGGTGAGCTTCACATGGGTTTCAGAAGGGAATACGTAAGAGGTGTTTCAAGACGTTTCAGGTTACAGAGGTTACAGAGATGGTGGTTTCATGTCTCTCTGGTGAGCTTCTAGGAGATTTCGAGGAGGCTTCAGGGCGTTTCAAGGTGTTTCAAGAGGTCTCTCAAGTGAGCTTCGCGGAGGTTCCAGGGGCAGCTTCAGAGAGCTTTCAAGGCGTTTCAAGGCATTCCATGGCGTTTCATTAAGGTTCGGAAAGTTTCAGGAAGGGTTTTATGAGGCTTCATAGGCTCTCAGGCGAGTTTCACTGGCGAGTCAGGAGAGGTTTCAGAAGTGTTTCATGACGTTTCAAAACGATTCAAAGTATTTCAAGGCGTTTCATGTTGTCAGAGAGGAATGCTCGAGTAGCTTCATCAACTCTCAAATGAGCTTCACTGAGGTTCAGGGGAAGGGAGTTTCAGAGATGTTTCTAGGCATTTCAGGGCGTTTCAGAAGGTTTCAGGAGGTTTAAGAGTCGTTTAAAGGGGTGTCAGTGTGTTTCAGAAGGATTAGAGGGTTTTCAGGGGGCACCGTAGGCTCTCAGGTCAGCTTCACTAGGATTTCAGGTGGAATATCAAAGGCGTTTCAAAGGTTTCAGAGGTTTTAGGGTTCTGCGGACCCTTCGCAGAGTGCGGAACTGGAGACACACAACCATGAACCGAGCAGAATGGAGACGACTCCTATTTACAGCAGAGGTCACTCAGGTCTTAGTCTGACCGGTAAAGTATGTGAGGTTTTCAGGGTGTTTCAGGAGGTATGAAACGGGTTCTTAGGGGGATTTCAGAGACATTTCAAAACGTTTTCGGCGCTTTTCAAGTACTTTCAGATAAACTTCAAGACATTCAGACTGATTACACATGTTGACTCGATAATCTATACTCAAGGGAGCTCTTGATAATTCTCAAACAGACTTAACAGTGCAACTATGCAGCCCAATGCACAAACATTTATGGGAGTTTTAATTACTGTTTGTTATTATGGCACAGGTTTTCAGATTTTGTTTTTTTTTTATTTCAAATATTATGAAAATTTTCACAGCAAATGACCACACATGCTGTCAAAATTAAAAGACTATGTTTGCTGAGCATCTGTTTCTGCTTCTTATTCTTCTTCTTGGTGTAACGTCCACATTGGGACAAAACCTGATTCTCAACTTCTCAAGAATTCTATGAGCATTTTCACAAGGTGAGAATTTCGACTGTCAATATTTTGCTTGTGTGTGACAGGCAAGATACTCTGCCCAAGGAAGCCTAGGAAATTTTCTTAACCAGAAGCTCTTGGATTGACCGGAAATCGAATACCCACGCCTTTACATCTGTGGCTGAATAGGCCTTGACAACAGTAGATCAAGCTAAAATCGTCCTGCGGATTTGACGTCAAAATCATTTTAAACTCTTACAGCTACTAATTAACTTAACCCTTTGAAGTCGGAATTTTTCCAATCGTTCTTCTGGAGCTTTTTCTACGTTTTTCTGTGGTTTTGATATTCAATAGTATAAAAACGGTAGAATATTATGCGGAATATTTTTTCTGGATATCCTAGGTCATCCAAACTGTTCTTGAGTTTAGATCCATAAGTCTATAACTGTAACGGTAACTGATTTCATTATACAAAGCTGCGATTTGTTATCTAATCATATCCAGCAAGTCTTCTGAAAGGTAAATAGACAATATCAGATCAGTCAGGATATCTTAGGTCATCCAAACTGTTCCTGAGTTTAGATCCTAAAGTCTGCGGATGTAACGGTAACTGATTTCATTATACAAAGCTGCGATTTGTAATCTATCATGTCCAGTAAGTTTTCTGAAAAATCAATAGACAGTATCAGATCATTCGGGATATCCTAGGTCATCCAAACTGTTCTTGAGTTTAGATCCGTAAGTCTACGGGTGTAACGGTAACTTCTTCCATTATGCCAAGCTACGATTTGTAATCTATTATGCCCAGTAAGTCTTCTAAAAATTCAATAGACAGTATCAGACCATTCGGGATATCCTAGGTCATCCAAACTGTTCTTGAGTTAAGATCCTGAAGTCTATGGGTGTAACGGTAACTGATTTCATTATACAAAGCTGCGATTTGTAATCTATCATGTCCAGCAAGTCTTTTGAAAATTCAAGAGACAGTGTCAGATCATTCGGGATATCCTAGGTCATCCAAACTGTTCTTGAGTTTAGATCCTAAAGTCTACGGGTGTAACGATAACTGCTTTCATTATACCAAGCCGCGATTTGTTATCTATCATGTCCAATAACTCTTCTGAAAGGTAAATAGACAATATCAGATCAGTCGGGATATCCTAGGTCTTCCAAACTGTTCTTGAGTTTAGATCCTAAAGTTTACTAGTGTAACGATAACTTCTTTCATTAAAAGCTATGATTTGTAATCTATCATGTCCAACAAGTCTTCTGAAAGTTACAGTGGTTGTTTTTATCAACTAAGCTTCATAACAGTAAGGAGCCCATAATATCCCAAAAATATACATATAACAACGCGTATTGTTCCTCTAACTGCTTTCGTAAGTACAGTGGATTATGTAACACCTTAACGTAGTGGCAAACGCTATAATCACAAGTGTAGAACTGAAGCTATGTGTATCCGGAGTAGCGATGTTGATATGGAATATCTAAAAACTATCATTACAGATTACAGTCTAAAGTTCATTGTGAGACTAACTACTGTTACTATCAAGAGCTTAACTTCAGGATAGTTTGGATGACCCTCAATGTCCCAAAGGTTCATAAAAATATATAGTAGACTTTAGGTTGGTCCAGTCACCGCTATTGGTTATGAAACGTTACTCAGTATGTCAGATATAGCTGATGTTACGAGTGTAGACTTGAAGTTCTGAACTCATGAATAGTTTGGCTGATCTGGTACATTCCCATAGTGTCTCTAAATGACATTTGAGATTTCAAGAGCTTCACGGATCTCAGCAGATCCTATGCTATTATTTATGGTGAAAACACAAAGTTTTTTTTTTGTAGATTTGAAGGGCTTCATTATAGAACAGTTTGGATGACCGTGAATGTCCCAAAGGTTTATAATAAAAAAGAAGACTTAGATTGTTCCAGTAACTGCGGTTGATTATGCAGCGTTACTCAGTGTAACAGATATGGATACTGTTACGAGTGTCGACCTGAAGTCCTGAACTCCAAGGTAGTTTGGCTGACCTGGAATATCCCTGTAGTATTTTTGAATGACATTCGAGATTTCAAGAGCTCCGCGGACCCCAGTAGATTATACAATACTATTATATATGGTGAAAACACATAAAAGTATTCTTGTAGGTTTGAAGGACTTTATTATAGAACAGTTTGGACGACCCTAGATATCCCAAAGGTTTATAATTAGCTCTTAGACTTCAGATTGCTCTAGTAACTGTGACTGATTATGTAGCGTTTCTCAGTTTAACAGATATGGATACTTTTACGATTGTAGACCTGAAGTCCTGAACTCCAAGGTAGTTTGGCTGACCTGGAATACCCCTATAGTGTCTATAAATGACATTGTTAATGTCAAGAGCTTCACGGATCCCAGAATCTTATGCAATGCTATTAGTTATGGCGGAAATACATAAAATTATTCTTGTAGATTTGAAGGACTTCACTACAGGACAGTTTGGAACACCTAGAACATCCCAGAATATAAAACACCTTTTGATATTCTTGATGAAGGCTAAATGGGTACATATAAACGAAACCCACATCCAAGTTTAGCTTTTAGAACAACTGATATGTCAATTATTTCGTTTTTCCAAATTTCATGGTGTTTAGGATGTTCTAGACTATCAATGAAGTCCCAAATACACATATCCCAATTTTTCCCAAATAGAGGACTCAATTTGCAACAACTTTGCCGAAGACAGTATTCTGTTTTATCGAATGGGTGAATTTATACAGCCGTTTCTATGTTGGGGTCATATATGACCCCTCCGGCTCCAAAGGGTTAAACTTCCAGACATTAAATTACTCAATGTTTACAACTTTTTAAATTGTTTATATACAGTTTTAAGCCCCACTCTAGTCCCGCCGAAGCAACACAGTATCTTTTAATACCGCCGCGCCCGTGTGGTATTCTGATCCGGCCTAGGCCTTTTACGTTGATACCAGGTCCTCTGTTGACTCTGAGCCCCAGCGCTTGCTGCTAATTTATAGAATCAAAAATTGAACCCTGCAGTGTGACGATCGATCGCTGAAAGCCCTTTCACCGAACTGCTCCATGTAGCGAGCGTGCATGATATAGGGCGGACCGAGTGCCTGCAAAACTGTTACAAAAAGCCTAACTGTTGAACCGGGTGGCTGTTGCTGCACTGCATCACTTTGCATTCGCATCTGCACTGGCTACTGTGTCCACTCCTCCTACTCTCGTATGGCTAGGCTATCGACTGCTAAAGCGGCGATGTACCGTGTACTATTTCATTAATATTTATTTGCAATAAATATAAAATGAAAAATCTCTCCCGCACCTTGATGCGCACATACGCACGAATCCACCTCTACACCCACACCAGCACTACTGACTGGTGTGGTGAGGGTGGAGAACTTTCTAGGGCAGGGTGAGACTCGGACTCTGCTGGCCCCATTCTATCGTCGGCACCCTCGATTTGTGATCCTGTTGAGCCGCATCGCATTGCCGGGGATTGCAGCCAGCGCAAAAATGCATCACGTACCTGTTACTAGACAGGATGCGAGTCCGTGTTGAAACCAGCCAGTCGACAGTGAGAAACATAGGATACAAAAAAAAAAAAACCGGGCAGCCTCGAAAAGTTGGGAGCAAAAATATACATCCTCTCCGGAGGGAGGGTGATCCAGAGAAGGTAACAACAGCGCCGACGGCCGACGTGCACGTGGTGAATTGATAGGATAAATTGTGTTTATACGAATAAATAAAATACAAATAAATCCTTGATAAACACCGCTTCGGCCGGCTCCCACTAGTGCCCACCTGGACGGTGTTTCAGAGGGGTTGATCCACCTGGCACGTATTGGGTCACGACGACGGAATAGCGCTGTTGACGACGGGGGTCCCTTGCATGTATTAGGTATTCCCGCTGGGGGTTTCCGCACGCGTTAGCAAGCTTGCTAGAAATAGGTAGCTACGCAATTCGTTCCGGCTGTCATCGACGACGGTTCCTGGTATCGATGGGATGGCGATATCGAGAAGAAAACTTTTGCTGGTAGCTGTTCAGGTATGATAGTCATATAATGAATTGTATAGAATAGTTTTTTTACAGTAGGATCCTGACAAAAACGGCATTAGTTACATAAGTGCTGGAGCTTTTTTATATCCTCATTAACAATATCTTAAACCCGGGGCTACCTAGAGACGAATCAGTCAAGGGCTGAAAGTCTCTGAAATAAAGACAAATCAATCAATCAAAGCCGGGGCTAGCTCATCTAGGAAGAACTCACATTTTGTGAGCATGTCGGGAATGGGATTTGATTCCAGTTCCTCGGCGTGAAAGTTACGTGCTTAACCATCACACTAGGTTCGCTCCATCCTGGGAAAATTTTGAAAGCATGGCATTTGAATGCAAACAAGCGAATTGAAAAAAGTAGTTTGGATTTGAGCAAGGATGTTTTCGATCACCTTGCAATCATTTGACTCATTTGTCTACAACTCAGTTCAGAAGCATAATATTGAAATGTGGTGTTCGGCAAACTTGTAGATTATTGTTTTTCCCATAATTATCACCAAGGACTCCATATTCTAGCTCTTATGTATACGCTGTGAAAGCGCTAGTACCACCTAAAGCTTGATCCACTTAGTATTTGGCCGCACAAAACAAGACATTTCTTTGTCAAAAAAATACATGGTTTAGGTTTTATAACACAGGAAATTTATTAAACTTTGAAGAAAAAAATATTGAAAAATTATTCATTTGCATTTCGGATGAATTCTCGGACTTTTCGCTTAATACCGCTCATCATTTTTTGCACAGTAAACTTTCAACTTGATCTGCCATCTTTTTCCACCACTTCTGCAAATCAGATGGTTTTTTGATTGATACGTCAAAATTGACTTTGGACAACTCCCATGACACAAATTTTACCACGCGAAACGCAAGGGTGATGCCCCAGGAGGATTTAAATTCGTCTATGCTGATTAGTTTGCTCGCAAGTTGATGATATGGCAAGGCATCTGCAGTTGTGGAAGGAAAACGGATGTTTTTATCACTGGAGCGACCATGAATGGGCAGGTTTACAAGCAGGAGTGTCTTCAGAAGCGAGTTTTGCCATTCATTCAATCACATGACGGTCCGGTGAAGTTCTGGCCTGACTTAGCCAGCTGCCATTACAGCCGGGATGTCATGGAATGGTATACAAGGAATAACATTGATATTATAGAGAAAACTATCAACCCTCCGAATTGCCCAGATTTTCGTCCCATCGAAAAATTTTGGGCAATTATCAAAGGCAAACTTAAAAAATGTGGTAAAACAATCAAAAAACCATCTGATTTGCAGAAGTGGTGGAAAACGATGGCAGATCAAGTTGAAAGTTCTACTGTGCAAAAAATGATGAGCGGTATTAAGCGAAAAGTCCGAGAATTCATCCGAAATGCCGATAAATAATTTATCAATATTTTTTTCTTCAAAGTTCAATAAATTTCCTGTGTTTTAAAACCTAAACCGTATTTCTATGTATTTTTTTGACAAAGAAATGTCTTGTTTTGTGCGGCCAAATACTAAGTGGATCAAGCTTTACTCATACAAAACGATCGAAAAATTCGATCGTTTAGTATGAGTAGGTGGTACTAACAGTTTTACGCCGTAAATATTAGAGTTAGAATATTGCGTCCTTGGTGACAATTGTAGGAAAAACAAAAATCTACAAGTTTGCCGAACACCACATTTCAATATTATGCATCTGAACTGAGTTGTAGACAAATGAGTCAAATGATTGCAAGGTGATCGAAAACATCCTTGGATTTGAGCATCCTATTTAGAGGATTTTCGATTTTCGGTACTGATTGATTTTTGATATGATCTCTATAATGTTTGTTGCATACTTTACAACTTATGAATAATATTTTTTATTTATTTATGTGTAATTTAACATAACGCTAATTCTACACTTAGAATAATCAATTATTACTAACCTAAAATCGAAACTGTTTAGTGGTAGTTAAAGATCTCAGGCTTAAAAATCTCTTTATCCTAGTATGTTCAAGTTGGGACAAACATATGTCGCATTGGGTGAAAACCCTTATAATCTACTTCAAAACAAAATTTACTCGAAAACAATTTGTTTGATTAAAATGATGTCTTCGAAGATGTTTGAGGCTATTTGAAGAACTTTTGGAAAAAATAAACTGGTAGTAATTCATTGCGGATCTACGTTAGATGTTCATATTATAATATCAATTTCCGAAAAATTTTACCATTCGATATTTTTATTTTTAACGTAAATTAGAGTACCAAAAAGTCCTTAAAATATTCCAAATATAAAAAAGGTAATATATAAAATATTGTCCATTGACTGAAAGCGTAATATTTCAACTTCCAGATAAGATATAAAAAAATGACGCACATGATAAGTACTTTCGGATAAAATTTTTATGGTTGAAAATAAAAATAAAAGTACATATGTATTTAATATGCAAATTTAATTGCGAAATTAAACAGTACTTTTATCATCACATAAACGGTTCTACCGTCAATATGAACACAATATTTCAAAAACTAATACCCGTCAAGAATAGTCCATAAAAAAATGAAATATATGAAAAAAATAAAAAAAAAAATGAAAAAGTATTACGAAAAAAATGTTTTTTTTTTTATTTTTATGAAAAAGGGTCTTGTCATTTTTGTTATTTTTTATCGATTTTCAAGCCAATCAGAAGGAAACATTTTGAGATTTTCAATATTAAAAATAGATTCTTCGTACAAGTTCCAATAAAAAAAATACAAATACTTTTTCCTACATTCCTATATTTTTTTATTTATTTTTTATTCTCTGTAACTTAAGTATAGTTGTATACTTAAGATACAGCAAATAAAAAAAAAATATAAATAGTGTACTTTGTTAAATGTTATACAAGGCGGTCTGAAAATTCACATATCTGAGAACAGCTATTCCAAAGAAAAACGATACATTGCAACTCCGATTGTCTTGAATCTTGGTGGGTTTGCAGTTCATCAAAAAACTGTATTTGTTTAACTTCGTCATTAGGGTGACAAAAAACCTGAAAATCTTTAATTTTAAAAAACCTTGATTTTTAGGACCACGTTATCAGAAAAGTGGTCACCCTCATGACGAAATAAAAAATACGGGACTTATTATTTTCGACGAACTACAAACCCACCAAGTTTCACGACAATCGGAGTTGCACTATATCGTTTTTCTATGGAATGGCTGAGAAATATCTGTCCTTTTTAATGAAGCAATTAAAAAGTCTCGATTAACATCTCACAAAGTATCAAACATTTTTCTTAATTTTAAATTTACTGCAACTTAAGTATAGTTAGATGTAAGAAAAAAAATGATAGATTTGCAATTGGAACTGTTACGTTAAATCTATTTTGAAAATCTAAAAAATGGTTTCCTTTTGCTTGTTTCAAAAATCTACGAAAAATAGAAATTCGATAAGAAGTAATTAGAAGCATTTGACTATCCTATAGAACTATGCAAACTTTTGAGACTGAAATTCAGCTTTCTACAGAAAATAATCAAAAATCGCAGGTTTGGATACATGAAATTGAATCCGCGATATATATCACTCTCAGTGTATTTTTTTTCTTAACGTCCTTAAAATACCCTTACATATCTTCTAAGAAGACATCCATTCCAAAGCATCATTTTCGAGTTATATTTTTTTGAAGATGAAGAACATTTGTTTTTTTATCCATACATCCTTTTTAAAAGTTTGGTGAGGAAAAATGTTTTTTTATCGATGCAAGAGTAAACAACTCACAAAATTTGGCGTTTAAACAAAGTTTCGTCCAGATTAAAAACTATTGACTCGATAATATGGCATATATTTTCATGGGTTTGGGCTGAAAAAACTCTATAAACGCCTTTCTCAAACTATGAGTCCACAATAGCTACGTAAGAAAGGCACGCATCGATTCTTTAACACTTTTCTGGTAGACTTTTTGATCATAATCGTGGCAAAAATGCGACCTTATTTCTTGATACATATCTGTAAGAATATCTTTAGTGATTGGCCACACTTAAAAAAAACATGCAAATGTTTTGAGCAAAACTTCTAGCGGTAAATAACAAAAAGATTTAAACAATAAACGAAAGGATTTGAATTCCAAATTTCTACAAGAGTGTCCCTAAAAAGCATGAGATAAGTTGAGAGAAATAATTCTATACAATTATGTGTTAACAATTAAATCTGTACCTTTAATTTCTTGAGAACCTCATAAGGTTTTTTATCTAAATAAAAAAAACCTTAAATTTCAACAGAATTTTGATTAGATTTCCAAATAGGTAATAAAAATTTCTCAAAAAGCTAGTGAAAATTCTTAAAAAAAACAGATATTCTAAAATTTATAAAATAATATGGTAAATATTAAACAATTCAAAAACAAAACAATTCCAGGAACCAGAAAAAAGAATCTTAATTTTTTTCCAGTGTTTTTTATTGAATATTTACAAAAGTTTTCCCTTGAAATTCAAACACTTTGTTATTATAAAAATTAGTCTAATTTGTTTTCTTAATTTTTCCGAAACAAAAAAAAACCAAAAGGTTTCATGTTTGTTTACAAAAACTCAATTCCAGCAAAAGTATTAGAAAATTCTTCAGTATTCCTCAGCAACTCCACTGTAGTTTGAACTGATGTTTTGTGGCTTCTCCGTTTTGACACAATCAAAACACTGTTACTTTATTTTGTCCGACGTTTCGGTCCATTTGGGACCTTCTTCAGGGCCTCTGGAAATGTTTTTATTGGTTTTAATTTTTCATAATTTTCTTTTAATACTTCAAAAAAAAATTTACCAATAAGGACAAGGTATTTGGAGTACATAGCTCAAAATTTCTAGAGTTTTTTAGAACCGTTGAACGGATTTGGATGAAAATGCATCACGCTAATTGCTCAGTGGTTGTCAACAGCGTGATGCATTTTAATCTAAATCCGTTCAACGGTTCTAGAAAACGGTGCTCTAGAAATTTTGAGCAATGTACTCCAAATACCTTGTTCCTAAAGTGTTCTGGTCCAGTGTGGTCGGCAGAACCTGTCACTGTCGCTTGGATCGAGTTCCTGTATAATAACAAAATTTATATTCGATAATTTAATATCCTCTACGCGATTTGTTCGGGAGTTAGTACAGTAGAACATTTTTTAAGTTATAAAAGAAAATTATGATAAATTGAATAAAAAAAGCATTTCCAGAGTCCCTGAAGGAGGTCCCAAATGGACCGAAACGTCGGACAAAATAAAATAACAGTGTTTTGATTTTGACAAGACTGAAAAGTCACAAAACATCAGTAAAAACTACAAAACGGATTTGTCTTTTTATCTGACGATTTCGTTTTTTTTATTTAACTTTCTTCGTGCATTAGCAGACGGTCACCTCATTGACGTAGTGCACATAGTGGGGTCATAATGACCCCGATGCACGACTAGCGTTAACCTTTTTTTTTTTCAAAGTTCATAAACACGTTTTTTTTTTAAACTGTTCATGGGTTTGTTTGTGCATGTATGCTCGTCATTTATGCAAAGGGTGCCTACTTTTGTGTGGTTCGTATCGTATTTTCGTGACTCACTGTACTATTCAAAGTTTCTACGACCGGTATAACAGCTTTTTTTATTTTTTGCTGTAGGCCTAAGCAACACACATGTCATATAAGAGTTACGATAGCGCAAGTTTTGGTTATATAGAAGTAAATTTGAACTTCTTCTCGCATTGTGTGAGAATAACATAAATTCAACTACTATCCAACCAAAACTTGCGCTGCCGTAACACTTATGTGACATGTGTGTTGCGTGGGCATTTAAGTCACTTTTCTCTTACGCTTCATCGACGATTCGTTTGAACATTTCTCGAGAATTTTCGTGGGTCGATCGGTTTTCACGGTTCAGTAAACGATCCATGCGCTGACGCGTTCAATATTGAACGACCGTTGACGTATGTGCATTACCTTAACTATTGTGTGGAGTGGTCCAAATAAATCATAATCATGATGAAGACGGCGACGTGTATTTCCATATAACTAGTGGATCATATCACCTACCAGAGGTGGCTCCTAGATCCACACCTTGCCCTACTCTACTAACAAATACTCCTTCCCGAGACAACTGTGGGGATGCTGTGGATTCCACGGTTCCTAGTAAGGTACACCGGGGCAAGTTGAAACGGGTTGGGCAAGATGAAACGCGAAGTTTTAAAACAGAATTCAATATAATTTGGAATATATTTTTTTTACTAAAAGATGGCTTCAATCAAAAACTATGTGTTATGATTTTCAAATTGTTATTATGATTAGATAACGTCACGTTAACCCGCTGTTTCATCTTACCCCACCCGTTTCAACTTGCCCCGGTGTACCTTGACAACGGTTATCGAACTGACATTCCTCCCCCTTTCCTGATGACCGTAAGGACGTGGCTGGCGCCGTTATTGACTTCAAAATATTGAATTCTCGAATTGTGCACATTGAGAGTATGTAACTAGTCACAACCCAAGTAACACACTTGTCACAGAAGAGTCACGGCGGCGCAGGTTTTTGTTGGGCAGAAGTCACTATAACTTACTTCTAGCAAGTAAGTATTTATTTGTTAGAAGTATATCACAGTGACTTCTGCACAACAAAAGCCTGCGCCGTCGTGACTCTTCTGTGATAAGTGTGTTACTTGGGAAGTATAACTCATTGGTGCTGTGTAACTTCGATTGTGCATCACTCATTGATTCTCTGTGCAACTTCCATTGTTCTGATCAATCACGGAGTAAAACTACGATGCGTACGATTATCTTTACTTTGCTTTGATTGATGTGATTTAAGGCAATTTTCACGAGTAGCTTTTGTTGCATATATTGCTCTAAAAATAAGTATTTTTTAGAAGCAGGCCCGCGACGGTAGTCAAGTCACTGAAAAGTGACATGCTACCAGCCCCGAAAGTGTACAGTCCTTTGTCGCCAATATTGGTAACTCACAAATCAAGTGTTCTTTCGAAAATAGAGCAACTTCCTGGAATAAGTTATTCCTCGTCCTCGTGCGTTGGCTTCAAGTTCATACACGTGTGCTCTGGTGCAGGTGCGTTGAGTACCTTGCGCTTCAGGACACTTTACCGCTTTTGCATGGCAAGCGCAGTTAGATATAAAATTCAAAATGCAAAAAAAAAACTGCACACCAACAAAAACCATTTCATCAGAGGTGCAAAAGAAAATATATCCCAACGCAACCCATTCAATCACGTTTGCAGTGGCTCTTCTCATCGTTTGTCACCATCACCAGCGCAGCAGCAGCAGCACATCAGGTTTCCTGTTTCGTTGTTTGGTTTGGTGCGAATCATGGGCTGCCAATACCCCGGCCCAGCCACAACCACTTGGAAGAACATCCGTAGGTACCTACAAAAAGTCCAACAATATTCCGTGTTCTGTCCGTGTGCCGCATCCGGCTATTTTGCTTCGATTTGCCAGTTTTGTCCCCAGACGTGGAGCGCAGCGCGGGAAACCGAAAGGACAACTTGCACATGACGTACTTGCCTCACGCGCGCGCGCCTAGTTATACAACATCCTCCCTGGTCCAGGGACCACGGAACGCGAGTACAGGTACAGGTGGTGGTCCCCGCGGAAAGCCAGGGCGTCGCGTCGTGTGCATCATTTTGCGAAAAGTTGCCGACGGGATAAAAATTTGCACCGCGAAACATGCACTGCATGCATTCATCTGCCTGCACAGCACACACAACAGCAGGAAAGCGACAAGTGAGGACATCGCATCGTCATCATCGGCAATAGGTTCTCACCCGTCCGTCGGTCGTGTATGCAATAGAAATATTTTGTTTAGTCACGTAAATTGTTGCACCCACCGGCGGGCGTGTTCACCTGATATGATGATGGAATGACGACTAGTTTCTGCGATGATGATGAGGACCTGTGGTGGTTCTGTGTGGATTTGGTCCAGCCAGGGGGTTCTCGTTAATATTGATGGTGCAACAACAGAATATAACTGCTCCTGGCGGTTTCCATGGATGACGATGAGAATTGATCGCAGGAAAAAAAATCGAACGTATTTTTACACGCTTATAGCTTCTGGCTTGTTTCAGGAAACAGTTGAACGTTCAATTTAGCAGCTAATCATAAAACATTGATGCACTTTTGTGAAATATGACTGTGTAGCTTATTATTGCTCTGATAATTCATCAATTTTTTGATTTTTTTTCTGAAGTTTTAGTTTTTTATTTAGTTTTCCGAGCATAATTCCACAGTAGTAGAAACATGTGAACGTCTTAATACAGTGATTATTTATACCTTCCATTTAACTTCTAGAATGCCCATGGTCCCCCTAAAACCGCTTGAAGCCTCATATAACGCCATTGAAACCCCTTAAAATCCTCTGGAACACCACAATACCTGATACCCCCGGAGCGACTCTGGAACCCCATGAGATCTCTTGGAACGCTTTTGGAGCTCCCTGTAAGCCTCTTGAAACCCCATGAAACTCTCCTGAAACCCCATAAGATCTCCTGGAACGCCCATGAAGTCCCCTGACTCCTCCTGGCACACCACTGGAACACCTCTTAAACCCCCTGAAAGCACATGCAGCTATTTGCACCCTTGAAACCCATTGAAAATACCTGGAACGCTCCTGAACCCCCCAGAAACCGTGGGAGCACCTCTTAAATGCCTTTTTTTCTTTTTATTCGTGAATTTAAACATAGGCTAATTCTTCACACGTCAAGTCTCTTAAACGCCTTTGAAACTCCTTGGAAATCCATGGAACGCAAATTCTACCCCTGAAATCACATGGAACGCCCCCTGAGAGCCCCTGAAACACACTGGAACACCAATAAAACACCTCTGAAACCACCTCATGCCCCATGGTACGCCTCTGAAACCCCTGGAACGCCACTGCAATTAAGGGTTTACAATTAGGAAGCGCATAAAAAACTTGCAAAAAAATATAATCAATGCAAAAGAGTTAAGGACATCCTTCCAGTTCTTGTAACTATGTTTGTTTGCCTTATGACTTATGTTGTAACAGAAATGTCTTAAAATGAATCTTAAGAACTGTGCGGTTCTTGTGTGTTGTGTCATGAGTGTTTTTTTTATCTGTATTAACGAGATTTTTGACCCTGGGCTAGTTCATCTCGGGACCCAAGCTTTACTTCCCTTCCGAAGGAAGAACTCACATTTTGCGAGTTTGTCGGGAGTGGGATTCGATCCCAGGTCCTCGGCGTGATAGTCAAGTGTTCTAACCATCACACCAGGTTCGCTCCATGAGTGGTTCACAATTTTGAATATTAAAATGCACCAAAGCCGTTTCCTCATTCATACAAACTTGTCAACTTTTGATTGCCATAACTCAGTTATTTCTCAACCGATTGTTTTCATTTTTCTGTGACGAACTAGAGGAATTCCACGGAGTCATGTCAGTCGATCCTGAGCGACCATTTCAAAAATATCTGAAACTTTGCACAGTTTTTCAATTTCATCTAAATCGCCTTTTTTCGATATCAAACCTTCATATTCACTCACGACTAACTTTTCAAAAGAGTGTATGCGAAAATAGTTCAAAAATATTCTAAAAGCTGTACAGCAAAAACGGATTGTTCGATTGTTATGAATTTTTCAGCAAAGTTAGATAACTAAATGATGATTCCTTAGAAAATATACACTGTAAAAAATTTCTTTTTTTACTATAAAAAAATATGATCTTTGTCACAAAAACTCAAATATCTCAGAACCCTATCTTTTTACCAACGTCAATTTTTTAGGGAAAATGGCCCATTATATCAGCTATCTACCATAAAATTTTGGTGATGGTAAACTGATAAACAAAAAAGTTATGACATTTCAAACATTTTACAATTTTTACATTTAGTAACATAAAAAAATTTTTTTTCTGTGTAAATTATTTCGAGAACTATATTTTGATGCTGATTTTATTGTAAAGGCTACCGCATGAATTAAACAAGTTGTTTTCATGATATTTTTGTTTGATTATTTATAATTACTATAGTATCTATTTGAACCTTACACGCGATCCAGTGTTGTGATCAAAAATATTGAGATTGTCATACTTTTTATTGTACGTGACTGGTGAAAACATCCCTTGATAGTGTTGAAAAGCTGTTGATCATAAGAAAAATGGAATTAAACTTATTTTGAAGACGAAAGCTGCATAATAAAAGTTTTATATATACGCGTATACGTCTAGTTGATCTGCAAAAAAATACCTCTTAGGGTCGATTTCTTCACCCTGGCTTAGGCGTTAAGCCAGGTTTAACTATATGGGTAAGCCTGGCTTACGGGTTAAGCCGAGGTGAAGAAATCGGCCCTTAGAGAACAGACTTTATGATCGGAAAAATGCGAGTAACTTCAACAACAACAAATGCATGAGAGGTACATACCACAGACAAACAGACAAAACGCCTAGAACAATTTTCGTGAAAATCCATCGCCCAGTTCACACTACCACCACCTGGTGGAAATGTTTCACGAAACACTGCGTTGTGCAATATCGTCATCAGAAGGCGCTAGTGTGAAACGTCAAACGCAAAGAAAAACGATGGGCACTCTTCTGGTTATGAAAGCCACAACCAAGATTCAAAATGATCGTTAAAGGCGTGGTCAATGAAAATTTCGTCAGTGTTACGTTTGTTTGTCTGTATACTAGGGTGGCCCACACTTATATGAAAAACAAAAATTTCGAAAAATGCTAAGTCTTACCTCCTAAATAAGTTGTTTTGGACTCCCAGAAGCTACGTTCAAAATTTGAGTAAAATCGGTTGAGCCTAAGGGGGCGCTCAAAACGCTTGAAGTTTATATGGGAAAACTTGGCCAAATGTATGTAGAAATTTTAAGTTTTCTAATTTTGCCGCTAGGTGGCGCTGTAAGCGTTCAATAATCAAACCCTTTGGTATTATTGTAGGTGACTATATGCCAAACAACTTTGTCGAAGACCGCAAAGTGATCCGACGCCTGTGAAAAAAGTTATACCCTAGGCAAAGTGAGGCAAAGTAGTGAGATTTCATTATTGATATTATTCTTTTACATGTATTGGAAAAACAACAATAAAGTTTATCCTCACTTTACCAAGGGTATAACTTTTTTCACAGAAGTTGGATCACTTTGCGGTCTTCGACAAAGTTGTTTGGCATATAGTCACCTACAATAAGACCAAAGGGTTTGATTATTGAACGCTTACAGCGCCACCTGGCGGCAAAATTCGAAACCTAAAATTTCTGCATACATTTGGCCAAGTTTTCCCATACAAACTTCAAGCGTTTTGAGCGCCCCCTTAGGCTCAACCGATTTTGCTCAAATTTTGAACGTAGCTTCTGGGACTCCAAAACAACTGATTTAGAAGGTAAGACTTGGCATTTTTCGAAATTTTTGTTTTTCATATAAGTGTGGGCCACCTTACTGTATACATACCATGAAAATGCTCACGAAAAAGCAAAAAAATACTACCGCTATGGATATTAAAAAACTTATAGTAAATTTTTTCTTCATCCAAGCAAACAACACCAAACTAGTCAGTTAAAACTAATAAGTGATTTTGTTTATTATAATCTAACGAACAACATGAACAGTCGCTTTCTCAAAGGTCTTCAACTCAACGCTCTCTTGTAGACCGCTTGTGAAAAAAAAATGTTCAAAAGAGTTACGAAATCTCATAGATAAACTGAAAGAGACTGGTTATGCCCAAATTGAATACAAATTTACGCATTTGCACGTCCTGCCGTCTAGACTTTGACAAACGAGCCATCTGTATATCATCGGTAAAGCAGGGCGCAGGAAGTTCGAAAACGACAACAACTGAGAAATTGCCAGAAGTGCTAAGTGCAGAGAGTCATGCCACCGTACCATCAGCGACATCTGTTTAAACAATTTAATCTTTTCAAAAATGCTTTGAAATATACTTCAACATTTATACCCATTTCAATATTTTTAACGTTGCAAAACACGCTTTCAACATTCATCTTGAAGAAGAGGGAAAACACTTGTCCTCAAATGTAACAGCAAATTAATCAATAAACGACTAATGCGCGGAGGGCGTGATAAAATCGGAACAGTACTGTACATATAATATACATAATACATAATAAAAACAGATTGTTTTACTCACGCAAGGCCATTAACAATAAAATCAGCATCAAACTGCGCTTTCCGGCCGAAATAATTTACACTAAAAAAAATATTACTAAATGTGAAAATTGTGGAATGTTTGAATTGTCATAACTTTTTTGTTTATTAGTTTATCATCACCAAATTTTTATGGTAGATTGCTAATACAATGGACCGTTTTCCCTAAAAAATTACATTGGTAAAAAGATAGGGTTTTGAGATATTTGAGTTTTTGTGACAAAAATGATATTTTTTAATGTTAAAAAAAGATTTTTTTTTCACAGTGTACATTTTCTTAGGAATCACCATTTAGTTATCTAACTTTGCTGAACAATAAAATCTGCATCTAACTGCGATTTCTGATCGAAATAATTTACACAGAAAAAAATATTTACCAAATGTGAAAATTGTGAAATGTTTGAAATGTTATAACTTTTTTGTTTATTAGTTTACCATCACCAAATTTTTATGGTAGATTGCTAATACAATGGACCGTCTTCCCTAAAAAAATTACGTTGGTAAAAATATAGGGTTTTGAGATATTTGAGTTTTTGTGACAAAAATGATATTTTTTAATGTTAAAAAAGATGTTTTTTCACAGTGTATATTTTCTTAGGAATCACCATTTAGTTATCTAACTTTGCTGAAAAATTTATTGCAATCGAACGAACCATTTTGGCTGTGCAGATTTTTGAATATTTTTGAACCATTTTCACATACACCCTTTTGAAAAGTTAGTCGTGATTCAAAATAAAAAATTGATATCGGAAAATGACGATTTAGATGGAACTTAAAAACTGTGCAAAGTTTCAGTTCAATAGAAAATCATGAATTAAAAAATTTCCTTAATTTTGATGCTGTTGCTTGGAATCGCTCACTACAAAACATTTCAATTTATAAAAATATTGATAAAGTTCAGCGATAACTAAGTTACGAATAGGTTGAATTTGGACAATAAAAATTCAGCAAGACAAAAAAAATACAGCAAAACAAGCTGGAGGAGTTGAATAATAACTGAGATATGACAACCAAAAGTTGACTATTTTGTATGGGAAAACGACTTTGGTACAGTTTTATTGTCCGATACTGTAGGTTGAACTTGATCGATGCTTATGCATCCTGTTTTTGTCAATAAATTGTTAATTACATAGCAGAAACTGGTTACACATAGTGAATCATTTATTACTTCACGCGGATAATATTCTTTTTTTTCTTGTTTTCATTGAAAACTTCTTTTGAAGAATATTGATTCCAACAAATATGCAAGGCTTCCAAAAATCAATTTCAGAAGAAAAATCATCAGAACTAAGTAAATTCTGGAAGGCATTTTAAACGCGATTGTGTACTTTTCAAATAACAGAAACAGTTTCTTAAATCTATTTTGGCAAAACTTTCGAAATTGCAGTAAAAATTTTGGTAGAAATCCTGAATCAAAATTTAGAGTACATCCAACGCGATATTTTGCCAATTTTCTTGAAAATTTTCTGATTTTTTTTTAGAAATTTATGGGACAATTAAAAAAAGAAACACCTTTTTTTCTAGTTCAATCGCTTGCAATTTCTGTAATTATTTCAGTAAAAAAAACGTCCTTCTTCTGAGGACTTATATGAAATTTCAATTCTGTCTTCAAAAATAAAAATAAAAACTCCAAGAAGTGGAGCGAACCTGGTGTGATGTTTAAAGCACGTGACCAGTGCTTGAAATTCAGTGAATATGAATGGTACGATCAGTCATCAGCGCCAACCACCCCTACGAACGGACACGCACAGGGAGCAAAGAGAAACCGAACCAATCGCGACCACTATTCCTCATCGGTCGGTTGGCTGGTGAAGCATATCGACTGGTAACGATTATTTCTCACTTGCTGCGGTGAGGCTGAAGATGCGTAAATGATTCAGTGGATTTATGTTTTGCTCAAAACTTGTAAAAACAATCAATTTGTCCATAAGAGAATGATGGACGTGACTATTATAATCGATTTAATTCGAGTTAATGTCATTTGCACTGTAATAACGAGATAAAAATCAAGTATGTTCATTGCCGTATACACCGACGAAGAGAGAGATTCAGAGAGCCGCACGGCGCTAAATCGTCGTCCCTCACTCTCACTCATATTTTTTATTGCTCCCGCTCCCACTTGCTTCTGATGCATGTTAGCCAATGAAGGCATATTGCTACCGCTTTGGGTTGAAAAGCGCCAGTCAAAGAAGAGCAAATTTTGATTCGTCTGCGGTAAAACGCTTCAATTTTCAAGCGCTGCACGTGACTATCACGCCGAGGATCTGGAATCGAATCTCACTCCCGACAAATTCACAAAAGGTGATTTCTTCCATCGGAAAAAGAGCACAGCGTGAGCCCCGAGATAAACTAGCCTCGGGCCAAAAATCTCGTTAATAGAGATGAAAAACCCAAATTAATTCACCTAGTGGTGATAGTGCCTTTCTCGTCGAACATGTTCTCACAATCTTTCCGGCAACGTAAGTCAAAGTGTTTCTGAATCCAAAATATTCGGATATAGAAAAGCAAGCATTTTATAAGACATCTTTGAATTGACTTAAAACTTATTGATTGCACATAGTCCGACATTATGTTCAACGTATAAGCAGGGCTGAAAAATATCAAACTTCTCAGATGACTGCTTGAGCACTTTGTTGAGCACCTTCACTAACACTGGAGGCTGATCAATATCAAGACGATACTAACAAGCTAAGCTATAACTCTTTACACAATCTCAGATCACATTTTTTTTTCTGAACATTTGGGCTGTATCTTATTGACCGTTGAAAACAAGAGCGATAGGTAGTGAGTATAGTGCGACGTCTGTTTGTATGTGGGTTTAATTTGTAAGATTTTGTTCTCTTACACATATTTATCGCTTGCATTGGTTTTATTTACTTTCGTAGTTCCGGCGAAGCACCAAACGCTGGTTGTGCAACCCTACCTGTGGTAGTCTGTAATGTGGTGTGAGCCTATTTTCTAGTTAACCGTTCCTCGGGTTATTCAAAAAGCCGTGATGTAATATGTTGCATGGTACATTTGGTTACTTTCAATGCGGTACCGAAACAGGTTCCGGAGCACACCGGGTCTCCTAAATATAGTCTGAGACTATTTCATTGCTTACGTTCATTAGGTTACCCAAAAAAAAAACACGATTTGATTTATCTCATGCATGGGTGGGTATAGATCACTTTTACATTTGACCACTTCCAGTGGGACACCCAGAACTGGTTTCGGGACACTACCGGTTGTCTAAAATATGGTCTGTGGCTATGTTCTTACGAATCGATCATCGTGTATTCAAAAAAGCTGCTATTTGATGTACTGTCAAACACTTATTTGTGCATTTCGCCAGTTCCGACGAGACACTCGAAAGTGGTTCCATTACACTACCGGTAGTTTTAAAGTGGCCTGAGACTTTTCTTGCTGACCGTTCTGCGCGACATCTAAAAAGCCAATATTTAATGCGCGGTGTGCATGCGTTTGGTTCCGTTCTCCATTTGACCACTTCCGGCGGAGCACCTGGAACCGGTTTCGGCACAGTATTGGTTTTCCAAAGTGTGGTCTATGATTGTTTCTCTTGTTAACCGTTCATCAGGTTACCAAAACAGCTATTTATGGGGTTGGTTCTCCTTTACATTTGACCACTTCCGATGGGGCACCCTTAATCGGTGAGGAATACTACCGGTTGTTCCAAATATGGCCGGAAACTTTTTTTTTTGCCAAATCAAGCTACCTAAGAATCTGCGATTTGATTTGTCTCATGGGTTTGGTTCACTTTTTTGTTTGGCCATTTCCGGCGAGACACCCGGAACCGGTTCCGGATCACTACCGGTTCAGATACATATGGTCTGAGAATATTTTCCTGCTGACTGTTTATCAGGATATCAAAAAAGCCACTATTTGATATGTCGCATGTATGGGTTTGGTTAACTTTGAAACTTGGCCACCTCTGGCGGGACATCTGGAACCGGTTTCGGAATACTACTGGTTCCGATATGTTTTGAGAATGCTTTCCTGCATACTGTTCATCAGGTTATCGAAAAAGCCGCGATATGATATGTAACATGCATGGTTTTAGTTCAATTTTATATTTGGCCACTTCCGGCGGGACACCCGGAACCGGTCCCGGAACACAACCGGTTCAAATATGGTCTGAGAATATTTTCCTGCTTACCTTTCATCAGGATGTCAAAAAAGCCACTATTTGATATGTCGCATGCATGGGTTTGGTTAACTTTTATACTTGGCCACCTCCAACGGGACATCTGGAACCGGTTCCGGAGTACAACCGGTTCTGATATGGTCTGAGAATGTATTCCTTCTTACTGTTCATCAGGGTATCGGAAAAGCTGCGGTTTGATATGCCCCATGCATGGGTTTAGTGCACTTTTATGTTTGGCCACTTCCGGTGGGACACCCGGAACCGGCTCCGGGACACTACCGGTTCATATATGGTCTGAGACCATTTTTCTGCTTACCGTTCATCAAGTTATCGAAAATGCCGTAGTTTGATGTGTCGCATGGATGAGTTTGTAGTATTTTCATATCTGGCCCCTTCCTGGGGTACCGGTCCGGAATACCTAAATGGCCATAACTCCGGAACGGCTGGACCGATCCGAACCATTTTCAATAGGAAACAATGGGGCCACATTCCGCGTCGAATGAACCATCGGTCATTAAAATCGGTTGAGGTTTAGTTCAAAAAAGTGATGTGACCTTTTTGTACACAGACATACATACACACATACACACACACATACACACATACACATACATACACACATACAGACATTTGCTCAATTCGTCGAACTGAGTTGATTGGTATATGTGATTTGACCCTCCGAGCTTTCTATCAAAAAGTCGTTTTTGGAGTGAACATATAGCCTTTCCAGTACACTTAGTGTACGAGAAAGGCAAAAAAACTTCAAGAAAGCTTAAAAATGCACCCACAATAACTTCCACGAAATGTTCTGAAGTGCTGAGAGAAACTCTACTACGACTCTACACAAGTTTACCTTTTCTCTTCGTTCAATCCAGATTTGGGAGTGTTTTTTAATGAATCGATAGTAGTTGAATTAAAAAAACTGATTTATAAATTTTGTCAAGGAATTATGTCAAGAGTTCATTCCTCTACCTGATACCTGATCCAAAGATTCATCCAGCGTATTCGCCACCAACGTCAGGACATTGTGTCTGTTTTTTTTTTTCAAGAACCCATATCCAAAACTTCACTTTATGCCTTGTTTAGATAGGAGCGGTTCATTTGGCCAATTTTATCATATTTCGTCATCTTGAATCGATCTTTACATGTTTCACACATTGATTATTTTTATTCCGCGCTTTTTTTTTGTTTTTGATTTTTTTAAACTTTATTTTCAAACACCCTTATATACATATATATTTTCGTAAACCTTATTTGGGCTATCGATTTTTTTAGCCAAAATCGTTTTGTAATAAGCAATTGTTGAAATATGTTGTTTTTAGTTTTGTTTCGAAAATTTTATTTTCCGTGTTAGGATAGCGTGGGATAGCGTGGGAGCGTACATGGAGTGCCCAATGTACGCTCCCACGGGCCGAGGAGGGGATCCGAACGGCATAAGAATTTGGTTCAAATTAGTGATATGGTTCCATCCATATTAATGGGTGAGCTCGTTCCATTTTATCTAAATAATTAAACTGTATGATATATAAAATAAGCAGTATTTTATTATCAAAGAAATCATTTGACAACGTCGGCCACGGGGTGTTTATAGCGGAGAGCAAAGGGTATTTACTTTCAGGGGGTCGCAAGGGCTTACAGCGGAGTACCATGAAATCTCATGGACGTTTCAAGGGGTATCAGCAGAACTCAGGGTCGTTTAACGAAATTTTCAGCCATAGGCTAGTTCATCTCGGGACCAACGCTTTACTTCCCTTTCGAAGGAAGAACTCACATTTTGTGGGTTTGTCGGGAGTGGGATTCGTTTAAGTGGTTCAAAGGGTTCTCTCAGGGGGCATTTCAGGAAATTTGAGATAACTTTCGGTGGTTTTTCAGAAGCACTACCGTGACGTTATCAGAGGGTTGCAGGTGTGTTACATGGGGTTCGAGGGTTTAAGAGGAGTAACAGAGACATTTGAGGAAGTTTCAGAGGATTCGGGTGGGTCTAAGAGGAGTTACGAGTGCGTTTTTCAATTAAAATGACCCTGAAATCCCTTGGATTTAAGGGGTCCCTGAAACCCCCATGAAACGACCCCGAGCTTAAATGCTACGAAACGCCCCTAAAGCCTCCATAAAATCATCATAAAATTGATCAAATGTCCCTCGGACGCTTTGGAACGCCTTGAAAAAACTCCCAAAACCCCCTGAAACGCCGCTAAAAGGCTATCAAAGGCTCCCAAACCTCTTGGGACGCTCTTTAAACGTTCCTGAAAACCTTCTGGAATGCCTCTGGATGCTTTGAGACGCCCCTAGAACCCCTTTTTACGTCTTGGTCAAGCTCGGGAGACCCCCTGAATCGCGTAGGGGTCTCCAGTCAGCCTAGTGGTTAAGGCTATGGATCGCCTATCCGGAGACGGCGGGTTCGATTCCCGTTCCGGTCGGAAAAATTTTCTCGACTCCCTGGGCATAGTGTATCATTGTACGTGCCACACAATGTACAAATTCATACAATGGCAGGCAAAGAATGCTTTTCAATTAATAACTGTGGAAGTGCTCAAAGAACACTAAGTTGAAGCGAGGCAGGTCAAGTCCCAGTGGGGACGTCGAGCCATAAAGAAGAAGAAGAACCCCCTGAATCACCCTCCAAGCCACTTGAAAAGTCCCTGATACCTCCTCGGTACTATTTATTGGAACGCCCTTTAAATCCCCAAGATCCTATTGAAACGCCAACGAAACCAAATGGAACGCCCTCAAAAAGTTCCTGAAATCCCTGGAAACAACAGGGAAGCATTTCCATCGAAAATGACGGTAATTATGCTTAATGCGTTTCCGAGATACACTGACTTTACTATAAAATTTGCTGAAAATATTCAGATTTTAATTGCTAACGAAAGTTTTACGAATCACATAGGATTTTTTTTTGGGAAGGTGCAATAGTATCATCATCTACGTAAAACTGCGAAACCTTGTGCTTACTATTTTCATCCAGTCCAGTAGCTGCCCTTGAACCAATAGTAGAATGCATGGACGGCAACTTGTGACGTAGATGGGGGACGAGCTCTTCAAAATCAAACAAAATTCTGTGGGTCAGTGCAATAAACTACAATAGATATCCGCTATAATATATAAAATAATAAACTATAAAACAACATACTTTTCTTAAATATTTGATTCTAAAGTTTAATTTTAGAAATTATTATTATGTTTTACAACTTTAATTTACAGTGTGTACGTTCTCCACATAGTCCGCCAAATTTCCCAAAATATTGCCACACAACCGAACAAGATATACTTTTTTTGAAAATGTTCAATGATTTTCTGTTTAGGCCTTTGTCAAAAGTAAAACTAGAGTTAAAATGACGAGCTTTGTCCTCTCTGGCAAAATTTGAGACAGAAAATTAATAAATAAGAAAAGATCGTTGAACTCGAATGGAAATGCTCAGGTAGTAGAATAAGTAGACAATTCATGCTTCATGTAATACTGAAGAAGTCTTTGAATGAACTCCGAAGTAGAAAAGTTCATTCAAGTAAAGAATAGTGGAAAGAAAATTCAAATAGAATCATCATGGAATTTCAAAAAGATATCCAAATGAAGTCTCTTAGCAGATGTCGTGGAGATGAGCCTCGTTGACTTATATTTCACAATAGAAATTTTATAAATAAAAAACAGGGTTCAAATACTCCGATACCCTGACATGTCAATCTCATCATCAATCAGTGGCGCAGCAAGGGGGGGTGCGAAGGTGCGGTCCGCACCGGGCCCCCGAATTCAAGGGGCCTCCAAATCAGTGAAGGTTTCTTACACTAGTTTGAATGAAGTTCTTTAAATAGCGAAAGTTTGCTACAAGTATAAGTTCAATACTTGCACATCTGCTGATAGGTATATAGGGGCCCCTTCGTGAAATTTTGGAATGGGCACACAAATGGCTTATTTGAAGTCCTATCATTAACAATTCGATGATTGCTCTTTGAACCTACAGGGGTCCCAAAATACAAGAAAAAATGTGCTAGAAATCAAAATATAATTTTACGAAATTCAGTACCGATATGGAAGGAAAATTCATGAACATAATGAAAATGTCATAATAAGTATCATCCCAACTACAGGATCAAACATAGCTGTTCACTTAGGTTAAGGTAGCAGTTGAAAATCAGGGGTCTCATTTATTAAAGTTAAGATCTGAACGCATGTCACGTCAAAACTGTAATAACAACAGTTTGTTGATAAGTTTTACTCTCGTATAAAAAATGCAATCAAACGTATTCCAACTATTTCATCGAGTACTTCTTACATATTCCTTGAAAGGTTTCTGCGGGAATTCCTTCAGTTAAGGTCCTTGTCTCTGTGGATATCTTTTACGATTTATCTAACTCCTGGAGTTCTACAAAAAATATTCTAAGATTAACTTCAGAACTTTTTTCAGGGATTACTTTAGAAATTCCTCTAAGCATTGATTTTGGAAAGCTTACAATGATGCATTCTTTCAGGAACTCCTCCAAGCATTCCTACAGAAACTTTTCAAGAAATCCTTCAGGAATTCCTTCAAGGATTTTTTTCCGGCATTTTTTCAAACATTCGTTTAGGACTACCTCTTCGAATTTCTTCATAAAATCCTACAAGGATTATGTCATGAAGTCCCTCAGATGAACCTTAAGGAATTTCTAATAGGATTCCTTTAGATATTTATCCAAATCTTGTAGGAGTTCCTCGTGGGAATTATTTTTCATGAATTTCGGAGATCACGCTTGGAGCCATACCTGAATGGTCCTTGAAAGATTTTCTAAAGGAATTGTGGAGGTATTCGCGAAGGAATTCTTGTAGAAATGTTTGCAAGAATTTTTGGAGGAATTTTTAATGGAATCTTTATCTTGATGAATTCCAAGACGTATTCGGAAAGAGTCATTGGGTTGAGTTTGCAGGTATCTTTGATGACATTCTTGAAGGATTACTACAGTACTATGTAGTAGTATTAGAAGTACAATGAGTACATTGAGGACTTGGGTAAAGAGTTTCTGAAGAAATTTTGAAAGCAAAGAGATTTTTGGAAGAACTAATGATGACATGCCTATTATTTCTCAAAGAAATCAATGGCGGAAACCTCGATGAATTCCTCTCGAATTCTTTGGAGCAAATCGAAAAACAAAAAAGATCCTGTATATTTGGAGGAATTTATGCAGGAGGCCTTGGGGGAAATTCTGTATATTCAAATCCTCTGGGGACGAATGTGTTCATACTTGTAGGATTATCTGAAGGACAATTTAAAAAAAAATCCTTGAACGAATCTTTGTATTGTGGCTTGAAAAAAAAATCATTGGAGAAAAGATTAAATCTTCACTGAACTTCCATAAAGGATTATTGAACGAATTGTGAAAAAGAACTTGAAAAAATCGCATAAGCAATTTTTGGTCGATTTCCTACAACAATTATTGAAGGAATTCTGACGAAATCCCTGCAGGTATAACTAAAGAAATGCTTGAACAAATTCTTAAGAAATCCTTTGAAGAACTTCAAGAAAAACCGTTTGAGACATTGCAAAAAGAAATTCTTTTAGATTAAAAAAAAAGAATTCCTAAAGGATTCAAGAAAATCCGTTTGAGGCATTGCAAAAAGAACTTCTTGGAGATTTAAAAAAAAAGAATTACTAAAGGACTCTTCTCCAAAATTGCTGAAGTTATTATGTGAGGTAGCCCCAAAAGAATCATTTGTGGAAATCCTAAAAAAAACTTTTTATAGAATTCATGGGCATATATACAGGGTGTTAGGTTCGTCAGTGCAAACTTTTTAAGGGGCGATAGAGGATCAAAAATGGTGAAAAAAATTGTTCCACGCATATGGCAAATCTCAACCGTTACGTAGTTATTGAACTTTACATTTTTTTACTTTTATTGCCTTAAACTGGCTATAACATGAAAATGGTCAAACTTTTCTCAATGTGTATACCCTTATTCGAAAGATTATTGAATTTTCTATCAAATCACATCTTTCCCAAGAAGGAGACGAACCAGCCAAGGGCTGAAAGTCTCTCAAATAAAGATAAATCGATCAAAATCAATCAATCAAATCACATCTTTGGATCGATTGGTTTAGTTAAATAAATAAGTTTCCTAGAGCAAATAGCTCAAAAGTAATGTGTTTTAATTTGTTTTTGTCAATTATCTTTGAAAAAAAGCATAATAACTTTAAATTCTTACTTAGGCAAAGTTGTGGCCCTTGTCCCACTCTACAGTTCGTTTTTTGACACCAAACTTCTAGCTCTTATCGTTTTCTTGCAATTTTGATTTAAATGTGCGGCACAGTGAGCAAAAAAGAGCTTACCTTGACAGTTGCAAATTTATGATCTAAAATGCGATCTTTTAAACGAACAAACGATAAGATATAGAAGTTTTATGTCAAAGTATGAATTGTAGAGTGGAACAGGGGCCACAATTTTGTCTAAGGAAGAATTTAAAATTATTACGCATTTTTCAAAGATAAATTGACAAAAACAAATTAAAACACACCACTTTTGAGATATTTGCTCTAGAAAACTTAGTTATTTAACTAAACCAATCAATCCAAAGATGTGATTTGACAGAAAATTCAATAATCTTTCAAATAAGAGTATGAAAATTGCAATAAGTTTGACCATTTTCAAGTTATAGCCAGTTTTAGGCAATAATAGTCAAAAAATGTAAAGTTCAATAACTACGTAACGGTTGATATTTGACCATACGCGTAGAACAATTTTTTTCATCATTTTTGATCTTCTATCGCCCCTTAAAAAGTTTGCACTCATGAACCTAACACGCTGTATAATTGAAGAAATTGCTTCAGAAACGCATGGAGGAGTTAGTAGCAACTTTCGAAGGAAATCTTAGAGAAATTTGAAGTCCTTGAAGTAATTCCTAGATAAGTCGTAAAATATATTCAAGAAAAAGTTCTTGGAGTTCCTCACTTGGAACAAATGCTTCATGAAATCGTAATAATCATTTTTAAAAGTTTCGTGAAGGGAATCCGGACGAAACTGGTGTTCCTGATGGAAACTTTGTAAGAATACCTGAAGGATTCATTGAAAGAATCACAGTAGAATTTTCTGGAGGAATTTCTGTAAGAATTCTGGAAGAAAATTTATTAGGGGTACTCACTAAACAGATTAAGTTGCTGCGTAAGCCATGATTTTCTGCTTATTTGAAATGTTTCATGATTTTGCGGATGAAATAATCAAAGATTGCCTTGGTGATCGCGACGTTTAATCAGTTTAAACAGTTTACGCTGTTACGTGAATCCCCCTATTATATTTTTTTATTAGAATTTCTGATGTATTTCTTCGGAAGTTCCTTTTCGATTTTTTTCACCAATTACTTTGGAAATCCGTGTAGCAATTCGTTAAGGAATATCTTGATCTCTTCAGCAAATACTCTAAAAAATTTCTTCGGAAATTCCTTTGGAAATTGCCTAAGGATTTTTGTCTGATTTCATTCTGCATGATTTCTAGAAAATTTCTGTGGCTATCATTTTGGAAACGAATGTAGAATTAGCATTTAAGTTAAAATACACATTAATAAAAATGAAAAAAAAAAAAAAATCATTTTGGAAACTGTTTTAGCTATTGTATCGAAAATTGAGTGCGCTATCCCTTTGGTAAAAACTCTCATTTTTTTAGGACCTCTGTTAGAAGTATCATTGCAAATTTCTGCGGCAAATCTTTTGAGAAATTGTTAGGCAATTTCTTTGAAAACTTCTTTAATGAACTCTCGGCAATGCTTCAGCAATGACTTCACGAACTTCAAATTTTTATTTCTACGAAAACTTCTTTAAAAATTTTGTCTGCAACCTTTTGCTGTTCTTTTTACTATTCATTTGAAAAATCACCTGATAATTACTTTGGGAATAACTTTAACACTCTTTTGGAAACTTCTTCGCCAATTCATATGGAAATTGATTAGTTAATTCATTTGGCATTTTTTTTTTCGTCAATCCCTTTGGAATTTGTTTTGGTAGCTCTTTTGATAATTTCTCAGCAATAATATTCGAAATTGATTTTAGTTATTATTTTTGAAGTTTCGATATTCTTTGGGTAATTGCTTTGGAAATTTATCAGGAAACTCCTACGGGATTTCAGCAATTTCATTGAAAGTTACACCGGCAGTCCCTTTGCTAATATACCTGAAATTTACGTTTATTTTTATTTCAATAGTTCCTTTAGAAATTCATTCGATAGGTACTTTTAAAATTCCTTAGTCAATTCGTTTGACTGACTCCGGTAATTCCTTTCCTTTGGTAATTCCTCTGGATTTTTATTCATAATTCTTTACGGAATTACGTCTGTTATGCAGCACCAAAAATGATGAAATTTTGGAATTCGACTATTTCTTGGACGGAGATTCCGATTATGAAATAATCTGGATACCCCTACAGAACCCGATTTCAATTTTATTTTTTTCGGAAGAATATGTGGTTCCAACAAATCTTTGGAGAATTTTTTGTAGCATTTTTTTCTGGAATCTATCTTCTAAATGAATCCTCAGAGATATTATTGATAGAAATGTTTCGAGAAATACTCGATGAAGCCTTTGCAAGAATCTTTTGAAGTACTTTGAAGTATTTCTGAAAACATTCTCGGAAACAGCACTGCAAGAATTCCTGAAGGAGTGCTTATAAAAATACTGAATGACATCCTTGCATTAACGACTTGCAAGATTCTTGAAGACAAATTGTTCTTCAAGAGAGATTTTTTTTTAAATAAAACAGTAAAGCAATCTTTGAATTGATCTTTGAATTCCTTAAGGATTACTTGGTACAATTCCCAAATAATTTGTTAAAAAAAATCGACGTAATTCTTAGAAAAAATCTTACGTTCATTGATGGATTTGGATTGGCAAAAGGTTATTGCAACCATAACAAATTACAAATGCTCCATAGAAAATCAAAAAGCGCTCCATAAAGAATGAACATATGTTCCATGAAAATGTGCAATGTTACCCATAAATAATTGAAAACGCTCCATATTTTATAAAAAAATGTACCGGTAAAACATAAAATTTTCTCATTAAAAGTGATATTTCGCACCAATAAATGCTCCATAATAAAATACAAATGCTCCATAGAAAAATGCAAATGCTCCATTTTTAGTCCATTTTCCTAACTTTTTTTTACATATAAACACGGCCACCATGAATACGAATCTGACCATGCAAGATTCATTCTGATCGGTTCAGCCGTTCGTGACTTTTGTTGCCTCAAAGGGAAGTCAAACTCATTTTTATATAAATACTAGCTGTCCCGGCAAACTTTGTCTTGCCGTCTTCTGGTGGTTTGACAACTGTTGAGCTCAAAATAGCACCGCACTCTAGATTGATTTAATTAGGGTCGTGTTGATTTCCTTCCCAGCTCATGGGAAATCAGTACTTTATCAATTTCGTTACTTTTCTAGTTGATTTTCGTAACTGTTTGTACATATAAACACAGCCACCATGAATATGGATCGAAACGCGCAGGTGTCATGCTGATCGGTTCACCCGTTCTTGAGTTTTGTTGCCTCAAAGGAACTTCAAACTCATTTATATATATATAGATAGATAGATGGAGCGTTTTCAATTATTTATGGGTAACACTGCACATATGTTCATTCTTTATGGAGCGCTTTTTGATTTTCTATGGAGCGTTTCTATTTGTTTGTGGGTGCAATAAATAGGCTGCCGATTTGGATTGGATTCTTTCATCGTTTTGTACAAAATACAACAGGCGATCATTCGAGAGATTTATCATTGTAAAATATGTACATCTGTCCTTTTCATGGGGGCCCACGAATTTTGTTCCGCACCGGGCCCCCAAATTCCTAGCTACGCCACTGTCATCAATGATGGAATCTGGATTTTTAAGATGATCATACCAAATTCCCCTTAACCCTGGAATGCAACGTTTCAAAACTGTCTATTTGCCTCACCAATTTCGATATTCAATCCTCCCCTCCCCTGCCTGCCGTGAAACGAAATCTAGAAATCATTGGAAAATTAATAGCTTTTCCAGAGGGCCGCACTCCATCACATATTCCATTTGCGCGCGCGTTGCTAGGGCACACGCGATGCCCCCGGAGGGCACCAATCCCGGCATCAACTGCATCATCCGACGTTGTTGCCACAATTGTAGCGCTGCGTACTGTGACATGTCAGAAAGGCAACCGGGGAAAGGTGAGCCACGGAGTCGAAATGCAGATTTTCCGTACCCCAATCCTGAAATTTTCCCTGGATCGAACATCCTGCGGCAACTAAATCATTCGCTGCCGTTGCCCGTGCTGCTGCTGCTGCGTTCCATTCGTTAACTGGAATCGATTGCATGGGGTCGAACCTTTGGATGTTGTCAGAACGCCCTCGGAGTATAGGTGTGCATTTCAAAATATTATGAATACTTTAGCGGCATTTGGTCTACCGGATGTAACTTACGGCTGTTTCGTTTTTTTTTTGTGTCAATCCGATATGTTTTCTAGTTCAATCCGGATGAAACCCAAAAAACGGTGTTTTTTTTCTGAATTGTATTTCATTGGATACAGTTTAGCAACTAAAATTAAACGACTCACTTGGATTATAACCTTCGGGTAAAATTTTTGAATCGTCCTAGCCCTTCTGCACAGAGTCGGTCCGTCTGAGGTCATGAGGAACAGCCATAGGAGGTCCAATGGCTACTGCTTCTGCTTCAAATATGCAGTAGATTTAACCTTACTAAGTTTGTGGGTGATGAAATTTAAAACGTTGAAAAATAGCAGAGAATATAAAAATATAAATAAAACTGAAAAAATGAAGTAGAATAAAATGAAATAGAGTTTAAGCAAAGCAAAGCAAAGCAAAGCAAAGCAAAGCAAAGCGCACTTTTGGTTACTAGTGTATGAAGTTTGTATCAAGTAATCCTTATGAGATACCCTGAATGCAGCCCTGAGCAACGACGCCATCAGAGATGAAAATTCCGATATGGATCCCACATTTGCCTGCCACTCGGACTGCGATAATTGGTTACACATTTTATTGATTGTATCCTCCAGTTCCCCATGTCAGACCCCCGATTCCGACTGAGAGGGGAACGAATTGACACACCAATATAAATGTGCGTGTGTGTTTCCAGAACGTGTGCTGCTTGCTACCTACTTGACCGGCGTCGCATCGCATCGTCGGTGAAAATTTATCGGCATATTTCAGAACCGAACCGATATCTAGCTGAGCGGGGGCCTCGGGGCTGATTTGGCCAAGCGACCGAATGGCCGCCACGGCCGCCGGTGCAAAATTTATGGCCCGATATGAGTGTGTTTTTTTTTATTCAAAGAGGTTTTTAGCGCAGTTTTGCGTGCGTGGGCCTCCGAAGCGATGCGATGCGATGTGGGGCAGATTTATTGCTTTTTAGCACTTTGACAGATATTAATTAGTTCCACCCTGGTGCTTGCATCGAGACGGCGGTCATGGGTGGAAGACGAGGACGATGGGGCCGTGTGCCGGGGATGCTCTAATCGGAATTACACGCTGTGGCGCCTCCAATCGATCGATGCGATAATGCGATGCATTAAATGTGGATCTTCCGTTTGGGGAATTGAGAGTGGTTAAGAATTGCTTTAGATTTATTGAGCGTAACCCAAGTAACAATTTCATTGCTGATTGGTTTTGTTTGATTTTTATAAGGGTTTTATTACAGCAATAATTAAAACGCACAGTTATATTACTACTTCTATGAAAACCATTGATAAAATGTTTTATAGTGTACTTGAAGATATCCACAAAGCCAGATTTTCAGAGTAAACAAATCTCTCCGATATGTAAACCTTCTGGCATTCATTATTACCACAATAAAACTGTTCTCTCAATCTCTCAAACTTTCAACAAATGGCGATCCGTTCGATAAGTAACGATATCTGTTGGTGGAAAAGGAGAAACTATGACTCTGATAGGTTTATTGCGGTCATCATAAAAGTTAACTTGCTTTCGTTTTATTTTCGCTAATTTTGGTCGTCGCCATATTGAAGAATTCGATACGTGGATGGAAAATACTTACTTTTGCTCAAATAAGCGATGAATTAATTGATAGTATGCCGTCATTTTCATAGTATAGCTCACATACTATCTCTGCTGAGTTTTCATGTAATTCTTGCATGGAAAATTTTTCAACTAGGTTTTAAAACAGTTTTATTGCTACTCTTAATATGGTTTGCAAAACCTCTTTAAGAGTGGTCCACTTTGCCGGATGATTATCTTAAAGAGGTTATCAAAAGGTTTAGATGTATGAATCAGTTTTATTGCAAGTTTTATAAAACTGGTCATGAAAACCTCTTATAGAGCCGAACAAAAATTAAAATGTTATTTGGGAATCAATGCATACAATGGGTGTGTGTGGTAACTAATATTGAAGAACTTACAAAAAGATGACGACAAAATCCAGCTTAGAAATGTAGATCTTCACATTTGAATTTGGTTCGGTACCTGGAAATAGAAGAAAAAAAATGTATTAGGTAATAGTTTAAACTAAAGGGAGGACGAGTTATGGACCATCCGCAGAGTGCGGGACTGGAGACGCACAGCCATGGACCGAGTCGAATTGAAGCTACGTACAGCATAGGTCACTCAGGCTTTAGTCTGAATGGTAAGGTCAGTCAAAATAAGTAAAAAAAAACTTAGGAAAAGGATGAAATAAATAAAATGTAGCTCACTATTGGTTTCATGCCGGCGTTACTGCGATGAGTTTTGTCTCTTCCGGTAAAAGCTAGATCGCCAGACTATTCTTAATTGATTTTGTTGTACTAGACACCAATCCAAGACATTATCTTATCATTTCAACTTAAATCTCATTCTCCAAATTCATACAGGAAGGCATTCTTTTTTGGGAATTCCTCCAAAATCTAGTTTGAAAATCGTTTAGGAAATTCTCCTTGCGAAATTCATTGGGTAATTCCGTTGAAAATTTCTTCAAAGACTTCTTTAGGGATTCCTCCGGCAATTTCTTTGCTTCCATGGATTAGAGTGGTAATCCAAATAATCCCCGAAGAAAAACAAAGAAGAGTCGAAGGAATTTCGATGCGAAGAAATATCCATGGAAGCAAAGAAATTACCGGAGGAATCCCTAAAGAAGTTTTTGAAGAAGTTTTCAACGGAATAACCTAATGAATTTCGCAAGGAGAATTTCCTAAACGATTTTCAAACTAGTTTTTGGAGATATTCTCAAAAAAAGAATGCCTTTCTGTGCCTTTGGAAACTCCTTCGGAAATTTCAGTCAATTTCCCCGGTTATTCCGTTAAAAATTCTCTCGGCTTTTATTTTTAGAACCAACTTTGTGTTTTTATTTTCTTCTGCAATTTAGTCATTTTTTAACACTCCGGAAATTCCCTTGGGAGCTGTTTAGGCTACTATATGGCAATTCCTTTGATACTAACGTATTTCTAGAGGCATGTTTTTGGGGAGACCTTTGGTAAATTTTTTGTAAATTATTTCACCTATTCGAGAATTTCTACAGCAATTTAATTAAAAATTCTTTCAAAATTTCTTTGGCAATGATTAAAAAAGTTTCTTTCGAGAGTGTAGATTATTGTAAACTCCTTCGGTAATTTCTGTAGTAATCCCTTCTGAATTTTTTATCGAATTTTCTTAGAATATTTATGAAATTCTTCAACCATTTTATAGGAAATTCTTTTGGAAATTTTCTTTGAAAATTTCACTATCTAATATTTATTTTTGAATTTTATCGTCAATTCGTTTGGGTATTCTGTCAGCGATTCGGGATGCTTTAGACGATTTGTCTGGAAATCTAGAAATGATTCGGTATTTCTGTAGGCACTCTTTCCCGAAAATCCTTCGGAAACTTTTAGCGAGATTTTTTCGGCATTTCCTTTGGGATTTTTTTGGCAATTTCATTGGAATACCCATCGGATTTCAAGTGAGCACTTTGGAAAACCTTTAGCATTTTTTTTTTTGGGATTTCAATATGAGTATATTTTTCTTTCCTAAGTTTTTCGGAAATTTCTCAGGAAATTTCTTCGGATTTTTTTTTTTTTGAAATTCCTGCAGCAATTAAGGAACTTCTTAGGTATTTCTTTGAAAATTTCTTCACAAATGTATATATTTTTTTTTTTGAAAGTTTTCGGCTCTTTCAGCCTTCTAAGAAGCTAAACCGATTATTTCATCTACAGGCTGACGTTTCGACATATATTTCGCCTTCTTCAGGGATTTCTATGTTGTGTGTAAGAAGTTTTAATAAATTACACTAGGCTTTGAAATTTGGTTTGCTAATGCAGTATTACTTACAGAAGCTTCGGTTTTGTTGTTTGTGTATGCGTGTCTTACTTGACTTTTGACTGCCTTTGATCTTTGATCTTTGAAGGCATACGCGCGGGCTAGCCAACAAAATATCAAAAATTACATAATTTAGAAATCCCTGAAGAAGACGAAGTATACGTCGAAACGTCAGGATGTCGATGCAGTATTCGTTTTTGTTGCTTAAAAAGAGCCGAAAACTGTTCAAGAAATCGACAATCACAGTTGAAAGCATCCTCTATATTCTTTATATATATCTTTGTCAAGGATTCCCTTGATATTTTCTTGGATGTTTTTTTGAATTCCTTCGCTCATTCGTTAAGTCAATCCTCAAAAAAATCCACTGGGAATTCATTCAGTAATTAAATGACATTTTTTGGCATTTTTTTACTTTATGTACGTTAAGAATCCCTCGGGTATTTCTTCAGAGCTTTTTTAGAATTCATTCGGTAATTCTTTTGGAAATTCGTTCAGAATTTCATGAACTCCTACAGTAATTAAAATCAGAATTTCTATGGAATTTTTTGGTAATTCTTTCGGAAATTCCTGTGCCATACTTCGTTATAAGCCCTTCCAATTGTTTTTTAGAAATTCATACAACAATTCCTTCTTGGTTATTCTTTCAACAATTTATTCAGAATTCAATTATGAGTTATGACTTTCTAAGGAATTCATTCAGCAACTCGTTTAAAAATTCTTTCAGTAATTCGTAATTGTTTCCTGCGATTTTCCTGGGTATTGAGAGATGCTTCGTTCTTCCATTAGGCATTTTGTTGAAAAAATTTCCGGTAGTTTTCTTTCAGCAATTTATTTGAGAATTCCTTTTGACCATTTAATTAAAAACCCAAATTAATCCACCTAGTGGTGATAGTGCCTTTCTCGTCGAACATGTTCTCACAATCTTTCCGACAACGTAAGTCAAAGTGTTTCTGAATCCTAATATTTTTATAAAAAAGCAAGCATTTTATCAAAGACATCTTTGAATTGACTTAAAACTTATTGATTGCACATAGTCCGACGTTATGTTCAACGTATAAGCAGGGCTGAAAAATATCAGACTTCTCAGTTGACTGCTTGAGCACTTTGTTGAGCACCTTCACTAACACTGGAGGCTGATCAATATCAAGACGATACTAACAAGCTAAGCTATAACTCTTTACACAATCACAGATCACATAATTTTTTCTGAACATTTGGGCTATATCTTATTGACCGTTGAAAACAAGAGCGATAGGTAGTGAGTATAGTGCGACGTCTGTTTGTATGTGCGTTTAATTTGTAAGATTTTGTTCTCTTACACATATTTATCGCTTGCATTGATTTTATTTACTTCCGTAGTTCCGGCGAAGCACCAAACGCTGGTTGTGCAACCCTACCGGTAGTCTGTAATGTGGTGTGAGCCTATTTTCTAGTTAACCGTTCCTCAGGTTATTCAAAAAGCCGTGATGTAATATGTTGCATGGTACATTTGGATACTTTCGATGCGGTACCGGAACAGGTTCCGGAGCACACCGGGTCTCCCAAATATAGTCTGAGACTATTTCATTGCTAACGTTCATTAGGTTACCCAAAAAAAAACACGATTTGATTTATCTCATGCATGGGTGGGTATAGATCACTTTTACATTTGACCACTTCCAGTGGGACACCCAGAACTGGTTTCGGGACACTACCGGTTGTCTAAAATATGGTCTGAGGCTATGTTCTTACGAATCGATCATCGTGTATTCAAAAAAGCTGCTATTTGATGTACTGTCAAACACTTATTTGTGCATTTCGCCAGTTCCAGCGAGACACTCGAAAGTGGTTCCGGTACACTACCGGTAGTCTTAAAGTGGCCTGAGACTTTTCTTGCTGACCGTTCTGCGCGTCATCGAAAAAGCCGATATTTAATGCGCGGTGTGCATGCGTTTGGTTCCGTTCTACATTTGACCACTTCCGGCGGAGCACCTGGAACCGGTTTCGGCACAGTATTGGTTTTGCAAAGTGTGGTCTATGATTGTTTCTCTTGTTAACCGTTCATCAGGTTACCAAAACAGCTATTTATGGGATTGGTTCTCCTTTACATTTGATCACTTCCGATGGGGCACCCTTAAACGGTGAGGAATACTACCGGTTGTTCCAAATATGGCCGGAAACTTTTTTTTTGCCAATCAAGATACCTAAAAATCTGCGATTTGATTTGTCGCATGGGTTTGGTTCACTTTTTTGTTTGGCCATTTCCGGCGGGACACCCGGAACCGGTTCCGGATCACTACCGGTTCAGATACATATGGTCTGAGAATATTTTCCTGCTGACTGTTCATCAGGATATCAAAAAAGCCACTATTTGATATGTCGCATGTATGGGTTTGGTTAACTTTTAAACTTGGCCACTTCTGGCGGGACATCTGGAACCGGTTCCGGAACACTACTGGTTCCGATATGTTCTGAGAATGCTTTCCTGCATACTGTTTATCAGGTTATCGAAAAAGCCGCGGTTTGATTTGTCGTATGCATGGTTTTAGTTCAATTTCATATTTGGCCACTTCCGGCGGGACACCCGGAACCGGTTCCGGAACACAACCGGTTCAAATATGGTCTGAGAATATTTTCCTGCTTACCTTTCAACAGGATGTCAAAAAAGCCACTATTTGATATGTCGCATGCATGGGTTTGGTTAACTTTTATACTTGGCCACCTCCAGCGGGACATCTGGAACCGGTTCCGGAATACAACCGGTTCCAGTATGGTCTGAGAATGTATTCCTTCTTACTGTTCATCAGGGTATCGAAAAAGCTGCGGTTTGATATGCCGCATGCATGGGTTTAGTGCACTTTTATGTTTGGCCACTTCCGGCGGGACACCCGGAACCGATTCCGGGACACTACTGGTTCAGATATGGTCTGAGACCATTTTTCTGCTTACCGTTCATCAATTTATCGAAAATGTTGTAGTTTGATGTGTCGCATGGATGGGTTTGTAGCGTTTTCATATCTGGCCCCTTCCTGGGATACCGATCCGGAACACCTAAATGGCCATAACTCCGGAACGGCTGGACCGATCCAAACCATTTTCAATAGGAAACAATTGGACCAGATTCCCCGTCGAATGAACCGTCGGTCATTAAAATCGGTTCAGGTTTACTGCCAAAAAGTGATGTGAGTTTTTTTTTTGTACACACACATACACACATACACACACACATACATACACACAGACATCACCTCAATTCGTCGAGCTGAGTTGATTGGTATATGTGACTCGACCCTCCGGGCCTTCTATCGAAAAGTCATTTTTGGAGTGAACATATAGCCTTTCCAGTACACTTAGTGTACGAGAAAGGCAAAAATTCCATTCCATTTTTTTTTCTTATGGATATAAGGAAAGCCTATAGGGGATGAACCAGCCTCGGGCTGAAAATCCCCATAATAAAGAGCCAATAATAATAATAAGGAAAGCCTATATTTTATCCCGTTTTCCTGAACATTTTTTTGGACATTTCTCTGAACACTCGCTGGAAGTTTTTCTAATTCTTTAAGTGGTTTAATTGAACTTTTAAAACTTCTCCCAAGTTTTTTTTCATATTCATATGAAAATTCTGGAATATATTTAGACATTCCGTTGACAGCTTTTTCAGAAATTTCTTTTGGAAATACTTCGAGTTTTTTTTTGTAATTTTTCTTCTTTTTATAAACAAGCTTTCCAACCCAGATATTCATCCCGGGAATTTTCTATGGAAACTCATTCGGTAAATTTATTTGCTAATATTTTTTGTAAATTTCTGTGATTTTTTTTTGTTGAAATTCTGGCTTAAATTTGGGAATTTCTCCGGCGATTTCTTTGGCCGTTCCTTGGGCAATTTTTGGAATTATATTTGAAGTCTTTGATATTTACTTGGGCTTTTTTTTAAATTTCGCTCGGTAATTTGCTTCGAAATTTTCCAGGCAATTGCTCTAGCACTCATTTTATAATTTAATTGGAAATTCCGTCGGAATTTCATCAAGTATTTTTTTTTTAATTCAATAGTAAATCCTTGGGGTCTCCAGTTAGCCTAGTGGTTTAGGCTATTGATCGCCAATCCAGAGACGGCAGGTTCGACTCCCGTTTTAGTCGGGAAAAGTTTCTCGATTCCCTGGGCATAGTGTATCATTGTACTTGCCACACAATGTACATATTCATGCAATGGCAGGCAAAGAAAGCCCCTTAATTAATAACTGTGGAAGTGCTCAAAGAACACTAAGTTGAAGCGAGGCAGGCCAAGTCCAAGTGGGGACGTCGAGCCATAAAGAAGAGAAGAAGAAAAAGTAAGTCCTTGGGTATGGGAATTTTTTTCTGATAGTTCCTGCAAGAGAGTTCCTGTTAAACATTTGTTGTAAAATTCTTCGAAATTTCTTATTTTTTAGAAATTTCTTTAGAAAATTAAATTACAAATTTCTTCAGAGTTTTTATCGAATCAATGGCAATTGTATAGGATTTATTTAGAAAATGTGTTTATTTGTTTGTAAATTCCATTATTAATCTTTCGATACTTCCTTCGGCATTTTTTTTTTTTTGAATATATGTTTCAGTTATTTATTTGGAAATTCTTTCAGATATGTAACTAAGGTTGGGTATTTGTTTTTTTTTTTTTTTTTTGAGGAATTCCACCGGGGATTGGTTTTGAAGTGTTTCGGAAACTTCTTTGGAACGAAGCATTATTAAAAATTCAAAACAATCATTGCTCAAGGTATTTCGGCAGACAATGTCTTAGAAATTCCTAATTAAATTGTTGAAGGAAATTTTAGAAAATAATACCAAAGGAACTTGAAAAAAAAACTGCAAGATTAAAACAAAGTTAGCTATTTTCCAATAGTTGGAGCATAAAAGTAGATCATTTGTTTATATTCTGCCGCAATTACTTTCTGAGTTCGCTGCTTGAAGCTTTTCTGGGGAGCAGTACGTCGTTCGGCACGTGGTTTTCACTCCACCATCACCGTTGTCCTAGAATTGCTTCCTAGAATGGATTCGATTATAACAATCTAAAACTGACACCACAAGTGCGTGGAGATGGTGGAGTGGTGGATCCAACAAGAAGCCCTACAGAGAAGCCTCCTAGAGGAAAAAAAAACTCCAGAAGAATTTCCGATAAAAAACAAAACATAAAAGGAAAATTTCGAGGAAACTCCTAAAGAAAAATACCAAGTAAGATATTCTAGAAAAAAAAAATCAGAAACCAAGGTGACAGAATTTATAGAAAAATTTCAAGAAAAATCTCTTGATCATAAAAAAAATGAAACACCGGGGGAAAAATAATCTGGAGAGATTTCTTGAGATAAATCCAAAAGAAGAAAATAAAAAAAAATCCTTGACGAACCTTCTAATAAAGATCCCTGGTGAAAAACTGAGTAAAAAATAGGAGGGAGTCTTGAATTTTCTCATGCACAGTTAGAAAAAATCACCGACTTCGGTAATGTTTTACCGGAATCTCAACCGTTAAGTTTGGTTTACAGGAAAAAATCGGTAAAGGTAGCAACTTTTACCGAAATTCGTTAGAGTTTGACAGATAAATGATAACATGTTACCGAAATTTGGTAGTTTTATACAGAATTTCGTTGAAAAACCCATTACCGAACGCTCAGCGGTTGAGATTTCGGAAAAAAAAAATACCGAACGCGATTAATGAAAAATCAAAAACCAAAATATAAGGAAATGCGTTCAGTTTCACCTCAAGGAGCTCTGGTACAAAAATTCTTAGACGCAACATTCCAAAAATAACATGTCAAGAAGAATTATGAAGAACTCCTGCAGAATAGTCAGCAGATAGGAAACAGGTAGAAAAATCCTCAGAATTATTATTCTTCTGAACAAAAGTATCCTGGGTAACTTCTGAAAATACCTAGGAGGAATCGAAAGTTCCTGGGAGGGAAATCCCCAGGATGAACTACTAAAAATGATTGTCCATTCACTACAAGTGTAATGTCTCATTCCCCAGATAAGATATTTCGAATATTTTCTCAATAAATTTAGAATATAAACAGTACTATCTGATAAAACCTTCATGAATGAAAATTTAAAAAAAAATGCTTTAATTTTGTTGGTGGATTCTTTTAAAATTCTCAAAAAATATAAATACTATTATACGAGAAAGATGCTGCGGTCTTTAAAACCAATATACTCCAAGAGTATGTAGAGATAAAAAACACAAAAATATTGAAAAAAAATCAATTAAGTTAAAAAAAAGAAAAATTGTTTTTTTTTAATTTAACGAAAATTTGTCATTTTTTCCAAAAATCACCTTAGCATCCTGAGCAGCTTGATTTTTCCAACATTGATTTTTTTTTTGGACAGCCCGAAGAAACGTGAAAGAAATAAAAAAAAAATACATAAATAGATAAAATAATTGAAGCAATAAAATAAACACCCGTGATAAACTATATAGCCAATCTCAATAATAAAATAAGTAAATAAAACAAATAGTGAACATTGAAAATAATCCTTTAATAAGTGAAATTAATAAGAAACAAAATTAAACATAACCGGAAGCGGACCTGATGAGATTACCAGAACACTTGCCCATCACTCCGAGGACCTGGGATCGAATTGCACTCCCGAAAAAAAAAACTCATATGATGTGGATCCTTCCTTCGGAGTGGAAAAAAACGCGGCTCCGTGATCGTGCGGCTATAGTGTCACCAAGCTTTTTGTCGTATCGTGCTGAGGAGTGCGGATTCGATTCTCGCCGCACCTGCCAGGAATTTTTTTTCGGCTGTGCCATTGGGCTTTGAATGCAAGTCCGTTGTCTAGCGTCGTGCTTTCTTCAAAGACCCAAAAAGCTTACCGGAATCATTGAACGTGTCCGTGTCTTTTTTAAATGCCGTGGGTTCCGATAATTAATCGCGTTTAGTTAAATATCTCGTCAATAATGATTAAAAAAATAAAAGAAATTAAATGAAATGAACAAAATAAAAAAACATAAAATTATGCCCGGCATAACGTCGTGTGTGGTTCGTTACAGAAAATTTGTTAAATTTGTTTCTGGAAATTTTGAAAATAACATAAATTAACCTCTATTTATAAAAGTGCAATCTGTACAAGCATCCGTACACAAGCTTTCGTCAATTTCAATTTCTCCCAATTCTTACAAACTGACGTCACCATCACTACCGAATTCCCGGATTCAATTGTGAACGAATTAAATTTCCTGCAATTGAACCACCTCTGCGCTGCCAGTAGTGATTGACCCGACCAAATCACGCGCGATTTAAAAAAAAACGACGAACCTTTTCCAAATTGAATGTAAATAAATTGAACAAACAGACTGCAAACGATTTTTATGTGTCCGAGTGACAGCCAGGCCTTTGTCGTCCCATTTACACGCCCCTCTACGTTTGCTGCTGCTGCAAATAGCTGCAATCAGACAGGTGGAACTGAATGAAAGTACTTGCGCCTCCCAGCAGCTATGGGCGAATTTAAAATAGGAAAAAAAACACGCTGGTCGTTGTCAATCGTTTCAGCAAACAAAGCGCCAAATCAAACCCGGTGCCAGTAGCAGACCAGAAAACTATTAAACTCACTAATGAAAATCAATCTCAATAATTCAGACTGCACAATCAATTCCGGGTGGAGGGGGGGGGGGCTGCGATGGGAGTTCCAGTATCCGTGGTTGAATTTAAGGATGTAACATATTGAGAACTAAAATAGTGAACGACAATATTATCGTCATAGTAATGGTTCTTGCGGCAACTGATAAAGATAAATTGGACAATCTTTACTCTATAGCACTTGTAAGCATATTCCCGAAATTAAGAATCATGTCATTTGTTACAATTAGTTAATTATTATACTTATTTTATCTACCTTATTTTGTATGTTTTACGTTATTTATTTTGTTTTTTTTCTTTTCCATTCTTTTTCAACGTTTTTTTTTATTTTTTTCTTCAATTTTAATTTGCGTTTTCTTTTTTTGTTTTTATCTTTTTTTGTCAAAAAGAAAAGAAATGTATTTTTTAATTCTTCTTTTTTAGTATACACGCATTTCAATACTTTTTTTTGGAAGTCTTGGGCGCCACATGGGCATAACTGAGCCGAAATCTTTTATTTTTACAATGGTTTTACATTTTACAATATATTACCGCCTTAAAACTATGTTAGTTTGGGAAGTACTAGCGGCTATTTCGAGGTTAAGGATTGAAAAAAAATAAAATAATATTGGGAAGGAGGGATTAATGGGTTTAAAACTAAATTATTTGCTAACTTATACTAAAACATTGATGGGACAATTGTCCATATCTGTAATGGAACCAAAAAGAAAGGACTTTATCGGTAGACAACGACAAGAAGAGGACAAACGGAAGGAGGGTAACGACAGACAGGGGCGAACAACAAAACATTTCAATACTATCAATAGATATTTAACAATGAGCAAAACTGGAAACAAATTCGAAAATTTGGTTCAATTTCTTTTTTTTTTATTTTTTTAACTCGAAAGAAAAAAAGTAATAAAATAATAAAAATAAATAAAATTCTCTGTATTTTTTTTTTTCAAGGTTCTTCACATGAATTTTGCCGCAAGTTTTGCAATCAAAATAATTCACGATAAAAGTAATATGAAATTTAATTTTAATTTAACTTTAATTTTACTTATTACCTCTCACTCAGGCGCAATTCAACCTCCGAGACCTGTAAAAACTCCGCACCTACTTGTTCTGCCGTGCTGTTGGCTGCTGCTACTGCACGCCTGAATGAGCGCTCAAATCGATCAATTAAAGTTTTATTGGCGATCCATTCAACCGGCGGCAGCGGCGGCAGAGCAGCAGTGACACGAAATAGGCGGAAAAATGGATTCGAAGCGGCCGGACTGGACCGGATCGAGAGAGGACAGAATCTAGTGAATCTCCCCCAATTCTTATGTTTCTGTGCACTCTTGATTGGATGTGCTGCTGCCAAACGCTAAACGCTTGATTGATTCATAGTTTTGGCGGCGTTTTTCCCTTTAGTTTTTGTTACGGATGCATCCAAGTGGAGAGAAGATTGCACAAGGTAAACTTGGGGCACATGTTTCAAACGGATTGATGCATTCTTCTCTGGAGGCCGTTCAGTGCTGGACGTGTAGCACGCCATTTCTCAATCCGTGGAAGAATGATCGTTCCACTCTGGACAAACTGAAGAGTAACACAGTCAGCCGTGAATATTTTTACTTTTTGTTTGTCTACTACTTATTATTCTGCTTCTTCCTTTCATTGTATGTATTTTTAGAGTGATTCTCTTAGCGACAGAATCCTCCACTTGACTTGGTATTATATGAATACTTCAACAGTTATTGATTGTTTGCTATCAATGGCCCAGTTTTTGCAAAGAAAAAAAATAAAGAATAAATAAATTTAAAAAACTCAAGGTAAAAAACGAAAGCTTTAAGCAATAAATAAAGCAAAAATATTAAGTTCAAAACAATAAATAAAATAAATCAACTTGGTGAAACAAACTAAATGATACTGCACCGCCTGCAACCAGAGATTGCACAGAATAAACGAAAACTAACATAATTCAACGGGCAAAAGAAAAACATGCAATTAATCAAAGAAGGATCTATCGTACGACGTAAAATCTCCCCGACCAGGAATCAATCCCACACTCCGAGGCACTCACAATGCACCTGAACGACTGATGCCACGAACTGCTTGTTCATGAAGCCGACATGTAAAATTATTTGAAAAAAAAAATAATAAAAGTGAAAAATAAAAATATAATAAAAAAAACAAAAAAAAAAGAAATAATTAAAATAAATAAAATAAACGAAATAAACCAAACAAAAAACAAATAGGCATCACAAATGAGAAAAAAAAAATAAAAAAAAAAACAAGATTCAAGATATTGAAAAAATAAAATACGTAAGAAATTCGTTGTGGATTTTTTTTATTTTATACAGGACCACTCCGCGTCACGAAGGTGGAAATTTATCTTAGTAAGAACCACCGTTATCGCCGCCACCGGCGCTGGTCTGGCGCTAGTCACACTTTCGCGCCACGAAATCACGGACATTAAACTGCATTTGACACCTCATTCGATCGGAGCACCATGAGCATCAGCAGCACCGTGGACATAAGGGGACGCAGTGGACACAAACACACGTAGATTGGCACTCTAGAAATCATCCGCTCGCATATTCTAGCCAGCAGTCATGTTCGGCAAATATGGGTACCTATCCCAGCCCAACCCGACGCGACGTCAAAATTCCACTCAAAACGGACTACAGAATACCTTGTCATGTGCGGGATGTTGTGTCTCTATTCACACGGACGTGAAAGTTGATTCAAATCCTGGTAAAGTTGTGCTGTTTGATTTTGCTGGATGATTTGGTGAAGTTGGGGAACATCAACGAGTGAGGCATCAAGGTGACCTAAAAGGGTCTTAAGACCTGATATAAGTTCTTGGTATGAATCGCATGGTTTAAGAGAACATATTCATTAATCTAAACAAAGAAAAAAAAGAAAACATGAAACGAAGAGTAGTTTCTTTTACGCAATCTAATAAATCAAAACCAATCTTGCATTTGATGTTACCCCAGAGTTCTGTATAAACAAGATAGGCATACATTGGAATGTGTACCTTACCACGCTAGCAACGCGAAAATGTCACCACGTCCGTCGGTGCTTCTTCCATCGCGCGTCATCCCACAAAATCGGCAGGCACGGAATGACATCCGTGCAACAATTGGCAGGCAATTAATCACCTCACTAAACGTTCCAACACGTTCTGCAATTCCAATTTGCCAGCTTCGTCCCCACCACCATCGGCCATCATATCACTTCCAATACTAACTACACGGTCCGTGGTTGTATCGATAATCGGAACTGTCAGGATTTGGGTGAGATCGCCGTATTGTACGTTGTTTGGAAAAGTTTTCCTTTTTTTCTAGGCTCTGTCACTCTCTCAGTTGATCTTGTCTTCCTGTTCTGTGACCATGAAAATATTCCCGGGCATATGAGTGATACGCCAAATATTGATAAAACAAACCAATAACACCGTTCAACACTAAATTTTGTTATGGAAAATTCCTGTAGAAATTTTTGGAAGAATTTTTGAAGTAGTATATGGCAGATTTTATAGCCCATATAGCCGAGGCGGTAAACGCACGGGTATTCAGCATGACCATGCTGAGGGTGACGGGTTCGATTCCCGGTCGGTCCAGGATCTTTTCGTAAAGGAAATTTCCTTGACTTCCTTGGGCATAGAGTATCTTCGTGCCTGCCACACGATATACGCATGCAAAATGGTCATTGGCAGAGGAAGCTCTCAGTTAATAACTGTGGAAGTGCTCATAGAACACTAAGCTGAGAAGCAGGCTTTATCCCAATGAGGACGTTACGCCAAGAAGAGAGAGAGAGAGATGGCAGATTTTCTAAAAGAAAATTCCCGAATAAATCTGAGAAAGATTTTTGGGATTTCCTGAATAAGTTCCTGGATGATTTTGTGCTAGAACTCCTGGAAGTTATCTTTTTAAGAAATCCATGAAAAAAAATCAGATGAAATACTTGAAGTAAATTTTGTAGGACTGGATGAAGTTATGATGAATTTCTTATGGAATCCATGAAGGAATTTCTGAAGGAATCTATGAAAGGCTGTCTTAAGAAATGCTTTGAAGAATTATTGGAGAAATCTCTTAAAGAATTTCTGAAGGATTCCCTAGAGAGTTTTTACAGTAATACTAGGACAAATTTCTGATGCAATTCAAAATCTTCTGAAAGAATTATTATAACAATTTATGGAGAAACACTGGAGAAACTTCTGAAGATTTGATTTGAAATTCACCCACTATAATGCGCTAATGTTGCGATTCGCTACCAATTTGGTGTGCGTCATATATCTCATGTGCTGGACCACTTAGAAGGATAATGGCTTCAGCAGATTAACCAAGTAGAATAAAAGCTTTTGATTTTTTTTTGAAAATCTTTTGGAAATTTATATTATATTAATATATTTGAAATATATTTGAACACTTTCTAGGACTTCTTTGGAATATATTTTTTGCTAATTCTTTCGGTAATAGACTTCTTGCAGGTGACGCGTTTACAGAATTGAATTAAGGTACACCGGGGCAAGTTGAAACGGGTGGGGCAAGATGAAACGCGAAGTTTTGAAACAGATTTTAATATAATTTAGAATTTTATTCATCGCTAAAAGATTGTTTGAATCAAAAAACTATGTGTTATGGCAATCAAATTGTTTATCATCATTAGAAAACATCATGTTAACCCGCTGTTTCATCTTGCCCCACCCGTTTCAACTTGCCCCGGTGTACCTTAGCAAAATGCATTTTACTTCGAATTACTCGAAATATAAAGCTTTCCAAAACATGTTAGCATAGAAAAGGTAGCGCCACATAGGTCGATGCGGTGAGTAGGAAAACAGCCGATACATTTAATCCATTGATTCAACAGTTCGTTCGGAAAATCCTTCTTAATTGAATTTGAAATATTCTGAGAAATTATCAGCCAATCCCTTTGAGAACATCTCAAGTTTTCTTATACAATTCTCCAAACAACTCTTTAAACATTTCTTCGGAAGTTCGTTCTTGATTTCTTTTGGCTATTAATTTTGAGACTATTTTCAGAAATGCTTTTGGGGTTTCCTTGAACAATTTTCTGATTCCTGTCAGCAATTTATTTGCTGCTTGATGCTCTCTGCAAAATCGTTAGTTTTTTTGGCAATACATTGCTTTTTCTTCCAATATTTTCTTCGAATATTCGTTCAGCGAATATTATGGAAATTCATTCAACCAGTCCATCGAGGGTTAATCAGACAATTACTTTAAAATTACATTTTTTAGCTTTTTTCTTTTAAAATTTGCTAGAGATAATCTATCAGCAAATTTTTTGAAGTAATAACAGCCGAAATACTGAAAGGAATTACCAAAAAAAATCCGGAGAAAGTGTCGGAAAAATTTCCTAAACTTGTTAAAAAAGTTCACGAATAGATTGATTAAGGAATGTTTGAAATATTGATCGAATGAATTACTGTAGAATTTATCTCCTGTATCAATTACAATATTAGAAATTACAATATTATTTGCAAAATTTATTGCCAAAGGAAATGCCGACGAAATTCCTGAAGAATGTCTGAAGGAAACAATAAAGAACATCCCGATGGTGTCTTGAAAAGCCATAATTTGTAAAATAATCGCCTAAATCAAATCCCAAAATAGTGTAGAATTAGCATTTAAGTTAAAATACACATTAATAAAAACTAAAAAAAAAATCCCAAAATAATTGGCGAAGAAGTTACCACAAAAGTTTCGTGAAAATATCAAATTTATGATCAAAGGAGTCAGAAAAATATACATAATGGATGTATGGAAGATTTGTAAATGGCATTTCTTGAAACTTTTTTGCAACAACCCATGAAAGGCTTTCTAAGGAAATCTTTGGAGAAATTTAAAAATAATCTCTTGAAGGAATTTCAGGAAGCAACCTCTGGAGAAATTTTCGAAGAAATCGTGGAATGTAGATTTTATGTAATATAGCTGTCCCGGCAAACTTTGTCTTGCCATCTTGGGGGTGGTTTGACAACTATTGAGCTCAAAATAGCACCGCACTCTAGATATGGTTTCATTTCAGACCGTGTTGATTTTCTTCCCAGTTCATGAAAAATCAGTAATTTATCAATTTTCTTACTTTTCTAGTTGATTTTCGTAACTTTTTATACATATAAACACAGCCATCACGAATACGAATCAAACCATGCAAGAGTCATCCTGATTGGTTCACCCGTTCGTGAGTTTTGTTGCCTCAAAGGGTCTTCTAACTCATTTTTATATATATAGATTTTCTGGAGTTATTTTTTAGGGAATCTGTGTAGCATTTTCTTAACCCTTTCGGGACGACTTTTTTCTACACATATTTCGGGAACGAATTTGTGTTTTTCCAATGGTATACATTATAATACTTAGGGAAACACTGATATATTATGTTAAACATTTTTTTCGGGATGTTCTAGGTCATCCAAACTGTCCTGGAGTTGTAATACTGGGAGATTCGAATAAATACATGAATTTACAACGTTTCTCCCAGCAGAACATGTTTGATGAGACTCATTGAGTCAAGGAAACTATTTTTTTACCGAGTCAAAAGTATTTCAGATATCGACGATACTCCAAATTGACCCGAAATAAGATTACATGATCTACCAGATCAACAAACGTTTCAAAGATGTTATATCGTATCGAAACATATCCAAGTAGACCCTTTCAGTCAAAATACCAACTTTTGCAACTGCGTCAACGAATTACAGGTATTCTAGATCCTCCAATAAGTACGTTACTTTGGATCATTCATTTTACCAAATCAACCAATACTTTAATTGTGTCTTTTTGTTATGAAATATATCCAAGTAGATCCTCTAAACCAAAATGCATTAGAAATATACCAGGTCATCTAAAATGTATGTGAATTTTTATTCATTCAACCAAGGCTGCTCCTTGACAAGATCTCAAGCATATTCCTAAAGCATAATATTCATTTTTTATTCTATTCTATTCACACCGAATAGTTTTCCCAGTAAACATAAAACAATTTCATTTATGGACTTCTGCCCGAATTTATGCTGAACTGTTTACTCTCACAGACAAATTGGCGTTTGAGCGGCATGTCGTGGTTACCATGAGAAAATTTTCAAAGTCCTTGAAAATCGTCGTGGTCTTGGAACTTTTAGATGGCTTTCATGGATAGCGTGATTGAATTCGAAATGTGTGATTCACTCGCGTGTAAGTGTGCGCTAATTTATGACTTGCTAGTGGGATTCGAGAGGAAATGAGAATTATGAGATTCCAATGAAACTCTGGAGCGTTCCGAGGGGAAAGCTGATTTTCATTTTGAAATGCATTTCGCTGGGGTTTCGGAGTGCGGACTTCAAGAGAGTTTCAGTTTGATCTACGATAAGATCCAAGCCTGATACGATTGCGGATCAGTCTACAATAGGAGGAATTCAGCTTGAATTCCCATGCAAATCCTTTTGAAAATCTTGTGGAACTCCAAAAGACATACTGGAGGCGAATTTTGATATGTCATTGAGGAAAATTCGGTGGGGTTTCTAATAGCAAATGAAGGGAAATTATAGTGGAGAAATCTGATAAGAACCAGATCAATATTGGTCGAGATTTTTTGTGGGTTCCGGTGTGTTTTTGACAAGGCTAATGATTAAAGATACTTGTGATGATATTGATTTGAGAATCTTCTGTGATTTCTCCAGGTGTTCATGCGGGATTGCTTCAGAGATTCTTTCCAGGATTTGTTTAGGAATTCCCTACGAGATTCCTCTAAGAGTTCCGAAAAACTTCAAGGAATTTTCTCTGAGATTCCTCCAGAAGTTCCTTCTGAGATTCCTCAAGAAGTTCCTAAATTCATTCCTTTGGACATTTTTTCTATAATTCCACTTTTTGGAACATTTTCAGATTTTTTTCTTTCGAAGTTCCCAGAAACAATTCACAGATAGAACTGTTGGCGAGATATTTGTAGGGAAATCAAAAAGAACCCCTAGAGGAGCTCCTACTTAGTAGTGTTAAAAAAACTCTTGAATTGTGTAATAAATCCGACAAGGATTACGAACATCTAGGAAAATTCCAGAATGATCTTCTGGAGGAATTCCATAAGAATCTCAGAAAGTAAGTGAAAAAGGAGTAATTTCTGAAATGAGTTAATGTAAGAATCCTTTCAGAAAGATTACCCGGATGAATCGCTGAATAAATTCCTTGAGAAATTTCAGATGGACCTCCCGGAGGAATCTCTTATAGAGTTTTTGGAGGAATCCAGATGGAACTCCGGGAGAAGTTCCTGAAGGAATCCCGGAAAAGGATTCCTGAAGGAACCATGAAAATAATTGGATGAAATTTCAACTGGAAATCCTTGGCATATTGATTATTTTTGCTCTACAGTCTTATACAAACATTTAATAATTGTCCCGCTCCAAACTAGGACCAAAACGTCGATGCGAAAATAAAATTAGTTTTCCTAATGCCTGTATAGGACTGACTGCCGAGCCAATACAATCAATGTTCTTGGAATCTGTGAATAAATTCTCGAAAGTATATCGGAAAGACGTTATGAATTAATTCCGGAAGAAATCCCGGTTGAAATTCCTGTAGGAATTCCAGAAAGACCACTTGGTGTAATTTCAGATCAAAATCCCCGAGGTCTCCCGAAAGGTTTTGCGAGAAGAACCGATTTAGGCTCTCCTAGAGGAATGCTATTAAGACGTCCTGGAGGCATCCCGGAAGATGTTCCCGGAGTAATCAAGAATTCCTTCAGAAAGGAACTTCTAGAGGAATTCCAGAAGGTATGCCTGAGAGGAGTTTCTCCTGCAAAAACCCATAAAAATCTCCAGGAGGAATCCCAGAAGGAACTCCTAGAATAACCACAGAAGAAACACCTAGAGGAATTCAGGAAGGATTTTCAGGATGAATCTCACAAAGAATTCTTGGAGCATTCTCAGAAGCAACTTTTGGAAGGACTTTTTCGTGAATTCTGGGAGGGATTGGATTTACAGAAGAAAATCCTGGAGAAACTCTGAGATGTTCGTAATGTAATATTACAGAATTCCTTTAGGTCCTTTGGAGAAAAACCAGATGATCCATAAATAAATCTTCTATGAGTTTTTGTTTTATTAAGTTCTCACATTTTTTGTAAATTCTTACAGAACAACCTGAGAGAAATCCCTCTAACAACTTCTTAAATAATAAATTCAGCATTTTTTATAAGGCATTCTTCCAAGAATTTCTTCTGAGTTTTCCCAAATGGTTGTGCCAATATTTCTATCTAGAAATGTATGATAGGAATCCTAGAAAAAAAAATTCTAAAAGAATCTTCCTTGAACTTCTACAGACATCTCAGAAGAAACTCCTGGAAGAATCTCGGAATGAATTCCTTGAAGAATCTTGGGAAGAACTTATGGAATATTCTTGGAAAAACTACCTGGAGGATTCGAGGAACACTGGAAGAATCTCGGAGGTATAAAAAAAATCCGGGAAGGAATCTATGAAAGAATCCCGTAAGGAGATTCAGGAGGAATTTTGGAAAGAACTCCTGGAAGAATCCCAGAGGAACTACAGAAGTAATCCTGAATAAATCCCATAAATATCTCGAGTAATTCCGTAATCACAATCTAAATTCCTATGAGGTTCTGTGACATTTTCCGAAACAATTTAAAAAAGGTTTCCGGAATTATTTGGTAAAAATCCTTCAGGGGTTACTCCAAGAATCCCTTTCAGAATATCTCAATTTTTTATTAAATCTAACCAGCACTTTCTTATGAGCCCCACCGGAATGCCTCTTACTATAATAACCGAATTTTCAATATAACTTCCCTAAATCAATCCCAATTCCATAAAATCATATCCGAATCCACATAAGAATTCCACCATAAGCACTTTTAGCGTCTTCCAATTCCTCCTACCGTAGACTGAGCCGCAATCGTATCAGGCTTTGATCCTACGATTCCAAAGGGATTGATAATTGCAATCCCTTTGGAAGTCCTCCTAAAAATCCTAGTGAATCTCATTATTCACGTTTTCCCCAGAATCTCACCAGCAAGTAATAAATTAGCAATTATTTCACACGGATGAACCACACATTTCGAAATCAATCACGCTTTCCATGAAAGCCAACGAAATTTTATATGTATACCGAATATACATAATCATAGCCAATCATGGGAAGGGCTTAGCTTATCTGAAATATTTATCGAGTCTGTAAGTCACAGACGAAATAGGCTTATCTCTCCGAAGATAAGCACAGTAGTAGAATTAAAAGAAATTTGCTCGTCCTTTCTAATTTTTCTTAAAGTAGTTATTCATTTTTATTTTTTTCTTTTGCAAGAGTGAAGTGTTTTTAAATCTGACTATAGTTTCAAGTAGGTATCAATTTTTAAAAGCTACACAGTATTTTGTTTTTCAAACGGGATTTTAATTTTCCAACGTTGACGATACTGAAGGAACTTGAAGCCTTGATTAAGGACTGCTCAATTTATATAACGGACAACATTACAAGGCTATGAAAAGAAGTAGTTCAAATTTAACCACCCTTGCTTTGTTGTTAGTGTTGAATGAGATGAATTTTTCGATTGCCGAAAATCGAAATATATACAAAACTACTATTTTTATATGGTACATCGTTTTTGATATTAAAAAAGTATGTGTCATGCTACAGCAGTATAAGTAACAAACATTGTGGCAAAATTTAAACTCAATTGACATAAGTTGTTTAGATATTAAAGTCTCAAGTGAGACTCGATTTCTTGAATTTTATTCAATTGTAAAGCGAAAAGGCATGAAAATATTAAATAAGCATTTTTATGCATCCAGTCAAAAGTATAAACGATGCAGTTTTAAATGCAGAAAACCGCTTCTAGGTATTATTACTGGATTGATTACTGTGCTCCATAACAGGCCAAGGAAGCAAAACAGTTCGTTCTTGGTAGGTTCTTCCGAATAACAATGCAATCTTTTGCAAATTTTACATAACAATGATGTGGGAAATAAAAACTTTACATCCAGTTATTTTCAAATAAGGTGTACAATAACATAGGATCAACTTTGTTGAAAATAAATAATAACAAGATTCTCTAGAATCGAAAACTTGCATCAATGGAGCAAAAAGCATGCATTTTTTTTACTATGATCATCTTTATGGATTATTTGTTTGATTATAAAGCAATTAAAAGTACATGTTTCTTCTGTATCACTCTGAAAGCAATATACTTCTACGCTGGACAAATTTGAGCTGAATCCGTAGTGCAACGACAATAGTGGAATCAAATAACTATATTTTCTCAATTATTATGAAAATAAGTCAACTCACTAAATCAAGCTGGATGCTGCTTGGTGCATTATTACTGACTAATAATTGAGCTCTACCTTCAGTAGAGTTGTATTTATTTCCAATACATTAAAACATACATGAAAATGTGCGTGCAAAGTATGTTGAAAAATGTGTAGAATTTTGAGAAATAGGTTTTTATTGATGTTTAACTATAACCACTTCATTCACATAATAAAGAACATTTTGTATAATGTTATATTTTTCCTGGGATGTACAATGATTATTGTAAAATAAAACAAATATCGTACAAGCAAAATGTCCGTTTTATAAATTGAACAGTCCTTAGGTGGTAAACTTTTGGTTTGCCCAGTAGGATATTTTTCATGAACTCTAGAATGATCTGAAGAACCAAGGACATTCAAAATATCAGAAAGCTTGGTGGAAGCTCTTTATGCAGACTCACAAAATCTGATTGGGCAAATTTTATTGTTAAAATAAAACTATGAATACTTCAGTTGATCTAATAGATCATTTGGGCCATTCAGCAATAGCTGAAATAATATTGGTGGGCCCAGAAAATCACGCAAATTTCAAATCTATCTATATATATAAAAATGAGTTTGAATTTCCTTTGAGGCAACAAAACTCAAGAACGGCTGAACCGATCAGCATGACTCTGGCACGGTTCGGTTCGTATTCGTGGTGGCTGTATTTATATGTATAAAAAGTTACGAATATCCTCTAAAATTGAAAACTATTGTGAAATTACTGAAATTGTTTTGAGCGGGATAGCAATTCGAAACGATCGCAATAAAATCAATCTAGATTGCGGTACTGTAATGACCCCACAACAGTTGTCAAACAACCACAACCAAAATGGCAGTACAACGTCTGCCGGGACAGCTAGTAATAGATAATAATATGGGACGGGACCCGTCAGGTGCTAGTGAAAGTACGAAACCATTTCTGTTCTGTTTTTATTCCGAGCTTGACATGGAGAAATTTACTTATCGAAGCAGAATAGGTAGCTAAAAAAATAGTCAACAAGTTTGATGGATTTGCGTATGAATATTATTGGCAACACTGAAGCAACACCCGTATGAACTCTATTGAAAATAATAGGAGGGTTTGTACCAGCCAGCTGCCATGTCCCGTCCGAGATAATAATCAACACTGATTTAAAGATGCTAAATGGGTATCTATCGTTGTTAAGAGCATCTCCAAAGTTGGTCTCATAGATCATATGACCTGATCTTTCGGATCTTTCTTTTGGGTCGAGAACTTCTATATTAGAAAAAAAAACATTTGTAGTGCTGCGTTTAACCTTATTCGTGCATTGAGATCATTTTAATCTAGTCATTCACGCTGTCCGTACACTACGCTAGCGAGGTGTGCATTACCTAATGCATAAATAGGGTTAAACTCACTGAATGATTGTACATATCTGTGATATAAAATAAATGAACTATCTCAGACTTGGTTGACCTGAGGATGATAATGAATGACTTATGGAATATCTGACTCACATCAAAATCAAAATCATGAATGGTCGATCTTGCTTTGTAGAACCAGCAGGGCTATGTCTCGCATGCCGAGGAAATCTAAAAACTTGTACTATAAACTAGCTGTTGCGGTAGATCGTACGACCTGATTTCTAGGGTGATTCGTAGAACACATAACATCTAAATTAAAAAAAAAAAAATACAAAAGTTCTTGCGTATATATTCACTGAACAAGAGTGGATAAATAATATAGTTAAAAGAAATTTGAGTGTTTTGATGCTTTGGTCTTAAATATCATTAGAACTTAAATTTCGGATAAGACTAATAGACCTAGAATGTCTTACACACATCAACATTTATTAAGAATGATTCATCTTGCTTTGTAGATCCAGTTAGGATTGCCTCACTGGTCATGGACATATATGTACATACGTATATAGAACCTAGAACATTTAAATTGCTAAAAAATATCTCCAATGCAATCTGGACTCTAGAAACATGATTCGATACGTTATATTGCTGAAAGAAATGTGAGTGCCTTTTGGGACTTATTTAGATGACCTGAAGTTTCAGAGGAGATAGTATACAGATATCAAAGCCACAAACGATCTATCTTTCTTTGTAGGAGAAGTTTGGACATGTCTTGTTAACGTAGGACATACGGAAAACTCGCATGACCTGATTTCTAGGATTTCTAGTATAAAAAGAAATGCAAAACAAGTGTCATATGACATAATGTTCCGGATAATATGAGGTCAATTTCTTTGACACATCATAATTAATCATAAATCATTCATCTTGTTCTGCAGAAGCTGCATAGGTACATTTCGTTAGCTGGAATCACGTACAGAGCTCTGGTTGTTGTGGTAGATCATATGGCCCTATCTCCAAGATGATTTGAAGAACCTAGAACATCTAGATTACAAAAAAATACCTGTAATGCTGCGCATGGGCACATTGAGCATAAATTGATACGTGGTACTGGTGAAGTAAATGTGAATGCTTGGGTTGATCTTATAGATCACTTGGCCTGAAGTTTCGGATGCAATAAATGAACCTTGTATGTCTTACACGCATCAACATTAATCATGAATGTTCCATCTTGACTTGTAGAACCTGATAGGGTATGTCTCGTAAGCCGGAGACATATACAATATTCGGGTTGTTAAGGTAGATCATGCGACCTGATCTCCAGGATGATTTGGAGAACTTTAAATATTTAATTTGTTGGAAATTAGATTGGTTGTACTGCGTATAGCTTCGCAGAACCCAATTTGATAAATAGAATATCCAAAGACACTACCCATACCTTGGTTGATCTGATAGATCATTTTGGCTGAAGTTTCGGATGATTTGGAGAGCATACAACATCTCATATCCACGTGACTACAATATTCATGATGAACGCAGGCTCATAGAATACAGTTGAATATATGTAGGTGTAAACAATAGTTGATATACTCGGTGCTCATTAGATTCGAGAGCATTCTCTTAGAACTGAAAATCACCAGATGTTCTGGATCCCTGGGATGTTTTGGTGTAACCAAATATGATCCATAACATTTTTCCCTAATTGTTATCATCTGGTGGTACAACTTTGCCGAAGAAACCATACAGCTATCTATTGTCATTGATTTTATACAGCTCATCATATAAGGTGGGCTAATATGACCCATCCGTCCCGAAAGGGTTAAAGAAACTCTGAATCTGTTTCAAAAAAAAATCTGTCAAGAAATATATTGTGGATTCTCTAGCAGAGGTTCTGTCCACGCAAGTTTTATTTTGTAGAAATTTTGTGGAATTTCTGAAGAAACCTCAAGAAAAACTCAAAAAGCATATTGTGAAGAAAATTTCGTTGTGATTTTTTGTAAGAATTTTGAAACAATCCGTGGATATTTTTGGATCTGGAGGAATTTTTTGAAAAAAACTTTGTAACACTTCTTGAGAAACCCTCGAGAACATTTTCTGAAGACATCTTGAAGGATTTTTTTATAAATATTTCCTTTAATAGTATCTACATTGATAGATAAATAAATTTCTTGAAAAAAACCTGCAAAAATTGTGAAAGACCCTTTGGATCTGAAAAAATTATGGAGGATTTTCAGGAACAATTCACGCAAGAGCTTCTGAACAGTGTTTTTTAGTAAAATTTCAGAATAAATCCTCATTGGAATTTACACAAAAAAGCAATCTCGGATTTTTTTTATTTTGTTTATGTTATTGTTAATTTTAACTTAAAGCGTCCACACTTAAATTTTGAAATAATTTCGAAAGCAAATCACCAAATGAATTTATTGACGACATAAGAAAAAAAAAATCATGAATAATCATCATTTGGGTGTTTTAGAGGGATTTATTGGAAAAGGAAATTTTAAATAATTCCTGGAGGAGTTTCTGATGCAATTTCAGGAAAATTTTCGAATAAACTTTCGAAAGAGATGTTGAAGAAATCCATGGAAATGAGGAAATTTCTGAACAAGGTTATGTATATGAAAGAATGTGTTGAGGAATTTCAAGGAAATTCATATAGAAATTTCTGAAGCAATCCATCTATGATTTTCTAGAATAATTATTTGTAAAATTTCAAAAGGAATCCTTGGAAAAATATCCGAAACAATTTCTGAAGAAAAATTACGAATGAATTCTTAATATTTTTTAAGAATCTTTGAACAACTTCAGAAAATTCTTAGAGGAACTCTTCGAAGCAATTCCTGAAGGAATCTCTAAAGAATTTTCTGAAAAAAATTGTGTTGAATTGTCGAAAGAAGTTTCTGGAAGAATACCTGGAAGCAGTTTGAATAATTTTACGTAGAAATTTCTGATGCAATCGGTTCAATTTTTTTTTAAAAGATCTCTTTTTATAATACAAAACCAGAAACAAAAACTTCTGAATACATATATGTTTGAAAACAATCCGTAAAGGCATTACTAGTGGAATATTTGAGTGAAATTTTGAAGAGATTTTTGATGAACGAATTTCTTAGGAAGTTTTAGAAGTTTTAAGGAAAAAATATGAATCTCTTTTTTAAGAAATTCCAAAAGAAATTAGGAATAACATATCTGGAGAAATTTCAGTAAGAATTTCTGGATGATTTTTTTTTTCATAAATTCATGGTGAAACTCTTGGAAGTTTTCTTGTAGAACTACTCGTGAAACCTCTGGAGGAATCTGTTGTGAAATTTTCCAAGCACTTATGATTTTTTGCAAAATCACTAAAGATATCATCCTGTAAATTCCCGGGAGACTTCTTGTAGAAATATTTATTATGATTGTGTTGTACAGCCACAATGCTGTTTTTTTTTGAAAATGTCCGTATGAATTCCTGAAGCCTTCTTGAAAGATGTTTTTAATGAATTACTGAAATGATCCCTGAGATTTTCAGTAACAATCTCTGGAGATCATTCGTAAGGAATTGATGATTTTTTTTAAATAAAATGCTGCAAGATCTTTAGGATAATTAGTATCCAAGAAATCTCTTGGAAACTCGAGTGTAGCGCATCGGCTGTATAGCTCCACAAATTGGATACTTCATATTCAGTTCCAAATAAATGAATTGATCCAATAACCATCCATCAAAGCCAAACTAAACAATGCGACATAAAACTAAGTGAGATATTAGCTTTGAAGACCAGATACACGTTCGTTTGTCCATTTTAAACTTACTCCATTCAAAAAACGTGTAAATCATCGTCTCGTTTACAGCCTTTTGTCCGATAGGGACACCCGTTCCAAATTGCTTCCCCTCTCTCGGCCAGTTGATTGATTGAAACAATGTGCCACTGTTGTTGATGCTCGCTTTGGTTGGTTGGCCAAACTTTGACGAATCAACAAACTGACCTATCCGTCTGGCTGGGTACGTGTACGTACCTACTTGCTGCCAGTCCAACAGTCCACGTCCGTCCATCCGATATGATATGATTCAACCCTTCATCCGTACGCTACGATGTTGTGGCGGGTGGAAAGGTCAGTTCCGAATGGTTTATTCCGCTTACGATGAGGAGAGCACATGAAAAAGTTTTGAATGTTGCTGATGCAGCTTGATTGAACTTTTTTTCCGTCTCTCTCTCTTTTCAACGAAAATTTGATTCAGATCATCAGATTGCAAGAAGGAGACCCACCACCACCAGGAGCAGACTATTTTTCACTGAGTCAAAATCGGCGGTCGAAAACTGCTCCAGCTTCATAAATCAGGAACAATAAAATGAAGCGTTTCGAGCAAACACGAGAGGGTGGAGAAAGGGGTGAACGGTGCGGAGATTGGCTGTAAAAGTTTCCACAAGCAGCAGCATGATGAGTGTGTTTTCGGAATACATACAATTCGGAAAAATGAACCCACAAACTGCTATCGTGCAAGACTGATAGCATTATATCTCTTGGCAGCTTCAGCTGTAGAAGCAGCAGCAGCAGCAGCAGCGGGGAGTAAAAAGCTTCTCAAAAGTGAACGCTCAAATTTTATCTCCCCTTGTGCTCCGTAAAAATGGCGTTTTTGTTTTCGTGCAACTCGAGGAGCACCACACCAAGTGCACACACGCTTTAGTCTAATAAACTTTGTTGTTGTTCATCGGCGGACAGATTGCAGTCTTCTTCGTGCCCTAAGTGCAGTCGTCGTCGTCGTCGTCGTCCCAGTTGCATGCTTTGCCTTGAATTTTGTTATTCTGCCCTACCGTTCAGTGTGGTTGTTATGTATTCTACAGTTCACTGGAAAACAGACAAAAGAAGATGCAACAAATCAAACATGTGATGTGTTTTATCTTGGAAGCCTGCGCTGACGCCTCCCACCATAGCAGCAATGCTAAATGCACCGAGTAGTGCAATGCATTGCATTGTGGGCCAAAACGGCAATGAAGCAGAAATTTACAATCAGCAGGATCCTCCAAAAATGAGACAAGCTTCGTACCGGACTTTAGACTTGATCATGTTCAGAAGCCAGGCCCGTGCACAGAAGTTGCGCCAAGAGAGGGGTTTTCCCAATTTCGGCAGAAGGCGGAGGGGCGCCTAGTATATGAAGCGTCACCCCACCCCCTTGTGCACGGGCTTGTCAGAAGCCATAGACCGGACCCTCCATAACTCAGACATGATTTTTTTCCTAGAATGCAGACTGAATTCACCTCTGAATTTGTACAGTATTTGCTACAGTTTACAGTATTCGGATACGATACGAAATAATACAAGTCTACTATAATCACGGGAATATTCTCACGAGCGAGCGTGAGGTGGTCGAGAGGTGGCGGCAGCATTTCGACGAGCACCTCAATGGCGACGTTGCAAGTACCGAAGGTGGCGTGGTAACAGTTCTAGGAGTATGTGCACAGGACGAAAGACTTCCGGCCCCTGACCTTCAAGAGATTGAGGAGGAGGTTGGCCGGTTGAAAAACAACAAAGCCGCTGGAGCAGATCAAGTACCAAGCGAGCTTCTAAAATCCGGTGGAGAAACACTGGTGAGAGCACTACACTGGGTCATTACCAAGATTTGGGAGGAGGAAGTATTACCGGAGGAATGGATGGAAGGTATCGTGAGTCCCATCTACAAAAAGGGCGACAAGTTGGATTGCGGGAACTATCGCGCGATCACACTACTGAGCGCTGCCTACAAGATACTCTCTCAAATTTTATGCCGCCGTCTATCACCGATCGCAAGTTCGTGCGGCAATATCAGGCTGGATGTATGGGTGAACGCGCTACAACGGACCAGATGTTCGCCATCCGCTAGAGTGTTGCAGAAATGCCACGAATACAACGTGCCCACACATCAATTGTTCATCGTTTTCAAATTGGCGTGTAATACAATCGATCGGGAACAGCTACGGCAGATTATGCACGAATACGGATTCCCGGATATACTGATACGATTAATCAAGGTGACGATGGCTCGAGTGATGTGCGTATTTCGAGTATCAGGGACACTCTCGACTCCCTTCGAATCTCGCAGAGGGTTACGGCAAGGTGATGGTCTTCCGTGTGGAACTTTCACAAAGTCGGTTCAGCTGCTTAGCTTCGCTGATTATTGCTCGAAAAATTTCAGACGATGGCGGAAACGTACATCCGAATAAAGAGTGAAGCCAGGAGAATCGGATTAGTCATTAATGTGTCGAAGACAAAGTACATGATGGCTAAGGGCTCTAGGGAGGAATCACCGCGCCCGCCACCCCGGATTTCCTTCGACGGTGATGAAATCAAGGCGGTTGAAGAATTCGTGAACTGGGGCTCACTGGTGACCGCCGACAACGACACCAGCAGAGAAATTCAGAGGCGCATTGTGGCAGGAAATCGTTCTTACTTTGACTCCGCAGAACTACGATCGAATGAAGTTCGCCGTAGCACGAAGTTAACAATCTAAAAAACGCTGATTAGACCGGTAGTCCTCCATGGGCACGAAACAAGTACTCTACGTGCAGAGGACCAACGCGTTCTTGGAGTTTTCGAACGCAAGGTGTTGCGTACCATCTACGGCGAAGTGCAGATGGATGACGGGACTTGGAGAAGGCGATTGAACCACGAGCTGCATCAGCTGTTGAAATGCATCCAAAATCCCCCTTAAACCCCCTCAGACCCCATGTAACGCACCTGCGACGCTCCGAAACCCCCGAAAACTCCTCTGTAACGCCTCTGAATCCCGCCGAAAAAGCTCTGAAACTGCCTGAAATGCTTTTTAATCCCCCCGAAATTCCTTCGATAATTTCATGAGAAAGTGTTATGGAAATTGCTTCAAAAATAGTTTTCAATTGTCATTTATTTATAAATTTCTACGGCCATTTTTTTTTTAATACCTCGGTAATTTCTCTCAAACTTTATTCCGCAGTTTTATTGGTAGCTTCTACGACAATTCAGCTAGAAATTCAATCCAGCATAATCTATTTCACAGACAATAACGTTACGATTTTTTCCACAATTCATTCGCAATTGTCTTGGAGAGTTTCTTTAGCAGTTCCTTTTTTTTTAATAATTCCTTTGTGCATTTAGAAACTCTCAATTGGAATCATTGAAGAAGCTTTAAAAGAATTTGTATCAGAAGGAATTTAGAAGGATTCCAAAATAAAAGAGTGCAAATGGAATTACCAAACCAATATCCAAAGGAATTCTTATGCCACAAAAAAAGTCAGAAGAAAATTAAAAAAAATGTCTGAGAAATTCCTAATGGAATTGCCGAAGGAATTTCCATGAAAGTTGTAGAAGAATTTTCCGAAGGAATACCCATGAGAATTTCCAAATAAAAGTTCCTAGGTAACTCTCTGAACAAAAAATCCGATGAGCTTGTCGAAAAAGTAACGACAGACATTTCGGCAACAATACAATAACTATATTTGAAAGGACCTCCCAAATAGTATTCTGACGGAAATTTGGAAGGGATTCTCAAAATAATTTCTCGATGAATTTAGATGTAGTTTCTCAAGGGTCAGGACAATGCGGAAGAAATTCCACAAGAAATTGCTGAAAGACTTGTCATAGGAAAAACTGAAATAATTTTAAAAATAATGGGCGAAGGAATACCCGTGGATATTTCCGACAGAATGTCCAAAACTTTCCGAAAGAATTCCAAAAAAAAAAATCTGAAAAAACTGCTGAAGAACTTTTTAAATAAATTCCAGGAAATAGCTCGAAGATATTTGAGAAAATTGTCGTCAATTAAATTCCTAAAGAAGGTTTCGAAGTAATTTCTAATGTAATTTCCGGAGAAATTCTAAAATAACTGTCGTAAATATTTCCAGGAAAAAGTTGAAGAATTCACAAAGAAATTTTCTGACACATTAATAGGAATTGTAGACGGGGTTCACGAAATAAATCTGTAAATTCTCTCCCTCTCGCTGCAAGGAATTTTCAAAGAGATTGCTGGAAGATTCTTAAGAAAATTGCCCACTGAATTCTGAAAAGCATTATTGTGGACATTCCCAATGGGTTTACAGAAAATTTGTCCAAAAAATTTCCCGAAAAAACATCAAAGATATTTGCCAGGGAACTTTTTTGTGAACACATTCTCTAAAAAACTGCCGCAGATGTTTCCGAAAGCAACATTCAAGAATTCACCAAGAAATTGTCTGAAAAAATCATAGAAATTGCAAAATAATTTTGCAAATTCTTTCTGCAAGGAATGGTTACAGGGATCGGCGATGAATTCTTATAAAAATTGCCGAATGTGTTTTGAAAAATCACTGAAAATATGCCCGAAAAAAAATAATAAGATTGCAAAAATGAACAACACAAAAAAAAAATGCAAAACAAAAAATCAAAAGAATTGATAAAGCAATTGAATTATAAAACATAAATTTCACGAGATATTAACCCTAAAAGGGATACCTTCATGGCCTCAGTTTCGTCACCTCGCTGAATGTGTTCCATCAAAGACGTGCTCTGAAAGGCGCCTGGGGTCCAATGGACCCTAGGTATCCGTTTTAGGGTTAAAACAATTCAAAATGAAAATTCGAGAAGAAATAGTTTGAAGCATTTGTTTATCCTGGGCTACTTGGCAAATTTCAAGGTTGGAAGTCAGCTTTCTATGGAAACATAATTGAAAAAAATTGAATCGCAATGATTATTACTCTCAGTATATTTTTTTCTGGAAGTCCTTTGAATATTCTCAAACATCTTTGGAGACATGATTTCAATCCAACAAACAGTTTTCGAGTTATAATTTTTAGAAGAACAATATCAGGTTTATTTCAAACGCCTTTTCCAAATGTTAGGTGAGGAAAAATAGTTCTGTGTTGATGCATACGAAAATGATTCACGAAATTCAGCGCATGAATTGAAAAATATCGAGTAAAAATGTATTTTTTTGTGTTTGAGGCTGGAAATGCCCAAAAATTGTCCAAGGAGAGGTGACAGTGGGCAGCAGAGGAGGATCTCAGGAGCAATTCAGAGAGGAACACAAGGACAATATGGAAGTTTGTATCAAAGGGGTGGAAAGGGACAAATGTAGTGTCTTATGGAAGTGAAAGGTGGTAAATCAGAGGTTTAGTAGTTTTTGAGCAGTTGGCCCAAGGGTGGTATCCAAGAGTATGTGATACAGGAGGACACAACGGACATTTTTCGAGAGATTATTTTGAAAAATCTTCCGTGGGCTGCTTCGTGAAGTTGTGGGATACTGCAAAAGTTTCACAAAGGTATTTTAGGGAAATCTTACATGCATCGCTTCAGCATTTTCTTTTGCGAAATTCTTCATAAATTATTTTTAAATTTTTCGAGAATTTTGTGCAGGGATTATTTTGAACAGTCCCCCAAATGTTTATTAACACCTATGTGCCTGAGCCTCATTTTGCACCCAATTTCAAAACTTCAAAAATCTGATTCTCAGCCGTTTCTCAAGTTAATGAAATTTTGACAGTTGATCACAAAATCCTTCTAGTTTATGTAACTAGGATCATGGTTCCGGAGTTTTCCGTTGTTCCGGATTTATGGCCGGGGTACTGGGGTAACCTCTTTATCAGGTAGAGGTGGAACCAATAATGTGCCTTCGAAAACTAGTTTAAGGCATATCAAACTTCATGATTTTGCAAAACAAGAGTATTGAACCATGTTCCTAGAGATTTCAGATACACTGGCCACTTCTCCAGATGTTCCGGACCCAGGTGCCCCCAGGGAAGTGGCCTCTTTCTGACCGGTTCTGAAACACATTTCGGAATATTGAACTTTATGATTTTGCAAATCAAGGGTATTGGATCATGTTTCTAGAGATTTTGGATGTACTGGCCACTTCTCCGGATGTTCCGGAAACCTGGTGCCCCCAGGAAAATGGCCACTTTCTGACCGGTTCTGAAACCTAGCTTGCGACATATCAAACTTCATGATTTTGCAAAACATGACCCAATACTCTTGATTTGCAAAATCATAAAGTTTGATATATCGCAAGCTAGGTTTCAGAACCGGTCAGAAATGGCCACTTCCCTGGGGCTCCAGGTTTTCGGAACATCCGGAGAAGTGGCCAGTGTATCCGAAATATCAAGAGACATGGCCCAATACTCTTGTTTTGCCAAATCATACAGTTTGATATATAGCAAGCTAGGTTTCAGAACCGGTCAGAGAGTAGCCATTTCCCTGAGGGCACCTGGGTCCGGAACATCCGGAGAAGTGGCCAGTGTATCTGAAATCTCTAGAAACATGGTCCAATACTCTTGTTTTGCAAAATCATGAAGTTTGATATGCTAGTTTTCGAAGGCACATTATTGATTGCAACTCTATCTGATAAGGAGGTTACCCCAGTACCCTGGGCCATAAATCCGGAGCCATGATCCTGGTTACATAAACTAGAATGATTTTGTGATCAACTGTCAAAATTTCATTAACTTTCGTTGAGAAACAGCTGAGAATCAGATTTTTTATGTTTTGAAATTAGGTGCAAAATGAGGCTAAGGGACATAGGTGTTAAGGAATGTATTCATGGAATCCTTTAGAAAATCTTTCAAGAATTCTTCCGGGAATTGTAACGGTGTTTTTTTTTTGAAAATCTACATTTTTTTTTTCGAGATTCTTTTCCAGGGATACCACAATGAATTCTTTCAAAATGTGTTGCAGCGATATCGAGCTTTCTTTTTCCACGGATACTTTTAAAAATTTGTTAAGTGTTTCTTTCAGAAATCAACAAGAGATTTCTCCTGGTTTTTTTTTTTTTCAAAAAATGCAAACATTGCAAAAGAAATTCTTCCAGGGTTTGCTCTAGAATTAATGTAGAGGTTTTTCCATAAATTTCTCGAAGGATTTCAGGAAATGTTTCCAGATATTATTTTTAAAATGTTTGTAAGGTTCATTAGTGAATTTTTCTCCCAAGATTTATTCAGAAATCTGTACAGGAATTCCTTCAGAAGGAGATTCCATTATATAATCTCCCATGATAGGTTGTTCTTTTTTAATACTCCAGTTAAGAAATTCAACAAAAGATTCCTTCAGATTTTTTTTCAAAATATCTTCTGAAAGTTCATTTATAAATTCTTCCAGGGATCCTTTCGAATCTTCGAATTTCCGCCATAAATTTTCTTCTAGCACCCCATTCTGTCAACTTGCTGACTTGCATGGATTGCTTCCAGAATCGGAGCATTATTGTTTTAATAAATCCTCCAGAAATAATTTTAAGAAAATCTTCCACGGAGTTCTTGAAAAAAAAATCTCGCATCGATCTCGCATAGATTGCTCCAGAAATTGATGGATGATTTTTTTTAACAATTTCTCAGGCCGTTTCAAAAATTCTTAAAACCTTCAAGGACAAGATGTTTGGAGTACATAGCTCAAATTTTCTAGAGCACTGTTTTAATGAATCGTTCAACGGATATGGTTTTTTTCCTGAAATTCATTCAGAGATTTATTTAGGTATTTCTCTACGCATTTTCTAAGAAACTCTTCCAGGATTTTTTTCAAAAATTCCTCTAGAAATTGTACCACGGATTCCTTCAGAATTTATTTAAAAAAAATCATTCTGGAATTTTATCGAAAGTTCGGGAGCAAAAGTGGAGGTAGGTCGGCCACACTCTACACAGGGGCGGAATAGAAATCTGCAAGCGTTGGAACCCAACTGGATATCGCAGCAACGAAATAAAGCAAGTTGACAGAAATTCAACCTGGCCACAGATCAGAGCAATGGCGGGCAGTTATGGAGATCTTTCAATTCGGCCCTCTTACACCACCGTGGGTGCTCAGCACTTAAAGTAAGTAAGTAAGTTGTACTATGATGTTAAGAAAAATGAGTTTAAAGAAACATTTAAGAACGATCTTTCAACGTTGGTAATCGCTGGCAATTCAGGACCCATTCTTGCTCACTGTGCAACGATGTACTTCCAGACCTTGACGGACGCTCGGAGATACTACTGAGGTCCACCACCCTCACAGACAGAGAACATTTTTGGCTTTAAATCCTTGCTCTTCGGGTCGCCGGCCGTTTCAGATTTGCTGGAAAACGAATAGACCGCCTGCCCGTATGCACTGAAAAACTGACTTTTGAAAAACCTACGAATAAATCATTGCGCGGAACGATACCAACCAACGACGACGGAACGTGTAGACTGGAAGCGAGGATTATGCATGCAGGCAGTCTATGAAGAACGCGGGCGACAACGTATGTAGACCACGGTGAATGTACCAGAATTTTTAGTTGTGATTTGCCTACCGAACCATCCAGAGTAACGCAACGTTCCATTCTCTTCTTCACAACAAATAACGTGCCACGCCAGTCGGCCGCCAATATGGAAGGCATGAAAGAGGATTGTACACAGCGAATATTGAGAGGAATTAGAATGTTCGATTATTGGTGGTGTTCATTTGGAAGTACACACATATTGTGAGAGTGCCTGTGTAGCAAACGTATTCGTGGAGCTTTCACTATTCTGGCGGAGGATGCTGGTGTAGGAAGCATAATACCTTTCGTCGATGTGAAATACTCAATGGTGCTGAAACCTGCACAGATCGACGGAATTTAGCGTTCGGAGTCATACACCTACCTATGATGAGGTTGTTTTTTTTTGAATTCATCAATTTGTGGAAGTCCAGATTGTTCTATCGGAATGGCGTACTGATTAACTAGTGTACGGACAAACGTGGTGAGCTCGTTCCACGTAATATAGATTTTTGTGTCATTAGGTCTTGTGAACTAATGTATTTGTGTTTTCGTGACTTACCCACCGAAAATTTGTAGAACAGTTTAGAAGTCTAACTTAAACCTTCGAAAAATCCACCTCATGAAATCCCTTTCAATCATGCCCATTCACCGACCTGAAAAATGCAAAATTCCATTTTGCATCCACACGCACATTATGCCCAACGAAATAAAACCCAATTTGTCGTGCGATCATCTTTGTCGCACCGAGTTTGGGCCGTGGCATAAATTATGCAGATTATTCACGCTCACCTCCGAAAACCCGAGATAGAAAAGGCACCAAAAAAAGCGAACTGAAACAGAACCAGAACCGAGTTATGCCGCGCCGATGCGATGTGGTGCACGCTTCTGTTGCGATGTTCCTGGCCATGCCGTGTCGTTGTCATCTAGTTTTTAGAAGGTGGAGGGAGAAAGGGATGAAATGCAAGTTTCTCACACGAAATTTCAGGTCGTAAAGGTGAGCTTTCGGATGAAGGAGAAACTCATCATCGAAAACTACTCTTCACATAAATTTTCAAAATTAGGCTTTCCAATAAAAATAGCTTATCAAAATATTTGTAATTTTCAGGAAAACTTCTGAACAGAAAGCAAATTAAGAGATGAATTTGCGAAAAACTTGGTACATTAGAACCCTTTTTACTGAAACAGTGCTTCACATCTATGCTATAAATAAAAAACGTTGGCTCACAAGAAGACCTACGAACTGATTTTGAAATGAATTAAAATGCGACCGGCTGATAAGTAAGTAATAACCAATGTTAATTTTATATTTCAAGTATGGATAAACAACAAAATCTAATTAGTACACTATGTGTTGATAATCCCTCTAAAGTTGGATGATTCGTTAATTGTCTCATACTACCGAGTTTTGTTCATAATTATACCTATAAATTAAGAAGACTCATATTATCCGGTGGTAAGTAGTGTTAAATTATTTTCATTAATTGGAAACTGTATTCAATGTCAATTGAAAAAACTTCTTATTTTTTAAACACGAGAAATATAACTTGAAATTTTCAAAAAAAAAAGTCTAAATTGAGGAAACATGACAAGATCAGTTTGGAATGGTAGCTCAAAGTGTTCATTTAGGTTCAACCAGCCAATTTGAAACTCATCACACGCCATGACCGCTGTTGGAAAACTACAACAAACGATGCACGACAGATCAGAAGTACCCTGATTTGTGTAGTCAAAGCCTATAACAATTTTTTAAGAATTTTGTCAGAAATTTGTATTCGAGTACAATTTGAAATTGAAACAGCAATCATTATTGCGAGAAATCCGATCCAATTTTTTTTTGAGCTTCTCTCTCTATCTTGAGAATTTTCTTGAAGCTATCTTTTTAATCTTCAGTGCTTGACCTCTACCCAAGAAACCGAAAGAAGAAAGGAGCAAAAAAAACCAAAATAACTAAGAGCACCCAGAAGAAAAACTGAGAGAACAAATGCAATCTGATGATTAAAAAAATAAAGGAATTGAAGAATCAAGAATCTAAATTTCTGAAAAAATGGAAAGAATAAAAAAAATCAGAATACGTAAAAAAGTCAGAGAAATAGAGAAGCCAACATGAACAAAAGAACAAGTAAACGTAGATTACCAAATGAATAAAAGTTCCCGGATAATACAATTAATCAAAAGAGATATGAAAATAAAAAAAAAAACATTTTGTTCAGAAGAAGCAGAAGAAACAATAGGACACCATAAGAACAAGAAGAACAATAAGAGAAAAATAGAAAAAATAGAAGAACTAAAAGCGGAAAATTACATAAATCAGAGGATTAAAAAAATAAAAGGAAAATCTTAAAAAACTGAGAACTATGATATCCAAAGGAACCATTTTAATTTCCATTTTTTTATATTAGTGTTTAACCGGTTTCTGTATATTATTTAAACTAGAACTAATTCTTCACTTTCTAAAGGAACCAACAAAAATCAGAAGCGCTTAAGGAACCAGAAGAAGCAGAACGACAAGTTTATCAAGAGGAATTAGGTGAACGGAGAGATTCAGGATACAGTAAAATTAGAAGAATCAAAAGAAACAGTAGAACTAGATTTTTCAGAAGAAAAATAAATTGAGAACAATATAAACCATACAATTAAAAGAAATGAAGAACGAAATTAAAAATTCTGAAAAATAAACAGAATCAAAATATAGAAGCCAAGGTTATAAAGCCGTTACAAATATTAATTCCACTTTTTGTTTGAAGGAAAGTGATCCTGGAGACAAAAGAAATATGAAAACTAAAAAAACTAAATAACCAGAAAAGGCAAATGTGGCAGTTCGATACAAGAAAAACAAGAACAAAAAAAAACAAAAAATAAAAAAAAAACCATACAAAATACAATATAAGAACAAAAAACTACGAACAAATGTTTAAAAAAGAAACCAGAATCAACAGAGCAATCAGATGAATTTGGAAGAATTACAAGATTCAGAAGTGCTTAAATAACTAAACGAGCCGTCACAATAATAAAATCCAAAGTAGCAGCAGAAGTAAAGTAAAACAAGAAAAATCAGATGAATATGAGGATCCAGCTAACTCGGAACAACCGTAAACTTAAACAAAAAGAAGAAGTAGAAGAAGCAAAAGAACCTCTAGGTACCATAAAAACAAGATAAACGATTGAAAACATAAAACCTGATCTTGTACCGACTTTCCGAACCCTCTAAGGAGAAATGGGGAGTGGATAACTGACACTGAGGAAGATGACAAGTGGTAGTCGAAATACGCGTATCTGTCAAAGGATAAGCAACATAGGGCGGAATTAAAAGGTATGAAACTTATTACACTCATTCGAATAAAACCTGAGAAAAAAAACAGAAAAATTGAAAATGCTGATGACTGGAAGAACTATTTAAAAGAACCAGAAAATTGAGAGCAAACAGAAACAAAACAAAAAAAAGAAGATCCACAACAACCAGTTACCATAAGAAGTGGAAGAACCAGTAGGACCCAAAAATTCAGAAAAAAAAAACAGAAAGACTAGTTAAATCCTACCATTAATCAGAAGAAACATAAGTACAAACAAAACGAATAAACCAGAAGAAGAACAACATATAAATCCAAAGGATTCGGTAGATCAAGAAAAAGCCAAATCACAACAAAAAAAAATAAATACGTTGGAAGAAGCGAAAATCTAGGAGAATAAAAAAAAAGTATGAAAATAGACTGCAGGAAAAGCACCCCGAAGAAACATAAAAACAGAAACAGCAAACAAAACTGAAATACTAGAACACAAACAGATTTACCAGAAGAATCAGAAAAAAATAGGAAAACCACAAAACCAGAAAAGCTACACTGACTAGAAGTACCAAAATAATCAGAATCAAAATGAAATATAAAAATAAAAAAAAAAGAAATAGCAGAACACGTTAAATTAGAAGAATCAGTCGAACTTGAAAACCAAGGGAACACGGACCCTGTTAAAAATTAAAACAAAAAAATCAGGAAAAGTAAAAATAACGACAAAATAAGGGAAACAATAAAATGAAAACAAAATTCAAAAACTTGATGACCACAATAACTGAAAGAACCAGAAAATGCAGGAGAAACAAATAAAGATCTGAAAGAATAAGAATAAGAAGAGGAACCAGAAGAATTAGTAGAACTGGGAGAACCAGAGAACTAGAAGTAGAAAAAAAATATCCACTTAACAATTTTCAGTCAAGTAGAATGGAGGAAGCTAATAACACAATAATAAAGCCTCATTCAAATCATTTTGGTTCCATGACGATGCTTAAAATCAAATTGTTGCCTGGGAGTAGAACAAGTAAAAAAACCAAATCAAGCCTAACTTTACCAAACACCGTATCTAACAAAATTCACGAACGGAGAAAAACGAAGGCGAAGTTCGCTGTTCCCATAGCAACTCATACATTGAGCTTTTTTTGGAAAGTAAAAATTCCTAGTATTTTTTCACAAATCATCCCCAAAGGTGAGTGATACAAGTAGATCTTAACGAGATTCAGCGTCTCATGTGAAAAGCTCCTTTTTGTTTACTTGTGTTACATACGGTATTTGGTAAAGTTAGGCTTGAAATATAATTAAAAAAAAAGAAAATTAAAAAAAAAAAACAAAATAAGTACAAAAGCTAAAAGAAACAATAAGTGAGAGAGAATAGAATGCCAGAAACCCGAAGAAGCAGTCGAAGCAGAAAAACTGGAAAGTAAAAACAAGAAGACCAACCAGAAGCACCAAAATGATAAAAAACATATAAACACAACGATTTAGAATATCTAAAAAAAACGGAAGTATCATATAAACTAAAAGAACCAGGGAAGTTTGAAGACAAAGAAGAACTAGCGAAGCCAAAAATTTGAATACCAGAAAAATCCAAAGGAACAGAAGAAACAAAAAACAACCATAAACGTAAATATTATCTAATCATGAGAGCATAAAGAAGAAGTGGATCCCAAAATCAAAGTCAGATTACTTGAAGAGAAGATATATGGCTCAAAACTTAGGCGTTTTGTACGAAAACCCACTTTTGATTATTATTTTTATTTTATTTTATTTTGTCACAGACCACAGAAAAATCAAATAAATCAGAAGAGAAGACGTTTAAAATTCAAATTGATCTTACAAAACAGGAAAATCTAAAGAAGGAGAGGGAACAAATAAACCAAAAAGAACAGAAAATTTAAAACAGCAGAGAGGGCAATAGAGCTAGAAAAATAAGAAGCAAGCCATGTAGAATAACTGAAGAATACACGAAGAAACAGGAGAAGCAGTCAAAGCAGCAACACTAGAAGAAATTGGAGGACAAAAAAAACTGGAAAACCATTAAACCAAACTAATCAAAAGGATGAAAATCAAAACTAAAGGAACCAGCATACCTAGAAAAGTCGAGAGAATCAAACGTAATAGAAGACTTGAAAAAGCCAAGGAAACAGAGGGACCAAAAATAGAGATGAAATACATAAAACCCTGAAGAAAATCTTTGGATCCAGAAGAACCAGTTGAACTAGCAGACCAAGACGAGTCAGAAGTACCACAAGTACATGAGAAACAGAAAAACGTGAACTACCTGAAGAAACGTAAGAATCAGAAGGACTATGCGTTTTGACTCGCAATATATATATATATATATATATATATATATATATATATATATATATATATATATATATATATATATATATATATATATATATATATATATATATATATATATATATATATATATATATATATATATATATATATATATATCCAGGAGAACCATGAGAAGATATTTGGAGATCCTGAAAAGTTGAAACTAAAGATTACCAAAAACGAAAAAATGCAGGAGAACTGAAAAATATAACAAAAACGAAGAAACAAAATCAGAAACACAAACCACAATCTTAAAAAACCAAATTCTCAAAGCGATCCAGCAAGTGATCCACGGTTTTTTTTTCGTTTTTGTTGCTCCGATGAACTTTACAAAAAAAACAAAAGCTGTAAAAAGTTATTTTTTAAAGGAAATTAGAAACAAACTGCTTTATGGATTTCGAAAAAAAATGATATCAAATTATTACAACTTTTATTTTTGTGTCAGATGTCTCATTTTAATTTGTAAATATTATCCTAAGGTAAATTCACATTTGTAGTGCTCTGGCGTAATAGAACATCATGAGATTACATCAGTATCTTATTGATGACCTACATTCAGATGATTTCGAGCAAAAATGAACTATCAGATAAGGGAACCGTTCCCTACCAGGGAAGTGCAAATGTATACGTCTTGTATTGAAACTCGAATCAGGATGCCCCTTAGGATAAGAAATTCCTAGAAAAAACTCAAGCTATGAAAGCAACTAATGCTGCGAACAAAAGGCAATCTGCCAGAGAAAATACGATTACAGGATTGACTGATTGACCAACAACATTAATGAAACCTCGTCATCCTGTCATTGAAAATTGTTATCCAATAGGGTAACTGGGCAAAATATATGTTTTGTGTTGTAAATGTCCATATGTGATGTCCTATCTTATTACGCATTTGTACTGTTCCACTATATATATATATATATATATATATATATATATATATATATATATATATATATATATATATATATATATATATATATATATATATATATATATATATATATATATGTCATATTTCTAATATGCATTTGTAGTGCTTCATTATTTTTTCGTAATAAAATGTTGATAGGTTTTTATAATTCCCTGCTTGATTTCACAGTTACTGTGGCAAGTATTGTTTTCAGCTGCAATATTATCTTCTGAAAATTCAAGGTTTCATACATTTTTTACCCCATTTTAGGTTTCTAGTCTTGGGCGGCTGAATAAAAATAAAATATGGACTTTTATTTTATCCCGAAAATCTCTAAAAATAAATTCTGAAATGATTTAGACCGCAGTCTTGTTTTAAAATTCAATAGAAGTTGGCAAGCAATAGTTTTATTATTTCATTATTTTTTTTTAACTTTTATTCTAGATTTATTCTGATGTATATATCTAGTAACTACGATTGTTGAACTTCCAACTAACATGAGAATTTCCACCGAAAATGACATTTTTTTTTATTTTTGTGAAATTTACATATGCGTTTTTTTCTATTTTTATTTTTTTAGCAAAACGAACAATTTGTTTCATTTGTTTGCTTTTTTGAAAATATCTCAGAAACAGTTTATCCGATTGATAAGTAGTCTTCAGTAATGTATTTTGGATAATTTATGGGACTATATGAAGAACGTACCCACGCACTATAAAAAAATGTATTTTTTATTTTATTTGAAAAATAAATTTTAAATTATCTCAAAAAGGTATTTTTATATGTTATGGCGGACATATAATGCAGTTTATTACACTAAGCACCAAGATGAAGTAATAATGGACAAAATAGGTAATTTGGTTTACGAACATTTTTTTTTAAATTATCGAAAAAAAACACTTTTTTCGACAGAATTTTAAGAAAGCGTGCATAAATCCCAATAAAAAAGATACACAAAAATATTTATATTAGTTCTACCGTGCATCTCGAACAAGTTTAACCACTATTTACTAAAAATATTCAATTATCGGTCCTTTTCAAATAATTTCCAATTTACGGGGATTTTTTTTTCTGAAAGATCCAATCTTGCAAATTGCGCCATGGACAAAAAGGAAAAAAAAAGATAAAAAATTGAAAAGTTGACAAAATAATAAAAACACAAACAAAAAACTATCAGTTCATGTGATGCCAAAGAAAGTTTATCAATCGGACAAGCTGTTTTTGTTGATTTTTTTTTTACTTAGGGCCCCCAGAAAAGTCAAAATTGCCAAACAAGTAAAATTCGATTATGAAATTCAAATGGAAAACCTCTCACGATTACCGCCAATAGGTTGGGTTTAATGGATGAGAGGAAGAGTCTGATTAAAGCATTTGCCCCATACAAAGTTAGGAATTTCTTTTTGAACAAAAGTAATTGACGATCCTCCCGCTCATCTGGAGTTTAAGATGAGCAAATTTTCTTCTACACGGTTCATTAACGACCCCTTCTAAAAATATTGAAATTCTGACCATAACCAAATGCCGTATTTTAACCCTCATCCCCCAAACTTTTCATTTCTTGTGCTAGCTAAGAAACCAACGCACGGGTCCCACGATGACGCACTTGGGACAGAGCACACTATGCAGGCAGTTGCCACAGTCAGCCAGCGTGCTATCCGCAGCCAACGAGCTTCACGCTCCGGATGAGTCTATTTTTTCCCATTTCGTGCAAATTTGATTCTGTTTGTAATGCCTACTGGGGGCTAGACTCTAAAAAAAAGCTCGGGAGAATGTCTTCGTTGTCGGCGGCAGCGGTGGCGGCGGCATCGTCTGTTCCTAACTAGGTACAGCTCCGACGCTGGAGATGGCCTAGATTTTCCACTCCAATTTGCGGGTGCCGCTGCGCTGCTGGTCTTATTCGCATTGTCGCGACGACGATGACGAAGACGACGACGCTTCGTTAAGTTACGGTCTGCGTCTAATGGGACGAACGGGTGTACCTTTCTAAAAACAGAACTAAATCGTATTTGGAAATTGGGCCCACACGATGTGCAGTTTGGGAATTTGACTGTTGAAGAGCTGAAAAGGAAAGGCTTCTGATCCGTTAGCACACTCGTTTCAAAGGGTAGGTATGAAAATGGGCTCCAAGATTTGTTGCAAAAAATGTCTAATATGAAAGAGCCCAAGTAGCATTTTGATGTTATTAGGTGCGAAGAGGTTTGGTTCTTACAGAGCCCAGCCCATAGCCAAAGGAGCTATATGGATACTTTCACTGTTGAGGAGCCTGGCAATAGAGATTTACAGGGGGTGGCCAAAATGTTTGGGAAAGGCAACTTTTTTTTCTCTCACAAAAAAGTTCAACATGCTATAACTTTTCATGGAGCGCTTCAAAAAATCTCAAATTTGGACTGTTTGTCAACCTATTATATGTGCATCATTGGTACAAACTTGGGCTCGATTGATTAAAATTTCGAAAGTTAGAACCGTTCGGGTAAAACACTATTTTTTAGACAACTCATTTTTGAGCTGTCATATCTCGGAAACCAGTGAATTGAATGAAACTTTGAACGTACACTAACAACATGTATATGCTCACAAACTATTAAAACATAGGTACTTTTTGAACGTTGAAAAAAGTCTCATAGATTGACATTTTTTTGGAATTTTCTCGAAAAAATGTGTTTTTTTTACATCAATGTCAATAAATTTTAATGTTGATATCCAAAGATTTTCCACTTCTGTTCTCAATTTATCTCTACTTACCTTACCGGTCAGGCTAAGGCCGGGGTGGCCTCTGCTGTACATAGTAGCCGCCTCCATTCCACTCGGTCCATGGCTGTTTGTCTCCAGTTCCGCACTCTGCGTAGGGTCCGCAGATCGTCCTCTACTTGGTCGACCCACCTAGCTCGCTGCGCTCCACGTCTTCTTGTACCGGTCGGATGACTCTCAAGAACCATTTTAGTCGGGTTGCTATCCGACATCCTGATGACGTGACCCGCCCACCGTAGCCTCCCGATTTTCGCGGTATGGACGATGGTTGGTTCTCCCAGCAGCTTATGCAGCTCGTGGTTCATTCGCCTTCTCCACGTCCCGTCTTCCATCTGCACTCCGCCGTAGATGGTACGCAACACCTTCCGTTCGAAAACTCCAAGGGCGCGTTGGTCCTCTGTACGTAGGGTCCATGTTTCGTGCCCATAGAGGACGACCGGTCTAATCAACGTTTTGTAGATGGTTAACTTCGTGTTACGGCGAACTTTATTCGATCGTAGAGTTCTGCGGAGTCCAAAGTAGGCACGATTTCCTGCCACAATGCGCCTCTGAATTTCTCTGCTGGTGTCGTTGTCGTCGGTCACCAGTGAGCCCAAGTACACGAATTCTTCAACCGCCTCGATTTCATCACCGTCGATATGAATTCGGGGTGGCGGGCGCGGTGATTCCTCCCTGGAGCCCTTTGCCATCATGTACTTTGTCTTCGACACATTAATGACTAATCCGATTCGCCTGGCTTCACTCTTTAGTCGGATGTACGTTTCCGCCATCGTCTCAAATTTACGAGCAATAATATCAATATCATCGGCGAAACCAAGCAGCTGAACGGACTTCGTGAAAATCGTCCCACTCGTGTTTATCCCCGCTCTTCGTATTACACCCTCCAAAGCAATGTTGAACATCAAGCACGAAAGACCATCACCTTGCCGTAACCCTCTGCGAGATTCGAAGGGACTCGAGAGTGTCCCTGATACTCGAACTACGCACATCACTCGATCCATCGTCGCCTTGATCAACCGTATCAGTTTATCCGGGAATCCGTATTCGTGCATAATCTGCCATAGCTGTTCTCGATCGATTGTATCATACGCCGATTTGAAATCGATGAACAAGTGATGTGTGGGCACGTTGTATTCGCGGCATTTCTGCAACACCTGGCGGATGGCGAACATCTGGTCCGTTGTAGCGCGTTCACCCATGAATCCAGCCTGATATTGCCCCACGAACTCTCTTGCAATCGGTGATAGACGGCGGCATAAAATTTGAGAGAGTATCTTGTAGGCAGCGCTCAGTAGTGTGATCGCGCGGTAGTTCCCGCAATCCAACTTGTCGCCCTTTTTGTAGATGGGACAAACGATACCTTCCATCCATTCCTCCGGTAATACTTCCTCCTCCCAAATCTTGGTAATGACCCAGTGTAGTGCTCTCACCAGTGCTTCTCCACCGTATTTTAGAAGCTCGCTTGGTAGTTGATCTGCTCCAGCGGCTTTGTTGTTTTTCAACCGACCAACCTCCTCCTCAATCTCTTGAAGGTCAGGGGCCGGAAGTCTTTCGTCCTGTGCACATACTCCTAGATCTGTTACCACGCCACCTTCGGTACTTGCAAAGTCGCCATTGAGGTGCTCATCGTAATGCTGCCGCCACCTCTCGACCACCTCACGCTCGCTCGTGAGAATATTCCCGTGATTATCTCGGCACATGTCGGCTTGTGGCACAAAGCCTCTGCGCGAGCGGTTCAGCTTCTCGTAGAACTTTCGTGTGTCCTTAGCGCGGTACAGCTCTTCCATCGCTTCGCGATCTCGTTCTTCCTGCTGGCGCTTCTTCATCCGGAAGACTGAGTTCTGCCTGTTCCGCGCCTGTTTGTAACGTGCCTCATTCGCTCTCGTACGGTGTTGCAGCATTCTCGCCCATGCTGCATTCTTCTCGTTTTTCAACTGTTCACATTCGCCGTCGTACCAGTCGTTTCTGTGATTCGGAGTCGCGAAGCCTAGAGCTGCAGCCGAGGTACTACCTATGGCGGATCGGATGCCCCTCCAGCCATCTTCAAGTGTAGCTGCGCCAAGCTGCTCTTCCGTTGGTAGGGCCACTGCTAACTGCTGCGCGTAGTCTTGAGCCACTTCTACGTTACGAAGTTGCTCGATGTTGAGCCGCGGCGTTCGACTTCGACGCGTGGTGATAACTGTCGAAAGTTTTGAGCGCATGCATACAGCGACTAAGTAGTGATCCGAATCTATATTCGCACTGCGGTATGTGCGGACGTTGGTTATATCTGAGAAGAATTTACCGTCGATTAGAACGTGGTCGATTTGGTTTTCTGTTTGATGGTCGGGTGATCTCCAGGTGGCTTTGTGGATATCTTTGCGGGGGAAGAAGGTGCTTCGGACTACCATTCCACGGGAGGCTGCAAAGTTTACGCATCGCTGGCCGTTATCATTCGATACGGCGTGCAGGCTGTTTCGCCCGATTACCGGTCTGTACATTTCCTCCCTTCCTACCTGCGCGTTCATGTCGCCGACAACGATTTTCACGTCACGCGGCGAGCAACCATCGTATGTTTGCTCTAACTGCGCGTAGAACGCTTCTTTCTCGTCATCGGGTCTCCCTTCGTGTGGGCAGTGGACGTTGATGATGCTGTAGTTGAAGAAACGGCCCTTAACTCTCAACATGCACATCCTTGCGTTGATCGGCTGCCACCCGATCACACGTTGTCGCATCTTGCCCAACACTATAAATCCTGTTCCCAGTTCATTGGTGGTGCCACAGCTTTGGTAGAAGGTAGCCGCTCGATGCCCGCTTTTCCACACTTTCTGTCCAGTCCAACAAAGTTCCTGCAACGCCACGATGTCGAAGTTGCGGGGATGTAGTTCGTCGTAGATTATCCTGTCACATCCTGCGAAACCTAGTGACTTGCAATTCCATGTTCCAAGTTTCCAATCGTAGTCCTTATTTCGTCGCGTGGGTCTTTGCCGATTGTATCGAGTCGTATTTTCTCCTATGTTATTCGCAATGGGGATTTTTACGGGTGGCTTATTGGGCCTACGCCAACACTCCTGTCTCGCCGGAGGGCCATCGTGCCAGTTCTGTTTAACGTCCCAACCAACACTGGGACGACCACGCTGATGGGGCTACCACCTTGGATCTAGCTGGGCGTGGTGCAGCGTTTCTTACTCAGCCGCTGGATGCCAGAACAGACGCTGTTTGAGCCGCACCTCCTTGGTGAACAGACACTCGGATCGTACCTCCTCAATCTAGCTGAAGTCAGAAGGACAACAGTGCCCAGGCTGCACTACCAGCTAAGCACACAACTCTTAGCTGGCGGTCTTTGTCATCGCTTGACCCATGGAAGCATGAGGTAGGAACTTGTGAGGACCAGAGCAATATTGGACGCTCTCCTTATCGACTCACCGTTTTGCAGCCTAATCAGATATATTAGAGCCTATTTAGATTGAAGAAATAACATATTTAGTAATTTTAGTGTGGTATTGTAAATTGGCTTTTTTTCCTCTATACGAGTAAAAATTTCAACCAGGTATAATTTAATTCGCCGTGAGAAAACATTACATTTTATAACGTCGTATTATTATTGTTGATAAACGTTAAAAAAATCGTTCAATTCGGTTCACTAGTTTCCGAGACATGACAGTTCAAAAATTACTTGTCTAAATAATAGTGTTTTACCCGAACGGTTCTTACTTCGCGAAAAAATAATCTATCGAGCCCAAATTTGTACTAATGATGCAAATATATTAGGTTGACAAACAGTCAAAATTTGAGATTTATTGATGCACTCTATGAAAAGTTACAGCATGTTGAATTTTTTTGTGGGAGAAAAAAGTTGCCTATCCCAAACATTTTGGCCGTCCCCTGTATGTACAAGAATAAGATCTAAATTGAGCAAAGCTCCGTTCGTTTAGCGATTCATTGAGTCATTGTCAATTTGAATAATAAATTCTTGATTAATTTTAACAATTCAAGATCACTTTAAGGACACCATCACTTCAGTGCTCCCGTGATTGAAATCCATCTCCATAGAATTAAATCTTTCGAACTCCCACTCGCCGGAAATCTTTTTCCACCACTAACTTCCAAACCGCAAAATCCCCACCCGCCTCCCCTCGGAACACAAAAGTGAAAATAATTATCAACTTTTCCCTGCAAGCTACACAATCCAAACCGAAGTATTCCACGGAGAACCGAGCGGTGAAAATCTCGAGAAAACAAAAGAACCCAAGTCCAACAACTTCTTCCCGCAATCTGAATTTCTGCATCAGAAAATCGCGGGCGCTTCGTCGGGAGTTCGTCTTCCGCCGTGAGGAACGTGACGATTGCGGTATTTTCCCCGTATATGGGACTCGATCTAGGTCTAGGAGCAGGAGGAGTGGTGTGGTGGTTCCATATTTTCTTGCTTTCTTAACATCCCCTCATCAGGATGACACCCGAGTCAGAGTCATTTCTTCCCGGCGCAAAACAACAGGGAATTTAATTAGTGTCACCTTGTTTCTTCGAGATTTTCGCGCGACGGACGGCGTTGCCGTGATAGCGTGTCACTGGGAATTGCTCAGAACCGGGTCACATGAGCATGTGGCGGGGTTTTGGTGGTGGCGACGCAAGGGAGGAAAAAGTTTTTCTAGGTTCCCCTTCACAATGGCGTTTCTGATGATGGGTGGAGTCTTTCAAGGAAGATGAAATGCATCAATCTTCGTTAGGTTTTTTTTTTTTTGCGGTGATGTGTTGCAGCCGGGGAAAACTTTCAAAAATAAATTTTAGATTTAGTTTTGTTAAGCCCGTACCACTATGCTTCAATCCGGCCAAGGTCACAAACAAGGTACACATTTCGTGTATGAGTTCCGGATCATTTGGCCGTATAACTCTTGAAGCAGCTTTTTTTAAGGAAGGGTAATCATCGCAGATAAAATATTGGCAGTTATGGCGCCAACTTATCGCTGAATGGTAAAACTAGAAAGAATAGCCTGATGATCATATTGGCAGCTATAATGACAGAAAGGTCCTTTGAATTCTTTTGGTAATAATTCGGCCAAATGGCATTCGGACAAACGACATTCGGCCAAATGGCCGGACATCCGTCTACAATCCGAACACGTGATTTTAATCCATTCTATGTTACACATACCTACCTAACTAGTTTCGCCAGAAAACCGTGTTTTGATATTATCTGCCAAAGCTAGTTTTTAAGTTAATCGTACATCGTACATGAAATAAATGAGCTGGTGGTGAGTGTTCCAGTTGTAATCCCCGATTTTGTTCACGATCATCTGGCGATAAATCTTCATCTGATCCATCATTGATCGGCCTTCATGAAAACAAGCCTGGTACTTGCCAGCGATGGACTCTTCAAATGGTCTCAGAACGCACGTCAAGATTTTGTACGGAAGTGTGGATATAGTGTGATGGTCAAAGCACGTACATAACTATCACGCCGAGGACCTGGGATCGAATCCCACTCCCAACATGTTGCCGAGTTGCCGAAAAAATGCTAAGAAATTACTGTATTAGGTTTCAAAAAAAATCCCAAGAAAACACCAAAATATAATCCGACAGGAAAGGACAAGCAAGTGAACAAGAACAACATAAAAAATACAGTATCTTCGAAAGATAACTTCTTGAGATTTGTGCATTTGAGATTCTGGTGATATATTGAACTAAGATTCCAAGATGTTTGTCCTTCATAAGCCGAATACTTCCATAGAACACGACAACATCAACAGCAATGAGATTTGATCATAAAATCACTAATTTGGAACACTGTGCAGCGTTGGCAGTGCACTGATTTTTGAGATACAGATGTCTGGAATTTTTAGGGCTCACTAACACCACCTAGCGTATACACTACCCGTCATAAGTACGGACTCACAAAAAGTATTGCAACAATATTGCATCACCCTGACTCACCTCGATATCTCTTAAACCAGAACACCTACAAAAATGCCGCCTTCAGAAAAGTTGTTGCTTTTGATCTTCTGAATAACTTTCCTGAAGACAGCATCTTTGTAAGTCCTCTGGTTTTGGAGATATCGAGGTGAGTCAGGGTGATGCAATATTGTTGCAATACTTTTTGTGAGTCTGTACTTATGACGGGTAGTGTAAATATTGAACAAACTAGTGCGCTATCGGGTAGCTCTTTGCCAAAGCAACTTTGCCGAAGACAAACATTTTCTAGGTAGTCTGGTTGTTGGGAAAGAGAAATTAATAATTTCTATGACTCGCTAGCGCCACCTAGTGGATAAAGCAAAAACCAACTAATTCAGTATTGGATAGCTCATGATGTCTTGATCGACCTTGTCGAAGACGAAATTTTGAAATTCTTCTATGTAATCTGATTCTCGAGATACAGAAGTTCAGAATTTTTAGAGCCCACTTGCACCACCTAGCGGAGAAACCTACAAACACCTAGTTAACTATCGGCTAGCTGTTGATGTCCTGATCAACCTTGCCGAAGACAGAATTCTCATATGTAATCGGATTCTCAAGAAACAGAGGTTTAATTTTTTTAGGACTCACTAGCGCCACCTAACGGTTAAACCCAGAACCAACTAGTTCACTATCGGATGGCTATTGATGTCCTGATCAACCTTGCCGAAGACGAAATTCTTCTATGTAGTCGGATTCTCGAGAAATAGAGGTTTAAATTTTTAAGGACTCACTAGCGTCACCTAGCGGATAAACCTAGAACCAACTAGTTCACTATCGGATAGCTCTTGATGTCTTGATCAACTTTACCGTAAACAAATTTTTTCTATGTACCGTAAACCGGGGTCAAATTGATCTTCGGGTTGAAATTGATCAACCGTTTTTTCGCTAGATAAAGCATGCTTTTAATAGTTTCCTTACAAATATCGCAAAGTATCAGATTTGAACTGTACGATACTTGCGAGGAAATCATTCAGAATATGCTAAATATAACAGAAAAATGCCTGATCAATTTCGACCCGAAGATCAATTTGACCCCGGTTTACGGTACTCTGGTTGTTAATAAACAGAAGCTAAGAATTTCTATGACTCGCTAGTGCCACCTAGTGGATAACCAACTAGTTCAGTATCGGTTAGCTCTTGATGTCCTAATCGAACTTGTCGAAGACGAAATTTTGAAATTCTTCTGTATAGTCTGATTCTCAAGATACAAAAATTCAGAATTTTTAGAACCCACTTGCGCCACCTCTCGGACAAACCTACAATCAACTAGTTCAACCTGGTCAACCTTGCCGAAGATGAAATTTTTCTATGTTGCCGGATTCTTGAGATACAGAGGTTTAAATTTTTTAGGACTCACTAACGCTACCAAGCGGACAAACCTACAACCAACTAGTTCACTATCGGATAGCTGTTAATGTCCTGCTCAACCTTGCCGAAGGCAGAATGCCGAAGATGAAATTTTTCTATATAGTCGGATTCTCGAGATACAGAGGTTAATTTTTTTTTAAACTCACTAGTGCTACGTAGCGGATAAACCCAGATCTAACTTGTTCACTATCGGATAGCTATTGATGTCCTGATCAACCTTGCCGAAGACGAAATTCTTCTATGTAGTCGAATTCTCGAGATACAGAGGTTTAAAGTTTCAAGGAGTCACTAGCGTCACCTAACGGATAAACCTAGAACCAACTTGTTATCTGATAGCTCATGATGTCCTGTTCAACTTTGCTGATGATAAACATTTTCTATGTAGTCTGATCTTCAAGATGCTAGCGCGACGGTATTGACAATGGCTTTTGACGAAACATCTATCATAGCATAATGTTAGGTGATCACTAGCGCCACCTATTGGAACGAATACGTACTAAATTACGTACTATCGGAGAGTCCTTGATCTCCTCAACCACTTTGCTGAAGACACCAGTCTTACAAAATGCTTCATTTCTCCGCAGTTATCGCAAAAGTTACTGATCTATAAATACTGGGCGTAAATGGGTGAAACTACGGAGCTTCTGTATACGAAACTGAAGCGGTAGCTGTTATACCACCTGAGTAGAAGAAAATGACTAACGAAGATCAAATTTTGCCATTAAAAATGAATAGCTGAATGGCAAAACTTGTTACTGATTTGTTGGAAATAAGAGCTAAAAGAACAAAAGTAATAAGTTATTATCAAGTTATTTAGAACAAAATAAGTACACAATAAGTTATTAAAAAAAAGATCTACGAAATTGTAAATTTTGCACAAATGATTGGAGAATAAAACTGTATTGTAAGTTCAGAAATGTTTTGTCCTTGGGTTGATCCTATAATAACAACATTAGTCAATATTTATTTTTTTCTCGAATAAAGTCAGTTATTATTGAAAAAGAAATAATAGCTTTTCATCACATTATTTAAAATTAAATGAATCCAAAAAACTCTGAATAACAGAATGAGTTATCATTGCAAAATATGCCAGAAGAACTTATTTTGCTATGATTGTATATTTTGTTATTATTCTGTTATTTATTGTTATTCAATAATAACGCAGAATTAAAAAAAACTACAATGATAACATTTTTTGTTCTTGGTGAATTATTTATTGGTATTGATAAATAACATAAGAATGGAAAAATGAGATACGATGGCAAAACTTGTTATAATTTTGTTTTTGGTTTGTTCTTTGACTCTACCCGGGTATCATTACCAAACCCGATAGTATTTAAGCCAATTCGCTGATATCGACGATATACATAATTTCGGTAACCAGTTGTGCATTGCATGCTTCCACAAATGCTCTGATATGTCAAATTTACCTGATTGAAATTGCAATATTGCAACATTGATAATTACCTGAAATGAAACAAAAAAAATATCATCAATATTAGATTACTTGTAACAGTGTAATTTAATGATTTTATTTGTCTAGTCTAGTCTAGTCTAGTCTAGTCTAGTCTAGTCTAGTCTAGTCTAGTCTAGTCTAGTCTAGTCTAGTCTAGTCTAGTCTAGTCTAGTCTAGTCTAGTCTAGTCTAGTCTAGTCTAGTCTAGTCTAGTCTAGTCTAGTCTAGTCTAGTCTAGTCTAGTCTAGTCTAGTCTAGTCTAGTCTAGTCTAGTCTAGTCTAGTCTAGTCTAGTCTAGTCTAGTCTAGTCTAGTCTAGTCTAGTCTAGTCTAGTCTAGTCTAGTCTAGTCTAGTCTAGTCTAGTCTAGTCTAGTCTAGTCTAGTCTAGTCTAGTCTAGTCTAGTCTAGTCTAGTCTAGTCTAGTCTAGTCTAGTCTAGTCTAGTCTAGTCTAGTCTAGTCTAGTCTAGTCTAGTCTAGTCTAGTCTAGTCTAGTCTAGTCTAGTCTAGTCTAGTCTAGTCTAGTCTAGTCTAGTCTAGTCTAGTCTAGTCTAGTCTAGTCTAGTCTAGTCTAGTCTAGTCTAGTCTAGTCTAGTCTAGTCTAGTCTAGTCTAGTCTAGTCTAGTCTAGTCTAGTCTAGTCTAGTCTAGTCTAGTCTAGTCTAGTCTAGTCTAGTCTAGTCTAGTCTAGTCTAGTCTAGTCTAGTCTAGTCTAGTCTAGTCTAGTCTAGTCTAGTCTAGTCTAGTCTAGTCTAGTCTAGTCTAGTCTAGTCTAGTCTAGTCTAGTCTAGTCTAGTCTAGTCTAGTCTAGTCTAGTCTAGTCTAGTCTAGTCTACCCAAGCAGTACACAAGTCACAAAAGAGTGTCGACAGAGCAGGTTTTTAGTTGTACACTTATGTAATTCTAACCCAAAGGCAGAATAACTTAAAAACGACTCGTGTCCAATCAAAAACCTGCGCCTCTACGCTGTCGTCACTCCTTTGCAGAGATGCCAGATTATTTTCATCAACAATCTGTATCAATACAGATTTTTCTGTATCGCCGTATTGAAGAGTAAAGCAGACAACAAGAGTCCTAGATTTCATTAGAAACTAAAAAAAATGTACTATTTTTTGACGGTTTTAAATTTTATTGGTATTTATTTTTCTAAAACATGTGTGAAAATGATTAAATTTCCATGAATTATTTTTAGTTTGAGCGGAAAATTAGCAAGTTTCTATTAAATTTATTGAAAAAAAACTTCAAATTGTATGCTTTCTGGAGAAATCTGTATCACATTTTAAAAATCTGTATTTTTCTGTACTCTGTATCTTGTCTGTATAGAAGGTCAAAAATCTGTATAATACAGAAAAATCTGTATATCTGGCATCTCTGCTCCTTTGTGACTTGGGTAGTTTAGTCTAGCCTAGTCCAGCGTTGGTAAAATCACACTCAAAGCGCACTCATGAACCACTCTTGCGCGAACAAACTCGCACGAGATTCTGAATCATTTTCTCACGCACGAGATTTTTATACAAATTCTCGATCTCACAAGTCAAGCACCGCAATCTCGTTCGCTTGTAAAACGAATCCAAATCAATTTGAATGGCATTCAATGTTCATGCATGCTAGATTTGCTGTTGTTCTATCATACAATCCTAAAAATTTCGATGTAAATAATAAGAGCACCAAGAAATAAAGCAATTAGCGAAATAACGAGTCAACTCATGCATGGTATTTTTTCGGCGGTGGGTTTGGCAAGTCAAGAATCGCGCGTGATACAACTCGACCACGAGATTAGAGATTTAAGTTTGACCACCATTGGTCTAGTCTACACATACACAGCCATCTCTTGGAAGAATCCTGAAAAAGATAAAATCGCTACTTTTACCATTTTCCTTATCATTATCTATACTTGTAACGCATTGTGAGTGCATTACAAGTATTGAAGCAAACAAGCCAAATGGAGACATCTCGTCAGCCGCTCCGTATGGTGTGCTGAAGGTATGCAATAAGAAACGTAGGGAGCGACGATGCCAGGAAAGTTATGGTCACTACATTGAAGCACTTCTTTTTGGGATGGGATATGATCATGTACCCTGTATGTCATGGCTCAAAAGCCTAGGCTTAAGAGATGATTAAATTGGTATATCACTTGAAAAAGTGACATTGAGAGAAGTCCTGTCATGATACCTTATTCGGACATAGCAGTTTGAGGTGTTCAAACAGCGCGTTACGAAAAATTCGATAAGTGATACCGCGGTATCACTTCTCGAATTTTTCGTAACACGCTGTTCATAAACTACGTAGACTCAATTTTGGCCATCTCAGACTCCCTCTCCCCCCTCGTAGACTTTTTTCCATATAATTTTTATTTAAATTTGTATTGAAAAAGAAGCGTGTTAAAAGCGGAACATGTCAATCAGAATCCTTCCTTGCGTTTGAGTTGAAAATGACTACTGTAACATAATCGAATACTTAATAGCTTCTCAAAATTGATAAAGAATACGACATGCACTATACAAAGGACACGGGATATACCACAATATATCAAACATTGGTCGCAGTGGTTTTTGCTCCGAACCGATGAATAAAATGTGTGAGAGTGAGATGACAACAGCATGTGTCACTCTACATTATGCTGCTCGATCAGGATAATAAATAGCAAACATGATGGCAAATAAGGGAAAAGATGAGAGTACTGCTTTATAATCATCAAAATGCGAGTTGAGAGGACCGCTTGGTAGCTATTTCGAGGAATGTTTTAAGAACTGATTGGTAGCAGACTTTGGGGAATGAGGACAGCTTGGTAGCTATTAAAAGCGTATTACTTGATGGTATTCAAGAAGCCAGCTGGGGAAGCCTCTACAAAAAAGAAGGACGAGTTCAGCCGTCCACTTGATGACGGAATCTAAGCGTGTTTCAAGAACCGCTTGATAGTAGAAATTCGATATATGAGAACTGCTCGATACTAAGAAGAAATACAAGGAAACTACTTAAAAATATTCAAATTACGAGATGAGAAGACCGCTTGATAATGATCGAGAAGCGAGTTGAGAAGACCTCTTGGTGACGATGTAGAAGCATGTTTCAAGGACCGCTTGGTAGAGAAATTTGAGACGGTGGTCCTTACTCCAGGTATCAACAAAAGCGAGCTTTAAAGACAGCAAGAAGCGAGTTGTTAGGACATATTGGTTGTAAATAAGAAACGAGTTGAGAAGACCGCTTGATGACAAATTAGAAGTGTGTTTTAAGAAACACTTGGTATTATAATTTGTAAATATGAAATTTGAGGACCACACGATGGCAAAACAGAATAAAGGAAACAGAACCGCTAAATAATAATCAGAAGGCAAGTTGATAGAACTGCCAGAAGCGAGTTGGGAAGACCGCTTGATTATAAATTCGAAGCGTTGTTAGAAAATAAATCGCTTATTAAAGGACTATTTTATTATATGTTGGAAATGTATTTTCAGGACCTGTTGGTGGAAAATAAGAAGGAAGTTAATATTTTGGTAGCTTGTGTTGAACTTGCCGACGCTCTGAAGATCTGATGAAAGTACCGAAATAATAAAATCAACTCAACTTTCTGAAAATTTTCAATTACATCTCGACACACTGCTTAATCTTTCCTAAGACAGTTTGTTCCTCTCAAAAACCATCTTGAGGCATTCGTAATAGTCATGCCGAATAGATGTGCATTTGCAACATTAAGGACAGACTTGTTAGAATCCCAATATAGCCGCCACAATGGCCGACTTTGGCACCTACTCACGATTTTGAGGGCACAAATCTCTTCGTAAACAAAACCAGCGCACCTTAGCTCCTTATTTTAAGCTTATTACAAGTGAGCAAGAACAGACTAATAAAATGCATTGTTGTTTGAAGCTTGCTTCTTGAGATTTGTGCGCCTGAAGTTTTGATGCACTGTTGAACCAGGATTTCAAGACGTTTGTCCTTAACCCTAAAAGGGATACCTTCATGGCCTCAGTTTCGTCACCTCGCTGAGTGTGTTCCATCAAAGACGAGCTCTGAAAGGCGCCTGGGGTCCAAATGGACCCCAGGTATCCCTTTTAGGGTTAAAGGTAGAGCATCTACGAGTCCATGCATTCTTAACCACATCCAGTACGGGAATTTCTTAACAAGCTCTGAGTTTAGATTCTGACACATATTTTTTGAGTTTTGTAGTAGCATTCAAGGTCACAAACTAATATCAAATTGATAGAAGATTAGTACCAACGCAAGCCATCTTTTTACACAGCATTTTATTGAGAATAATGACTTTACCGAAGCCTGTTCTGAGGAGGCAACTTTCTAAAAAACTTATTCCCGTTTCACTCCGTTCCACATAATTCATACTTGACGCCATATTGCAACATCTCTGCGCCACCATTCAAACCCAAACGATTTTCAATTATTTGCGGTCTTCCAAACTTTTAACCGTCTTCCTCCCCCGCAAAGTGCCAACCTTTGTCACGGACGGGGTGGAAACGCATCTTCCGACAACGCACCGAGGACATTTGAAAACGGTTCTGCCAACCGAACCCTTCATAAATTGTGACAATTGTCATTTCGTTTAACCCCGCCTCGGCTTTACACCTCGAACCACCATCGCTTTCACCGCGTGTTGTGTTTGCTGCTCGCCAAAAAGTTGAAAATTTATCGTTCCCATTTCTAAATTACATTCTTTCCGCGGCCGAGCCGGGCCGCGAAGGCCGTCCGGCCGGCTGTCGTACCTCTCCACTTCCTGACAACTGAGCGCGGCTTTGGTCGCGGGAAACTTCACGCGGTGTCAGTGGGTGGGAGGACCGTGATAAGGAAAGAGACATCCCTCCTCCGTTGCGCGCAGTTCATCATAAATTATGAATTTCTAAAACGGTCTATTCGGCGACGACTCGGTGGATGTGACCAAGTATGCCAACAACTGTGCGGAAGCGATTTCCATGTCCTTTCTTTTTGAAAAGTCGATCCCTAGATTTGGTCCGTACGCAATTCAGTGGGCCACGACCGCACAGTGGATTCTGGTGTGGAAAAAATAACCAAATTCTAAAGTGGATAGCAACACGATCAAAATACTGCTTCCACCTTTCAATAACCTCCCGTTCGTCATTTTTTTTTCTGCAAACCTTGGCATGTGGCACGTAGCTCTTTTTTGATGCGTTTGAAGTAGAATTTTCAAAAGATGTGGGTCTGCTACCTTCCCTTCTGTTCTTAACGTTCCACCGGGTTCCATGCTGCAGCATTACCGCCCACCCGGTTTTATACTCATCAAAACCTCGGTTGAGTCATTCTAGAGTACCAAAGAAGCTCATCCTCTTGTGGCAACGCTGCCTCGAGATTCTGCACTTATGTAAAGGCGACATACGATTGCTTTAGTCGCTCAAAGTCGTACTATGGCGGCCGTCGGTACCGTACATTGTCCATTACGGAGAGATTTGGGTGAAATTAAGCATTCATCAGATAAGTTTGATGTCCATCATTATAAGCCTTAATTTTGTCCAAATTTTCGCCCCGATTACCCCAATATGTCAACCAATTCAAGTGAAATTCTATCGGCATTTCACGCATTTCAACGAACCGGCAAACTTTAGGGACGTGAACAGCCGCCGTAGCCAGAGGTTTATTAATTTCCCAAACCCTTTTCCCTCCGTTGTCGTCGTCCGCGTCCGCACATCATCCTTCAAACTTAAGGGAAAACACCAGTCAAAACCTAAAAGTCGAAAACCAAAGCCCAAACCCAAAGACTGCTGCTGATGTTGGCGCTGTTGCCGTGAAATGAAGTCCCACTGTACTCGCAAATCGTTGGTCGTAAATCAGATTCTGAAGTCCGGATTTTTTTTTTCTTTACGCCAGGGTGCGCTCGTTTTGGTCCGAAACGTACTCCCTCCGGAAATGAATGAATGAAGCGCAACGTCGACGACGGCAACGACGATGACGACGATGGCTCATAATCATAATCATCATTTTGGATAATTGTTTCGTACGTACTGCTGTGCGTTTTGGCCAGCCACTTCGTTCGGTTTGGGGAATTTCTTTTTTTTTTTTGCTAGCTTTGACGAGTGGCTGGCATTTCGATTCTGCGGGCTGAAATCGGCGAAGGAAATGACGAACGGCCGGAAAGTGGATGGTAATTATTCATGAAATCGGTATTATGGCCCTGTGTCCGGTATTAGTAGATCAAGATTTTTTTGTGAGAACGCATTCAGCTCTTTAATGGGTGGTTTTTAAATGAAGTTTAGTTTTAGAGTCAGTTAATGGCAATCATTGGGTATTCCCAGAATTTATTCCATGGATTCCTGTAAAAATTATTTTGGCTATGCCTTCAGAAATATCTCCAGCATTTCCTCCAGAAAGCCATTCATGGAATTGCTAAGGTGAAACAGCCAAGGGTTGAAAGCCTCATTAATAAAGCTAATAATAATAATTCATGGAATTTTAAAGAAATTCTACCGGAAATTCCTTCGAAGGGATTTCTCTGACTATCATGGATTGCATTAGAAAATCATAGTTTCCACTACAATTTATCGAAAAAATTCTAGAGGTTACCCCAGAAGTTAATTTATAAAACGGTTTCTTTGTAAAAGTTCGTTCAGAACATCTTCCATGGGGTGCTTCAAAAATTCCTTTCATATTTCCTTTAGAGGATCCTCCAGTAATTTATCAAACATTTTTTCTAGAAAAACTTCCATTGATAAAATCATCCTTGGATTCCAAGAAATCCTTCCCGAATTGCTCTATAGATTCCTAAAGAAAATGGTCTTGAAACCTACCAAGTTTTTTTTTCTGAAACTTCTCTTTCGGTTACCTCAGAAATTCTGCCAGGGATTTTTTAGAACTTTTTCCCTGGACTTCCTTCCGATATTCTCTCGAAAATTTCTCCAAAAATTCTATTAGGCTAATTCACATGTGCTTCTTCTGCATGGAACTTCGCCAGGAATAACTTCAAAAATTCTTTAAAAAATATTTAATAAATACTTCCGATGGTTTCTTCAGAAAATCTTTCAAAGATTCCTTCAGAAATATGTACAGGTTTATTTCTTGAAGAAGTTTATAATAGATTTGTTCAGGAGTTGCTCTATGGATTCCATTGACAATATGAACGCCAAAAAGCAATTCCTCCCGCAGGAATGCGTCCAGGAATGTCTTTGGGGATTCATCTAAAAAATCCAGCTGAAATTTCTCCAGAGATTTTTTCATTATTACTTTCAGTGACTCAGGCAGGTATTCCTCTTCTAAAGATTCCTTCAGGATTTCTTCCAGATACCTTTTTTGCGGAAATTTCTTCGGTATTTGCTCTAAAGGATAACTCGAAGAATTTCTCTAGGCTATTCTTTAAGGAATTATTTCAGAAATATTTTTTAGTTATTTCAACAGGAATTATGTTAAAAATATTCTAAGAGTTATTTCTGAGCGTCTTTAGAGAAGCTTATCTTCTGAAATACGATCCAGGTATACTTTTAGAAAAAAAAACAAGAATTTTTTTAAAGGATTACTCCAGAATGCTTTTTTTTTCTAAAAATTCCTCAATTATTATTTTTTTTGGGAATTCCACTAAGGGTTTCTCCAGGAGTTTAGTCAATTTTTTCTTCAGGATGTTTTACAGGAATTCCATTTGAAGCTATCCCGAAACTGTTTCAGTTATTCCTCTAGAGATTCATAAAAGGATACTTCTGAGATTTTTTCATAGATTCTACTGGGAATTACTTCACCAATTTCTTCATGGATTCTTCTAAAGAATCTCTTAAAACGGAAATTCATAAGAGAAATTCTTAAAAAAAACTTCCGGACAAACAATCCTGCAGCAATTTGTGATGTTATCTCTAAATGAATGCCTTTTAAATTTTTGAAAAAAAGGAAAGCTTCTGGAGGAACTCTAGGAGAAATTGTTGAGAAATCTGTAGAGGAACTTTATAAGAAAAGTTTTTAAATAATGTCTGCAGTGATCTCTGTAGAATTTACAGACAAAGGTACTAGTGACATTCTTGAAGAAATCCTTCAATAAATTTCTAAGGGGTCCTTGAAGGATTTTCCTACCGAATTTTTGGAGTACTTCTTGATGATACCACCTTCTGAAGGGATTAGCACACAAAAATCGCCTGAGGCACTGAAGAAATTTCCGAAAGAAATCCTACGGAAATTAAAGAAAAATTCTGGAGGAATTTTTTTTTTTTTGCTAGGTTTCTAGCTGCACTCTGAATAGAGTTAAAACCTCTACACTAGACCCGAAGATAGAAAAGAGTACGTAATCTTTCAGAAGCAGTTTGCCAGCCGTACGCGGAAAATGATATCCATTAAGACACTGTTGCCTACTGACTCAGAAAGTTACGGTAGAAGGTTGGAATGTTTTCAATTGGTCAGTCAGTCAGGATTTGCCTATGTAGTGTTATTTTCACCCGGTTTGTGTTTGTCGTCTTGTTCGATTTTGTGGTATGGTTCAATATGTTTTTCTTCTCGTTAAGTCAGTTGTCGTATGTTTGTTTTTTTTTCATCGAATCAATCAAATCCTGTATGTTAAAATATAGTCGATCCTGTGTCAAATTGTTTTCTTGATTTCGCTAATCGTTTTCTACTTCTCTGTGTTCATCTCTTGTGTCCTTAAATTGTCATCGGTCCAAAACCCACAGAAACATGCAACTGAACTTCTGATATTTTTCTGTTGGTGTCAAAATGCCATCTAAGAGATAAACAAAAATACGTCAAGTTGGTCAGTTGATTGCAATAAAATTTTAAAATAATAAAGATTGCTTGTCAACTATTATGTATTCGTCCTCCTACAAATACTATGAAAAATGTTCAAATTCGTTCAATTGTCCTATCGGTCCTACCAAGATAAACCATGTCATATTCTCATGCGCGGCCTAGAAATGTCAACCTAGTCATACAAAAGTAACGTTGTTCAGTTAATAAAAAGCAATCAGTTTTTCGTCCAAACTGTCACGTCGAACGCATTGACGTCAACAATGCGTTTAAGTGTTCGCACGTTAGCTTCGAATCTATCAGCACAATTAAGTGCTGCAAATCTCCTTCCCACTATTAATTCTTCGGTCGATTTTAATTGCTTTATTTAAAGAAAATATGACCAACATTGTAAAAATTCGAAAAAGCAACTATGACATTAATGAATTACTAATCAAAATCAACCGAGAAACGTGGGAAATAGAGCCCAAACAACATTTTGAAGTCAGCTGGCTGTAAAAGGTTCCAAAACCTGTCACAAATCCTATAATGCTTTTATTAGGATTTGTAACGATCATCAAAACCTTCTCAAATCCAACCGACTTGGAACTATTGCTTGGGAATAGACTCTAATGAGCCCTGGCGGATCCTCCATGTTTATCGAGCATGTCTGATGCATATGATCAGCCATACTCCATCTGCAGCAGCCGGTTCGTGATGAACCGTTGGAGGCGCATTAAAGTGTTAAAAAGGTGATATGTTTCACTAAAGAACACTACATTACAATAATCAAAATGAAACTCCTTCACTTTAATACCGTCAACCCCTGCGAACTTGGCCAGGGAAAGAAAAAAAAAAAATCTGGAGGAATTATTCATATTTTTTTTTATCTCTGAAGAAATTAAAAAATAAATATAGTTTCGAAGGAATCTTTGAAAGAATACTAAGTGAAACGGAGAATTCGCTGAAGGTTCACATAAAATAATTTACTTGAACAATACCTTGAGAAATGACAACGATTTGATTTTGCAGTAGTTTCTGTAGGAAATGCTGGAATAATTTTTCGAGAAATTCCTGAAGCATTCTGCAAAAGAAAAAAACCTTTCTGAAAAAATCTCTGAAGCAAGGTCTGAGTGTATTCTAAGTAATTCCAAAGTAATGTATAAATCAATTTCTGAAAGATTCCCTGAATATACAGGGTGTTAGGTTCCTGAGTGCAAACTTTTTAAAGGGTGATAGAGGACCATAAATAGAGAAAAAAATTGTTCTACGCATATGGTCAAATCTCAATCGTTACGTAGTTATTGAACTTCCCATGTTTATGACTCTTATTGCCTTAACTGGCAATAACTTGAAAATGGTCAAACTTATCGAAGTTTTTTTACCCTTATTCGAAAGATTATTGAATTTTCTAACAAATGGCATCTTTGAATCGATTGGTTTGGGTGAATAACTAAGTTTTCTAGAGCAAAATAGCTAAAAATAGTGTATTTTTATTGGTTTTTGTCAATTATCTTTGAAACATGCGTAATAAATTGAAATTCTTTCTTTGGCAAAGTTGTGGCTCCTGTTACACTCTACAATTCGTTCTTTGACACCAAACTTCTATCTCTTATCGTTGTGTTGCAATTTCGATTTTAACATCGCATTTCAGATCATAAATTTGCAACTGTCAAGGAAAGCACTTTTTTGCGCATTGTGACGCACATTTAAATCAAAACTGCAAGAAAACGATAAGAGCTAGGAGTTTGGTGTCGAAGAACGAATTGTAGAGTGTAACAGGAGCCACAACTTTGCCAAAGAAAGAATTTTTATTTATTACGCATGTTTCAAAGATAATTGACAAAAACCAATAAAAATACAGTATTTTTAGTCATTTTGCTCTAGAAAACTTAGTTATTTAACTAAACCAATCGTTTCAAAGATGCCATTTGTTAGAAAATTCAATAATCTTTCGAATAAGGGTAAAAAAACTTCGATAAGTTTGACCATTTTCAAGTTATTGCCAGTTAAGGCAATAAGAGTCATAAACATGGGAAGTTTAATAACTACGTAACGGTTGAGATTTGACCATATGCGTAGAGCAATTTTTTTCTCCATTTATGGTCCTCTATCACCCTTTAAAAAGTTTGCACTCGGGAACCTAACACCCTGTATAAAGTAATACATGAAGAAACTCCTGGAAAAATTCCAACAATAGTTTCTGGAAGACTTCTCACTAAAATTTGTGAATTTCTAAAGAAAAACCTAGAGGAAATCTGATAAAACTTTGGAAGAATTTCCGAATATCTGTGAAAAACTGAATTTTCTGCAGTTGAATCATTTGAAGTAATCTTTTGAGGAATTTTGGAAGAAAGCCTTCCTAAGGAATATCTGCAAGTATTTCTAGAGAAATTCCAAAGAAAATTTTCGGAAGGAAATCTGATAGAATCTGGAGGAATTCTGCCTGAAATATTGAAGAAAAAAAAAACACGAAAGAATAGCAATCCTTAAATGTGTTTTAAAATAATAGTTGTAGGAATCTTTGAGGGTTTTTTTTTTCAAATCATTCTAGAAAATAAAATCCTGCAACAATGTCTTTCTATGAGAATTTCGGAAAAAAAAATCCTGAGGTAATGCCAAAGAATTTTCTGACGATTTCCCTGGAAATAGTCATAAAGAACATTCGAAAGAAGTATATAAGGAATACATCTTTATTCTCGGAGGAATTTTTATAAGAATTCATGCTGAACTGATAAAAGGAGCTCCTGCAAGAATGCCACTTCCGCGATGATTACGAAAATAAAAAAAAAACAAACTCCTGAAAACATAACTCATGGAGGGGTTACTCTGGAATAATTTTTGGGACGCAGCAATTTGGTAACCTAGAATAACTAGCTCTGATTTTGCCTTGACGACAGCACTGGAATCCTTACAGAGATACAGTCAGGTTTTCTTTCACGCGGGGGATACGTACCGCGTAAAAAAAAACTCAGTTCAAAATTCAAAAAACCGCGTGAAAAATGTCTCACCACTTCTCGACGGATCATGCAAAAATAAGATGATGATTTTTTTTTTTGTATGGAGTTTTCATTTACGCGGCCGCGTAAATGAAAACCACGTAAAAAAACCTGACTGTTCTATCGGAAGTTTCTTCAGGAATCGATTCCGAGTTTACTATAGATATGTTGGAATAAGAACTGTTTTGAAGTTCTACAAGAAATTGAACTTAAAACACTTCTATTAGAACCGTTCTCAAATTTGATCTCGAAATAAACCATCTTGAGGTTTTTTATACTCTTCCAGTCATTGGTTTCATTTTTCGAGGATTTCTTAAAGGAAAAAATGGAAAAAAAAGAAATTTGCAGAAGAGACTTTGGAAAACTTTGTGCATGAACCCTTGGAGAAACGTTTCCGGAGAAATCCCAGAAAGCATGCAGGGCTTTCCAAAGCAAAACATTTAAGAACCCCCGTTGATATGCCCAGAGCACTTCTCGATATACATTCCCCAATGAAATTCCTGAGTTATTTTTGAAAGTTTTCTTGGAGGAAATATCCAAGAGTTCTTGAATAATTTATAGAAATTATCAGAAGAAAGCTGGAAAATGTTTGAATGGTTTCCAGAAGACATTCTCAAAAAAAAAAATAATTGGATAAATTCCCCAGAAAATTCTTGTTAAAATATTTCTAGAGACCCCCAATGCAATCTCCAACGAACTTATCGAGGAATTCCACTGAAAATTCTGGAAGAAATTCCCGATGGAAACTTAAAAGAAATTCCCTAAATAATTCTCAAATAACGTTCTCAAAGAAACCCTTAAAGAATCCATTGAAATCCAATCCATTCAAGATGAAAAAATCACTTGAAGAATGCGCCAACAAGTCTCTTACAAAATTCCTCTAAGAATCCCTGGAGAAATATTTCAGAATCTAAATAAATTTTCTTGATAGAATCTCTGTACGAAATACCGATGGTACCCCAGACGGAATCTCTGGACGGATTTCTTAAAATATCTTAAAGTTCATAAAAATTTAAAAATTTCTGGAGGAATTTTTGGAAGAATTTTCGGGGACATTCCAAGAGGAATCTCGGGACAATTATCCGGCGGACTATCTTGAGGATTCTCTAGACAAATCTTTTGAGGGATCCTCGGAAGAAATTCTGGAGAAATCCTTTATAAAATCCTTGGATTAATTTCTGGAAGAATCGTTAGAGGAAATTCGAATGAAATTCTGAGCAATTGCAACAAACCAATTCTGAGCAAACCTTTGCGAAATTAAAGAAACAATCAGAAAAAATATATCCATACGTACTTTCAAAAGATGTTTCAGAGTACCTCCAAGGATTCACACATAATATTTTATTCCTCGATTCCTTCACAAATTCCCAATTTCTCCAGGAATTTCTCAATGCAGCAATTCAGGAATTTATCCGAAGGTTCCAGCAGGAATTTCGTTGTGATTTTTTGAAGACTACTCTAGAACTTTTTTCATATGTTTCTACAGAAATTTTTCAGAAAACTACGGTGAGTATTCCTTTAGCAATTCCTCTGATTGTTTCCCTTATGCTTTTATTATTTTATGCAAGATTTTCCCAAAAAATTCTTCAAGGAATGTGTACTTTTTTTGAAGTTTTTCTTGGCTGGTCAGTCCGATTGTTAGATCAAGAACACCTTATGTTCTCTGACTCCAACGTTTCGTTCCGGATCGAAACGTCAGAGTAAGAGGATTCACGTGCTTTCAATCTCACATTTGGACTGAAAAGCCAAGAAATATTCCAAAAAATAATAATAATTTCACGAGAAATTTCTCATACTTTTTACTAACTTTTTCCGAGCGAAAAAGTTCAACAATTTCTTGAGAAATTTTTAGAAAAAAAATTTGTGAACATTTTTAGAGGAATCTTTGTAGAAATTTTCGGTGAACTTTTTTAATGTTTCTCTGAAAGAATTTTTTAAGAATTCTTGGTAGAGTTTCTAAAGAAATCATTGGTGAAAATAAAAAAAAAATATGCTACAAAATTTATTGAGTCGCCGGGAAATTTCGGCGCTAATTCTCAAAAAAAAAAACAAATTGGAAGAAAACCATTAGAAAATGTTTGAATAATCTTCTGGAGGCACCGTCTGAGCATGCTCTTGAGCAAAACTTTGAAAACCTTCTGAAGATGCTCTTTTAAACATCATATGATACATTTACGAACAAAGTTCTGGAAGAGCCCTAGGGGGATTTAAGAATCATCGAAAAGCTACAACACTCCACGAGACATTTCTTATGGTTTTTTCGGAATTTCCTCCAAGCGAAAAAGTTCAAAAAATTCTGGAGAAATCCTTAAAAGATTTTTTGTGAACATTTTTAGAGGAATCTCTGGAGACATTTTCGGTGAACTATATTGATGTTTCTCTAGAAGATTTTTTTTTAAGATTCTTTGGAAGAAATTTTGTAAAAATTCTTGAAACAGATTCTGAAAGAATCTGAGCATGTTCTTGAGCAATCCTTTGAAAACCTTCTGAAGATTTTTTTTTTAAATATCATAGGGTACATTCATGAACAAAGTTGTGGAAGAACCCTAGGGAAATTTCAGAATCATTTTGTTTTAAAAATTATGTGGATTATCAAAAGAATTAAACATAAATTGCTTGGCCAAGCTATGGAGCAAATTCTGAAATTTTTTTAGAAGAAAAAACCCGATTTTTTTTTAAACGAATCTTAGCGGAAATTATTGAATAAATCTTCAAACAAATTAGAGGGGAATTCTGGGTGAAAAGCAGCTCGAATGGCGATAATGTGTTGAGGCAAACTGCACGCGAATCTAATATAAAGTTAAAAAAAAATCAATTCAATTCTTGGAAAAATCTTTTTTTAAGAGGACTCCTTGAGAGAAATTAAGAAAGAACTTTGATTGCCTTTCCTGAGTTTTTCTTGGAAGCGGAGTCTTTAGATGCGATTACTGGAGGGTGGCTTAGAAAATTTAGAGAAGGAAATCTACAGCGACATTTTCATAGGAATGAACCATCGATGGTGCTTCTAGAGAAGACACCTTTGATATATCCCAGAAGAATTTTTGGAGGAATCCTCGAAGGCATTGCTTGGCAGAACCCTCAAAGGAATACATTAAACTGAAGGTTTGAGCTCTAATATATTTCTGGAAAATATGTTGAAGAATGTTTTGAAAAAAATAGGGATGGTTTTAGAAAATTTGGAAAAAATATGGGTAATTTTCATGAGGCACACCTGGAGGACTCCTTGGAAAAAAAAAAATCATAGAGAATTTCCAAGGATGCATTACTCAGATTAATTTTTGGATGAATTCTCAGAATGAAATTATGATTTCTGATAGACTGCTCGTAAAAATATTGAACGATTCTTCGAAAAAAATTAAGGATATATTTTTGAGAAAATTTCATTAAAAATATGGGTAATTTCGGAGGGAAGTTTGATGAGGAATTCCTAGATGAATTTAAAAAAAACATCTCGTGGATTTTTAAAAGAATCCTAGAAAGAATCAAAAATTAATTGCTTGACCAAGCTATACAGGAACTCCTGAAAATGTTTTCGAAAAAATAATGATTTTTTTCAAAACAAATCTAAGCAGAAATAATTGAATAAAACTTCAAACGAATCTGCAGGGAAAAGATTGGATTTTAATTTTTGGAAAATATGAACCACCCTCATTTCCTTGTACATTCGAAAGCCTATTGAATATTTCCCAGAGAAATTTCAGGAGGAATCCTCGAAAGCATTTCTGCAGGAAAGAAATTTCAAACGAATATTTGGAGAAATGTTAAGGTAAATTCTCGGACAAGGTCATAAGAAAAGATTCGAAAACAAAAACATTGAAAGAATTAATAAAGGAATCCGTGGAGAAGTTTCCCTTGAACTATTTTTCACAGAAACTTCAAAAGATTTCCTCGGATAAATTTCGGATAAATCGGATGAACTACTCGAAGAACCATTTATACATTGGATTGCTGGTTTGAGATAAAACAGATTTCTGGGAAATATGGTAAAAATTGCGGAGAAATTTGAGGATTATTAGATTAGATTATTAGAAAATTTCTTAAAAAAAATATTGGACATTTTTATGAGAATTTTCATGACGAATTCCTAAGGCATGTGGCATAATTCTCGCGGGTTTTTACAGAAAAATCCTGAGGCTTGAGGATTCTTTGGGAAGACATTCGGTGAAATTTTTGGAAAAAAAATACTTAAAGTATTCTTAGAAGGATTTTTTGGAACAATCTTTGAAGGAACGTCTGGAGGAAATAAAGTACAAATTCTAGGATTTTTTTTTTATTTTATCGCTAAGGAATTCCTCTGATTGTTCATTTGGTCTCGAAGAAATTTTGAAAAAAAAAATGTTAAATATCTGGACTTATCTTATCTACTGTGTCATTCCTTTTCAAAACCTTTAAGTAATTTCTAGAGATGCTGTCTTGAAAATCCCAGGATAAATCTTAGAAAGAAATTCTATAAGAATCTTTGGGGGATTTCTAAAAGGTTTTGTTGGAACAAATACATAATGAAAAAAAAAATGAATCGAAAACCCGAAGGAATACGAAATTAATTGCCCGAGAGAGCTTTGGAGGAACTTTAGTTTTAGAGAAAAACCTCATGGAAATTCCAAAACTAAGCAGAAACTCTCCAACAAGTCCTCAAATAAATCGACGGGAAATTGTGGATGAAATTCCTCAAGTAATTGTCGAAAAATTACGAATAAGTGGTGGTAGGATATAAAAATTATTCGTATGAATTTTCAGAATTCATATAATTTTTTAATCTAAATTTTTTGAGGCTGAAAGGGTCATATGACCCCAGCGATAAAACCGAGCATAGTAAACGTGTGATATGTTTTTAATATGGAATAACAAGTTATAGAAAAGTTTATGGTAAAAGATGCCCCAAAGAAGCAGGTGTTCAGAAAACTGATAATACATAATGGCTTCAATTAAAACAAGTGGTTTTACATGTATCATTCTTATCATGCAGCGCAAAAGGATTACATGAACTGCAATATTATATCTCATTCCAATCAAACTTCCTCAACACTCAGTAACAATCAATCTCTTCTTCAAGAATGTAAACCTCCCATCAACTATCAAAAGATAAGAGCTCCCTAATTGGTTTTAATCTGTTGAAAATAGCTCACAGTAGCAGTCCCTCCTTGGAGAAGTTTACACCCAACCCGAACAACAACACATCACCGTCACTTCAACGTGACTTGCAATCAATTTCCCATCCTTCCCTCGGATTCAAAAATCTGTTCAAATTAATTTTCCACTAATTTGCCTCATCCATTTCCCGTTCGGTCTAATAATCGGAAAACGATACACACACCGCCCCCACTTTCTGTATTAGAAACGACGACGATGCGGACGTCGGACGCCGACGTAAAGTATCGAAGACTCTCCACACCTCCGAGCCTCCTATCGGACCGGACCGAACCTGGAAGGAAACCGATGGGTATCCCTTATCTCTTCTTACACTGGGTACACCGGTCTCAGGCCAACACTCGAGAGCAAATAAACTGTTTCTTCCTTCCTGATGGTGGGCGAGAACGGTGTGGACCTTCATCAATCCACCCAACCCGATTTTGGCTGAGTCTTGCAGTTTGCCGGAAAGTTTTGCCCGAGCTGACTAGCTGCCTGCCTGTCACCGTCAGAAGAGTTTGTCGGATGGTTGGGTTGGAAGGTAGGTACCTCTCTACTGGCCGGGATTCAAGTCTGCTGCTGCACTCTCTGGCCGGCCAGGGAATAGTTTATAATTCCTCGAGTATTGTTACAGCCAGTTGTCGGGGTCCGGGACGATCCCATCCCATTTTGTAGGGGTGAAAGGATGCAGTCGTTTGATATGGCAGCTTAGTTTATGGGAACTTAATAAATACGGAAATACTGAACATTAAAACATGTTTTCTTAGAAATTTCCAAATTTCACATATATTGTGAGAAACTCTTTTTAAAATGCGAATTTATAAAACAATTTTTGAAATGATTATCCTTTGACAGATACGCGTATTTCGACTACCATTTGCATTCTTCCTCAGTGTCAGTTATACACATATAAACATAAAAACAAAAAAATAAACATGTTCTTATAATTTAGAAAAAATTGAGTATTTTAGTTAGCGGAAGTAAATGGAAAAGGTCTCTTCTCAGTTTAGTGCTAAAACTAAAACATTAAACAAGCTACTCTATACATTCATGATGCATATTTTGAAATTCAAAAACATACATTGCAAATTGAAAAGAATAAAATACAGGTTATTAGTGAATACTACTTAACGTTTGCCTTAAACATTTTGTAAAGATTTTCTACTTGACGGGGGGATTTTATTATATACACGGCTCCACTTTTTGATACTGTATTCGTTTCTATTTAACACGGAAAAAGCCGAAAGCAAATCTGGCTAAAGTATTAATGATTTTAGGATGAACGTGTGAAATTACATGATGAAAAAGGTCATACTCTCATGACTCGTTTGGCCGTAATATATGTAATATATAGTCAAGGCCATGACTTTGCTGCGGAAATGGCTATGCAGTCCAGAGGAAATCAAATGGTTTTTTTTTTTATTTTTTTCCTTACGTTTCAACAACTTTTTTGTTCTTATTCCCCTGAAGAAATAATAATATAAGCTTCTGCCTCTGAAAAACGGTTTGAAAGGTTGGAAAGAATCTTGATTTTTGTAGCGTAATTGCTCTATTCAGTCCAACTTTGCCACCCAGCTAACCATATATCGTAAATGATTGTGTGACCAAAATCGTATATTACCATAAATTCCATTTGAATTGTATATACATGGTGTTAGGTTCATGAGTGCAAACTTTTTAAAGGGTGATAGAGGACCATAAATGGTGAAAACAATTGTTTTACGCATATGGTCAAACCTCAACCGTTGCGTAGTTATTAAACTCCCCATGTTTTTGACCCTTATTGCCTTAACTTTAAAATGGTCAAACTTATCGCAGTTTTTTGCCCTTATTCGAAAGATTGTTGAATCGATTGGTTTAGTAAAATAACTCAGTTTTCTAGAGCAAAATAGCTTAAAATAGCGTGTTTTAATTTGTTTATGTCAATTATCTTTGAAACATGCGTAATAAATTAAAATTCTTTCTTTAGCAAAGTTGTGGCCCCTGTTCCACTCTACAATGGAATCTTTGACGCCAAGCTTCTAACTCTTATCATTTTCTTGCAATTTTATATTTAAATGTGTGGCACAAGCGCACAAGCGCAAAAAAGTGCTTACCATGACAATTGCAAACTTATGATCTGAAATGCACCGTTTAAATCGAAATTGCAAGAAAATGATAAGAGATAGAAGTATGATGTCAAAGAACGAATTGTAGAGTGGAACATGGGTCACAACTTTGCCAAAGAAAGAATTTTTGATTATTGGGCATTTTTCAAAGATAATTGACAAAAACAAATTAAAACACACAACTTTTAGGCTATTTGCTCTAGAAAACTAAGTTATTTAACTAAACCAATCGGTTCAAAGATGCCATTTCATAGAAAATTCAATAATCTTTCGAATAAGGGTAAAAACTGCGATAAGTTTGACCATTTTGAAGTTATAGCCAGTTAAGACAATAATAGTCAAAAACATGGGGAGTTCAATAACTACGTAACGGTTGAGATTTGACCATATGCGTAGAACATTTTTTCCCCATTTATGGTCCTCTATCATCCTTTAAAAAGTTTACACTCAGGAACCTAACACCCTGTATATTTCTTGTCAATGATTGTGTAGAATCGCATTATTTGCCAAATAAAATCCAAATTTAGATTTTGTTTCATACTGTCGTCTCTGATAATAAAACACGCTAGAATCAATCGGGTAGAACCGTAAAAAAATACACAATGTAAGTGTCAAGCTGCAAGTTTGCTAGCACCAGTGCCAGTGGGTCGCGACCCACAGTTTGACAAACTCTGCACTAGAGGAGGTTCTTAAAACCATCATAAAACCAAAATAAAAGTTATTAGGTTTCATGACGGTTTGCATATCCTCCACAAAACTAATCAGTCATCAAAATGTTACTTGGACTGATAGACCAACAGAATGTATCGACTATAATTTTACTAGAATTCCTTAAAGTCCCTTTTCAACTCCTCCTAAAATAACAACAACAAATAGAAAAGTCTTTAAAAAAAATTCGTGAAAAGCAGGGCTGAAGCATAAATGATGTTTACCGGAATATATCAGATTAAGACATCCACAAGTACCTACTACTTCGTTCTATCGATGTATAACTGATACCATCAGATTGCTTGCTGAATGAATCAAAATTTTCGATGTATAACTGATACCATCAGATTGCTTGCTGAAAGAATCAAAATTTTCTGAGTGTTGTGAAATATTCGAGTATTCCAATGAGAAACTCGCATAGGATTCCCAGAAGGAACTGCTGGAGATTTACAAAAGCAGCTTATGAAGAATTCCAGAAATTACCCCTTAAGTATTCTTGCGGAACGATATTGTTGTGTATTCCCAGAAGAAATGCAAAAGGAACTACTAGAGAATTCTAAAAGGTACTATTGGAGAATTCCCAGATGAACTTTAAGAGTATTCCCAGACGGAACTGCGGAAGCATTCCCAGAACGAATTCCTGGAGAATTTCGCTCCTGGAAAGAACTCTTGGACATTTTTCAGAAGGAATTCCTGGATAATTTCCGGATGGGACTCCTGTAGTTTTTAGGGAGGGGGAGATCAGAAACCATGGTCGACACAAACTTATTTTTTTGTGTGAACCAAAGGCCACGCAGGGGGAGGAGGTGTTGATAAATCCAGAAAAAAAGATCACGTGGTTTATGGACAGCTTCTGTAGGATTCTATAGAAAGAGGATTGCCAGAAGGTACTCCTAGAGGATTCCCGGAATGAACTCCTTGAGCATCACTAAAAAAATTCCAGATGGATTCTCAGAATGATTCACTCCTGGAGAATTCTCAATAACAAAAGAATTCCAAGAATTCCATCAGAAACTTCTATACGTATCCCCAAAAGAGATTTCTTGTTTGAATTCTAGAAAGAATTCTTTGAAGAATTTCAGAAGAAACTTTTAATGGGAAACCAGAATAACTTGGAATTCCTTGAAAAGTTTCTGGCGAAACTACATAATGAACTCCTGGGGAAAAATCAGAAATAAGCAAAACATCTTCCCGTAGTAACATCTGAAGATTAACACAAGAAAAATCCCAAAGGGAATTCAGAATGTCCTTCCGAAAAAAAAAATCAATGGATGGAGTAAGGCCGGTGGGTCACTCGTTCAGGTCGGGTAAAGAATGGAATGTTGGAGCTGCTAAAGGTTCTAAGTTTTGTAATTTCTAAGATGTTTTATTATAATTTTTGAGATATTCAACACTTCTGAACTGTTGAAGTCTACGTTATCGAGTGATATTTTCAAATGATTCATAACACGAATTTTAGTTCACTTGTTGACCTCAGACGTCATTACAGCCAATTTCAGAACACCTGTTGTCTTTCTACCAGTCTTCATAACTTCTGGATATCTCGATAGATTGTCCGAATCCGTCCTTAAAGAACATGGGTGATCGAAGTAATCATTAACGACTATTTGTTATCGCTCTTTTCTGGCACTAATACTTGAAAATGGTTGTATAATCAACGAATATAGCAGAAATCTTGACGACCTGACTGAAGTCAGGCCTTGACTTCAGATAATAGTAAATGGATAACAATTGGAGTTATATGTATGCGAAAAAATATGTTAGGTACAGAAACAAACATTACATCAAAAAGGATGAAGTGATCTCCTCAATAAGATTCCTGGGTATCTGGGACGACCTTGTTATAGGCATTGAGTTTAATAAAAAAAAAAAGGTGAACTGTGAATACATGAAAGCCCAAAGAAATTTTCTGAGAAACTACTGAACGAAGCTCTAGAGATCTACCGAAGAAATTTTTGCTGGAGAGACTTTTGGTAGAAACCCTAGAAGAATTAGCGGTGGAACTTGTCCTTAGATTCCTGTGGAAGTCCTTGAGGACTTCCTAGTGGAACTGTTTTTGCTTGTGTTTTTTTGTTTTTCAAATTAAAGGAATGATATAATTATCTCTTGGAGGAATTACTGGTGAAACACCAGGTGAATTTTTAACAGAATTTCCTGGTGAAGCTCCTTGATAATTTTCGGTAGGAAATCATAAAGGGTTTCCCCTTGGGTTTCCTGAGGAAAATCCTAAAAAAATCGAATTAAAGTCTTTGAAGAATTCCTTAAAAACTATGAACTAGAAACACAGGACATTTAGTGGAACTCCTAAAGGATTTCCCGGTGACACTCCTCTGGGATAAATTCTAGAGGAATATCCTGTGTAACTATTGTAAATTCAAGAGGAATTTTCGGAGGAGCTCCTAGAAGAATTCACGAAGCATCTGTGTTGCGGAGCTTCTACAGGTATTCACAGCAAAACTCTTGGAAGACTGATGGAGCTCCCAGAAAAAAAAAAACGGGTAAACTTCTAAACAATTTTACGGTGGTAACCCAAGAGAAATTAGAGTGGAACTCTGGATTTTCAGGTGGAGGAGCCGAAAATTAAGAATTAAGTATTACGTAATAAGTTTATGCTGCCTGGAGAAATCTCCAAAGAAACTTCTAGAACACTTTCCGCTGAATTTTCGGCGGAAATTTTAGAGCACTATTTGGTGAACCTTGTAGATAAACTCTCGAATGAATTCCTTTAGGAATGTACGGAGGAACTTCTAAAGTAATTACTTAGAGAAATTCTAAGATTCCCTTAGAATTTCTCTGAGTAATTACTAGAGCATTTTCCAAAGGTATTTTGAAAAGAAACTCCCACAAGAATTCTCAGCGGCACTCCTGTTAGGAATTTCTAGTGGAACTCCTACATGATTATTACATCAAAACTTCGAAAAGAATCCCTAGTGAATTAAACTTTCAAAGGAATTCTTGACAGAACTTCTCTAGGGATTAAAAGTTTATCTTCTAGGGGAAATTTGCGGCGGAACACATAGAGAAGTATTTTGAGGAATTCTTGAGAATATTCTCTTTGGTACTTTTAGAACGATTTCAGAAGAAATTTTCGGTGTGACTTCGAGAACAATTTCCACAAGAATTTACGATAAAACTCTTGCCAGGCTTCCCGATGAAACTTCGAGAAATATTAGATGCAACTCCTAGAGACATTCTCTAGACGAATCCCTAGTGGATTTCATAGAGGGATTCTTGCAGTAACTCCTAGGAGAATCTCTGGTGGAAGTCTTAGAGGAGTTACAGTGAATATACTGGACGGATTCACGGTGGATCAACTACTACAATTTCTGGATATTAGCGGAGGGGGCCCTACAAGTTTTCACAGAGGATCTTCGAGTGAAACTTTGAGCAAAGTTCTCAGTGAAACTCTGAAAGGATTTCCCGAAGCAACTCCTAGAGGAATTCCCAGTGGATCCACTGGAGAAATGGTTGGTGGAAGTAAAAGTGGAATTCCTAGAGAAAATCTATTTGAAACGCCTAGGAGAATTCGTACCGGAACTCCTAGATGACTTTCCTGAGAAACTCTTAGAAGCATTCCCGTTGTAACTTCGGAAACAGTTCTTAGTTCAAACAAATTACTACTGGCGAGAGAATTTCCGGGGCAACCTCTAGAGGGATTTCTGGTGGAACTCCTAGAAGAAATTTCGTTGGAACTTCTAGAATTCTCGCTGGAACTTCTAGAGGATGCGTGGAGCGGACCTGGTGTGATGGTTAAAGCACTTGAGGACCTGGGATCGAATCCCACTCCCAACAAACTCACAATAGAAATGTGAGTTCTTCCTTCGGAAGGGAAGTAAAGCGTGGGTCCCGAGATGAACTAGCTAAGGGCTAAAAATCTCGTTAATACAGATAAAAAAATAAATAAATAAATTCTAGAGGACATTTGCGGGAATTTGCAGTGGCACTAATACAGAAATTTGAGGTGGAATGCATATAAGAATTTCTGTTGCAAATCCTACTGGAGTTTCGATCTGAACTCCTGAAATTACTGGTGAAATTCCTTGAGAATTTTCGGATGAATTTTCTGGTGGAATTGATGGTGGGACTACTGGAAGTACTCCTTATGCCACTCCTTGAAAGGTTACCAATGGAACATCTAGAGCAGTGGAGCTAAGCGTTTTTCGTATTTTTGTGCAATTTTTGGTTAGAAATCAATAAAAACTAAAGAGATTAATGATTAGCAGAGAAAGCTCTCAGTAAATAAATTGCTCATAAAACACTTAATCTGAGAAGCAGGCCTTTTTTCAGTATGGATGTTATGCCAAGAAGAAGAAGATGACTATCAATCTCTTTGTGTATCACAATGAGATCCAAAATCGGACAAGCCACTGATTTTTGGGAGCTGTGCAAAGTTTGGGGTAAAAAATGACCCCAGGGTCTTATTTGTAACTGTTTTTATGGAAGCGCCTATAGGGGTCGTTCAATGCTTTTGATTTTTGGGAAAGGTTTGTTTCCGCAAAAAAAATGTCAGAAAATTTTAGATTGCTAGGATTCGTTAAACAAAAACTACAGAGTATTGAAATTCGAAAAAGGTCAACAATGACCCCAAGATCTTACTAAGGTTAGGTACAGTTCTTTTTAATCCCAATTAAGTATTTGCAGCCTATGACAGATACGTATTTGGACCTCAATTGTAAGGTCGTCTTCAATGTATTTGACTCGACCAACTCGTTTTTCTTCTAACTACTTGAATCCATTTAGGAATTAGTTAAGCAATCCCTTATCATTATCCTAATGAAGGTTTGAGTGTAGATTTTTTAAATGCTTTACAAAATTCGATTCAGAAAAGTAAATAAGCTCTTTTTTTTAGGTAATTGCATAGTTTTTTAAACTTATTGTTTTACTTTCCTATGTATAATTGAATTCGATTGGGTTTTTCATTATTTTAATGAATTCTTCATTGAATACTTCAATTGCTCGAATACACTCCCAACCGAAAGTTTGTGGTCATCCTCTCAAAAAAAAATTTGAAGTCCATATCTCCGTCAATTTTCGTCCGATTTCAAAATCATAGATCTCATTCAAATGATAATAAGTCAAAGAAACTTTGAGCAATATTTACAAAAATATTTATATCTGAACTCAACCAAAAGCTTCAAAAGACACATTTCAGTAAATTGAAAGTTATGTTATTCGTCGCAAAAACGATTTGTACCGGTATTGCACAGGAAGACTGAAATCACTACCGGGCAAGAAGGAAGGGACTGCTTTAGTTGGAGTAGGTTGCTGACAGCTCCGGGACCCAGTGACCCGTGTGAATTTAAATCAAATGGGATTTAAGGCAGCAGCAGCAGCTGGCAAGGAGGTGGCTGCTTGAGAAGAGAGATGAGGGGTTGCTTCTAATACCCTGCTTTGGTTTCAGCTTTCAACTTGATGGCTGACGACGACGGTGCGTTCGGTGTTCGGAGAGAATAGAGAGATAGCCGGATGCAGTTTGGTTTAGAGTAAGTTTTAGTTTTTGGATGAATGCTGCTAAGTGTGGGGGTGGATTATGATTGCAGGAGCTGTCCGATGTTTTGAAAGGATACTTTCTGCAATGGGAGAATTATGTAGTCCAAGGCCAATGTGGTTGTGGGAATGAAGATAGCATTGTTCAATGGAACAAAGTGATGATTTGTGCGAAATTCTATTTGGTTTTACTTTCTGCAATGTGTTAGAAACAAAGCGTAGTTGAATGAAATGATGTGCAATCCGATTTGATTTGATATTTTTAGAAACAAAACACTCATAGAATTCGAAATTAACTCAAAACTCTATCATTTACTCGACAAAGCATCACTGTAAAAAATAAATTACTAGTTTTGTTAGGAATTCAGCCAAACTCTACTAGAATGACGATCTATGTACACATCAAAAGTTCATTTATTATACCAAACTACTTGCTGACTCTTACAAAGAGCTCCATAGGTACGTCAACATCATTTCAGATAAGCTCCCGGATGCCAAACAAAATTGCACTTTTTCCGGTGCTTCACTGTGTCACTGCCATATCATAACCCATCAGCAAATCATCCCACCCAACCAAAGCCAAATGCCTGCAATTGACTGCAGATAATCACCGCGAAGCGAATGTGACCCACATTCCGTGCCATATCCATCCACCAACCTACCGCGGCGAACTATCGAATGATGGTGCAAAATATTGCACTATTAAAATCGATACCTAATCATAACCCAACCCAGGCGATCATCATTTTCCACCATCCATGAATCGTGGTGGCGATGCGATGGGATGGCACATCCACGATAGTGCAGCAGCACATGTATTGTTGTCACTTGCGGCGAGGTGACAGTGCAGCGCAGCGGCGAGCATCCAACGATAACCATCAACCGCAGAAAAGTGAACCATTCTCGAGTAGGTTGTGAGTGAGAGTGGCCTGGCAGGAGCAGGACTGGGGCTTCCCACGAAGCGAGATCCCGTTCATTTTCCTAATCCTCAATCAACGCCGGCCCGAGACCGGTACCTTCAATAGCCCTAGTGCTGCTCTCGGTGTCGTCGGTGCTGCTACTGTTGGCTGCGACAAGAAAATGCAACTTCAACCGAGGAGGGCGCGCGAGCGGTCGAGGAAAATGTCATTCTCACTCATCTGCTTTGCTCGTCGTTGTCGTTGTAGTTGAACGACGGCGTTCAAGTTTTTCAACGTACGTGGAGAAGTTTTGCCACCTACCGACAACGACGACCTACACCTAGATCCATACGGAACGAGCAGGGTTGGGGTCCAATTTGGGACGACCGTATGATAACGATATGCTCATACACGGGGTTTCGTAGTTTGCTAGGTGAACGCTGGCAGGTTCAGGAGTGTTTCGACAGGGAAGGAATTGTCAAACTTAGGGAACATTGGGAGGTAATCTCCGGGAGCTTTTTGGGACATCATAGCAATCAAACTTAAATATTGTTGAAACAACTTTCGGAATAGTTATTTCAATCCTACAATTATGTTTTTCATCATCCAACCTCTGACTTCACTACTGAACTACCACCCAACTGGTCCTTGCTATGGAATGGAGGCCAGCAGTACCAGGGGTGGTCAGGAAGGACGTATCATTTTATGTAATGTTGACGAGGCAGGATGTAGCGCTACCGCACTTGGTCCTAGTTAGTTTTCCTAGTCCTAGTTGATATGCTGGCACAACGACACGAACTACTAAGCTGAAAGCCGGAGCGCGCGCGAATCAGTCCTTCTCTGTGTGCGGCGGTGGCGGTTTGCTATGGCTTTATGCATGTGACGTTCTTCAGTCGGAGCCGGTGCACCGCGGTGGTGCTTCGTACTAGGTGACACACTGAGGCTCTCACCTCCAAACCTCTGCCAGGACTCGGATGGTCGGTGGAGGGATTCCTCGTTTAGTAGTTTCCCGCTTTTGGTCACAGATGAATAGAAGGAAATGATTTCAACTCTGTATTATGCAGAACGACCGGTAAGAGAGGGCAGCAGAAGCCATATTCGGTGATGCCTTCTTTTTATCATATTACATCCCAAATGAGACAGAGCCTCTTGCTCAGCATCACGATATAGATAAACATCCAAGAAACATTTTTTGTTCAAATAGATTCGAAGCCCAAGAAATATTGTTTATTCAAATAGACTAGAAGATGTTCTTAGAACCATCATAAAACGAAAATAAAAATATATGGTTTTATGACGGTTTTAACAATCAATACAAAACTAATAACCCAAGTAACATTTTAAGTTTTGTTCGGCTCTATAAAAGATCTCTCGTGACCAATTTTATAAAACTTGCTATGAAACTGATGTATATATCAAAACCTCTTGATGACCTCTTTAAGAGTTTCATCCGGCTAAGTGGACCACCCTCGGAGAGGTTTTGTAAACCGCATTAAGAGTACCAATAAAACCGTTTTAAAACCTAGTTGAAAAATCTTCCATTCTCGACAAGAGGTTATGATGATTGTTGTTGTTTTCTTTTTCAACGAAAACCATGACAGCTCAAGATGCAGAGAAGCTTCTTCGATGGCACGTACCGTTCAGGAGGATACATTATTCGTAAGTAGGAAGCGATCATTTCAAAGAAATATTTTAATAGTTATTGTGCTGGTAGACTTATGCGCATTCAATTTTACCGTGAATATTGGGCTTGCAGAAACATAAAATTAATGCGCTTCGAAAATCGTGAATATTATCATCTTGGAATGAAATAAATAAATTTGTTAATTTAGTAAAACTATCTCAAATCTCAAGAAAAATTAGCTGAGAGAGTTTATTTATGTGAGCATGTTAGGTAAATGGCGGAAAACTATAAATTCATTGGTAATTAGAGCAAAACTTTTATAAACTTTTATGATGACCGCAATAAACCTAGAAGAGTTGTAGTTTCTGGTTTTCCACCAACAGATGTCGTTACTAATCGAACGGATCGCCATCTGTTGAGAGTTTGAACAGTGTTTTTGTGGTAATAATGAATGCCACAAGGTTCACATATCGAAAAGTTTTGTTTACTCTTAAAATCTGGCTTTATGGATATCTTCAAGTATACTATAAAACTTTTCATAGATGGTTTTCATAAAAGTAGTTATAAAACTGTGGGTTTTAATTATTGCTGTAATAAAACCCTAATAAAATCAAACAAAACCAATCAGCAATGGAATTGTTACTTGGGAAGTCATCAAAATGGTACGAGAGGAAAATCTTTAGAAGTATTAAATACTCATGATGAAATTAAAAAGTATTATGAAGCGTTTCAGAACCATTCCTTAACCAACTGAAATTTAAATTGGTACTTGGACAGACACAAATTTGAACGAGGACTACATTTTTTTTAAGAAATTCTATTTTTGTAAATATTCGCATTATTTATAATACATAACATCCCCAATTTTACAGAGCAAAATCCTGGAGCTGATAAAATCTATTCCATAACATTCGATAATTCAGAGGGATTCAGAGGGATTCCTGGAGGAATCTCCGCAGGGATTCCTGGAGGAATCTCCGCAGGGATTCCTGGAGGAATCTCCGCAGGGATTCCTGGAGGAATCTCCGCAGGGATTCCTGGAGGAATCTCCGCAGGGATTCCTGGAGGAATCTCCGCAGGGATTCCTGGAGGAATCTCCGCAGGGATTCCTGGAGGAATCTCCGCAGGGATTCCTGGAGGAATCTCCGCAGGGATTCCTGGAGGAATCTCCGCAGGGATTCCTGGAGGAATCTCCGCAGGGATTCCTGGAGGAATCTCCGCAGGGATTCCTGGAGGAATCTCCGCAGGGATTCCTGGAGGAATCTCCGGAGGGATTCCTGGAGGAATCTCCGGAGGGATTCCTGGAGGAATCTCCGGAGGGATTCCTGGAGGAATCTCCGGAGGGATTCCTGGAGGAATCTCCGGAGGGATTCCTGGAGGAATCTCCGGAGGGATTCCTGGAGGAATCTCCGGAGGGATTCCTGGAGGAATCTCCGGAGGGATTCCTGGAGGAATCTCCGGAGGGATTCCCGGAGGAATCTCCGGAGGAATTCCTGGAGGAATCTCCGGAGGAATTCCTGGAGGAATCTCCGGAGGAATTCCTGGAGGAATCTCCGGAGGAATTCCTGGAGGAATCTCCGGAGGAATTCCTGGAGGAATCTCCGGAGGAATTCCTGGAGGAATCTCCGGAGGAATTCCTGGAGGAATCTCCGGAGGAATTCCTGGAGGAATCTCCGGAGGAATTCCTGGAGGAATCTCCGGAGGAATTCCTGGAGGAATCTCCGGAGGAATTCCTGGAGGAATCTCCGGAGGAATTCCTGGAGGAATCTCCGGAGGAATTCCTGGAGGAATCTCCGGAGGAATTCCTGGAGGAATCTCCGGAGGAATTCCTGGAGGAATCTCCGGAGGAATTCCTGGAGGAATCTCCGGAGGAATTCCTGGAGGAATCTCCGGAGGAATTCCTGGAGGAATCTCCGGAGGAATTCCTGGAGGAATCTTCGGAGTGAATCTTGGAGGAATCTCCGGAGGAATTCCTGAAGGAATCTCCGGAGGGATTCCTGAAGGAATCTCCGGAGGAATTCCTGAAGGAATCTCCGGAGGAATTCCTGAAGGAATCTCCGGAGGAATTCCTGAAGGAATCTCCGGAGGAATTCCTGAAGGAATCTCCGGAGGAATTCCTGAAGGAATCTCCGGAGGAATTCCTGAAGGAATCTCCGGAGGAATTCCTGAAGGAATCTCCGGAGGAATTCCTGAAGGAATCTCCGGAGGAATTCCTGAAGGAATCTCCGGAGGAATTCCTGAAGGAATCTCCGGAGGAATTCCTGAAGGAATCTCCGGAGGAATTCCTGAAGGAATCTCCGGAGGAATTCCTGAAGGAATCTCCGGAGGAATTCCTGAAGGAGTCTCCGGAGGAATTCCTGAAGGAATCTCCGGAGGAATTCCTGAAGGAATCTCCGGAGGAATTCCTGAAGGAATCTCCGGAGGAATTCCTGAAGGAATCTCCGGAGGAATTCCTGAAGGAATCTCCGGAGGAATTCCTGAAGGAATCTCCGGAGGAATTCCTGAAGGAATCTCCGGAGGAATTCCTGAAGGAATCTCCGGAGGAATTCCTGAAGGAATCTCCGGAGGAATTTTTGGTGGAATCCCCGGAGGAATTCCTGGAGGAATCTCCGGAGGAATTCCTGGAGGAATCTCCGGAGGAATTCCTGGAGGAATCTCCGGAGGAATTCCTGGAGGAATCTTCGGAGGAATTCCTGGGTGAATCTCCGGAGGAATTTCTGGAGGAATCCCCGGAGAAATTCTAGGAGGAATCCCCAGAGGAATTCCTGGAGGAATCTCCGGAGAAATTCCCAGAGAATTTACCGGAGAAATTCCATGAGGAATCGCCGGATGAATTCCCGGAGGAATCCCAGAGAAATTCCCGGAGGAATTCCTGGAGGAATTCTTTGAGGAATTGCCGGAGGAAATCCAAGAGGAATTACTGGAGGAATTCCCGGAGGAATTTCTGGTAGAATTCCTGGAGGAATCGCCGGAGCGGTACCTGGAGGAATCTCCGGAGAAGTTCCGGTGAAATTCCTGAAGGAACTTCCGGAGGAGTTCCTGGAGGAATTGCCGGAGGAGTTCTTGGATGGATTGCCAGAAGAACTCCTGGTGGAATCCCCGGAGGATTTCCTGGAGGAATCGCCGGAGGAATTCCTAAAAGAATTGCGGGAGGAATTTCTGAAGGAATTGCTGTAGGAATACCTGGAGGAATTGCCGGAGGAATTGCCGTAGGAATTCCTAGAGAAATTGTCGGAAGATTTCATGGAGGAATTCCTGGAAGAATTCTTGGAGGAATTGCTGGAGGATTTTCTGGAGGAATTTCTAGAGGAATTGCTGGAGGAATTGCTGGAGGAATTGCTAGAGGAATTTCTGGAGAAATTGCTGGAGGAATTGCCGGAGGAATTGCCGGAGGAATTGCCGGAGGAATTGCCGGAGGAATTGATCGTGATGGTTGAGGAATCGCACCTCAGCTGTGGAAAGGAAAACATTCCTCCGCAGTCACATGCCGATGCCAAGACCTGTATTTTTTTATTTCGTTATTAGGGTGTCCACTTTTCAGATAGGGTGGTCCTAAAAATCAAGGTTTTTAAAAACTATTTTATTTTTTCAAAAAATCGTAACTTTTGAACCAGTTGACCGATTTTTAACTTATTTTTTGTTTGAAAGCTATTGAATTGTAGTTTTAAGGCGAAACTTTAAGCATTTCTTCACTTCTTGTTTCTTAATTTTTTATGAGATAACGAAGCAATATTTTCAAAACCGGTGTTCGTGCGCATGTCGAGTATGGATCATGCTATCTTCTGATTTTTTTTGTGGTGGAAAACGTCATTTGTTTTTGCAGAAACAATTTTTGACAAAATTTCACAAAAAAAATGGTTTCTGCAAAAGTGGAAAACATTTTCCGCCACAAAAAAATTCAGAAGATAGCTTGATCCATACTCTACATGTGTACGAAAACCGAATTGGAAAGTATTGCTTCGTTATTTAATAAAAAAAATCAAAAACCAAAAAAATTGGGAAATGCTTCCAGTTTCGCCTTAAGGAAAAATAAGATGAAGGGGCCAAATTGTATTTAGGTGCAAAAATATGCTACTATTATAGTTTTTTCACGTTTTCATGGTCTCGGGACTAAATGGGTACCCTGGTTTTATATTTTTAATAAAAAAATCAGGAAATTTGGCGTAACATATAAAAAAATCAAAGATGTATGTTTTTTAGTTTTTAGGATATGATTTTTTGAAGTCATATATTTTTATACTAGCTGCTCTAAAATTGCCTAATATTGTAAATTCTCGTAAAACTATGCCTTGTATTGCTTTTTTGAGTGGTTCCTGATGTTTCTGGTATCCATAGTTTTATAATCAAAATATAATCATATTTAAAAAAAATGTTTTTTATTGCAAAATTTGGCCTTTATTTTCAAAAAATCACATTTCAAAAACTAAAATACATATATCTCTGATTTTTTATATGTTACGCAAAATTTCCTGAATTTTCTGATAAAAATATAAACCTAGGGTACCTCTTTGGTCCCGAGACCATGAAAACGTCAAAAAACTAAAATAGGGGAATTAGGTGCATAATTGACACCCGGGGCGAAATGGACACCCCTGTTTTTGCCGAAACCGTTGACTTTTATGCTAAACCTTTAATGCATAAGTGTAAAGGAACAAGTCATGGTACTATTTTGCAAAACTACCATTTATATTCCTCCCAAATATCATTGAAATTGAAATATGTTTTTCATATGGTAAAATTCTTAAAATTTCGAAGCAGCATCAAATAAGGTATTACGAGTGGTGGAGTATGTCCATCATAAAAACAAGTGAATTGTTACCTTATCTACATGTAAACGGAGAGTTAGCAATGGATGAAGTAATTTATTTTTGATCAGAATTTACTTAAAATAGAAATTTTAATGTTGTAGTCGATTCGGGTCGAAATGAACATTGGCAAATACGAATGGATGTACGCGCATTGCATACTATTAGGCGTTTTAGATAATTTGGAAAAAATCAATCTTATTATTTTAGCCTAAAATTTATTTAATTAACTTTGATGTTATGTGAACTCGTCTAAGATGGAGTATTACATCTGTGGTATTGATCGCCGTAGGCAAATTACTTTACTGGTCGATGTAACAAAAAAATTACCCTTAAATATGCAGGAGTGTCCCTAATGCCCCGTACCTTTCCTGCCAGCCCTGAAAAACACACGGTTTACAATTCATTATTTCTTTACAATAAAGAAATTCTACCTGCTGTAAATGATTGAAATACGTGGAAAACAAGTTAAAGTTGTAAGTGAACTGATAATATGTTAAGTTTTTCTCTGTAAATCATGCCAAACGTACTCATTTGCTTAGGGTGTCCATTATGCCCCTAATCCCCCTAATTGCGTACAACTAAACACAATTTGACCTCTTTATCGTATTTTTTTTAAACTACGATTCAATCGCTTCCAAACAAAAAAAAAGAAGTTGCAAATCGGTCAACTTGTTCAAAAGTTATGATAAAAAAAAAGTTTTTAAAATCCTTGATTTTTAGAACACCCTATCTGAAAATTGGTCACCCTAAGACGAAATATAAAAATACGTGTCTAATTATTTTCGAAGAACTACGAACCTTCCAAATTTCACGACAATCGAAGTTGCACTAAATCGGTTTTCTACGGAATGTCTGTATAAGTATATTATTCCTCCTCTTCTTGGTGTAAGGTCCCCACTGGGACAAAATATTCTTCTCAGCTAAGAGTTCTATGAGCAGTTGCACTGTTATTAAATGAGAATTTTCTCTGCCAATGCCCTTTTTGCATGTGTGTATCACGAAGATACTCTATACCCAAGGACGTCAAGAATTTTCTTTACGAAAGGTTTCTAGCTCGACTGGGAATGGTCGTGCTGAATACCTGCGCGTTCACTCCGTTATATTATATGGACCCTTGTCCTCCTCTCCTCTCTCTCCTCTTCTTGGCGTAACGTCCTCCTGGGACAAAGCCTGCTTCTCAGCTTAGTGTTCTATGAGCACTTCCACAGTTATTAACTGAGAGCTTCCTCTGCCAATGACCATTTTGCATGTGTATATCGTGTGGCAGGCATGAAGATACTCTATGCCCAAGGAAGTCAAGGAAATTTCCTTTACGAAAAGATCCTGGACCGACTGGGAATCGAACCCGTCACCCTCAGCATGGTCATGCTGAATACCCGTGCGTTTACCGCCTCGGCTATATGGGCCCTATATGGACCCTTGTACACAACCAAATTACAATTGGAGATTTTACCAAATACAACATTCAACTAATTGACCAACTCCGTGTAATCACCAACGAAACACCATCCAATTCTTCCCATCCCATAACTCAACGTTTCTTCAATAATAATAATTACATCTTCTGTTTCTGTAGCAGCGGTCCGTGCAGCAGCAGCATCAACTCCACCCGATTTTCGCACGCCAATGAAACGAACCACTGATTACTATTTATCTAACAAAGCCATTGGACCACCGCGCCGCCGTTCGGCGGCAGCAACAGAAGCGAAGAAAAAAATCACACTTCTTCCCCCATCCAAGGTCACGTACGCGCTTCTCGCGGTTTGCTCAGATGCTGCTGCTGCTGCCTGCCTGAAGACCAACGGTAGTGGTTGATCCATTAAAAATCACGACCATCCACGCCCCCGCACCGCACCGCGCTAGCGGCCGGTGACTACGAGGATGCGACGTCGCGTCGGTTGGTGAGAGGAGGGCGGGGGTGGAGCAGAATACCTCAAGAAATCGTTTCATCCACGCGAAACAATGCGATCGCATTATATTCTATAACTGTTATGAGCCGGATCGGCCTGTGAACCACGGCCGACCGAATGACCACCGCACGGGCCACAGCACGTGATGAGGGGAGAAGAGCGGTGTGGTGACCATGTTAAGTTAGCCTCGCGGCTCGGTTGGATTGATTCAACGGTGCGATTTTCATCCCGGCGACGACGAAGACGACGACGACGATGAACCGGCGCAAGCAGAAGATGAAGACACGCGAAGATGGTCGCGATGTCAGTATTGGCAAAATCTGATGCTTCTTCTGCCTGGGAGGGACATTGCCGGTGACTAGCTAGCAGTATTGAACGACGGAACGTTAGATTTATGGACACGGGTTTTGACGGTTTTGCATTTTTATTAGTTGATATTAGGTAGGCGCCTTGCGATGCGATGTAGAGCTTTGCTGGAGAGTAATGGGAAGCAATATTGAGGATTTGGTGGGGTATGCAGACGATAGGCTGGCCAAAAATGGCAATGTCATAATAACAACAGCTCTTAATATTAAAGTGTTGATAAATTTGAGCGCTTTGTTTCATGCATGATGCTCAGAAGGATTACACTGGCCTACACCGGCAGCAGAGAACTTAACAAGAAATTCAAAGCCGAATAGTTATCCTGAGCAGAACCTCGAAAACTTATTGGTCGGTTGAAACACCAATACTGACTTCTATATAAGATCGCGACCTCTTGGGTGGTTACCTGCACCAGCGCACAGTGGGAAAAATCGACCCAAAAAACGGATCTTTCAACGCCGCTGGTTTCGGTACGTGAAGTTGACCATTTCTGACGTAAAAAATTACGAGAAATCGATTGGTGCTAATTTCATTCACCGCACGGCACGGGAAATGGTCCATTTTGCCCCATTTTGCCCTTTTTTCATATAAAAAGAGAATCAAAATGTACTTTCAAACAACTAACACGACTGTAGATCATTGAAAATAGCTGCAGGTGTAATTGGAAGTTAATAGGAATCATAAGAATAAATGGAAGAGTATTTTAAATGCTTATTTTGCCCTATATACCCCAACAACTGTCGAACATTCACAATTTTTCCTAGTTATGAATGGATTTTTAATGTTACTGACATGAAGTTGATTTGCTTGGCATAAACAAAAAGCACTAAATCTTTTTCCATCAGAATCATCCTCAGTAGTTGTCCAATTTGCCCCATTTTGCCCTATTTTCATGAAAAAAAGAGATTCAAAATGTATTTATGAAAAACAAATACTGCTATGGGACGTTGAAATTAGTTTTAGGCGCAATTGGAAGCTAACAGTTATCATGCGCATATATGAAAGATATTTTCCCTATTTTACCCTACATGCCCCTAAAACTGCTGGATAATAACATATTTTGTATGGTTTTGCAATGTCGCTGGATGCAAAACATGAAGCCCTGGGTCATTTTTGATACATACAAATGCGGTTTATCGAATAATACTACAATCATTCTTGGATTGGTATAATTAGCTGTCCATTTCACCCCAATTTGCCCTGATTTTTGTCATGTAATCAACATGTAATGAATAAATCAATTTGCACTGATTTTTGTCAAGTAATGAATAAATTAATTTCCCTTATTAGCATTGGTACTGAAACCAATGTTATCAACATATATATGACTTTTTCTATAATTTCAGCTTTTGATGGGGAATTAAGGGCATAATAAGCATTTTCTAAAATATGTCAAATGTGCGCTAAGCTGATTGAGTAGGGCGTCTCAAAGCACCAAATATATATATTAAAGATGCCTCATTCAATCAGTTGTGTGCATATTTGACACAAATTCAGATTAGGGTTAATGCTTATTATACCCTGTATTCCCCACCAAAGTTATATGTTTTAACTGTACTTTCGATTACATTGGTTTCAGTAACAAAAGTCCATCAATTCGGACATAAGCAAATGGGGGAAATCAATTCATTCATGAGGCGACAACAACTCAGGGCAAATTGGGGTAAAATGGACAGCTATTTGTACCCTCCCGTGAATGATTCTAAAACTTATCAACAAACTGTATTTGTATATATAAAAATGATCTAGGACTTCATGTACAGCAACCAGTGACATTACAAAACAATAGAAAAAATGTTATCATTCAGCAGTTTCAGGGGCATGTGGGGCAAAATAGGGAAAATATCTTTCATTTATGCGCACGATAGCTGTTAGCTTCCAATTGTAACTGAAACTAATTTCAACGTTCCATTACAGTATCTGTTTCTTATAAATACATTTCAAATCTCATTTTTCTATGATAATAGGGCAAAATAGGGCAAATTGGACAACTACTTAAGATGATTCTGGTGATAACAGATCTAGCGCTTTTTGTTTATGCAAACAAAAAAGAAATTCAAATCAGTAACATTAAAAATCCATTCATAATCATGTAAAATTCGCAATTTTAGCAGTTGTTGGGGCATATGGGGCAATATAAGCATTTAAAAGGATCTTTCATATATATATTTATGATTTCTAATAACCTCTAATTACACCTGCAGCTATTTCCAGTGATACACAGTCGTGTTAGTTGTTTGAAAGTACATTTTGATTCTCTTTTTGTATGAAAAAAGGGCAAAATGGGGCAAAATGGACCACTTCCCGTGCCGTGCGGTGAATGAAATAAGCACCAATCGATTTCTCGTATTTTTTTTAAATATCCGTTTTTTGGGTCGATTTTTCCCACTGTGCAGCGTCATATAATGAACACTCACTAGCTGATACTTGATGGGCTACAACTTGTAGCGGTGAGTCAACGTCGAATAAAGCATTCGCCTCCAATAATGGCCGCGGTCCTGGGCCAATCGCTTTCATCTGTCCTCAATTTTTAGGTCCTTTTCTACTGCAAAAAAACACCGTGTGCGCGGCCTACCATAAAACTGACGACCACTTCATGGATATCTGCTGAATAAAGTTTCAGCTTGTCGTTCCTTCGACACACGAACTACGTTCCCAGCCCACCGCACGTTGCCTTGTTCTATTTGCTACACTATATCCATCTACACTACTCACCATAAATATGGAATCGCATCGGATAGTACTGCAACACCCCAATTGAATATTGCAGCACCCCCAGAAAGTTTGGCATCACCCGAAGACTTCATCATTTTCTAAACTGTATCTCAAAAACCGTATCCCCTGCATAGTTTGGACCTTCAGCAAAGTTGATCAGAAGATCTATGGCTATCAAATGGTGGTAAGCTTACTGCGTAATTCCTCCGCTATGTGGCGCCATTGTGCATTTCAAACGAAGTACTTTAACATGGTTTATCTCATGATTCTGACGCCGCAGTTTTTCAAGCTGCCGGTTTTCATTTTTCGCGCCGGTGATCAGTGCACAAACAAAATTAAGTTTGGATAAAGTTGAACTAAACATTTCTCACGATCACTATCGTAAGAGTTACTTATCGTCGATTTTCTCATCTATAAATCCTGGAGGCATCTATGATGAATTTTCTGAAGGAATCCCTGGTGGATCTCCTGTAGGCATCACTGAATCCTTCTACAAAAATCTCTGAAGAGACTTTTGGAGAGATATGAATAGTGAATAATAAATGACATTTAATGAAAAATGACAGAAGTATATTCAGGGAAAATACCAGGAGTTCCTTCAGAATTTCTTTCAGAGGGATTAAAGGATGCTTCCTAGAGATACATCAGACAATCATCCTGCAGATCCTTCAGGAATTCCCATAGGAAGTCCTTGAGAGATTTATATGAGAGTTCCTTCAGGTTCAGGGATTCTTCCTAAATTTCCTTCACGAATTCGCACAGATTTTTTTAGGAACTATTCCAGGAGATTCATCTACGAGATCCTTGGAAAATTCCTCTAGAAATCCAAGAAGGTTTTTTTCCTGACATTCTGTAGGGATTGCTCAAGGAGATCCTTCAAGGATCACTCCAAGAGTTTCATCAAGGTTTCCTACAGAAATTCCTTCTGGCATCCCTCCTGAAATTTATTTAAGAACTCATCCTGAAATTCCTTCGAGGATTCCTCTTAGAATTACTGCTTCCCGAAGTAAATGAAATTTTTCAATGATTCTTTCAGAGTTCTTTCAAGGATTGCTCCAGCAGTTCCTTCGGTGATTTCTCCAGGAGTTCGTTCAGGGATCTCCCTATCAGCCCCAGGAGGCATAACTCCAGGTGTTATTAAGGAATCCTATTACGAAAAAATAATGAAGCACTACAAATGCATTTCAAAATATAACATATGGTAATGGAACCTTACAAATGCGTAATAAATTAGGACATCACAAATGGACAAACACAACACAGAACATATATTTTGCCCTGTTACCCTAGTGGATAACGATTTCCGATGTCAGGATGACGAGGTTTCATTAATGTTGTTGGTCCATCAGTCAATCCTGTAATCGTATTTTCTCCGGCAGGTTGCCTTTGGTTCACAGTATTAGTTACTTTCATTGCTCTGTTTTGTCTAGGAATTACTAATCCTAAGGGGGCATCCCGAGTCGGGTTTCATCACTAGAATTCTATAACTTGAAGTCTGTACCAGGGAAAGGTTTACATCTCTAGTACTTAATCACGGCCCGGAATGGCCTGAATGTTGGCAATCGAAATAGGATTGCGGGCCTCTATTCTGCCAGAGCCCTTTAAATGTGCATTAATTCTAGGGAAATATTTACAAGTTAAAATAGCACATTTAACACAAAAATAAAACTTGTAATAATCCCTTCAGAAGATTCCCAAGCTATTTCAACAAAAGTTCGCTCGAGTATCCTTCCAAAAGTCCCTTCAGAGATTTTTTCAGAATGATTAATAAATGCCTCCTGGATATCCATCAAAAATTCCGTAAGAAGTTTCTTCTGAAAATCTGCAGGAGTTCTTCAAAAACCAGTCTATGAGCTTCTGCAGGGATTCATTCTGAAGTACCTTTAAAAATTCCTACATGAGTTCTTACAGAAATTAGTCCAGGAGTTCCATCGCAGATTTCTCCACGAGTTTCAGGGATTCTTGTAGATGTTTCTTCAGAGAATCCTCCTGAATTTTTTCAGGAATTCCTACAGAAGCTCCTTCAGAAATCTCTCCAGGAGTTTCTTCAGAGAATTTTATATGAGGATCTAATGATACCTTCAGTATAATTCAAAGACTACCCCAGAAAATTATTCAGAGATTCCTATATAAGAGTTTTTTGTTAAGATTATTTCAGGTATCCTTAGGGGATTCCTTGTGAAGTTCCTTTAGGGATTCTTCCAGGAGTTCTTCCATGGATCGCTCCTAGAGTTCTTTCAGATTGTAGATTGAGATCGAGATTTTTTTCAGGAGGACTCATGGATGCCATGGGTTACATCAGAGATTTCTCCAGAAGCTCATTCAGTATTTTCTACAGGAGTTCCTTCAGGGAATCTTATAGGAGTTCCTTCAATAATTTCCTTAGGATCATAATCTGGCATATCTCCTGGATATACTTGAGAAATCCTTCATGGAGTTTCTATAAATATTCATCTTGGATTTTCTTCTGGAATTTCTCCAGGAATTCTTCAGGGGATACCTCCTGCAAATCCTTCCCCCTATCCAAAAAGATTCTCTTTGAGAGATTCCGCTGAAAATGCTTCGAGGATTCCACGTGGAATTCCTTCGGAGATTCCTACCGGAATTCTTTCGGGAGATCCTCATGGAATTCCTGCAGGGATTTCACTTGTAATTTCTTCGTGGATTCCTCCTGAACTTCCTTCGAGAGCTTCTCCTGAAATTGCTTCGAGATTTCCTCTTGGAATATCTTCGAAGATTCTTCCTAGAATACTATCAGGAAATTCGCCTGGAATTCTGTCAAGGATTCCTCTTAGAATTCCTTTGGGGATTCTTCCTAGATTTTCTTTTGCAGTTTCCTCCTAGGCCTCCACCGAGGATTCTTCCTGAAATTCTTTCGGGGGCTTCTCCTGATATTCTGTCGTGGATTGCTCCTGAAATTCCTTCGAAGCTTCCGACGGATTATGAGTCGTGGTTTAATCCTGGAATTTCTTCGCGGCTTCATCCTGGAGTTCCTTTGTTAATTACTCTTAGAATTCCTTCGGAGATCCCTCTTGTAATAACTTCAGCGATTCCTCATGGAATTCCTCCGGGGATTTCTCCTGGACTTCATCTGGGGATTCTTCCTGAAAAACTTTCGGGAATTCTTTCTGGAATTCTTTCGGAGATTCCTTTTAAAATTCATTCTGGAATTTCTCCTGGAATATTCATCCAGGATTCCACCTGGACTTCCTTCAAGGATTCTTCTTGAAATTCTTTCGGTGATTTCTCTTGATATACTGTCGTGGATTTGTCCTGAAATTCCTTCGGGGTTTCCTCATGGAATTTCTTCAATGATTTCTTTTAGAATTCCAACGGAAATTCCTACTTGATTTCCTCCAGGGATTGCTCATGGAATTCCTCCAGGAGTCCTCCTGGTTTTTTTTCGGGGATTTCTCCTAGAGTTCCTTCGTAGATTTCTCCTGTACTTCCATTGGCGTAACTAGAGGGGGGGCCAGGGGGGCCAGGCCCCCCCCAGAATCCGCCAGGCCACCCCCCCCCCCCCCCCAGAAATTTTTAATGACTTTATATATGGAAATTAGAAAAAATCTGAAAACCACTGTCGTGGTGACAAACATAGATCTATATTCTCAATTTAGTTGAAAATCGAAGTTTTCGACTAGCGAAGTTGGATTTTTCTCCAAATCCGTGCGTCGGATCTAACTTCGGAAGTGGTGCGCTGTATAGCAAACAGCTTAATTTATTTGGCATAATATGTGTTTAAATTGACAGTTATTGGAGACAATTCTCAACTTGTCACTCTTTACAAGATCATTGTCCAAAATGGTCTATGTAATTAGTTAGTTTTGTTTGGAAATATTATATAATCAGAATTATATAAAAAGCAATACTTTGTACATCTTCTTTTTAAAATCGCTGAGAAATTAAATCTAAATGATAATTTCCAGGAATTCCTGGATGGGTATCTTTAAGAATCTTTGAATTTTCTAGCAGCATTACTGCAAAATATGGTTAAGTGATTCTTTATGGAAATCAAGTATCATGTGGGAAAAAACTCTGGTTGAATTTGCAATGGGATTCCAGCAAAAGTTTGTGAAAACCATGCTGGAGGTGATTTAATTTCTTTTATTTCGTGGGCCAGGGGTATTTTTGCGTCTATCAAACAACGCACAAATTCAAATGGTCATTGAGGAAGTTTTAATATATTTGAAAGCTGGTGCTGCAAGATGTAATCGTAAGTTTGAAGGTATTCATGATTGGACTTGTAAAAGACTTGGTATTCATGAGATAATTGTGAAAGAATTCCTGGATGACTTCTTGGCTTCTATGTCCCTCTAAAATTATCTAAAAGAATTTCAATACAAATCGCTGGAGGAATTCCTCTAGAAATCCTTCAAATTATTCAAAAAATCTACAAGTATTCCTAAAAAAAACCCTGGGATGAATCCCTGAAAAACATTATGAACGGAATACTGTAATTTTTTAACTAACCGCTGAATAAATTTTGAAAAAAATCCCGAGAGAAATTTCGGAAGAAATCATTACAAGAATTCTCGGAGCAATACCTGCAGGAATCCCTGGAGTAATTTGTGAAAGTATACGTGGAGGAATCCCTGGATGAATACCTGGAGGAATCCGAAAAGCAATTATGCTAGGAATTTCAGGAAAAAAAAATCTGAAGAATCCGCATCAGAAATCCCTGTAGAAATTACTAGAAATTTTTTTAGATGAATCCTTGGAGGAATTTCTGGATGCATTCCTGGAGGATTCCTAAGGATGAGGAATTCTTCAAGAAATCACAGGAGGAGTTCCTAGATGTATTTCTGGAGGATATTCGGGAGAACCTTCTGGAAAAATTCCATGCGGAATCTCTGGAAAAGTTCCTGGACTAATGCCTGGAGCATTAGGGGTATTTTTTTTTATTATCGTACAAATTTGTATGAAGTTTCTGAAGGTTAATGAAATTAGGTAGGGATCATATATAGGGTGGGGCGGGGCAAGATGGGTCGCATAAGGATGGATCACCATAACTTCGAAAATACAAATCGGATTGGTTTGCATTCGTCCGCTACTCTTTAATACACTAGTTAGCTATGCTAAAAGTCGATAAAAAGTTCATTAAATACAAAATATGATGTTAAACAAGCAGTTTTAAAAAGTGATCGATTTTGTGCCGTGAAAAAAGTGCGGGGCAAGATGGGTCACCTTTTAGGTAATTTACATTTTCTCAACGAAAAACGTCAAAATATAAGATTTGTTCCGCATTCATATATGCTCCATATCCATAATGAGTAAACAAGAGCTACTACCTAGTAAACATTTTATAAATTTATTTGGAATATAAAAAAAACTTTACGATTCGAGTGGTCCTCAGGCGACTTGAAAATCGATGTTTTTACTAAAAAATTATCATAATTTTGTGTTATAATTTTGAGCGTTCATTCCGCTTGATTGAAGTCATTTATGAGATAGTCTTGTAATAAAAAATAAATAACTTTTGAATGCTCCAAAAATACGTTCAAAATTGAAGGTGACCCATCCTGCCCCGCGGCCTTATATATGGAGAATATATGGAATGTATCGCATAAGAAAAATGGCAAAAAAACATTTTATTTTTTATTTCCAATGAGAGTGAATAATTTTTCAATCAATGCCCCAAACTTTTGTATATTCATGCTGGTCATCTAACAAAATTATTAACATAATCAAAACATGAGTAATGCGCCCGAAAATGGTACTGACCCATCTTGCCCCGCGACCCATCTTGCCCCGCCCCACCCTATTTGAAAAACTAAATTGAAAAAAATCAGGGTCGCCTAATTTTCCGGAAAACTCTAGTGAAAATCAAACATTTTCCACAGACACCACCTACTTTGAAAAATCATAGAACGAAGCATCATAGGCACATTTTTTTGTGAAATCATAAGCAAATTTTCTCAGCAATTCCAAGATGGATTTCTGGAGGAAATCCTAGAAAATTTTTTGGACAAATTCCTGGCGGATTCCCTGGAAAAGTTAATGGATTGATTGATTGATTTGTCTTTTTTAAAGAGACTTTCAGCCCTTGGCTCCAAAGTTAATGGATAAATTTCTGAAGGAGGCATCCCTGGAGAAGTTCCTGGAGTAATGCCTGGAGCATCAGAGAAATTTCTGATGAAATTCCAAGATAAATTTCTAGAAGAATTCCCAGAGGAATTTCTGGAGAAATTCCAGGAGGAATTCTTGGAGGAATCTCACGGAAAAATCCTTAGAGGAATCCCTGCAGGAATTTCTGGTATATTCTAGGAGGAATTCCTGGTGGAATTTCTAGAAGAACCCGTGAAATAACTCCTGGACGGATTTCTAGTGGAATCCCTGGAGTTGAAATTCATGGATTTATTCCTAGAGGAAACCTGAAAGAATTTCCGGAGGAATCCCTTGGAAAAATTCCTATAGAATTTCCTGAAGAATTTCCTGAAGAATCTCCTGAAAGAATATCGGAAGCAATCTCTAAAGGATTTCCTGCAGAAATTCCTGGAGGAATGCTGTAGGAATTTCCGAAGAAATTCCTGAAGGGATTCCTGGATCAATTTCTGAAGAAATTCCTGTAGGAATTTCTGAAGAAATACCTACCGTAAATCTTGGTGGAATTTCTTGAGGAGCCCCTGGAGACACTGCGATAGTAATTTCTGAGTAATTCCTGAGCATTTCTGAAGAAACCTCATGAGGAATTCTCGCAAAATTTCTCAGAAAAATTTCTACAAAAATTCTTGAAAGAATCCCTGGAGATATTCTTGGAAACAACCCTAGAGAAATCCCTGAAACAAATTTCTGGAGGAACCTTCGGAGGGATTCCTGGAGGAACTTCCGGATAAGTTCCAGGTGGAATTTCAGGAGGAATTTCTGGACAAATCTTATAAGGAAATCTTGGGGAAATTCCATGGAACTATTCATGGATGAATTCCAGGAGGAATCCCTTATTCAATTCTTTGGGGAATTCTTCAATGAATTCCTGGAAGAATCTCTAGAGGAATTCTGGAAGGAATCCATGGAGAAATTTCTGAATATATTCATAGAGAAATTCCTAAAGAAATTCCTAGAGAAATTCTAGAGGAATTCTGAGAGAAATTTCTAATGGAGTTCCAGGAGAAATTTCCAGAGGAATTTCTAGAGGACTTACAGGAGCAATTTCAGAAGGAATTTCTGGAAGAATTACTGGAGAAATCATCGGAGGGATTTCTGGAGAAATCCATGAAATAATTCCTGGAGGAATGTGTAGAGGAAACCTCGGAGAAGAAATTCCTGGATTAATTCTTGGGGGAAACCCTGGAAGGATTTCTGGAGGAATTCCTGGAACAATTCCTGAAGGAATTGCTGTACGAATTTCCGAAGAAATTCCTGGAGGAATTCCTGGATCCATTCCTCAATAAATTACCGAAAGTATTTCTGAAGAAATACCTTGGGTAATTTTTGGTGAAATTCGTGGTAGAACTCCTGGAGGAGTCCCTGGAGAAATGCCTGGATGAAATCCTGGAAGAATGCCAGGAGGAATACCTGGAATAATTCTTGAATAAATTCCAGAAAGAATTTGTGGGGAAATTTTCAAAAGAATTCCTTGAGGATTTCCTTGAGGATGCCAGAAATATATGTGAAGGAATTCCTAGAGATATCTCAGGAGGAAATCATTCAGGAATCCCAGGAAGAATTATTGGAATATTTCTTGGATAAACTCCGGGAGGAATTCTTGGGGTAATTTCCAAATGAATCCCTGGAGGATTTTCTAGATAAATTCTTGGAGAAATTGCGGTAGTAATTTCTGAAGGAATCCTGGATTAATGCCTGGAGGAATCCCTATAGAAATCTCTGGAGGAACTTCTGGAGGAATGCCTGGAGTAACCCCTGGATAAATTCCCGGAGACATGCCTGTATCAATTCCTGGAGGAATCTCTCGAGAAATTCCTTAAGAAATCCCTGGAGGATACCCTGGGGAATTTCCTTAAAAAATCCCTGAAGAAATTCCTGGACTAATGCCTGGAGTAATCTCTGGATACATTTTTAGATGAGTTCCTGGTGGAGTTTTCAGAAGAATTCTGGGAGCAATCTAGTGGAGTTTGGAGTTTTTAGAAGAACTCCCGAAGAAATCTCTAGATGAATTGCTGGAGAAATCCCGGGATGAAACCATGGAGAAACTCCCAGGAGAAATTTGTAAAGAAACCTCTTGAAAAATTCCTAGAGGAATCCTTAGAGAAATTTCTAGAGAAATTCTCGGAAGAATCCCTGGGAAAATTCTTTGAAAAATCCCTGGAAAAATCCCTGAAGCAATTTCTGGAGAAACCTCAGGAGGAATGCCTGGAAATTTCTGGATAAATTCCTTGCGGAATCCCAGGAAGAATTCCTTGATTAATCTGTAAAGGAATTTTTTGTGGAAATTCCTTGGAACTATCCCTGGAATAATTTTTGAATGAATTCCTGGAGGAATCTCGAGAGAAATTCTGGAAGCAGTTAATGGAGGAATTTCTGAAGAAATTCCAAAAGAAATTTCTGAAGAAACTCCAAGAGAAATTTCTGAAGAAACTCCAAGAGAAATTTCTGAAGAAAATCCAAGAGAAATTTCTAGAGGAATTCCCAGAGGATTTTTTGGTGGAATTCCGGTAATAATTTCTGTAGGAATTCCTATGGGAGTTCCTGGATCAATTCCTGGAGGACTTTCTGAATTCTGGATTCTTGGGGTAATACTTAAGTAACCTCTTGAGGAATTCCTGTGGGCATCCTTAGAGGAATTTCTAGAGAATTACTTGGAAGAATCCCTGGGGGAATTCTTGCAAAAAACCTGGAGGAATCCCTAAAACAATTTCTCGGAGAACCTCAGGAGGAATTCCTGGACAAATCTCTATAGGAAATCTTGGGGAAAATCCTTGGAACTATTCATGGAAGAACTGCAGGAGGAGTCCCTAAATGAATATCTTGAGAATCCCTGAATGAATTCTTGCAAGAATCTCTAGAGGAATTCTGGAAAGAATCCATGGAGAAATTTCTGAAGGAATTCCTTGGGAAATTTTTGGAGGAATTCAGAAAGGAATTTCTGGTGGAGTTCCAGGAGGATTTTCTGGAGGAATTACTGCAGGAATCATCGGTGGAATTCCTGGAGGGATCCATGAAATAAATCCTGGAGGAATGTGCAGAGGAAACCCTAGAGTAGAAATTCCTGGAAGAATTTTCGGAGGAATTCATGGAAGAATTCCTGGATCCAAACTTGAATAAATTCCTGGAATAATTCCTGAGGAAATACCTGGGGTAATACCTGGAGAAATTCTTGGTAGAACTCTTGCAGAAGTCTCTGGAGAAATGCCTGAATGAAATCCTAGAGGTATGTCAGGAGGAATACCTGGAATAATTCTTGAAAAAAATCCGGGAGGAATTTCCGAAGGAGTTCCTGGAGGAATCTCAAGATTCATTCTTGATGAAATACAAAGTTCGATTTCTGAGGGGATTCCAGGAGGATTTTCTGAAGAATTCTCAAGGGAAATACTGAAGAAACCGCTGAAATTCCTGAGGAAATCCTGAAATCCTGGATTAATTCCAGCGGGAGTTTCTGAAGGAATCCCAATAAGAGTTCTTCTAGAAATGTTTAATATAATCTCGGAATTCGTTTTTGTAAGAATAACAGAAGAAATTACCGGTGAAGCCCTGGAGGAACTCTTGAAGTAATTTCTGAAGAAACCCGATGAGGAATCCCGGAAGCAAGCCCCATTAGGAACTCTTTATGGAATCTCAGGAGAGCTTTCTTAGCGAATACCTGGAAGAATCTTTGTAGGAATATTCCTGGATAAAAAAATTAAGAAATCAATGTCTGCAGTATTTGTTGAAGGAATACTAGGATCCCTAGTGGAGCGGACCTGGTGGGATGGTTAGAACACTTGACTATCACGCCGAGGACCTGGGATCAAATCCCACTCCCGACAAACTCGCAAAATGTGAGTTCTTCCTTCGGAAGGGAAGTAAAGCGTGGGTCCCGAGATGAACTAGCCTAAGGCTAAAAATCTCGTTAATACACATAAAAAAACTAGGATCCCTAAAGGTTTTTTGTACAAATTTTTCAAGCTATTCTTGGAGTGGTTTTTAAGAATCTCTAAGTAAAATTTTCTAAAAGAATTTCTGGAATACATTCCTGCAGAAATACTTCGAATCATTCCAGATGTAATTATTGGAGCAATCTCTAGTGGAATTTTGGAAAGCATATATGGATATATCCCTGTAGAAATCTCTGAATACCTGCAGAAATACCTTAAAGGATCTCTGGAGAAATTTCTGAAGGAAACTTCGAAAAAAGCACTGGAACAATTACTGGAGGAACCTCTAAAGATATCCCAGGACAAATCCCCGAAAAAATGTCTAGTGGAATCCCTAGATGAATTCTTGATTGAATTTCTGGAAGAAGCCAAGATGGAATCACTGAATTAAGCTATGGAAAAAATCTTGGAGGAATTGTTCGTACTCATATAGTTTACAAAACTATGAACAAATCTGAAACAGTCATTTTGATTACTCAAAACTACAATACTGATATGCATATTCACATATCGGGCGCCCATCCCGCTTAAAATTCATCTCAAGTCAGGCCCCCCCTGGGCCCCCTCCAGGAAAAAATTCTAGTTACGCCAATGTGTACTTCCTATGGGGATTCCTCTAGGAATTCCTTCGGGGTTTCCTCTTGAAAATCCGTCACTCATTCCGCTTGAAATCCTTTGGAGCTTCCTCTCAGAATTCCTTCAGCGGTTCCCCCAGGGATTCCTGAAAAGATTTCTCCTGTAATTTATCGGGGATTTCCCTTGAAATTTCTTTAGGAAATCCTCCTGGAATTCCGTCGGGTATTCTTCTCGAATATTTCTTTCTCCTTGAATTCTAGATGATTAGAATCATGAGATAGATCATGTCAAAGTACTTCGTTGTAAATGCACACTGATGCCACATAGCGGCGGAATTACGCACTAAACTTACCATCATTTGATAGCCATACACCTTCTGATCAACTTTGCTGAAGATAAGAACTTTCTAGGCGGTCTGAATCATGAGATAATCCATGTCAAAGTACTTCGTTTTAATGGCACACTAGAATGGTACAGATATCGTTTTATATGAAATAAAGATTTTTGAGCTAGCGGGGCTTTTTTTTGTATGGGATACCGATTTTTCACGCTAATTTTTTATGGGATACAGATTTTTGAGAAATGCGATACAGATTTTTCAAAAAATCATCTGGCATTCCTGGTGTCATTCGCCGCACGATGCTGGATATTAGCGAACTGAGCTCGTTTTACCCCCTCGTTTTCACACCTTTTTGAGAAAATCCTATTCCCAACTGACGTGCAAAATAAACTACTTTTTAACTCGTATTCGTGTAAAAACTACCATAGTTTCGGCAATTTGACACGAGGTTTGTTTTTGATCTCATCGATTGCGTTCCACTTCGCGTGTCAAAAATTCAATCGAATCCATCCACTCCGAGCAGAGATATTGAATTTATTCGCGTTTTACACCTATATTTTTCCATTGTTCACCTGTTCCTAGGTAATCTTTGAGCAGTATCTCGGACTGCGGCCGGGCCCACATCATGAACACTCCTATTTTCACAATTCCATCACTCTTTCGGCTTGTATAATTAGAAGGCACAACCCGACTATAAAATTGTAACAAAAATAGAACATAATCCTAACAAACCATGATATTTATAACTCATTGTGATATAATCATGTTCAACAATCTTGGTGTTTTCAAAATAATATAACTGAATAATATCACATTATGTTATAAATGCTGTTTGATAATTCATTGTAATATAATTTAGTTCAGTGTCTTCGACATATGAAGAATATTGTTACAAAACTGTATCAAATTTTGATAGAAACTGGTAATCCTGAGGCTAAATTGTTATCACATTTTGTTATAATTTCGATATGATTATAACAAAAAAGTTATAAACTTTATTAGACCGGTGAATATTTTGATACCGTTTTAGTTATTTTAACATCATCCTGCACTTTTCAATAAAATCACCGACTTCGGTAATATTTTACCGAAAAAAATCTGTAAGCTGGCAACATTTACCGAACTTCGTTAAAGTTTGACAGATAAACAAAAAGATTTTACCGAAAATTCTATATTTTTTTTACAAAATTTCAGTAAAATCCATTACCGAACGCTAAACAGTTGAGATTTCGGCAAAAATTATCGAACGCGATTAGCTGTGTGCATCTAGTTTATAACATATAAAGTTATAGAAAATATTATAACATTAAAACACAATATGATATAAACATGATATAAATTTCTAGTCGGAAACTGCGAGCATGTTGAGAGATTGGCGTCTAGGCCGAAAGAGAGCTGGAATTGTGAAAACTGGAGTGTTCATGGTGTGGGCTCAGAGTCAGTTTGGCTTTCTATTGTTACCTGTTCTGTGGCTTAGTTGGTTAAAGCGCCGGTCTAGCAAATGCGAAGTCGTAGGTTTGAATCCCACCAGCACGCCATTTTTTTCTAATTTTCTAGTGTTTTTTTTTTTTCAGTACGACCCGTGGAAGCATGAGGTAGAAACTTGTGACCAGACCAGTGTTGGAAGCCTTACGTTATCGATACACCATCTTTCAGCACATCTTTAGATATTACATATGTATGTATTGTACAGTAAACAAAAGCATGAAAACGTGGGAAAGGTGAAATCTTGTCACGGTTCAATTAAAATACGTATGAAACAAATTTAGTACAGCTACTACTCTGAATTTGTTCAGGAATTTATCTGAAATTATCCCTACAAATCGAAAGAATATGATCGATCAACCAAGAGACCGATCCGCGAGAGCGCGTGCCAACGTCTCCAGACCGTTTAGCACATTCGCTAACTGTGTGCTCAAATCGCACCAGACGTGTGAACCGATGACGACGATCACCGACTAATGACGACCATCCAGCGCCAGCCTTTTCTGTAGGTCAATTAGAATTGGAATTTCGGGGAGTTGGCAAGAATCGAGGACACCGTCGTACAACACCCGCACCCCATCATCGATTTCGCTTGTGTTTCTTCACTTTTCTTCATTAGCACCATGGTGGGAATTGAAGGTGCCGTTAAATAGCCTTCTCTCGGTTGCTGTCGTTTTCGTCGTTGTAGACGCTGGATACCTACTACACCTTGCGGTTTTTTTTTTAGATTTTGGCTGATGAAGATCATCCTTCTCTCGTCTCACCGTTCGTTCGTCGTTCAGTTGGTGAAGGTTACTTTCTACCGACCGGCATCGGTGGTGCGGCATCGGACCGCGCGGTCAAGTTGCGGTTGGTTGTTCTTCTTGATAGAGTGTCATCATCAATCGTACATAAATTTGCATGTTTGAATAATAGCCGCCGCTCGCTTACACCTTGCTCTGTCTTTCGATCTCGAACGTTTAGCTTAGCATCTTCGATGGTGAATGTCCGGCGCGGAGCCGCAATAGAAATGGCAATGCTACTAGTGCAGTTCTCAACAACCAAAAACCGGCACTTGTTGTTGCACGCTGAGCTGACCTTCTCCACGCGGAGCCACTTGGAGATGCTCCACTAGCGCCAAGTGTAATTGACGACACTACCTCGGAGCAGTTGGTTGCTAGGTCAATGGAATGGTTAGTGCGCTGGGACGCGTAGCGGTCTAAATCGCTTTTAATTACGGTTGATTTGGGCTCAAATTAAACGTTCGACAGACGAAAAAAAAGTTCAAGGAGAGTTATTAGTCAAAAGATCGCGAAATGCATCCAGTTATACAGTTAAAAAGTATGTGGTTCACGTTCACAGCACTGGATGAAAAGCAAATATTGAAAGTGAAAAAAAGTGGAAAATAATAAGTTGATTTCGCGAACACGAAACACTGAATTTCATAAGTTTTTTTTTTAAATTTTACTTGTCTTTAATGAGTAAAAAAGTAACGTTTAACAAATACATTAGGTCTATGTTACCTTCTACTATAATTCATTAGATTTGCCGATATGCCAGAACGTACGTAGAGAAAAACTTGAAAGTTAAAGGACACAGAATGTTGATAAATTGATAAATTGAGAGATGGAATTGTGGAAAAAATAGCATTCTGGTGGGATTCGAACCCATGACTACGTATTCACTAGACCAGCGCTTTAACCAACTAGACCACGAAACTAGTACCGATTATGAAGAACATAAAGCCAAACTGACTCACTCCATAAACGCAATATTTTCAAAAATGGAAGTGATCTCGATATTCGAGTTTTAATCGTAACGTTAAAAAAAAATGTGAGACTATAAAATTTCGTTTGCAAGAGTTTTGGACTTGGTTTTGGATGTTTTGAACTCAATTGAACATAATAAATCAGCTTCGAGCATAATAGCTTATGTTTTCCTTTCCTTCATGAGGTTTTTATTTTTCAGAAATAAGGTTAAAACTAAAAATAATATGACCTGGATTATTTTGTTTGTTTGAATAACAATCTTTTTTTTTACATAATTAAAACTCCAACAGATTGCAAGAAATTCATCAACAAATCCCACTACAAATAACTGTAACGAAGATTTCAGGAATTCACTTTATTTAAAACTTTTTAAAGAAAAGCTTTAACATATAAGGATTGATTAACCTAAAGGATTTTTCCAGATATTCCTTCAGACGTTTCCCTAGCAATTTGAGTTTGGATTTCTTCAGCATTTTTTAATTGGGAAGTACATTATAAACGCTTCCACAAACCTTCGATTAGTTTCTTCTGGAATTTCTCCAAGAAATCTTTCAAAAAACTACGTGCTTTCCAAATTTTGTTAAAAACTTATTTTTTGTGGACTTCGTGGCCGAGCGGTTTGCGGCGGCAGCCGTCTTCGCGTTTCGTAAGACTATGAGGCTGGGTTCGATATCCGCTTCAGTCGGTGAAAACTTTTCGTCAAACGGAAAATTCTCCACTGGGCCACTGGGTGTTTCGTATATTGTCCGTTGTCTCATGTTTGTAAATGTTCAGTCTGTGAAACGTCTGGATGAAGACGGTGTAGTGTCTTTTTTTTATTTTATCATCTTAAAGCCTCCTCCAAGGACTTCTGCAGAAATTTTGAGAAAAATATTTTGAGCGCGTTTTCTAAAAATTTCCTCTTGGTTATTTTCAAAAACTGTTTCCCAAATTCAATAAAACACTTCAGAAAAAGTAGTTCTAAATATTTAAACAAGTTTCATCAAAAACTTGATTGTGTGTTTTGCCCAGTTTGTTTTTCTAATTCAGGTTGCAGTTGCTTCAGAAATGTTTTTGCCAATTTCCTCTATATATTATACTGCTGGTCGTCTAGAGCATCTGTTATACTTTTACCTACAATTCATAGAACCTTCTATGATATTAAAAAAAATCTAAATATGAGCAATTTCTTTTTTTGATAATTTTGTTTTTTGATAACAATTTACATTCAGGGTTGCCTCCAAAAATGTATCTGGTGCAAATATCTAGAATAATTTTACTATGGAATTCCTCTTACGAGCACGAGCACGATTGGCGGATCAGGTGGAGCGTGACTTTGCGAGCATCGGGATGGACCGAGGATGGAGAACAGCAGCCACGAACCGTGTATTATGGAGAAATATTTTTGATTCAGTTTTATCTTGAATTTGATGTACTACCATCCAGGGTCAAATTGATCATTTTAAAACAATTTTTGCAAATTACATTTGGAGCAATTCAAATATTGGCAAAAGAATTTCTGCAAAATTAGTACCGAATGGATCGCTATGAAACTACGTGAAAAAAGTTTATTGAACAAATTTACACTTAAAGTTACATAACTTCAAAAATCAAAAAAAAAATGAAAAAGCGATTTTGGGGCGAATTTGATCAGCATACAATTGAACAACGGTAAGAGTAAAAAATGCCTTCTCCACTAAATATCAATATATTGAAACACGAATAACGCGTCAAAACTCTTACAATTAATAAATTCGGTTGTTAAATGGTAATTTGAAATTTTGAAGTTGACCATTAAGCGCCTGAAGGTATGCATTTTTCTTTGAAATACACTACTTCAACCATGTTAAATAACTTTTTCAACAAAAAATGAAACTTATAAAACTGAATACCTATTCCACATCACAGTCAAGCTTCCACAAAAATGTAAACACAGAAAGTTTCTTGGTTCTACTAGTGGCAATCTATTGTTTAGTACCAACGGTTTCAGTTATGTCAGAAACACATTGAAAACCCCTTAAAAAGTAATACAAGACTAACTTTTTATAAAAACTGAAAAGTAGCCACTCACCTCTAGACATCTTTGAACTAGATGAGATAAGAATTTTACGATCATAAGGACGAGCACAAAGTACTAATATAGAATTACACTTTAGTTCGTGAATGATCAATTTCACCCCGGTTTACGGTACTAAATGAATGAATGAAAATGAATTCCTCATACATTTTCTTAGAAATCATTGGCATTTATTCTTAAAGATCTTGCATTTTGACTGTGGAAAAAATCTCGGGAACCCGTAGTGCACCATTAATATTTCTATGTATTTATCCACGACAATAATACACTTTGGGTTTTTAAAGTTCATATTGAATGTCTGAATAAGTTTCTTATGAACTTCTTATTAAGTAGTCTTCAGAATTCAGAAGAAGTCTTGTTAAAATTTTCTAATCTGTTAGTATCAATAAATCTGGTGGATTTTTGAATAAAATTTCTGGACTAGTTTAAAGAGAATTTTCAAGCGGAATATTAAGGTAATTTCTACGAGAGAACCTCATTGACAATGACAGAATGTCACAGATTAGTTGTAAAAGAAGAAAAAAAAAAACTCTAGCTAAAATTATGGAATTGTTGCCTAAGTTTGCACATTTTCAAGGATTAGAAAGTCAACCGTCTGGATCTCAGCCGACTGCTGCTTGGATTCTGATAGGACTGTGTTTCAGATTCCGACAAAATTCTTCTCCAGACTGCAACAGAATCCTTTTCAGGATTTCGTTGTAATATCACAGGTTTTGACAGTTGAGTTTTTCTCGGGAACCTGACAGAATCCTTCCTAAATGCTCCAGCAGAATCTCAACCAGGCCAGGAAGCATATAGATGAGCATTTCAGGGGATCTCAAGGGGTTTGAGAAGGATACCAGAAGATCATAGGGGTACTTCAAGGGGGTACCAGGAGGTGTCCGGGGCATTTAAGAGGGTTTCAGGTTTCAGGACCTCTAAGGTGCTTCAGGGGGCCTAAAAAGGGTCTCTAAAGGGTTTCATGGGGATCCGGAGGAGTTTCAGTAGGTCTAAGACGTATCATGGGCATTTCAGAGTGTATCAAGAGGCACAACAACATCCATGCTATCTAAGTTTGCACATTTTCAAGGATTAAGAAGTCAACCGTCTGGATTTCAGCCGACTGTTGCTCGAATTCTGATAGGACTGTGTTTCAAATTCCAACAAAATTCTTCTCCAGATTCCAACAGAATTCTTTTTAGGATTTCGTTGTAATATCAGAGGTTTTGGCAGAATTCTACTCCAAATTCTATTTTGTATTTCGCAAGAATACATTCAGGAATTTGACCGAATTGTACTCGGTACTCCAGCTGAGTTTTGCTCGGGCACCTGACAGAACCCTTCCCAAATACTGCAGTAGAATCTCATCCAGGCCAGGAAGCAAATAGATGAGCATTTCAGAGACGTTTCAAGGGGTCCCAAGGGGTTTTAGAAGGATACCAGAAGATCATAGGGGTACTTCAAGGGGGTACCAGGAGGTGTCCGGGGCATTTAAGAGGGTTTCAGGTTTCAGGGCCTCTAAGGTGGTTCAGGGGGCCTCAAGAAGTTCCAAAGGGTTTCATGGGCGTGTTAAAGGGCCTCATGGGGATCCAGAGGAGTTTCAGCGGGTCTCAGGCGTTTCATGAGCATTTCAGAGAGTACTAAGAGGTCTCATGGTAGTTTAAGGGGTCTCAATACATCGGAGGGGGCTCCAGAGGATCTCAGAGGCAATTTATGGGGTCTAAGGGACGTTTCAAGGGATCGAAAGGGGTAGCAAGGGCTTACCTGGACGTTCTGGTGGCGTGTCAGGAGATTTCTGGGGCACTTTAGGGAGTCCCAATAGCGTTTCAGGCAGTGAAATGTTCAGTAATTTTTACTTTGTTAAAAGTGAATAAACTATAAAATTAGAATTTTTAAAACATTGAACAATCAAACAAAACAACCTTTTCCTAAGACAAATAACAGCCACAATGTTTAACCGAAGAAGAAGAACGACTCGGTGTCATAACGTTGGACAAAATTAAATAGTTTGTTCCATTAAAACAAGACTACAAAGCCGAAATTATCTCCGTACTTTTACCATTATCGTCGTATTGCTTTTATCGTCACGGCTAATGTTGCATACTATCATGCATGGATGTTGTTTGCCTTGTATAATGCATATGGTACCATGATTGTAGTACAGCTCAAGATGATGGGAAAATGAAATGATAGTTTCGCAAAGCAGACCTTGCTAGCTTCAGTGGCTCCAAAAACTGCAAAAGAAAGATGCGGGTAGCTTGAGAACCCAAAGTGCAAGAATGTGGGTATTTTGATTTTCGGAGAAAATTTCAGGGGGATTTTTGGGGTCTGGTGGAGGTTTTCCAAGGCATTGCAGAGAGTTTCAGACGATTTTGACTTATTTTGGAGGCGTTACGCAGGGGTTTCTGAGGGTCTCAGACACGTAACATGGTTTCCGAGAAGTTTGTAGGGGATTTCGGAGACATCATGAAGTTACAGAACATTTGAGGCTGGTTTCAGAGGCCAAGCCCGTGCCCAACGGAGAGGTTTTGGAGGTTTGGAGGTGCCGATGTTTCATATACTGGGCGCCTCTCTGCCTTTTGCCGAAATCCGGGAAACCCCTTCCCTTATCGCCTTTACTGTGCACGGGTCTGTCAGAGGCGTTTTCAGGAATTGAGGAGGCTTTCAGGTGTGCTACATTGGATTCCAGGGAGTTTAAAGGGGTTTCGAAGGCATTTCAAGAAGTTCAGACAAATTTCAGCGACTCCTTCACAAAATCCCATGAAACCTCTTGAAATGTCCCTGAAATCACCACAATCCCATTCCGCTGATACAAGGACAAGGACGATAGACAATTTTTCCCTTATTGACCTTGCCAAAACCCATGGCCGAAACGTCGGGTAGAATAAAATAAATCGTCAGTAAATTAAGACTGAGATAGCCGTTTCTACGCAATAACATCCAGTTCCAGTCGAAAAATTAAAAAAAAGCAAGTTATTAGTAATTAGTAAGGGAAACTTACCGACACATGCGTTAAGTTTGACGACGTTTAGAGTTTGTAACACCATTACCTGAAACAAAAATAAAGCATATAAAACAGATTAGGATTCTATTTATAACATTATTGCTGGAAAAAGTTGTCAACTTAAAAGAAAGCTACAGTTCAATCAGAAATATTAATACTTTTTATAGAGATTCCAGCCCTAAGCGGGATGGTTATCAAAGTTTGCTGCTTATGAATAGCTTCATTTAATAGTTTTGACACACTTGAAGGTATTTCACTGAAATTCCGAAAGTAATTTTACTGAAATTTCGTATGGAATTTATCTTAAATTTCTGAAGGAACTTCCCTGAAATTCAGACAAGAATTTCCTCTGAAATTCCGTAAGGAATTTCTCTAAAACTTCGGAAGGAATTTCTCCAAAATTTCGGAAGGAATTTCTCCAAAATTTCGAGAGGAATTCCTACGAAATTCCGGAAGGAATTTCTCCAAAATTTCGAAAGGAAATTCTCCAAAGTTCCGGAAAGAATTTCTCCAAAATTCCGGAAGGAATTTCTCCAAAATTCCGGAAGGAATTTCTCCAAAATTCCGGAAGGGTTTCTCCAAAATTCCGGAAGGAATTTCTCCAAAATTCCAAAAGGAATTTCTCCAAAATTCCGGAAGGAATTTCTCCGAAGTTTCGGAAGGAATTTCTCCGAAATTCCGGAAGAAATTTCTTCAAAATTCCGGAAAGAATTTCTCCAAAATTCCGGAAGGAATTTCTCCATAATTCCGGAAGGAATTTCTCTAAAATTCCAGAAGTAATTTCTCCAAAATTTTGGAAGGAATTTCTCTGAAATTCCGGAAGGAATTTCTCTGAAATTCCGGAAGGAATTTCTCCAAAATTCCAGAAGTAATTCCTCCACAATTCCGGAAGGAATTCCTTCAAAATTCCGGAAGGAATTTCTCCAAACTCCGAAAGGAATTTCTCCAAAATTCTGGAAGGAGTTTCTCCAGAATTCCGGAAGGAGTTTCTCCTGAATTCCGGAAGGAATTTCTCCAAAATTCCGGAAGGAATTTCTGCAAAATTCCGGAAGGAATTTCTTTTAAATTCTGGAAGGAATTTCTCCAAAATTCCGGAAGGAATGTCTCCAAAATTCCGGAAGGAATTTCTCCAAAATTCCGAAAGGAATTTCTCCAAAATTCTGGAAGAAATTTCTCCAAAATTCCGGAAGGAATTTCTTCAAACTCCGGAAGTAATTTCTCCTAAATTCCGGAAGGAATTTCTTCTAAATTCCGGAAGGAATTTCTTTAAAATTCCGGAAGAAATTTCTCTAAAACTCCGGAAGGAATTTCTCCAAATTTCCGGAAGGAATTTCTCCAAAATTCCGGAAGGAATTACTCCAAAATTCTGGAAGAAATTTCTCCTAAATTCTGAGAGGAGTTTCTTCTAAATTCCGAAAAGAGTTTCTCCAAAATTCCGGAAGAAATTTCTCTAAAATTCCGGAAGGAATTTTTCCAAAATTCCGGAAGCAATTTCTCCAAAACTCCGGAAGGAATTAGCGTTAGCGTAGTTACGGTATACATCATAGATTGGATACTAACAACATTCATGTACCTTTTGCTAATCTTGCTCGGAATGCCTTTCGGAAGGTCGGAAGGTCGGGGAATAAACTTTGCTCCAATCTTATGCAAGAATACCAGAAGCACAAATGTCATTATTCCCGGCCACGCGCATCTTTACCGTAACTTGGGATAGGGGAAGGAAGTGTTGATGTAGGACTTATAGAAGAGGCCTCCGACTCAGTGACACTCCCATAAGTACTACGGAGTGGGTGGCTGAGAGATGTATAATGTAGGTCAAGGATTCGCCTGAAAAGCTGACGATGGACCCACGGCATTGGTTGTTTACTTGGTTAAAATTTAATCTTTTGAAAGCCAGCAACCAAAGGAGATTTTTCTTTTTATTGTATAAATAAGTAAGCTTCGGCTCAGTGCGAGGCACAAGCAGAACCGATCCCTCCAGTGTCATCGGAATTATGCAATAAATGTTTAAAACGCGAAGAAAAAAAATTGGCGACTCTAAAAATAACAAAAAAATAAAAGAAGAGAAAAAAATAAACAAAAACATCTCAATTTATTAAAAAAAATGAAACAAGATCGCGTAAAACGAGTAAAAAAAGTTTGCGATCCGAAAAAAAATCAATTTTTCCTAAAAAACACACATTCACACCAAAATTCCGGAAGGTATTTCTCCGAAACTCAGGAAGGAATTTTTCCAAAATTCCAGATGGAATTTCTGCGAAACCCCCGAAGGAATGTCTCACAAGCTTACTTGAAGGAATTTCTCTAAACTTTCGGAGGAAGTTTCTTGGAATTTCCGGAAAGAATATTCTAAAATTCCGGAGGAAATTTGTGTAAAGTTCCGGAGATTTTTTTTTCTAAAACTCCGAAGCAAATTACTTTTACATTCCGGGAGAAATTGAATAGAAATTCTTGATGAAATTTCACTGAAATTCAGGAAGAACTTTTTTCTGAAATTTCTGAATGAATTTCTCTGAAATTCAAGGAGGAAATTTTTCACAAATTTTGAAAGGAATTTCTTTGAAATTCAAGAAGAAATTTCTCTGAAATTCTGGAAGGAATTTCTTTGAAATTGTGGAAAGAGTTTCTCTGGAATTAACAAAGGAATTAAATTGGAAATAAGTTCAAATTTCTGAAAAATATTCGAAATACATGATTTTCAATGGGATTCTTGAGAACATCAAGAAAATCTCTGGATGAATGAACTATTATCATATTTCAGAAAAGTTTCTAGAAATCCTTTGGAACTTCCGCTAGAATTTTTATTAACTTCGCTATGCATTTCTGCTGAACTTTTTAAAATTTCTGAAAAAAAATCTTAAGATTCCAGGACAAACCATCTTCGCAACTCAAGTAGGAATTCTTCCACAATAAAATTTCTTGAAGGACGCTCTTGAAGTTTCTATAGAAGTATGGTGAAAATTACAGGAGTAATTTTCCAGAAATACAAGGTGGTGTTTGCTTGTAATCCCTTGTGAATATATCTCAGAATTTCTAAAAAAATTTTCTTAAAATTTATGAAGAACTTCCAGAAGGAAAACAGTCCTGAATACATACAATTTGTCAGTTTGATAAGTAATGTTAACACCCAAAAGGCCAAGGTCATTTTCGAAACAAATTTTCAACTTGAAAAATTCATAACTCTGTTGATTTTTATCCAATCCTAATGAAAATTTGAGACAATATCCAGTTTTTATTCTAGTTTTGATAAAATGGGACACGAAGTCTAAAACCCGGATGGTTCCGGAGTTATTCCGGATTCCCGTGGGGTACCAACGTTATGGCATTTGGGGTATTTCTATCAGAACTATTTTTTTCTCTATGGAACAACTTTAAAACATTGGCAATAATTGAAACTTTATCGAAGCTGATTGTATTAGTACATTTTCTGAACACCTGGAGTCCTTCTGGATGTTTCTGGATCCCCTGGAACGCCTCCGGGGGAACCGGTGCCAGGGGTCATTGTCATTGTTACTCCAAAACATACCGTGCGGCAGCTCATTCTTCATGATTTTCCGTCAGTAGGATAATTTTAGCTGTAAAAATGGGCATTGACCGTTTTGGCCACTTCGGGAACATCCGGGGTGCCCTGGCGGAACCTGTGGTAGAGGACACTTGTATTTTTACTCCAAAATATACCGTGCGGCAGCTCATTCTTCATGATTTCCGGTCAACAGAATTATTTCAGCTGTAGAAATGATCGTTGACCGTTTTGGCCATTTCCGGAACATCTGGAGCGCCCTGGTGGAACCTGTAGTACAGGACAGTTGCATTTTTATTCCATAATATACCGTGCGGCAGCTCATTCTTCATGATTTCCGGTCAATAGAATTATTTTAGCTGTAGAAATGATCATTGACCGTTTTGGCCATTTCCGGAACAACTGGAGTGCCCTAGTGGAACCTGTAGTAGAGGACACTTGCATTTTTACTCCAGAACATACTGTGCGGTAGCTTATTCTTCATGATTTTTCGTCATTTGGATTGTTTTCGCTATGAAAATGTTCATTGACCGTTTTGGCCACTTCCAGAACATCCGGAGTGCCCTGGTGGAACCTGTAGTAGAGGACACTTGCATTTTTACTCCATAAAACAACTCATTCTTCATGATTTCCAGTCAATAGAATTATTTTAGCTGTAAAAATGATCTTTGGCCGTTTTGGCCACTTCCGGAACATCCGGGATGCCCTGGTGGAACCTGTAATAGAAGACACTTGCATTTTTACTCCATAATATACCGTGCGGCAGCTCATTCTTCATGATTTCCGGTCAATAGAACTATTTCAGCTGTCAAAAGATCGTTGAACGTTTTGGCCACTTCCGGAACATCCGGGGTGCCCTGGCGGAACCTGTAGTAGAGGACGCTTGCGTTTTCACTCCAAAATATACCGTGGGGCAGCTCATTCTTCATGATTTCTCTTCAATAGGATTATTTTAGCTGTTTCAAATGGTCATTGACCGTTTTGATGGAACATCGAGGGTGCCCTGGTGGAACCTGTAGTAGAGGACACTTGCATTTTTACTCCAAAATATACCGTGCGGCAATTCATTGTTCATGTTTATTCGCCAAAAGGCTTAACTTAGGCTATGAAAATGATCATTGATCATCGTGGCCACTTCTGGAACGTACAAGATGCCCTGGCGGAACCTGTAGTAGAGGACACCTGAATTTTCTCTCCATAATATACCGTGCGGCAGTTCATTCTTCATGTTTATTCGTCAATAGGATTCTTGTAGCTATGAAAATGATCATCGACTATCGTGGTCACTCCCAGAACGTCCGGAATGCCCTGGCAGAACCTGTAGTAGAGGACGATTACATATTTACTCCAAAACATGTCGTGATGCAGCTCATTCTTCATGATTTTCCATTAGTAGGATTATGTTAGCTGTGAAAATGGTCATTGGCCGTTTTGGCAACTTTCTGAACATCCGGGGTGACCTGGCGGAACCTGTAGTAGAGGACGCTTGCATTTGTACTCCAAAACATACCGTGTGGTAGCTCATTCTTCATGATTTCTCGTCAATAGGATTCTTTTAGCTGTAAAGAAGGCCATTGACAATTTTGGCCACTTCCGGAACGTCCGGGGTACCCTGGCGGAACTTGTATTAGAGGACACATGCACTTTTACTCCAGAACATACAGTGTGGCAACTCTTTCCTTACGATTTTTGTCAAGAGGATGCTCTGTTGTGGCATCCAGCGGCTAGTCATGGAATGGTCCTCGAGAATTTCTATAGCCATAAAAAAATCGGAGCCTGACCATAACATGCGGGCAATAATGTGTCGGTTCTCATGGCAGATTTTTATACGAAATAACGTCCAAAAGATTTGATGTGTCATAAAATCCTATGTACCTTCTCTCCTTGGACCTTATGACGTAGCTGCATGTTGGAAATTATTTCACGGAAAAATGCGCCATAAATTCTTAGGACATTATGGTCTAGGACGTTATGATAGTGTGCTAAAATAATCATTGACCATCACTTCTGTGGTGCCCTGGCGGAACCTGTAGAAGAGGACACGTCCATTTTTACTCCAACTGTATGTGCCGCAACTCATTCGTCATGATTTGCCGTGACATTGACACTGAAGGAGGAACCAGATAAATTCATTGTGCAATTTCTGAATGCATCCCTATCGCAGTCTTCGAAGAAATCCACGGAGGAATACCTGAGAAGTTCCGGGTTTATATCAGGAGCAATTTCTGGAGGAATCCCAGCAGAAATGGCTTGAGAAATTCTAGCATGAATCGGAAGAATTTCTTGAAGCAATACAAAAATATGTTCCCGTAAAAATTCTAAGAAGAAATTATGGAGTAAGCACAGAAATTAACAGATAATTTCTTAGATAACATGTTTGAGTTGGAAAATAACTGAAGGCATCCATATAGAGATGCTTTTATTATGAAATCCTGAAATGGAGAAATCCCTGGATGCATCCTCAGTAGAGCTTCTAAAAACCAGCAGGATTTCCTGGAGGAATCATATGATGGAATCCTGAATGAATCCTTAGGAAATCTTCTATATAAGGTTTGTATAAATCCACGGAGTAATTCAAGGAGGAATTATAAGAGAAATCCTTCCTGAAATTGTTGAATGCATTTCTAGATAAATTTATTTGTAAGTACCAGTAGAAATATCTGAAATACCTGCAAGAATACCTGGAATTCCTGGAGGAACACCAGCATAAATTCCTGCAAGAATCTCAGCACTGATTCACGAAGGGTTTCCAGGAGGAATCTATATTGGAATCTCAGAAAAAAAACATAGAGGAAGCTTTGGAGAAACACCTCCAAGAATCGGCAATTCCAGAAAAAATCACAGTAAAACATAAACCCCAGCATAAATTCCTGTAGCAATCCCAGCAAGTATTCTTGGAGGAATCCCTGGAGGCAACTTTAGAAGAAAGAAACAGTTTTCAAATTGGGACGAGATTGAGTCAGGAGAGTGAAAAAATGATTACATGTTTGTCTTACTCATAATTACTAACCAGGCAACTTTTGACGTTTGTTTTATTCCGGAGGTACATAATAAAAAGGGAGGGTCTTTCATCTATTTGAAACGATAAAACTTTTTAAGTTGGATAGCGTTAAATTATTACATTATTTTTATTTGTTTTTATCCGAGAACTTTACCATAATGCTAATTTATCACACATTAGGTTACTACATGTTACGCAAGGGTACCATGCAAATGTCAATGATAATTTTCATGGTCAATGATAATTTTCAAAGCTATAAGAATCCTGAACATAAAAAAATCATGAAGAATAAGCTGCTGCACAGTATATTATGGAGTACATATGCAAGCATCTTTCACTACAGGTTCTGCCAGGGCACCCTGGTCGTATTTACAAAAATTCATAAAGAATAAGCAACCGCACGATGAGTTGTGGAGGCAAAGTGCATGGTCTTTTACTACAGTCACTACTAGGGAACCCCACAAATGCAGGAAATGGCCATAATTATGATTGACAATTATCATAGCTATAAGAATCTTGTTCTTGGAAGATCATGAAGATTGAGCTGCCACACAGTATGTTCTGGAATAAGTGTGGAAGTATCCTTTTTACAGGTTCCGCCAGGACACCTCGGACGTTTCGGAAGTGGTCAAAACCGTCAATGATCATTTTCATAGCAAAAACAATCCAAATGACGAAAAATCATGAAGAATGAGCTACTGCACGGTATGTTCTGGAGTAAAAATGCAAGTGTCCTCTACTACAGGTTCCACCAGGGCACTCAAGATGTTCCGGAAATGGCCAAAACGGTCAATGATCATTTCTACAGCTAAAATAATTCTATTGACCGGAAATCATAAAGAATGAGCTGCCGCACGGTATATTTTGGAGTAAAAATGCAAGTGTCCTCTACTACAGGTTCCGCCAGAGCACTCCAAATGTTCCGGAAATGGCCAAAACAGTCAACGATCATTTCTACAGCTAAAATAATTCTGTTGACCGGAAATCATGAAGAATGAGCTGCCGCACGGTATATTTTGGAGTAAAAATGCAAGTGTCCTCTACTACAGGTTCCGCCAGGGCACTCCAGATGTTCCGGAAATGGCCAACACGGTCAATGCCCATTTTTACAGCTAAAATTATCCTACTGACGGAAAATCATGAAGAATGAGCTGCCGCACGGTATATTTTGGAGTTTAAAATACAAGTGTCCTCTACCACAGGTTCCGCCAGGGCACCCCGGATGTTCCCGAAGTGGCCAAAACGGTCAATGACCATTTTTACAGTTAAAATAATCCTACTGACGGAAAATCATGAAGAATGAGCTGCCGCACGGTATGTTTAGGAGTAACAATGAAAATGTCCCCTGGCACCGGTTCCCCCGCAGGCGTTTCAGGGGACCCAGAAACATCCAGAAGGACTCCAGGTGTTCAGAAAATGTACTAATACAATCAGCTTCGATAAAGTTTCAATTATTGCCAATGTTTTAAAGTTGTTCCATAGAGAAAAAAATAGTTCTGATAGAAATACCCCAAATGCCATAACGTTGGTACCCCACGGGAATCCGGAATAACTCCGGAACCATCCGGGTTTTAGACTTCGTGTCCCATTTTATCAAAACTAGAATAAAAACTGGATATTGTCTCAAATTTTCATTAGGATTGGATAAAAATCAACAGAGTTATGAATTTTTCAAGTTGAAAATTTGTTGCGAAAATGACCTTGGCCTTTTGGGTGTTAATATCCCTTTTCTCTTCTTGTCAGGTTTATGTCCATTTGGGGCTACTGAATTTGGTGTCAAGGGCTTGTTACAAATTGCAGTTCATTGTAGAAAATTTGTCATTTTTTGTCATAACGTCCATATGAAATGATTCAATCATACCAAGGTCCGGTTGTACAATCACCTCAGTTGTTTAATTTTCTTTTGATCAAATTCGACCGTACGACCATCCAATCTGCTTTACAAAAAAGCTCGTTGATACCCATTAAACCGTAAACATTCGTTCGTTCATTGATTCATTCATTGATTTGCCTATCGATTTGTGTTCCATTCATTCAAACACCAAAAAGAGCCCCCCGCCGCCACCGCCGCCGCAAACGAGATGCTGATTGTTCTGAGGGTCCCACAAATAGCCGGCCGATGGACAGGGGGACCATTAAAACCATTGCCACACTACTAGTGCTAGTAGATACCAGTCAGTCGGTGTGCACAATACTGCAGAGTACTGTGTCTATAGATCCCAAGTGGTCGTCACTTCGTGGTCACACCATTAGCAAAGCGGACGAGCGACTGGTAGATAGAACTTGACTCAATTCGACCTTATTTCGAGCGTGTTCATTTCTCCTTCTATTGTGTGTTCCGGGGCTCCGTGCGACGAAGTTAAACCGAGAGATGCAAAACGCGCTAATGCTACAACATGTGGCGGCGAGATTGAAGGGGCAGTACGGCGGAATGCTTTTTTGCAGGCGAACAATTGGATGGTGGTCGTGAAAGTAAAAGTCAAGGCGTTTCGGATGGAGTTTTCAATTTCAGTTCATCTAGCATCTATAGCGAGCGAGCCTGCCTTGAGCTCCACCCGCAACGCAAAAGGCGGAAACATAAAACTTCATGTTCGGTATGGTCGGTCGTTCAAGTGTCCGTCCGGCAAGCGACGGCGACGGATGGCGACGACTATGAGGAGCATGCTATTGTGTTTGGGATGGGTTTCAAGATTGAAGGTGGAGTGAGAGCAGACGGAGTATAATGCGCCGTTCGGCCAGATCCACTCGTTTCAAAAGAAATGAAGAATATTCACCAATTTCCCCAAAATTGTCCGAAAGTTCTGGAGGAATTTCTCTTCCGGTATAAATTTTGGAAACTGCGGAAGGAATTTTTCTGAAATTTCAGAGGAATCTCTAAAATTTCGGGAAAATCTTTTCGAAAGTCCGAAAGAAATATCTATGAAATTCCACTAGGACAATCCCTGAAATTCCGGAAGGAATTTCTCTGAAATTACGAAGGGATTTTCTCCGAAATGCTAGAGGGAACTTCTATGAAATACCGGTGGGAATATCTGTGAGATTCCGGAATGAATATCTCTAAAATTTCCGATGGAATTTATCTAAAAATTCCGGGAGGAATTTCTTTGAAATTCCGGAAGGAATTTCTTTGAAATTTCGGAAGGAATTTCTCTGCAATTCCGAAAGGAATTTCTCTAAAATTCCGGAATGAATTTCTCTGAAATTTTAGAAAGAATTTCTTAGAAATTTCGAGCAGAATTTCTCTGGAATTCTAGAGAGAATTTCTCTGAAAATCCGGAAGAAATTCCTTCCAGAATTTCTATGAAACTCCGGAATGAATTTCTCTGAAATTTCGAAAAGAATTTCTTTGAAATTCTGGAAAAAAATTTCTGAAATTCCCGAGAGAATTCCTCTGAATTTCCGGAAGGAATTTCTTTGAAATTTGGAAACGAATTTCTCTGAGAAATTTCTCGAAATTCCTACAAAAATTTCTCCGAAATTCCTGGAGGAATTTCTCTGAAATTCCTCGAAAATTTTCTCTGAAATTCCTGAAGGAATTTCTCTGAAATTTCAAGAAGAATTTTTCTGAAATTTTCAGAGGAATTTCTCTGAAATTCCCAGAGGAATTTCTCTGAAATTCCCAGAGGAATTTCTCTGAAATTCCCAGAGGAATTTCTATGAAATTTCCAGAGGAATTTCTATTAAATTCCCAGAGGAATTTCTCTGAAATTTCCAGAGGAATTTCTCTGAAATTCCCAGAGGAATTTCTCTGAAACTCCCAGAGGAATTTCTCTGAAATTCCCAGAGGAATTTCTCTGAAATTCCCAGAGAAATTCTTCTGAAATTCCCTGGGAAATTTCTTTGAAATTCACAGAGGAATTTCTCTGAAATTCCTAGAGAAATTTCTCTGGAATTCCCAGAGAAATTTCTCTGAAATTCCCAGAGAAATTTCCCTGAATTCCCCAGAGAAATTTCTCTGAAATTCCCAGAGAAATTTCTCTAAAATTCCCAGAGGAATTCCTCTGAAATTCCCAGAGATATTTCTCTGAAATTCCCAGAGAAATTTCTCTGAAATTCCCTGGGAAATTTCTCTGAAATTCCCTGGGAAATTTCTCTGAAATTCCCAGAGGAATTTCTCTGAAATTCCTAGAGAAATTTCTCTAAAATTCCCAGAGAAATTTCCCTGAAATTCGCAGAGAAATTTCTCTGAAATTCCCTGAGAAATTTCTCTGAAATTCCCTGAGAAATTTCTCTGAAATTCCCTGAGAAATTTCTCTGAAATTCCCTGAGAAATTTCTCTGAAATTCCCAGAGGAATTTCTCTGGAATTCCCAGAGGAATTACTCTGAAATTCCCAGAAGAATTTCTCTGAAATTCCCAGAGGAATTTCTGTGAAATTCCCAGAGGAATTTCTTTAAAATTCCCTAAGGAATTTCTCTGAAATTCCCAGAGGAATTTCTCTGAAATTCCCAGAGGAATTTCTCTGAAATTCCCAGAGGAATTTCTCTGAAATTCCCAGAGGAATTTCTCTGAAATTCCCAGAGGAATTTCTCTGAAATTCCCAGATGAATTTCTCTGAAATTCCCAGAGGAATTTCTCTGAAATTCCCAGAGGAATTCCTCCGAAATTCCCAGAGGAATTTCTCTGAAATTCCCAGAGGAATTTCTCTGAAATTCCCAGAGGAATTTCTCTGAAATTCCCAGAGGAATTTCTCTGAAATTCCCAGAGGAATTTCTCTTAAATTCCCAGAGGAATTTCTCTGAAATTCCCAGAGGAATTTCTCTGAAATTCCCAGAGGAATTTCTCTGAAATTCCCTGAGGAATTTCTCTGAAATTCCCAGAGGAATTTCTCTGAAATTCCCTGAGGAATTTCTCTGAAATTCCCTGAGGAATTTCTCTGAAATTTCCAGAGAAATTTCTCTGAATTTCCCAGAGAAATTTCTCTGAAATTCCCTGAGAAATTTCTCTGAAATTTTTATAAGAATTTCTCTGAAATTCCCAGAGGAATTTCTCTAAAATTCCCAGAGGAATTTCTCTGAAATCCCCAGAGGAATGTCTCTGAAATTCCCAGAGGAATTTCTCTGAAATTCCCAGAGGAATTTCTCTGAAATTCCCAGAGGAATTTCTCTGAAATTTCCAGAAGAAATTCTCGGAAATTTCCAGAGATACTTGTCTGAAATTGCCAGAGGATTTTTTCTGAAATTCCCAGAAAAATATCTCTTAAAATTCCAGAGGAATTTCTTTGGAATTCTCAGACGAATTTCTTTTAAACTCTTAGATTTATTTCTTTGAAATTCCCCGAAGAATTTCCTTGGACTTTTTTGAGAAGTTTCTCTGAAATTCCCAAACGTATTTCTCTCATATTACGAAAATAATTTCTCTCAAATTTCAACTAGAATGTGTAAGAAATTTTAAATAGAATTTGTATGAAATTCGCGAAGGATTTTTTCAGAAATTTGCAGAGAAATTCCTCTGAAACTCCCTGAGGAATTTCTCTGAAATTCCCGGAGGAATTTCTCTGAAACTTCTATAGGAATTTCTCTGAAATTCCCAGATGAATTTTTCTGAAATTTCTATTAGAATCTCTCTGAAATTCCCAGAGGAATTTCTTTGAAATTTCCAAAGGAATTTCTCAGAAATTCCCGGAGGAATATCTCTGAAATTCCCAGAGGAATTTCTCTGAATTTCCCAGAGGAATATCTCTGAAATTTCCAGAGGAATTTCTCTGAAACTCCCAGAGCAATCTCTCTGAAATTCCCAGAGGAATTTCTCTGAAATTTCCAGTGGAATTTCTCTGAAATCCCCAGAGGAATTTCTCTGAAATTCCCAGAGGAATGTCTCTGAGATTCATAGAGGAATTTCTTTGAAATTCCCAGAAGAATTTCTCGGAAATTTTTAGAGAAACTTGTCTGACATTGCCAGAGGATTTTTTCTGAAATTCCCAGAAAAATATCTCTTAAAATATCAGACGAATTTCTCTACAACTCTCAAAGTTGTTTCTTTGAAATTTCCCGAAGTATTTCCCTGGATTTTTTGAGAAGTCTCTCTGAAATTCCCAAACGTATTTCTCTCATATAACGAAAGGAATTTCTCTCAAATTTCAAATAGAATGTGGATGAAATTTCAAATAGAATTTGTATGAAATTCGCAAAGGATTTTTTTTTTTCAGAAATTCGCAGAGAAATTTCCGTGAATTCCCAGAAGAATTCTTCTGAAATTACCAGATGAATTTCTCTGGAATTCCCAGAGGAATTTCTCGGAAATTCCCAGAGGAATTTCTCTGAAATTCCCAGAGGAATTTCTCTGAAATTCCCAGAGGAGTTTCCTTGAAATTCCCAGAGGAGTTTCCTTGAAATTCACAAAAGAATTTCTCCGAAATTCCCAGAGGAATTGCTTTGAAATTCCTAGAAGAATTTCTCGGAAATTTCCAGAGATACTTGTCTGACATTACCAGATGAATTTTTCTGAAAATCCCAGAAAAATTAGGAGATATTTCAGAGGAATTTCTCTGGAATTCTCAGATGTATTTCTCTTAAACTCTCAAAGTAGTTTCTTTGAAATTCCCCGAAAAATTTCTTTGGATTTTTTGAGAAGTTTCTCTGAAATTCCCGAACGTATTTCTCTCATATTACGAAAGGAATTTCTCTCAAATTTCAAATAGAATTTGTATGAAATTCTCAAAGGATTTTTTTCAGAAATTCGCAGAGAAATTTCTCTGAATTCCCAGAAGAATTCTTCTGAAATTACCAGAGGAATTTCTCTGGAATTCCCAGAGGAATTTCTCTGGAATTCCCAGAGGAATTTCTCGGAAATTTCCAGAGAAGTTTCTCTGAAATTCCTAGTGGAATTTCTCTGTAATTTCCAGTGGAATTTCTCTGGAATTCCCAGAGGAATTTCTCGGAAATTCCCAGAGGAGTTTCTCTGAAATTCTTAGTGGAATTTCTCTGTAATTCCCACAGGAATTTCTCTGAAATTCCCACAGGAATTTCTCTGAAATTCCCACAGGAATTTCTTTGTAATTCCCACAGGAATTTCTCTTAATTTCCTCGAGGAATTCAGTAACAAATTTTGAAAACGACGTATAATCAATGGTGTAGCATTGATTATACGTCGTTTTCAAAATTTGTTACTGAATTGTTCTGAATTTTTCAGAGAAATTTCTCTGAAATTCATTGAGGAATTTCTCTGAAATTCCCTGAGAAATTTCGCTGAAATTCCATCAGGAATTTCCCTGAAATTTCCAGAGGAGTTTCTCTGAAATTTCTGAAGGAATTTCATTATAATTCCGGAAACAAATTCTCTGAAATTCCGGAAGGAACTCCTCCGGAAATTCTTGATTTCCCAAAGGAATTTTTCTTAAATTCCTGAAGGAATTTCTTTGCTATTTCTGAAGGTCTGTCTCTGAAATTCCTGAAGGAATTTCTCTGACATTCCTAAAGAAATGTCTCTCAAATTCCTTGGGGAATTTCTCTCAATTTACTGGAGGAATTTCTTTGAATTTTCTAGGCGAATTTTTCTAACTATTGCAGGATTTTTTTTTTTTGATTTTCTGGAGAAATTTCTCAGAAATTCCTGGAGGGATTTCTCTAAAATTCTGGGAGAATTTGAAATTCCTGGAATTTTCTGGGCGAATTATTCTAATTATTACAGGATTTTTTTTTAATTTTCTGGAAAAAATTCTCAGAAATTCCAGGAATATTTCTCTGGAATTCCTGTAGCAATTTCTCTGAAACTCCTGGAGGAAATTCTCTGAGATCCCTGATGAAATTTTTCTGAAATTATTGATGGCATTCCAATAATGGAGGCGCATTTTACCTCAATCTTCCCTCTCTCTCAAATGGGTGCGAGTTTTCTTTCAGTCAGCAGTTGGTGGTTGAGAAGACGAAACGAGCGGTAACAAAACTGATTCAAATGTTTCCGGGTTGACGTCGCGTGGCAGCCATTGCAGATCATTCTACGATCGCCACAACCGCCGAGCGATAGTCGTTCGACAATTTGTACCTGGTGCAGTACCTATGGCGATTGTTTGCATGAACTATTGAACTGTTTATTTTAGTGTTGTCTTTCGGGAAGACTGAAGCTGGAATTAATTGGCATTGGGGTTAGGCTAATTAAAGCACTCCGTTGTGGGTGATTTTTTTTATTTTTTTTTCTCGCTACTGGTAATTGGTGTATCACCAACAATTGGGAAAACTTGGATGCATTTCCTCAACTTTTAGTTATAATTTTTTTTTTAGCAAAGAAGCAATATTTTTAATTTTTTTTGCAACAAACTCAGAATACATGTTTCTTACATCAAACAATTCTTATAACTAACCAAAGTTGTTTTTAAAAACAGAGTATTAAACAAAAAGTGACAAAATTTAATAGCTCTGTAAGTCTGAAGATCAGAAATTTCCACCAGAGCACGAAAGGTTGCATAAAAAAAAATAGAATAATCGTTTCAAACTTGTGCTCCCCCCGCTTCTTGTTCTCCCATCCCGAAATTGATTCGCCACGCCACCGATCGTTAAAGCTACCCAATTTGATAGGCGATAATAAAACTCCTCAAAAAAGTTTGTCTGCCTCGATTCAACCAACCAACTAACCACCAGAGCTGCACGCGTAGCGATTTAGCGAAGCAATGACTCCCCTTCACCACTGACTGGGGCTCCTCCACGTGCCCATCAAAAGCGTTTATTGATTCGTTTCGGGACAAAGTCATCGCATTTGCTCGGTTTTGGGTGTGCTTTCTTAATCTGCGTCACGACGCAACGATAAAGTTTGTTTTGATAGGCAAACCACGATTCTCCACGAATGTCCGAAGAAAATGAAGTTTGGAGAAGTGTTTGTATTGAATTGAATAATGCTAACAATGGAAGGTGTCTCTTTGTTACCACGATGGGAACGCATTTTTCGTAATTTGCGGGCTTTTGGTGGGCCACTTCGCAGCTCGAGAATGTACCTATACGTGTTGAAGAAATGAAATCGTGGTCATTAATTACAGGGAGCGAAGGTAATCACGAAACAGAAGTGAGCGATCAGACCTATAGGAGAAAAAAATCCCGACTGACTTTCACAAAAAATCATCAAATTTCAAAACGAAATTAGCAGTGAATTTCTCAGAAATTATAGGTGGAATTTTCCTAAAATTCCAGCAGGAATTTCTGTAAGAAATTTTCAGAAATTCTTCGAAATTTGTTTTCAGAATATCGTGAAAAATCTTGGCGGATTTTGTTCTAAATTGTTGAAAGAATTCCCAAAAAAGTTCAGAAATTCTTCGAAATTCTCGCAGGAATTTAACCGAAATTTACTCGAGAAACTTACTCAGATTTTTTTCAGAAATGTCCTCGAAATATGCAGAGAAATTTCTTGAAAGAAATTCGTCCAAATTCTGAAGGAATTTTCTTTAACTTCAGATACGATTTTTCCCAAAAATTCTGGCGAAATTTTCTAGAATTCTCATTTTTTCTCAAAATTTCTGAAAAAAAAACTCAGAGGAATTTCCTTGAAATGCTTGAATGAATTTCCTTTAAATCCATAGAGGAAATCCTTCGACATTCCTGGATAAATGCATAACTATGTTACTTCAGTTAGGCCTAATTTAATAAGGCAGCTTCTTCATACGCAAAAGGCTTAACATCATAATAATTAAGTTTATTAAAATGTAATTGTTTTAGAAATGAAGATACAGTGTCGGACAAAACAATAAGACCACCAGCCATTTTTCATACAAAATGGTCATGTTTGACGATGTGATGCTCGGTTTATAGTGAACCGATTTGGCTGAAATTTTGACAGTCGCCATGGAGTTACGTGAATTTTGATTTGTATTGAATTGAGTGAGTTCTGCTCACTACATCAAAAGTTACAGACATATCGTCAAACTTGACCATTTTGTATGAAATAGGACCGATGGTCTTATTGTTTTGTCCGACACTGTATGTGATAAAAAGATACATGGTTGGTAAATTCAATGGCTTGGCAATTTGTTCGGTTCAATTCTAAGGTCATCTTCAGATGGAAAATTATTGCAGAGTTCTTTACACCTCAAATCAATTAGCACCTCACACAGATGGCTAACGACGCATTCGACTAATTATTGAAGGGTTGATGCCCCAAATCATAGCTGTGAAGCCATTTAGATGCCATCTCATCATCATTTCCAATGGATCCCAACACTGCACTGCTCGCTCATCAGAACCATATGATCCTGATCTGAACTGTCAATGAACCGCGCTGCCCATCCACGTCATTCCAATCGCCAATCACCAAGCCCAAAACAAGAAAAGAAAAGCGCTTGATCACGTAATCGGTTCTGTTCACCGAGAGACCCCACGTTTCCCAGAATCTCCAGAGCACATTACTCAACCAACCGACCAGAAGGGAAGAGGGGAGAGGGTGCTTGACCTCCAACGCCGGCGGACAATCCACTCTCCACCACGGAATCCATAACGAAACGTTTACGTGCGTTTATCGTCCACCAGTAGCAACAGCAGGGAAAGGAACCAAAACCAACCAAGGGAAATCAAAACCAGTTCACACCCGTCCGCGTAATCGTAATCGAGTCCGAAGGCAGCTCATACAGAGCAGTGGAACCGTACTGGTTTCAGCAAAATTACCAATTGTAGGTAAAAATAACAACAAGCAGCAGAGTCAGCAGCGTGGCGGAGCACCGACATATGGTCGATCGGTTGTCCGTCAGCCACTACAAATCGACGTTTGTTTTTGATTTACTTATGTTTTATTATGCGTTTGCCTTCCTTCAGTGGGCTCCCAAAGATTTGGGGAGCTTGCGCGCGGGCTTGACGGCGTTTACGTTTCACGCGTATGGATTGCATTTTCGTCGGTGGCTTTGTGTTCGCTTATGGGATATTGGGTAAGGGTGTACGTTATAGAAGATGGCAAGACGATACTACTGTCTAGCTATCGACTTAAATTATTTATTCAGTTTTGCTCTATGAAACTTGAGAATATCCTAAAACCTCTTGTTATGCATGTTATTTTTATATGCACTTTTCATTTATGCACCTTTTTATTCCCTGCATAAAAAGACAGAAAGCTACCCATATTGTGCATAAGAATATTTAAAATGACAGGAACTATTGCAACGATGGCCAGGGAGTGTTTATAAGGGAGAGCAAAAAAAGTTGCAGGGCCGTTTCATGGAGTCCCAAGGGGTTCAGCGGGGTACCAGGAGATCTCAGAGGGAGGGGTTCGGAGGAGTTTTCGATGGTTTCGGAGCTTCTTAGGCGCGTTTCATGGGGTCCGAGGGGGTGTTTAGAGGGATTTAAGAGTCAGTACAGGAAGTTTCAGAGCATTTTCGGCAGAATTCAGAGGCATTACAAAAGCCTTAGGCGCCATCCACAAATTACGTAACGCTCTAGGGGGAGGGGGGAGTACGGCCAAGCGGTACGGTCCATACAAAAATTTTAAGATTTTCATACAAAAAAGCGTTACGGAGGGGGGTCAAAAAATGTCGATTTTAGCGTTACGTAATAAATGGATGCTGCCTTACGGAAGAGTTTTATGGGATTTTAGACCATCGCAGGTGCATTACATGGGGTCCGAGGAGGCTTCAGGGGGATCTTGGAAGCATTTCAGGACGTTTCATATCATTTTTAGAGATCCTATCACATATCTTTTGAGACGCCTTTGAAATTCGTGTTTTTGTTTTTGAAGCCCCTGATACGACCCTTACCTAAAATGCCTCGAAACGTCACTGAAACCTCCGTAATCCCACTGAAACGCCCTTGACATCATCATAATCAATTTAAAATGTCTGTGAAACCCAGTGGACGCCTTTAATAGGGTTCATTAACCCCCTGAAACGCACTTGAAAACTCCTTGACACGCCCCTGAAATGCTATCAAACGCCTCTGAAATTCTATCAAACGCCCTTAAAATGTTTCTGAAACACCCTGAAAGAGTTATTTAAGTCTCTAAAATAACTCTGAAATACTTTGAAATGCCCCTCAAACCCCTTGCAACTCCCTTTTAAGGCTTCTGAGATCCCTTGAATTGCTGAAATCCTCTCATTACTATAGAAAAGCCCCTGAATTCCCCGTAATTCCATTAAAATGCCAACAAATCTTGATAAATAGCCCCGAAAAAGCTCCTCAAATCCGCTAAAACAAACCCCTGCAACGCCCCTGAAGCCCTTCGAAACCCCCTCTTTTTGGGTTTTCTGGGAACTATCTGGAAACCCCCTTAGACCCACCCTAAAAACCACAGGAGCAAGATCTGTTCTCGCAAACTAGATTTCCTCATTGAAGCAATTTTCCCTCTTTTTATGCTTTTTTTAATTTATGCACATTTTTAATTTATGCAGTCCTATCCATGTAAATAAATAGAGGTCACAGTGTATCTTTACCAAAAATATAAGGTGGTCTTTTAGACCACGACTAAAGATCTGAAGGTGTACTACATAGAATGTTCGTCGAACTCAATAAAATATGTACAACTCAGCTTCAAGGATCTCGTAAGCAAATACAAGTGCTGTCATGATAACATTAGAGCTAGTCACTCAAGGTATCTACATTCCAGCAGCCTCATACTGCCACGCCCTTTATTAAATGGTTTCAATAATGCGGCTTATGCGTATTATTTTGATGATTTTTCCTAATTTTAACTACAGTACATTAGATAAAGTATAAAATTCCGACGAGAAAACCGCCAGAAATCCCGTCAGAGGTTCTTACCGAAGTTTATATAGAATGAAGAACGAAAATTATTACAAGAGTTTCTTGAACGATGATTTTGGCATGAATTCCTTCAATGATTGTTAATTCTTACAGGTATCCCTTTAGAATATATACCTGTCAGTCCATTTCTTTGAAAATTTCCCCAGAAATTCCAGTATTTCTTCCATGAATTTCGCCAGTAAATTTCCAAGGAATTGCTTCATAAGTTTCACAAGAAATTAATCAAGAGATTCTTTTTGGAACCCCAAGTAACCATGAGCACTACATTTCGCTTTTCTGTGCCTATAGGGATATTACTTGGCCAATATAGAGCGTACCAGTTCACGGGTTTCTCCAGGTATCCCTAAGAATATTCCATAAAAAAGCGAGTCCAGAGGGAGTTTCTCAACAGTTTCATTTAGGAATTCATCCAGATTCTTGCAGGAATTCGTCTAGGAATTTCTTCAGGAAATCCTTTTTTCTTAGAAATTCTTTCGGAACCTCTTGTTGGAATTCACTCTACATGCATTCCTTGATATAATTCTCCGGGGAATTCCTGCAGGCATTATTCCTTAACATTTAACAAAAAAAAACTGTAGAAAATACTCAGGAGGTTTTCCTGGAAGTTCTTCCATAAATTCTTCAGGGATTGTCTAATCTAATACAATCCTTATAGGATTTATCCAGACCTTTGTTCTGATTCTTCATGAGTATGTCCCAAGATTCTTTCCAAAACTTCTCAAGAATCCTTTGAAGAATTCTATTCCTTCTGAAATTTCTTCAGTGATTTCTTCAAGAATTGATCTTATATGTTTTTTTTCTACAATTTCTACAGGATTTCCTTCAGAGAAAAAAAAAACTTCTGAGGCAATATTTCAAAAACTGCTTTTGGGTTTCTTGTCTACTACTCTGTTTAAGAATTTAACCAGAGTATCTCAAAAAGTTCTTGTAGGGATTCCTTCAGCTAATGCTTCAGATATCCCTTCAGAAATTTATTCAAGAGCTCTTCCAAGTACTCTTCCATTGCCTCTGTCTGTTATTTCTACAGGAAATCCTTCTGAATGCCTTTGAAAATCCTTCTTTCCTCAAGAGCGTCTTCTAGAAATCGCCTCTGGACTAGCCTCAGGATTGATTTTTTTTTTTCAAAAACTGCGCCACAATTTCCTTCATGAATCTGGTTTTGCTATCACCAAAATCCCTTCGCAAGTTTCTTATGACATTCTGTAATGAATTCCTACAAAGGTATTTCTAGGATTTCTTGAATAATTTCTCCAGACATTGTTTCAGGAAATACCAAAAGAAAATCTCCAAGATGTTTCTCAATGGATCTCCTGAGTTTTTCTGGAGTTCTTCCAGAAATACCTTCCAAAAATAGTAATGTGATTTCTTTAGAAAATAATTAAGGGATTTCTTTAGTATTCTTTGTATAACTTCTACTAGAGTTTCCGAAGAAATTGCTGTAGGAATCCATGAAGTAGTTCTTGGAGATATTTTTGACGAAATGTATTTTTTTTTTTGAGATAAAGAGATTTTGTGCCTTTTTGAGAACGAATTCATAAAGAGAAAAATGAAATCACTCAAAGGGACATTTCCCACTTTCTACATTTTGGTTAAGAATAAAAACTAACTACCTAACTACCAAAGTAACAATGATAGCAAAATAACAGCTTGTTTAGCTTAAAGTTATGGTTTAATCATGTATTGTACAACAATAATGTTTGTTGGGTAGAAATTTTTGCAGGAATCCTAGAAGATTTCATTTAAAGGAATTCAAAGAGGAATTTCGAAAAAAAAACCATGAAAGAACTTTTAATAAAATCCTTTGCTGAAATTCTCAAATTCATGAAACAAAAAGAAGTCTCTTGACATATATCTGGAGGAATTCCTGAAGAAAATTCGAAAGGTATCCGTGGATAAATATCCGAAAGAAGCTATTTCCTAGGAAATGTGAAGTTCAAATCCTTTAAAAATCCCTGGAGACGTTATTGGAAAAAAAATCCTGGAGGAGTTTCCTGAAAGTACATACATGAAGTGGTCGAATTATTGAAGGAATCTATTTGAGATTATCTTAAAAAACAACCTAGAAATTTTTAAATCTATGCTTAGACTGATTTGTGAATTACCCAGACAACCAGTCATCGTATAAGATGTTGCACAAAAAGATAAAGTGGAGGTCATATGCGTGCATGCCTCCATTTAGGCGCATGTAAAATGTAAGCATATCGTCTCCACTTTATCATCTTATGTAACATCTTATACGATTACTGATTGACTGGGTAATTCATGAAGGATGAAGGAGATCCTGAGTACAAAAATAGAAAAACGAAGTGGAACTCCAGAACTCCAGAATCTGTGTATGAATTTCTACTGGCATATCTGGAGAAATTTCTGTTGGAATTACGAATTGGAATTAGAAATGGCTGCAGCTTTGTTTTGGTGAATCCTTAACCCTTCAGGACGCGCGCTGTTGTAAAAATTACAACACTACCAAAAAATCTCGCTCGTCCCATACAGCGCAAGCGCGGTGCAGTTTTGGTTGCTTGATGGCGTATGTCCTGAAAGGTTAAAGAAATTTCTGGGGGCATTCCTGCGAGAAATTTCTTTGGAATTCCACATAAATATCCGGAAGATTTCTGGAGCAGATTTCAGATAATATCTGTAAGATTTTATAAAACAATATTAGACAGAATTCTTGAAAAAATCCGTGAAAATGAATCCACGGAATACTTCCTTAAGGCGAAACTGGAAGCATTTCCTCACTTTTTGGTTTTTATTTTTTTATTAAAAAAAAATGAAGAATACATATTTTCAAAATCGGTTTTCGTATACAGTTAGAGGAAGGATCAATGTATCTCCTGATTTTATTTTCAGATGGAAAATGTTTTTCAGTTTAAAGGAAACCATTTTTGAATGAAAATGCAAAAAAAATATGTTTTTTTGAAAAATTGGAATAAGTTTTGCACTTGCAAAAAAATCCAGGAGGTAGCTCGAACCTTCCTCTTACTGTGTTTGAAAACCGATCTTGAAAATGTTGCTTCGTCATTTAATTAAAAATCAAAAACCAAATAAATGAGGAAATGCGTCCAGTTTCGCCATAAGGGGCCGTTCATAAACCACGTAGACTTATTGGGGGGGGGGGGGGGGGTTTCTGGCCAAAGTCTACGCACCATTCAAATTTCAAAATTTTTGTGTATACAAAAGTCTACGAGGGGGGAGGTGGATGGGGTTTGAGATGGCCAAATTTTGGTTTACGTGGTTTATGAACAGCCCCTAAGCAATAAGGGAGCCTTATAAAGTAAGCCTTATAAAGGGAGCCTTATGAAGTAAGTTCTGGAATTTTATAAGAAATCCCTGGATTTTGTCAAGAAACTGCTGGATTAACTGCTGAAAGAATTTGGGAAAATTAATTTACGAATTCATTGAGTGGGTTTTTGAAAAAAGGAACGATTTTTGAAGATTTTCTACTGAAATTTGCTGAGATTTTTTTTTAAGAAACCTCGAAAGATAATTGTGAAGTAATCTCTGGAAAAAATTCTAAATAAATTCCTGGAATATTTTGTAAAGAACAGTTTTGAGAAAATTCCTATTGAATCCCTAAAGGATTATCAAAAGGAATCTCTAGAAGAAGTTCTGACGGAAACTTTGGAATCATTTCTAAAGGAAAAAGTTTTATTTTTGTGGAGGAAACGCTGGAAGAGTTTCTGACAAAATACGTTTCGCAATTTATGAGGAAACCTATGTAAGACTTCCAGGAATCACTCTTTTGGATAAAATTGTTGAAAAAAATCTATAAGCAATCCATTTTAAACGAATTTCATCGAGCAATTTCGGAAAGAATCTATGGAATGGTATATGAAGTAATGACATTTCTGGTAGAAAGTTGAGTGAATTCCGTAGGAATTTCTAAGGAAATTCTTAAAACAATTTTTAAAGAAATTTCTCAGAAGAATCTCCTAAAGATTTTTTTGAAAGATTTTCTGAAGGAATCACAGGAGGAATTAGTAAAAAAGCAATGGATGCTTTTCTAAAGGATTCATTTGAAATATTTCTGAATAAATTTCTCGAAGAATTTCTTAAGGAACCAGGACGCATTTTTGAAGAAATTCGTGGAAGAATTTCTAAAGTAATTCATGCAAGATTTTCTAAATTAGTCATCTGTGAAATAATGGAGGCATAGCTTGTGGCATTTCTGAAAAAATCTCTGTAGAAAATGAATGATTAAATCGTAGGATTTTTTATCAGAATTTGAAAATGAATTCCCGGAGGAATTTATAGATGAATTGTTGTCGAAATTTTCGAAGACATTTTTGTAGGAATTTCCTGAGAAGTCCCTGTATGAATTTCTGAAAAAATCTTTGTTGATTTTCTAACAATTGTAGAGATTTTGGAAGGAATCTTTGGGTAAGGTCCAAGTATCAAAGAGATTTTTTCCCGTATGAGGGTGCTCAAAATATACAGACTACACAAGAAAATAGGGTGCGGAAAAATTTGAGAAAAAAATCTTTTATTGTAATTGCAATTTTATTGAAAACGATAGCCTGCTAGTATACACTTTATATTGACCTCTATATTAGATGAGAAATTGTCAATCTTTTCTGTGATGTTTTTTCTAAGCATATTAAAACATGCTGTAAACAAAAATATCAAAAAGGAAATATTTCTTCTGTGGGAGCAAAAATATCGAAAAATAAATCATTTTGAAAGTATAATCGTATTCCTCATACACAGCATAAAATAATCCCTAGAGAAACCCCAGGTGAAATGCTGGAGTAATCCCTGATGCAGTCTTGGGAATAATCTTTGGACAAATTTCGAAAGGAATCTTGTAAGAAGTCCCTGAAGGAATCAATGAGTAATTCGGAAGGAATTGCTATCAAAATCCAGGAAGAATTCCTAAAAAGAAGTCAAAGATTCTTATCTTGAAGAAATCATTGAAAAAAAATCGAAAATGATCAATAAATATATCACGGAAAAAAAAACTCGAAAGAAGTCCATGAAAGAATCGCGGGATAAATCAATTAAGCAATCTCTAGAAAAGTCTCTGAAGAAACTCAGGGAGAAAGTCCTAGAAGAATTATATGACAAATCAATGAGGGAACCTCTGAAAATATCTAGGAGGAGTTCCTACATGAATATTTGGAGGTATATCTGAAAGAGGAATTCCGGAAGTTATACTGGATGAAAAACCAGGAAGAATCCCTTTTGCAGGTTCGGGAATAATCCATAATAGAATTCCGAAAGAAATCAAGGAAGGAATCTCAGAAGGATTTTCGGAAGAAATTCCCAAAGAATTACCAATAAAATCCCCTAAGGAATCTCGGGAAGTATCCCTGATGAAATCTCGGATCGAATTTCTAATGAAACTTTTGGAGAAATCAATGAACAGGAATCAATGACGGAATCCTGGGAATGGGAGTTCCTAATGGAGAATAATAAGAAAGCCAAGAAGAGTCCTTGAGGAATCTTTTATTTAGTCTCGGGAATAATCTGTGAAAGAATCCCGGAAGGAATTTCGAAAGGAATGGGATGCATCAATGAAAGAATGTTGAGAGTATTTCCCAATAGAATTCTAGAAAGAAAGCTGGACAATTTTTAAAAAAAATCCTGCGCGAATCCCTGAAAAAATGACGAATGGATTACAAGAAAAATGCCGGCGATAATCGATGAAGCGGACCTGGGAGCAATCTTTGAAGAAATCCCGCAAGGAATACCTGATTTCAAAATAATCGGTAATAGAATCACAAATTTGTCGATTTTGTTAACTAAGAAACATTCATAATCATAAATCCGTAAAGAAATCCCATGATAAATCAATGATCCTCGGCTGGAATCCCTGCGAGGAACCCGGAAGGAATCCCGGGAGAAATACTTGTAAGAATTCTGGAGGAACCCCTGATAGAATTCCGAGAGGAGTTCTTGGAGGAATCCTTAGAAGAAAACTTAAAGGGATCGAATGGGGGCATCCTGAGAGGAATACGGGAAGGAATTTCAGCAGTTATTCTGGGACGAATACTTACAGTATTCTTAGGAGGAAAAACAAGATGAAGCCTAGTTGGAATTTAGAAAAAAAACTATCGGGAGGAATTGTTGAGAGAGGTGAGCAGTAAATGAAGGAGAGTGTGCAGTGAGGGTGTGAAGAGGGGAGAAGTGTGAGGTACTAAGGATAGAAAATGAGCAGTGAGTAGAAGGAGTGAACGGCGATAACTAATTATTGGGCAATGAAGAGCGAAATGTGAGCAATTCAGAATGAGAAGTAAGCAATGAAGAGCGACGTGTGATAAGTAAGTAGTGAGGAACGAGCAGTGGAAAGCCAGGAGTGAAAAGTAAGCATAAGTGAGGAAAGAGGAGTAAGCATTGAGGAATGATCAAAAAGAAGCGTAAAGCAATGATAAATGACCAGTGAAGCGTAATGAGTGGGCAGTGAAGAGTGTGAAGTGAGAAATGCATAAAGAAGAACTGTAAGGAACAGGCAGTGAAGGAGTGAGAAATGAAGAATGAGTAACAATGTGTGAGCAGTGAAAAGTGAGTGCACAGACTGAACGATCTTAAACATGAGACAACGGACAACATATGGAACACCCAGTGGTCCAGTGGAGAATTTTCCGTTTGACGAAAAGTTTTCACTCACTGGAGCGGGAATCGAACTCACACTACGATACGCCTAGACGACTGGCGCCGCTAACCACACGACTACGGAGCCCACCGAAAGTGAATAAAGAAGAAAGCTAATTGAATAGTGAGTGTGGAATAGTGAGATGTGAGTACTAAGGGATGATCAGCGAAAAATAAGAAGTGAACTGTAAGGAACGGACAGTGAAAAGTGATGTGTGAGGAGTGTGATGAAGTGAAAAATGATAAGTGAGGATTGTAGAGTGGAAGATGAGAAGTTAGTGAGCAAGTATGAGCATTTGAATGCGAATGCATATCAAAGTCAATCAGTCTGGAGCCAAAAGTGTAAATCGGTGAGGCTTGAGAAGTGAGTTGTAAAAAACTTAGAATTGAGTATTAAGCAGTGAGGAATGGGAAATGATAAATAAAGAGCAAACAATGCGAAGCGAAGGAGTGAAAAGTAAGTTGTGAGAAATTGTTCAGTTGCCACGCGTACGTACACGAGTTTTTCTCAGTCCTGTAAATAGGACCGTAGGTGGAAATGGACATAAAAATCTTTAACGTCTTACTGGATATAATTCTTAATCACCAAATCATTCCATGTTTGAATTCAAAACTTTCTGAGAATTCTCAAGATTTCTCCAAGAATAATTTAATTCCCTAATAATAATTCCCTTATTTCATGCTGTATTCAGAGACCGTCACCGAAAGATTCAGTCTTCATGGACCATGGACTTGCAAAGCGAATTCACCAAAAATCCAGTGCGGACCACACCCATTCACTATAGCGCAAACCCTTCCGATTTGAATCAACTTCAATCGACTCGACAACAAACGTGCAACATGTCGAGGGAAAAAAGGTTCAACACTATACGTTTGATCCATTCGAGTGCAACAGACTGTCGACGAGAGCGCGAGAAGTTGTTGCATTACAGTTTCGGATTCGGATCGGAAGGTAGCGAGGTAGACAAGAGCCCAACAGCCCACACCAGTTGGTTGAACCGCAAAACGCTCGCGATTCAGGTATTGACTATGCGGATGGTGTGGATTGCGGACTGACTGTGAATGGTGGATGTGGAGCGCGCGCCTGGTAGCCCGGCACGCGAAAGGGTTAATGATCGATTGTGTTTGTCTGTCTGTGCAGTCAGTGCATTCGTGGCCCCGCAGCGCAGACAAGAGCCAAATCATAGCAGCGCGGAAAATGGAATCACTCTTGTAAATGAAAGTGCTATTTTGTAATCAGCTGTTGATAGCGATGATGAGGGATGTTACGAAATTCGATGCCCAGAGAAGGACGAGGAAGCACTTCACCACTTCGAGGCGGAGGCGTTCGACTGGAAACATGCATGATTTATCTCCCTCCGCTGCATGGCACTCGAGGAAGCCGAATTGCGAAAGATACATATTTCGTGATGGAAGGTTTTGGGAGCACTCATCCCCGAAAATTGGAGAAAGTACCTTTCTGCTTTGTGGTGACAAATGAAACTCATTTCTCTTGGTATCTGGACGAGAGTGAAATTAAAACATCAACGAGGAAAAGGGCAGCTCACAATTGGTTGCCCAGCATCGCAGCATTGTCCAAAACCCATTCGTTAAAGTGCCTTTCGTTGTCCACGTCTTTGTCGCGCCGATTGGAGGGTCCTTTCTAATTGCGAACCGAAATTGCGCCGCGCTTGTACTTTCCTACTCAGGTGCGATCAATTAAAGCTGGAAACTCAGTCGAATTAGTTTCACTTTCGCTGAGGAGCCATCAAAGGCTCATTGCGTTGACGACGCGACGTCCCCGCGTAGAACCAGGAAGTGGGAGATCAACTTAAGTACCTACATACAGTTGAACATGATCGACTCTCGGCAAAAAAACGCAATATTTTTTTAACGATCCGTCTCAGTGAGCGGCAGATGCGCGTTGCTTTTGCGGTTTTCTTTTTGGTGGCGTGCGTTTGTCGTAAGGCGGCTTCTGACCTGAAGGCGATGGTGACGATCGCTGATGGGTCGCCATCAGCTACGCTGGAATTGTAATTTTGTTTTAGTTGAGGTTTTGCCTTCCGTGCCAAATTGTGTCCAATTAGTCAATTATTGAGAGGAGAAAGGGTGTCAACGGAGGATTACCATCCCAGGAGATAGTAAAAGTTCGCTTAAAAACAGCGTGGAACTTGGAGTATTTGTGGTAGATAGTTTATTCAACCAACTTGATTTGCATTTGTGTTGTCAACCAACCCTAAAGATGTTCATCTTGTTAAGATTTACAGCGAAACTTAAACTGGTGTAGAAAGCACAAGAACTATAAACATTATATATTGCTTTAAAAAATTAAAAACTTTAAATGTCTGAGGCTCTCAACTGTGGAAACATTCTTATCAGTTACTTTGTTGGTTTTGAGTTACTGTACGACATCCTTAACTTCCCTAAGCGTGGAATTTGGATCATTCCCGTCTTCTACGTGAGCAGTCATTTCTTCTGTTACCTTAGTCCATCGTGCCTACATTATCCAGCCATTCAGGTGCTCATTAATGTACAGTTTCTAGCTTTCAAGCACCTCACGGTCGTCCGTCATGCAGCATTTTTTTCCTCCGATGAAAGAGGCGAATCTGTTGTTTGCACTTCTGTTTGTGACGTTCTACGTTCTGCTGGGTTCCTTACTGCAGCATTACCACCGGCACTGCGTTCTTGTCCTCTAAAATCCTCGTCAAAGCGATTATAACTGCTTTGGTTATAGGGGAAGGCGGGGTAAGACCGCCACCCTAAGCCTAAAAAATCATAACTTAAAACTGACAATTTACACTAGTTTAAATGCAGCATATCTTTTTTCAATGTGTTAGGCATGCAAGAAAATTATCTTTCAATTTCTGCTGTTGAAATTCTGTGATGTGATTAAAACACTGAAATATTTAACGACGGGGTAAGACGGCCCACCAGAGGGGTAAGGAGGACCATCACGATTTTTTTTTAAATAATAATGATTAAAAATGTTTGAATTCCATACGTTGAAATAAAATATGACTCCCTTGAGTCCTTCACGTGAAAAATTGGTTAGCATAGTTGTCCAAGGGATACCATTTATTATTTTTATTAGAGTACTGTAAATATGGATACTCAAACACCCATTATTATCACAAAAATGTTGTTTCGTTCGGATTACGTCCACCGCAAACAACGCAAACATAAGTTTATTTATGTAAAAAGCCATATTTTTAACAAACAATTCTCAATAAATTGAGTTGCAGCTATATTGTTCTATGAACTGGGGGTGGCTGTCTTACCCCGTCCGAGGAGGTAGCTTTTACCCCGCTTGGGCAGATTGCGCTAATGAGGCTAGTTACCAACGATTTTTTTTTCGAAGCTCGATCCCACTCCTCTTATGCTTTGTTAACATTCCTGGTGAGGTTATGAATGGAGTATTTTTAGGTTTGAAAACGTTTTTCCGTACCAAAATCCTTAAGGTTATATGCCATAAAATTATATCAAATACATCATCATGAAGCAAAAACTTTGTTTTGTTTGTTTGTTAGGAAAAACTCAATGTAACAATGTAAACATAACACAAAATGGTTCAAAACGACAAATATCTTGTACTTGAATGAAGTACTAAGTGAAATTTCATAGAAAACTGCATTTTCATACTGAACTGAAGGTGATCCGTCTTACCCCGGCGGGCCTTCTTACCGCGCCTTTCCCTACTCCAACAGTCCTCTAGGGGGGCCACATCGAGCTCGTTTTTGTTTTATTTTTTGTCGAAAGTAAACATTGCAGTTAAGAAAAGTTCAAAGTTCAAATCACTAGCACTTTGCGTTTCTGAGATATGAAATGTCAAAGCTGGAAATTTACAAAAAATAGAACTTTTTGTCGGATAAGCTCGGTTTATTTTAAACCAATTTTTAACCATTTTTTTTCATGAGAAACCGCTTAGTTTACAATACATCATTGGAAAGGTTATTAAAAAGTCTATCAGAAAAAAATAAAACATAAAGTTCCTATACAGAACTAAATTTAAAAATATATATATATTCAAAGGTGATGAAATATTGAAATATCGCAAATAGTTTGATCAGCAACTTTTTTAAGCGCTGAATTGCGCATATCCCAGCAGTTCTGTATCATTCAGCTCACTTTTTAAGTAATTAACCGAACTTGAGTTCACAAAAAGTACACTTGTGTCGCTGAAAGGAACGCTATTCAGCTTAAAAAAAAAGCTTCGAAAAAATGGAAAACAATGTGTTTAGTCCTCAAAAGTAATTTATTATTAAGAGACATTACTTCATGTGGAATCCAAATTGACTAATACCTTGAATGATGTTTTTTACTTACTGAGATTTGAACTCGGGTTTTCCTCGTTGAAAGCCGGTGCCTAACCACTACTTCATGTATGTGTTGTTAGGCACTGTGAGATTCTACTCAATGTGCTGATATCATTTAGTAGAGCTCAATCAGGTTCGCCTGTGAACTTTCTCTGAACTTGGAATACTTTTTGAAGTCGAAAGTTTAAACGAAGTTCACGTGGAACTTCTTGTGAACTTACACAGTTTGATTTTTTCAGTTTGTTGTGGTTCGCAGTGCAAAGCAATAAATTAGGGCCAGTGTATCGACTTTTAGACAAGATTATAAGTTTCCAGCTTGGTTTCCACTGACTACGATCGCGTCGATTACCGGCGCGCTGCAGCGACAAGTGGGACAGGGTTGGAAACAGCTAAAAAAATGCACAACCAAAAAAAATTCCGGAGGACTCCAAGGTGAAACAGTTGTACGCTGCGAAGGCAGCCTTTGAGCCACACAATACGGATGCTTTGCGTTGATTACAAGTAAGTACGTTGAAATATTGTAGTGAAACAAAGTGTACTTGTGAAATTAACACAAGCTGTGGATGCTGAGCTCGATTTTCGAGTGATTTAATTGAATGAGAACTTCTCCCGCGCTCCGCTGTCGCCGAAGTTCAAGTGAAGTTTACTTTTGGTACGGTTAATATTTATCTGAACTTTGAGTAGTGAGTTCAAAACAAGTACGAAACAAGTTCGAAACGGAACTTTTCAAGTTGTTGGAATATGTCCAACTGAACTTTATTTGAGCTCTAGAGGCACGCAAAAGTTCAACATGAGTTCGGTTAAATTTTAATTGAACTCTGCTCAAAAGTTCAAAGTATGTTTTTTCTAGACCTCTTTTCTACATTAATGTCGTTTTGAAGAGAAGTCAAAAGCTTGTACATGTACTTCCAAATTCATAAACAATACATGAGTAACTTTTTGGAGAATTAAGTTCAACGAAACCGGAATTGAACCAAACTTGAACTTCTGAGTTCGTTCTTCAAGTGGAATTCGAACTTTTGGTTGCTTGGCAATTGTATCGCTTTCATATTTTTTCCAAGTAGTGTATGGACAGTTCCATATGAAGACCAAAAAAAACAATAACCTATTGATTTGCAATCAAAGTACGGATCGATTTAATTTCAAATTTCCTTTGAACTAATAAGAATATACACCCTTTTGAAAAATTAAGCTCAAAATATTGAAAAAGCAAATTAATCAAATATATTGATATTATGGGCCACAGAATACGAAAAGAAATTATAATAGTAGTTTACGCAACAAGGTGCAGAATGAAGATTTTTACGCATCGAGTCGTTCATTTATCCAACGACGCTGCCTCAAGATTCTGAGTATACGCTGAGACGGGGACGCAACCCATCTCTCACAAATTTTGCACATTTGTTATGAACATGGATATGGATAACAAAACGGATCACTTTGTCCTAGGCGAATATCAAAGATCAAATTTTCCTAGATAACCGAGCAGTTCGTCATTGCCACTCCATAATTATTTAGAATATTCAAAACTCTACGTAATACCAAGAATATGAACCCGAGATTGATTGCTTATCAAGAGCAAGTTGGCGTGTCTGACGACGAACAACGTATAGTTATTTATGCAACGAGTTCCAAAATAATGATTTTCACAGCACGAATTGCACATTTATTCTACCAGGCTTGCCAAGTTGGATAAATACGACGAGTGCTGTAAAAATCGACTTTTGCAACGAGTTACATACAACATTTTTTGCAATGACAAAAACTATTCACTGAAACATGCTGATTACCATCAGTATCAAAGTATTTCCCGGTGGTTCAATGGAAATACCAATGTGTTCCATCAAGCTAGACATGAAATTTAAATCAAGCAAGCCGTGCTATAACCATCACAGTTTTCCAAGCTCTTTCCGCGGAAACCGAGGTTGTCAGTTAAACAATTGCATTATGGTTCATAATGCAATCCAAATGAGTTGCATAATGAACCATAATGCAATTGTTTGATTCAGTAACGAAAAGTAGGCTGTAGGGGGGTGGGGCCGGGTGGGTAAGACGGACCACCGACTAGTTCTGGCACTTAAGAGCTGAAATTTGACTTTCTTTTACGATTAACTCTATCTTCTTATCAGTTGATGATTATTGAACCACTCCATGAGAGATTACATATGTCAAAAGTGCAAAAAATAATCAATCATTTACCAGGCTACACGCTTTTGTGCTGGGATCTAATTTTGAGGCGGCAATAAATAAGCTTTTTAACATTAAATTGCTAAGTTTTTGCATTTTATTTTGAGTTTCCCAGTAGTTTTAAACTGTTCCATTCTATACACAACGACGTTCAGGTAAATTTCATGGATTATAAATAACGGTGGTGGAATGAATATTTTGCATTGTGTGGGGGTAAGACGGTCCGCCTTGAGGGTTGGTAAGACGGACAGATTTGGGGTTACTTTGATAGTGCCGTAAGAAATACATTAAGACCTACACATTGTTCACAGATTGCAATCTATGGAGTACAAAAATGATTGTGGAAGCCGTATAAAGCATTTCAAATTGATTTTTTTGTTCAAAAATTCATTATATTAGAATTTTTGTTGTTGGAACAGTTTGCACTTTGTAAAATTACCGGAGCATTGCATACTGTTAGGCGTTTATCAGTCTATGGAGGTTTCCAATTTACAAAATAGATTTTAATTTGCAAAAACGCGTTTCGCTAAGAGATTTAAGGCCAAATTTAGATTCTACCATGATTGATCTACCGAATACAATTGGCCACAAACATCATTTAACACAATTAGAGGCATATTAGCTAAATTCCCAAACGTGTCCATCTTACCCACACTGTCGAAAAACATACATTTGGAGATCACTTTTTAATTATCTCAAAAGTCATGGAAAATCAAATTTTATTGCAAAATCGGCTTGCAGACTGTAAAGTACCTTAGTTGAAGTAAATAGTATGGAGATAAAATTTTAATTATCGCATTGTTTACACTGTCAAAATAGAGTGTTTACTAAAGATGTCCGTCTTACCCCCACCCCCCCTAATGATACTAAAATGCGACCAGTCTTTGACTTCGAAATACCTTGGGGTCTGGTTTGATTCAAAAAGCACTTGGGGTACCCAAATCAAGTATTTGGTGCAAAAATGTCAACAAAGGATCAATTTTCTACACACAATTACCGGAACATGGTGGAGCGCTCACCCGGAAGACCTCATAAAACTTTATAAAACGACTATTCTCTCGGTTCTCGAGTATGGCTCTTTCTGTTTCCACTCAGCAACAAACAGCCTCCTATTTAAGTTGGAACGAATTCAATATCGTTGTCTGCGCACTCGGCTGCATGCACTCAACGCATAATGCGAGCCTTGAGAACCTGGCAGGGATGAAACCTCTCCAGAACCGCTTCTGGGAGCTCTCGCTAAGGTTACTTATCAAGTGTGGAGTGAGCAACACACTTGTGATTGAAAACTTCGAAGAAATGCTTACTCTGAATACTCAGTCAAAATTTATGAGAATCTATCTTTTCTACATGTCATCTGACATAAGCCTCCTAGGTCATAATCCACCTCGTGTACACTTAACCAATGACAGTTCCTCTGTTAAATACGATCTGTCAATGAAACAAGCTATTCATGGAATTCCGGATCAACTTCGATGTATATCTATTCCTCGCCTTTTTAACGAAGAGTACCAACATGTCAATTTCTGTAAGAGATTCTTCACTGATGGGCCTCGCATAAATGGATCCACTGGTTTCGGTGTCTTCAATGAAAATTCCACCGCCTTCCGCAAACTTCAGAAACCTTGCTCGGTTTATGTTGCTGAGCTGGCAGCAATCAACTTCGCTTTGGGGATGATTTCCAACATGCCCGTAGATCATTTCTTCATCTTCTCAGATAGCCTTAGTTCTATTGAGGTACTCCGGTCGATGGAACCTGTAAAACATCCATCTTACTTTCTTACAAAAATAAGGGAGCAGATGAATCCCCTCACATTGCTCAATTTATGGCAATGAGAAGGTGGACTCTCTCGCAAAGGTGTGTACACCCAAGGCCTATGATAGAAGAAATTTCACACGATGAATTTTTCCATTTTGTTCGCCAGAGTTCTCTTCAAAGTTGGCAAAATGATTGGCGAGATGGCCAGTTGGGACGGTGGTTACATTCCATTATTCCTAATGTTTCCTTGCGAGCGTGGTGGCATGGTGTGGATGTAAGTCGAAATTTAATTCGCGTAATGTCAAGGCTTATGTCCAACCATTACTCGCGCATTTACACAGGATTAACCTCGCGTTGAGCAATGTTTGTACTAAGTGCGGTTCCGGTTATGTGGGCATCAACCACGTAGTTTGGCAATGCCCGGATAATGACGCCTCCAGAGCACTACTTTTGGATACACTTGAGGCCCGAGGTAGACAACCCTTTGTTCTTGTGAGAGATGTGTTGGGCACTCATGATGTCACTTATATGCAGTGCTGGAACACCGAGAGTAAATTCGGTTCAGAAGACACAAAAAAAAGCCATCGCATCGCTATCCAATACGGAGTGAACTGTTCGTGCTGCTGCAACACTACCAAAAAACCTCGCTTTTTGTATACAGCGCGAACGCGGTGCAGTTTCGGTTGCTTGATGGCGCGCGTCCTGGAAGATTAAGAGCTCCCTTGAAAAATGTGTGAAGAACTAGAATTGATTAAAATTCACTTTTAATTCGTAAATTAATGAAACTAAAAAATCCTTGAAAATTTTTGGCAAAATATCTTTTGCTGGAAAATCTTTACAAAAATCCCTGGGGAAATCCTGAAGGAGTCCTAGAGGATTTTTTAATTTTTTTCTTGGAAACTCCCAACGGCATCCATAGAAAAATTTTCAGATGAATTCTTGGAGGAATCCCTAGTATAATCTTTGCGTAAGAATTACCTGTAGAATTCCTGAAGAAATCTATTGGAAAATTATCAGAGAAATTCCTGCAAATATACTTAGATTTTTTTTAAGGAAACCAGAGAGGAATTCTCAAAGAAATCCATGCAATAACTCTCGGAAAAATTTCTGAAGAGATCTTGACTGGATTTTTTTCAATTCCTGGAGAAACTTTGCTGGAGTTTCGTTGGAAATTCCTGGAAGAATTCCTGCCTGTTAATATCCGTTATGAATTTCTTGAGGCATACTTGGAGGAATTCCTTTAAATTTTTTTCAATAATTCCTACGGATATTTCTGATGAAATTGTCTGTAACTTCTGAAAAAAAATATGAATAATTTCCTGGATAAATACTTGCCGAAAGTTTTGAAGATATTTCAAGTGAAAATTCTGGATAAATCACCAATAAATTTTTCGTTCCCTTTTCTTTGAAAATCTTTGTCAGAAGGAACTCTTGGAAAAAATCCTAAAGAAATCTCCTCTGGTGTGCCTAAAGAAAATCCTAGCAATTTCTGATTAAAACTTCAGAGAAATTGTTAAAGGTATTCCTGGAAAAGTGTTTGAGAAATTTCTGAATAAATCTTTACTGGAACTCTTTGAAAAATTCCTGGAAGAATTACCTTAAATATCCTTAGGGAACACCTGGAGGATTTCCTGAGGAATTCCTTGGGGAGTCCGTGGAGGAATTTCTGAAAAAATCCCGTAAGATGTCTAAAGGGATTTTTGATGGAATTCTTAGGCGAATATCTGGAAGGATTCTATAAATTCTTTGGGAAATTACTGGAAAAATAGTTAGAAATTTTGGAAGAAATTGTTCGAGGCATGCTTTTTGAAATCTTTTGAGGAATTTATTGTTTTTTTTTTAATTTGCGAAAGAATTTCAGCAGAAATCTTTGGTGGAATTCTTTGGGAAATTCGTAGAGGATTCCCTGGAAGAATTACAGGAGAAGTCCATGAGGTCATTGCAGAAAAAAAAACTCTTGGGAATTCTTAGAGACATTATTAGAAGAATTCGTGGATTCGGTACAGTAATTTGCAAGGCATGAAGGGTACTCTTTTGAGTTTATGAAAGAATACCCTTCATGCCTTGCAAATTACTGTAGCGAACCCTACTTGACCGTCTGAACTAACTTAGCTCACAAGGATCACAAGATAAATCGTGTGCAATTGGATATTGAAATTCCTTTCAAATCGAATGTAAATTTGCCGAAGTGACATAATCCACACATCTCTGAAAATCACTCACATTCACCTACGACGAGACGAATAGCTCCAAGTGTTCAACGATTTGCTACAAACGATCTGCATCACAAGAGAAAGTCCCTTCATCCAACAAGGCGTATGTACTTCGGAGCAAGGTCGAATCTACACGTCGTCCATTCAAATTTGCGCTTTGGCGACACTCGTCACTAGTGCTCCGTAAGATAGTTGCGTGAGCCGTCTTTAAAGCACACCCGCTTACGTCGCAGCATCACCTCGGCCCGTGAGAACAATTGTGCAATAAATCTCAGAGGGAGGTCATCCCGTCGTCGTCGAACGAATGGAACATCTATTACACTGAGGAAATCTAATCTCAAAGTCACCCCCTCAAGCTCGAACGTTTCCACGAATAGACAAAGTCCCACGCATCTAATGAATTTGTCAGAATTGTATTAGATGCCACCGTACCAAATTCGCCATTCCGTAACCGGAGTGAACGGATGTCCAAATCTTCTCCGGTCTCCGGTCTCTGGTCGTTCGACGCTGTAACGGCGGCGGCGGGGGCGCGAATTGATAATCAAGATAATCAAGACAGATGCGTTCACCGCCTCCGGCAGGGAGATGATTAAATGCGTTTGTCCGTACCGTGCGTCCAAATTAAATTTAACAATCGCCGCCGCCGCCACATCTCCATCTTCGATGGCGATTGGCATAGATTTGGCGAATCTGGTAGCGAGACAGGCACGTAATGCACCACATATTACTCTCACGATTGAACCCGGAGTTACTCAACGACGATCAGTTCACTTTCAAAACCAGCCTGTCTGGGACTGGGTCACAGTTAGTCAACTCTAATTGTCGCCTAATCCGATGCAGCGTCAGCGGGGTGATGATCTCTTGAACCATATATTGGAATGTCTCCACCAGCTTTGGTAAGGTGACGGCGGAGGCGGCGGCAGTAGTGAAAACCCGTGTTGAACGACGACCCATTGGCCCTAGATTCATCTGTGGGGTGAACTGTGATGATTTGCGAAGTTTGAAAAGCACAGAGTGGCGGCGCATTGTGTTTTCTGTGATCGTGACAGTGAAGCCGCAGCGAGGTCTCAGATGCGACAGACCTTTTTACGGTAAACGTGTCGGCGGCGACGATGACGATGACGATGCGGCAGAGATGCGGCTGCCGCTCACTTTTGGAGTGCGACCTGCGCGGTTGTAGATTTTGAAACCGAATTAGACAATTAGTTGCTGCTTTTGAATGGGGTTTTTGCATTGAGGTTAGATTAATATGGGTACGCTTTTAACGAGGTCTAGCGATTTGTATGCACGTGGATAAAGCTTCAATCGTGTCAGTTAAAACTGATGCAGTTGAAAGTAAAAAGATGTAAGTTACAACAGAATAACTGGAGGTTTGAGTGTTCGACTGTTTGGATGCACTAGATGTTGGAATTCTCGGCTATGCAGTCTCCAAACTCCTTGGAACGACAACGGGTTTAATTCGTCCCTACGTTTCGGCAATAAACATTGCCGAAACGTAGGGACGAATTAAACCTGTTGTCGTTCCAAGGAGTTTGGAGACTGCATAGCCGAGAATTCCAACATCTACAACAGAATAACTTTCAGAAAATAAGTTTAAAAAGCAACTTCTGCCCATCGTACTCTCTGCGCTCCCCGCCTTCTTGTGCCAACCGAATCAGTGGCGAACACCAACTTTGCAGGGTTGTATCCAGGATTCTTGCAACATGCCCTACCCACCGTATCCTTCCGACTCTGGCCATCTTCTTGATGCTGGATTCGCCGTAAAGTGCAGCGAGCTCGTGGTTCATCCTTCTCCACCAAACACAGTTCTCGTGCACACCGGCCGAAGATCGTACTTAGCACGCGTCGCTCGAAAACTCCGAGTGCTTGCAGGTCCTCCTCGAGCATGTTCCATGTCTCGTGTTCGTAGAGGACCACCGGTCTTAAATATTAACGTTTTGTACATTTTGCCTTTGGTGCGTGGGTGAATATTTGTAGACTGCTGCTTTTTCTGGTGCCCGTAGTACGCCCAACTTCCGCTGATGATGCGCCTCCGAATTTCACGACTTACATTGTTGTCAGCCGTCAGTAAGGATCTCTTTCCAAATATTCTAGCGATAAACATACACGCAAAAGCGTACCACAATGGTCTTGTACCGACTTTTCGAACCCTAGCAGAATACCCTCTTTGAATGAGTGTAATCAGTTTCGTTCATTTTAATTCCGCCCTATGTTGCTTATCCTTTGACAGATACGCGTATTTCGACTACCACTTGTAATCTTCCTCAGTGTCAGTTATCCACTTACGACTAGTAATCTTCCTCAGTGTCAGTTATCCAGTGGATAACTCACACTGAGGAAGATTACAAGTGGTAGTCGAAATACGCATATCTGTCAAAGGATAAGCTACATAGGGCGGAAATAAAAGGTACAAAACCGATTACACTCATTCAAAGTACCACAATGGGTTCAAACAGCGCCCTGCGAAGGGCACTGTGATAACGCAAAAAGCGTAAAGAGAGCCTATAGCTCTTTATCACAGCGGGTCCTGAAGATTCCGATTTCTGAAGCCAGCTTCACTTGATATGTGTTTTCCGAGAACTCAGAAACATAGTTGCGCAAAAATTGGACAGCTACATATTAATTGATACGAAATTCCATAATCGGATTCACAGCTATGAGAGCTGAGTCGGCAGTGGCCAGTCAATGCTTTGACCAGCATGCTGCCATATTCTGCTTTGACAGATTTGTAAGATACTTTGCCACCCCTAGAGATGGCTCAGTACAATACAATTTTGTTTGACGACATGACTCCAAATTATTCCAGTATTGTTTGTACTGAGTGGCAGCCCAGGTGTCAATCTAAAGCATTACCCAACACTTCGATATCGGAAAAGCTGACTCAGGGCCAATGAGGTCATGTGATGCTCCAGTGCGAGCTAACTCATCAGCCAATTCATTTCCAGCGATGGAAGAATGGCCAGGTACCCATACAAGGTGAACAGCGTTTGCTGAAATCAACTCCTCGATTTGAGTTCGACAAGCGATAACTATCTTCGACCTGGAGTTGGCTGAAGCAAGTGCTTTAACAGCAGCCTGGCTATCTGAGCAGAAGTATATCACTTGCCCTTTACGTGCTGCTGAAGTGCTGATTGCACTCCGCACATAATAACAGCTAAGATTTCGGCCTGAAAAACGGTGCAGTTTCTACCAAGTGAGTAAGACTGATGTAGCCTAAGCTCACGAGAATAAACACCAGCACCTGCTCGACCTTCCGTCTGAAATACTTCTCTCCAGATAACCAGATGTCCACTCCCCTGGGAAGGGAATTTCGGGGAAAATGTCCTATATGGATAATTACAAGCAATTGTAGGATCACTTGGAGCAAGGACAACTCTGTCCCAATTCACCAAAAGTGGAAACAACAAGGTGTGTGTTGAACTGCGGTTCACAGGAGTTTCCTCTAGTAAACCGAGTACCCATAGGCGGTAAGAGCAAGAAAGTGCTTCTTGTTTGAGATGAATGTGTAGTGGGGCAACGTCAAAGAGAACTTCGAGCGCTGCCGTAAGAGTTGAAGAGAACGCTCCAGACATCGCTATTAAGCACAACCTTTGGAGATGGCCTAACTTTGATTAGACCGTTCTCATTTCGCTCTTTTGCCACCACACAAGACATCCATAGGCCAATATTGGACGAACAACAGTTGTGTAAATCCATCTGATATACTTGGTTTTTAGTCCCCAAGTTGTACCGAAGGCATTGCCCGGAGATCATACAAGCTTTCTTGATTCTGAACTCAACATGAGGTGTCCAGGAAAGCTTGGAATCAAGAATGACTCTAACGTACTTTACCTCCCAAGCAACACACTTGTCACCGAAGAGTCACGGCGGCGCAGGTTTATGTTGCGCAAAAGTTACTGTGACTTACTTTTAGCAAGTAAGTGTTTATTTGTTAGAAGTTAGTCACAGTAACTTCTGCGCAACATGCGCCGCCGTGACTCTTCGGTGACAAGTGTGTTACTTGGGCTGTTGGTTCAGTCACATTGATTTCAGAATTAAAAAGACGTAAAGGTCGAACACCATTACGGTTTCGCTTTTCCGTGAAGAGAACAATAGATGTTTTTCTCGGATTCTCCGAAAGGCCATATTGGCGACACCAACCCTAAACTACCTGAAGAGCGTTTTGTATCAGGTCGAAAAGGGTGCTGACTGCTGATGCACATACCGACTAACAATGTTAGGTAGTCGTCGGCAAAACCATAAGTAGGAAAACCGCTATTATTGAATTGCCTATAGCCAATAGCGTATCTGCTACGAGATTCCACAAAAGTGGTAATAAGACTCCCCCTTGGGGGCATCCACAAACACTCAATTTTCTAATCGCCACTTGACGCAAGGTCGCGAGGAGATGTCGGTTTTTGAGCATTTGATGAATCCAATTGGACCATTGGAGATATACCTTGACCCCGTGCAGCTTCCAATACGGCATCGAAAGGCACGTTGTCAAAGGCACCCTCGATATCTAAGAAAACACCCAAGCAGGATTGCTTTTGAGCGAATGCCTTCTCCATATCGTAAACAACTTTGTGTAAAAGAGTCACAGTGGACTTTCCAGATTGGTAGGCATGTTGGTTCACATGAAGAGGCACGGTAACCAGATGAACATCACGGATGTGATGATCCACAATGCGTTCTAAGCATTTCAGACGAAAAGAGGTCAAACTGTTAGGTCTGAAGCTCTTTGCTTATTCATACGACGCACGACCCACTTTCGGAATAAACTTTACAGTAATATACCGCCAGGATTTGGGAATATACCCTGTAGCAAAACTGCAAACAAGTTGTTGATTCAAAACATGTTTGAAATGATCAAATCCCTTCTGAAGCAAAGTAGGATAAATCCCATCTGCCCTAGGAGATTTGAAAGGAGGAAAGCTATTAAGTGCCCATTCAATCGAATCTAAAGTTATGATACTCTGAGCCGAAGCTAAAGAATCATAACTACAAGAAAACACATCAGGTTCATCCGAAGATGAAATATCCACACAACCGGGGAAGTGTGTACTGAATAAACATTCCAAAACTTCATCATCAGAGAAAGTGAAATCACCATTTGGCGAATGAAGTTCGTTCACTTGAAAATCCTTTGATTCTGCAAGGATTTTGTTCAACCGACTGGCTTCACTCAAACTGGCAACATTTGTACAAAGGTTTCTCCAGCCGGATCGTTCAGCAGACCGAAGAGCTTTCTGGTAGGCCTTGCGAGTCAGCCGACCTGAAAGCCTCCGATCCAGCAGAACATCGCCTGTTCCAACTCTTTTTACATTGGTTTCTGAGCTTCGCCAGATCAGAGTTCCGCCAAGGGGTTCCTCTTGTGGTCTTCACAGACCGCAGAGCAGTTGTAGTATCAACGGCATCATCTTAATCACTTGGAGTGTCAATGGATGGTGAGTATCCATGAAATTTGGCTGCAACCAAATCGGTAAAGAGATCCCAGTTGGTTGATCGGGGGTTCCTGAAACGCAAAGTTTGCGAAGTAACATTCACATGTTCAAACAAGATGTAGCTCGTGACTAATTCTACTAGAGCAAAGCGTTATGTCTAACACTTCCTCTCTAGCAGATACCATGAAGTTGGGCGGTTGCCTATGTTAAGTAATCCAAGATCTGTTCTACTTAAGTACTCAATCAAACAGGAGCCTCTCAAATTGATGTCTGAGCTGCCCCAGATGATATGGTGACCATTAGCATCATTACCAACCATAAGCGGAAGGCCTTTTGAAGTGCAGTATGCAATTACTTGCTTGAAAGCATCCGTAGGGGATGGTTCATCATGCAGTAAATAAACCGAGCAATAAACGTATTTCCTGTTGAGGTTTCCAACAGATACATACATCGTTTGTGATAGAACATACATCTCTAGTAGTTAGTTCAGAGATAAGTGTAGCAAGATTCTATGACATTTCCCTGAAAATCATTTTCCGGAAACCCATTTTCCGGAAACCCATTTTCCGGAATGAAACATTTCCTGGAAAACTGTAATTGCTATTCCCAGACTCAATATATTTCAACCTTGATCTGTATTCTAAGGTCTCAGGTATTCCTAGAACTGCCTTTCCGGGAAATTAGATACCCAAGTAACACACATGTTATATAAAAGTTACGACAGCGCAAGTTTTGGTTGTATAGAAGTTTATTTTACGTTAATTCAACACAATGTTAGAATTACGTAAAATAAACTTCTATACAATCAAAACTTGCGCTGTCGTAACTCTATTATAACATGTGTGTTGCTTGGGTATTCCGGGAAATTATGTATTCCGGGAAATGGAGCAATCCGGAAAATGGTTTTCCGGAGAATGGGATATTCCGGAAATTGTCTTTCCGGGAAATGGTTTCCGGGAAATGCCTTTCCGGGAAATAGTATAGAACCGTGTAGCAACGATTGCGTTGTTGACAAGCACACATGCTCGAGGCATGACACGTGAGTTTGTCATTTCATATTTTTACTGAAAGTAGCAAACACCGGATTCACAAGGTTTCCTAGATAGAAATTCCCCTTACGAAAGTAAGGTTCTTGGACTAACGCCACTTTTCAGCAATGTCTAAACTGTGAATTTTGTTAATGATAAATCATTAGACATTTTTCTTACATCAACTTAACTTTCTACTTACAATTAAGTGGTTTCCTCTGTCACGACTTCTTTCCCGAATTCTAGTTGATGATATATGGGACCGTTACCCTAGGTGTATGTCGCACGGATGCTTATTTTGGAATCACAAATATTTTTTATCATGAATCAACTATCGCATAATTTCTCTGTTCGTATCTACTTATGTGTGTGAATGTGAATCAGTAGCACGACAGGCTTTTTGGAGTATTTTCTCTGTTTTTGGATTCTCCTAGTAGGTACCGACATTTGGTTGGCAGGAGTGAAAAATCCATGTAAGTATTACAATCATTACCATTAGTAATGACAATCTTTTTCATCACATGTTGCAACTTACGGGTTTTCTGTATCAAATAATTCCGCACTTTGAACTTGCACTCAATAGCAACAACAAGTTAATTAAATTTAATTACAGAAATAAATTCAATCTCTAAAATTTCAACTACTTCACACATTCGTTTCATCTTTTGACCTACCACTGCGCGCGAGAACTGTCATATTGCAGTTACGCAGCGGCCAGACTGGTTCAATTTTAGGCTGGTTCAGAAAACTTATTTTGAGCGGCGTCGCAATAGTAAAGGATAAAAGAGTTTTGCATGGCATTTTAAGGTAGCATGGGATATCCAATGGTTGTTCAAATCGAATTAAAAATGTGGGTTTCTACAGCCAGTGCAGGGCATTGGGCTTTTCATGTGAGTTTCAAGGGGGCTTCAGTGAGAATTCAGGGGATTTCAGCGAAGGGTTAAGGGCCCTATAGGGTTTAAGGAAGATACAGGGGGGATTCAGTAGATGTGAAGGTATTGCAGGGGGTTTATCGAAGACTATAAGGGCGTTTGACGCATCTTCACAGAAGCTTTTATGAAACCCTCATTTATTCGCTCTGAATTACCATGAAACCTCCTGAAACTTCTTAAAGTCAAATTTGAACTCGCTCAAGCCCAACCCCAGCCCGTGTAATTGCCGGCTTAGAACAGCACTACGGATCACCTGTTCCGGGGGTAGAAGTCCACCAAACAGGTAACCCCAATCCAAGGTGTCAGGCGATCTGTGCTGAGGGATGAATGGTTGAGGGAGTTTGAAATATGCTCGATCTTTAACGGAGCCCGTAGCCTGGGTAGATTACCTTTTTGGGTTGCGTTGCGGCGAAAGATACACCAAATCGAACCCTAGTCCTAACTGCTTCCAACTAGTGGAACAGCATATTTTAGTAATCGAAGGAAAACATTTTGATTCTTATTACATTTACACCTTGATGTGGGCATTTCTAATTTGCAGCTGCACTTAAACTTTGTACAGCGTCTAATCTTCTTCTTCTTCTTCTTCTTCTTCTTCTTCTTCTTCTTCTTCTTCTTCTTCTTCTTCTTCTTCTTCTTCTTCTTCTTCTTCTTCTTCTTCTTCTTCTTCTTCTTCTTCTTCTTCTTCTTCTTCTTCTTCTTCTTCTTCTTCTTCTTCTTCTTCTTCTTTGTGGCTCTACGTCCACACTAGGACTCGGCCTGCCTCTCTTCAACTTAGTGCTGAATACAAGCTTCCAGTGTGTTGCTTAACCTAATTTACAGCTCGTTTGTCCACTAGGGCACTGCGTGGGCATTTTTAATTTGCAGCTGCGCTTAAACTTTGTACAGCGCCTAAATGTATTCTATTCTATTTCTACTTTATCGTACTGGTTGCCTTTGTGCTGCTGTCATTCTTCTACCATGTCCATGGTAGAATGATGACCACGATGATGAAATGATGTGTGGCTGTTGTTCCTTTTCCTGTCCGATTGGGGGTCGATTATGTGTTGCCGTTAGCCGATTTCCAACTTTCCGGATCCGTAGCATATTATCAGAGGGTCAGGTGTCAGCCACTCTCGGGGAGAAGAGCAACTGTCGAAAATTTGCAAGTGCTGGGGCTGGGATCAAACCCATGACCATCCACTATTGAAGTGAACGTGTGACAACTACGCCACGAGCCCCGGCATATAAGGTGTTATTGATGAAATTTGTACAGATTAGGAACTAGAGAACGTATCTAACGGAAAAATTCTGGTCCAGAGCTCTCGTTTTACGTGGTAAAGCATTGCTGTAAGCTTCATGGCAGATTAGAGCGGATCTTATTTTGAAAAATTTCTCCTGTATATGATTTTCCAAGTAGAAATTGATCTACTAGTGTGTGTGTGTGTGTGTGTGTGTGTGTGAGCTATGCTAAACTGAGCGATTTCGGTTGATATTTAGGGGTGGCGCAGTGAAAATTATGCTAGCGCAAGCATTGAAAAAACATTATTTCAAACATGACTTTTCTAGGGTAAATCTGTGGTTCTAGAACCCAATTGGACCAAAGTTGAACTCAAAATTGCGATATCTCTACTGGTTTTCGATACTTACTGAGATACAAGAAAAGATTAGAAGTAGAAACAGATAAGTTTTTGAATAAATATGTAGTACCACAATTAATCCTATTGTAAATTCATTTTACTCCACGATTCGACCCAGCAAGCTTCACCATGCCCTGGAAACCATTCGGAATTTTAATGCCCTCACATACGAAACAAATTTGCGCGGTATTTCCCCAGAGCTTGATTAAAAATGCACGTCTTCGCCGCCACACATGGCTTAATGTCAAATTATTTCCAACACGGCAAACACGGAACGGACCCGAAAAACAACCAAAAAAGACCCCATCGGAGTGCATTAGTTAGGTACTTTATCGGTTTCACTTTCTTACCGGCGGTGCGGTGGTGGCTGGTGGCGCGCAATGTGCTCAGTTCATAAGCGTAAACCGCGCCACCACCAACACCCATAAACCAAGGCACTCACTCTGGCTAGAGTCTTTGTAGAGCTGGGGGCCCCAATCGCGGCTGAGGTTTCAGGTCGTACATATTCATTAGTCAGAAACAAATATGAACCGCTTCATTCCCTTCTCTCTCAGCCCCACAACCGGGGGGCGATGAGTTGGTACCTACGTGTTCTTCTTCGTGTCGCCGTACCTATCTTGCGCATGAAGTAGCGCGCGTTTCCTCAAACCCATCATCATCAATTATTGCCGAAATAATAAAAACAACACAACATAACACAAATATACAAAACACCCAAACTTCAGACGGGGAAAAGTACCCTTTCAAGTTGGTTTGGGTACTGATGAGCAAGCGAATCGATGAAAGTGAAATGGTAACTGTAGGTGAGTGAATGTGTGCGCTGAGGAACCGGCAAACCACACTGTGCAAGTGTCGTTTTCTTTTCTGTTTTTATGACATATTGTGGGAAGATTGAATGGGCGAATTATTTGATTATGACAGAAATTGGGTGCTTATCGGCTAATGCAGTGAACGGGAAGTGAGTAAAAATTTTGAAGAAACTTATTGGGACACGAACGTTGGATCCACATGTTTAGTGTGGCACGCAAACTTGCTGGATTTACCGTCGTTGGGGGAGAGAATGGGTTAAAAATGCATACTTCCACATTATAGTGCAATAACATTTCTCTTTGCATGAAAAAGTGTTTCGATAACTGGAATATGATCTTCAGTAATGCATGTACATATGATGAAAAAATATTTGGAGTTCGTCAATTTTCCATAAAATTACAAGTGTATGAAAATTGATCCATTCTCACCGCTTCGAGAGGTCAAGGTAACCGAATTTGTCCCGCATTGACAAAAAGCAAGTTAATATAGTTCTGGTCATGGTTGATACTACTTACCAATAACATATTAGTCAAAGGATATGAGTTTGAGATTCTAAAATGTATCAATCCACCCAAAAGTGTGATAATTGATCGAGCCTCAAAAGTGGCATTCAAAAAAGGCCTTATTTTCAAGCTTTTTTCGATGATTTATCAAAAATTAACTAGTTGCACTAGAATCCTATTTTTTTTGACAGGAACTGCTGTAAACTACGAGGATGATACCATGAAATTTTTGATTCTATATTGGCAATATTTGATGAGAAATTTCAAAAATGGTTTGACCCAATCTCGCCCCTCTGACCCATCCTTACCCCCAACGACGGCACTGAAATTTTTTTTTTTTGTTGAAATAACTCTTCGAAACCCGTCTCGTGAACTGCAAAATGTACGGCAGCTATCCAAAGGATAGAATTCTACATTGTATGTATGGTAATTGTAAAGATCCTGAAAAATGAAAATAAAAAAAATCAATACTGCATCAAAAAATCTAAGATTATACCGCTGCGATTCCATTGGAAAATTCCAAAATATCGCCAAAAAATTCTAAAATGCCAATGAAAAATCTTGAACTTTGTCAAAAATCTACAAAAAAAAATCTAAAACGCCCATGAAAATACTGAAATGTTGACGAAAGCATTGCAATTCTAAAAAAAAGAGACTACACTATTTGAGGGGGTAAGAAGCAAAGTGGTGTAATCGACAAAAACCCTGCTTCGGGTAAATGAGGAATAAAGTTTTTCATCAATTTTTCATTCTACAAAAAATGTGTTGAGTTTCATAACCAATTTACCACGATTTATTGTAATTTTTCTAATCATGCTAAAAAAAATCTTAAAAAAGTTTCTGAAAGCTGGAAATCTGAAGAATTTTTTTGATTTGCTCAGCGCAAAATAGACAAAATGATCACGTCCATCCGTTTGCATTATAATCAAAAGTTGCGCAGACTTAACCTTTACTAACATCAGATAAGGGACAACACACGAAACACTCAGTGGTCCAGTGGAGAATTTCCCGTTTCACGAAAAGTTTTCACCGACTGGAGCGGGAATCAAACCCACACTTAGAGGCTGACGAAACGCCTAGATGACTGACGACACAACCGGATGGCTACAAAGAACACTAATTCCACCGAAAATTTACAAAATTTAACAAGAATTTTGTCCAAAAATTGTCGAAAATCAGGGAAATTTCAGAGATTTTGCTGTGAAAACTCAATATTTCTACCAAAAATCTAGCATTTCTACAAAAACTCTGCTGTTTCTCTTGAAATTCCACCAAAAATTTATAAAAAACCAACCCTAAAATTTGAATTTTCACCATACAATTCAAAATTTCGCAGAATGTTTCTTTAGAAAACAGAGATATCGCCTGAAAACTTTGATTTTTTTGTTGAAATTTCAAAATTGGGAAGGTTTTTTTTCATCATAAAACAAAAAAAGAAGTTCCCCATCAGAAATTTCTAAACTTTGATCTAACAGTTCGAAATTCTCAAAAAATGCTGGATGTCTTGTTGAAAAAAAAATCAGAATTCAACGGTTCTGTTGTCAATTTTAGACAAGAATTTGTGATTCATTTTGTGATTTTAATGCAAATTTTGCCTAAAGCAAAAAAAAAGTTTTTGCCTAAAAATACAGAGTTTTTGACAAATAATATGGAAATCATTACTGAAAAACAGAAATATAGCCAAAAATACCCGAAATTCTGTTTATAATTCTAACTTTGTGACAAAAAATTAAAAAAAAACTGGCACTGACAAAAACAAGTTTGAAATGCCGTCGTAAGCTTTTGAATTCCTACTAGAAATTTTGAAATGCCGATAAAAATACAACAACTGGAAATGCTTTACTGAATATTCTAAAATTATAGCAAGACACTGATGATTTAGCACCAACATTTCAAATCACAATTTTCCACCACTATTCAGGAAATGCTCCTCTTTCGGATGGTAGTCATAATTGCATAACGAAGATGTAATATAGACAAAAGCTTTGGAAGTAAACGCTGTTTCGAAATGCAGTTACGCCCTTTTGAAATGTTACTGCCAAATGCTGAAAAATCTTAAAACTTTGATGAAATTCTATCAAAAATTATTCAAAACTAATGAAATCCAAGGAAAAATCCTAAACATGAAAAAATAAAATAAAATGTTTAATCCTACTAAGATGTTAAGCTAGGCGCACCACGATGGCGAAATGCTGTGAGCATGTCTGGGTCATACTGCCCCCAACATCCAAGAGTTAAACAGTAATCTAAAAAGCTCAGAATGTTTTCATCTTAAGAAATCGGCATTCCGAATAGGAATCTTAGAAAAATATAAAAGTGTAGGGATGATCGAAAATAAAAATAAGCAAAATTCACAAAATGTTTAATTCGCATTCATCACCCTCTAAAATATGTTCGATTTAAGGTGGCGAAAATTCATACATTTAGATCAAAATAAAAAATTTGGGCATTAGAAGGTTAAAAAAAGACACGGACACCGTCTTCAGCCAGAGGCTGTACAAACTGAACGAAACTTAACACTAGACAACGGACACGACACATATTACGAGCACCAGTGAATAGGAGGAAGAAACATTTCTTGCGAAAATTTTTATCACTCGGAGTCGGAATCGAACCCTCACCCCATGGCATGATAAGTTCATACGCTTGGGGACGCTAACCGCACGACCACGAGGTTCCACAAAAAATTAATAAAATAAATATAAATAAAAGTCTTAAAATACTGCACCAGAAAATTCTAAAAGTCCGTAATAATAGCTGAAAGATACAAAAATTTGAAGAAAATCTAAAGATTTTTCAGGAAAATTACAAAATTCGTCGAAAATTTCAAAATTTAACGTTAAAGTTAGAAATGCCGATAAAAATTCATGGTTTGAAATTCATAACTTCTTTACTGCTCCAATTCCGAACAAATCGAAACTTTGACAAAATTTTGACAAAAATCATGCGAAATATAAAGCCCCACTGAAAACGCCTAAACATCAGAGATAATTTTCAATTTTAAATAAACAATTAAAATATTTCATTAAAAATCCTCATTCTCACAAAAATCCAGAAAAAATCAAAATAAATCTAAAAGTTCAAACGAAAATTCTAAAATAATGTGCCAAAAGATTCTGAAATTCCTCAGACAAAAATTAAAATACTCCGAACAATTGATGAAGATGCAGGACGAAATAAAGTTCAAAGAAAGCCAGAAGATTTTACCGGAAATTAACAACTTCGCAGTAAATTTTCACAGAAATTATCTAAAATTTGTCGGAAAATTCCCAAATTCCGACAAAAATACTGGTATTTCAATTTCCTTATTTTTTTTTTCAAAAAACGGAGCAGTATTTTAAAAACCGGTTTTCATACACATGTAGGGGAAGGATCACGGTGTCTCCTGAATGTTTTTTTTTTCCTAGTGAAAAAAATTTTTCATTTTTTTTTTCAGAAACCATTTTTTTAAAGCTTTGTTCGAAAATGGTTTCTGCAAAAAATGAACAACATTCTCTAGCAGTTGTGAATGTGAATTGTGAATTCGGAAATTTAACTGGAAGTCTCGAGTTCTTATTATAGAGTCATGCAGTGAAATTTTAAAATTGTCCTGGAGAGTTTTCATTTTTTTTTCTGCAGAAACTCGAGACTTTCAGTGACTTCTTAGTGACTTGCATACATATTTCAAACTGCAGTACTGAAACAGCCGGTAAATAATTGGTTTTTCATAGAAAAGAAGACGTATCCCAAAAAGGCGATCTACCCACGCTACGGGCTCCGTTAAAGATCGAGCATCTTTTAATCCCCCTCAACCATTCATCCCTCAGCACGGGTCGCCTGACACCTTGGATTGGGGTTACCTATTTAGTGGACTTTTACCCCCGGAAGAGGTGGTCCGTAGTGCTATTCTAAGCCGGCAGCTACACGGGCAATACCTTGATTTAGTGGACCCTTGATTATATAGACACTAGAGTTTATGTACATTTGTTTTATGGTAGTGAGATTTTTAACATCCAGTTTAAAGCTTGCAGTTTGTATTATGATGGCTGATAATGCAGGGGTTTTCAGTCTTTTGACACACGGAGCACTTCATATCAATAAATTGTTTTTTGGAGCACTCTTAATAACGCCAAAGCATACTTCATGACACAACACAATTATTTTTATATATTTACCTTAATTTTATACATACTTTCCTTTCTGACATCATTTTTTATACATATCTTTGTCGATGACGGGACGGGCTAGGTGATCTAGTGGCTACCGATTTGTATGCAGAAGCTCGTGTTTTCAATCCCTACGGTCCCGTCCCTTTCATCCTACTCTGTATCTTTCTATCCACTTTCTCTCTCTCTCTTCTCTACATATACAACTCATGTATATTCATATGTTCATAGCCATCGCTAGAACCAGAAACGAATTTGAAAAACTCGTTTCCCTTCCTTCCAACTTCCACATCACAGTGTATATAACGCCTACAAGTTATGCAACCAAAGCGAACTGTGCCGCTTGACCTTCATAGTATTCACCACACAATCTATCACCTTACGATCACTATAAATATCCCCTATCCATGGATCGCTTCACCATTTGTTCGATATCTCTCACTTTGTCGATGATCACAATGAGCGGAGTAAATGGGATTGGGAAACTGCCCATTCACCAGAATTTTCCTCAAAGCTTTCTAACAAACTTTTTCCAACATTCCTTATGATTTTCTCACTGAAAATTGTAATGTATTTCTGACATTTTAAGTAGATGTTTTATACTAATCTTGGCATGCAGGTACTCAGCTGATTCAATTTCAAAACTTGCAGCAGATTTCATAAAAAAAAAATCATTGAAATGCTTCGGCAGATTACTGATAAGATGGGTGAAAAATTATTTTCAGTGCTGTCATTGCAAAACCAGAGCTAGTTAGTCAAGGTTCTCCGACTTCAGCGCCCCTTCTCTGGTACATTTCCACGGATGGATTCCTGTAGGAATCTCTGAAGGAACCGCTTGAGCAAAGACATTTCCGAATGTACCGCTGAAGACATTTCAGAAGGATAAAAAAATTCAGAAAAAAAATTCGAAATGAATTCCTGAAAGAATTTCTGAAAAAACAGGTTTATTTTTAGAATCCATAGATTGATTTTCTGAAGAAATTCTAGGAGGAATACCATGAAAACCCCTGGTGAAATGCTTAACAATTTTTTTCCAGATATTTTTGAAAAAAAAAATCCTGGAGAAAACTCCTAATAAACATTTTTTAAATATATTCCTGGAGGGATCCATAGAGAAATTTCTAGAGGTGCGCATAAAGCAAATCCTGGAGGAATTTCTGAGAAAATACGTAGAGGAATACCCGGCGATATTTCTGATAAATCCTTCGTATGTATTTCCGCAGGAATTTCTGCAAGAAAATGTCTTCCAGCCTTTCCGTCAGAAGTAATCCCTAAAGAATTTTCTAAAATTTTAATAAATCCTTGGAGCAACTTTAGGGGGAGAAAATGGCTTGAAGGAATAAATACAGGAATGAGAAGAAATCTTCGGAATTTCCCTAAAAATCTCTTATAGAACTTCTCAAGCAATCCTTAGAGAAAATTGTTTAGAGAGCTTCTGAGAAAATTTTGAAAAAGTTCTGAATATCTTATTCTTAATGTATCCCTGAATCATATTCTAAAAAAAATCTATGGAGTATTTTTGAGAAAGGTCGTGAAAGGTTTGGAATATTTTGGGAAATTTCTAGATGAATTTATAAGAAATAAAAAATCTAAAAAAAATCGCAGATGAGTCCTAGAAAAAATCTATGAAAGATTTCGAAGGATTCTGGAAAAATTCATGCAACGTTTTTGGAAGCTAACCGTGCAAGACTTTCTTAAAAAGATCTTGAAGGATAGGAGTGAAAGGATCTGGAGGGCATTCTAAAGTCTAAAGGAGTCCCTAGAAGATATTGTTAAAAACAACATTCTGACTAAGTGTCGTTGGGATTTTCTAGATGGTTTTTCAAAGTAAATCTATGAGAAATTTCCAAAGGAGTCCCTGAGAGAATTTCTTTAGGAATCCCTGGGAGATTTTTCTCAGAAACTCGTAAAAGATTTTTTATATGAATTCAAAGATAGATTTTAGCAAGTGTCCATAAAAGAATCGAAAAATCTGTGGACGTTTTTTAAAAGTGATCCTTGGCTAAATTTGTAAAGAAATCTCTGGAGGAAAATCTGGAGACATTACTGAAGAAATTAATAGTCGAATTTATAATAAAATCCATGAGAGATTTTCTGAAAGAATCCGTCAAATAATTTGTGAAGGAACCCCAGCTTCTGTAGCTTTGCCTTCGATTTCTTTATTCTGACGAATACTGGGACTCTTAAAAATTCAGAAGCAGTAATCCAGCGGAACGTAACAATTTTTTGGGGGAATTCCTAGGTTTTCGTCACATATTGAGAGGCTTTACATTTTTTTTCCGCAGAAGGTCAGAAGTGTCTGCAGAATTGCAGAATTTTTTGGCGAAGTTTTAGAATAATACGGCGAAAATCCAAGTACGGAGAATTTTCGGAATAAACTTGCCGAATTTCTGGATTTTTTACTTTTTTTTTCGAATTTTTGTTGGAATCAAGATTTTTTTTTGCCAAAGCTCTCTGGAGGGGGTCGTGAAGTGGGTGATTTGGATTGGGCTGGGATATTTAGCTGTATACATGATCACATCCGATACAAGGAAAAAAGTAAAAGTTCCTTCTTCTCGTACGCCGGTACCCCAACGGAAAGCCCACATTGCCAATCCAACCGCAATCTGGTCCACTCTTCTGGAACGCCGCGCCGGTCAATGACAATCACTCTCGCCCCGTGGAAGTTGTCCATCGAGAAAGCAATTAGTCTAATATTCCACCAACGAACGGCAACGGCAACGACGACGACAAACGATCTGGTGATCACACGACAATGGCCCGACCGGCGCGGCAATGTGCGATAAAGCGCACCCTCGGACTCTTGGAGTCTCGGACTTGGACTTGCCCGGTTGGTCCCGACCTCTCTTGGGCGGGGGTGGTTGGCCCGGCCGATTTGCCTGCCGCACTATGTTAATTTCCAGCCACCCAAGTGTGAACAATGCAAACATTATGCTAATGGTGATTATGCGCGCGCTTGGTATATTTGCCAGCGTTATTGTGGACTTGGGTGTAGTAGCAGGACGGGGGACCCGCTGGTTGTCTAAGCAGAAAGAGAGACCACCACACCCTGTGACGAGGGGTAAGAAGGTGGAAAATGGTGCATTTCTCTCGATAATCTCCAAGTCGCGCAGCAGCAGCAACATGAATGGTATTAAATCGTCGTCGTCGTCGTCGTCGTCGCTCCGCGTCTTCTGACTCTGAGGCGTTTGTTGTCGTAGGTAAACTAGGTGAATGACGGAAAAGCTGTTTTGCATTCGCGGCTTCGGTGGAGACGCGGGCACGCTGGTGCGGCTGTGCGGAGGACCCAGCTCAGTGACTTTCTCTGAAGCTTATCACAATGTGACGGTTTTTGGTCCCGTTAACAGTTTGCTAGTTTCTTAGAAAACTGTACGAAATGCGAAACAATTTCAGGCGGCTGATTAATGAGCGGAGAGATTTCTAGCCGACTCGGACTCACCTTTTGGGAAACGGCATTCGGCGGTAGCGTAGCAGGGAATCCATCGCGATTGGATGAGAGGCTGCAGTTACTGCTGGATGCTGCTGCTGTTTCTGTTGCTAACTGCGGATTTGCTGCACTTGTCACTTGCCACACACACTGCACAGCTGGGTTTCTTCTGAGAGGAATAAAAAGATCACTTTGCACACAACACTGCACTGGCTTAATAAGCTTATTCAAGCCGCTGGTTTTGACAACAGGAATGATCCGTTTAATTGAAGCACGTGAGGGGGTTAGAGTTGAAAATTTCTGGAAAGAAAAAAACAAACGAGTAAAATGGTAAACTATTTATGAATCAGGAATGCGAGAGCAGTCATAGCAAATTTTTACTATCTTTTTTTTTTCTATTTAACTCAACGCATCACTATGAAATTTATTTTTTTTATCTGTATTAACGAGATTTTTAGCCCTAGGCTAGTTCATCTGGGGACCCACGCTTTACTTCCCTTCCGAAGGAAGAACTCACATTTTGCGAGTTTGTCGGGAGTGGGATTCGATCCCAGGTCCTCGGCGTGATAGTCAAGTATTCTAACCATCACACCAGGTCCGCTCCCACTATGAAATTGAATAAAGGGGTTTTAACTAATTCTCGTCATACTAAGCACCAACTAATAGTTATCGAGGTTATATTTGCACCTCACCCAATGCATCATCGCCAGTTTGATTTTAATAACTAACTCATAAAATTGCTTTCATATCATGTAAAAACAAATCGTTAAACACCTACCATTTCTATAAAATAATATGATTGAATAATTGGCTTCTTTAGTGGTGTTGGGATAATTCCAAATTCTGAATCTGCATGTCAAACTGAGCCGAAATCCAAATTTTCATCAATTTTGGTGCCCAGGAACCTGTTTAAAATCAATTCGAAGTTTGTATGGGAGCGATTTGTCCAATCACCCCTCGTCGCATTTTGTACTGGGTGGAGCTGTCAGGCAGTTGCCTAGCTGTCAAAAGGTGGTTTCATAAAATCTCTTCGAAATTGATTTTAGAAATCAAAATAAACTTCTAAAAATCTGAAAAAAATCATGGTGGCGTAGAAAAAGGTGCTCTTTCATATAAATTAAAAAAAAAAATCAATACATTTATCAAAATTTAAAAACCAAATTGTCCCTCGAATTCTATTTCCATCTAGTCCACGTCTATTTCCGACGACCGACACAATATAGCGCATTTAGTTCACCACTGGACTATCGCACTAGTTTTCACGAGTGCGAAAACGCTAATAAAAGTGCGCGATTGCATCAAATCAACTCGGTGTCTTCAGAGCACTTGTTCATCATAGATTGAAGAAATAGTGCGCCGAAGACATCAACCTGATTTGATGCAATCGCGCACTTTTATTTACGTTTTCGCACTTATGAAGTCGCAGTTCGCAGTCCAGTGGTGAACTAAATGCGGTATATAAAGTATCAAAAATTGTGATTTGATTGTAGGTGTTTGATTCTTCGTGATCAAAGTCACAAATCATGTGTTCTAAGTACCATTGAGCAGGAAACTTTCAAATTGAGATGGGTGTAGTTTTAGTATAACGACAAAAATGTGTCAGTTTATATTAATGACCATTCGATCAAAAAACGCCACTACGGGGTATCGAAGAAATCTTTCTCTTTATTTACAACCTCCACTTTCGCTCCTGAATTTCTATCGCTATCGGCTTTTGATGACATTGACGATGGAGCTCCACATTGGAGATCAAATTGTGAGGCCACCATGCACGAATTATATACCGCAGGCATCTATTGATGAAAACCTGCAGCCGTTGAATGTTCTCCACTGATACACACCATGTTTCACTGGCGTACATCAGCACAGATTTCACGTTCGAGTCTAAAATTCGGATTTTGGTGCGTCGACTGATCTGGTTGTTTTTCCTTATATTTCTTAAACTCGCAAAAGCAGCCCTCGCCTTCTTGATCCGTGCATCTATGTCGATCTTGGTGCGGCCATCGGCCGCCATTTGGCTTTCAAGATATTGGAAGCTTTCAACATTCTCCACTGATTGCCCAGCTACCGTAAAGCTGGAAGGGTTGACCGTGTTTACATCCAACGATTTGGTCTTGTTGACGTTGATGGTAAGACATGCCGCTGAGGAGCGATTGGCAAGATCATCGAGCTTGCTCTGCTTATCAGAGCGCCGTTGAAATAGGAGAGCAACGTCGTCAGCTGATTTGAAGTCTTGTAGGTGCTCCATGGTAATGGGTTGCCACAGTAATGCACGATTTGGTTCACGATCAATCGCACCTACCAGGATCTCGTCGATTACGATGAGGAACAGTAGCGGTGATAGTATACATCATTGTCTCACTCCAGCAACGACCCGGGACGGGATCGGACAAAACACCGTTCTGCAGCACTCTGCACAAAAATGCCCTGTACTGTGCTTCAATGAGGCCGATGATTTTCTCAGAGAGACCCTTACGCCATGCTTCCCACTCCCACAGGTTTCCGTGATTGAGACGGTCGAAAGCTTTTTCGTAATCAATAAACACCAGGTAGACAGACTCTTGGAATTCATTGATTTGCTCCAGGATGATACGGAGCGTGACAATATGGTCCACACAGGATCGTCCGGCACGGAATACTGCTTGCTGCCGTCGGGGAGTTGCGTCAATCATCATCTCCTGTATCCGGTTAAGGATTATTTTGCAGAGAACTTTGAGAACAATACACAGTAACATGATGCACCTCCAATTATCGCATACAGTCAGGTGACCGTTTTTGGGTACCTTTACTAAGACACCTTGCATCCAGTCGCCCGGATATGTCGTGGTTTCCCAAATACTGCAGAATAGTTGATGTAGCAGTTGTGCAGATACTACGGTGTCAGCTTTGAGCATCTCAGCTAATATGCGATCGACCCCTGGGGCCCTGTTCTATTTTATGCTACGGATGGCTGTTTCTATCTCCTGCACTGATGGAGCTTCGGTGTTGACACGGGTAATGCGTCGAAACCTTGGCGGATCTTGTGAGGTGTTGATGACGACACTTGAAAAAGGTTTCCAAAGTGCTCGAACCAGCGTTTCAACTGGTCAGCCGGGTCGGCCAGTAACTGTCCAGGCGTGTCTTTAACGGGCATCGTAGCATTCATCTTAGTCCCACTAAGGCGACGTGAACCATCCTAGAGGAGACGGATATCGCCGGTGTTTGCGGATTTCTCGCTTTCGTCGGCTGGCTAGGGAGTCCGTCCACGCGCTTTTGTACCGCCTACATGAGCGTTTCTCTTCTTTCTCGAGAGCCGAATAGCGCTGACGGGCTACGGCTTGGCTCCGCGTGTTTTTGCTCGCTCTATCGCGGCTTTGGCATTCCTTCGATTCTCTATCTTCCTCCAGGTATCATCTGTGATCCACTGCTTTCTCTGGATTCGTAGCTCACCCAAATTATTCTCGCCAGTGGCGATGAAGGCGTTCTTGATAGCGCTCCATTGATCTTCTACGCTTCCACTTGCTGGAATATCCGCAGCATGATTTTGGAATTTTCGGCTCTCAGTCTAATAAATTTCGGTGATTACTCTTCTATCATCGCCGACGTTTCGGCCCGGCTATTGGACCATCTTGAAGGCTCGATACACAAATCAACAGGTCACACAAATTTTGCAAACGTTCAAACAGTTGGGTTGTAAAGGGTCACGCCGTCTGGTACACTTTTGGGCCATTCGTTCCGGTTTGGTTTGGGGATTCCCTAGCTGGTGTACGTCATCCAAAATGTCTTTCCAAAACCTGTAGGCCCCCTTAAACCCCCTCAATGATTCCTGGAACGCTCCTGAAGCAATCAGGAAACCTAAAATATGACGCTGAAACCTGCTGAAAATTATGTGAAACATCCTGAAATGGCTCCGAAAACCACTGAAATCACTTCGGACCATCTGTAACGTACATGAGGTCATCTGAAACTTTCAAAAAAAGCTGCTATAACGTCTCGGAAAACCACTGAAAATCCTCCTTCCGACATGCCCCTGAAAACCTCCTGAACTCCCCTCGGATCTCTGCGAAAACGCCCCTGTAATGTCCTGAAACTTGCTGTAAATCCTTCGTTGAGGAAAAACTTCGTATAGTACCACCAAAACCCCTTCAAACTCCTTCGACACCCATGTGACGGACCTGAGAACCTCCGAAACTCCCAACAACGCTCCTGTAACGCCACCGGCACCCTCTGAAAATCCTGTAAGACTTCCCGAAATTCCGCCAAAATGCCTTCGTAACGCCACTGGAACTTGCTGAAAATCCTCTCTAAAACTTCCTTAAATACCATCGAAAACCCCCTGAAACGTACATAAGACCTTCTGAAATCTTCGATAACGCCCCTGAGCCCCATGCAACGCCTGAAACCTCATTCACTCTTCTTAAAGTTCTTTGAAACCTTGAGATCCATTTAAGTAACAAACAAGAATCCACTTAGGCAAAATCTCTATTTAGGCAGTCCTGACTGAATACCTAAATGGAGCATTGGGTGTAGAGTTAGGGTGAGGCCGATTTTAAAAAATCTCTCCGGGATATGATCTCTCTTCTCTGACCTACTGATCGAAATAAGTGAGCTGTCCTAAAATGAGCGATTTCGGTTGATTTTTAGGGGTGACGCAACCTGATGGCTTAAACCCTTAGTGGAATTTATGCTAAAGCAAACAATGAAAAAACATTTCAAATTTAATTTTCAAACATAACTTGACTAGATTAAATCGGTGATTCTAGAACGCGGTGGGCCAAATTTGACCTCAAAATTGCGATATCTCTAATAGTTTTCGAGATATTTGAAAAAAAAAAATGTCATATTGTAGTATTTCTACACCAAGTATTACGATGTTCGGAGACACACTATATTGGTTTTCTATGGAATGACCGGTATATAATAAAACTCTTGTAAACATTTATGATGAATTTCATGAGCTCAAGAGTTCAAGAGCATCAAGAGTTATAGTAAAATAATGAAACTTTGGGATAATTCCCATGATTTTTTTTTTACATCAACATTTTTTGAGAAAAATCTTTGCCGAAACCGCAGTTCTTTTTTTTTGAAACAAGGTTTCGAGGGTTTCGAAAATTATTTGAGTGATTTTTTTAACTCATTCATTTAAATTTTTCAAATGAAATAATCATTTCATACGTTCTGACATGTAATTTTGTCTTAGAAGTTTTTTCACAATAAACATTATTTTTAATTTTCTTATTACAAAAAAAATTTTTAGCGAAAGTTGCCACGAGATTTCCGCCAAAAACAGCTTGAATACTCTCTAATAATTCCACTGTAATTGTTCCAGAAAGTCCTACAATCTATTCTCGAAAAGAAAATTACTTGTACATTTCACGAATGTTGCAGAAAATTGTTCAAATTCAAAGCTAATCAGATATTTTAGAAGGAATCACAATAACAGTTTTCTAACTGTTTCTTCTGAAATCCCACTTGAATGGGATTTTTTTTATTATCGTACAAATTGGGCCAAATAGGCATTCAGATTTTCATGAAGTTTTTTCCACAGGCAGGACTCATGGATATATGAACCAAAGAAGTTGAGAAAAAATCAGGGTCACTTATTTTTCCGGAAAACTCAGGTGGAATTTTTTGTTTTCCCTTGACACTACTTACTTCTAAAAATCATAACTCAAGAACGAAGCATCGTAGAAACAAAGTTTTTTTTAGAAAATGTATGTTCCACAAAATTTTCCACAGTTGAAAAAATTCGTAAAGAAAATCCGGAAAAACTATGCCCGAACTCAAAAATATTTTTGGAAGATTATTTTATAAGCTACAATCGCTGAAATTTTTGAAACGCACTTTTTCTTAGTTTTTTGAGTTATGGCCAATTTTGTTAAAAAAGGGTCCAAATGTGCCATAAAAGCCTTTTCTTTGAAAAATCATAACTCAAGAATGAAGCATCGTAGAAACAAAGTTTTTCAATGAAAATGAAAGCAAATTTTTACTGAGCTAAGGTCAACTTTGTGAAAATAACCATGTAAGCCTATATTATATGGTTATTTTTCACAAAATTTGCCACAACTCAGGAACGAAAATTAAGTGCATTCCAAAAATTTCAGCGTCCAAAGCTTATGAAATAACCTTCCAAAAATATTTTTTTTGAAAATTTTCCGCGGGTTTGGACATAGTTTTTCCGGTTTTTCATTATTAATTTTCTCTACGGTGGAAAATTTTGTGGAAAAAATGTTCCACTTCATATTTTTTTTAATTGCTGAGATAATTTGCTTTCATCTTCATTGAAAAAAACCTTTGTTTCTACGATGCTTCGTTCTTGAGTTATGATTTTTCAAAGAAAAGGCTTTTATGGCACATTGAGACATTTTTTTTAACAAAATTGGCCATAACTCAAAAACGAAAAATAAAGTGCATTCCAAAAATATTAGCGATTGAAGCTTATAAAATAACCTTCCAAAAATGTTGTTTTCGAAAATTTTACACGAGTTCTTACGGCTTTTCTTTGCGAATTTTCTCAAGTGTGGGAAATTTTGTGGAAAACTTTGTCCATTTCTTTTTTTTATTCCTGAGATAATATGCTTTCATTTTCTAAAAAAAAAAAAATATTTCTACGATGCTTCACTCTTGAGTTCTTCTTCTTCTTCTTCTTCTTCTTCTTCTTCTTCTTCTTCTTCTTTATGGCTCTACGTCCCCGCTGGGACTTGGCCGGCCTCGCTTCAACTTAGTGTTCTTTGAGCACTTCCGCAGTTATTAATTGAAGGGCTTTCTTTGCCTGCCATTGCATGGATTTGTACATTGTGAGGCAAGGACAATGATACACTATGCCCAGGGAGTCGAGAAAATTTTCCCGACCGGAACGGGAATCGAACCCGCCGTCTCCGGATTGGCGATTCATAGCCTTAACCACTAGGCTAACTGGAGACCCCTCACTCTTGAGTTATGATTTTTCAAAGTTACTGGTGTCAGGGGAAAACAAAAAATCCAACTGAGTTTTCCGGGAGCAGAGAGTAAAAAATTCTAAGATTGAAAGTGAAGATTGACATTCTCATTTTTTCATTCGTGTTTGGCCACATTTATTGTCAGCTGAATGCCTCTCTTTTTCATGCAATTCTTTGTCACGAATATTTTTTCGCACGTCGTAAAATGTCCAATTTCTGTTTACAGACGCACAATCCGACTTAATGGACAAATAGATAACATAATTAATATTCTAATTCACTTCTATACATAAGTTTTGAGGTGTTTGGAAGTATAATCGGGAGTTACGGTCTAGTTATATTCCTCACTGAAAATTGTCAGTGACAGAAAAATGAATGAATAAGTGAGAAAATTCATTCACCAAAATGATTTTTATTTTGATCCCGCAGTTGAGAATTTTCAAAATTCACGTTGAATTTCACTCATTGAAAATAAAAGTTTTTAACACTGTTCATGAGTCCTGCCTGTGGAAAAAACTTCATGAAAATCTGAGTCCCTTCGGCCTAAACCCGTACAGTAATAAAAAAAAATCCCCAATGCTTTCTTCAAAACCTTTTCTAAGTTATTGGATTAAAAAAAAAATAAAGAATTAAAAAATATAAACACAAATATTTTCGTTGGACCGCCACCATTTTTCAGGAAGCTTCTTAATATTGCTCAATTATGATTTTTCTAGAAAACTTTCACAATCGATATACACAGAAATTATTTCAGATCAAATTTATCGTTAATTCCAGTGAGTAAGATATTTCCTGGAACAGATAAATTTCCGAAAAAAAATACATCTGTTGCAGGAAATATCTTACTCACTTGAATTTTACAGAAAGCAAAGACAGATTAAAATTCCTAAAAGGAGTTTTCTTGAGGTATTTGTTGTAGATAAATCCTTTAATATTTCTTCAATCCATCTGGAAATTCCTTCAATTCCGAGAACTTTTAGTATATTCAATATGATTTTATTTATTTGATGAACAAATTGAGATTGATGATGATTATTAACCTGGGCTTGTTAGGGGAATATCTGTAAATAAAAGAAAATCGGGTTAAGTACGGTTCCTTTGAATTCCACTAAGAATTTGCATCCTTTGACAGATACGTATTTCGACCTCAACTGTAAGGTCGTCTTCAGTGTCGAGTCAAGTACAAGACACTGAAGACGACCTTACAGTTGAGGTCGAAATACGTATCTGTCAAAGGATGCAAATTCTTAGTGGAATTCAAAGGAACCGTACTTAACCCGATTTTCTTTTATTTAAATTGAGATTTGAATTATGAAAAAAAAAACACGTGCTCCGGTGGGAGTTGAACCCACGACTCCCATTACGCTGGACGGACGCTTCTTTCCTCAAAAAAAAAAAAAAATGACTTGGTTGAAAACTTGTTCGGGATCTTCGCCAAAGATTTTCTTAAAATTTTACAGGAAATACTATTGACTATTAGGGTAGACCTAGACATTCCATCAAGAACGCATCATGAATTTTCGTTCCAATTTCTTTAACACTTAGTATTAGAATTTCCGCTAAAAACAGCTTTACAGAATGACATTGCTCCATGAAGTTTAGTCAATTGATTTAAATTGCAGCCATAAAAAACATGCTTGTTGGAGAGATTGTACCAGAGATTCCGCAAGAGATTCTCTTTGGAATTTTCGCAAAATCAACTAGTGGATAGCGATTGCACTACATATTTGACTAGAAATTTCCCGAAGATTTTGGCTATAAACTCTAATAGAAATTTATGAAAGGATCCTGGTATGATTTTCGATTAAATCTATAGAATCGGATGCCACGTTTTCACCCCTAAAGATGGTTTTTACTTAATGTCATTTGTTAAATAATCGCTTTCAAACTAAAATTTCAATCTTGTACCGACTTTTCGAACCTATTAGGCAAAATACCCTCTTCGAATAAGTGTAATCAGTTTTGCACCTTTTGGTTCCACCCTCTTTTGCATATCCCTTTCGTGACGAACCAGCACAATTGTGCTGTTGAGCGGTAACAGTTTTGCATATTTTTTTCATCTGTTTAGACTTTGTTTCATTGATGTAAACTGTTTCTATAATTCAGCCATTACTTATACTTGTTTGTGTGTAAACAAACTTTTGTTTACGTTGCCTGTGAGATTTACTACAACAAGGTAAACAAAAAGTGGACAAAAACCGTAAAACATGAAAAAGTTTTATCTGTCGCAAATTTTTTATTTCCGATTTATCTAGGTAGTCAAAGTTAGAAACCGAAAGATAAAGAGCAATTCTTTCAAATGAGGTAAAATAATTGTTGTTTTGTTGGGAAATCTGGGAGTTCTGGAGAGTCAAAGTTGAGCCATTTGTATGGAGATTTTACTTTTTTTGTGCTCCGTCACGAAAGGGATATCCTTTGACAGAGACGCGTATTTCGACGTGTTTTGGTAGTGTTTTTACTTATTACGGTGCGCGTTCTGAAGAGTTATAAATTAAAACTAGTAGGGTATGAGTACCCTTCTTCAGCCTATGTCCCTATGTTCATCCTATTCCAAAATAGACGATTTCAGCACCGATTGTTTCCGTTCTTTTTGTTAGTATGCATGCTCACTACTATCAGTAAGTCGGCTCCAGACGCACGTTCTCACCACTGCTCACTACTAACAAAAAATACATAAAGAAAAACCAAAACAAATAGCGCTTATTATATTTATATTCGATAGGACGAAAACGGGAGCACTTTGCTCTAGATCTAGATGGATTCCTTTTCCCTATAACTAGATTGTTTTATGTTTACTTCGAAACACTTATTTGCACTGCACTGCGCTATCGTTATTCCTTCATTGTTCTTCTTACCATTATTAACCCTAAAAGGGATACCTGGGGTCCATTTGGACCCCAGGCGCCTTTCAGAGCTCGTCTTTGATGGAACACACTCAGCGAGGTGACGAAACTGAGGCCATGAAGGTATCCCTTTTAGGGTTAACATAACGTCTTTACTGCGACAAACCCAGTAAGCTTCTCAGCTTAGTGTTCTATGAGTACTTCCACGGTTATTAACCCTAATGTGGCGACAGGGTACCCGGGTACCCAGCGCCCATTTAAAAAGCACGGTGTAGGAAAAAAGCAAAATGTTTGTCGAACACATAACGGTTAACTGAGAGCTTCTGCTGCCAATGACCATTTTCGGTAAAGATTAAATAAATAAACAACAATGACCATTTTGCATGTGTCTATAGGGCAGGCAGAATGATAGTCTATGCTCAAGGAAATGAGCGAAATTTTTATTACGAAAATTTCCTAGATCGATTTGGAATCGAACCCATAACTCTCAGCATAGTACTTCTGAATACCCGCGCTGATTCCACCTTTGTTATTTGGGCCCTATTATTTCAATATTTTTTTATTATTTAAACAACTTGCTACTGCATTTTCACACAACTAGAGCAACTTCTCACCTTTTAAATCGAACTGTTTTGTTTTCCGCAATCACAACTTTTGGACCACTTCAATGTTCTTCTTACATTGATTTCGACCAAGTTACGAGACGCAAATCAGTTGATTTTCCAATGGATATCCTTCGTTTTCGTTATGATCTTTCACTTTTTAAAAGCACGTTAAGACTTCTTATCTAATATCACTCTCACAGAATGTCGCCAAATTTTTGAAGCTTTTTCTGCCACACCATCAATTTGCGAATGCGATCTCTTCCGTTCTTCCCAGATAGATTAACACACCGAAATGGAAATAGAATCTCAACACCACTAGATCAATCTTCTAAGCTTCTTCCGACGGACGGGTCTGCAGAAACCACCGAACCGAAACAGTTGTCTTCCTGTGCTTATCTATACCGACACGCCACGCGCTCTCTCGCACTCGCGAACCTTAATCCATCTAACGCCGAAAACGAACTGAAAATCCACCACGATCTCGATCAACCAACTCGTAACGGACAGACAGACAGAAATCACGCGCGCGCGCCCGCGTTCTCGATCGCAACTATAAGAGGAGAAAAGTAAACCCCAAGAGCCAAGAGCCAAGAGCGCCAAGCCAACTAATGGCACTAACGTTCGCGACTTAACTAAAACTGTTTACGGTAATTTCGAGTTTTTTGGTCCGGTCTGTCTGTAAACATGCGCCTCGCGTTCGCCGCCACCGACGTCGCTCATTCGCTTGTTCGTTCGTTCGCTCGCTCGCTACACCGGCACCGTGCCGATTCCGATCCATGGATCCAATTCGAACGCGGACCGAGCGAGCGCCGCCCCGCCAGCCGAGATTCGCTTGCATTGCACGTCGTCGTCGGAGACTCCGGCTCAGCAGCGCTCAGCTCAGCTGATTCCGTTTGTTCGGATCCGGGTTGGTGGGTGAGCCGTGAGCGAGGGCCGCGCTGCACAACGTGATCGTCGATCAAGCTGGAAGCGCGAGAGATTCTTTAATTTGGTTCTACCTCAACCAGTGATAATCGATAAGCAAAATTTCACCAAATTTCAATTCCACTCGCAACTGAACCGTCAGTCAACATTGTGTTGGGACAAATTCAATTATTTTGATTTGTGTACATATTTGAAACGACAATACAAACCCACTATGCAAACAATCGCAGCGATCCCGCTGTTTTGCTGTCGCCTGCACACCTTTCTTCGTCGTCGTCGCGCCGGTCTCTTGTTGTTGGTTGAGCCACGACGGACGGTTGTTGCATGCGTTGCTTCGCGAGCGGGAGAGTAAGGGTTCCGGCCCTTCTTTCATACAGGTGAGCAGCCACCCCCTTTTCTACCTCATCAACGCAACGACTGAGCTACCGCACAAAGGAAAACCTACACTCCTGAAATGGCCAAAGCCAAAAGCTATGTTAAAGTTTATTATGTTTTATCTGTATTGAAGAGATTTTTAGCGCTAGGCTAGTTCATATAGCTTTACTTCCCTTCCAAAGGAAGAACTCATAGGTGGGAGCCTAGGATTCTTTCCTAAGCGAACCATATCTACACATCAGTGTGGACTTACCACCTTTGGCACCGGGAGGTGACCGAGCACCGGCACATACGAACTGCTCAAGCGGAGTAAGCCTAGGCGTGGCGGGGGACCAGCAGTGGGCTCTGCTGGTCCTCTTCAGAAATTCCACACATCCGGAAGCAACTCTGTTCAAGCGATATGGCACCTCTTCCAAAGTGTCACAGCCCAGTTAGAAGTGCCTCGGGCACATCAGGAACGATGCCAGTAAGTGATTATGGTATACTGGTCATGCTTAGTAATTGGTAAATGAGATGGTACACGCTAAGGTAACTATGCACAAGTGAGCTGATGGCGACGGCATTCTATCCTCTTAGTAAGGTCGGGTGACACTGACGTGAAACGGCGGATAGGCTAACGTCGACGCTGTCTTCCGCCCCATAAAACCGTGGCATGGCCTTAAAGTACGTTCCTGATCTGTGCCCAGCTTAGACAACTATCTGGGTGGAAGTAGGTTCAGATGAACACTCCTGATTAGCGCTGATCCGGTTCTGAGCTCAGTCCCCATAAGGGCCTGGGCCAACCCTCGGGTGGGCTCCCTGCTTGCATAGATAACCACCAGGATCCTTGGCGACTACTTCATTTACAGTGAGGGATAGCGGCTCTAAGGGGGGGGCCAACAGACATGACTTCGAAATTCAACAACTGTAACAACGTGGTCGAGTGTGGAGTAACTGAGGGAGCGGCATTGAACCCGTTCGCGCGTGGAGGCTTGGCTAGATCGCCACTCCGAGGGGCTGGTGCACCCACCAGCGAACCAGCGGCAGGAAATTCAAGTGGAGCAAGTGGTGCACGAAGCGGTACAGCGCCGACGGAGGAATCACAGATGACCGGTGCGGACCTCACGCGGGCGCTGAACCGCAACAGGAGCGGGCTACCAAAGATGTTGGTAGTTGCCGAACAGCTGGATGAGCTGATCGGCTACACGAGCGGGCGGACAACCATCAGCAAGGACCTGAAACAGGGCCTGCTGAAGCTCCGCAAATCACTGGCTCTGGCCAAGAAGGAGCACGACCTCCTGGTGGAAGAGCGAAGTGCTATGCGAGCAGGGAAGAGCGGTCCACCCAAACGGACAACTTCCTCCTTGCTGAGCCTTCTGAACCTGCTGAGGAGACGCGGCCCAAGAAGCGTCCGGCGGAGTCGGGTGCAAAGCCGCAGAAAGAGAAGGTGAAAACTAGCGTAGGTAACCAGGCTGCTAAGCCGGTTGCGAAGCTCGCAAGGGGCAGGGAAACCAAGCCCCAGCAAGCCAACAAGAGGAAGAACGGAGGCCAACCGGACCAAGGGAAGGAGAACCCTTGGATTACGGTAGGAAAAAAGAAGAAGGTGAGAACTACGAAACCAGCCCGCAAACGAGCGAGAAGTGACGCGCTGGTCTTCAAAACCGAGGCAGACACATACGCCGAGGTGCTGAAGGCCATGCGAGACGAGAATCGTCTCTCACCGTTGGGCGCGGATGTAAAAAGCATCCGGCGCACCAGGACGGGAGAGATGATGCTAGTGCTGAAGAAGGAAGCAGCCAATAAAGGTACTTCATACAAAGCACTAGCCCAAGAGGTATTTGGCGAAAAGGTGCAGGTAAGAGCCCTAACGGCGGAGGCAACTCTCCAGTGTAAAAACCTGGACGAGATTACCGACGCAGAGGAGCTCGCAGCCGCACTCAAACAGCAGTGTGAGATAGATGTACCAAGTGCATCGATACGCCTGCGTAAGGGTCCGGCTGGCACGCAGATTGCCGCGTTTAAACTCCCCGTAGGGAATAAGGCGATTTCAGTCGGGAAGATCAAGGTAGCTTGGTCAGTGTGCCCGCTCAGCATATACGAGCCGCCAGTTGCGTGCTTCAAGTGCTTTGAGCAAGGGCATAAGTCCTGGGCATGCAAAGGCCCAGACAGGAGTAAGCTCTGCAGGAAGTGTGGAGTAGAAGGCCATATCGCCAGGGAGTGCAACTCTGCACCAAAATGCCTGATTTGCACGGCGAACAAGGGCCACACGACGGGCGGGCCTAAATGTCCAGGCACGCGAGGAGGTCGAAGTTCCAAAAGATAATGCAGGTTACACAACTAAACCTGAACCACTGTGAAGCCGCACAACAGTTGCTATGGCAGTCAGTCTCGGAGTCAAGTACAGACATCGCACTACTATCGGACCCATACCGCATCCCTCCCGATAACGGAAACTGGGTAGCGGATAAGGCCAAGCTAGCGGCGATCTGTACAACCGGTCGTTTTCCGGTCCAGGAAATAGTTTCCACGTCGCACGAGGGCTTCGCAATAGCGAAGATCAACGGGGTATACTACTGCAGTTGTTATGTCCCTCCCAGGTGGACGATAGACCAGTTCTCGTCTATGCTGGAATCGTTTACAAGCGCAATGGTGGGATTGAGTCCCGTGGTCATCGGTGGAGACTTCAACGCCTGGGCGATTGAGTGGGGTAGCCGCTTGACTAACGCGAGAGGTTGGGCTTTACTCGAAGCCAGGGATTGCAAAAATACTTTTTTCGCTTTTCCGTTCATCGATACTGACAGTAAAATTAAAACAAAACAACGGCAGCACCAATACCATCAGACGCCGCGCCGACGGCAGTCAAGCAGACGCTTGATGGTTTTCGCATCCCCACGAAAATATTTATGAGCAGTCATGCTGAGGCGGTGATTGCGAAAAATGTCACATATTTTCAACTGCTAATAACTCACTTGTTTTAATTAATAATTTAAATCGATTTGCACAAATAGCTAGAGCACACTCCTAGCATTGAGATGCATGTAAAGAAGTTTGTCTAGAAACGGTTTGAAGCGCAGAAAAATGCGAAAACGGGAGAGACAGAAATTTCTGTCGTCGTTGTGCTCGAATACTGGCGCTCTCGCGCTTGGAAACCGTTTCGAGGAAGAAGGCTGCAGGAAAAAAAATGTTATGACATTTATTTTTCGAACAGTTTGAGTTTGGCTGGGCCTGTTATGTTCGTGTGGAAAAATGTCAAATGTACAGCCGGTAACCGTTTTTTCCAGTACATTTCACATCCCTGCTCGAAGCTATGGCTAGACTAAACGTGGATGTCGCGAACGTAGGGACAAAAAAACCTTCAGTAGGAATGGTGCAGAGTCCATCATTGATGTAACCTTCTGGAGCCCGGGACTAAACCCTAGCTCGGACTGGAGGGTTGACGATGGATACCCAAGCAGCACCTGCAACATCATCTAAAATGTGGCTTTCTATGCTTTGGTCTATATGAGTTGCACTAGAAGCACATGAAACTTCCATCTTGTCAATTGAGTTGCATTGAAAGTTCGAAATTCGTAAAGTTGCGGCTTTGTTTCATAGAAATCACAAATTACCACGTGTTTGACATCGATTCGTGGAGGCGGAGCTTACATATTCCTCGCAAGTGATAATACAGTTAGCTCACATTAAAAGTGCTATGTAACATGCATGAAACATCTAACTCTGGTTTATTTGTTCAGATTAGGTTCCAAGAGCGTTGCAGAAAACTTGAGCGTCTTTTCATTTTGACAGTTCTCTAACTTGTGACAAAGAAGGTGCAATAAAGTAACAAGCAACTTCAGTAGCTTTTATGATGCGTTGAGCAGCGTTTCTCTCACAGAGCTCTTGGTGTAGTATGCAAGGTGAGTAGATAATACTCCTGGTGTCCATGGTTCGAGTCTGGACGATTTTTTTTATTTATTTTTTATCATTCCCCCTCGTTTATGTTGCATAAGAATTCAGAATCTGCGCTTTTTGGGTTTCAGATAAGAAGCAATTGTGTTCTGTTGTCCGTGATACGGACAGTGAATAAATTGCACTAAGGTTGCTGTTACTGGTTTACTTAGAAACAAGTCGTGTTGCTTGGGTACACGCATAGTGACCATCTGGCGATTCGATACAGAGTGGAACACGGAGGAAGACGGCCACAGCCGAAGGTCATCGACCGTCATCGGGAAAGGCTGACCTCGCGATTCGATAAGCCGGCATTTGTGGAGCGATTGTTTATGGAGAGTAACACCGACGATCTATCCAGCGATGATCTTGTCGGAACCCTAAACCGTGCATGTGACGCCGCTATGCCAAGGCGATTCCTACCCAGAAATGGACGCAAACCGGTGTACTGGTGGTGTCCAGAAATCGCAGAACTCCGCGCATCCTGTTTAAGAGCTAGAAGGAGGATGCAAAGGGCTCGTACCGATGAGGATAGAGTTGAACGAAGCGAGGCCTACAGGGCGGCTAAACTGGCACTGAATAAAGAGATTAAGACTCGTAAGCGGGCGTGCTTCGAAAATCTCTGCCAGGCAGCCAACACGACCCCATGGGGAGACGCCTACAGAGTAGTCATGGCCAAAACGAAGGGCGCGTCAGCACCCCCAGAACGCTCCCCAGAGATGCTGCAGAAGATCGTGGAAACGCTGTTCCCGCGCCACGATACAAGACCATGGGCCCCCGTTCCCTATAGCCAAACCGGCCATAGCGAGGTAGCCCCGGTGACGAACGACGAACTCATTGCAATAGCGAAGTCGCTTAAGTTGAACAAGGCTCCGGGTCCTGACGGTATCCCGACATTAGCCATCAAGGCGGCCATCGAGGCTAAGCCTGACATGTTCAGAATGGTTATGCAGATGTGCCTAGACAGAGGCGAATTTCCGGAGAGGTGGAAAAGGCAAAGATTGGTTCTACTGCCCAAACCCCGGAAGCCACCTGGCGACCCGTCGGCATACAGACCTATCTGCCTGCTGGACACCGCCGGAAAACTGTTGGAACGGATCATTCTGTCGAGGCTGATGGTCTATACCGAGAAACCCGATGACTCTGGTCTCTCGGATAACCAGTTCGGCTTCCGGAAGGGTCGATCGACGGTGGACGCTATTAGGGCTGTAACCAAAACGGCCGAAATAGCGCTCCAAAAGAAGCGAACAGGAATCCGCTATTGCGCGGTCGTCACGCTGAACGTTAAGAATGCGTTCAACAGCGTCAGCTGGACCGCCATTGAGTGCGCAATACACCACCTAGGAGTCCCGGTTAGCCTATGCCGGATATTGGAGAGCTACTTCCAGAATAGAGTGCTAATCTATGACACCGAGGAAGGCGAGAGGAGCTACAAAATCACCGCAGGGGTCCATCTTGGGCCCGGTACTATGGAACGCGGCGTATGATGGCGTATTGAGGCTCAAACTTCCACCGGGCGTAAAGCTGGTCGGCTTCGCCGATGATATTACCCTCGTGGTATACGGCGAGTCGATAGAGGAAGTGGAACTGACAGCAACTCACGCAATTGGCATAGTGGAGGATTGGATGAGGTCGAAACATTTGGCACTCGCGCACCAGGTGGTGGTGGTAAACAACCGCAAGTCTGAACAGCAGGCAGTGGTCACCACAGGTGGATGCACGATTAACTCTAAGCGCTCACTGAAGTAATTGGGGGTCATTATCGACGATAAGCTGAAATTCGGAAGCCACGTAGAATATGCCTGCAAAAGGGCAAGCATGGCGATAATGGCATTGTCAAAGATAATGTCAAACAGCTCGGCAATAGTCTCGAGTAAACGTAAGCTGCTCGCGGCAGTAGCGGTCTCCATACTACGGTATGGCGCCGCTGCATGGTCGAAGGCGCTAGTGGTTAACCGAAACGTGAAGCGACTTGAGAGTACCCACAGGCTGATGTGCCTTAGGGTGGTGAGCGCATACCGCACGGTCTCAAAGAACGCGGTGTGTGTGCTTGCGGGCATGATGCCCATAGCTCTAGTGGTGGCAGAGGATGAAGAATGCTTCGAGCGACGCGGCATAAGAGGCGCGAGGCGTACCGCCAGAACCTCGTCTATGCTGAAGTGGCAGAGCGAATGGGATTCCTCCAGCAAGGGTAGATGGACACACAGGCTCATACCGAGCGTGTCCAAGTGGACGAGCAGGCCCCATGGCGAGGTGATTTTTCACTTGACTCAATTTCTGTCAGGCCATGGGTGCTTTAGGTGGTATCTGCACAGATTCGGACACGCAGGCTCCCCCGCATGTCCGGAGTGTGCAGACTGCGACGAGACCGCGGAGCATGTGCTCTTTGAATGTCCACGTTTCGTGGAGCAAAGGTCGAGTATGCAGGAGGTATGCGGTAGAGATATCACGCCTGACAACATTGTTGAAAGGATGTGTATGGGGGCGGACAAGTGGGACTCCGTTACTTCCACGATTTCTCGAATCGTACTTGAACTACATAGTAAATGGCGAGCCGAACAACAGCTAGTTGAGTTGGCCCCCCTTCCCCATCCAGGAGCTTGAGTTCAACGGGTAGTCTAAGTACTAGCCAGGACCCGAGCCTCCAGGGGAGAGTGAACAACTTAAGGCGGTAGCTGGTGGAACGCTTACTATTAGAGTGTACTCATGTACGGTCCCCCCCTTCTCGAAGTCATCCCTAACGGGCGTACCGCGAAGGTAAGGAAGAGAGAGAATGAGTTTTTAGTGGGTCGATCCCCACATCACCCGAGGAACCACCTGTTGGGTATCTGTTGCAGATTTTCTCATTCTATAAAAAAAGGAAGAACTCACATTTTGTGAGTTTGTCGGGTGTGAGATTCGATGCCAGGTCCCCGGCGTGATAGTTATAACATTATTCTTTAGTTTTTGTTCCAAACGTGTCGTCAACATTATGGGTCCATCAATTAGGGGGGAGAGGGGGTGTTCTGAGAAAGTGTGGCACGCCATGTATAAGGTATACAAAAAAGCGTGATAGTGGGGGGAGGGGGTTCTAAACATCCGGAAAAATGATTGACGTCATATTTAAATCGTCCCTTGAAGCTCATATTGCACACTGCAGGAAATAGAAACCGGCATCCATAGCATGAAATCAATTTGAGATTCCTTTAGAAATTCTTGCTAGGATTTACTCAAGCATTTCAGGTGGATTCCACCAAGAAGTCTTGTTTGAATTTCCAAGGCTATTCCTGCTGCAAAACGGTGACTCGATAAGGAGAGCGTCCAACATAGCTCTGGTCCTCACAAGTTCCTACCTCATGCTTCCACGGTTCAAGCGATGACAAAGACCGTCAGCTAAGAGTTGTGTATTTAGCTGGTAGTGCAGCCTGGGCACTGTTGTCTTTTTGACTTCAGCTAGAGTCTGTCCACCAAGGAGATGCGGCTCAAACAGCGTCTGTTCTGGCATCGAGAGGCTACCTTCTACCAAAGATGTGGCGCCACCAATGAACTGGTAACAGGATTTATAGTGTTGGACAAGATGCGACAACGTGTGATCGGGTGGCAGCCAATCAACGCAAGGATGTGCATGTTGAGCGTTAAGGGCCGTTTCCTCAACTACAGCATCATCTACGTCCACTGCCCACACGAAGGGAGACCGGATGACGAGAAAGAAGCATTCTACGCGCAGCTACAGCAAACATACGATGGTTGCTCGTCGCGTGACGTGAAAATCGTTGTCGGCGACATGAACGCGCAGGGAGGAAATGTACAGACCGGTAATCGGGCGAAACAGCCTGCACGCCGAATCGAATGATAACGGCCAGCGATGCGTAAACTTTGCAGCCTCACGTGGTATGGTAGTCCGTAGCACCTTCTTTCCCGCAAAGCTATACACAAAGCCACCTGGAGATCACCCGACCATCAAACAGAAAATCAAATCGACGGTAAATTCTTCTTGGATGTAGGGTACGAGTGCCATCATTAATCTCACGCTCCCATGTTCATCCTATTCGAAAACAAGCGATAACGGAACCGATTGAATCCGTTCTTTTTGGTTTCATGCTTGCTCACTCCTAACAAAAAATACAAAAATAAGAAACAAAACAAACAACGCTTTGTTTCTTTGTTTTCAGGAGGATGAAAATGGAAGCCACATGCTTAATAAGGGAACCAATACCCTACCTCGGCTAGAGCACTAGGCTTCGCGACTCCGAATCACAGAAACGACTGGTACGACGGCGAATGTGAACAGTTGAAAAACGAGAAGAATGCAAATGGGCGAGAATGCTGCAACACCGTACGAGAGCGAATGAGGCACGTTACAGACAGGCGCGAAACAGGCAGAACTCAGTCTTCCGGATGAAGAAGCGCCAGCAGGAAGAACGAGATAGCGAAGGGATGGAAAAGCTGAACCGCGCAAAGGACACACGAAAGTTCTACGAGAAGCTGAACCGCTCGAGCAGAGGCTTCGTGCCACAAGCCGACATGTGCCGAGATAATCACGGGAATATTCTCACGAGCGAGCGTGAGGTGGTCGAGAGGTGGCGGCAGCATTACGATGAGCACCTCAATGGCGACGTTGCAAGTCCCGAAGGTGGCGTGGTAACAGATCTAGGAGTATGTGCACAGGACGGAAGACTTCCGGCCCCTGACCTCCAAGAGATTGAGGAGGAGGTTGGCCGGTTGAAAAACAACAAAGCCGCTGGAGCAGATCAACTACCAAGCGAGCTTCTAAAATACGATGGAGAAGCACTAATGAGAGCACTACACTGGGTCATTACCAAGACTTGGGAGGAGGAAGTATTACCGGAGGAATGGATGGAAGGTATCGTGTGTCCCATCTACAAAAAGGGCGACAAGTTGGATTGCGGGAACTACCGCGCGATCACACTACTGATGGCTGCCTACAAGGTACTCTCTCAAATTTTATGCCGCCGTCTATCACCGATTGCAAGAGAGTTCGTGGGGCAATATCAGGCTGGATTTATGGGTGAACGCGCTACAACGGACCAGATGTTCGCCATCCGCCAGGTGTTGCAGAAATGCCGCGAATACAACGTGCCCACACATCACTTGTTCATCGATTTCAAATCGGCGTATGATACAATCGATCGAGAACAGCTATGGCAGATTATGCACGAATACGGATTCCCGGATAAACTGATACGGTTGATCAAGACGACACTCTCGAGTCCCTTCGAATCTCGCAGAGGGTTACGGCAAGGTGATGGTCTTTTGTGCTAGCTGTTCAACATTGCGTTAGAGGGTGTAATTAGGAGAGCGGGAATAAACACGAATGGAACGATTTTCACGAAGTCCGTTCAGCTGCATGGTTTCGCTGATAATATTGATATTATTGCTCGTAAATTTGAGACGATGGCGGAAACGTACATCCGACTAAGGAGTGAAGCCAGGCAAATCGGATTAGTCATTAATGTGTCGAAGACAAAGTACATGATGGTGAAGGGCTCCAGGGAGGAAGTACCGCGCCCGCCACCCCGAATTAATATCGACGGTGATGTAATCGAGGCGGTTGAAGACTTCGTGTATTTGGGCTCACTGGTCACCGCCGACAACGACACCAGCAGAGCAATTAAGAGGCGCATTATGGTAGGAAATCGTGCTTACTTTGGACTCCGCAGAACTCTACGATCGAATAAAGTTCGCCGTAACACGAAGTTAACTATCTACAAAACGCTGATTAGACCGGTCATCCTCTATGAGCACGAAAAATGGACCCTACGTGCAGAGGACCAACGCGCCCTTGGAGTTTTCGAACGGAAGGTATTGCGTACCATCTACGGCGGAGTGCAGATGGAAGACGAGACTTGGAGAAGGCGAATGAACCACGAGTTGCATCAGCTGCTGAGAAAACCAACCATCGTCCATACCGCGAAAATCGGGAGGCTACGGTGGGCTGGTCACGTCATCAGGATGTCGGATAGCAACCCGACTAAAATGGTTCTCGAGAGTCATCCGACCAGTACAAGATGATGTGGAGCGCAGCGAGCTAGGTGGGTCGACCAAGTGTAGGATGATCTGCGGACCCTACGCAGAGTGCGGAACTGGAGACAAATAGCCATGGACCGAGTCGAATGGAGACGAATCCTACGTACAGCAGAGGACATACCGGCTTAGTCTGACCGGTAAGGTAAGGCTAAGGTATTTCGGAATACCTGTAATGATTAGATAATTTCCGTCTGATGAGACGGCAATTGGCGCATATGATAAAGTAATTTTTTACAAAATATGACAAACAATTTCACGTTTTGTTCTCGCAAAAACTTGACCCACTATTTTGTACGTGTACCAGTGTGCAACATCAATCCACGATGCGTGCTGCTGAGTCTGCAGAAAGAGCGGTAAATAAATACATATACTCTACCCACCTTCTCATCCACTCACTCACAGCTTCTATCGCGGTTTTCGTGCGTCGGGATGGGATGCACCATCAGCAGCGCATCTTCCAACTTCAGTACGATCAGCGGGAGATTGCAAAATGCTCCACCTAGCTAGGCTTATCGTCACTGAGGTGCGCGAGAGAACCGGCTTTGGAGCTTGGAGAGCTGCTGTGTGCTACATTCTAACTTCTTTCTCGCGTACTTCCGTCCGCTTGCGGATTCGGTCTCCGGGGCCGGGAGATATGACTGCCTAATGGTAGCGGTTGGTGGCATAGCCCATAGCCGTTCGGTCGGGGTACGAGATCCCGATTGAACCCGATGCAACATCTTTCGCTCCTTCGGCAACCGAAGAGCCGGTTTGCGTGTTTGAGAGAAAAGAGCAGTTGGATACCACGCACCACGGTTGCTGGTGCCTGTTCGCTTCCAGATTGACGAGGGTGGCACGTGGCCTAGCCGATTAGCTTTGGTATTGGACGACATATAGGTATCAGCTGACGAAAGCAAGTTTTTTTCTTCGTTTGGGATCTGGATGGCTCTTCTTCTGCGTTTGTATGGCGTCATGTTGTGCAAACTTATGTTAGCAGGATGAGAGAGTGGATGGCTGATGGCTGCATATAGCTGAAGGTGAATCTTCCCGTTCGCCAAGCCGAAACAACTGGAGTGGTGGCTTTTCGATATGCGTAAGTATGTGGGAAGGTGGCTGAAAGTGGGTCAAATGCATAGCGAGTTCCTGCGCCAGGTAACGCAAAATTATTCAACCAACCATGACCATCTTTTCTTTGAGAAGAATTCTGAGCTTGGGATGCGAGTAGAAGGTATTTCAGGCCAAACATGTCTAAAGGTCCAATCTGCAGAAGAGAGGCTCTCTTTGGTTTTCCTCTCTTTCGTTAATATCTCAGCTGTTTATTTGTATTATGATTGTCTCCTTGCATTGAACGATGGTCAAAACAATCGTCTTTTGATTTATACTGCAAAAATAGTTGAAAAGTGTACCATTACATTGCAATAATTGAAAGAGAAAGTGAACAAAGAGAGCCTCTCAAATACAGATAGGACCTATTGAAATGTTTGGCCTGATTTGTCTTCTAAACGACAAATTTTAATTATCAAATTTCGACCACATGTCACGAACGACAGCTAAATCCTGGCTCACTAGTTCTATTTGCACAACATTTCATTTATCGAGGCTGGCAAATGCTTTTATTTGGCCGTTACACCTTAGTCTAAAATAAGTTTAATTTATTTTAAAGTGGTCTTATATTTGGTATTGGCCAAATAGTCTACATCTTGCTTTAGCTAATTTACCGGGCATGCCATGAAACGAAAACAGGATGGTGCTTCGTAGAAGCGGAAAGTGAAAAGGTTGAGCTTCCGTGTAGTCTGTGTCAATCCAATAAAATCCAGTTTGATTTCTGTGTAACTTTAAAACGGCGTTACGCATCTATCAGAGCGAAAGCTTTTTCTCTAGCTCGCGACCATTGCCTCTCTCTTTTCTCTCTCTCTGTGCGCTCAGGCACACCCTCAAAAGAAAGAACACATTTCTAATGTTGCGTTTATGGCCTTTACGCAACAATCGATTATACAAAGGTTTTCCCACTCGTATCTGACTAACCCTAGATCAGCACATTAAATTAAAATTTTTAAGTGCTGATCTAATCTGACTTATGGACAAAATCTCTTTGTGTGAGTAAATCGTGCGCTGTGTACTTTCGTTTAAAAGTGGTCCCATAAAACCTGGTCGTTTTCGTCGTTTTGCGCTGAGAATCTCAGGTTTTGCGTTGTGCGCCAATCCATTGATTGTCGGAGTCGCAGCACGTGCTTAAGTCCGACAGTGTTGTGTCTGCTCTCACGGCTCTCTAATTTTACGCATGCGGATGCGAGAGCGTGCTTTCTCTCTAATTTTGAGCACGCTAAAATCCGCAAATGGTAAGAAAATCGCTTAATTTTGCGAAACTGTGAGCCAATATTGTGATTCAATAGATAAGCTCTAAATTAGAGAAACCATACTTTTATTCATTTTTGGTTTTCTCGAAGTTAAATAGGTAGTGTTGATATGAATGTACCAATTAACTTCGTGGAATTCTGAATCGTCTCCGTGTTATTTTGCTACACAAACAAGCAAACGGTATAGCATTATTTTTTTTATTTTTTTTTTCAATAATCCTTGCAATCGAATAGCTAGAGAAGACCGAAGCAGTTCCTAACGATCTGAGAGGGAGTGGCTGTAACACTAGCCCAAAAAAGACCAAAAAACCTGGCGAATCCCACAAAAGTTTTGTCCACTTTTTGTGGGATATTTCGTCTTTTTTGGGGTGATTATAACTTGTCGTGGGTTGTGTCGTCCCCCTGCTCAAGATCATTTTCTAGCTATTCGCTAGAAAAAAAAAATAACCGAATAAGATATTGGAAGCTTTCAAGATCCTCCACTGTTTGCCCAGCTACCATAAAGCTGGAAGGGTTGGCCATGTTTACATTTAACGATTTGGTCTCGCTGACGTTGATGGTAAAACCTTCTACCGAGGAACGACTGGCAAAATCATTGAGCTTACTCTGCATATCAGGGCGCAGTTGAACTAGAAGACCAACGTCATCAGTCTCTCTCACTACTCTGCACAGCTCTGCACGAAAATGCCCTGTACTGTGCTGCAAAGAGACCGATGATTTTCTCAGGGAAACCCTTGCGCCTGAGGGCTTCCTACATGTTTCCGTGGTTGAGACGGTCGAAAGCTTTTTCGTGATCAATGAACACCAGGAAGAGAGTGAATTTGAATGTGCACATCGTCGTACCCGTGTGTTTTTGTAGCAGTTCAGTGTAATTTCGAGGCCAGTTAGTGGAAGATGCTGCAGCTCTGGTTTTTGTGTATTTATCTAGCAAATATTGAAAAGTTCGTCACGTCATGTGTCGGCGCTAGTTCCAAATGCACATTTAGTTGATAATAAATAATTTCCTTTCATTTTTTGCATGAACACAAAAATTTGAATGGTTTGTCATCTTCGGTGTCGACATTTGTAATATTTTAGTCCAAAGGAATAAATGTTTTGACTCAAAGGTTGCATGAATTTCTGGAAAAAGAGAGGGTCAGTAAAAGATAGACGGCGAACCATGCGGTAAGATCTTTCTGTTTTATTTATCACGTGTTATTTTGTTAATACTTGTGAATTGATCGCGTTCAGCATTGTCTCGCGCGGAAACGCAAACTACAGATGCGTCGGTGTTTAGCATTGTGTTCTCCTTAGTTGCGAATGAATAACTGATGTAGGGTGAGTTTTGAGGCACAAAAGATCGCGTTCGTCGTCCAAGGTTCAGAAGGGTATTTCTTCGCGAGCGCATTATTAATCGCAAATCAAAACATTACACTCGTTTACACCGACAAAATCCTCAACACATCTCCATTTCCCCTGTCCAAACTCCTAGTGATTTCTCGTAGTAACGCTGAGAATTCCTCGGTTATTGGCCTAAGCGAGAATCACGTCATCACTTCCTTCCCTATCCTCAATTGACCTGCATTCGGACGCGGCCGGCGCTGGTATTGCTTATTGAAAAGTATTGGGATTCCAGCATTTACACAATGAAGAGAAAGCTAATCCCAAGCATCTTCTTTGTGTAAATGCAGTTGTCCTTGCAATAACAGAGGAGCAACCGCGGGCGGTCAATCATGCTCATGCTCATCAATGAACACCAGGAAGAGAGACTCTTGGAATGCATTGATTCGCTTCAGAATGATACGGAGCGTGACAATATGGTCCACACAGCCCGAGCAGAGGATAATATCAAAATAATAACAACGGAATCATAAAACCTGTTTTTATATCTTGGTTTGTTATTATTATCTTATTGAGGTATTACCGTTCCATAACATGTTTTGTTGGACAATCTTATTTTGTTATGATCGTGCTATTGGTATATTTTCTATACATTACATTTCAATAACACGTTTTGTTGTAGCATAAGTTCGGTTATTATTGTGTTAGGGAACGTCCATAAATTACGTCCCGCTTTTATGGGAGAGGAAGGGGGTTCAGCTAAGTTAGACGACCCATACAAAAATTTCAGAGGTCTTATACAAAAAGTTTGAAATAGGGGGGAAGGGGTTGAAAAAGGGTAATTTTTGCGTGACGTAATACATGGACGTTCTCTTATTGCGACTGTAAAAATATTTAATCTTCAATAGCGTTAATTTTGTAAAAAATATTTGATCTTTAATAACGCTGTTCACAGTATTCCGTGAGGAACTGCTGAGAAAATATTATTTATTCATCAGTTCCTCTTCCGCTTCTTTCTGACATTAAATTCTAACTGTGACAGAGCCAACTTATAACCTTTCTTTCGGGGTGTACTTGGGGCTGGAGGGTAACATTGGTTTATCGATCCCACGGATTCAATATAAGTCAGAGAATCCAACGGTGGATGCAAACTATCTCAGAATTATGTATTATAGTAGTCTAGCACACAATATACAGTCCCGTCGTATTCTAAACGTGCGGAATAGTGGCTCAATGACACCCCACATGACGGTATACCTGTGGTACGAGTATGCATTTGTAACAGAGTTTTAGCCATTTTACGTTTTGGATCAGCTGGTGGAATTCCAGGATGAACTACACATTCCGGACAAAAATGTCAATAAAGAAGCCAGTCAACAAGAAGAAGTCACCAAGAAGAAGAACTTGATTTTTTAGACATTTTATTTTTATTGCTTTTACTGCATCGAGGCCCCTTTGATTTTGATATCATAACTCATTTTGTTTCCTGATTGTTTTCAATAATTTATTCATTTCAACATTTGTTATTGAATATTTTATAAATTCGCTGTTATTGAAACTAACAAAACGTGTTATTTAACTGGTTTTCCAAGATCATTTTTTTGTTATGATTTTTGTTATTTTGCCGCTTATGACAGACAAGTTTATAACATGATAAGGTATTGTAATAACATAAAAATAACTCTTTCCGTTACTCAGATATTTTGCCAAAGTAACATATTTTATTATACTGTTGCTATTCCCTTCTGCTCGGGAGGATCGTCCGGCACGGAATACGGCTTGCTGCCGCCGGAGAGTTGCGTCAATCTTCACCTGTATCCGGTTGAGGATCACTTTACAGAGAACTTTGAAAATGATGCATAGCAACATGATACCCCGCCAATTATCGCATACAGTCAGTTCACCCTTTTTGGGTACCTTTACTAAGACGCCTTGCATCCAGTCAGCCGGAAATGTCGCGGTTTCCCATACATACATACATTTATTTGTTCAACATCATTAATACAAGACATAATCAACAATAGTACGCCACAATACTCGGTTTGTGGCTGCCGCTCTCCATCCTCGGTCGCGCCCAATGCTCGCCAAGTCACGCTCCACCTGGTCCGCCCATCGTGCTCTCTGCGCTCCACGCCTTCTTGTGCCAACCGGATCCGTTGCAAACACCAGCTTTGCAGGGTTGTTGTCCGGCATTCTTGCAACATGCCCTGCCCACCGTATCCTTCCGGCTTTGGCCACCTTCTGGATGCTGGGTTCGCCGTAAATTGCAGCGAGCTCGTGGTTCATCCTTCTCCGCCACACACCGTTCTCCTGCACACCGCCGAAGATCGTTCTTAGCACGCGTCGCTCGAAAACTCCGAGTGCTTGAAGGTCCTCCTCGAGCATGGTCCATGTCTCGTGCCCGTAGAGGATCACCGGTCTTATTAGCGTTTTGTACATGGTGCATTTGGTGTGTGGGTGAATCTTTTTCGACCGCGGTTGCTTCTGGAGCCCGTAGTAGGCCCGACTTCCGCTGATGATGCGCCTCCGAATTTCACGGCTCACGTTGTTGTCAGCCGTTAGTAAGGATCCGAGGTAGACGAATTCCTTCACCACCTCGAAAGTATCCCCGTCTATCGTAACATTACTACCCAGACGGATCCGGTCGTGTTCGGTTCCGCCTACCAGCATGTACTTTGTTTTTGAGGCATTCACCACCAGTCCGACCTTTGCTGCTTCGCGTTTCAGGCGGGTGTACAGTTCTGCCACCGTTCCAAATGTTCTAGCAATAATGTCCATGTCGTCCGCAAAGCACACAAATTGACCGGATTTTGTGAAAATCGTTCCCCGGCTGTTGAGCCCGGCTCCTCGCATCACACCTTCCAGCGCAATGTTGAAGAGTAGACATGAGAGTCCGTCACCTTGTCGCAGTCCCCGGCGAGATACGAATGAACTGGATAGTTCACCCGAAACCCTTACGCAATTTTGCACACCGTCCATCGTTGCTTTAATCAGTCTAGTCAGCTTCCCAGGAAAGCCGTTTTCGTCCATGATTCTCCATAGCTCTGCGCGGTCGATACTATCGTATGCCGCTTTGAAGTCGATGAACAGGTGGTGCGTTGGGACCTGGTATTCACGGCATTTCTGGAGGATTTGCCGTACGGTAAAGATCTGGTCCGTTGTCGACCGGCCGTCGATGAAGCCGGCTTGATAACTTCCCACGAACTCATTTGTTTTAGGTGACAGACGACGGAAGATGATCTGGTATAGCACTTTGTAGGCAGCATTCAAAATAGTGATCGCCCTGAAGTTCTCACATTCCAAATGGTCGCCTTTCTTGTGAATGGGGCAGATTACCCCTTCCTTCCACTCCTCCGGTAGCTGTTCGGTTTCCCAGATCCTGACTATCAGCCGATGCAGACAGGTGGCCAACTTTTCTGGGCCCATCTTGATGAGTTCAGCTGCGATACCATCCTTACCAGCTGCTTTGTTGGTTTTGAGCTGGTGAATGGCATCCTTAACTTCCCTCAGCGTGGGAGTTGGTTCATTTCCGTCCTCCGCTGCACTGGCGTCGTCGTTTCTTCCGTTGCCGTGGGCTCCCGTGCCTACGTTCTCCACGCCGTTCAGGTGCTGATCGAAGTGCTGCTTCCACTTTTCGCGGTTTCCCATATGTTGCAGAATAATTGATGCAGCAATTGTGCATACAGTCGGGTCTCCTATTAGACGCTGCCACCCACTTAACGCGCACCGCGTTTTCCAGGCTGTCTTCTAACCAATTTAGTTCATTTTTTGTATGTGATTAGTCTATAGTAAGCACTAACTGCGCTGAAAAAATCAGCTGGATTGGATGCAAGACAGCTGAGAAATTGCGGTGTGCGTAAAGTGGGTGGCAGCGTCTAATAGGAGATTCGACTGTATATATTTACTACGGGGTCAGCTTTGAGCATGTCAACTGATATGCGATCGACCCCCGGCGCCCTGTTCGATTCCATGCTACGGATGGCTGTTTCTATCTCCTGCACTGATGGAGCTTCGGTGTTGATACGGGTAATGCGTCGAACCCTTGGCTCCATAGATCTTCTACGCTTCCTAGCAATGTGCAGCCGGATCTCGCCGATTAGGAGATGATGATAGGACGCAATGTCGGAGGTATTTCTAGAGAAATCTCTAGTGAAATCCTATAGGAATGTACGGGAAAAACATGTAAACAATTTGAAGGTACATAATGTTGCTAATTGACAAATTGAGAGATGAATTTGTGAAAAAAATCATGTTCTAGTGGGATTCGAACCCACGACTCCGTATTCGCTAGACCGCAGTATGGTCATTTCTTTGATGATTCCTTCGGCATTATTGTTTTTTTTTGTTGAAAATTTCTGCGGTAGTTTCATTGGAATTTTATCCGCAATTTCTTTGGACTTTTTTTTTCTATATTTTCGTTGGCTTTTTTCTGAAATTATTTCAGCAATTTCTTTTTCAGGTATTTTGCAAATTTCTCAGGCAATTTTATCGTGATTACTTTTGCAATCCTTAATGATTTAATTGTAGTACTGTTTATTGCTTCCAAAAATTTCTGAATTGGAAATTAAGAAATTCTCAACTGGACTTGCTCAAAGAAAATCCTATGAGATTCACGAAAAAAATCCTGACAAATTCCCAAAGAAATTTCCGGAAAACAAATCCATCAAAATTACCTAAGAACTTTCAAAGTTGTTGCCAAAACAATTCTTATATCAGAATTACCAATTCTTGAAGAAAATATTAAGGCTTGTTAAATAAATCGGCCAAATCCAATCTCAAAATAAATTGTCGAAATATATTCTATAAAATTTCTCTCAGCAAGCCTCGTTGGATAAATGTACGACTCGTGCTGAAAAATTTTACTTTTTGCAACTCGTTACATAAATCACTATTATAAGGATTGTTATCATGTAATAAAATAAAGAGGATATCACGATGAATGTAACAAGCAAATTTGTAGATAGTTTATGGTTTCCGAGATTAACACTTCTAATAATTGCTCCGAAAATGTATTCTAATGGACCTGATTGTTTTCAATCCACAAAACAAAAGGGTAGTCGCGATGATTGTTAGGTTCAAACTGAAAATACAAATTCCATGCATTTTACGCAATCACGGAGCAAGTGTAAAGTCAGTGCAACGGTTCGGATTTTCCAAAAAAAAAAACTGTTGTTTCAAATAAAGCACGATTAAACTTGCGGGCTAATTTTTCCGCGACGCAGGAGGTACCTATATCATTATACTAAGAAATTGAGGGTGGATCGGTATTTCCTTTTACAAAAAAAGCAAAACAACCGAAACTGGCACCTCCTAGGAAAAAATCCCAGATACGCCAATGTGAGCCTACCAACACTGTAGAGTTATCATAATTTGCAATATCACAACATCAAATTTAGTTTTCAATTTGCTGTCAGACTTTGCTCGGGATATAGGGGAAAGCGGGGCAATATGCCATTTTTCAAACTTTCATCGTTTTCAATGATAAATAGCTTCATTTACTAGGCCTTCAAAGTGTTAACAGCAACTAGACAATATTTGCTCGATACTTCAGCAAAAATATTCACTAAACTAAAGCATTTTCATCGATTTATAGCGATTTCAAAAACTGGTTCGTAAAACGGAAGTGGTGCAAAAAGGCCATTTGCCATGGGGTAAGATGCCACTTCATGAAAACGTTCAAAAATTACGTCCATCATTTTTTGGGCATTTCTGATTCCCTTTCTCCTTTGGTCCGCTTTTTCCGTATGCTCAATACATGGAGTGTCACCCTTCTCCCCGCTAAACGATGGTCGTTATATTTGAATGACCCCTAACATGAAAAGCATAGACATCAACAACCATGCGCCTCCATGTGGGCCTCAATCTGCTTGGAAACACTTGGCTGATAATAAAATCACCAGAAAACCTTAATTGCAAGCACGAAAAACCGGAAGTTGCCAGTTTTCATTGGGAAATCGAAAGATTTTCCATGGGTATGGCGGCCTAGCTTCTAGAAGAATGTTTTATGTAAACATATCCTGACACCATTCACCTATAGTAATGGTCAAATCACATCGGCGAATGATTTTATGAGTTGGGCCATTTTACCCCATCTTGGCATTTTGGGGTTTGTTTCCCTACTGATAAACTTTTTAAGCTGATAAACTTTTTACCTATTCATAAAGCTGATTGAGAGTGAAAGATAAGAGCGACTAATCTTTCGCTCTCGAAATACATACAACAAACGGTCTGATTCTGCTCTAGCTTTTCTTCTTCTTTTTTCTGGCCATCCAGCACCGTTCAGTGCAAGTTTTGTTTAACGTCGGCGGGTCGGTTTAACGTCGAAACCCATCAACACTTGGGGGCCGGGACCTACGGCTTTACTTCCTATCCGAGGGAAAACGTGATCACGGATTTTATGTCTCAGAAAATCCCATCGGCGTCGACGGGAATTGAACCCCGACCGACTGGGGTGAGAGGCAACCACGCTTACCACTACACCACCGACGCCGACCTGCTCTAGCTTATCGTATGAATAAAGTCTGCCATCCTATGGCAAATTGTACTCAATCTACTGCATCTACCCTTTGCAGTACATATTCCTTTATTTATAACTTGTAGTTAGTCAGAAGTCAGCCGTTACATTGCAACTGGAAATTGAAAGTTAACAGTGAGTAAATTTGTTTGTTTTAGATTGTATAAGATTTGATATACATTATTTTTTAGATTTGATTTCGTCATTATTAAGTCTGAGTTGTGATGGGGATCTCAGCCGGGTTACATTGTTCGGTGGAAAGGTGACGTGAGTGTGAAGTGAGTGACGTGAGTGTGGATTACTCGTGGGTGCTGCAACCGGAGCATTATGGTGAAGCTTACGAGAGAGATTCTCTTCTAGTAAATGCATTTGTTCGAAAAGTGAAGAAGATGGATACACACTTGTTAGCCAACAACGCTCTATTGAATTGCAGAAAACTGAAGGAGTCACGGCGTGGGTGCGGACATCCGAGGAGATGGAACTGGGTGAGATCATTTTTACTTTTCAGTATATCCTTGAGATAGTCGAACTAAGTTTATTCATGTAATTCCCTGGAGACTCCCCGAAAACCAGCTCATATGTGAAGAGATAGTTGTTAAAATAAAAATGGTCGGTTTTTATCTTGCGAATAATCGATGTTATCAGAACTGTGCTTGTCCAACGACAAAAATCAGAAATATCATGTGGTATACGTTGAAAAAACAAGAGTCTGAAAAAATCGATTATTTCGTGGCTTCGTGGTCGTGCGGCTAGTGTCACCAAACATTTCAGGCCAAACATTTCAATAGGTCCTATCTGCATTTGAGAGGCTCTCTTTGTTCAATTTCTCTTTCAATTATTGCAATGTAATGGCACACTTTTTCAACTATTTTTGCAGTACAAATCAAAAGACGATTGTTTTGACCATCGTTCAATGCAAGGAGACAATCATTATACAAAAAAACAGCTGAGATATTAACGAAAGAGAGGGAAACCAAAGAGAGTCTCTCTTCTGCAGATTGGACCTTTAGACATGTTTGGCCTGATTTAGTTGCATCGTGCTGAGGAATGCGGGCTCGATTCCCGCTGCAGCTGTCAGGAAACGTGTTCGGCTGTGACATTGGGCGTTGCATGCTAGTCCATTGCCTAGTGTCACGCTTCCTTTAAAGAGCAAAAACGCTCACTGGAAGCATTGAAAGTGTCCGTGGCTGTGGAAATACTTGTGTTGCTCTCTTTCTCTCTACGGCTCACTCATAATTCATTAGAAATGTACAAAACAAAAATAAATCACTTGTGCTGGGTGAGTACGACTGGAATATATTGATTCCGGAATGCTGGCTTTCTCAGTTTTGGGTAAATCAAAACGGCAAGTTTTGCTTTTCCCGACGTTTCGGCTTTTTATTAAGGACGCATAGTGCGTCATCAGCATCATTGAAATCTCGCTCAAAATTTAAAAGTGATAAAACTCAGTCACCAAAGCGCATATTTGTATGAAAATGTATCATCCCATATGCTCACTCGTGGTGAGGGTGGTGATACGTTTTCTGCTGCGTGGCTTCAGAATTGCCCGCTTTTTATCACTTCAAAAACGCGAGGCAAACAATCATTGAAAATTGAAAAGTCAATGATTCCTATGAAAATTCTGTGATGCACCAAGTCACCTTAAGCCTTTTTCAAGGGGTAAGCTGTCAACCGTTCCTCGTTACATAAAGTACTGCCGGATTTTTAGGAGAGAGCTTCTTGTATACAATTTTGTACATTAGTTCAACAATTTTGGGACACTGGGACACTACGGTAATTATCAACGACTTGCACTACACTAGACGATAGACTGAGCAATGAGGTAAAAAATCGGTAAAAATTCTGCACGCTGATATAAACTGATTGGCACTTGGATTCGCACTACTGTTCAATACATTTGATATCAATTGAATATCAGTTGGAAAAGAACATCCAATGTCTCTTCAATATTTATAAAACTTCACTTCAATTCGTTGTTGAGAATGTTTTGATTGCCAAACAAGTATTTAAAAAAAAAGCATGCCCCACATCAAGATTCGATACCAGGACCAGCGGCGTCATGGTCGCAATTTTTTCCGCAGTCAAGTTCGCAGATTGTGAACAATCCTCGGTACTCACTTAACGTAATTTATGTTTAGTCCCTTACTGTCAGAGCTGTCAGATCAGTGTAACACGCTAAATAAAAGTTATGAATATTTATTGGGTACCGGACTGGTCACCGAAAATTTGATCGTTTTCTTTGGTACATCGAGGTCTTGAAATTAGTCTATGCCAGGACCTTTTGAATCATGATCATCTGTTTTACCACTACACTACTTCACATCCGCTAGGGAGGTGCGAATCAAAGCAGAACACTTTCTACCACCTGTCATCTATATTTAATTTCATGGCCAATGCACTCATTATCAAATCAACAGTTTTTCACTTTGGACCGTACTGCTTTTAACAGTGGTGCAAATTGAAGTGATTTTTAGTTGATTTCCCCGGTGGGTTTGTTTTGGTTCTCAAATCAACACTGACAGATTTGCGAATTTAAGGGAAAAGCATTTCCGATCATGTTGATTGGGATGTTGAGTAGTTGAGGGATTTTTCCCTTGAATCGAGCGTGCAGAATTTTTACCGTGTACAGAAGTTGAACATGTGTCAAGTTTGTGGGAAGACGGAGTGTCGAATTACCCTTTGCCGTCATCAGTAACTTGGAAGAATATCGTCAGTTTTTCTTGGTGGTCAATTACGCGTCGTGATATACGGTAATTTATTGTATTTTTGAACATAGTATCATCGCTTATCAAATGAAATCCTAAGACCCAGCGAGGAGTGATTCATTGCGCAAATTTAGTAGTTTCGTTCAATCATGGTGTAGCTATCATAAAGATATGCGCAGTAATTTTGAGCTATGCTTAGCACAATTTCCATCGTTTCCCCTCGATCGGGCGTGTTGCCTGGATCGGTGGCATTAAAAAACCTAACAAGTGAGCTTCTTAAGTGTTCATGATGACGTGAAATCGTGATTTTGCAACAAGGTAAAAAGTGAGATTAACAGACGCCACTGAATTTAGTTGTTCTTCGCCGTCCATGGATCTGCCACCCTACCACACTACGTAGAGATCCATCCCAGAAGAAACATGCACGTGCATGCACCACAGTTCAGGATAAAGTGGTATAAAGTGTCCCAATGGAGCAATAGAATAAGCGCCCTCTTATTTAATTTCCAAGCAATTTGATATGATTCATATGACTTTAGGGCGGGGCTTATTTTGAAAACTCTCTTCGGTATATGATTTGCCCAGGTGAAAGTCATCTACTGGTCGAAATAAGTTAGCTGTGCAAAAATGAGCGATTTCGGCTGATGTGGTGCATGGAGTTTAACCCTCAAAAGCCATAGACGTACCACTTTTTTTCAATCGGCTACTTCTCAAAGACCATACAATCAAAAAATTTGAAACTAATTTTAAATTGAATGCGGTTAGTTGGTCTTCCAATATCTGGGTGTGACATCCCCCTGACCCCTCCCCCCTTTCTGGGTATTGAGAAATGCCTTGCCACGGGGGTATTTTTCGGCAATTTTATTGAATATCACACATATTATCATTCTGAAATTTGTATTGTAAAATGTATTTGGCCATAAAATGATCGCTCTGTGCTATGGGCATGCCACCGTTAAGGAACCAGTTCCGGACGTTCAGGTTTCCGGACATAATCTCCGGAGGAACCTGCTACATACTGTATACTAAGGTCCGCATTCATAATCTTTTTTTGCGGCTTCAAATATTGAATTTAGAAATATGATGTCTTAGAAGAGTTTGTTCTATCTACTTAATTCTTTATTTTAAAATTTTCACCTAGATGATTAATCCACCTAAAAGTGCGATAGGAATTCACTTTTCCCAAAAATAAAGATAGAGTTTTGGTGTCTTCTACAAAGGTACAGAAAAGGGTATCATTGGAAAGTTTGCCAAACAAACTATTACCTTATTTGCTCAACTTTAAGAGTTATGTGTAATTGTTTGTGGACCACCCCTTGTAATAGGTTTTCGGATATAACTTTTTCTACAGATTTTTAGGATTTTTCGAGTGTTCTACAAAGTTGTTCTTTGTGATGGAATGCACCTCATTCTGCTTTTTTCTTCGTACTGTATTAACGGAGCGTGGAACAGCGCCTGCATCTCAACTTCCAAAAATTTCAAAAATATTCTATGGAGTTTTTGGTGTAATGCTCTTTATTCTTTTTTTTTAAATTTTAATGATTATAATACTCTTCTAAAATATATTACTGTAAATTCTCATGCAATTACAGCTTAGATTCCTACGTACAATAAAAAATGCTATGATTTTTCTGGACATTTTTGTTTATTTTCCTGCTGTGATTCTTTCAGTGATTTCTACGAGGATCCCTAAAGAAATTTTTCTTAGTATTTATCCAGTAGCTCATGCCGGAAATCCACTTGAAATTTCTTCAGAAACTTTTTTGGCATTAATTCAATGATTTCCTAAAGAATCCGCCAAGAAGTCTTGTTGGAATTCCTCAACCAATTCCTGCTGGTAATGTATCAGAAATTCTTGGTGGACTCCTAAGAGCAATTACTGAAGAAATCTCAGCTGATATTGTTTGAGAAATTCCAGCAAGAATTCCTGAAGAAAATAGCAGAAATATCTGAAGGAATCCTAGTAAGAATTTCAGGTGATGTTGCTAGGGAAATTTCTAAAGGTATGCTTGAAAAATCTCTGGAGAAATCACAAATGGAATTCCTATGGGAACCCTTGGAGGAATTACATGCAGCAAATGTAAAGGAATTTTTGGTGAAACCTCTGGAGCAATCTCAGCCAGAATTTCGAGAGAAATTCCATTATAAATTTGTGGAGGAATTTCAAGAGCATTTCTCAAAATACTTTTTCTTGAATTCTTCCAAAAGTTTGTCTTTGTCTCCAAGAATTCCTTCAGGACCTCATTTACGAAAAAAAACTCTAGAATGCCCAGTCCACAGGAATTTCTACAAAAGTTCCTTTTGTGATTTTTACAGGTTTCTTTTTCAAAACATTTCTCTACAAATTTCCTTTCAAATTTCCCCAAAATGCCTGTTTGGTTAAAACCACGATTTCCTCAGCTTGTTCTCCTAGTAATACCTCTTGGAATTTATCAAAGAATTCTTCTGGCATTACCTGTAGACATTCTTGTTTAGATTTATCGAATTATTATTGATTAGTTTCATCCACCAACTACTACTGTAACTTCTCTTCTGTAGCATCCTTCAGAGTTTCTCTTGCGCTTCTTCTAAGAGTGTATCTAAGGATTGTTTCAGGAATTCTTCTTCGTTTTTTTTTATTGGAAATCTCCTTCAGACTCCTTTGAGAAATTAAGTTGAAATTGATTCAGATTTCTCGAGGAATTCGTGGTGGGAAACCTCTTGGAAGTCTTGCTGGGATTCCTCAAGCCATTAATGACAGAAATTATTAAGCAATTCCTGGAGGATTCTTAAAAGCATTTACAGCAAAAATACCATCTGGAAATGCTAGTGAAATCCCAGCAGAAATGCTTGGAGAAATCCTGATAGGAGTTCCTGAAGGAATCACAGCAAGAATTCATAGAAATATTCCGGGAAAATTGAATAAACTGTAGAATGTTTCTTAATGGGACATCCCTTGTCGAGGGAAGAATCCCGGCAGAAACTTCTAGCACAATCTCATCAGGCATTCCTGGAGGAATTCTAAGAAGATTGCTCAAAACATTTCTCCAACATTTTTTGTAGGGGTGACTGCTAGGATTCCTCTGAAGATCCCTCCGGAATTTCTCCTTGAAATTCTTCTCCAAGGATACCTCTAGGAATTCCTCTTGCAATATATCCAGTAAACAACAGGGATTCCAAAAATACCTTCTGGAATTTCTTAGGGAATTCTTGCTGAGATTTCCATGGAATATCTCCAATAAATATAAATATTGCTCTTTAAAGTCCTGCAGGAATTACTGGAGGATTTTCTGCAGATATTGCATTGGAATCCCACAAAAAAAAATCAGGAGTGTACCTACCTGAAATGTCTAGAAAAACCCCAGTAGAAGTCCTGGAGCAATTCCAGCAGTAGTTCATAATACATTCTCAAGAGGATTCCCAGTAGGAATGACTTATTTCTGGAAAAATCCATGAATAAATTACAGCAGGAATTACTGGAGGAGTCCAAGCAAGAAGTTCCTATTGGTAATGCAAGAAAAATTGAGGAGTCCAGGTGCACAGGGGTGTAAGAGACCAATTTGTCGGTTTTGAACTGAGCATATCAAAAAATTCTTATAATTCTAAGCTTTTAGGAACTTTTTCAAGATTATTTTCACGATGAGTTACAGATGAATGTGTCGAAGAACTGATTTTGATCTTGAGCAGTAATTTTCAGATCGTTCGATTTCTGGATGTTGCAGATGGAAATGTGAAGAGCTAGTTTTGATCTTGAGCAGTATTTTTCAGATTTATCAATGATAAATGTTCTATTGCAGAATGTTAATACAGTTTCCACCCAAAATTTGCAAACTGACGTGATGGTATGGAAAATAAAAATGAATTAAGGCTTAATTAGGAATTGCATATTTTCCTAAACTAAGAGAGCACTTTTCTCTAGGTGATTTCAGATTTTATTCTCTTTCTCTGAATTGTTAACAAAGCTAGTGATCCAAACTTTAAGAACGACATGCGTAGAAACATGTTTGGTTTATTTTGGCCTAAAACAGGAATTTCCACCAATAGGACGCAATCAGTGAAGTACTAGATTGTAGTAATGAGCTGAATTTTTGTATGGTGAGAAGGTAAATTCTCAATCTCTGCAACGAAATGACGCAAAAAGCCTGGCTGTTATGATTCCTTGCCTAACCTAATGGTGTTTGAGCAAAACTTTAGGTAACTGTGTTATCGTTTTCTCCATTTCTTGCTACAAAGTTTTCCAAAGTTTTATTCCGACAGCACCAAATAAGGCAAGGAATCATAATACCCACGCCTCCTGCATAATTTCGTTGCAGAAACGGAGAATTTACCTTCTAGCCAGTTAAAAATCTAGCATGTACTTCACTGAACGTGCTCTATTGTGAGTTGTCGCCCAGAAAAGCTTTGGAAACATTTAGATTAGTAAATCGTAGTCGTCACGACTATCGTCTGTTCGTATACGGTCCGTTTTTCGAAATAGACGTATTTTGCTGATCGGGCCGATAAAGTTCCCAAATTGTCCGGTGATTCATTTATTGGATAATTAAGATATCACCGAGAAACACCAATCCAAAACGAACAAAATTTATTGGATTCGTACCACAAATGCAAGCTCGACATCGAGGTCCAGCTCATGTTGTCATCGGACTCAATAGGAAAGCCTCTGCTGGTTTACTCACAGTGAAATAAAATAATTATAAACTGGGATTCAGAAATCTATCAGATAAAATCAGTATATATTTTAATGCCTTTTTTAAAGAAAAGCAAATATCGATTATATGCACTTTATGTGCCGATTATTCTGTTTTTTTGTTCAATTGCTGCATCCATGAACCCGCTTATTGAAAATGAAGGCCACTTCTACATCCTTTTTGTTCCAGTGCTCGTTTGTAAAATTTGTGGTGTACATAAGGGAACATCTATTTATTATGTAACGCTAAATTCGATATTTTTGAACTCGGTGATTGGTTCATTATAGGATCTGGTGGAGTCCATAATGTGCTTTTGTATGATAACTCCAACTTTTTTGTATGGTTCGTAACGTTAGGCTGTATTCCCTATTCCCCTGGAGCATTACGGAATTTGTTGAACCGCTATCTCCTGAAGCGTTACATTATTTGGGGACGGCACATAATGAAAGTTGAAAACTTAAAATAGTTTTCAAGGGAAATGTTGGGAAATTTCGACATTTATAAAGCAGGTTGCACTAGGCTTTCCAAAGATCAAATTAAGTACTAATTTTGAAATCATATCACGATGAGATATTGAGCAGATATTTGGCAACTTTTTGAACATCTTATCAATATCATATTAAGATATGACATCAAAATTTGATCGTTTTAAGATATGATTATGATATTCACGTCTACCCGGGTAACGTTCCGGTCTGGGCCCATATAGCCGAGGCGGTAAACGCACGGGTATTCAGCATGACCATGCTGAGGGTGACGGGTTCGATTCCCGGTCGGTCCAGGATCTTTTCGTAAAGGAAATTTCCTTGACTTCCTTGGGCATAGAGTATCTTCGTGCCTACCACACGATATACGCATGCAAAATGGTCATTGGCAGAGGAAGCTCTCAGTTAATAACTGTGGAAGTGCTCATAGAACACTAAGCTGAGAAGCAGGCTTTGTCCCAATGAGGACGTTACGTCAAGAAGAAGAAAGAACGTTCCGGTCTCTACATTTTTAATGCTGCAAAGCGCGCCCTCGACATCTTCATCCCTGGGAACAAGAGAGAGAAGATTTACCCTCTTAAATGTAGCTGGTAATCATAATCAATGAGAAATGAAGAGCTGGTAGAGTTTTAGATTGATTTAGGAGCATTATCGAAGAAAGTACAAGAACAAAGAGGAATTTTAGAAATATGTCTAGCAATACTCATTGAGGTTTATCTTAAGAAATTATGGAGCAGATTCTGGCGGTATATTCGAAAATTCCAGCAACAATATTCCCAAGAACAATCAGATTATTTTAGATTTTCGTCATGCTATGGAAAGAGCGTATGCATTTTGTTTATTCAAACGTAATCAAACTACATCTTATCCTACTTCTATCTTGTTCTACGTTTTAAGTTTGGTTAAGTTTGGTCTGTCTCGCAAATTTTATGTTTCATGTGCTTTCTCTTGCTTAATTATTAATCTAAATATGTTCTGTGCCTGACATTGCATGAATGTTTTATGTGTGACGAATGTAAGTAAACACAAGTTAAGAAACTCGAGAAAAAATAGGAAGCTCCATAGGATTCTCAATCAGACTTCATTGGGTACTCCTTACGGTTGAAGTTTCATAGTAGTATTTACTAGGGCAGGGGTTTTCAGACATTTCGGCTCGCGGTGCACTTTTTGAAAATAAATCGCTCCACGGTGCACAAGTTCATTATTCGTAAAAAAAATATAAATTCGTCAAAAAGCTGTCGTTTTTTTCACAGCATTTCCAAGGTGCATACAATCGTCATTATTTTTTTCACGAATTATGGCACTGTCTTACGTTTTTCATCACTTATCGGAGCATAGTGAAGTGACATAGTTATTCAACTTGGAATATATCTTGCTCAGAATGTTTCTGAAAACTTACAGACAAGATCTTTATAAACGCTGAATGAAATCTTGAGCTGAATTAGTGGTATTTTGTTTTCAAGAACCTCGGGGAAGTCCTTTGAAGACTACTGTATTATTTCTAGTGTGGTTTTGTGATAGACGTTTTTCCAAGACTTTTACCATATTTCTTATAAATTTCTAGCAAGACACTTGGATTATTTTCTTTTATTTGTTTTTTTTTAGAACTTTGGCATATATTGACAATATTTTTGATAAATTCCTTCCAGGCTCTCTTGTCAATTCGAAAGGAGATTTCTATGAAAATCTTAAATACGTTATCAGTAGAATTCTTGGTTAACTGATTTCGAGAACAGTGATAGTTCCTTCTCTGGTATTAAGCAAAGCCACAGAAATATTAGTAAGATTTCTTCTGAGATTTTTTAACGCATTCATTGAAGATACGTTGGAGATGCCTTGTAGGGTGCTTGTAAATATACATTACGAAATCTTGGAAAAAAAGAATAATATTTCTTAGGAGAGTTTTGGCCAAGAGTTTGGCAGATTTTTTCCATGATTCTTTGCGAATATCTGAGACGGTTTTTGCTGGATCCGAGTTTAACTCGCTGGCTGGAATAATGGAAATTTTATTATCAACCCCTTGAAGCACCTTCCAATAGTCCAGTTGTTCTAATTAATTCGAATTATTTTTCATAAAATAGGTAATGAATTTAAATTTAAATTTGAATATGCAAAACTTTTCTGAAGTGCTGCGGTGCACTTGCCATGGCTTCGCGGTGCACCAAGTGCACCGCGGTGCACGATCTGAAAACCGCTGTACTAGGGTAACTGAGGCCTCGAAAAACTGAATCGTGATCTTGTACCGACTTTTCGAACCCTCTAAGTAGAATACCCTCTTCGAATGAGATAACTGATACTGAGAAAGATTACAAGTGGTAGTCGAAATATGTACGCGTCCTTTGACAGATACGCGTAAATTAGGGCGGAATTAAAAGGTACGAAACTGATCACACTCATTCGAACTGAACCGTATTTTGTATAGATCTGAACACAGCTTAAAAATTGTTTACAAATTGTACTTTACCATCGAAACAAGAAGTTTTATTTCTAAAAAATAATCCAAAATTACACACAAAATTGAGATATTCTGATTATACACACAAAAATGTCACAACAATAGGGTCCTAAAATAAATGACAAAATCCCGTTGTTATTTATTGAATAACACGATCAAGTATGATATTCAGCTCGCATCAACAAAAGATTACCAAAAACCAAAAAAAAACTCAAAATAAGAAAAATGGTAAACAATTCTAGTTTGACAATTGAAGTCGATCTTGACGTGACGGAATTCGACGTTTTCCACACTGCTAGGATTGAAAAAGTTCCTATCTGACGTACACGGTAACAAAAATATACTCAAATCATAAGTTTAAACTTTAAAGCAAGATCCATTTTGAAACCTTATACATTTTGCATGGGAGGAAAAAATAATGGAAAACTTTATCAACTCAAATCTCATTTACTCGAAAGTATATTTTTGTCACTTTCACCCGTTTGCTTCTAACCCCTCTCAATTCTTGTGTGAGTCCTTGCAGAAATTTATGGAAGAATCTCAAGAGCAATTGCTGGAAGAATTATTGGTCAAAACCTCTGGAAGAAGCACAGGAGGAATTTCTGGGAGAGTCCATGGAGAAATCCCTTCAAATGTCGCAATGAGAATTTCTGCAGGAATCCCAGCGGACATTCTTGTAGGATTTTTGAGAGCAAAATCCGAATGTATCCCGGAGAAATTCCTGAAGGATCCCTTGAAGCTGTTTCTTCAGCAATCCCCGCAGGAATCGCTTAGAGAAGCTCATCAGGTTTTTCTGAAGACATTCCTCTTGCAATTTTCCTAAGGAGTTGTAAACATATTTTTATACATATTCCTTCTGTGATACCTTCAAGAACTCCTCCAGAAATTTCTCCAAGGTATTCAATAGAAATTCTGCTTGAGATTCATTTATAGATTTCTTCATGGATTCCTTAAGTTTTTTTTTCTAAGAGTACCTACCAGCAGAAACTCCAACTAGAATTTCTCCAGGAATGTTTCCAGCATCACTTCTGGAGAAATCTCAGCAATAATTCCTAAAGGAATTTCAAGATGCTTCCCAGCTGGAAAATTTGTAAGAATATTTCTGAAATAATCGTTATGTAAATCCCCGAGGAATTTAAAACGAGATTTTTTTTTTGAAAGAATCACAGTTGTAACACAGAGAACAGACGTCTATCTTCGCTTTCTGCCTTGTGTAAAACTTTGTAACGGTCATTTCGGAGTATGTGGTTATGCTCCTGTTGTGTGGCGCTAGCGTCCCATCACTTAACATTGTTGTGTTGTCATTTTAGTTTCCAATGCTCGCCGTTTTTGGTCGTTTGGCACTCGTGCCGCTTTGTGGGCTAGTGTATTTCAACGATGAACACTGCTATCGTGGGGTCAAATCGACTTTATATGTGGGGTAGTCTCTGTTGGTGGCGTTGAGGTGCACTTAAATCCTTTACACACCATTTTGACGTATTTTTGTTCGTGCTTTAACGTCTGTTCTCTGTGGTTTCACTGCGATACCATCCGTACCAGCTGCGCTTTGTAGATTTTTGGATGGTGAATGGTATCCTTAACTTTTTTTCAGCGTGGGGCGTCACATCCTCCGTTGCCATTTTCACACGTGCCCAATATTGCAAACTATCCACTCACGAGTGCTCATCACAACTTATCAGTTAAATTTTCATCACGTAGAGTCCTTTCCTTGCATTGGCAGCCTTGGTACAGCTACCTGTGGCAAGTCCATTAAAGTAGGGAGGCTCAAGGTGGGCTGACCAGTATGCCAAATGACCTTGCACGAGCCACCGGAGGCTTGCTTAAGGCGAAACTGGAAGCAATTCCTCACTTTTTGGTTTTTGATTTTTTATTAGATAACGAAGTAATGTTTTCAAAATCGGTTTTCGTGCACATGTAGCGTATGGATAAAGGTGTCTCCTGATTTTTTTCCTAGTGGAAAATGTTGTTCGTTTTTGCGGAAACCATTTTTGAACAAAATTTCACAAAAAATGGTTTCCGCAAAAAATAAAAACATTTTCAACCACAAAAATATTCAGGAGATACCTTGATCCATACTCTACATATGTACGAAAACCGATTTTGAAAATATTGCTTCGTTATTTAATGAAAAATCAAAAACCGAAAAAAATGAGAAAATCCTTCCAGTTTCGCCTTAAGGCGTCTGGATCCAGGACTGTAAGGTTCCTGGGACTGGAAAGGCCCTGACAGAAGCAAGCTGTGTAGGCGATGTTACGGTGAAGGTCACAAGGCACAAGGCTCTATCCAAGTGATGTGATTTATTCCGGATGACGGCTTCAGAAAAGCCGTAGCGGACAAATCACAGTGTAAGAAACGCAGCTGAACCTGAACCACTATGATGTCGGCCGCCCAGCAGGCAGTTTCTGATTGAGAGACAGATATCGCCATCATAGCGGGCGGATCTATACCAAGTATCCGTCGGTAACGGCAATTGGGTGGCGGATGGGTCCAGAAAAATGGCTGCGATATGTACAACGGGTAAATACCCCGTCCTGGAGTTGGCATCTACTACAAGTAGTAGTAAGTTTGCGAGGGCTACGTGCTTTCCAAAGTAATTGGGGTATTCTTCTGTAGCGGCTATGCGTGCTGGCAGGACGAATCCTGGTGGAAATAGCGGGTAACTTCAATTCCTGGGGCCGTCTAATGAGGAAGCCTTATTACCAACCAGCGAGTCAGCTATTTCTAGACGCACTGATCGGTCTTGCTACATCAAAAGTCAAAAGTACATTTAGTCAGAACGAAGCGAAGTTGATTATCGACGCCACTAACAAGTAATTCAAACGAAATCCGAGTCCGAGATTGGAAAGGGGTCCCTAAGGGGTAAGGGCCGGGGCAGGTGGAGACCCTGCTGGTGCATCTGATAGGGCCTGATGGGTAGTGATACCCTTGCTTGCGGGCAGGTCAGATCGGGTTGCACGTAGGCATCAGTTCTTGATGTCTGCAAAACAATTGCCGGCCTTCCGAGGACAAAGGGAGTGGTGAGGACCACTCAGGAAACTGGTTAAGCGCTAGCATGCTACCTTGGTGGACTCTCCAAAGCGAGTCATCGATGTTCATTGCTGCAGGCTACACAGCTAACCTTGAAGGTGCGATGTGCACTAGCCCTCTGTCGTAGGGTTTGGCGACCATGCGAATGTGTTTAGTGGGTCGAGGAGAGTGTAAACCTGGCTTTTACTTTCGTTGTAGAAGACAGCCTTAACGCCACACTAATCCGGACCTTCCTGTTCGGATGTCTGTTGTGGCCTTGGTTGTGGCACGTTCTGGCCAAAGTCAACGTTCCATACAAATTCAGAAAATTTTGTATGATTTTTCTGGAATTTTCGGCTCTCAGTCTAACAATTGCGTTGATTAATCTTCTATCATCGCCAACCTCTCGGCCCAGCTATTGGACCATCTTCAGGGTTTGATATACAAATCAACAGGTCACACAAATTTTGCAAATTTTCAAACAGTCGGGTTGTAAAGGGTCACGCCCCCGTCTGGTACACTTTTGGGCTATTCGTTCCGGTTTGGTTTGGGGATTCCCTAGCTGGTGTACGGATACTCCCTGCTATCAGCCGATCGGTACAGATTATTTCCTCTAGTGATTTTGTATAAACAAAAGTCTATGAGGAGGTGGTCAAAAATGAGCCTACGTCTTGGCCTACGTAGTTTATGGACAGCGCCTATGCTTGCTGTCAAATTTCAAGGAAACTCACCATCCTCACCATATCGACAACCCAAGTGGTTTAGATGACACACCGTTTTCACTTGCCCAAAAAGTTTCATAGAAATCTGAACTGTAAACTTCTAATACGATTGGGCACAAAAAATGTTTCTAATGCATGTATTGAAAATGCATGCTTTTTTTGTATAAAAAATATGTTTATTTATTCGTATTTCTCACCATTGTTTACAATTAAAACGTTACAATACGTCTAACATATGTTTAAGAATATACCAAAATATTTGTTGAACATGTTTCTGTTTGACCATCTTATTTCTCTTATACTTTTCTGAAATACATACAAACTATCAGTATTTACAGGATTTATAACCCAGCTCATGTAATGTACTGCTAGCCAAAGTGCAGCATTTTGTCTTGGTTCGTTGCGGATATTCCAAAGTAGGATATCATCTATTCTTCTGTACTCGATCTTTAGCCTTGACCTAAGAATTTGAGTTACCCATTCTCTTATCGCCTTTCCTCTCTCACATTCGACTAGTTTGTGTAAATTATTATCAGGTACGCCACATGTACTACAATTTGTATCTGGTAATCTCCCAATGCCGTATGCTTGCAGTTTTTCTTTGTTAGGCAACACATCATTCAAAAGAAGGTATACATTTGATTTATCTTCACTGTTCAGAAAATTCCTACTCCAATTACACCAAATCACCATCCAATCTGTTTGAGGGTGCTGCTACTCGCAGTTTACAGTTATGTTTAATTTACTAACAAAAAAGTCATAAAGTAATTTTAATGATCCACTCCAACTTTTTTCTTCAACCTGTGATGCGATTTCAAGCCAATCTTTAATGTTCCGCGTCAATTGACCTTTGTTACAATATTCTAATAAATATTCCTCCTCTCCAACGTCGTCATTTTCTTCTTTGATAACATTTCTTATAAATAATGCTTTACATTTAATGCTTGGCCCGAAGATGATAAGTTATAACCATATGACCAAAACAATTGATTTTCTTTTCATTGCAGCAAAACAAAACAACGAACTTATTTCTTTGACCTGGAATGATTCAAGACGATCAAACCGTTTCCGGAGATTTGACAATATAATACAGTGCAGTGTTGTCTGAATTTTGAAAGAAAGCAGCATTCAAACATAATGCGCTCTCGGTTTGCATTTTTCTTTTTTTGGCGGTGTCTTTGTTTTGCTGAAGTCGATGAAAATACAGCGTAAGATACTCAACAATTCAAATATGTTTGAAACTATTTTCAATCGCCATATTTTCATCCACAGCTCTGTCGAATACAACTTCTGCAACTTAACATCAATTGAGATCAACGATTTACCGAGCCCTGTATCCGAGATTACATATCTTTCACTGCGAGGAAACAACCTCGACGGGTTTCCCAGCGATATTTCGAAACTGTCGAGCCTGGAAAGGTTGATTCTGTCCGAGAATCCCCAAATAACATTTCCTGCCGATGGAACTCCATTCCTGATATCTAGCAGCTTAATCGACTTGGACTGCGAATGCTGTGATATAAAAGCAATTTTGAATCGCTCATTGCGCAGATTGCCTCTACTGGAGACCCTCCGATTGTCAAACAATAGCATTCAGATGATCGAGAAACGTGCCTTCCGGAACAATCCTAACATCTGTGTGCTGGACTTCAGACACAACAATCTAACGACTCTACCGATCACAATACTGGTTGGTCTGCAAAAAATAAAGAAGCTTGATCTGAGTGGCAACCGAGACCTTGCACCGCAGAAAGACCAACCGTTTCTGGTGAGCAGCTCGCTGAAGATTCTGAAATGCAACAACTGTGGATTCAGCACTACGCAGGTAGTGACATTCTCTAAACTTCCCAATCTCAAGGAATTGCACCTCGCAGAGAATAGACTACTGGTGGCACCATGCTTGCTCCCATCTTTGACAGCGTTGGGGGTTCATTCGATGAAAGTAATCACTGTTTACCATCGGTGTTTGAAAAGGAACTTTCCATTTGTTAAACTTCAAAATTAGTACAACATTAGGCCAACAGCAAAGCTAAAGATGCAAGTACACAGGGTCAAATATTTGACCAAAAGAAACCAATGCTCAAACATCTTGTTTGTCTCGATCGAATTTTCATTAGTGTAAAAGAGATGTTTTTCTTGAGTTCATCCCTTGTCCACACAGATCGAAAAAATAGAGTTTTAGAATTTATTTTAACTTCGCTGTTTGTCTAAACACGTACTAAAATTAAAAAATAATGCGCATTACGTTAACCCATGGAAAGCATACTTATAAAGAAAAATATTGTCTATCCGGTTGGAATCAAGACCGGCATTCAATCGAAAATTGCCATTTTCTTGGCCCAACAGTGTCGCAACTGTTTCGCATCTAGTGCGCTGTGTTGCTGACAACAACGGGAAGGATGCGCACTACTTTTGACATTAAATATTAAAAAACGTCGCGAGTTGGGTCGCGTCGCGACTTGATTGTGCGAAGTCCGGTTTGGTGGCGGCCCGACAATAAATAAAAGCGCGCGATTGCATCGAATCGAGTTGGGTCTTCAGTGCCCTATTTCTTTAATCTATGCAGAATAAGGGGCTGTCCATAAACCACGTGGTCATGAGGGAGGGGGGGGGGGGGGGTTCGGCCAATGAGCATTTTGTATGGACGAATAAAAAAATTTGTATGGACTAATGACCACGCGGGGGGGTTGAGAAGTCCCAAAAAAATGACCACGTGGTTTATGGACAGCTCCATACTTCACATTTCCCACCCCACTAGACCCCTTTCGCAGTTAGTATAAGTGCGGTATCGTGATCGTGAATAAAATTGCGCTTTTGCATTGAATCGTGTCGGTGTCTTTTGCGCACTTATTCAACATCTTGCAATGGATAAGTGCGCAGAAGACACCGACACGATTCGATGTAAAACCGCACTTTTATTCACGATTGCGAACTTATGCTAACTGCGAAATGGGTCCAGTTGGGTGGGAAATACGTAATACCGAATTGAATTCGATGCAATTGCGCCCTTTTATCTACGTTTTCGCACTCGTGAATATTCCTGCGATAGTGTACTGGTGAACTAAATGTGCAATGTTTCAGTAGATCTCATTGATTGCGCTTCAGACTAAAGACACTATAAACAAAGACTCGAAATGTGATGACTCTCAGAACAAGACGATGATGCCACTGAATAATGCAACCCACTGACAGGCATTGTTGTCAACATCTCTTTTGTTAAAACGGCCCCAAAATGTGCTAATCAAATGAAATTGGGCCCCTAATGTCACTACTGTCACTCCATGCTATAGGTATAGGCGTGTCAATGGTGTGGAATAATGCGTTTAACGCGCATTTGACAGGTCTGCTATTCGATTGGAATGGCATTGACAGTAAATTTGGAATTTCAATTGGAGCATTTCGTGCCTTGGCTTATGGCGTCTTTACTCCATACAAAGAGTCAACTAAAACTGTCAAAATTTGATTAGATTTTTTACAGGGTGCAGCAGGAAAAAAATGATGGTACTGTTATTGAGCTCAATTGTGAAATATATGTCAAAATTTTATGACAGTGCATCAGTCAAGTTTACTGAAATATGATTGAAGTTACGATGCATTGCTGTAAATTTGACTAAAAGCGTAGTCGCCTCATCAACAAAACATTGCCAATTTTTTCTGGACACGCTTCTAACAACACAGTATGGTTATAAATACAAAGCCCAGCTGTCAAGTTAAGATTATTTTTGATGATGTTAACTGCACTGCTGATTAAATTGACAGTGTATTAATGGAATTAACTGGAAATTCACGTCGGTTGAGAATCATAGGTACGGTTATTATTTTTACTATGGAATCGATAGTTTCCACAACAAACTTTATTTCTTTGTACAGGGTGCGGCAGACAAATTTGAAGACATTGTTATTGAGTTCATTTGTGAAATAATGTTGAATTTTTATGACAGTGCATCAGTCAAAGCCCATAATATTATTCAAGAATTGCCGTCTCACCTCACTCGTACGAAACTTTTTAATTCGTACCCTACTTATTTAACATTAGTCAAACATAAAAAAAGCAGCGATGTAAAAATTTATTTGGGAACCCTTCAAATACTGTGCTTATTCCGTTTATACACGCATCCGTAGCTGCAGCTCTTTAAGCCGCTGTTTCTGGAGGTTTTTAGTTTAATTCGACACCCGAAGTACCTGGAGAACCGTTGTGGAAACAACGAAGTTTCCATTGCAACAGTAGTAGTTGCTGCATCTTGATCTTACCGATTCGTTAACAAACTGGCAAGAGCAGGATGCAGTCAACATATCTAAATACCAAGGTAAGAGATTCCCGCAAATGTCAATAACGAAACTCACCAACACATCTGCGTTAGCTATGAAAAGCTGGTGTTTTTACCCTAAAATGTCATTATTTCAGCGAAGTTTGTGAAGTTTTATTAGTTTGGATGTTTCTAAATGCTGTAAAAATATGTTTAGAACAAATTAAAAAAAAATGTCACCGATTTTCAAATGGCGATATTTCCCGTTTTATTGCATGGAGGTCATTTTTAATCCAGTGAGATGCAATTAAATAATTGCTTCTAAGATGGGAGTGCTTAATTTCTTAAGAAAGTTTGCTAAATAGTGATGCGCCCATACAAATCAGCGCAAACTTTATAACTATTTTTTGCTTTTTCCTTTTTCTCACTTTTCCATGAATTTTAGCGAGAATCTCTTACCTTGGTATTTAGATACTTTGGAATGCAGTAAGAGTAACTTCGAGCAAGTTCAACCTGCAGTTTGGGTTCAATATAATATAATAACAAACCCAAAAATCCAAAACAAAAAAAAAATAGAAATTCCAAATTACAATGCTTAAAGCAGTGTGACAAGATGGCCGAATTGAAACGTCACCCATGTGGTTCAAACACAGTGTTTGTCGCATGATTGGGGTTTATAAGATGGTACATAATTTAAATGTACATGTAAACGTGTGACAATGTGTGCTGGCCCAATGGTTATGGCATACGGTTTGCATATCATCTGCGTTGCGTTTCGATTCGATGAACAACTCGACAATGATTTTTCATAAGGGCCTAACTGACTTGATTGATTTCTCTTCGTCGACTCTCTCTTTCGTTAATAACTTGATCAAAACAAACAAAATCTTTTTTGTTTTTTTGTTTCTATAGCAGCATGTAGTTGTCTTCTTCGCATTTGATTTGAACCAAAACATCTTTGGAAAACTCAATACACATTCTGCGATAACACAAAAAGAGGATCGATGAAGAGAACTCGAAAATGTCAGTTAGGCCCAAATGAAAAATCAGTGTCGCAGCTTTTCAGTGTAGAGTTTGAGTAAGGGCGACAGCAACAAGATTGATTTATCTACAGTGACTCTCACGTTTTCAATTCAAGGATCGATTGTATTTTTTAAGCTTGAATGCAAGTTTGCATCGCAAACTAGCGTTTTAAGTTAAAAATGTGCAGTCATACTTGCATATTGTAAAGTGACAAGAAGAAAGGGTCGATGAAGAGACATCGTTACAAAATAAAACGAAAGTCGTGAACGACCAACATTTTAGTGCTGATTTCGAAACAGTACTTAAAAAAAAATTAAGTAGAACAGTTTTTGAGTTTTAGCTCAATATTGAGTTTTACAAATTTTTAAAATATGGAATTTACTAAATTTCAAATATCTTGCGTTTTGTTCAACCAATTTTAAATCTTTTTCCATAAATTTAGAGCTTAATATAATACCATTCGATCATTTGAGAACAGGTTTTGCGTCAAAATGATGCAATTCAAGTTATTTGCGAGCTTTAGGGACGATCTCCATAAATTTTAGGAAATTTTCAAAAAATATATGAAGAAATGTATATTTTTCAATAAGAATAAACAATTTAAAAATTCTTTCTCATCGTTTATTTGACATATCATATGTAGGCGAGATACAGTAAAAAATCGGAGCATTGATTACGAAGAATGAGATGTATGAAGTGAGCTTAAAAATAGAACAAACATCGATTTCAAATCATCAACCTTGTATGGAAAGTTGAAAAAAATTCCGCTCTGCTGTAATTTTTTTCCTTCGCATTTTCGAACTCAGGGCATGATTCTACACCAAAAATGATCATCAGCTTACCGAGTTCAAAAATGCTGTAAACTAGTGTTATGCAAGGAATTGGCATCCCTATCCCACCAATGCAATGTTTTCGTAGCCAGCATAACAGCGGCTCAAGCGTAGGGCTCAAGCTGACAACCTATCTTTCAACACAGCAGCGTAATTTAAATGCGGGGTGTTATGTTACTTTCGCCCTGATTCTTACTTAATCTAGATTTATCTAGACAGCTCTCTTGCTTCCTAATTTCATATTCTGTGGGAAATAAACACATAAAATTGAAGATTTCTTAAGGAAGTGAAGTTAATTGTTTTACCAAATATGTATTTCAGGATAAAATCCGCCTTTGGTTGTTTTATAGAAGCTGTTTGTCATCAGATTCAGGCACTGTCTTGTGTAGGTAATGGACAAATATTCTACACTAGCTGACCCGACGTGGCTAGCCACGTTAGCTAGAAAAAGATTGTTTTTAAAATTCCAGTGACACTTCTTCAATGAAACTGTTTTCGAGAACATTCCAGAATCTCTCTCCAGAATGCTTCTCTCTTGAACGTTTGGTAATCTCCAGAAAGTTCTCAAAAAAAATATCTCCAGAAAGTTCTCAAAATTCAATGAATGAATGACTTTCCAGAACTTTTCAGAAGGTCCAGTTGACATTTTTTTTTCTTGAACGTTGACAAACTCCCCGATCATAATCGGCATTAAAAAATTGTTCCAGAAAATTCCAGAAGGTTAGTTTTCTTGTTCTTTCTGAAACATTCAGTAACTTCTGGAAAGTACCTGGAAAGTTTAATGTTCCAGAATATTCTAGAGATTTTTTCTGTTTTCATTTAGAATGCTCAGTAGCTTCCAGAAGTTTCTCAAACATTTTATGAATTTGGTTGTTCTAGAACCTTCTTAAAAGGTATTTTTCATTCTTTTTGGAACGTTCACAAACTCTCAGACACATTTTGTAAATTTAAAAAAGTTTGCAGAAGGTCTTTGACTTGTTTTTGTCCAGTAGCTTCTCGAAAGTTCTAAGAATTTTGATTATCTAGAACATTTTCGTAGATTATTATTCTTCTTTCTGAAGATTCAGTAATCTCTAGAAAGGTCTCGAAATTTAATGAATTTTGGTGTTCCGGAACATTTTAGAAGGCCCTTTACTTCTTTCTAGGACTTTCATTAACTTCCAGAAAGTTCTTGAAATTAAGAATGAAAAGTGTACAGAACATTCCAGAAGGTTCTTCTCCTTTCTCTGATTGAAACGTTCAGTGACGCACAGAAAGTTTTCGATATTTGAAAAAGTGTGATATCCTGAATATCTCAGATTTACTTTTGTAACGTTCAGTATCTTTCAGGAGGTTTCTGGAAATTTTATGGATTTTTATGTTCCAGAACATTCTAGAAGGTTCTTTTTTGGTTCCTTGCTCGTTCCCTAACGTCCATAACCTTTCCCCAATATAATAAAGTTTCATGCCCTAGAACATTCTAGAAGGTTCTTTTCTAAAACGTTTAACAACTTAGAAGTGGTTATTAGAAGCCGAAGTTCTCAGTTAATAACTGAGCTCATAGACATTAAGCTGAGAAGCAGGGTTTGTCCCAGTTGGGACGTTACGCCAAAAAAAGATGTTCCATAATGCTGCCGAAGGTTCTTCTTCTTTTTCTTTCTGAAGCGTCCAGAAACTTCAAGGGGACTCTCGAAAATTTAAGAAGTTCCATATTTTAGAGCATTCCAGAACGTTATTTATTTTCTTGAACTTCCAGAAAGTTCTTAGAATTTTTAGAATATTGATGTTCCAGAACATTCCAGAAGGTTCTTCTTATTATTCCTAAAAAGTCAAAAAAACATCCAGAATCTCGTACCTTTTAGAAATTTGATACAACTATGGTGAAACATTTCAACGAAACATTTCAAAGCGTTACGGACAGACAGACAGACAACGCTGGGATTTTATATATATGATGCTTCAGAAAACTTTTGGAAAAAAAATATCTGATAGAGATGACCGGATGTCAAAATATGCATTGGGTAACGTCAATCGAATAAAAATGAAGTTTGAAGTGAAAAGCTACTTTCGTATAACTTACTGCTGCACCCTGTAAACCAGAAGCCATTTTATATCAGAGTAGATAAATAGTTATTTATGTAACTAGTTGCAAACAGTTGGTTTTTACAGCACGAGTCGAATATTTATCTAACGAGGCTTGCCGAGTTGGATAAATACGAAGAGTGCTGAAAAAATCGAGTTTTGCAACGAGTTCCATACAAAATTGTATGCAATGATGTTCATATTATGCAACTATTTTCCATTATGCAACTCATTTCAGTTTCATTATGAACCAGTTCGAAAAAAAAATGACCATTATGATACCGAAATTGGTTTTATGAAATAGAAATTATAATACTGAATTGCATAAAAGTACTTTCCACATCAAATTTCCATAAAACAGTTAAAGTTCTATAAAACAGTTGCAGAGAACGTGCGTTTTTTTTTTTAAATAGTGATGTATTCGACTTTAGTAACTTTAAAAATGTTTTGCTTGAAGAACGGTTCGGTGATAATTTAGAATAGTGCACCTCAAATATCATGTTTTGCTCTCGAAAGAAACGACTTAGAAGTTTTTTATTTTTAGTAAAAGCAGTTTTGAAAAATGTCAGGATTTTTCATACTTTAAATTGTTTTGCTCGATTTTGCCGAAATAAATATAGTCATAAACGAAACCATCTTGATATCAATTGATCAAATGAAAATAAAAGTTTTACGTCTAATTCCTATTGAATACAAATTCAATACTGTTATTTATTTCTAAGTTACGTTTAAACTCAGTACACATAAATCCGTCATGTTAAAACTGTTTGAACTTTGGTAATTATCAATATTTTTCGCTGAAAATTTAAAAACGTCATAATCAGTATACAGCCGGACTTTTAGATGAAATCCCAGAAAACTCTTGAAAAAATACTGACTGTAAGGAAAGAATTCCTGGAACTTCTGGAGGAATACCGGAAGAAATAACGGTTGAAATTCTCAGAAGGGAAAATCTTTGAAGGAACTCTTGAGCAATCGTTACGGAAGATTGAACATGACGGATTTTGGGAGAACTATTCTGCTCAGCCTTTTCTTCTACTGACTCGATTATGTATAAGGAGTGTATCGTACATAAGCTGAAAATGTTTATGAAAGCCTTAAAAATAATTTATTCAAAATACAAATAATTTTATGTTTTGAGATGCTGCATAAATGCATGGAAAAATGAGTGACAGTTCTGATTTTCTAAAAATAACCATATTTTCTTCAAACTCAGTACATTTCTTAAAAATATTGAAAGTACGGAAACTATTGGGCGATTTTTTTCATAGTTTTGTGCAAAAATATGTTTCCTCAAAACCAACATTAATGTTAAAAAATACATCTACTGCATTTAAGAGCACTTTTAAAAGTATCTTTTTTTTTGGTTCGAGGAACTCCTTTTTTGATGCACCTTTGAAGCATCAGTAGGTCGGCTCCAGAGGCACGTTCTCCTCCATTTGGGAAAATTGAAGCATGATTACGCAATTTAAAAATACGTATAGTGAAAGATACGCACTTTTTTAAATTGGGCATGTTTTCAAATTTATGATGAGGTAGCTTTACCATAGAACGGCATTTTATAACCTTTGAATACATTTGAAACATTAGCTTTAAATTTCGACCGAAATGAGTTTTTTTAGGAAAGACCAAGGAATAGACCATGTTGAAGATTTTTCTTTCAAAAATAAGATTTAAAAAAATCGGTGTTGAGTGATTTGTTATGTGTAAGTAACTGCTAACATTAATTAGTATTATCCAGATTTTTTTACTGTATAAATGTAACAGGTTATTCACATGCAGAAAAATCTTTTAGAATAGCGTTTTGTATTGATTATTGTTCTGTGAGGTGTATTCATTCATTCATATTTTAAATAATACTACATAATCATTTTTCATATCTCTCAGGTTTGGAACACTAGACTACATTGTGAAAATTTGATAAAAGAACAGACATGAAAAGACCAACCATATTTCGAGAAGGAGTATCCTGAACGGATCTCCAGTTAGCCTAGTGGTTAAGGCTATGGATCGCCAATCCGGAGACGGCGGGTTCGATTCCCGTTCCGGACGGGAAAATTTTCTCGACTCCCTGGGCATAGAGTATCATTGTGCTTGCCTCACAATATACAAATTCATGCAATGGCAGGCAAAGAAAGCCCTTCAATTAATAACTGTGGAAGTGCTCAAAGAACACTAAGTTGAAGCGGACGTCGAGTCATAAATAAGAAGAAGAAGAAGTATCCTGAACATTGTAAACTAATTTCCGATACACTCCTTATACCCTTCCCGAGCAGGGAATGAGAACAAACCTATAACAAATTGATAACTCATTTTGTTATTGATAACAAAATGAAATCGAAATAAGTTTTCTTTCCGAATTGTTTTTATTTAATATCAAATTGAGATATCATTTTGTTATCATTTCAAAAACTTAATGATAACAAGATTTGATTTCAAAAATCCAAAAAAGGTTTAAAATGCTTTATTAAAATATTAATTACACGGCGTAACAAAAAATAACGTTTGGTCTGTCTCAAGAGCAAATTTATGTGTCTCTGGCAGATTTTGGCCGCTGAATCCGAATCCGGGCCCAGATTTGCTCCAACACGTCACAATTTTGAGCTATACCTCAATTTATAGGGCAAAATATGCGATTTTGGGCTTTTTTGACTGCAAGCCATTATGCATGGAACTATTTTTCTTTAAGCAATCAAAAGGTTAATTGGTCAATAAACATCCAAATTAACGACTCATGCAAAATATTCCGTTTTACCAAATCGAATTTGATAGTTTTAAGCGATTTATGTTAGGTACGATAATTCCCATACAAGTCACCCTTCAAAAGTTGCATGCAAGTTTTCATACGAACATAAAATGCTTAAATCTATCAAATTTGATTTGGTAAAACAAAATATTTTGCATGAGTCGTTAACTTAGATGTTAATTGACCAATTAACCTTTTGATTGCAATCAAAAAAGCCCAAAATCGTATATTTTGCCCTATAAATTGAGGTATAGCTCAAAATTGTGACGTGTTAGAGCAAATCTGAGCCCGGATTCGGATTCAGCGGCCCAAAATCCTTCGGAGACACATAAGTTTGACCTTGAGACAAAAAAATGTTGCGCTGTGTTATATTCACAAAATATTTGTTAAATCTACCAGAGTATTTTACTTACATATTGACACAAAATTTATAATTTGCTGATTCTGGGTAATGGTGATTTAAATTGGCTTGAACTTTAGTAAGTCTTTTTAGGGTGACTGGATATTATCGACAGGTTTGTTCTCTTCGTTATGAGGGGGTATTTATCGGCCAAGTTGCCTGAAACTTGGTTGTATGGCTTGGTTGGGAAAGATTTGAGGCCAACTTTGAATTCAACAGGTTTCAAAAAGCCTTCCATGACGAAGAGAACAAAACTACCCAGAATACAAAAGTTCCCAGATATCAGTTATTTCAATCTAATCATATTGCCAAATATTTTTAAATTCTATCCCGGGCAGAAAAGAATTACAAAACAATTGCAAGTTTTACCATTCGAAAAGAATTACTAAATGGTAAAATTTGCCATTGGTTTGTTTGAAATAAGTGACAAATTTTGACATTACAATGGCAAACCAAGAACAAAAAAAATTAACGTTGAGAATTGCAAAATATACCATTATTGAGTTGTTAAAAACAGAACAATATCAAAATTAGTTATTCGCCTGTCGACTAAAAAAAACTATCAAAAAGTTACCATTAGAATAACCAAAATTCAAATTTTGCCACTATGTTGTTCTTGATAAGTGCCAAACTGCGATGGTACATCAAACTCGTAAGAGGTCAACAATATCTCACCAATTGCAAAATTTGTTATGATAGCAAAATAAGTCATTCAGTAGTTATTCTTCCAAATTTGATAAATGACAAGCGAATGGCATATTTTGATATGATATCATATTATGCTATTCACATGCTGTTTTAAGCTCTTCATGAAGAACTCATGAATGACAAAATAAGTTATGACAATAAAATTTATTATTCTTTTGTTTTTTGGTTTGCCATTCACCTCTACCAGGGATATTAAAGGCAAATGAAGTTAGATATGGCCAACCGAAGTAATTCACGGTCATTCTACTGTTGAAGGTCACATATTTTACCTTTATAAAGAATTCGTTGCTCGATGTCATTCAATTTGAGTTCCGATGCCTGTGGCTCTGGGATGTCGTGAACATCTCCCACATTTGTTTTGCTATGCACTGCAGCAATCAGAAGGAAAAGCTGAAATATAATTACCTATACAAAAATATTAACCCTCGAGCGATCGCGCTGTTGTATTTTGTACAACACGTTGAAAAAATCTCGCTTTTTGTACTCAGCATTAGCGTGGTGCTGTCGCAGGTAGTCAACCGCGCCAGTTACGGAAGATTAAGGGCAGTTGTCCTTTGACTCCAAATTTACTTTTCTTTGTCACTTCAATGTCTATCATCTTTTAGTTGAATCATGGTATAGTTATGCTGCATATCTATGAGGATATCATATCCGATTTCCATACAATATTTCTTCGTTTAGGCTCCAAGTTAGAAATGACTGTTGATGAAATGTTAATGTTACAATCGATAATACTACGGCATTGATACAGGCCCGGATTTAAGGGGGGGCAAAGGGGGCAAGTACCCCGGGCCCCTCGATGAATGGGGCCCCTCAAGAATCCGAAATAGAATTTATATTTTTCAACGAAACCATATGAAATTCACGTGCATGAGCGTTCATATTTTATACAAAGTCCCTATAGCTGTTAAGGTGTGGATATTCAACATGACCATACTAACGCCATACGTGACGCGTTCAATTCCCGGTCGTTCCAAGAACTTTTCGTAAAGGAAAATCCTTGACTTCCTTAGGAAAAGAGTGTCTTCGTGTCTGCCACACGATATGCACATACGAAATGGTCATTGACAAAGGAAACTCTTTGTTAATAACAGTTCCATAGTTACTGTGGAAGTGCTCATGAAACACTAAGGTAAGAAGCAGTGTCCCAGTGAGGACGTCACACTAAAAAAAGAACTTATAATAGGGTGACTAAAGGTATCTAAACTATTTTTGGCCATTTATCTGGATTTTCTCTTAAGAATAATTCGAAATCAAAAGTTTCATAATTTTGGTGCAGTATTTGAAAATATGCGATTTTCTCTTAAAACCCTGGAAAGTTCTTATCGAGTGGAAACACTTTTCCGTGACTTCAAGTTGCTACAAAAAGTGTCTCTAAGCAGAGAGCAAGAAAGATTAAGCTTTTAAGTAATTGTACATCAATATAAATTTCAACAGTTTCACAAATTTATCTATTATTTCACAATGGTTATACAATTATACATACGTTTGTTGATTATGATTATATTTTGAAAACAAATGCCTTATACTTATTTGCATCAGTTCGCTGCTATCATGAAAAAGAGAAGATGGTGAATTCTGGAGATGTTTGGGAGTTAAGGCTTGTTTTGAAAACCAAGTGTCCTGGAAACTGTAACTTTCCATATTTTTATGTTTGGTTTTACTGAAGATATTAAGATTTATTGCTACAGTTGCTCCCAAGAGACTAATCTTTATATAATCTGAATTTTGAAATACTCGTCGATCCCGTGCAATCTCAAATAAAGTTGCTGTATGTTTTAGTAGATTTTTAACTGAACGCTAAGTTCTTAAGCTTGTATAAATGTTTTCCATTCGGATGAAAGTTTAAAATATATGTACTATCTGAACGAGATGTCATTTACGCTAGCATTTTGACATTTGAGTCAAATATCAAATTAAATGTTCGAATAATTTTCTATTTGTTGGAATTTTGGAGAAGTTCAAAAATCAGAAGCTTTCAATATTAGGTCTAATATAATACATAAGATTAAGAAAAAAAAACGTAATTGTATGGTTCATTTTTTTTTCGAAATTTTGATTCTGGGGGCCCACTTTTTGGGGTTTGCCCCGGGCCCCCCGAGGCCTAAATCTGGCACTGCATTGATTGGTGTCATATTCTGATGATATCGTATCAAACGAAACAAGTTTTCAATCACGATTCTTTTAAATTTAAAATAAAATCTAATTTCAATTTTTACTTATTCATGTAAATTAATGCCTAATAAAATATCAAAATGAATACTAAATTTGTTATTGATTTTTAGTTATTACCCTTTAGATTTGATAACTCCCTGAAAACTGCGTATGGTATCAAGTCGTAAAATGTTGATAACAAAATGAGATATCGATTTGTTATCAATGAGAACTCATTATGATTTCAATTAGATATTCCAGTACATTATTTTGTTATCATTTTTGTTATGTTAACACTTAAGTCATACAAAATGAAAACTCACTTTGTTATCAAAAATCGTGATATCTAAATAACTCAAATTGTTTTCAATTAGTTCTCATTCCCTGCTCGGGTTATAAACCAAAAAAACGAACAATGTATCTCGACTACATTAAGTTCCGGTTAGAACACTTGACTATCACGCCGAGGACCTGGGATCGAGTCCCACTCCCGACAATCCCACGCATTGTGGGTTATTCTTTCGGAAGGGAAGTAAAGCGTGGGTCCCGAGATGAACTAGCCTAGTGCTAAAAATCTCGTTAATACAGATAAAAAAATACATTAACCCTCTAATACCCATTTTTTTGATTTTGATCTAAATATCATTTTTCGTCATCTAAAATCGATTTAAACATGTTTTGGAAGATGATTCTTTTTAATTCTCGATTTCGTGAATTTCAGTTTTTGATTTTTCTAATTTTTATTTTTGAACATCCCCACAGTTTTATATTTTTTCTGGAAGCCTATTTGGGGTACGGATTTTTTGAGATGCAAACATTTTGAGATTTTAAGATTTTTGTTGAAATATTTTTATTTTAAATTTTTTTCATACAAAATTTTATTTTCCGTGTTATTTTAAGGAAAATAATTTTAGAGTGTATTCGATTCCCTTAAACTATAAAACTAGGATAGAATGATTTGGGAAAAATTTAAAATATGTTAATTGTAGCGATTCAATACAAGATAATCAATGACTTCTAGAAGGTGACTAAAACATCTATTTTTCAATGATTTAAAAAAAATGTAAATACGCTTTAAAATACACCAAAAACCATTTTGAGATATACAAAACAGTCGTAAATATTAGCCAAAAATATAAAAATTTTGATTTTTCACGAAACAAAAAATACAAAAATGTTTAAACTATACCCCGTCTAAAGGCGGGATTGGGCATTAGAGGGTTAAGTTCTCCAAGCAGCATATCACGAATACCATCGCAGTATCTATCTTACACACGTTCATATTGTCGTGCTTATCTTTTACTAGAGTCCGGCGGCGGTCGTACGCCCGCAAGGCATACCGCCGCAGTGACACTCGCAAGGCAAAACAAAACAAAATGAAATATGTTTCCGCCCAAAACAAAAGCACGCGTGTTTCGCAAAGTGACAGATGTTTTTGAATGCATTTGTGATGTACGGCAAGTGAAATAAAGTGTGCTTGCTGTCAAATCCCATGTAATGGAATAAAATACTTTTAGAATCTGGTGACGCGGTTATGATTAGTAACTGTCGTGCTTATATCAGAAGACAGAAGCAGATAATCGTTATATTCTGATTTTTCTTGAGAGGCATAATATTTAAGTTATCAAGAAAAGGCTCACGAAACTTATTGCAAGGAACCCATATCCGAGAGAACAAAAGATTTTGACGTTACTTACACTTTCTTAACGAACGAAATTTAAAAAAAAAAACAAACAAATCACAACCTTAGTGTATTAGCCTATGTACCATCTGTAAACTTAAAATTGGAATATTTTTGGATTCGTTTTGAAAAAGTATGCATTTTTTATTTTTAGAAAAATGGCAGTTTAACAAAAAAGTCTCCCGGTATTTTTTTTTCAAATTCTATCTACGAGGCATGGAAGAAATCATTGATGGTGTTTTCCTAATCGAATTGTATTCGGCCACTGTTGATACATAGGTAATTATCTGATTACAAGCATTATGAGTTCCTTATCACTTTGTTTTAGGAAACACCATTTCCTTATGCATGGAGATGATATTCATTTTACGCTTTGAATAAAATAACCATTTCGCTGAATTTTTCGGCGTAATTTTTTATCAGATTGAAAAGCAATAAATTTTCGGTATATCTTCAAAATCGATATGAAAGTGATACATAAGAATACCTTTGACAAGTAATTAAAAATACATTCATAGAGCTTCTCTGTTTTTGCTACTCAGTTAATCAAATTGATAATGGATTCATATTAATCTAATAGTATAAATGTTTATGATTCACAAATCGAATCACACAGGTGTGCAATGTTTGATAACTTTATTGAACATTGTTTTGATGGTTATATTACAGCTTTTGTTGTACACGAGATATGGAATGTACCTTTACAGCTACGAAATTACGAAATTACGAAATTCCTTGAAAGATATTATATGAATGTGATAATAATAATAAATGATTACCCAGGTAACCACTAAGCATTTGAATAAGCCGTGTATCAGCCCGTATTACGCATTTCAACTGCTTGCTGCCCTACATAAGCAGTTCGAATGCATAGCTGCCTTAAGTTAGCATAAGCTGTGCTGCGAAAAAGCTTTCGGCTGTTAATTAGCATTTCAACTGCTTGAAGTGGTTTCACTTGGGAGCATACAGAATGCTTTTCAACTGCTCTTTAAATGCTAGGAGCAAAAAGGTTGGGAGATATGTTACGCATTTGGCAACACATTTTGTCTCTCTCTTACAGAGCTTATGCTTCTGTTTACAAATTTGTGCATCTTATTTGTTTCTTCATTTTCCCCTACTCATCCAAAAGCACCAAAGAAAACATTACTGCAGCTGGATTGCATTGGGAACTTGTCCATCAAAAAATCACCAATTGTTTGTCATTTTGTCGGAAAATATCTGCCGAATAGGTGGATACTTTGGTGGTTCATAGGTTTGTTTGAAAGAGGGAAGAAACAATCATATTCCACAGATATTTAAAAGAAGGGATCGTTATGCTCTACCACAATGAAATATCCCAATGAAAACAAATTTTGGATGTTGCTATCGAATCATTCTTTATATTGGCGATTAAATCAACGCACGCCACCGGAACAGCTTTAGCATCGTGGATCAGGAGCAACAGAATCCGAAGCAGATATGATTAATCAATCTCTGGATCGTAAGTTCAAACCTACATCACTACAAAAATCAGCAAAAAAGTACCACCTAGCACCGGCTGGAATATGGAAGGACGATGAAGCGGGGAAGCAGGTTGAGAGAACGAGAAGCAGACGTCAATCTATTTTTGTTTTTTTTTGCTCGTCGAGGCGTTAAGCTTCTTTGACATTTCGTCACGACGTTCCTGAAGGGATAGCACTAAGACAGCCCGTTATTTTGCCAAAACCTGCTGTGAGGTAGCACTATAGGCGCATATACGGCTAATTAGCATTTAACGCCTTGTCGTAAAGGCTACTATAATGCTGAAGGAATGCTATTTTAAATGCTTACTGGTTACTTGGGTATACAAATAAGAAGAGCAAGTAAAGACAAAGGAGAAAAGAAGCAGCATAGTAGCAAGCAGTGCAAACAGTGTTAGTAAAGAAGAAAATGATCTACAGACTCTGTACAGTGTACACTGTACATATGCAACACAACAGTCCAAATGTCACCCGCCCCCGTTGCGCCTAAGAGGAATAAAGAGCAGTAAATTTAGAATACGAGTTTTTCAAAAAAAATGTATTTTTTGAGGATTAAAATAAAAAAAAATAAAAATAAATTAAGTTAATGAGTAATATTAAACTTATTTAGACCGAACATTTTCTATTCCACTTTTATTGTTGCTGGCAGCACTGCCTCTCATGATTGATGATCTTTTGTAATAGAAGAATATGTCATGTGCGAGATGAGTAAACAGAAATGATATAGTGATTCCGATTTCAAATAGTGTAGTGCATAGTTATGCTAAAGTAATTTGATATTTTCGGCCTTAAACATTAAGTTAATTTCAAACTATCTAAATCTACTTACAGCTAGTTGTCAGGTTCTTCATTTGCCTAATTTACTAGTAAGAATTAGTCTAATATCACAGAATCGTATCACAGTAAGTCTTAAGCTGTACATGCAATTTACTATTCTAACCTTAAACCTATTATCACAGGAGATGAAATGTTACGACTTAAGAAAATGTCATGAGTTGTAAAATTATTCTAAATGAAGCTGAACACCAATTTTTGTAAGTATTATTTAGTGAAATATTTGTTAACTAAGAATTTGTACTTATGAACTAATAAAATTCCAGCTTAAAGCTGTTTTCGCACCCACCAACGGAGTTTGCGATCTGCTCCAAAGAATTCGGCTACGAATCCCATACAACCATGCATTCTCGCCGTAACACTTATGTTGTCATAAAACCAAATATTTACAGGGCCAACATGCTTGAGATGGGCAACTTTTTTTTTCTGAAAAAAAAGTTCAATAAGTTGTAACCATAGAAAGCACCAAATATTCTCAAATTTCGACTGTTTGTCAACCTACTATATGTGAATCATTGATACAAATTTGAGCACGATTGGTTGATCCTTCGCGAAGCTAGAACAGTTCTCGCGAAACACTTTTTTCAAGACAACTAAATTTTGAACTGACATATCTTCGAAGCCAGTGAATCGAATTTCATGTAATAAAATGTGATATTTTCTCACAACGAATAAAGCTATACCGGTTTGACGTTTTCACCCATATGGAGAAAAATAAGTCGAATTCATGACATTCCTACGGTGACTGCAAAGCCACTTTTCGAAATTTCCGCGTGGACAAATCACGACTACCGCTGCCACCCCTTCACGGTGCGAATTTTAAACTTAAGAAATCCCTAAGAAGTAGGGCGGAATTAAAAGGTACAAAACTGATTATTCGCTAGACCGGTGCATTAACCAACTATGCCACAGAACATGTAATGATTCTGCGGAATAGAAAGCCAACCAGACTCCGAAGCCGCACCGTGAACACTCCTATTTCACAAACTCATCTCTCATGGGTTCGAATCCTACCAGAACGCTATTTTTTTTCACAAATTTCATCTCTTCTAATTACAAGTTTTTCCAGCATGTTTCAGACATGCCAGCAAATCTGGTAAAATGCCAGAAATGGGCAATATGTGTCATTGTACTCTTGCATGGAACAGTCCAATTTCTCAACAAGGTAAATTTTAAGCTATTGAGAGTGTCTAGTTAAAATTTGAAGTCAATCTGTTCTCTAGAAGTTGAGATTCAGAGCTTCCAACTTGGGCGTTTTGTATGAAAATCGAACAACGTGTACTTTATTTTGTCCAGTACTGTATATAAACAGACGAAAACGAAAGTTCTGTGCACATACCTGATAAATAAAGTTGCAGAAAGCAGCGCAACGGTGAATTATTTGATGAAGTCAAATTCAGTCAGATTCAAGGTCAGAGTTTATGTAAGTCGATACAACGTATAGCAAGACCTCTCATTCAACTACCAACAGCATAAAAGTTTTCTTAGGACGAAATTTAAATAAATTACTCCCAGATATACCAATGATGTTTTCCTTGACATGACTTAAAGTTCAAAACTAACATGTTACCGTTTAGCAAAACAAATACAATACAAAACAATGATCATGTTCATGTTTTTTTTTTGAGGCATCAAATATTCAGTAAGGACAGGAAAGGTACTGATCAGAAGAGCCGAACAAAACAGTGAATTTCGGTCAAAAACTATGTGAACATGAAAGACCAAACTTAATACATGTTTGAACTATGTGATCATTGATATTGCCAGTCATATTGGACAATAATAACTCGATCGTTCTAATGCCTAAAAATATATGTCAATCATGTTCATCCTTAAAACAAAGGAGAGATGTAGTAAGCGGTGCAATTATTCATCCAATCACAGCAACCTTGCATAAACAATAATGTCACTTTTACACCAACCTTCCACCGGAACGGAAGTGTTACAATGGCAATCAGTTCGATACAGTACAATTAGAAAAGAATACATTTAGGCGCTGTACAAAGTGTAGGTATACTTCGATTTAGTGGGACCTCGGTTATATAGACCCTCAATCATGCCCTCAATTTTATGTACTTCGATTTTATGTACAATTTACCTCGATGTTATGTACAATCCTTTTCAATTGAGAATTTTTTAATATTCAATCAGTTTAAAACATGGAGTTTGTAGGTATCATAATGACTTATTATGCAGGGGTTTTCAGCCTTTTGACATACGCAGCATCACACTGACGACGACCCCGTCATGGTGCTGGCTGTCACTGATGCTTGCTAGGGGAAATATGTACACGCATGGGGAATGCTACTCAGCTTTGTTCATACCCCACAGATTTTGTACCCCATTTTCTACCTTAACTTAGTCTAGAACTTAGTTAATGAACATTTCATAACCATTTCTGTGTCTTGCCATTCAAATATCAAAGAAAGAAGTGGAGTTGCACCAAAAACAATGACGATTTGAATAAAAATCCGACTCAGACTTCATTTGGAAGGTGACCCCAAACTTTTGCACGGTGACTTGTAAACTTAACTCGATCATTTAAATTATGTTATGATTTTTTCCGCTAAAATCCATTGAATGGCTCTCAAAGATGATAGAAATAGGGTTCTAATGCAACTTTAATTTTGAAATTTGGTCGACCCAATTTTGAATTACACGGAAAACAATTTTTCGTACAGATTTAGGAAAAACACGTAAGTTTAGGTAAACTCTTTATACTAAAATTTTCATATGAAATTCGTGAAAAGTACCTACGAATCAAATCTAACTCTTTATCTTTCGATAGAGTCTTAGAACGAGTGGATTAAATGAAAGATGACTGAGATATGACCAAAAAACATTTCCATGTTTTTGAGGGGGTGACCCCAAACTTTTGCACGGGAGTGTATGTGTCCAAAATGCGAACAAAAATATTCATATGATAAATTTTCACTTGTTAGTAAAACATCAAGCCCTGCAAAATCAGAGCACAATATACATAAAAGTTTTTATTATATTCGAAGAGCTATTAGTGTTACTGCAAAACTAGCTCAAAACAACTTAATTTACAGTTAACATGAATGTTAAAAAATACGCGTGATTAAGTCCCCATATTTGTTTTATGATTTCGCAATCGAATCATCTTTCGTGACCGTGTGATCGCCGTTTATGTGTATCGTTACATGATTTGGCATGCAAAGTATGTGCAACTAATACCCGCTATTTCAGGCAAATTAGCATATTAACAGTATGTACTACAAATTTTACGAGTCATAGTTGTATGGTGTTTCCTCAAATGTATGAGTCGCACTAATGGGAAGTATTTCTTTTCCTTCATTACAAATATCTATGTACCTGACATATGGAAGGATTGTAGACTTTTATGATTTATGACTTTCAGCAGACTGTAGTGGGCTGGACACTTTAAACGAACGCCAAACAAATTTGAACTCGTTGAAAAGACTTTTGCAGTTGTTTCTCTCTAAATGATTTCAAATGTATTATTAGAAAGGGCACTTTTTCTAGTATAGTTTAGGTTCATGAGATTTGCGTAATACCATATCATATGAGAAAAGTGGTAAACTACTAAAATCGAAATTTATCTCAATTTCCCCCTGTTTGGGGCTCCGCAATGCCTCAAACGGGGAATTTCTTTCTCGCAAGAAAGAAGACACGGGTTTTCACTTAAAACCACTTTATTGCACTTCTTACACTTTACTTGGCGTTGTTCCAGCCACGCCAACGCTTGTAAGTACACTTCACTTCTATCACTTATGTCGTTTTCGTTTTTGTGGCGGTGCTACACCGCTTCGTGCTACACTTTTCACTCCAAAAACGAACATTTTCGGTGCAGTTGCATTGGTGTGCGTGAATAAAAACCAAAATATTTACAACTTTGCAAACGTTGATTGGTGGACGCGGTGTACACCCGCTACACTCTCGAAATTTTGAGTGCTGCACTATCTTGAGCGGTGCAGAAAAAGTGCTACACCGGTGCAGCACGAAAACCAAAAACGAACACTTTCGGTGCAAAAGTGCTACACCGGTGTAGCTCCACCGCAAAAACGAAAACGACATAAACACAACTTGACCGTTAGCCGGGTCAAATGATACTATTTCTTCGTACGTTGGTCCGGGTCTGCTTTTATAGCTCCCAAAAATGTTGTGCGTCATAAATTGGAACAATCCAGAAGCATCCAGAAATCTGGCGGCACTGGAACCCACGCGGTCAGCTGTCTCCGCTCGCGATGACAGCGATGATGATGATGACGCTGAGTTCCCGACGGTGGCGGTGTCGGCAGTGCGCACGGTCACTCACGAGTGCGTGTTTACATCGATGAGTGATGATGTGGTGGTGCTGCTGATGCAATGAGGTACAGATACAGGTGGCGCAGATAAACATTGCAAATCACTAGTTGTCTCTTTCGCTCTACCGCTGATCAAATGTAACTCAATTAGTGACGTCACTAATTGCGTTGCATTTGATCAGCGGTAGAACGAAAGAGACAACTAGTGGTTTGCAATGTTTATCTGCGCCACCTGTATATGTACCTCATTGCTGCTGATGGCGCTTCCGCATTTGACGTTTTCCGTCTTCATTCGCGTAGGGGAAAGTGGGGCACTTTTTCCACCGGAGCGCGCGATGGGCGCGCACACCCCCGATGAAAGATTTTTCAACCTCCAGAATCTTAATATATACAGCTAGGGCTAACTTATAACGAAAACATATTTTAGGTTCATGAAAGTGCGATAATAATCCTGTTTCAACACACCTTGCAGTATTCCAGTTTTGGCAAAGAATACAGGTACGAAGATTGGCATCAGCGATATGCGCAAAACTAGCTGCTGGAAATCCACTTACTCATAAAATGAATTGTTGTCATAAATTCATTGAAATCTTCGTAATAAAACATCCACGTTGCACACATCGATCTCCCTTCATATTTAAAGCTATCAAACGTATTTTTGACTTGAGTTAACAAAGATTTATTACAATTTATGTCCTATTTTAGGTCTATGAGGTCTTTGTTCCACTTCACAGCAATGAAAAATGGTATACATGCTGCAAAATGGTACGGCAATGAGGTTATAACTTTTTGAGCCAGAGTTCACTATGTTCTGTGAGCTCCGACCCTTACTAACTATGTTATATAAGATTGCATTTGTACATATCATGATAAACGTGATAAACGTCAGATAGACTGGGTATAGACAAAATGATCGGGAGAGGCAAATTGTTTTCTATAAAATCTGGAGCAACTTTTGAAAACGGCCCAAGAGGTCTTGTGCCTTTTTTCGAAAATGCTCCGTAGGGCCTAACAGCAGCCCACCCACGCATGAACAATGAACACCCTTATCCGAAAGATCGATGTTTGCCCTTTCTGGCAACGATCTTAGTTTGTGTGCATAAGTGGGTGGGGGCTCATCAGCGGTGTGCGAAGCATTGTTTACCATTGCTTATATTCTCCGTGCAGCTGAAACCCGGAATTTTCGACTTGCGAAGTTGGATTTTTCTCCAAATCCGTGCGTCGGACCTAACTTCGGAAGTAGTGCGCTGTATAGCGGACCAGGTTTACTATACAGCGCACCACTTCCGAAGTTAGGTCCGACGCACAGATTTGGAGAAAAACCCAAGTTCGCTAGTCGAAAACTCCGATTTTCAACTAAATTGAGAATATGCCCTTTTCAAATGTTGCTTCAGAAATGGTCAATCAGCGTTAAATTTTCAAAAAATGCACCAAATTTTTCCAATTTTCACTGCAAGTTGATCATTTCAACTAGGTGTGTATCAGTAGTGCAAATTTGGAAAAGATCGGGTGATTCTACACGAAGTAAGAAAGATTTTAGAAAAAGGTATAATTATTTGATAGCCAGATTTGAGCTGTTATATCCCCGGATTCAATGAACCGAATGCAATGAAATGTTGACCATTTATGCCTAATAATGCCTGTATCTGCAATAAACGGGACACGGAAATACAGCTGTAACTCTGCAATAGATACATCAAAATTTCTCAAATTTGATGTGTTAATTTCAACTACAAAATTTCATGTGAATCGGTGCAGTACTTTTTGCCGTAGCTATGAAAGAGTAGAATGTGCACCATTGAATTTTGTACAGCCTCTAGTTTTGCTTGTCAGCGGTGTAACTTTTGAATTTGGCAAAGGAAATGGCTGAAATTTTGAACACAAACCTCTCAATCTACATTTGTTGCAAAGGCAAAATTAAAAAAAAAAAAATCGATGCACTATCAACAATTTTATAGTCGATACATGTGTTGGGACTGAACGTGATTTTATCCCCTAAGACAGCAATAAGTCAGCGCCCTTAATTGTTTCGATTTTACTATTGAAAGTACTATAATCATCTTATTTTGCTGGCATAATATACACATAATCAACTACTTTCTATGAAAATTTCATGAGAATTGGCAGAGAAATTCTAAAGTTATTGGTGGAAATTGAATTAGAATCCAAATGAATTGTACCACCCTAATGTAGTAGTAGATTAGCCTGAAATAGTTCTCCTACTCTATCATGTGCGAATTGTTAACCCTTCCTTATCTTCGTACCGTACGATCGCACAGCCGACGAACGTAGGTAGAAATTAGAATTGCATTTGATCGATCATGAGCATCTCATATAAGCCTATACAAGAGCCAGACCAGTTAGTTGCAAATAAACTATCAAACCGTACGCATCACCCCTATATCATTATAGATATCGAAGAGAGCGAATAAATCGTTACGTAATCTTCTTACACAAGGACCGGACCAAATTAGTTCATTATTTTTGTTACAGTTATGAATAGGCAAACATCGCACATGAAAAACACCAAATATATTAAATTAACATTCTCCCTTATCAACACCAGTAGCTTTCAAACCAATTGATCAAAGTTGATGAAATTTGGCAAGAAAATGTCTCTACAAGTATCATAACCACTAACGAAATTTATGAATTATCATCACAGAACTTTGAACTGTAGCGTAAAAAAACAACTATAATGTGAATGAAAATTGTTCAAGATTTTACAAAATGCTTAAAACCACGTCTGTTTGTTTTTCATCCACAGTTAAAAGTAATGCATCGATTTTTATGAAATTTGGCACAAACAATAAACATACACCAAAGTGTTCTCAGACAATTATTTGGCGAATTTCACCGATTCATTACAGAGCTACAGTCGTACTTCTGTGTCCCGATTATTGCGGATACTGGCTTGATAATGAGTTTTGAAAAACGTTTGACATAATTTGAACATATCAATAAGATAAAAAAAAATGAATAGCAATTTTTTATGTTTTTTTAGTAAATTGGTCAGTTTTCAATATGCATCCCATTTCTTTTTTAATTTATTGTCTGCTATTTTGTAACTTTGCTTCAAAACATATTTATATCGAAGTCAATTAAAGGAAATTTGAATGAACTTAAATTACCATTTCGATTTTTGAAACGATGTTGATTCAACATTGTTGAAGTTTTGGATAAAAAAAATCTAATCGTTATAATTTTCTTCCGTGTTAAGAATCTTAAGTTAGGCCAAAAGTTTTTCATAGCTCATTATATTAGTCATAAATGGTCGAAATTTCATTGTATTCGGATCATTTAATCCGCAGATATAACAGCTCAAAGTTGGCTATCGGATGATTGTGCATTTTTCTAGAATATTTCTTACTTCGTGTAGAATAGCCGGATCTTTTCCAAATTTGGACTACTTGGGAACTTTTCGAAAAGTTACGGCTTATGAACATTTTTTTGACAGTGAAAATTTTGTCTGTCCCAATCATTTTGTCTATCCCCTGTAGATGCTTATTTCATTACATGCTGGCCCAGACGCGTACTATTAATTGTTTTCAGGAAGAAACTTCCGTTTCATGCATCGTTTGCAATCAGTGATAATTTTCATCGGATTTTTCCTCAAAGGTGCCTGAAATGGAAGCAAGCACGGGGCCACCAGATGCCTATTCCCTGCGAGGTGAAATTCTTTGAGATTGTACAATTTAGAGAACGTTATCACCTCCGTGGTGCTGAACCCACAGTTGTTGCATTTCAACACCTTCAGCGAGTTACTCTCCAAAAATGGTTGGTCTTTCTGCGGTGCAAGGTCTCGGTTATCGCTCAAATCAAGCAGCTTCATTTTATGCAGACCAACCAGTATTGTGCTCGGCATCGTAGTTAGTTTGTTCTGTCTGAGGTCCAGCACCTGCATGTTGGGGTTGTGCTGGAAGGCACGTTTTCCAATCATCCGGATTCCATTGTTTGGCAACCGGAGGGTCTCCAGCAGAGGTAATCTACGCAACGAGCCAGAGTAAATCACTTTTACATCACAGCTTTCGCAGTCCAGATCAATTAGACTCCTAGATTTTAGGAAAGGAGATCCGTCGATTGGGAATGTTAGTTGAGGATTCTCGGACAGAATCAATCTTTCCAGGTTTGGCAGCTGCGAAAGGTCGTTGTGAATCCTCTTCAGGTCGTTTCCTCGCAGTGACAAATATACTATATCGGATGCCGCATCCTGTGGCAAATCCGTGGTAGCAAATGATGTGAGGTTCTGGAAGCGGTAATCGATAAACCTGCAAAAAATAATCATGTGTGTATTTATTAAACAGATTTGAATTGTTGAGAGACTAACATTTCATTTTCATCGACATCAGCCATCGTTTCACGACATATGTTCAGAATAACAATCATCATCACAATGCGTAACATGTTTCGGGCAGTTCTTGCAAACTAGAAATACGATATGACCCAAATTAAAATGAGAGCATTTTCAATTTCATATTTGTTTTGAAAATTTTACCATCATTTCCATTATCAGCGTATACGTGTGTATTATATCCAGTTTTTTGTGCTCGGTGGTTTTTTTTTTCTATGACGTCAATTTGTTTCGTTCACGGTCAGTACTGACAGGGTTCTCCTGTGTACAAAATTCCAATCGGGTGTATTTATAAACACTAGTGTTGGGACGTTTAACGAACGGAGCGCGTTTCATCTCCATAAAAGATGGAAGAATTTGAAATCTGTAAGTAAAAAAAAAACCCAGATTAATCCACATAGTGGTGATAGTGCCTTTCTCGTCGAATATGTACTCATGATCTTTAAGTCGATGCAATCAATCTTGCCTTAGAGTCATTGATCAGCCCCAAATCTCTGTGCTTTGGTAACGAACGAGAAGGAGGAAATGCTTATAACAGCGATCTGGGACTGTACCACCCAAGTAACAATTCCATTGCTGATTGGTTTTGTTTGATTTTTATTAAGGTTTTATTACAGCAATAATTAAAACTCACAGCTTTATGACTGTTTTTATGATAACCATTGATAAAATGTTTTATAGTATACTTGAAGATATTCATAAAGACAGATTTTAAGAGTAAACAAAACTTTCCGATATGTAAACCTTCTGGTAATCATTATTACCACAATAAAACTGTTAAAACTCTCAACAGATGGCGATCCGTTCGATTAGTAACGACATCTGTTGGTGGAAAAGCAGAAACTACGACACTGCTAGGTTTATTGCGGTCATCATAAAAGCAAACTTGCTTTCGTTTTATTTTCGCTGATTATAGTCGTCGCCATATTGAATAATTAGCTTACCTGAATGGAAAATAGTTAATTTTGCTTAAATAAGCAATGAATTGATAGTTTGCCACCATTTTCATAACATGCCCACATAAAAAAACTCTCTCTGCTGTGTTTTCTTGTGATTCGAGATAGTTTTACTAAATTCACAAATTGATTTATTTCATTCCAAGATGATAGTATTCACTATTTTCGAAGCGCATTAATTTTATGATTCTGCAACCCCAATATTCACGGTAAATTCGAATGCGCATAAGCCTACCAGCACAATTACTACTAAGATATTACACTGAAATGATCGCTTTCTACTTACGAATGATGTATCCTCCTGAACTTTACGTGCCATCGCAGAAGCTTCTCTGCATCTTGAGCTGTCATGGTTTTTATTGAAAAAAAAAAACAACAACAAACGAGAACGGGACATTTTTCAACTAGGTTTTAAGGTGAGACGGGACGCCGTGTTATTTTTCCTATCTTGCCTCTCTTTCTAACAATTTGCCTCGCGATTTTGAAGATGGTAATCTCGAGTTCTATCGCACTGAAGATGCTGAAAAACAATCAGCATATGCACTGCAAGTGAGCATACACAGTGATAGGTTTTTGTTGCAAAATATGAAGTAGAATCTGAGATTACCATCTTAGTAGCAACAGAGCAATGGCGGATATTTCCCCGACCGTCCCGTCCGTCCTTAAAACGAGTTTATTGCTACTCTTTATGCGGTTTGCAAACCCTCTCCGAGAGTGGTCCACTTAGTCGGATGATGCTCTTAAAGAGGTTATCAAGAGGTTTTGATGTATTAATCAGTTTTATTGTAAGTTATATAAAATTGGTCATGAAGATCTCTTGTAGAGCCAAACGAAACTTAAAATGTTACTTGGGCACTTACGAGTTTCTGAATCATGAGAATACTGTATTTAGAAAATCCAGAATTTTTTCAAAGCCATCATCGAATTAGGGCACCTTTTCCGACGTTATGTTCAACGTATGGGCAGAGCAGAAAGTATCAGTCCTTTCAGTTGACTGCTTGACCACCATCACTGGAGACTGTTTCATACCAAGATGACAATTACTAGCCAGGATTAAACTGTTTTCACAGAAATCACTTTGCCAAAGTTTTATCTGCACACTTTATGCTATATTTTATTATCATTGGTTACAAGATTCATGTAAATTTTTTTATGAAGTAATTAATTTGAATTGCCAATGCTATATCACATTCAAATATCAACCACATTAAAGATCTCGCCCTCCAGTCACATCAAAATTTTGTGCAGTAATTTTAGACGCAAATAAAGATTTAAAAGAATGTTCGGGGCTGATGCGCTTGAATTTTAATTTTTCCATACAACGTTGACCCATCCTACTGTAAATTTACGTCTCAGGAATCCAAAATGGTGTGATTTGATGAGATCACTTTTGTTTTTTTTTATAGGTTTTTGCATCTCTTACACATATCCATCGCTTGCATTGATTTAGTTCATTTTCGTAATTCCGCTGAAGAACCCAAACGCTGCCTGCTTCTGCAACACCACCGCCTCTTATGTAGTCTGAGTCTATTTTGTATTGCTTACGAGACCCCCGCAACTAAAAATTCTACCGATAGTAACTTCGGTGGACTGTGGCTATTTTCTTATTATCCATGCATCCACTGACAAAAAAGCGTGGGTTTGATGCAATTTATACATGTCCACTTCCAGTGGGACACCCTTAACCGGATCCGGAAAATTTACATGGTTCATTTTTACATTTGACCAATTCCGGCAGGACACCTGAACCGGTTGTGGAACACTACCGGTGGTCTCTAACGTAATCTGAGCTGATTTTCTTGAAAACCGTTCATCAGCTTATCGAAAAAACCGCGAATTGATGAAGCGCATGCATGAAGTTCGGTTCATTTCTACATTTGACCACATCTGGAGGGACACCGGGAACCGATTCCGGGACACTACTAGTTTTCCCAAGCATGAACTGAGATATTTTTTCTTGGTAACCGTTCATCAGGATACCTTAAAAGCCATTTGATGTGTCGCGAATATTTTTTGGCTCTCTTTTACATTCGGCCTCTTTCAGCGAGACACCTCGAACCGATTCCTATTAGTAGTTTCTATTGTGGGCTTAGCTTATTTTCTTGCTGATCGTACAAGTTATCGAAAAGGGCACGATTTGATGTGTTGCATGTATGAATTAGGTCACTTCCGGCAGGACACCAGGAACCGGTTTCGGGATGCTACTGGTTCAGATATGATCTGAGACTATTTTCCTGCTTACCGTTCCTCAGGGTATAGAAAAAGCTGAGATTTGATGTGTTGCATGCAAAGGTTTGGATCACTTTTATATTTGGCCACTTCCGGCGGATTACCCGGAACCAGTTCCGGAACACTACCGGATCAGATATGGTCTGAGACTATTTTCCTGTTTACCATTCATCAGGTTACAGAAAAAGCGGTGATTTGATGTGTCGCATGCATGGGTTTGTTTCACTTTTGTAATTGGCCACTTCCGGCGGGACACCCAGAACCGGTTCCGGTATGCTACCGGTTTAGATATGGTCTGAGACTATTTTCCTGTCTACCGTTAATCAGGTTATGGAGAAAGCTGCGATTTGATGTGTCGCATGCATGGGTTTGGTTCACTTTTATATTTGGCCACTTCCGGCGGGAAACCCGGAACCGGTTCCGGAACACTACCGGTTCAGGTATAGTCTGCGACTATTTTCCTGTTTACTATTCATCAGATAATCGAAAATGCCGTGGTTTGATGGGTCGCATGCATGGGTTTGTTGCAATTTCATATCTGGCCCCTTCCTGGGGTACCGGTCCGGAACACCTAAATGGAAATAACTCCGGAACGGCTGGACCGATTCAAACCATTTTCAATAGGAAACAATGGGTCAATATTCCGCGTCGATTGAAACCAAAAGTGTTAAAATCGGATGATACTTACTATCCAAAAGTGAGGTGACATTTTTGTACACATACACACATACACACGCACACACACACACACACATACATACATACACACACATACACACACAGCACTGGGGCAGCAGGGACGGATGTCCTGGGGCCTGACGCACCCCCCCCGCTTGCGAGTAAGCCGCGTAGTTGCCGGTTAAGAATAGGACTACTAACCCCAATTCAAGGTGTCAAGCGACCCGTGCCGAGGAATGAGTGATCGAGGGGGTAAAAAGATGCTCGATCTTTAACGGAGCCTGTGGGGTACCTGGGCACCCCCCCGCGTTAATGCAGAGCTCTGGCGTGGTGGACATTCTTTCTCGTGCAACTCGTGGGAATAAGTATGAGCAAAAATTCGAAAAACAACATAGGTGGAATTAGTGGTGCGGTCAACCCCTTCGCAAGAAGCGGGTTGATGAGGTCTCCTACAAGGAGAAGCGAGGAGTCAGGTGCTGGAAGCTGCTTACGCAGCTCAAGCGTGGGAGCTCCTGTCCACTCCACGGCAAGCCAGCCGGCGGAGGTCATGGACGGAGCATGGTTGCTGAGGGCCATCAGCCAAGTGGCAGAAAAAGGACGGCCCGCATTAGAGGTAGCTGAGCAGCAGCTTGGCAAAATTATCGACTTCGCGACAACTAAGTCGAACATAAGCAAGGACCTGAAAACGGCCTTGCTTCGGCTTAGAGCGTCTGTCGATAATGCCAAGCAGGAGCACGCGGTTGCGTTGCTGGCTGCAGCAGCGGCGGAACCCGCAAAGGAGAAATCGTCTAAGTTTACACAAACGGAGGCCTTCTCCTTCGCGGGTAGTCCGAAGCGAGTGGAAGCGAATGCTCGCGACAAACGCGACAAGCATTCGCAGAAGCGGGCGAGGCAGCCGTCAGGTGAGGAGCTGTCTGGCGGCGCCCGCAAGGCCAGGCGTATAATAACCCCGAAAGCCGGTGGTAACGCCGGAAAGTCGGACCCCAGCCAGGGTTCCCGGAAAGCTGGGAAGGGTGGGCCTGAAAAGGCTGGCCCGTTCCGGAATGATGGGAACAAGGGGTTGCGACCAATGGTGGGCCCTCAGCAGCCACAGAGCAGGGCGATCCAAGGAGAAGACCCTCCTTGGACAAAGGTAGAACGGAAGAAGAAGAAGAAGGTGAATCCGCAGGTAGAAGTGCAGGACGCCAAGCCAAGGCGTAGGAAGGCAGGTGCCAGGCGTGAGAAAGGCGACGCTATCGTCATCAAGACCGAACAGTCCAAGTACTCGGACGTCTTGAAGACGATGCGAAGCGACGCCAAGCTTGAGGGTCTTGGAGCCGACGTACGCAGTATTAGACGTACTCGTACGGGCGAGATGATCCTGGAGCTGAAGCGCCAGAAGGAGCACAAGGGCGCCGCCTACAAAAGGCTGGCAGAAGAGGTCCTTGGTGAAGGTGTGCAGGTGAGGGCTCTGACACATGAGGCGACTCTGAAGGTCAAAGACATTGACGAGATCACCGAAGTGGAAGAGCTCGTCACGGCACTGCGGCAACAGTGCGAGGTGCAGGTGGCCGCCGCAGCCGTTAAGCTACGGAGAGGGCCAGCAGGGACACAGATAGCTTTGGTTCAGCTACCTGTGGCGGATGTTAAAAAGTCCGTTAAAGTAGGGAGTATTAAGGTGGGCTGGTGTGTATGTCACCTGACATTCCACGAGCCACCTGAGGTTTGCTTCAGGTGACTGGAACCAGGACACAAGTCGTGGGACTGCAAAGGCCCCGACAGGCGCAAACTGTGTAGGCGATGCGGCGCTGAAGGTCATAAGGCCCAAAGCTGCACGAGTCCGCCCATCTGCATGATCTGTACCGGGAAAACCTCGAAAAACAGACATCCGATGGGTGGTCCAGGGTGCCCGGCCTTTAAGAAAGCCGCAGTGAACGACAAATCACAGTGCAGGTAACGCAGCTGAACCTGAACCACTGTGATGCGGCTCAGCAACTGCTTTGTCAGGCGGTTTCTGAGTGGGAGACGGATATCGCCATCATTTCGGACCCATACCGAGTACCCGCCGGCAACGGCAACTGGGCCTCGGATGCGACCAGGAAAATGGCGGCGATATGGACGACGGGTAAATACCCCGTGCAGGAGTTGGTGTCTACTACCTACGAGGGCTTCGTGGTCGCCAAAGTAAACGGGGTCTTCTTCTGTAGCTGTTATGCACCTCCGCGGTGGCCGATCGAGCGGTTCACGCAAATGCTGGACCGCTTAACGACCGTGCTAACAGGGCGAAGGCCAGTGGTAATAGCGGGCGACTTTAATGCCTGGGCCGTGGAATGGGGAAGCCGTTTCACGAACCAGCGGGGTCAGATCCTGCTAGAAACACTGGCCATCTTAGATGTCGACTTGGCTAACGTCGGTACCAAGAGTACCTATAGTCGAAACGGAGCGGAGTCAATTATTGACGTGACCTTTTGTAGTCCTGGCCTAACAAGTAGTTCGAACTGGAGAGTAGATGATGGCTACACTCACAGCGACCACCTGGCGGTTCGCTACAGTATCGACTACAACAACAGCAGACAGCGGATAGAAGAAGAGGCGGCTAGGCCAAGGCCAAGCCCTCGTAGGTGGAAGACATCATACTTCGACGAAGAGGTATTTAGGGAAGCGCTCCGCCGTGAGCGAAACTTACTCGGTTTAGACGGCGACGAGCTGGTAGCGGTGCTCTCACGTGCGTGTGATGCGACCATGCCTAGGAGAGTCCACCCTAGAAATGGGAGGCCACCGGCTTACTGGTGGACCGACGCGATTGCGGACCTGCGCCGCGCCTGCCTACGGGCTAGGCGGCGGATGCAGCGAGCACGATCAGAGGAAGAGCGAAACGAACGGCGGGTGGTGTTCGCCGCTGCAAAAGCCGCGCTCAAGACCGAGATAAGAGCAAGCAAAAAGGCCTGCTTTGAGGGTCTCTGTCAAAGTGCCAATACGAATCCGTGGGGTAACGCCTACACTGCCGTTCTACGCATAGTTGTCCCATGTTGAAAAACTTGAAACTGAGAAAATCGCTATTGAAGTTTCAAACAGGTTTTCCATGTTTCTTGGCCAAATGGTGCAACAAATCGGATTTAAGTTTTCATAGTATCGTTAGAAATCGCTTATATTTTCATGCCTGAAGTATTTCCAATCAAATATTTTTAAAAATATAGTGTTTTTAGCAAAAAAATTGATTAGTGGGACTGTTATGCCTAGAAATGTGGTCCTGTTGGCGAAATTTCTACGCATATCAGTCCCACGATAGTTAGTCGTCTCTTTTCACGCTCGATGTGGTTTATTCTGTACGTTTTTGTTATATACAGGGTGTTAGGTTCCTGAGTGCAAACTTTTTAAAGGGTGATAGAGGACCATAAATGGTGAAAAAATTGTTCTACGCATATGGTCAAATCTCAACCGTTACGTAGTTATTGAACTCCCCATGTTTTTGACTCTTATTGCCTTAACTGGCTATAACTTTAAAATGGTCAAACTTATTGCAGTTTTTTTACCCTTATTCGAAAGATTATTGAGTTTTCTATCAAATGGCATCTTTGAACCACTTAGTTTAGTTAAATAACTAAGTTTTCTAGAGCAAAACAGCTAAAAATAGTGTGTTTTAATTTGTTTATGTCAATTATCTTTGAAACATGCGTAATGAATTAAATTTTTTTCTTTGGCAAAGTTGTGGCCCCAGTTTCACTCTACAATTCGTTCTTTGACGCCAAACTTCAAACTCTTATCGTTTTCTTGCAATTTTCATTTAAATGTGCGGCACAGTGTCCAAAAAAGTGCTTACCATGACGATTACAAATTTATGATCTGAAATGCGACGTTTAAATCGAAATTGCAAGAAAACGATAAGAGATAGAAGTTTGATGTCTAAGAACGAATTGTAGAGTGGAACCGGGGCCACAACTTTGCCAAAGAAAGAATTTTAAATTATTACGCATTTTTCAAAGATAATTGACAAAAACAAATTAAAACACACTACTTTTGAGCTATTTGGTCAAGAAGACTTAGTTATTTAACTAAACCAATCGGTTCAAAGATGCCATTTGATAGAAAATTCAATAATCTTTCGAATAAGAGCAAAAAAACTGCGATAAGTTTGACCATTTTAAAGTTATAGCCAGTTAAGGCAATAAGAGTCAAAACATGGGGAGTTCAATAACTACGTAACGGTTGAGATTTGACCATATGCGTAGAACAATTTTTTTCACCATTTATGGTCCTCTATCACCCATTAAAAAGTTTGCACTCAGGAACCTAACACCCTGTATATTTTTTTAATAACAAACAATGTTAGCTTCTCTTATAACATTATAAGTCTCTCATGCATAAGGCTCAAATGTCTCGAGGCAAAACGGAGCCGAAAGACAACATAAGATTGGCTTCACGGGCTTCACATTTTAACACTTTCTTAATAGTCTGATAAGTAGGAACTAGGTGAGTGAGTTGGTGAATAAGAAGTTGATTAGTGAATTGACGAGAGGATGAATGTGAGGTGCTCCAAGATTAAGTGAGTTGGTGAGTGAGTCAGTTACGAATTAGGAAAGTTACAGCTTGCAGGGAGTTGCCCCGTTAATTTAAATGTGTTGGTTAAGGGAATTGTTAAATTGGTGAGAGTGTGTGGGATAGTTAGTAACCTAAGTGACCTAAGTGAGTAAGTGAGTTTGTTGGTTTATGAGTATGTGAGATCTGTTCCGAAGGAGTGAGTGAGTTAGTAAATGAGTTATAAAGTATGGGTTTCGTGGCCGTGCGGTTAGCAGCGCCAGCCATTTAGGCGTTTTGATATCCACGTAGTGTGACTTCGATTCTCACTCCAGTCTGAGGAAACTTTTCATTAAACGAAGAATTCTTCATTGGGCCACTGGGTGTCGTACACTCAAATATCCATTAAAGAAATAAGTCGGGGATATTTAAATGTATTCATTACGTAGGGTATGTGTTCCATCATTAATCTCACGCTCCCATATTCATCCTATTCGAAAACAAGCGATTACGACATCGATTGATTCCGTTCTTTTTGTTTTCATGAGTGCTCACTTCTAACAAAAAATACAAAAATAAGAATCAAAACAAACAGCGCTTCAATCCCTTGTTTTTCGTAGGATGAAAATGGGAACCACATGCTTAAGAAGGGAACCAATACCCTATTATTCTTTTTTTTTTTACTTAAATAGCCCTTTCATTTTTCGTCGAAATATATACAGTATTATCGAAATAAGCGATTAGAACGTGAGCCCAAAAACGTTATAAGGTCGGAAAGGTCATTGGGCCGAAAATGTTGATAGGTCGAAAAGGTCGCCAGGCCGATATATCGTGTGGTCGGAAAAACGTCGTGTGAACGCAAAACATTGTTACATCAAAGTATTTATATGGCCGAATAAGTCATTAGGCCAAAAACGTCATTGAACCGTCATTGGTCATTAGGCCGAAAAGGTCATGAAGTCGAAAAGGTCTTTAGGCCGAAAATAAATTGAGGCCGATAAGGTCTTTAGGCCGAAAAGGCCTTTAGGCCGAAAAGGTCTTTAGGCCGAAAAGGTCTTTAGGTCGAAAAGGTCTTTAGGCCGAAAAGGTCTTTAGGCCGATAAGGTCTTTAGGCCGAAAAGGCCTTTAGGCCGAAAAGGTCTTTAGGCCGAAAAGGTCTATAGGTCGAAAAGGTCTATAGGCCGAAAAGGTCTTTAGGCCGAAAAGGTCTTTAGGCCGAAAAGGTCTTTAGGCCGAAAAGGTCTTTAGGCCGAAAAGGTCTTTAGGCCGAAAAGGTCTTTAGGCCGAAAAGGTCTTTAGGCCGAAAAGGTCTTTAGGCCGAAAAGGTCTTTAGGCCGAAAAGGTCTTTAGGCCGAAAAGGTCTTTAGGCCGAAAAGGTCTTTAGGCCGAAAAGGTCTTTAGGCCGAAAAGGTCTTTAGGCCGAAAAGGTCTTTAGGCCGAAAAGGTCTTTAGGCCGAAAAGGTCTTTAGGCCGAAAAGGTCTTTAGGCCGAAAAGGTCTTTAGGCCGAAAAGGTCTTTAGGCCGAAAAGGTCTTTAGGCCGAAAAGGTCTTTAGGCCGAAAAGGTCTTTAGGCCGAAAAGGTCTTTAGGCCGAAAAGGTCTTTAGGCCGAAAAGGTCTTTAGGCCGAAAAGGTCTTTAGGCCGAAAAGGTCTTTAGGCCGAAAAGGTCTTTAGGCCGAAAAGGTCTTTAGGCCGAAAAGGTCTTTAGGCCGAAAAGGTCTTTAGGCCGAAAAGGTCTTTAAGGTCTTTTTTTATGCCAAAAAGGTCTTTAGGCCGAAAAGGTTTTAAGGCCGAAAAAGTTTTAAGGCCGAAATGGTCTTTAGGCCAAAAAGGTCTTTATGCCAAAAAGGTCTTTAGGCCAAAAAGGTCTTTATGCCAAAAAGGTCTTTAGGCCAAAAAGGTCCTTTTCGGTCTAATGGCCTATTTTGCCTAATGACCAACAAAGCATACAACTGATTTAGCTTTTGTATTAATTTCAAATGACAAGAAATATGTACATATCATTGAAATAAAATATGTTTAGAAATACAACAGCTTAAGTTTTCAAAACATTCTGCACCATGCCTTCCTCTGCTTGTATTCGTCTTCGATTTGAGTTTAACCCAAAAGTGTTCTTTTTATTTTCTAAATAGGCGATAACTAAGCCACTCACTTACCGACACACTAATTTAATAAAATTATTCGGGTAACATATTGAAATAAAAAAAGTGAAACTCAACAATATTTCAAGCTTGCTTAAATTCTTAAAATTTTCACATATACCAGTCTTTCAATTCAGCAACCTCTTTGTCATTATATTGGATCGGCTTCGTCATGCTTCACGAAATTTGAGCCTCCTAATTAAGTTAAAATGTTTATGTTTGGTTTATGAGCTCAACGTGCATTGCAGCAATATTTGAATTTAGATTAAAACTGTAAGTTGCGAAGAAATCCCAGTTTTTGTTTAACTGGAAAACAAGTTTCGTTCCAGCTGGAGCGTAAAGCCAACATAAAAGAAGAGTTTATACCATTCAGTATTGAAATAGCCATGCTATTAGGTGACGTAAGTTACTAAAAATGCTTAATATATCGGTTTTACGTAGATTTTTTATAGTGGGACTGTTATGCGTAGAATTTCAGTTGTGGGACAGACATGCGTAGAAATTCAACAGTGGGACAATTTGACTTGACATGCTTTTCATTGAGTCTTCGAACAAAGTATGTTATTTTTTGATGTTATATGAAAATATACGTATAAATAGAGCGCCTGGTGCAAAAAACTCAAAATCGTCAAAAAGTAACATGGGACAACTATGCTTAGAGCGGCAGTACAGGATCGTTATGGCTAAGACGAGAGGTGCACGGTGTCAAAATTTCGATTATTATCGAACATTCATGTACCTCGGATTTTCCTTCGAAAATGATTAGTTTTTGGGCTATATAGTCATAATCGGACAACTAGAAAATATTTCATCGGCGAAAATTTTTCCATACATTTTGTATGGGACGTTTTTTGGACTAAAGTAGTAGTTATTGATTTTAAGTATGGAAAATAGCCAAAAACTCACCAAACTCAAATTTTCCCCGATAGAATATTTTCAAATTTTGCATATATACATTATAGCCGAAACTCTAACATTCTATGAAGAAAAATCCGAGGTACATGAGAGTTCGATAATAATCAAAATTTTGACACCGTGAGGTGTGATGGCTCCTACAGAGCAATCTCCAGAAATGTTGGAGGGGATCATTGGAGGACTTTTTCCGCGTCATGACTAGGATCATGACGGACCTTGGCCTCCTTTCGTAGGACAGCTGGGGACTGGGGCTGGCGATGAGGAAAGGGTCACCGATGTGGAACTTGCGGGGATAGCTAAGTCCCTTAGCGTAGGTAAGGCCCCAGGTCCGGACGGAGTTCCGAACCTGGCCTTAAAAGTAGCTATTGCAGAAGCTCCCGAGATGTTCAGGTCTGCTATGCAGAAATGCTTGGACGAGGGAGCTTTCCCAGAAGCTTGGAAGAGGCAGAGCCTGGTACTATTGCCAAAGGCGGGGAAACCACCCGGAGACACGTCGGCATATAGACCAATATGCTTGATTGACACGGCGGGGAAGGTGCTCGAAAAGATCATCCTCAATAGAATGTTGAAGTTCACTGAGGGCGTAAATGGTCTCTCGAGCAACCAGTATGGCTTCCGGAAGGGGAGGTCCACCGTAGACGCTATCTTGTCGGTTACAAAAACCGCCGAGAAAGCACTCGAGCCTAAGAGGAGGGGAATTCGCTTCTGCGGGGTAGTGACTCTGGATGTAAGGAATGCATTTAATAGCGCCAGTTGGGCTGCCATTGCCGATGCGCTCCTGCGTCTGGGGATACCGGAGTACTTGTACAAAATTCTCGGAAGCTACTTCCAGAATCGCGTACTAGTTTACGACACGGAGGTGGGTCGGAAGTGCTTTCACATAACCTCAGGAGTCCCGCAAGGTTCCATCCTGGGTCCGGTGTTATGGAATGTCATGTACGACGAGGTGTTGAGGTTAGAGTACCCAGTGGGAGTGGTGATTGTTGGATTTGCCGACGATATTACGCTCGAAGTCTACGGTGAAACGATCGAGGAGGTGAAGTTGACTACCGACCACTCGATCAAAGTTGTGGAGGCGTGGATGCGGTCCAGAAAACTGGAGCTGGCTCACCACAAGACAGAAGTGACGGTTGTGAACAACATGCAGTCGGCGCAGCAGACGGAGATCAGTGTAGGAGAGTGCACTATCCTGTCGAAGCGCTCTGTCAAGCACTTGGGCGTGATGATCGACGATAAGCTTACCTTCGGTAGCCACGTCGATTATGCCTGTAAAAGAGCCTCCACAGCTATTGCGGCACTGTCCCGGATGATGTCCAATAGCTCAGCGGTGTACGCCAGTAAGCGCAAGCTTCTGGCTAGTGTTGCTACGTCCATACTTAGGTATGGCGGCCTGGCGTGGGATACCGCGCTAAGTACTGAATGCTACCGACGGAAGCTGGAAAGTACTTACAGGCTTATGTGTCTGAGGGTTGCAAGCGCGTACCGTACCGTGTCACACGACGCTCTCTGTGTCATTACTGGTATGGTGCCCATCAGCATTCTTATCAGTGAGGATATGGAGTGCTTCGAAATGCGCGGCACAAGAGGCATACGCAAGACTGTCAGGATGGCCTCTATGGTCAAATGGCAGCGCGCGTGGGACAGTTCCACCAAAGGAAGGTGGACCCATAGGTTGATACCGAGGGTAGATAGTTGGATTAATAGGCGCCATGGGGAAGTTTCATTCCACCTGACACAGGTCCTTACAGGTCATGGTTGCTTCCGACAGTATCTACACCGTTTCGGGCATGCGGATTCTCCCGAATGCCCAGTGTGCAATGGTTTAGAGGAAACGGCGGAACACGTTTTGTTCGTGTGCCCGCGTTTTCGCACAATGCGTGACCGCATGCTTGCCACATGCGGGGACGACACAACTCCGGACAACTTGGTCCAGAGAATGTGTAGGGATGAGATTAGCTGGAATGCCGCTTCAACGGCTATCACCCATATCGTCTGGGAGCTACAGAGGAGGTGGCGCGTGGACTCGGAGAATGGCTAGTCCAGATGCAGTACAAGAGGTGGTCCAGGGGTTCGAAGTCGGCTTCGTAGGTCATACCGGTGCCCTGCGGTCGAGATCGACCCTTACAGCGATTAAGTGGCCGCGGAGAGGAAGTCCCGGTAGCGGTGCTGTCGTGGCGTCGGTCTACTGGGTTGGATCTGAGCCCGCGGTTGGAAAGGGGTCCCCGGCAAGGGTCGGGGTAGGTGAGACCCTGCTGTCTGCAACCTACGGGTGCATCTGATAGGGCCTGAAGGGTAGTGATACCCTTCCTTACGGGCAGGTCAGATCGGGTTGCACGTGGGCATCAGTTCTTGATGTCCGCTCAGCAGTAGGGCGCGGGCGGGGTTGACCCTGCCCGCATTCCGAGGACAAAGGGAGTGGCGAGGACCACTCGGGAAACTGGCTAAGCGCCAGCATGCTATCGTGATGGACTCTCCAGAGCGAGTCATCGATGTTCGTTGCTGCTAGGCTACGGCAGCTAACCTTGAGGGTGCGATATGCACTAGCCCCTCTCTGAAGCAATACCTTCTTGGTGGTTCCGGAGAGACGTAGGGTTTGGCGACCATAGGAATGTGTTTTAGTGGGTCGAGGAGAGAGTAGTCCTGGCTTCTACCGGCATTGTAGAAGACGGCCTTAATCCCACACTACCCTAACCTTCCTGTTAGGGTGTCTGATGAGCAGATTTATCCCCCTATGGTTTAGAAGGAAAAAAAAAAAAAAACATACACACACACAGACATCATCTCAACTCGTCGAGCTGAGTCGAATAGTATATAAGACTTGGCCTTCCGGGGGTTCTATCAAGACTTCATTTTTGGAGTAAACATATAGCCTTTCGGTACACCTTGGTGTACGAGAAAGGCAAAAAACAAAAACAGAGCATTTATTAGTCGGATACACTGATTCTGTAAAAGTACTGTATCTTATTCATTTTTTGTATCTTATCATCTTAATTTGGTTATAGTTTTTTACTTTCGTGGATACTTAAATGCATCGGACGTCATTATGCTCGCACACAATTACAAAAAAAAATCGAAAGAAGGCTTCAGGGTCGTTTCGTGTTCGTGAGAGTGGATAAACGTTACTACGAGCGTTACTACCAATGATGTTCGAAATAAGGTACACCGGGGCAAGTTGAAACAGTGGGTTAACATGATGTTTTCTAATGATAAGAAACAATTTCATCGCCATAACACAAAGTTTTGATTGAAACAATCTTTTAGCGAGGAATTGTATTGCAATCTATTTCAAAACTTTGCGTTTCAACTTGCCCCGGTGTACCTTACCAAGATGCCCAACCTTTTAATGAAAGTTATGCATATTTGAAACACTTTTGTTAAATATTTCGATTTTCTAAAAAAAATCGTTTTGAGGTCCCACCAAGGCGATTTTTGGAATAATGACCATTTTCAGGAAATTTCTCAAAAAAAAAAAGGGAAAACAATTTGTTCGTATTATTTTTTCATCTTTTGCGTTTTTTTAAATGATTTGTATACCGTCAAAGCGCCATTCACCCCCATTCACCGTGTGCCTGCGAATATTTTTTCATTATTTCCTTATTACGATTGAATGGTATGACAGTTTCCCTTCAATTTCACCAATACAACGTTGTATTGGTGAAATTGAGGGAAATAGGACAGATCGGTGAAGTACTAGATTTGTAGTAATGAGCTGAATTTTAGTATGGTGAGAAGGTCAATTCTCCGTTTCTGCAATGAAATGGTGCAAAAAGCGTGGGTATTATGATTCCTTGCCTAATTTGATGATGTTTGAGCAAAACTTTGGGCAACAGTGTTGTTGTTTTCTCCATTTCTTGCAACATAAACAACATAGTGATCCAAAGTTTTGCTCAAACAGCATCAAATTAGGCAAGGAATCATAATACCCACGCTTTTTGCACCATTTCATTGCAGAAACGGAGAATTGACCTTCTCACCATACTAAAATTCAGCTCATTACTACAATTCTAGTACTACACCGAACATGCCCCATTGTCATACCTTTCAATCGAAATATGGAAATAATGAAAAAAATATTCGTAGGCACACGGTGAAAGGAGCCTCCACGGTGAATGGCGCCTTGACGGTATTACTATGGACCTCTAGGCATTTTTGAATGGCAGGGGCATTAGGGGCATAATGGACACCCTAAGCAAATGAGTATGTTGGGCCTGTATAACAGACAAACTTAATATATTATCAGTTGGCTTACAACTTTAACTCGTTTCCTACATATTTCAATCATTTACAGCAGGTAGAATATCATTAATGTGAAGAAATAATGACTTGTAAACCGTGTGTTTTTTTGCGGCTGGCAGGCAAGGTACGGGGCGAAACGGACACCCATCTGGGCATAATGGACACCCCTGCATATTTTATGCTGTATGTTTGATAATATTGACCAGTTAAGTAATTTGCCTACGGAGATCAACACCACAGATGTAATACTTCTTCTTAGACGAGTTTACATTACATCAAAGTTAATTAAATAAATTTTATGCTTAAATAATCGGATTGATTTTTGCAAACTCTCTAAAACGCCTAACAGTATGCAACGCGCGTACATCCATTTATAATTCTTCTTCTTCTTCTTCTTGGCGTAACGTCCTCATTGGGACAAAGCCTGCTTCTCAGCTTAGTGTTCTAAGAGCACTTCCACAGTTATTAACTGAGAGCTTCCTCTGCCAATGACCATTTTGCATGTGTATATCGTGTGGCAGGCACGAAGATACTCTATGCCCAAGGAAGTCAAGGAAATTTCCTTTACGAAAAGATCCTGGACCGACCGGGAATCGAACCCGTCACCCTCAGCATGATCATGCTGAATACCCGTGCGTTTACCGCCTCGGCTATATGGGCCCTCTATAATTACCAGTGTTCATTTCGCCCCGAATCGACTACAACATTGAAATTTCTATTTTCAGTAGGTTCTGATCAAAAATATAATACTTCATCCATTGCTAAATCTGCGTATACATGTAGATAAGTTAACAACTTACTTGTTTTTGTGGTGGACACACTCAAACACTCGTAATACTATATTTGCAATTGCTTCGAAATTATAAGAAATCCACCATATGAAAAACATACTTCAATTTCAATGATATTTTGGTTATTTTGAATGGTACTTTTGAAAAAATAGAACTATGACTTGTTCCTTTACACTTATGCATTAAAAGTTTTACATAAGAGTCAACGGTTTCGACAAAACAGGGGTGTCCAAGTTCGCCCTGGGTGTCCATTATGTCCCCAATCCCCGTATTAGTTTTTGAAATATTGTGCTACTTAGACGGAAGTACCGTTTTTGTGCTGATAAAAGGAATATTTTTTTAAATTTTTTAATCAAAATCTGCTCAAACCAAGACATTCTTGACATATAGACAAGATATTTCTAATCGTTTTTTAGAGAAATTACGCACATAAAAAGTACTATCACAAAAAAAAACTTCCTTGGTTGAAAACAAAAAATGTACGTGTATTTTTTAGGCAAATTTTGATGGAAAATACTTAAAAACTAGTCCTGTAATTAGAACACAATCTGTTCTGCTTGTGTTGTTTTTTTTTTTTGAGAATTTCCATGAAAAAGGGTCATTTTCCAAAAATCTTCTTGGCGGAACCTCTTAATGAAGTGTGATGATTAGAACACTTGACTATCACGCTGAGGACCTGGGATCGAATCTCACTCCCAACAAACTCACAAAATGTGAGTTCTTCCTTCGGAAAGGATGTAAAGCGTGGGTCCCGAGATCAACTAGCCAAGGGCTAAAAATCTCATTAATACTGATAAAAGAAACCTCTAAATGATTTTCTAAAAAACCGAAATGATCAACAGAAATGCTTCAAATTAGTATATCTTTCATTTATTGGATGAGCACCTTGACTTTTCGAACATCAATTTTATTTTTTGGGACAGCCTTGAATGTAATGAAAAAATATGTCGAACCCGAAACATCATCCGACGCGACACATACTTTGGTCTGGGAAAAACTATAACCTGCTGATCGTTTGACGGTGCTTGACTTTAACATGTAGAGGAATAACACCAACAATAAAATTTAAATTTTTGGATAAAATTACCAAAATTATATTTTTTTGCATAAGTATAGGCTAACTTTACGACCGTCGGCAAATTTTTTGTTGACATATTCTAGGCTATAGTTTAATTTTATTAGTTTAACGATCAACGATCAACGTGATTGATCTGAGCTGGTACCAATTGCACTGAGATCCTAATGAATAATGGCTGGGACACTCCACTTATTCTCAAAGTGAAATTTAAGCAGCTCATACATTTTTGATCAATAACGGCTTGTACCGACTCATCGAACCCTCTAAGCAAAATACCATCTTTGAATGAATGTAATGAGTTTCGTACCTTTTAATTCCGGCTTATTTTGCTTCGGGATAACTGACACTGAGGAAGATTACAAGTGGTAGTCGAAATACGCGTATCTGTCAAAGGATAAGCAACATAGGGCGGAATTAAAAGGTACGAAACTGATTACACTCATTCAATAACGGCGCCGGCCACGTCCTTATAGTTAGTTGGGAAGGGAATCGGGCAGAGATGCCCGATATACAGACAAGATACAGAGTACAGAAAAACACATTTTTAATATGTGATACAGATTTCTCCAGAAAGCACAAAATAAGAAGTTACATTTACATACATTTATTTGTTCAACATCATTAAGACAAGACATAATCAACAATAGTACGCCACAATACTCGGTTTGTGGCTGCCGCTCTCCATCCTCGGTCGCGCCCAATGCTCGCCAAGTCACGCTCCTCCTGGTCCGCCCATCGTGCTCTCTGCGCTCCACGCCTTCTTGTGCCAACCGGATCCGTTGCAAACACCAGCTTTGCAGGGTTGTTGTCCGGCATTCTTGCAACATGCCCTGCCCACCGTATCCTTCCGGTTTTGGCCACCTTCTAGATGCTGGGTTCGCCGTAAAGTGCAGCGAGCTCGTGGTTCATCCTTCTCCGCCACACACCGTTCTCCTGCACACCGCCGAAGATCGTTCTTAGCACGCGTCGCTCGAAAACTCCGAGTGCTTGTAGGTCCTCCTCGAGCATGGTCCATGTCTCGTGCCCGTAGAGGATCACCGGTCTTATTAGCGTTTTGTACATGGTGCATTTGGTGCGTGGGTGAATCTTTTTCGACCGCAGTTTCTTCTGGAGCCCGTAGTAGGCCCGACTTCCGCTGATGATGCGCCTCCGAATTTCACGGCTCACGTTGTTGTCAGCCGTCAGTAAGGATCCGAGGTAGACGAATTCCTCCACCACCTCGAAAGTATCCCCGTCTATCGTAACATTACTACCCAGACGGATCCGGTCGTTTTCGGTTCCGCCTACCAGCATGTACTTTGTTTTTGAGGCATTCACCACCAGTCCGACCTTTGCTGCTTCGCGTTTCAGGCGGGTGTACAGCTCTGCCACCGTTCCAAATGTTCTGGCAATAATGTCCATGTCGTCCGCAAAGCACACAAATTGTCCGGATTTTGTGAAAATCGTTCCCCGGCTGTTGAGCCCGGCTCGTCGCATCACACCTTCCAGCGCGATGTTGAAGAGTAGACATGAGAGTCCGTCACCTTGTCGCAGTCCCCGGCGAGATACGAATGAACTGGATAGTTCACCCGAAACCCTTACGCAGTTTTGCACACCGTCCATCGTTGCTTTAATCAGTCTAGTCAGCTTCCCAGGAAAGCCGTTTTCGTCCATGATTCTCCATAGCTCTGCGCGGTCGATACTATCGTATGCCGCTTTGAAGTCGATGAACAGGTGGTGCGTTGGGACCTGGTATTCACGGCATTTCTGGAGGATTTGCCGTACGGTAAAGATCTGGTCCGTTGTCGACCGGCCGTCGATGAAGCCGGCTTGATAACTTCCCACGAACTCATTTGTTTTAGGTGACAGACGACGGAAGATGATCTGGGATAGCACTTTGTAGGCAGCATTCAAAATAGTGATCGCCCTGAAGTTCTCACATTCCAAATGGTCGCCTTTCTTGTGAATGGGGCAGATTACCCCTTCCTTCCACTCCTCCGGTAGCTGTTCGGTTTCCCAGATCCTGACTATCAGCCGATGCAGACAGGTGGCCAACTTTTCTGGGCCCATCTTGATGAGTTCAGCTGCGATACCATCCTTACCAGCTGCTTTGTTGGTTTTGAGCTGGTGAATGGCATCCTTAACTTCCCTCAGCGTGGGAATTGGTTCATTTCCGTCCTCCGCTGCACTGGCGTCGTCGTTCCTTCCGTTGCCGTGGGCTTCCGTGCCTACGTTTTCCACGCCATTCAGGTGATGATCGAAGTGCTGCTTCCACCTTTCGATCACCTCACGTCCGTCCGTCAAGAGGCCTCCGTCTTTATCCCTGCATATTTCGGCTCGCGGCACGAAGCCGTTGCGGGATGCGTTGAGTTTCTGATAGAACTTCCGTGTTTCTTGGGAACGGCACAGCAGTTCCATTTCTTCACACTCCGCTTCTTCCAGGCGGCGCTTTTTCTCCTGAAAGAGGCGGGTCTGCTGTTTCCGCTTCTGTTTGTAACGTTCCACGTTCTGTCGAGTCCCTTGCTGCAGCATTACCGCCCTCGCTGCGTTCTTCTCCTCCAAAACCGTTCTGCACTCTTCGTCGAACCATTCGTTTCGTCGACTTCGTTCCACGTACCCGATGGTGCTCTCGGCTGCGTCGTTGATGGCTGCTTTCACTGTACTCCAGCAGTCCTCTAGAGGGGCCTCATCGAGCTCGCCCTCGTCTGGCAACGCGGCTTCGAGATTCTGCGCGTATGCTGAGGCGACATCCGGTTGCTTCAGTCGCTCTAGGTTGTACCGTGGCGGTCGCCGGTACCGTACATTGTTGATGACGAAGAGTTTTGGGCGCAGTTTGACCATCACCAGATAGTGGTCGGAGTCGATGTTGGCGCCACGATAGGTCCTGACGTCGATAATGTCGGAGAAGTGCCGTCCGTCAATCAGAACGTGGTCGATTTGAGATTCCGTCTGCTGTGGTGATCTCCAGGTGTAACGATAAGGGAGGCTGTGTTGGAAAAAGGTGCTACGTATGGCCATATTTTTGGAGGCGGCGAAATCAATGAGTCGTAGGCCGTTTTCGTTCGTTTGCTGGTGGGCGCTAAACTTACCAATCGGCGGTCTGAATTCCTCCTCCTGGCCTACCTGAGCGTTAAAATCTCCTATGATGATCTTGACGTCGTGGCTTGGGCAGCGATCGTACTCGCGTTCGAGCTGCGCGTAAAATGCGTCCTTGTCATCATCAGTACTTCCGGAGTGTGAGCTGTGCACGTTTATTATGCTGATGTTGAAGAATAGGCTCTTGATCCTCAACCTGCACATTATTTCGTCGATCAGCCACTAACCGATCACGCGCCTCTGCATATCACCCATCACGATGAAAGCTGTTCCCAGCTCGCGTGTGCTACCGCAGCTCTAGTAGATGGTATGATTACCTCTAAACGTTCGCACCATGGATCCTGTCCAACACACCTCCTACAGCGGTACGATGCCGAACCCGCGGTCCTTCAGTAGATCGGCGAGTATGCGGGTGCTCCCAATGAAGTTGAGAGATCGGCAGTTCCACGTACCGAGTTTCCAATCGCAAGTCCTTTTTGTTCGCTGGGGTCGTTGCCGTTGGTCTCGGTTCGTATTATTCTGTTGCTGATTTTCCGTTACAATGGTGTTTTTACGGCTGGCTCGTAGGGCCTGACACCAACCCCCTACTTTCCGGAGGACCATAGTGCACAGTTGAGCTTAGAGTCCTTCCCTGGCACTCGGACGTAGATCAGCCGCCCCTAACATGGGGATCAGACGCTGTTGTGAGCCGCTCCTCCTGGAGAACAGACGCTCAGGTTTGCCGAAGCAAACCCCCCCTTCCCTGTCAGCCTACGACCAAAGTTCCCACCGGGGTTGGCTACCCGATCTTCCCTAAGGTTGCTCATAGTTTCCGGCCGGTACCGCGTGGAGGTAGGGATAGGAGTTGCTGGGCAGAGGCTAGTGGATCACAATGGGATCTGAATTGCGCAGCATACCCAGCCTTTACCGTGCCAAAATTAGAAGTTATTTTCAATAAATTTAATGAAACTGCAGCATCGACATAAAAAAAAAAAAATGAAAAATTGTTCATTTTTTTTACAGCAATAAAACATCTTGATTTCAAGGGCACTGTTTTCTAGAATTTGTTGAAAATATATAATGGAAAACATACTAAGATACATAATTAAGTATGCTCAGATCCATATAGAACATGAATGACATCACAAAGATGTTGCGCAGGCTCCACCTTCTGCGCTTTTTCAGTCGTATAGCAGTCTGAAAATCGGTTTTATTGATTCAAACCAAAACTTTGTAACTGGTCATACTGGAGTCGAAAAAATTTCTATAAGACATGCTGTGTTACTTGGGCAGTTATCTGCTGAAAGAGTCGGTGCCACCAACCTCTTCGCAACACCCATATTACATGGTTCTAGAGACTGAAACTCCATTAAACAGCCGCCATCTTTGATATTAGACACCATCTTGGTTATTCTGGTTGCTATTTTTGGACTTCGGAAATCCTCCCACTGAGGCATGCAAGTCGATCCTGAGCGTCCATTTCAAAAATATCTGAAAATTTGATCTAAATCGTCATTTTTTTATATCAAATCTGAGTCACGACCACGACTAATTTTCCAAAGGGGTGTATGTGAACATAGTTCAAAAATTTTCAAAAAGCTGCACAGCAAAAACTATTCGTTCGATTGTTATGATTTTTTTTCAACAAAGTTAGATACCTAAAAGGTGATTCCCAAGAAAATACAAACTGTTTTTTTTTGGGTGAAAAAATATCTTGTTTGTCATAAAAACTCAAATATCGGTCCTTTATATTAGCTATCTACCATAAAAATTTGGTGATTGTGAACTAATGAACAAAAAGAAACACATAAAAAATCTTATCAAACGCTTTAACGAGGGCATAGCTGGGATAAAAGTGACTCCGATTAAATGGACGAAGATGGACTTTTTTTTATCCGCAGAAAAAAATACCATTTAATTAACGAAGCAACCAAGAGATGTTTAAATACAGACTACGATGAGGTAATTACAAATATGAAGGAAATTCTCGAATCAAGCTACGTCAAGGAAAGAAATTTATTAGTTCTGTTGATGCTGTCAAGTTGGTGGTCTATTCAAGATGCCATTTATGAGTTCAAAACCAATAGAAATACAGTAAAAGCGGCAAAACAATTGAAGAATAACAAATGAGTCGAGCTATGCCTGGCAAAAAAGATTTTGTATCTGTGAAAAAAGATGGAAAGCGCCAAGCAATCCAAAAAGATTAATGATGACGACTTTGAAAGAAGCGTTAATTCACAATAATATTAACGCAGGTTTTTCCTCATTTTCAAGCCTTCTGCCAAGGCGATGTAAGCTTCTTTCCAGTTCAGGAACACATGTTTGATTGTGCACAACCCATGATTAATCTAATTTTACATAGTTTGAAAAGAATCAATTGAACAAAGGATTCATTCATTCATTCATGATAAAACTGAAGAGGCATTCCAAGAAGCAGCACGGATAGATATCGATCAATGTTTTTTGATAAACTTGATATTTTTCTATACTACTCCTTTTAATGTGAGAAACATTTTTTTCATATCAAAAGTTCATATAAAGCCACGACTAAAATTCCAATAGGGCATTCGAAAAAATGGAACACATGCAAATAAAAAAAATATATCACAGAAACGGCTTGTTCGATCGGAAAGAAGTCTACGACAAAGTTGTAGATTGATATATGGCGGCTCTCAAAAAAATACACATTGAACAACATTTTTTGTTTTTCTTCTAAAAAAATTGAATTTTGTTACTAAAAGTTGAATATCTCAAAAAGTTATTTTTCTACCATTCCCATTTTTTGGGCGAATAAAGATCAATCCATAAACTATATTTTGTGAAATTTTTATGGTGGTAAAAAAAGTACAGAATAGTTATGACACTTTGAATATTTAAAGTTATTCGAACATACAGGGGATGGCCAAAATGTTTGGGATAGGCAACTTTTTGTCTCCCACAAAAAAATTCAACATGCAGTAACTTTTCATAGAGTGCATCAAAAAATCTCAAATTTGGCCTGTTTGTCAACCTATTATATGTGCACCATTGGTACAAATTTGGGCTCGACTGATCAATTTTTCGCGAAGTTATAACCGCTCGGGCAAAATACTATTTTTAAGACAACTCATCTTTGAGCTGTCATATTTCGGAAACCAGTGAACCGAATTGAATGAATTTTTTAACGTTTATCAACAATATATTGATACTTAATACGACGTTATAAAATGTAATATTTTCTCACGGCCAATTAAGTTATACCGGGTTCAAATTTTTACCCATATAGAGGAAAATAAGTCAAATTTACAATACCACACAAAAATTACTAAATGTGTTATTTATTCAATCTAAATAGGCTAAATAGCGGAATGTGAAGAAATGGAACTGCTGTGCCGTTCCCAAGAAACACGGAAGTTCTATCAGAAGCTCAACGCATCCCGCAACGGCTTCGTGCCGCGAGCCGAAATATGCAGGGATAAAGACGGAGGCCTCTTGACGGACGGACGTGAGGTGATCGAAAGGTGGAAGCAGCACTTCGATCAGCACCTGAACGGCGTGGAGAACGTAGGCACGGGAGCCCACGGCAACGGAAGAAACGACGACACCAGTGCAGCGGAGGACGGAAATGAACCAACTCCCACGCTGAGGGAAGTTAAGGATGCAATTCACCAGCTCAAAACCAACAAAGCAGCTGGTGAGGATGGTATCGCAGCTGAACTCATCAAGATGGGCCCAGAAAAGTTGGCCACCTGTCTGCATCGGCTGATAGTCAGGATCTGGGAAACCGAACAGCTACCGGAGGAGTGGAAGGAAGGGGTAATCTGCCCCATTCACAAGAAAGGCGACCATTTGGAATGTGAGAACTTCAGGGCGATCACTATTTTGAATGCTGCCTACAAAGTGCTATCCCAGATCATCTTCCGTCGTCTGTCACCTAAAACAAATGAGTTCGTGAGAAGTTACCAAGCCGGCTTCATCGACGGCCGGTCGACAACGGACCAGATCTTTACCGTACGGCAAATCCTCCAGAAATGCCGTGAATACCAGGTCCCAACGCACCACCTGTTCATCGACTTCAAAGCGGCATACGACAGTATCGACCGCGCAGAGCTATGGAGAATCATGGACGAAAACGGCTTTCCTGGGAAGCTGACTAGACTGATTAAAGCAACGATGGACGGTGTGCAAAACTGCGTAAGGGTTTCGGGTGAACTATCCAGCTCATTCGAATCTCGCCGGGGACTGCGACAAGGTGACGGACTCTCATGTCTACTCTTCAACATCGCTCTGGAAGGTGTGATGCGACGAGCCGGGCTCAACAGCCGGGGAACGATTTTCACAAAATCCGGTCAATTTGTGTGCTTTGCGGACGACATGGACATTATTGCTAGAACATTTGGAACGGTGGTAGAACTGTACACCCGCCTGAAACGCGAAGCAGCAAAGGTCGGACTGGTGGTGAATGCCTCAAAAACAAAGTACATGCTGGTAGGCGGAACAGAAAACGACCGGATCCGTCTGGGTAGGAATGTTACGATAGACGGGGATACTTTCGAGGTGGTGGAGGAATTCGTCTACCTCGGATCCTTACTGACGGCTGACAACAACGTGAGCCGAGAAATTCGGAGGCGCATCATCAGCGGAAGTCGGGCCTACTACGGGCTCCAGAAGAAACTGCGGTCAAAAAAGACTCACCCACGCACCAAATGCACCATGTACAAAACGCTAATAAGGCCGGTGATCCTCTACGGGCACGAGACATGGACGATGCTCGAGGAGGACCTACAAGCACTCGGAGTTTTCGAGCGACGCGTGCTAAGAACGATCTTCGGCGGTGTGCAGGAGAACGGTGTGTGGCGGAGAAGGATGAACCACGAGCTCGCTGCACTTTACGGCGAACCCAGCATCCAGAAGGTGGCCAAAGCCGGAAGGATACGGTGGGCAGGGCATGTTGCAAGAATGCCGGACAACAACCCTGCAAAGCTGGTGTTTGCAACTGATCCGGTAGGCACAAGAAGGCGTGGAGCGCAGAGAGCACGATGGGCGGACCAGGTGGAGCGTGACTTGGCGAGCATCGGGCGCGATCGAGGATGGAGAGCGGCAGCCACGAACCGAGTATTGTGGCGTACTATTGTTGATTATGTCTTGTCTTAATGATGTTGAACAAATAAATGTATGTATGTATGTAGGCTCTAATATATCTGATTAGAGATAACTTGAGAACAGAAGTGGAAAATCTTTGGATATCAACACTAAAATTTATTGACATTGATGTAAAAAAAATACAGTTTTTCGAGAAAAATTAAAAAGGTTCAATCCATGATATTTTTTTTCAACGTTTAAAAAGTACCTATGTTTTAATAGTTTGTGAAGCATTTACATATTGTTAGTGTACGTTCAAAATTTCATTCAATTCGGTTCATTGGTTTCCGAGATATGACAGATCAAAAATGAGTTGTCTAAAAAACAGTGTTTCACCCGAACGGTTCTAACTTTGCGAAATATTAATCAATCGAGCCCAAATTTGTACCAATGATGCATATATGATAGGTTGACAAACAGTCAAAATTTGAGCTATTTTGATGCACTCTATGAATAGTTATAGCATGTTGAACTTTTTTGTGAGAGAAAAAAAAGTTGCCTATCCCAAACATTTTGGCCATCCCCTGTACATGATTTTTTAGAGTATGTTATTTCGTGAGTATGTTCATGTCATTGTTGCAAGGTGTTCTACAGAAATGTATTCTTTTACCTACTAATGTATACAAAATTGTATACAAAACTATCTTCAGGCTTACGCCTGTAGATATCAATAGGTACATGCTTTTTGATATAGGTAGGTTTCCAAATATATATGTATATTAAGAAGATCAGCTGAAGCATCCGAAGAGTGTGAAGCAGGAAGTTCAACGATGGAAACTGCTTCCGAATTACCTGACGTACCAAGTGCAGAGAGCCTTGCTACTGTATCTTCACTGACTTCAGTGGGTACTGATACATCATCGGCAGATGAATTCAGGCAATCCGTCAATATTGAAATATTAAACAGAGGTATTGCCGGGGCTACAAAACGGTGAGTCGATAAGGAGAGCGTCCAACATAGCTCTGGTCTTCACAAGTCCCTACCTCATGCTTTCACGGGTCAAGCGATGACAAATACCGCCAGCTAAGAGTTGTGTGCTTAGCTGGTAGTGCAGCCTGGGCACTGTTGTCCTTCTGACTTCAGCTAGATTGAGGAGGTACGATCCGAGTGTCTGTTCACCAAGGAGGTGCGGCTCAAACAGCGTCTGTTCTGGCATCCAGCGGCTGAGTAAGAAACGCTGCACCACGCCCTGCTAGATCCAAGGTGGTAGCCCCAACAGCGTGGTCGTCCCAGTGTTGGTTGGGACTTTAAACAGAACTGGAACGATGGCCCTCCGGCGAGACAGGAGTGTTGGCGTAGGCCCAATAAGCCACTCGTAAATATCCCCATTGCGAATAACATAGGAGAAATACGACTCGATACAATCGGCAAAGACCCAAGCGACGAAATAAGGACTACGATTGGAAACTTGGAACATGGAATTGCAAGTCACTAGGTTTCGCAGGATGTGACAGGATAATCTACGACGAACTACATCCCCGCAACTTCGACATCGTGGCGTTGCAAGAACTTTGTTGGACTGGACAGAAAGTGTGGAAAAGCGGGCATCGAGCGGTTACCTTCTACCAAAGCTGTGGCACCACCAATGAGCTGGGAACAGGATTTATAGTGTTGGGCAAGATGCGACAACGTGTGATCGGGTGGCAGCCGATCAACGCAAGGATGTGCATGTTAAGAGTTAAGGGCCGTTTCTTCAACTACAACATCATCAACGTCCACTGCCCACACGAAGGGAGAGCCGATGACGAGAAAGAAGCTTTCTACGCGCAGTAAGAGCAAACATACGATGGTTGCTCGCCGCGTGACGTAAAAATCGTTGTCGGCGACATGAACGCGCAGGTAGGAAGGGAGGAAATGTACAGACCGGTAATCGGGCGAAACAACCTGCACCCCGTATCGAATGAAAACGGCCAGCGATGAGTAAACTTTGCAGCCTCCCGTGGTATGGTAGTCCGAAGCACCTTCTTCTCCCGCAAAGATATCCACAAAGACACCTGGAGATCACCCAACCATCAAACAGAAAACCAAATCGATCACGTTCTAATCGACGGTAAATTCTTCTCGGACATAAACAATGTCCGCACATACAGCAGTGCGAAAATTTATTTTATTTATATATTTATCTATTTATTGAATACCTTGTAACGTAAGACATACATCTTTTTTGTTGTTACAGTTAAGATTATAAACTATTCCAGTTAACAATACCTCTGACGAATATATAGATTCGGATCACTACTTAGTCGCTGTATGCATGCGCACAAAACTTTCGACAGTTCTCACCACGCGTCGAAGTCGAACGCCGCGGCTCAACATCGAGCAATTTCGTAAAGTAGAAGTGGCTCAAGACTACGCGCAGCAGTTAGCAGTGGCCCTACCAACGGAAGAGCAGCTTGGCGCAGCTACACTTGAAGATGGTTGGAGGGACATCCGATCCGCCATAGGTAGTACCTCGGCTACAGCACTAGGCTTCGTGACTCCGAATCACAGAAACGACTGGTACGACGGCGAATGTGAACAGTAGAAAAACGAGAAGAATGCAGCATGGGCGAGAATGCTGCAACACCGTACGAGAGCGAACGAGGCACGTTACAAACAGGCGCGGAACAGGCAGAACTCAGTCTTCCGGATGAAGAAGCGCCAGCAGGAAGAACGAGATCGCGAAGCGATGGAAGAGCTGTACCGCGCTAAGGACATACGAAAGTTCTACGAGAAGCTGAACCGCTCACGCAGAGGCTTTGTGCCACAAGCCGACATGTGCCGAGATAATCACGGGAATATTCTCACGAGCGAGCGTGAGGTGGTCGAGAGGTGGCGGCAGCATTACGATGAGCACCTCAATGGTGACGTTGCAAGTACCGAAGGTGGCGTGGTAACAGATCTAGGAGTATGTGCACAGGACGAAAGACTTCCGGCCCCTGACCACCAAGAGATTGAGGAGGAGGTTGGCCGGTTGAAAAACAACAAAGCCACTGGAGCAGATCAGCTACCAAGCCAGCTTCTAAAATACGGTGGAGAAGCACTGGTGAGAGCACTACACTGGGTCATTACCAAGATTTGGGAGGAGGAAGTATTACCGGAGAAATGGATGGAAGGTATCGTGTGTCCCATCTACAAAAAGGGCGACAAGTTGGATTGCGGGAACTACCGCGCGATCACACTACTGAGCGCTGCCTACAAGATACTCTCTCAAATGTTATGCCGCCGTCTATCACCGATTGCAAGAGAGTTCGTGGGGCAATATCAGGCTGGATTTATGGGTGAACGCGCTACAACGGACCAGTTGTTCGCCATCCGCCAGGTGTTGCAGAAATGCCGCGAATACAACGTGTCCACACATCACTTGTTCATCGATTTCAAATCGGCGTATGATACAATCGATCGAGAACAGCTATGGCGGATTATGCACGGATAAACTGATACGGTTGATCAAGGCGACGATAGATCGAGTGATGTGCGTAGTTCGAGTATCAGGGACACTCTCGAATCCCTTCGAATCTCGCAGAGGGTTACGGCAAGGCGATGGTCTTTCGTGCTTGCTGTTCAACATTGCTTTAGAGAGTGTAATTAGGAGAGCGGGGAACGAGTGGAACGATTTTTACGAAGTCCGTTCAGCTGCCTGGTTTCGCTGATGATATTGTCGCTCGTAAATTTGAGACGATGGCGGAAACATACATCCGACTAAAGAGTGAATTCGATATTGTATTACTTACTTTCAAAACATATCTATATTCAAGTCAATAAGAAGGAATTTCAATGATCTTTAATAATTACCATCTTGAATGTGTTTGGGATAATTTGGTCTTTTATGGCTCTTATTTCATGTTAAAAAATTTATGATAAGTCAAAAAAATTTCATTATGCATGTCATAAACGTTACTTATTACAATATCTTCAGCTGCAAACGGATGGCATTGGTCTAAAATAGCGCACAAGTCGAGAATGCCACTGAACGATAACCAGTAAATCGCATCAGGCAACTCCAATCTCTGCGCTCTCGAAATGCTCTCAAAGAGCAGTCTGAAATTTCGCTGCGAAAAGCCATTGTCTCGGTCACAATCGTTTGCTGCTTTCACCAACCGGACGCAACGTGCACGCCCTGCCAAGAAATCGCCCAAAAAGTCCAGACTGTTCCAGATAACCGATAAAGAATCCGTACTGTCCTGCAAAGACCTAAGCAAATACAGACCTCAATCACCCAATTGCGTGAGTCAGGTGCTTTGAGTAGATTACAGCGAGTAGAGTCTAAGCGAGGACGACTTTCATTATTCAGTCCTAGCTTAAGACTATATTTTTGTAACATACTGTGTGATGAGTTAGCCCAAGTTAAAATTCACCTATAAAAAAGTCATAAATGCTCAAAATTTCATTGCATTCGGTTTGAATTCGGTGATATAACAATTCAATGTTGGCTATCGAATCATTATGCATCATGGTGTCTTCGAGGAAGTTTTTCACTTCAATAATGTGCTTCCTGTTGGTAAGAACGAATGATGAATCCCTCTGAAAGTGAGACAGAAAATTTACTTTTTGAATTTTTCAAGATACAAGGTTGATGTCTTCCCAAGAGTTGTAGAAAATGCTGTTCTGAATAACTTTGCCGAAGACGCGAAATTCTTAACTCCTTTAGTTTTCAAGATACGTTACGTTTTTATTACCGACGGTCCCTTGAAAGTGTTTTTTTTTCTTCAATAACTTTTTTCACATTTGATTCTACAATTCTATTCTCAAAGTCTCCAATAGGTCAATCATTTTGACTTTATTAATTAGACAATTACTTGTACTTTTGCATTTGTATGAGGTACAGTGTATCAAACAATTGTCCGTACAGCAATTTTTTGGTCAAAATAATTTTTCATTCAAATGATCATAACTTTTTATACATCAATCAATTATGCTGCATTGGTAGAATTTTGAGCGAGAACGAATGAATTTTCTGAAAATTTAGTAAAACTTATAAGATTTTTTAACACATTTTTTAAATATTTTATCACAGTATGTATTCGATGAAACTTTTTCCATTTTTTTATACAGCTTATACCTTAGGCTTTCATATGCAGCTTCGTTTGAGGTTTTATATTCACTACAAAAAATATGAAAATTCTGTATATGTTCAGAGTGTCTTTTGGAAATTTATCATATTTTGATCAATAAAAGTGCCAAGTGTTTTCAACGTTTTAAAACTCTCTTAATATAATACTTTTTACAGGACCTACTAAACTCCATATAAAGAGTAGGTCCCATGTATTTTTCGTTCAGTTAATGCACTTTCATTGGTGGAAAACGTTTGGCAGATTATATGTGCAAAATAAGGTAAATTTTTAAACACCGTCAAATACATAAGCAAATTTTTCTTTTTTTTTATAGTGAATATAAAATCTCAAAAGTAGCTGCAAATGAAAACCTTAGATATCAGCTATAACACACAAAATATTGAAAAAAGTTTCATCGGTAGCATATTGAGATATGATGTTTTAAAAGTGTGTTCAAAAATCATATAAGTTTTTCTAAAAGTTCTTAAACTTTCAGAAAACTTATTCGATCTCGCTCAAAATTTTACCAATGGAGCTTTAATATATTATTATTCCCATCTTGTGAAGACATCAACCTTGTATCTTGAAAAATTAAAAAAGTAAATTTTCTATCTCACTTTTAGGGGGATTGATCATTTTTACCAACAGGATTAAAGAAGCACATTATTGTAGTGAAAAACTTCCTCGAAGACACCATGATGCTAAACGGCATGGTTAAATCAGCATTTGTGCCATATAATAGTTGGATTCTTTGCGTGCAATATAAGAAATCTTTAAAACATCTTTTCGTAAAAACACCGTTTCTCGAGAATGGCTTGACGGATCTTTGTGAAATTTTGTTGGTAGGTGCACAACCCCTAAAGCTCCGTGGTCAACCTTTTCCTTTTTTGATATCGTGCATTTAGCCGAAATGGCGATCGAAAAACCTCGATTTTTTCGATTTTTCAAAATTTCAAATCAATGCCCCACCCTTCTCCCAGGAGGGGGAGGGTCAAAACATCAGATTTATGAGTTTCTAGTCGGGAGCAATCAGAAAAGGTGAAATTTAGAGCTGGAGGGAACAAAAGTTGTTTTTTTGTCGGACCGTGATATTTTTCAGAATGTTTCACTTAAATCATGTTCAATGTTTCTTTGAAATAAAAAAAAAATGAATAAGACCTAGACTTTTGAAATCTGATGCAAGTTGGCTGAGATATGGGTTTTACAAATAGCACGCTTGCTGCGTTGTGCAATTTAGGAGCGCACACTCTCATGGCGCTCCACCTGGACATCGAACAGGGTTAATATTTTCGGCGCAGTATTGCTTGGTACAACAATGATAAGGTGCGAGATACGTCACAAAGATAATCTGCAATTGGAGGTCCAGTATCGTTTTAAATTATTTTCAATCCTGAAAATATCCGTAAAATTAAACATGGGACAGTTCTCTACTGTTAATGCTGAAAAACTCGACAAAGGGCTATGTAGCCTGCACGACACGGAACCACTTATGCCGATAAATCAACGAATATCACTAGATTTATCGGCCTCACAACTTCACCAGTTTTCTACAAACAGTAAAATTATTTTTAATAAGATTTTTTTCACACTTCAATGAGAACCCCGTCATCTGTTCAGCCCACACTGTCTTCATGGTTCGCATCTGCTTCTTCTTATTTATAGCTCTACGTCCCCACTGGGACTTGGCCTGCCTCGCTTCAGCTTAGTGTTCTTTGAGCACTTCCACAGTTATTAATCGAAGGGCTTGCTTTGCCTGCCATTGCATATTGTACCGTCTTACCCCGCTCGTTCGACACGTTTTAATTCGACACTTTTTAATTCGTACCCCGCTTATTCGACACATGTCGAATTAAAAAGTGTTGAAATGTCACAGCGATGTACACTGTAAATGCAAAACAGTTTAAAATTGCGCTTATACTCGCACCCGCAGCAGATCCTCTTGCTACCGCTAATTCCGGAAGTTCTGTTTTGGTGCTATTTGACGCCCAAACCGCCTGGAGACCAACCGGAATCGACTGAGGATGGCAACAATCGTAAAAAGAACGAGCTTTTCATTCGCACCACCGAAATATCTGTTGAAATTATGTTTCATAACAAATCCGGAAATCAAAACAAAAACAAAAATAGAGTTGCCAAATTTCAATGAGCAACGTGGTGTAGGGTGGCCAGTTTGTCGAATTAAAAGTTTACCCCGGTTATTCGACAACAGTCGGTGTCGTATTAGCGGGGTAATACGGTATATTGCGAGGCAAGCACAATGATATACTATGCCCAGGGAATCGAGAAAAAAATTCCGACTGAAACGGGAACCGAACCCGCTGTCTCCGGATTGGTGATCCATAGCCTTAATCACTAGACTTACTGAAGACCCAGTGGTTCACATGATCAGGACTGTTTTACATGGTTTCTCGAATTAGTATAGTTTTTACACGATTTTAGTGTACAGCTTAGTGTATATAGAGTTATATGCAATGTACCTACTTACAATGCAGACTTGAATTTTGAACACTGTTGACACATCAAACGTTGGTGTGTTACTGAACAGCTTAGTGGGGACAACATACTTTATATTAACTCGGTAACGTAAAGATAAGGTGCTATCAGGTGTTATCAGCACGTATGTGGCAATCCTAATCCCACCTAATGCATCTGACAGGAGCCAACATGTATCGTGTATTCACAATGGAATACTTTGTGGATACACAAATGTTTACATACAAGATGTTGGATTCTTAAAAATGGCTGCCTTGCACCCTGGTGGTTATCAGAGTTTGGATTTTCATCGCGAGTCACTGGGTGGTCTATATTGTTCGTGCAGTTGAAAAACGGAATTTTTGATACGCGGAAATCGATGTTTCTCCTAAACCGTGCGTCGGACGTACGTCGGGCACAGTGCGTTGGATAGAGGGCCAGCTCCGTTGTCCAGCGCACTACGTCCGACGTTAGGTGTCACCTATAGATTTCGAGGAAAAAAAAACGATTGTCGGGTGTGAGGAAACTTCGGGTTTCAACCGCGACGACAATACTCAATTTGTGCTACACTCGACGAGTATAACACATCATGAAGTGACGTGCCCGGCGGTTCAATACGAGAGCGTAATCAAGAGAGTCGATGCTCGGCGACGCTAATAAAAGTGATGCATTCGGCAGAATATTTTTATTGTTACGTTTTTAAAGCGAAAATGCGTTATTGATGAAAATAACGTGTATTCACAGTTGTTTGAAGCCGATGAGAGAGCTTCAGAAAGTGTTACACTTAGCGATGCCCGCTTATCGCTGCAGCTTGTTAATATTGGAGTATCTTCTTTATTTATTTATTAACCTTTCAGGACGCGCGCCATCTGCACCGCGCTCGCGCTGCATACGACGAGCGAGGATTTTTGGTAGTGTTGTACTTTTTACAACAGCGCGCGCGCTGAAGGGTTAATTTCTTTATTGATATTCATGTAACGTAAGGTTAACCCTTTTTAAAATGTTACAAAGTGATGGAATGCATTTTATGACAATCTATGCCTTAATTAATCTATGTTCCTGAACCCGATTCCTTTAACTCTTTTACTGCACACTTTCTAGTTCTTCAAGAAGACCCTTTCTGAAAACGGATATAGAAGATGATGACTTGAGGTTAGGGGATAAACGATTCCAATAATGAATGCCTCTCATAAACAAGGATTGACCATAGTATGAAGATAAATGATGGGGTATTATCAGGCTCATTGTTCTCGTATTCCTCATAAACTGATTATTGTAAAGATAGTATGGTATTTTATTTTTAATAATTGTAAAAATTTGTAAACATGATCTATAACTATAAAATTTTGAAAACTAGCAGCCTAGTAAAGCATCTTGCAAATGGGAAACGTGAGAGTATCTTGAAAAATTGAAAACATATCTAATACAGGCATTAAGTGCCACTCGGAGTCCATTAAGAAAAGAAGCTGATGCATTACTATACACAAAATTTCGGTAGATAAAATGTGGCAGAATTAAAGACTTAAATAAATTGATTTTCATGGAGCTGTCAAAGTGTCTGGTAACCAAATTTAGCTTTTTTAGAGTACCATAAATTTTTCCACACTGAGAGTTCACAAAAGCATCCCATTGTAAACTCGAAGTGAATAAAACTCCTAGATTTTCCAATTTATCAAAAAACTCAACTCTTTCCCCATCAAAGAAAATCAACGGTATTTGAGGTGGGTTCTTGAGCTTGGTAATAAGCATAGCCTTGGTTTTCGCCGGATTTACAGCTAAAAGATTTCTTTGCGACCATCTGAATAATCCCAACTCTCATCTCCTGGACCAATATCAATCGGGCTATACGAAGGGCTTCGGAACTACGACGGCTCTGGCAAAAGTGGTTCACGATGTCTATGGCAACCTTGACAGCAACCGCTCCCGAGCAGAAGAAAATAACAAGAGAATAACATATCAAGGTATATATCTTAAACACTACCATACCTTGATATGCCCTTCATTAGGTGGTAATAAGAGGCAAAATAACAAAAACGAAAACCGAAATTTTGTATAAATAACACCTAGAAAATAACAAGTCATGTTATTTCAATAATGAATGCATACCTAAAATTTCAAATGCTGTATATGTTATCCAAAAGTTATTGAGTAACAAACTAATAACATTTATTGATATTAAATGTTTCATTTGTTCAATGGCCGCATGATGTAATAACAAATCTTGTTCTGCGGGTATTTTCGCATCTAAACCAACAAATACTACATCAATACCAAACTCTGCTCAAATACCTCCAACTGTTATTGTGATGTTCTCATAACATTTCGTAGAATAACGCAGCAATAACAAGTTTAGGTATTAGAGCACATGTTGCTCTTCGCATGGTATGTGTAAGGTATGCCCTTCTGCTCGGGCTGTACCATCTTGGTGCTTGTGGATTTCTCGCTGGCATTCAATTGCGTTAACCATCGTCTGCGGGAAAAAAACTCAATGCGGAGTTTAAGTTCTCTGAATCTGCTTGTGGACTAATGTCATCGTTCCTCAGGCAGAGATATCAATCCGTTCGCCACGGAAACGAGACATCGATCGAGCGTGCAATCATGGACGGTACTCCTCAAGGTTCCTGTTTAAGTGCACTTTTGTTCAGCCTGTACATCAACAGCCTGCCTACTACTCTGAAGTGCAATTATCAGCTGTACGCGGATGATCTAGATATATATTTCGGGACCAATAGCTGAGATCGACGAGCTGATTCACACCATCTATGAAGATCTCGACTCAATCACGCGCTGGGCTACTGGGAATCACTTGCATCCGAACCCGAAGAAAACGAAAGCTATCGTCTTCAGTAGGGGTGGAACATTGACCCCACAAACCGATATCATCTTCAGCGGAGAAGTTGTGCCATTGTCAGAAAAAGTCACTAATCTTGGTCTAGAAATGGACAGGCACATGACCTGGACTCATCAAACCAATAGTGTGACACAAAAGGTATATAATACCTAAGGACATTCCGCCGATTTGCTTCAGTTCTCTCTACGCAAACACGCCGGAAACTTGTTCAGGCCGTGATTATGCCTATATTCACATACTATGATATAGTGTATTATAACGGTCTGTCTGCAGCACTTAAGGAACAACTTCACCGGTGTTACAAATCGGCTGTACGGTTCATCTACATCTACAGTCTGCGACGTCGAGATACTATAGTTGCTGTCAGAAACACCATTGTGGGCCACAACCTACCGACGAACTACCATCTACGTACCTGCAGCTTTATGAAACGGGGGTATGATGGCAACCTGCCCGATTACCTCCAGAACCACCTATAGCTCGTGGTCAACAACAACGAACACGGTCGTTTATCATCCCCAGACATACGACAACGAGTGGTAAGAGCGTGATGATTGCCGAAGCATTATGCTGGAACGGTCTACCTTTGGAAGTGAAGCAGAAGCCAACTCTAGCTGCTTTCAAAGCAGCAATCACAAGATTAAATTAGAGTTCTTTGACGAGATAACTTAAAATGTAAACTAACTTTAAGTCAATTTGTTAAGTTTAATTCTGGATCCTTAGTATATTTTTCCAACACCAATATCCTTGACCTGACGTATAGTTTGTAAAACCAATAGGCTAACGTACCCAAATAAACAACAAATTACAAATTACAAATTACATTATTAAGGTCATGATTAATTATTCTAGCCATATCATTCGTATCAACATCGCCAGAGGTACACAGGTATATTTGCACATCATCAGCAAACATATGAATAGAACAAAACTTTAAATTAGCAGGTAAGTCATTAATGAACAAAGAGAACAAAAGTAGCCCCAGCACAGACCCTCGAGGTACGCCAGACTTGATAGATCTAAATTCAGATAGGACTCCATTATGCAACACCGCTTGTTGACGATCGCTTAAATATGCTTCAATTAGTTTTGCAGATGGCAAAGTAAAATTGAATTTATTCAATAACTTCTTCACTAGTTTGGAGTGTGAAGCCCGATCGAAGGCTTTGGCAAAATCTATAAGCAGCAGGGTAGCCATCCCTTTACTGTCAATTGCACAAGCAATGCCATCATGAACTTTGATCAACGCGGTGTTTGTACTATTCCTACACTGGAATCCTGACTAATAGGGATGCAGAAGATCATGATCAGCAATAAACTCGGTTATTTGAGATTTTATGAGTTTTTCTAGAACTTTTGATAATGAACTTAAAATGCCTATTGGATGTAAGTTGGAAACCGATGAACTGTTAGCTTTCTTTTTGATCGGAATTATTTTGGAGGTTTTCCAAGCACGTGGAAAAATAGAGGTGTTAATTATGCAATCGAATAAAAACTTATAAATAGGTGAAGCAAGTGGTAAAAGAATTTTAATGAACCTAATGGGAATGATGTCCAAACCAACAGCGTTGGACTTAATAGAAAAAAATAGCTTTAACGATGTCACTCTCTTGAAACAAATTAAATTTAAATCCATCAGAAGGACCAAAAAGCGGAACTATTAAGGTATTAGAAGTAAAATTAGAAATAATAATCATTTATTTGATTTGCATTTAAACCATCTTGATCTGGAAAACTAGAATCTTTCGGAATTCCCAATTTTTTATTATTATTCCATAACTGTTTGTTAGGTAAGTTCACATTAAAATTTTTGCTTATCGTAATTAAATTTCGCGTGCTTTATTAATTCATTCACAACATTCCGAAGGCGTTTATAAGTACTTTTATCCACTACAGTTTTTGATCTTTTCCATTTAGCATATGTCAGGTGTCTATTGATTATGGTCACCTAAAATAATACCAAAGGGTTGATTTATTCAACACTTACAGCGTCACCTAGCGGCGAAATTCGAAAACTTAAAATTTCAGCATACATTTGGCCAAGTGTTCTCATACAAACTTCAAGCGTTTTGAGCGCCCCCTTAGGCTCAACCGATTTCGCTCAAATTTTGAACGTAGATTCTGGGAGTCCAAAACAACTGATTCAGGAGGTAAGACTTGGCAATTTTTGAAATAATTGTTTTTGATATAAGTGTGGGCCACCCTACTCTTCCTTTAAGGCAAAACTGGAAGCATTTCCTCATTTTTTTGGTTTTTGATATTTTTTATTAAATAACGAAGCAATATTTTCAAAATCGGTTTTCGTGTACATGTAGGGTACGGATCAAGGTATCTCCTGAATTTTTTCCAGGTGGAAAATGTTTTTTGTTTTTGCAGAAACCATTTTTTGTAAAATTTTGCTTAAAATTGTTTCTGCAAAAACGAAAAACATTTTCCATCTGGAAAAAAAATCAGGAGATACCTTGATCCGTACCCTACTTGTGCACGAAAACCGTTTTTGAAAATATTACTCCGTTATTTTATGAAAAATCAAAACCAAAAAGTGAGCAAATGGATCCAGTTTCGCCTTAAGTGATACAGGCAAACAAAAGAAAATCTATATCAATACTAGCTGAAACCGGCAAACTTTGTCTTGCCTACTGCGTTTTTTGACGTTTTATGTTTTATGTTCTAGCCAAGACCAAGTTCCCGGTCAAAATGTTTGGAAAATCGATTTTCAAAAACTCTCAATTTTTTCATGTTTTTTGCCTCATAAACCTTCCTTGGGTGAAAAATAACAGAACAAAACTAAGACGACCAAAATCGGACCTTCCGTTCGCAAGTTACGCGCGGTCCCACGTATGCCACTGCATTTTTATATATATTATCTATATCTATATCTATATATATGTATATATATATATATATATATATATATATATATATATATATATATACTAGCTGTCCCGGCAAACTTTGTCTTGCCGTCTTATGGTGGTTTGACAACTGTTGAGCTCGAAATAGCACCGCACTCTAGATTGATTTTATTTCGGTCGTGTTGATTTCCTTCCCAGCTCATGGAAAATCAGTTCTCTATCAATTTTATTACTTTTCTAGTTGATTTTCGTAACTTTTTATACATATAAACACAGCCACCATGAATACGAATCGAAACGTGCAAGGGTCTTGCAGATCGGTTCGGCCGTTCATGAGTTTTGTTGCCTCAAAGAAGCTACAAACTCATTTATATATATATATATATATATATATATATATATATATATATATATATATATACTAGCTGTCCCGGCAAACTTTGTCTTGCCGTCTTGTGTTGGTTTGACAACTGTTGAGCTCGAAATAGCACCGCACTCTAGATTGATTTTATTTGGGTCGTGTTGATTTCCTTCCCAGCTCATGGAAAATCAGTTCTCTATCAATTTTGTTACTTTTCTAGTTGATTTTCGTAACTTTTTATACATATAAACACAGCCACCATGAATACAAATCTAACAATGCAAGATTCATTCTGATCGGTTCAGCCGTTCGTGACTTTTGTTGCCTCAAAGGGAAGTCAAACTCATTTTTATATATATAGATATATATATATATATATATATCTATCTATCTATATATATAAAAATGAATTTCCGTCTGTCTGTCTGTCTGTCTGTCTGTCCGTCTGTCTGTCTGTCTGTCTGTCTGTCTGTCTGTCTGTCTGTCTGACCGCTATGCATTCGGAAACTACTGAACCGATCGGTGTGAAATTTAGTGTGTAAGTGCGTTTGGGGCCGGGGAAGGTTCTTAACTTGGTGTGAGACCTCTCCGGTCTCTGGAACGGGGGGCACCCATGCAGATGAGTTTTCGGGGCACTTCTCTAAGTAGCAGTGTGTCAAAAAACACAGTAGGCAGGCAGTACGACGATTGCCGGGACAGCTATGTGCAATAAACATTTCAAAAGTGGTTCAATTTTGAAACTGTTTTATTGATCGCGGAACCGCCTAAATCGATAGGTTTCACGACATATACCTGCTCGAAAGGGACAATAAGTAGACGGACAGGATGTGCTAGCTACCCAGGAGTATTGCAAAGTTACTGACAATCAGTGTAGGTAGGTACATCATTTTCAATGTGGATTATGAACCGCAAGAAGTCCGGAATGGCATACGTCCCTTAGCGCTGTCGATCAAGTAATTCGCCGACACTGCATGTACTTACGTATTCAAATTCGAATAAAAAGCACAATTCGACGTTGGTAAAATTGACACAGCCAAGGACGACCGCGAAGTAATTATTACCTTTGAGACCGACATCTCTCTGTTGACAGCACCAAATCACAATCTTTTTTTTCGGTACCTAATTCCGTTCAAGCCATTTATTTTTGCATGATGTGGACTGATTCCACCAGACATTTATTTGGGAAATTGACCTCAAAAGGAGATTTAGATATATTTAGATGTTCCTCCAGTGATTGGTTCAGTGTTGTTTTCGCGGTTTCCTTCGAGAATTTCTTCAGAGATCCTTTAAGGTATTTCTGCAGGTATTCCTTCAGAGATGACTTCCAGAATTTCACTAGAGATTGCTCCAATTATTACATCTGGTATTCGCAGTATTTCTACAGGAATGACTAGCAGAAATTCTTTCAGAAAGTTTTACTAGCGATTATTCAAAATTTAATCCAGAAATTCCTCAAACATTTCGTTCAAAAACAAATACTTTAGGAGTTCATCCAGTTGTTCCTTCAATTATTCGTCTAGAAATTATTGCAGCAATGGATTTCTTCAGATTTTTTATCCAGCGATTCCTACTGAAATTCTTCCAGGAATTCGCTAAAAAACTCCCCTGTGATTCTCTAAGGTATTCCTCATGGGGTTTCTTCAGAAACTCACCCGGGAATTTCTTCTGTGTTTTTTTCCAGGAACCGCTAGGGATTCCTCTAGAAATTCCTCCAGATATTCCTCTAAATATACCTAAAGCAATTCTTCTAGAGATTCCACCAGGGGTTCATCCAGGAACTCCTCCAGGAATTCTTTCAGGGATTTGTCCAAGAATTCCTTCAGGGATTAGGAATTCCTCCAGGAATTGTTTTTGAAATACCTCCAGGCATTCCTCCAGGGATTTCTTTAGGGATTCCTCCAAGGATTCATCCAGGAATTTCCTTCAGGATTTAATTCTGGGACTCCTCCATGAATACCTTTAAGAATTCCACCAGGAATTAACCCAGGAATTCCTGCAGATATTAACTCAGGAATTCCTGCAGAATTTACTTCTGAAATTCAGGATTTCATCCAGGATTGCCACCAAGAATACCTCCAGGAATTACCCCAAGAATTGATCCAGGAATTGTTCCAATATATTCTACTGGGATTCCTTTTTGAAATTATCTCAAGAATTTATATAGTAATTCCTCCAGAAGATTTCCAGGGATTGCTCCGGGAATTCTTCCAGGGTTTCCTCCAAGGATTCCTCCAGAGATTTCTCTAGGTATTAGTTCAAGGGATCCCTCCAGGAATCCCAGCAGCATTCCCCCTCCAGGAATTCCTTCAGGGATTCCTCTAAAGATTCTTTCAGAGATTCCTCCAGGAATTCCTCTGATGATTCCTCCAATAATTCGTCCAAATATTCCTCCAAGAATTTTTCCTGGAATTCCTTCAGAAATTCCTCCAGAAATTCCTCTGGAAATTCATCAAGAAATTCCTCTGGAAATTCCTAATGGAATTTCTGCAAAGATTCCTCCAGGAGTTTCTCTGGAGATTTCTCAAGGATTCCTCGAGGAATTTTTCCAGTGATTTCTCCAGGTATTTCTCTAGAGATATCACATGAAATTCCTGTAGACATTCCACTAGGGATTCCTCGAGGAATTTCGCCAGAAAATTTTTAAAGGATTCCTCCAGAGATTCTACATGAAAGTTTTCCAGCGATTCTTCAATAAAATCCCCCAGAAATTCCTCCAGGAGTTCCTCTGAAGATTTCTCAAAGAATTTCTCTAGATATTCCTCAAGGAATATCTAGGCACAGGCATGTCTCTAGGCATTCCTTCAGGAGCATCTCTAGGGAATCTTCTAGGGATCACACTAGGAATTTTTTTAGGAGTTTTTTAAGGAATACCTTAAGGCATTGATCTAGGAATTCCTCCAGAGATTCATCCAGGCATTTCTTCAGAATTTGATTCTGAGACTCCTCCAGGAATACCTTTAACAATTAAACCAGGAATTACAACAGGAATTCAGAAATTTCCTGAGGAATTCTTGCAGAAATTAATCCAGTAATTCGTTAAGAAATTACAACGGCAATTTATCCCGGAGTTTCTCAAGGAACTCATCTTTCTGGACGCATTATTCCAAGAATCCAGGGATTCTTCCAAGGATTCCTCCAGAGATTTTTTCCAGGAATGTACACTGTAATGAAAGGGTGGCCTTCTATCAACAAAAATGAAACCATCGATATATTTTTTTCTTTATTAAAGAGGCTTTCAGCCAGACGCTGGTTCACTTCTCTAAATCGATGTAATTTGTTCAGGCAATTCAAACACAAACTGTATATTTCTCAGATAGAAAGCATGTTCTGATAGAAAATCTCTTCTATTATACATACACGACGTTCTGTTATATATACAACTGTCTTTGCATACCCTTTGTAGTCGATGAAATATTAGAACGATCGGCATGATTTTTTGCACGGTTCAATTCGACTTCAGGGTGGCTATGTTTAAATGCATAAAAAGTAGGGAAAATAAAAAAAATAATGTTTAAAAAAAAACATTGCTAAAATATGCATGAGATGCGAAGAATTTCAAAAACAACACAATAGGGGGATTCACTTAACAGCGTAAACTGATTAAACTGATTAAACGTCGCGATCACCAAGGCAATCTTTGATTATTTCATTCGCAAAATGATGAAACATTTCAAATACCCCAAATACCTAAACAGAAAATCATGGCTTACGCAGCAATTTAATAAAATAATATTAAATGCCGTAGATAATTATAAAAAAACTACACCAACACATTTTAAATGGGCAATACAAGGTTTGCCGGGTCAGCTAGTATATATATATATTTAAATGCAGTGGCATACGTGGGAACGCACATAACTTGCGAACGGATGGTCCTATTTGGGTAGCCTAAGTTTTGTTCTGTTAGTTTTCACCCAAGGAAGGTTTATGAGGCCAAAAACATGGGAAAATTGGAAGTTTTTGAAAATCGGGTTTTCATACATTTTGAACGGGGACTTCGGCGCTTGGCTAGGGACTTGAAACGTCAAAAAACGCAGTAGGCAAGACAAAGTTTGCCGGGGACAGCTAGTATATATATATATATATATATATATATATATATATATATATATATATATATATATATATATATATATATATATATATATATATATATATATATATATATATATATATATATAAATGCAGTGGCATACATGGGACCGCGCATAACTTGCAAACGGATGGTCCGATTTGGGTCGTCTAAGTTTTGTTCTGTTAGTTTTCACCCAAGGAAGGTTTACATTTTGACCAGGGACTTGGTCTTGGCTAGGAACTTGAAACGTAAAAAAACGCAGAAGGCAAGACAAAGTTTGCCGGGTACAACTAGTATATCTATATCTATATATATATATATATATATATAAATGAGTTTGGAGTTCCTTTGAGGCAACAAAACTCAAGAACGGATGAACCGATCAGCATGACTCTTGAACGGTCCGGTTCGTATTCGTGGTGGCTGTGTTTATATGTACAAAAAGTTACGAAAATCAACTAGATATGTAAGAAAATTTATAAAGTGCTGATTTCTCATGAGTTGGTAAGAAAATCAACCCGATCGAAATGAAACCAATCTAGAGTGCGGTGCAAAAATGACCTCAACAGTTGTCAAACCACAGCAGTTTGGCAAGACAAAGTTTGCCGGGACAGCTAGTATATATATAAAAATGAGTTTGAAATTCCTTTGAGGCAACAAAACTCACGAACGGATGAACCGATCAGCATGATTATTGCACAGTTTGATTCGTATTCATGGTTGCTATGTTTATGTGTAGAAAAAGTTGCGAAAATGAACTGAAAAAATAAGAAAATTTAGAAAGTTCTGATTTGTTATGACCGGGGAAGAAAATCAACATGATCGAAATGAAACCAATCTAGAGTGCCATGTTGAAAGACCTTGACAATTGTCAAACTGCCACAATTTGGCAAGACAAAGTTTGCCGGGACAGCTAGTGGATTATATTTTTGAAACGGCTAGGCTCAATGGATATAACGTTAGTACAGTTAAGATTAGTCGATAAGAAAAAGAGGGATTTATTTAGAAAAAGCATGACAACTGTTGCTACTGAGCAAGATCAGTTAAAAACAACCCAAGTAACAATCAGCATGCCTTAAAGGTTTATTCATGTTTTATCCTAGTTTTATACGAACATGTCAAAAAGCTAGTTGTTCTAAATTAGTTTTGTGTGGTAGTTTTTTACTTTGAACCTTTGGCGTTCCATAAAACTATCATATAACTTCTGCTATAAACATCTTCAGTTAAAGACTGAAGTAGACATGAATTGGTTTTATCACTTATTATATACCATTTCAATAAAACTTGCATTTGCGGTTGTTGTCGGAGAGATTTTTTTTTGTAAACAAATACACAAAACTGTGAGGCAATGCATAAAACCAACAAAAGATTTCGTGACCGTAACATAAACCAAAAAAATGCTGTGATAAAACCGCTAGTTCTATCATGAACTCAGTTATGACTACCTCAGGAGGGTTAGCCCTATTGGAGGAATCATCAGGAACACAGAGTTTTATCAGAAAAATATGTCGCCTAGCCGGGATAATTTATGTAAATACAGAAAAATTATTACTCAATTTTATGATTTCACGTACAGCTTAAGATCAAATTAAACCATACAACACGTTTCCATCATTTTATTTTGTCAGAAAAATTACATAGTGTCTTTTAAACTCCGCTGTGTTGAAAAAACCTTTTTTGTAATTGCGTTGCGTTTTCCCCTACTTTTCACTCGCGGTTGTAATGTTAAAACGGCCTACTTTTCTTCACTAAAATAAAAGTGCCGAAAAGTACTACTTTTCGGCACTCTTAAGAGTGCTGAAAAGTAGCACTTTTCGGCACCTTTGTCAGAACTCACTTTTCGATAACTTTCGAGGCTACCTTAGACGCAGCCGCTACTTCTACATCCTCTGATCAGCTCGAATACGAATCAGGACTATCCAGATTCAGATTAAGTCTGCAGATCAGGCGTAGAATCAGCAGCAGAAGCTATTTTTCCTCTTGCCCATGGTGCGGTATGACGACGACGGGAGTTTGCAAATTTCTGACACCTGCCTTATCATAGCCTACCTGATCAAACAAAAGCACCACGCTGACGAGCATGAATGCTTACCACGTGATTCGTCTTGATGCATGTACGTGAAGCAAGATTATACCAAGGATTATACTGAATGGGTATTTTTAGCAATTACAAAAAATGTTGTATGCAACTCGTTGCAAAACTCGATTTTTTCAGCACTCGTCGTATTTATCCAACTCGGCAAGCCTCGTTGGATAAATGTACGACTCGTGCTGAAAAAATCATCATTTTGCAACTTGTTGCATAAATAACTATTTTGCACCCGATTCCACCGAGTAAATTAAATGCATTTAACTTCCAAATTATGCATAGTTTGTGTGGCGCACTTATTTTTTGTCATTATCACAGTCACATTCACCACAAATTTCCCGTGGCATGTCTCCTGACACGTATTAAATAGGAAAATAAATCTGAATTCCATATCTGCATCTTTCCAATTGATGGCTGGATAAACAACCAAGCATAATTTATTCTGACGATCGAACATTGAGAGTGAAAAAAAATCAAAACAATAATTTGACAAGTCAGAAGATGGTTATATTTAGAAGATTGATAAAACTATGATACAACCCGAAATCCTAAGCCGGTTTGCATACGAAGTCCTGTAGATCCTAATAAGACTGGGCCAACTAGCCAGAACGTGGGCTTATTGAGGCATACAAGAACTCGAGAGCATTTTCAAGTCGGCATCAATGGTTTTATGTTTAGGATTTTTGAATCGCTAAAAAACTTTGATAAAATTAAAATTGTTACTTGGGAATTGCGGTGAACTTTGATAATAATATTACAAAACCATAGAAATCAAAATTCAGAAACTTGGGTATAGATTTGGTTTTCAGTAGCTGTAACAGTCAACTTAAGTCATTATTAGGACCCACAAAAGATAAAATAAGCGATTTAAACAAAGCGGGAGTTTGCAAGATAACATGTCCACTAGGGTGGCCCACACTTATATGAAAAACAAAAATTTTGAAAAGTCCCAAGTCTTACCTCCTTAATCAGTTGTTTCCGACTGCCAAAAACTACGTTCAAAATTTGAGCAAAATCGGTTGAGCCTAAGGGGGCGCTCAAAACGCTTGAAGTTTGTATGGGAAAACGTGGCCAAATGTATACAGAAATTTTAAGTTTTCGAATTTTGCCGCTAGGTGGCGCTGTATACGTTCAATAATCAAACCATTTGGTATTATTGTAGGTGACTATATGCCAAAAAACTTTGTCGAAGACTGCGAAGTGATCCGACGGCTGTGAAAATATTTGTTTTTCATATAAGTGTCGGCCACCCCAACTCTTCCAAATGGATCCAGTTTCGCCAAGTGATACAGGCAAACAAAAGGAAATAGATTATATTTTTGAAACGGCTAGGCTCAATGGATACAACGTTAGTACAGTTAAGCTATTATCGATAAGAAAAAGAGGGATTTATTTAGAAAAAGCATGACAACTGTTGCTACTGAACAAGATGAGCTGAAAAGGGTTGCGGTGAACTTTGATAATAATATTACAAAACCATAGAAATCAAAATACAGAAACTTGTGAATAGATTTGGTTTTCTGAAACAGGAACAGTCAACTTAAGTCATTATTAAGACCAACAGAAGATAAAATAAGCGATTTAAACAAAGCGGGAGTTTGCAAGATGACATGTCCACATTGCAATAAAATTTACATAGGACAAACGAGAAGAACACTTGAAATTCGATTCAAAGCACATAGCAGAGGTTAAAAAGTGGGTAAAGAGTTAGAAAAGGGGTTAGCGTATTGAGGGTACATCTCTACAAACCCCTCCCCCACGCCAAACTCACCTTTACCCTACTATCATTACTTTTTTCCCGTAAACCAACCTTATACCCAATCTTAAGGTAAACTGGGGTGTAGTTGATCAGTGGGGCGAACCTGATCACTCAATTACCCACGGATATCGACTTTCTAGGAAGTTACCATTCCATTTTAATGTTACGTCATTGGATTGCGAATAGTTCAAATATAATTGTTGCTTCCTTGAAAGTCAATATCCGCGGATAATTTAGTGATCAGGTTCACCCCACTGATCAACTACACCCCAGTTTACGGTACTCCAACTGTTTCGAATACAATCAAATTCCATTTAGGTAACGTAACCTAAATGGAGAGACCTAAAAAGATTTTACCTAAATGGATTCTACCTAAATGGAGGTTTAAGTTTACTCTATTCTTATTAGTTATTACTCACGATGAAATTTGTGCTACCACTAAACAAAACCACAAAATAACTGGTTATAAACAAACGGACGTGCAACTCCAAAGCTACTGAACTCAACGCGTAGGTTCACATTTCCCGTCATAAAAAAGTGATAAGATAATGCATTTTTTTGCTTTCTCGTACACCAAGTATACTGGAAAGGCTATATATTCACTCCAAAACTGGCATTGGGTCGAGTCACACATACCAATCGAATCAGCTCGTCGAATTGAGGTGATGTCTGTGTGTGTATATGTATGTGTGGGTACAAAATAAACTCACACCATTTTTGGCAGTAAACTTCAACCGATTTTGATGACCGATGGTGTAACTGCCGATGAGACGCTCCACGCGTCCTGTGGCATCGGCGTCCGTACGCCCAGGCCAGCTCACCTTCAAAGTACCTCAGGGTCGGCATTGACCAGGGGGAAACTTGAGCAACCCTACACTTACCTGCCAACACGAATTTTAGCGAACAAGGGAAAGGCCAAGCAGACTGGTAGGGAAATGAATCTCTCACTTTTGGAAACAAAAGGAACCGAGTTGATTTAATCTACTAATATATTGGTGTCTAGGGTGTGTGGGTTAGTAAATACAAACATATTTTTCTATCTTCTTCGTTGGGGCCCATTGTGGTAAGGTAGAGGGAGAGGAGACGGTGACATACCTGCCGGAGCACGTGGTCGGCGTCAAAACGATGCTAGCGGGAGCGAGCGCCGAGACGACGGCGCTTCGGGTGAAGGGACGGGTTCGGGACCGACGGTCGAAAGCATGTCTGGTGGCTGATGACGTCGCGCCGCTGGGCGGCTGGATGGTCCGTGGTGAATCACGAGATGTGCGCCGTGATCCCAGGATAAGGTTCTCGTACCAGAGTAGGGTGATCCAATACTTGGTGGTGATCCGCGTCATACAATTTATCTTCAGCGTAACGCTGGATAACTATCGGTCGGGTGCTAAATCCACCTCTACTTCGCGGATGAAATGACTAATCCGCGAAATATGGTCCAATATGACTCGAACTCTGGAGCACTTGTCACTCCGAAAAATCACAAACTTCTTCACGCGGTTCTTCATAAAGATCACCATCGCACCACTTACTCTAGCACCTCTCTCCAATGTCCAGTCCGGCTTCTGTCCAGAAATCGACTCTCTCCAGATTCCTCCTTCCCATTTTCTCCTCCAAAGATCTCCTCCTTCTCCTCTATCACCCCCCCCCCCCCCCTCTTCCGATGATCCTCCTCTGGCATGTCTTTCCATCCCGGATTTCGTGTTTATACATATAAATTTTGTTCCCCTTTCTAACCCCATCTAGTACTCCATCGGGGGGCATACATTAGAAATTCTTAACTAATTTGAATAGTAGTTTTCTATTGGAGCAGGGGTTCCCAAATAGCATTTTATTTTACTAACAATACTAACAACTTTTCATTCTTTTCTTTTTTTTTACTAACATTTATCTTTATAGCGAGTTTTATTATTATTATTCTTACTTTAAGCAAAACAACTAACAAATATAAATACAAAACAAAACAAACGTTTAAGATCATGCTTGGCTTCCCATTGTTGCCGTTATTGTCGGTAACAATGGTTCATTCGACGTGGTATCTGGCCCCATTATTTCCTATTGAAAATGGTTCAGATCGGTCCTGCCGTTCCGGAATCGGCTCCAGGTGTCCCACAGGGTGTGGCGAAATAAAAAAATGAACCAAACCCTTGCATGCGACACGCTAAACCGCGGATTTTTTGTTAACCTGATGAATGGTTAGCACGAAAATAGGCTTAAAGCTCATTAGAAACTATCGGTGGTGTTGCAGAACCAGCGTTGGGTGCTTATCAGGAATTTCGAAAGTAAAAATGATCAATGGAAGTGACAAATATGTGTTATACAACAAAATATTGACAAATCTAAAGCGATCTCTTCAAGCCACTCCATTTCAGATTCCTGAGGTGTAGATATACAGAAGAATGAGTCAATGTTGAATGAGAAAATTTAATTTTAATCACATCAACCCCAAACAAAGTTTTTTTCAATTCCATTTTGCGTCTAAAACTAATGCGCAATATTTTTATGCGACTGGACGCGACCTCGCGCTCTGTTATGTAATTGAAATATGAATGGGAAATTTCGGTTGTGAGATCTGGTATTTTTCTGTTTTGCCCTTACGTCGAACGTAACGTCGGAATATGTGCCATCAATAAGTTCCTATATTCGATTATGGCTTTGATAAACTTCTTGCGTTTCTAAAAAAACCGTATTGTCAGGATTCAGGAACACTTCGGCTTCCGTCGACAGGGACACCATGAGTGCAAATTTGAAGAGAAAAGCACTATCACGACTAGGAGCATTAATCTGGGATTGTATTATTACCAAGCAAACCATATCGTCACTCAATCAACTGATAAGGCTTCTGTTTGTGTATATAAAAATCCGGCATATATCCGGCTGTAGATTACACTGAGGCAAAAAAACTTAGGAAGAGCATAAGATCCCCTTAAGATATGGTGTTACGGGAACAAGGGGTCATTGCCGATATCTATAAGCAGCTCACAACTCAGGGTTGGTGTGAATCAGCTGTAAGCTGAAATATTTATTTCAATTAGATTTAGTTTTACATAATTATTCCATGACTTACAAAAATCGGTATCGGAACGTATTTCTCGGTAAACTCCTTGTTCGTATTATGTTTTAGTAGTTCATCTGTGATTTTAGGTTAGAATAGTAAATATAAGCTAGCACTAGTTATTTTAAGAACAACTTGCGATCTGTGATTTCAACCTGTGATTAGAACACTTAGGTTTAGATAGTTTAACAATTTAAGTTCTTGTTAATACATTTTTAGTCTAAGTATATAAATGCAAACCATTTGTGCGGTTGCTTTAACTCAGTGATTTCACTTTTCCCACTAACATGAAAAATTATATTGTTGCACTGTCATTCCTATCGCTTGACGTAATCCTATTCGAAATGTTTCGATTGAAACGACTTTGTCATTTGGTTGCTGACCAGTGCTGGCAGCAACATACTCCCCCGCGTAACACTGGCCGGAGGATCCAGTTTTACTAATACTTTTCCCTGTGATCCGTTTCCGTGTTTCCGTGACAGCATCTTCGAATCGAACATCGTTATCTTCGTCACAATACTTCCCACATCACCATAGTCTTTATGCTTTCTACCGTTTTTTGTATCCTTATTATTTTGGTTGGTCAACCAACGCTTTTCCTGTTTGAAATTGAACTGTCGCGGGTACGATAGCGGTCTATTATCTCGGCTGTTGCCACCTCTTCGGTTGCCAGAATTTAGCCAGTAGGGTAATTCGCCAATTGTTGAACGGTTAGTACTGGCATTTTGGTTTTTGTTCGTTTTTCCGTGCATAATTCGACTTTAGTTGAAAAATATCCAGTGAACGTCTAGATCTACTCATCCCTTATACTGCCCATTAAATTTGTATTCCCTTAAATACTATTTTCTAAGAGAAAATAGAACATTTGTATGGGAAGTCTGTAACCCAAATGTTGAACGCTTCCTTAAGCTAGCTCATCCTAATGTTGGACGGTTCTCGCCAATTGTTGAACGGTTGAAGCTTTGTTCGTAATTGATGACGTATAACCCGACATCAACCTATCATTCATCTGTTTTTATTTTGGCCACCAGACCCAATATAGACCCAACAGTTATCCGATGTGAGTCCAACAGTGGTCCAACATTTGATAAAATTTGACCCGACTTTGACCCGACATCCGATATTTTTTCACTCTGGCGGATTTTTTTCCGGGTTTTTCGTGTTTTGTGCCCAGCTAGTCCGAGCTAATGACAATTTATTTAAATGACAAAGAATCACTCATTTGAAGAGAGCTCTAGTGGACTGAAACCGATTTAAACATGACTAGATGCAAAAATGGCTGAAAAAATTTGATTAGAAGCGACATAAGAAAAGTATGCCTTTAAAAGCCCCTGAAACACTTCTGGAAACCCATGGGACCCACTCAACCCCCAAGAACACTCGTGGAACTACCCTGAAATCCCTTGGGAATACGTGGGTTGCTCCTGAACCTCCTGGAACGCCTTGAAATACTCCTGGGACCCCCTTAACACTCTGAATTCCTCTTGAATAACTCTGGAATGCCCTTGAAACCCACTGGAATCTTTCTGAAGCCCTCTGGAACACCCCTAGAACATCCCTGGAACGCCCTTGGAACCCCATGAAATGCACGGTTAGGTAAAGTGAAAATAAAGTTTTAGCAGTTATGCTATCGTAGGTTATGCCAGTGTTCAACAATTGGATCATGGATGCATAATGATAGTGTGATAAGAAAAATATTTTTTTCAAATTAAATTGCAATGAAAATGTAATTTTTAACAATGTTAAACTGTGAAGGACATCCTTCCAGTTCTTGTAACTATGGTGTGCCTTTAATATTTGTGGTTGATTTGCCCGCAAAGCTTATTTCGTAACAGCAATTTCTTAACATTAATCTTAAGAATCGTGTAGTTTTCGTATCATCAGCGGTACTAAATTTTCAATCATTTTTTTGACATAAAATATGTATAATTTTGTAAATTAATTAGAGCAATATCGTGACCCACAAGTATATGCATCTACATCTTACGTTTACGTTGGATGAAAATTACTTAAGTAAGATTTATAACAAAATATTTAGAAACTGTTCAACATTTGGGTAGTGTTCAACAATTAGCGAATTACCCTAACTGTTACTCCTACACCATTCTCTGCGATCAGTAGGATTACCGAGCCTACACATTACACTGTTTTGATGCTTATCACCTAGACGGCCAAAAACACTAGACATGCTGTCGTCATAACGTTGTGGATTAGCTGGATAGCAATAGAACAACTTAACATTTTGAGCATCTTGTTCTTCACGCCGTTGTTTGAACATGCATAACCCATTAATCGTTGCTGCTTTGACCAGTGAATGTTTGTCACACTGGTGCAAAGTTGTTCCAACAATTGCGATACGTATTATGTACCTGCCGGAGACGCACCACGGTACTACCAAGACTGATTGAGGCAACGGTAGAATGCTCAAACGGTCGTCAGTCGATAGCAAAGACACTTCGCCCAGGGGTTTGAAAGTTGTTAGTAGAAGATTGATACTGATATTTGCTGTTAGTAGTTGAAATACGTTAGCCGTATGGTCTTTCCGTTCCATGCTGCTGATCATGTAGTTTATCGCAGACGAGTAGAGTACAGCCGGGTTCTTCATATGAACATGCCGGTCGTATAATTTCTCCTTCCTCACCTTTTTATCGTCGTCGGTCAGCATCTAGCTGGCGATGAAAATCGACTGCTTGTGATGATGCGCCATCCATCCTAGGAGATTGTCGTGATCGTGGTTGTGTTGCAGTCGGGTGGGCAAGTAGCCCAACTCTCCCAGCTCCATTACGCTCTCTACGACAGCTGTCTTCTGTGATTGTTCGGCTCTTACTGCAGGGGCGCAGTAAATGAGAGCCTCTCCCTTTCTCATGACGTCAACGAATTGTACGGGCAGCGAAGCAGACCTTCGCAAGAACCTATGAGGATCGGCTAGATTCTGTCGATGATGGCGGTCGTCGTGAATTCTGTAACTGTATCCCTGGCATTGATTCAGCGGGACCTCGTTCTTCTGCAGCATTTCAAGGGGAACGTTCGCGTATCCAAGTGCCATTCCACCAATATGCTTGATGTAACCCATACAATCGAAGACCAGTTCGTTACCTGCTATTGGCACAACTGTAAAGCTGATCGTAATGTTCGTTCGCTTGTTCACGGAGAGATTTCGTGGCAAACGACGGAGCACGAGTGATCCACGAAAGTCTATTTCGGCTTTGATAGACTGGTGCTTGACACCAAGGTGATTAGTCCAGCCGTTGGATAACGACCGAGAACATTCCACGCACTCATCTCTAGAGTAATTGTCGCTGTAGTGGAACCAGCCGGGCAGAGTTAACGTGATGGTAAACTTCCAAAACCTAAATGGAAGCTTAACGGTCGCCGCATAAATGATCGTGTGTTGTTGTACGTCATCGTCTAAACCGGAGATCATCAGCGTAGGAATGTTTCGTCTCTTATTCCAATGGGATGAGATCGAATTGTAGGTCGCTGAAGCCAGCTGGGCGGATATCCTGGCACCCTGGCCTGTATCTGGCTGCAGTTTAATTTTAACGGAATTCATCCACAGCAATGCTTGGTCACCCCATTCCATTCGGAAGATTGAACGCCGTGGTTGTTTATGGTGTATAGATATAGGACACTCCTTACTGAAGCATGCTCCGTTGACGAGCGAGAGCTTTCCAATGGAGTTATTTTCTCTATTAGGCTAGATTCGAATGTAGCTGCTGATATTCGATCCCGGCTTGCACTGCTCGGTAACGCAAGACGGCAGGCAAGACTGGTCCAGTATCTCTAGGTACAGTTCAACTTCAAACTGCATGAAAGTACCTGGAGCTGTTGAATTCGTGGTCTGATTTGACCTTGATGGTGTTGCAAGAATAGATTGCAAATTATTGTTTTCATCGTTGACTACTTTGGGAAACGCGCGGTTATATCGCTGCTGAACCCCGTTTGATTGCGGCCGATCAGGTACACACTAAGATTCAGATGTTCCAGCTCAGTAATTTTTTCACTGAGTTCAGTATTTTTTCCATCTTTTTACTGAGTTTTCAACAGCAGATTTATTTCGGTACACTCGGTAATCGTATTTACCGTTCACCAGTAACGATATTTACCGTGATTCAGTAACTTTTGACAGTATGTGAGCTGAGCTCGGTAACTCATTTACAGAATATCCGCAAAATAAATAACCGAGCGTACCGAGTTAAATCTGCTGTTGAGAACTCAGTAAAAAGATGGGGAAAATACCGAGCTGATCTTAGTGTGTAGAGAGTCCACTTGTGTAGCCGGCAGCCTCAATAGTGTTGATTGTTTGATAGGCAGCACATCCGATTCTACCTGTTTCAGCGAGATGTGTCCCACTGGTCCATAGGGAATTACTTTTCCCTCATTGTATGCCACCGGTGTGTGTTCTCTGCCATTGGATGATGCTTGTTGTTTCTCTGATGCCATTGCGGACATCGCGGTGCTGCGCGAGCTGGATTTGCTCACATTTCGTTGTAGGGTCAGTTGCTTCTCTAGCAATCTATATTTTGCTTGTATAGCACTTCTTTCCTGTTGTATCGCTCGCCTTTCCGCTTCGAGTTCGCGCAGCTGTATCGCGCGTTCTGCCTTCAGTTGTTGCAACCGAAGGGATACAAGATCGAAGCGGTAGCGATTGGTTGTTGTTTTACTCGCTGGTGTACAACTGCGAGTCATCTGAAAACGATCGTACGAGGCAGGGCGCGAATAGGTGCCGCAGTCTCCTGCTCTTGCTGAATGTAGCGATGCCGAGTAATCGTCTTCCCAATCAGCACTCATCGGATCGATTTTTCTTACAGTTTTGTTACGGGAACAAGGGGTCATTGCCGATATCTATAAGCAGCTCACAACTCAGGGTTGGTGTGAATCAGCTGTAAGCTGATATATTTATTTCAATTAGATTTAGTTTTACATAATTATTCCATGACTTACAAAAATCGGTATCGGAACGTATTTCTCGGTAAACTCCTTGTTCGTATTATGTTTTAGTAGTTCATCTGTGATTTTAGGTTAGAATAGTAAATATAAGCTAGCACTAGTTATTTTAAGAACAACTTACGATCTGTGATTTCAACCTGTGATTAGAACACTTAGGTTTAGATAGTTTAACAATTTAAGTTCTTGTTAATACATTTTTAGTCTAAGTATATAAATGCAAACCATTTGTGCGGTTGCTTTAACTCAGTGATTTCACTTTTCCCACTAACATGAAAAATTATATTGTTGCACTGTCATTCCTATCGCTTGACGTAATCCTATTCGAAACGTTTCGATTGAAACGACTTTGTCGTTTGGTTGCTGACCAGTGCTGGCAGCAACATATGGTGACACTACGATTATCGTTGAAAGCCATAAAATTCACTTCTTTGATACCAACGTCGCCTCTACAACCACCGTCACGAAACGCAAATTCGAAAGACTTCTCACGACCACGGCTCAACATTGCAATCCTAAAAACATCGCAGTGAATAGAAAAGCTGTTCACAACGCCACTTCCAAGTCTCTGCCTCCTGAGGCGGAAATCATTCTGAGCTTCCCGGATAAAAAAATACTATTCATTACATGGTAAATATTATTAACATATGACTGGTGTTATTGTTCACTATAAAACACATAGTAGATATATTGTTACTTTTTACAATAGAAATCAAGCCCATATAGTTCGTACAATAAGTGAACATTAGCTTTATTAGTGACTAATTGATTCGATTGTTTTTCAATCTATATATATAAAAATGCAGTGGCATACGTGGGACCGCGCATAACTTGCGAACGGAAGGTCCGATTTTGATCATCTTTGTTTTGTTCTGTTAGTTTTCCCCCAAGGAAGGTTTATGAGGCAAAAAATATGAAAAAATTGAGAGTTTTTTGAAAATCGGGTATTGGTGCATTTTGAACGGGGACTTGAACTTGACTAGGGACTTGAAACATCAAAAAACGCAGTAGGCAAGACAAAGTTTGCCGGGTACAGCTAGTAGTTCTATAATAATTTAAAGTTACTATCAGTAAAAATTAATTTAACTTGTTTTTATATAGTTGCAAAAGTGCCTGCAAAGTTCTCATGGACTTTTTATTAAAAAAAGAGTTTATTTCTCAATTACACTTTAAAACAATTCGTAACAAATAAATAACAATAAATATTATTGTTGCATGGATCATGTTTGTATAACCAAATACAAAATCACTTGAAATATTTTTTTTTAGTTTTGGTTTTAAATTTGAGTTCAGTAGATGTTTCGGTTATCGAATGTTATTCGCTAAAACTTGGCAGAAGCTCTCAATGAATAACTGAGGAAGTACTTATAGAAAACTAGCTGAAAAGCAGGTTTTAGCCAAGTGTGGACGTTACGACAAGAAAAAGATGAACAAGGATTTTTTCTAATGTTTTCCAACAAATTAAAGGAATCTAGTAAATGGTAAACTACCATTGATAACAATACAAATACAATTATTTTAATGGGGTCAATTGAACCGATGTTAAAATAAACATGCAATAATATATGTTGTTATGTAAACAGATTTCGCCTTTGAAAAACCAAAGAATTCATATTTCTCGGTAACATTTTTCTCCAGCATTTATAGATCATGTTACAAATACTAATGGCAACATGAATTGTGAACGATTTATGGTATGGATCATACGACCTGAGGTCTGACTTGTGATATTTGGCAGTTATTTGAAAAGATTGATGATAGAACTTATCAACAGCTGCCAAGCAATAAATACCAGATAGACATCAGAGTGTTTGATTCTTATCATAAAATGTGCATATCATTCTGGTGGCCGTTAGTGCTCGTAAATGCTGGATATAAATGTTAGCAGGAAATATAAATTCTATGGATTTTCCAAAGCTAAAACTGCTTAAAAATAACAACAAATATTATTGTATTTTTATTGTAACAACGATTCATTTGACGCCATTCAATTAATTGTATTTGTATTGTAAGAACAATGAAAAAACGTTAAGATATATTGTTTTCTTTTGAAAATTGCCCTAAAAATGTCTCATAAAAACACAATACATTCTATTGTTTTTCGCGAAAAAGATTATGAAAATTTTCTCAAAACTTTATGGTTAAGATACATAACGACCACCATTTTTTATTGTAAAAGTGCCATTTACCATTCGCCGAATGGTATAGAACAATAGGGGTGATGGTGAGTGTACCGTGTAAATTACAATACGTTTAATGGTGAATATTTTTCGAAAAAATGGTGTTGTAACAATAAAATTTATCGTATTTTTATGATATTTTTTATCAGGGTTTGGTCCAAAGTTCGCACTGCCATATCGGTCGCTGAATGAAATCCCCTTCAACCACGTAATAGCGGACTTGGAGAATGTGTTGGAATCCGTCACTGACAAGCACGACAAAGAGCGGACTCGTTGCACGTCTGTGAATGTCATTCAAAACTTCATCCACAGGTTCAAAGATAACGAACCGAATATGCAATACCGTCATCTAACACACGCCTACAAGGTCACAGAACGATTCATCAAAACAAACTCCGATATCGTTATCGTAGAGTCAGACAAGGGAAAGCAAACCGTGGTGATGTATGAGAAGGAGTACGATACGAAAATGCGAGAAATGCTAGCCGATGAGAACACATACCTAGTCACCAATCGAAACCCAACGACAGGATACACTTTGTCCTTTTTTACGTCCATGCATGACTTAGCGACAAAAAATTCTGCCGCCAAGAAAATGAGCAAACTCAACATTTTTATATTTTTTAAAACATCTCCGTGATTAGGAGAGGTGTACAAAAATATAAAAATGTCTATTTTAATTATTATTTTGGCAGTAGAATTTTATTTCGCTAAGCCAATAGTGGACGTAAAATAAGGTTTAGGTGTATCAACAAAAGAACAACAACTTCGTATCCAGACTTCGAAATCTGGAGCTGATTGACGCAAAAACAGCTTTCCAGCTTAAGACCAATACAGCCCAATGTCCGAGAATATACGGGTTACCAAAAGTACACAAGCCGAACATGCCACTTCGTCCGGTGGTATCCAACATTGGTGCACCCACGTATATGCTATCCAAATACGTCGGTCGGATTTTGCAATCGTCGATCAACAGCAACTATAACATCCGTGATTCGTTCTCTTTCTGCACCTTTATCAATTCCGTTCGTTTACCAGAAAACCACATTCTCGTATCGTTCGATGTCACCTCACTTTTCACGTGCATCCCTCGTCACATGATACCCGGAATCATCATAGAGAGATGGGAGGAAATCAAAAAGCATACGCACATCAACCTGGACCTGTTCCTCGAGATCGTTAATTTCTGTCTCGAGTGCAGTTATTTCTCATACAGAGGAAATTACTACAAACAGATCTTCGGCACAGCAATGGGCAGTCCGCTGTCCCCCATTATTGCAGACCTGGTGATGGAATCCCTCCTGGATAATGTGGTGAGCCGTCTAAACTTTCCCATACCTCTTATAAAGAAGTATGTGGACGATCTGGTCCTAGCACTACCACCAGACAAGGTAGTAGAAGTGATGAACGTTTTCAACAGTTTTAATGAAAATATACAGTTCACATACGAAATGGAAGAGAATGGCAGACTCCCCTTCCTGGACATGGTCTTAGTCCGTCAGCAGGATCAAACAATTCGTACTGAATGGTACAGTAAACCTATGTCACCCGGTCGTCTGTTGGACTTTCTGTCGGCTCACCCACTACATCTCAAAATGAACACGGTCAACAACTTTATGCGAAGAGTACGTGAATTCATCACAAATCTATCCAACGAGGCGGCGGATAATACGATAGACGTCATCCTGAAGTTAAATCACTATCCAGCACCCCTGCGACACCGTTTGCTTAATAGAGGAATTGCTCGAAGAACGAATACTCCTCCCTCAGATGAGACTCAAGTCGTCTATAAATCTATGCTGTTTGTAAACGACCTAACACAACGTTTGAGTAAGTCACTCAAAGCTGCACTACCAAATGTTGTTCTTGCGGCACGATACGAGAAAACCACCAAACAACTATACACCAACACGAAGGACGTCATACCCCCAGAGATGCGGAACAACGTCATCTACCGTATCCCTTGCAATGATTGTGCAGCCAGCTATGTAGGGTTAACGACAACCCAACTGAAGAAACGCATCAGCGGACATCGTTCAACCATAAACCAGCTTGAAGAACTAGTGACCAGCAACAGCGACAGTCCAACGACGAAATTTGAAATAGAACGGTTGAGGGAAAAAACGGCACTTCTGCAACATAGCATTGACGAACAACATCGGTTCAATTTAGAAAAAACACAGATCTTAGATCAACACAGAAGGCAAACAGCTCTTCCTATTCTCGAGGTTTGTCATATTCTAAACACTCCAAACAACATCAACAAGAGATCAGACATCGAATGTCTTAGTTCAATGTATGCAGGCATTTTCCATACACTCCACACAAAGCGATCTAAAGTAACGAACACAGCAACAATAACAGAAATACCCAATAGCTACCAAAACGAATCCAACCATGTTGTCCCCACTTAGGTTCCACACATATTCACCACTTAGCTTAAACAAATTGGCCGTTAGTAGTGTTGTTAGAAGTGCGAACCGAATTCGGCAAAAACATAACTAGTGTTCAAGAGTACTTAATTAATTTAAAAATATGCTGAAGAATGTTACTGATTCTATGTGTATTTCAGAGTCGATTCCAACGTTTTTTTAAATAGTTTTTCGGACGGATTATGCTTCCACAAAGCCTTTCAAAACGAAAGCAATTAAAACCCCTGTAAGCCTCTTTTTCCATTGTTTAATGTTAAGTATATATATTAAGTATATATATTAAGTATATATATTAAGTATATATAGTATATATATAGGGTTCCTGATTTCCACTTTTCATCTTCTTCCACACTCGAATACAGTCAGCAGCGAACGGTTGTCGCTTTAGTTTGTGTGTTTGCTTGTCAGCGACGACAGCAAACACCGGCGAACGGTGGGAAGCCATACATGGAATTTAAACATTCGTCCACAATCGCATCGCAAGCGATGGAGAGGTGATGCGATTCGTGAGTGAATTGCGCGTACGAATATTTGAAGTTTTCAAAAAATGTTTATTATTTTCTTTGCTAATCTAGCATTTCAACAACAATACACTAAAAACGTATGCATTACATGCAGAAATTCTCTTCTAGTTATGATAATGGCCGCTTCGATCGCTCACCAGCATTCGTCACCATTCGCCATTCATTCATTCGCTTGCGATCCAAACTGCGAATATCCATGTCAACCAGCTTGCGCATCGCTTCTCACTGGTGATGGGGTTGCGTATTTGTTCATGACTATCCGTTTGCTGCATCATTCTCGATTCGCTTCAGCAAAGAGGAGTGAATATGAATGGAGTGAGGCGAATTTACCGATCCTTGTATAGTATAATTATCTTGTCTCAAACATAGAATTCCCTGAAGAAGATGTAATACACATCGAAACGTCGGATGAAGGAGAATATCTGATCGTTTGATTGCAATTGCGACTGCCACGCCGAAAATCCTCCCAGGTGTCCAGATACCTCAGTCGAAAGCTGCCTCCAAACTTATGAATAAGTGGGCGAAATTTTTATATCCAGGCACTTACTAAAATCATAAGTTTTGCTTAGGAATATCACTGGACCGAAGCTATAACTATCGTATGTTTGCTCTTATTGAAATCAACTACTGAAACTTATAGAAACCAATATTGTAATTATGAATGTCATGTCGCAAGCAAAATGATATTCGTATCCATATATTGTGGATTTTTTGATGAAATAATTCTGCTCCAACTCGCATGTCATGTGTCTTGAATTATCGCGTAAGTAAAATGATCCATTTCTCTTCACCAAGGATGGAAACTAGTAATCATGATAAGATTCCGAATGTGTCGCGGTTGAAGTGCATCGCGCGATCATAGCAACAACGATAGAACGTTGTCGTTAAGGACAGACTTGTTAGGATCCCAAAATGGCCGCCACAATGGCCGACTTTGGACCCTACTCGCGATTTCGAAAGCACAAATCTCTTCGTGAACAAAACCAGCGCACCGGAACGTTTAATTTTAAGCCTGTATTACGTAAGGGAGTTTTTGCGATTTTCTGACACCCCCTCCCCCCCCCTTGTAAGATTTTTTGTATGAGAACCCAAAAATTTTTGTATGGCGCGTAAGATTTCTCAAACCCCCCCTCCCCCCATAAACCCTTACGTTATTAATGGACAGCCCCTTACAAGTGAGCAAGAACAGAATATTGATTGATTTGTCTTTATTAGAGCGACTTTCAGCCCTTGGCTGGTTCGTCTCTCTAAAGAACAGAATAATAAAATTCACTGTTGTTTGAAGCTTGCTTCTTGAGATTTGTGCGTTTAAAGTTCTGATGGATTGTTGAAGCGGGATTTCAAGACGCTTGTCCTTAAGCATTATAACAACCCATGCTCCGCGAAAATTGAATCGCGAGGCATGTGCGGCCATGATGTGATCGTTATCATGAAGTCGAAATGATAAATACCAAAAATCATTTATTTTTTGTGCATTCTTGTTGCTCTAATATCGAGATATGCCGATGAATGTATTGTTTTCAATCATGAATTCTGTTTATTGGTAAATAAGTGGTTTAAAACATGATGAATAAAATTTATCGCGACTTGCAACATGATCCGATAACGTGTGATCCCATGACAAAGCGTGCATCAGATGCTTTGATTGCCTGTGATCCCATGATACATGCACGGGGCGAGGGTGTCGGCATCATGCTACTGCAAGAGCAAAGGCAATCTTGGACTGTTCGTATCCTATATCATTTGTCACTAGAAGTGATTTTCTTCCATCCTTGCTCTTCATCGCACACTTGTAATAAAGAGACAAGAAGCGTATTCGACTGTACGTTTCTTATCTTTAGTACGCCGATTTCGGCGCACTAAAAATAAATCTCGGATTTACAAGAACTGGCTGCGTGCGGAATAAACTGACTCGCATGCTATGTAGGGAAACGTCAAACAGAAGATCAACAAACCAAAGAAAAATGCATCACATATCTGCAGTGTCCGCAATTTTTGTAAATCGCCCCGGCCGCATCAGGTTTTTGAGAATAGTTCCGCGCCGTGGTAAATCTTTCCCGTTGGGTAGGCGATTTCTACAATAGCGGCTGCAAAGCGTTTCGCTGTGTGCTGGAAAAGTTGCTTGCCCACCGCAGACACACAGTTTACTCGAAAGTTGAAAGGCCGCAGCTTGGTAAACCAATGATGGTTTAGCTCGGCAGAGCTGCACACGATTCATTTTTTTAATTTGACCCAGTATTGTGCCGGTAATGATATTCTAAAGAAATTCTAGTTTTATCAAAGCGTTATTCGAGAAGTTTTATTGGGAATCTTTCCTTGTATATTATATGCAATCCAATGATTCTTCTGAAATTTGTCGAGACAATTCTCTCGGGATTCCTTCAACATTTTTTTTCCTCCAGGGGTTTCAATTAAGGATTTGTATCGTGAATTGCTTCTGCCATTTCTCCAAGAATTTCAAATTAAAACGGTAATATTCCTCCATGATATTTCATTTATGGTTCACCCAGAAAATACATCTAGGGTTTCTCTAGGAACTCTTCAGGGGTTTCTTCTTGGATTCATGCGAGAATTTCTTGTGGAAATCCTTAGTTTTGAGGAATGACTTCAAGTATTCCTCAAAGATTCCTGCAGTCATTTCGCCTAGGTATTTTTTACAGGAATTTCCTCAAAATATCTTCAAAATATATCCCCAGGAACTTCTCTAGCAATTTCCCCAAAAATTGCTTCAGTAATATTCCCAGAAACTCAAAAAATTTCTCCGTTATTCGTCTAAAAAATTCACAGAAATTTCCATCATTAGTTTGAAAACGAATTCTTTCTGATTTTACCCAGGAATTCTTTCCGGAAGTTTTGAAGAAATTCCTCCAGGAAATTTCCCAGAGGAATTTTCCCAGAAATACCTTCAAGAATTCTCCACAGATTCCTCCAGGAATTTTCCCAGGGTTTCTTTCAAAAAATTACCCAGAAGCTCTTCCAAATATTTTTTCAGGAATTCTGCAGGAAATTTCCCAGGAATCCCTTCAACATTTCTTCAAAGATTTCCCAAGGATTTCCAATAGGAAATGTCCTCAAGAATTCTTTTAGAAATAACCTTATAAATTCTTTCATAAATTTCTTAGGGATCACTTCCGGAATACCCAATAGAATTTTACCATAATTTTTTCACGAAAATTTATTCAGGAGATCCTCTGATGATTTCCCTTGGAATTTTCACAAAAACTTACCCAGGAGCATCTCCAAGAATTTCTTCAACAATTTCGTCAAAAATTTCCGCAGCAATTTCCTCATGATTTCTATTGGGAATTTCAAAAGAAATTCTTTCTGAGATTTTCCAGGAATTCTTTCAGAAAGTTTTTCAAAAATACATGTTAGAAATATTCCAGGAATTTCTTTGGGAATATTTCCAGAAGAGTTCTTCCGAGATTCCTACACGAATTTTCAGAAATTTCCTAAGAAAATAGTCAAAGATTTCCCCAAAAATCCCCACAAGAACATCTAGAGAGAATCATTCAGAAATTTCCCCTGGATTTATTTTTAAAAATGTGCCTGGAATTTTCCCAAGATTTTTTACAGAAATTTTCACTGAAATTCTTTGAGGAATTTTACAGTAATTTCTTCAGTAATCACTGTACGATTTCCTCCAGGATTTCCATTAAGAATTTCAGATGGAATACTCTCAGAAATTTTCCCAGGAATTGCTCCACGAATTTTTACAAACAATGTTTCATCAATTTCCTCATGATTGCTGTAGGATTTGGTTCAAAGAACTCCACCAGAAATTTTTCAAGGATGTTCTTCATAAGTTTCCCCAATTTTCCTCCAAGAATTTCTTCATATGTTTCCCAGGAACTCTTTAGGAAATTTCTCCAGGAAATACTCCATAAATTTCCCCTGAAATTCTTTAGAGAATTCCACATATGCCGGGGCCCGTGGCGTAGTTGGTCACACGTTCGCTTCATATGCGGATGGTCATGGGTTTGATTCCCAGCCCCGGCACTTGCAATTTTTCGTCAGTTGCTTTTCCCTCGAGAGCAACTGACACTGACCCTCTTCTGAGCCCCATGGCTCAAACGGACCCGGATACCTGGACATCGGCGAACTGCTACTCATAATGGACCCCCAATCGGACTGGAAAGGAACAACGGCCATCCATCATCATCCTTGTGCTCATCATTCTACGGTATAAAGTAGACAAATGGAAGCAGCAGAAAAGGCAACCAGTTCGATAAAGTAGAATAGAATCTAGACGTTGTACAAAATGTAAGTGCAGCTGTCAATTGAAATTGCTCACGTAGTGCCCCAGTGGACAATAGAGCTGTTAATTAGGTTAAGTGATTAAGAATAAAAAATTCCACATAGATTCGGGAAATTCCCATAGAAATTTATTCACAAACTTCCCCAGAAATTCTTCCTTTAATTACCCAAGAAATTTCCACAAGAATTCTACCACAATTTTTACCGGAGATTCCTTCAGGAAATCCTTTAGGAATTATTTCAGAAATTCTTTAAAAATTTCTCTACAACATTTCCTAGGAATTTCTTCAAGAATTTCCTCAGAAGTTCTTCAAAAATTCCTCGAGTGTCTTCCAGAAATTTCACCAGGTTTAGAAACAGAATTCTCGCAGGAATTCCTTCGGAGATTCCTCCAGGAATTCCTTCGGAGATTCCTCCAGGAATTCCTTCGGAGATTCCTCCAGGAATTCCTTCGGAGATTCCTCCAGGAATTCCTTCGGAGATTCCTCCAGGAATTCCTTCGGAGATTCCTCCAGGAATTTGCTCGGAGATTCCTCCAGGAATTCCTTCGGAGATTCCTCCAGGAATTCTCTCGGAGATTCCTCCAGGAATTCTCTCGGAGATTCCTCCAGGAATTCTCTCGGAGATTCCTCCAGGAATTCTCTCGGAAATTCCTCCAGGAATTCCCTCGGAGATTCCTCCTGGAATTCCCTCAGAGATTCCTCCAGGAGTTCCCTCGGAGATTCCTCCAGGAATTCCTTCAGGTATTCTTTCGGGAGTTCTCCAGGTATTCCTTTGGGATTCCTCCATGAATTCTTTCGGGATTCATAAGGAATTTCTTCGGGATCCATAAGGAATTTCTTCGGGAATCTTCCTCTAGGAATTTCTTCGAGAATACTCCTCCAGAAATTTCTTCGGGGATTCCTTTAGGAATTCTTCCGGGAATTTCCAGGAATTCCTCCGAGCATTCTTCCAGGAATACTTTGGGAGTTCCTTCAGAAATTCCTCTGAGAACTTTGCAGAAGTTTCCCTTGAAATATTGCAGAAATTCCTTTGGAAATCCCTTCAGAAAATTCTTCGAGAATTTCTCCAGAACTTTCTCAGGGCATTCTTCCACTTATTCGTCTCAAAATTCTTCAAAAACTTCCTCAAGAAAGTCGTCTGAGAATTCCTCTATAAACTCCTCTTGGAATTCACGCAGAAATTCATCCGAGCGAATTCCTCAAGCGATATATCCAGGAATGGATCCAAAATTTCTTCTAGAAATTCATCAAAAAATTCCTTCATAAATTCCTCTGGGAGTTTATAAAGAAATTCTTCCTAGAATTCATCCATATATTCATCCGAAAATTCCCCAGGAAATGTCCAGTGGAATTTGCTCAGAGAAACCTCAAGTAATTTCCTCAGGGAATCCTGAATAATTTCCCTCAGGGATAACTCAAAACATTTCCACACATAATCCTCAAATGAATTCCTGGAGTAATCCCCGAAGGATTTCCTGGAGGAATCCCCGAAGAAATTCCTGAAGTAATCCCTGAAAGAATTCCGAGGAGGAATCCTCGGAGGAATCCCTGGACGAATTCCCGAAGGAATTCCTGGATGAATATTCCCGAAGAAATTCCTGGAGGAATTCCCGGAGAAATTCTTGGAGAAACTCCAGGAATTCCTTCGGAGATTCCTCCAGGAATTCGTCTGGGCATTCCTCTAGGATTTTTTCCGAGGATTCCTCCAGGAATTCTTCCGGGGATTCCTCCAGGAATTCCTCCGAGGATTCCACCAGGAATTCCTCCGGAGATTCCTCCAGGCATTTCTGCAGGGAGTCCCCCAGGAATTCCTCAGGGATTCCTCCGGATGATGCTCTGAGATTATTCCTTTAGGAAACCCTAAGCAAATTTCTGACCCAAGTAACAATTTTGGTTTAATGCATTACTCCAAGGGTGTTATAAAGCAACACTGATAAAACCCTGGTCACTGCATATTAATCTTCAAAACCTCCACCAAAACCTCTTGTAGATCAGAATATGTCTAGTTGGCCCACCCTGGAGAAGGTTGTGAAATGTATGTATATACTCGCAATCAAAACAAAAAGGTAACACGATCATTGCTTTGAAGACCTTTTGAAAGCCAAATACAATCTGAAAATAAAACAACACGGCTTTTGTGATAGCCATGATAAAGCCACTTTACCTAGATGAAAGCTGTTATCACTAGAAAATGATTTTATCGTAACATTTTTGAATTCATAAATTTCATTCGGCTTTGACAGATTAGTTTCCATGAAAGAAAAACAAATGAAAACAAATCCACAAATTTTAACTAAAATGTTTTCTCCTGTTTTTAAAGTGGAGTATTAATCAACCAGTGCCTTTGTTCCATATGCGCAACGAGATTTACAGTGAAATAGACATGAAAATATGTGAAATTTAAAGTACCCCCTCAAAATTCCTTAAATTTTAAATAATTTTAAAAATTAAAAAAAAAAATCTCCCCGTGACAATGTTTATTAGAAAATAAGTTTTTTTTATATATTCGTGTATTTGTGTGTTTCCAGATGTGGCATACTTATTTTGATCACCTAAAGTTGCATCATAAAGTCAGCTAACAGTAGACCTCATTATTAGAATAAATAGCCAAAGAAAGTGAAACTAACATGGACGTGATACAAACAAGTATTTTTCCTTAGCAATGTTGTTTTGCTTTTAAGAAGTCCGAAAAAAGAGCAAAATGTTTTGATTTGGCATTTATTGATGCCATACTGTTGTATTAAATGTCACTTGTAGATCGTTTAGTTATTTTTCTGCTTTTATGCTAACCAAGCAGCATTCAGCATTATTTTGAGGCAGTGTTTTCATTTCATCCAGGGTTCAATTGAGATTGAGTAATTTCTTCTGTTCATTTTCTACTATTTTTATGGATTTGACCCGACCAAAAAGGCCGATCTGTAGATCGGTATACCTTATATTCCGTGAAAGCCGTGATCACGCAAAAACGGCTACGCTCAAAAATGTGTTCGGCCTGCACAGTTTTAGTAAACATCCATGCCGCACATGACTGTGTTGGAAACACACATTATTTTAAAATTGCTCGTACGCTCACATGAGGATGTATTTTGCAATAATTTCGCCATGGCAACCACACTGGGTTTATAAACCACCTTCAAATACCGAAAAATATTGATATTTTGCAAAAATGTGAGCGTACGAGCAATTTAAAAAAATGTGTGTTTCCAACACAGTCCTTGTGCGGCATGGGCGTTACTCAAAAATGAGAGCTTTTATTTTAGAGAGATTGACTACTTAACATCTTAATCGCTTTGCAATCGTTCGTGTGTTTTCATGTGCCAAATTGGTTGATATGTAGGCTATTTGATGTGGTTCATTTGCGTCTGTATGTATGGCTCCTGTACGTACTGGTACTGTGATGTCAAGTGCGCGGACCACTCGACGGGAACTTGTACACAGTAAAACCGCTCAGCACTAAAATGTGTAAGCCCTACTCATAAGTGCATAATTTCCAGACCACACAAAAATGTGTTACAGTTACACATTTTCAAAAACAGCTCGTACACTCGTCTAGATGCGAAATGTCGATATATATTTTGTTTTCCAAGGTCACTAGTAAACCTAGCTAGATTGCTGTACAAAATTTTTTGCGAATTTAACGATTTTGCGGACACAGGAGCTGGTTTTGTGAATGTGCAAGGGTTACACATTTTTGGTGTAGTCTGGAAATTATGCACTTTTGTGCTGAGCGGCGTTAGCGTGTAAACAAGAATATGTATCGGAATGCTTCTCGTATAAATGATGCCGGTGGCGGTGATCTCCGACGGGCCGGCCATAAGTATTTGACGATGGATGACATTGACTCAATACCTGTATGTTTCGATAGTGGAAAGCGGTGCATTTCATAATAAGGATGAAAAACAATATCACATAATATTGTTTTGAGAAAAGAACGCAAAGTTGTGCAGCAACATACCTAATTCTGGGCGTCTACATTCATTTCTCGCGTTTAGTATTATACAGGCGTATCTACAATGATCGTTTTCTATTCGTCGATTTTCTCTTCGGATTATTCCGGAAAATACGACCAATATTCGGATGATCTCTCGGTGTATTTCGGTAAAAGATGACTAGGACTAGCATCTAAGACAACAAAAACAACCAAACATGATTTGCAGGTCAAGTTATTAGCTGAAGAGAAAATCGACGAAGAGAAATCGATCATTGTAGATACGCCCGTATGATACTGAGTGCGAGATTTGTTCGTATTTCTCGCTTAAAATGTGTTTTCCCAATGTCAACATATAAAAATGTATACAGAGTGAAGTATTTTATAAAACCTTTTTCCCAGGCCGGATAGCAATACATAATGCCATTTCCCCTGTGCTGAAACCGATTAACTTTAAAGTGGCTTTTGTAATAACAAAACAGTATTATGCAGTATTTTATCAAGGCAATTTTAAAATCATAATTTCCAGTTTTATTATGAAGGCTTTATGAATGGCTAGAGAACGTCTTTTAATTAAACTTTAAATCCCAGAAACCTTTGACTTCATTGTTTGGCTGAGTATGGTTTAGAAAACATCTTGAAGAGCAGAAATAAAACTTGACAATTTTGCATCAATAAATGCATTATCTAAACAAATTGGCACGTCAACTGCTACAATAAAACCGTTATAAATACCAAGAAAAGCTAAAAGGTTGCTGATTTGTTACTTGGGGAGTAATCTCTATGTGAATTCCTTGAGAATTCTCTAAGGAAATTTCTTGAGGGATCTCTGAGGTAATTTTTCTGAGGTTTTTGTGTGGAAATGTTGGGAGTTATGAGGAAATTAATGAGGATTCCTTGAGGGAATTATTTGAGGTTACTCTAAGGACATTTAGCTCGGCACTTTTTGGGAAATTTTCGAGTGAATATAAGGATGAATTGTAAGACAAATTTCTGGCGGAACTCCCAGAGAATTTTCTGAAGAAATTATTCGACAAATTCCCAGAGAATTTTCTGGATGAATTTCTATATGAATTCCCGGAGGAATTTATGGAGGGATTGTTAAATGAATTTCTAGAAAAAAATGGATGAATTCCTGGATAAATCGCTTGAGGAATTCGCGGAAGAATTATCGGATGAATTAATGAGTGAATTCCAAGAGGAAGTCCTAGAGGAATTCTCAGAGGACTTTCTTGAGGAATTTTTGAAGAATTTTGAGGTTAATTAGTGAAAGAATACCCTGAATAAGTTCTGGAGAAATTTTCGTAGAAATTTCTTGAAGAATTCTCGCAGAATTTTCTGAAGGGATTTCCGAAGGAATTCCTGAAAAATTTCAAGAGGAACTTCTGCAATGTTCCAAGAGGAATTTTTTTTCAGAAGTCCACGTGGACATTAGGGGAGGGGGGTAGGGGTCAGTGGAAAGTCCACGCTTGTCCACGGGGAGGGGGGAGGGGTAAAAAATCACGATTTTTCTGTCCACGTGGTATATGGACGGCCCCCTATATGCTCACTCGCAGTGATTGCGATGATACTTTTTCTGCTGCATTGCTGCAGAATTGGGTTGTTTAGTGAATAAAAAATTGTTATTTTCTGTAGCCTAATCGATAGATCTCATTTTTCTGAGTTTAATATGATTTTATTGTATTTCAATAGCTTTGTTCTGATAGTTAAAAGATCAAAACAGTATTTATTTTCGTGGATAGAATGACAGTTCAATCGATAAAATGACAGTTCGACCCGAACAAAAAAAAAATTCCCATATAAACTTTAAATGCATTTTAAAAATAGATCGCGCACTCCAAAAATTATGAAATTTTGGATTTCGGCGAATTTTTGGGTGGAGAATCCGGTTATAAAATAATCCGGATACCCCTAAAGAACCCAATTGACAGTTTTTTATCACTTCAAAAACGCGAGGCAAACAATCGTTGAAAAGCAAAAAGTCAATGATTCGTTTGAAAGCTGAGTGATGCATCATGACACCAACACCCTATACAGTTCAATGTGAAATGCTCATTCACAATTGGTTCTATTGTTAGAAACGTTTGATTCTATTGTTTTTCTATTGTTATTTTAACATTTAATTCTATTGTGAAAGAATGGTTTTCAATGGTACTGTTACATTGGAGTCCTATGTTTTTCTATTGTATTTTTTATCCGGGTTGGCCGTGTTGTTAGTTTGCATGTTTAGCATTTGATACTAATTTTTAAAATAATTGTATGTTTTTATTTATGCTTTATTGCCTTAGCATTCAAATGTTTATCAATCTAAAGTGACTACCATGCCTGAACATGAACAAAAAACATTGATTTAGTGCAAAATCAATTGAATTTTCAATATATTTTACTATAAATGTAAGAAACTTGAGTTTGAAAGGAATTTGTAATTCATGGTATGATATTTCAATAACAAATATGTACGGCTTTACGGTGCAAATTGTGCATCAAAATTAAACTGAAATTGTTCGGAAGCTTTGGAATATAGTATAGTGGCAGCACTGAATTTACAGTCAATCACAAAACTGAGCGTACACATATGTTAATCATGGTATTTTTTTTGGTATTTTGCATAAAACATTTGAATAATTGATTATGTTTTGCTACGCAGTGATTTATTGAACAAAAGACGTTCTTTATTTTCCCGACGTTTCGACACGGGGTTTGTGTCTTCCTCAGGGGGTAAATATTCGTATCGCTATTTGTCCTATGTTTGGTCTAACTGTAACTGTCGGGTTTAGCGGTTTTTGGTACATGACTTTGAAATTTCGCATTTTTCCCGCACAACTTGTACTGCCCAATGGTGTCATTTTCTTTTAAAACTTGAGCAAACAAAGTTCAAAATAACAAAATATGGTAATTTAAATAAAAAAAGAAAATCGGGTTAAGTACGGTTCCTTTGAATTCCACTAAGAATTTGCATCCTTTGACAGATACGTATTTCGACCTCAACTGTAAGGTCGTCGTCAGTGTCTTGTACTTGACTCGACTATGGTATGGTAATTTAGTTTTTTGTATGGCCACCTTTTGCACCACTCACTGCCTGTAAGCGTCGAGGCATCGATTCCACCTGATTTCTAGGTTTCGTTGAAGGAATACTGTTTCAGATCTCCTGAATCGCCACTTTGAGCTCTTGTTTGTTATTTTTTTATTGCTGTTATTTAAACGGTGCTCCACTTCCCACCATAAATGCTCGACAGGGTTCAAGTCTGGCAACTGAAGCGGTGTTCTCAGCTGTTTTGGGACGTTATTAAGCAACTATTCTCGTACGACATACGAGGTGTGCGTGGTAGATTGAGTTTTTGCACGGAGGGCTGTACCGTGGATACACAGTAATGGATCACACACGGTTACAGATCAATTCGATGTTTACGGTCAAATGTCGCCTCACTGCACAGCATGACATAACATAGCATAGTCTTCATAGCATAAACACTATACTATACCACTCCATGCCATGCTAAGCTGCAACATACGATCGTAAACATCGAATTGATCCATAACCGTGTGTGATCTATAACTGTGTATCCACGGTAGATTCTACACGGTGTAGATGTTCATATTTCCCATTTTGTCCATTGTGGTGTCCATGAACTCCATTTTGTCGGATCCACTAGCTGTCATTGAACCCCACAACATTATACTGCCTCCCCCCTGTTTGACCGTAGGGCACAAATGCTAGGCCTCCAGCGCTGAGTTTGGTTCCCTAAACACCATCTGTCTTCCATCAGACACAAACAGGTTGTTTTTCGTCTCATCGCTGAAAAGAATTTTGTCCCAGAATTCCTTTGGCTTGGAATCATACTCTTTGGCAAACTCGAGTCGCTTTTTGATATTTGAGTATGAAAGCAATGCCTTCTTCCGGGCGACTCGTCCTCTTAGATTATGTCGGTGTGCCACGCGCCGAACAGTATCCGCCGAACAGAACAGGCCTTCCGATGTCGTTAGCAACCTCAGCAGTCAGTTTCGGAATGCTTGTTCTAGGATTATTTCCATAATCGAGTGTGATCTATAACTGTGTATCCACGGTAGATTCTACACAGTGCAGATGTTCATATTTCACATTTTGTCCATTGTGGTGTCCATGAACTCCATTTTGCCGGATCCACTAGCTGTCATTGAACCCCACAACATTATACTGCACGGTGTCAAAATTTCGATTATTATCGAACATTCATGTACCTCGGATTTTTCTTCGAAAATGATTAGTATTTGGGCTATATATTCATAATCGGAAAACTAGAAAATATTTCATCGGCGAAAAATTTTCCATACATTTTGTATGGGACGTTTTTTAGGCTAAAATAGTAATTAATGATATTTAGTATGGAAAATAGCTAAAAACTCATCTAACTCAAATTTTCCCCGATAGAATATTTTCAAATTTTGCATTTATAAATTATAGCCAAAATTCTAACATTCTATGAAGAAAAATCCGAGGTACATGAAAGTTCGATAATAATCAAAATTTTGACACCGTGTACTGCCTCCCCCCTGTTTGACCGTAGGGCACAAATGCTAGGCCTCCAGCGCTGAGTTTGGTTCCCTAAACACCATCTGTCTTCCATCAGACACAAACAGGTTGTTTTTCGTCTCATCGCTGAAAAGAACTTTGTCCCAGAATTCCTTTGGCTTGGAATCAGAGCTGTAGCGTGGTTCCACGGCGCACTTGGCAAGCATCCTGATTTGAGCCCCATAGTAATGTATATTGTTTTCATTTTTATAAAATTTCTTCAAAAGTTGTTTTGTTTTGATATTTTGGTGACATTTTTGAGAAAAAATATTTTTTTCTCGAGAATTTCATATTCGTTTCGAATTTCCATTAAAAACTGTTTTGAAAGCATTGTATTTAATTTGTTGTATTTTCAACGTTATATTTTTTGAGATATTTAGACATTCATCTGTTTATTTCTACCAAACTGTTTAACATGTTTTATTAGCAATTCATTCAGTTTTTTATATAACCTTTCAACACAACTTCAATAGCTTTTTTAACAGCATACTTCCTAAAGTTTATAACTATCCTGGAGTCCTCTAAGAAGCCTCACATGATCCATTCTTATATTTCCGTGAAAAGTTCACTCAGTTTTGTGCGCACCACAGGTGCTTTATGAAATTTTCAAGATATTAAATCGAAATATTTCATAAGTAGATCTGCAGTAGTTAATTGCAAAAGCAATTGAGATTGGTATAGGCTGTTTTTCGAATTAGTTGCTCTAATAACAAAATCTATCTTATCAACCTTAGCTTTCATCAACTTATGTTGATTCGGGGGGCACGGACTATGAAAAGAACACTTAGAATAGCCAATAAATTATTTAACATAACTAAGACAAACAACTTGCAGCCATACAGCTAGGTTTTCACAGGAACCATATTTATTGATGAGATCAAGTTTGAAAATGCAATGCTCAAGATTTTTTGAAATGGTTGATTTGGTTGAAAATATATTTGGAAGATAACTTGAGACATAGTGAGAATGCTGATGGATTTAATAAAACTTCTACAGAAATTGTGATTTTTTGAAAATTTACACAAAGCTTCCTATTTGTATTTCTTATTTTTTAAGATTAAATTGGGAAAATATAGAATAATATCTTAACCCTTTATAAGGCTGAGAAAACCAGGCACGGAATCCACTCGTTCTACATCCCTACTATCAAAAGTAGCTGCATAAGAGCAGCAAACGAATTCGAAAGTAAGCTCTTTTAAGCTCTTATCCAGCAAAAGTGTTAGTTGGGATTGGAATATAAAGTACATGTGGTGTAATGAACAAAAACGATTTTATTTTCAAAAAATTCGATGGTTGATTGCCCCAATATTCATGAGCTACATGTGTGGATTTGAACTCGATTGGTCAATCATTTTGGACGATATGGCAATTTTAGTAAATGCCCATTTATAATAGTACATTTTTTCAAAAGGCTAAGTTCCAAAAAGTAATGAAGCAATCAAGTTGAAATGTTGTCCACAAGTATAAGGAACATAGGCCTTTTATTCATCATCATTTGATTTTCAATACGCTCACCACAACAGAAGTTCGAGCTTATAAACTTTTATTCACCCAAAAATGGCAGTTTTTGAACAGACATTTTGTTCTAAAAAAGCCCATTCATATTTGTTATGGCTCAAAAATATCATGAGTGTTCACAAAGGCCTAATGTGTCCATCAGTTAACACAGAAGTTGTAAAAATTTTCTAAACGAACATTAAAAATATGTGTATAAGGTGGCAATATAGTTGCCACTGCCTTATAAAGGGTTCAAAGAGGTATGAATTCCCAGGAAAAACTATTGTAAGCATTCAAAACAAAGTCTGAACAAATCTGTATATGGAAAAATGCTAAAACAGCAAAAACATGATAACTGTGGGGTGTGAAAATACGTGTGTTTCTGAGATACAGTGCATTAGTTTGAATCTTGTTAAAAACACCATACCATTCCTTCCAGGCTTTGGCCAATTTGGCGCCCCTCTGAGGCTGGCGCCCTTGGCGGGGGCCAACCTGGCCAACTCCACGCTACGGCTCTGGTTCTGAACCTCAGTAAAATAGTTTACCGAAGCTACCGAAATAGTTCGGCTGTTCTATTTTCGTCAAAAAGTGAGGCAACTCAGGATTGCGTGTGTGCGGTTTTTCAATGTACCCTCGCTCATACTTCCACTTGTTCACAATTTTCCGTACCGTTGAACGTTTTCTTTTTTTGTTTAAAGACACTACATCGTCTTCAACCAGAGGTTGCACAAACTTAACGATAACAAACACTAGGCAAAGGACAATACACGAAACGCCCAGTGGTCCAGTGGAGAATTTTCCGTTTGATGAAAAGTTTTCACCGACTGGAGCGAGAATCGAACCCACACTGCGGGGCTCACGAAACGCCTAGATGACTGACTCCGCTAACCGCACGGCCATGAAACCCACAATGACGATTCCGGCTATTTCCCGCAGCGACCAACCAAGAATATTTCTATAACAAAACGATCATGGACCAATCGGGAATTCAATATTGGCTAGAGTTTCCATCCCGGGACATCCCGAGACAAGAATTCCCGGGATTTAGGCAATTTCGAGGTTTTCCAAATTCCGGGATTACATTTTTGATTGCCCGAAGTTCCCGGGATAGATGATCATATGTCCATTATTTAATTTCAAGGAAAATATCTAGATAGAGCCTGTCAAAGGATAATTGAGTTTTTTGTAAACAATACATGCACTCGCAACTACTCAATCTATTTGAAGAATTTCCAAAGTTTGTATTACAATCAAAACAAATACAGTGAACTGTTGTTAATACAGTTGTTTTTCTCACGTTAGTTGTTTTATGTTTTGTTGAAAATTTAGGAACGGACATTTTTTCCTTTAAATCCTTTAGAATATTGTTAGCTTCGTGAGATTGTTGACTAAAAGATCTAGCAGGAACTTTTCTGAATATTGGACCTAAATTGAAATGGCAGTCAATCGGTAGTGTATTGATTAGGGCAAATATACCCCAAACTCAACTAAATGGTTGGACAACAACTAAAAATTGTGGATAAATCGAAATTTTCACCAATTTCTTTTCAAATATTTATTTCATTAAACTTTCTAAAGAATCCCGGGATTTTGATAGGATGAATTTGGGAGCGTAAGTTTACTAATGTCTCCGTGAATCAATCTAATGTTTGAGATTCTGATTACGATTGGTGATCTTTCGAATACTCATTGAAAAAACAGACTTTTTTGGAAGAATATAAAACAGGGGAAGTACTTATATAGTTTTGTTGATGATAGCTTTAATCCAAGCTTAAATCGTTGTAACAGCGTCGATTTCCGATTCTTTAGATGAATTTCTAGAGCAATTCTCGGTTAACAATTCATTCCTTTCTTGAAGAATTTATCCAGAATCGTTTTTCAAATCTTCTCTACTGTGAGCTTCAAATTAGAGCTAGTTCTTCACATTAACAAATCAAATTATTAATGAAATATTCATTTTTTTGTATTCTTCAATCACTTTACCTAATTTACAGCTCTGTTTGCCCACTAGGGCACTGCGTGAGCGATTCCAATTGGATGCTGTACTTACACTTTGTACAGTGCTTAAACGTTTTCTATTCTTATTATACCGTATCGAACTGGTTGCCGTTGCGCTGCTTTCACTTTCTACCCTATTATGGTAGAATGATGAGCACGAGGATGTTGATGTGTTTCTGTTGGTTATTCCTTTTTCCAGTCCAATTGGGGGTCCATTATGGGTTGCCGCTCTCCGATGTCCAAGTATCCGGGCCCATTTGAGCCATGGGTATAGAAAAGGGTCAGTGACGAAAGTGCCAGGGCTGGAATCGAACCCATGACCATCTGCTTATGAAGCAAACGTGTGACCAATTGCGCTAAGGGCCCCGGCTAAATATTCAATTGTATAAGGGGAATTGTTGATAGCAAATTGTGTTATCGAAAAACGTACAATTTATCAATAATAGTTGTTTCTTTGTTATTGAATAACAAATTGAACTATCGATGAAATGTACAATTTAATAATCAAAGTTGTTATTTCTTTGTTATTGAATACCGTCTCGATAACAAACTTATGTATCGATAAAATGTATAAATGAATAGTAAGAATTGTTATTACTTTGTTATTCAATACCTTTTGGATAACAAGTACAGCACTTGGCAGGGTGTTTGAAATTTTAGGTATGCATTCATTATTGGAATAACAAGAATTACTATTTTCTAGGTCATATTCATACAAAATTTTGGTATTCGTTTTTGTTGATTTGCCTCTTATTACTACCTAATGAAAAGCATATCAAGGTATGATGGTATTAAAGATTAAATACCTTGATATGTTATTCACTTGTTATTCTTTTCTGCTCGGGAAGCTAGTAACAATTCATTAAAATGACAAGGAATCGCTCATTTCAAGAGAGCTCCAGTGGACTGAAATCGTTTTAAACAAGACTAGATGCAAAAATTGCTGAAAAGATTTTATTAGAAGCGAAAACGACAGAAGAAAAGAACGCCTTGAAACACTCCTGGAAACCCATGAGACCCAATCCACCCCCCAGAAAACACTCATGGAACGACCTGAAATCCCTTGAAAACCCGTGGGTTGCTCCTGGAACGCCTTGAAATACTCCTGGGACACCCTTAATACTCTGAATTCCTCTTGAACACCCCTAGAACATCCCTTGAACGCACTTGAAACCCAATGAAATGCACGATTAGGTAAAGTAAAAAATATTCTAGCAGTCATGCTGACATCGTAGGTTATGCCAGTGTTCAACAATTGGATCATGGATGCATAATGATAGTGTGATAAGAAAAATATTTGTTTGTAATTGCGTTGTGTTTTCCCCTACTTTTCACTCGCGGTTGTAATGTTACAACGGCCTACTTTTCTTCACTAAAACAAAAGTGCCGAAAAGTACTACTTTTCGGCACTCTTAAGAGTGCTGAAAAGTAGGACTTTTCGGCACCTTTGCCAGAGCCCAATTTACGATAACTTTCAAGGCTACCGTAGACACAGCTGCAACTTCTACATCCTCTGATGAGCTCGAATCTGAATCAGGACTATCCAGATTCAGATTTAGACTGCAGATCAGGCGTAGAATTGGCAAGCCTCGTTGGATATTTGTACGACTCGTGCTGAAAAAAATAATCATGTTGTAACTTGTTGCATAAATAACTATTTTCAAATTAATTTACAATAAAAATGTGATTTTAAACAATGTTAAACTGTTAAGGACATCCTTCCAGTTCTTGTAACTATAGTGTGCCTTTGATATTTGTGGTCGATTTGCCCGCAAAGCTTATTTCGGAACAGCAATTTCTTAAAATTAATCTTAAGAATTGTGCAGTTTTCGTGTCATCAGCGGTACAAAATTTTCTATCAATTTTTTTTTGACGTAAAATATGTATAATGTTGTAACTTAATTAGAGCAGCATCATGACCCACATGTTCAGTATTGGACAATAAAAATGCACCAAAGCCGTTTTCCCATACAAACTAGTCAACTTTGCCATATCTCAGTTATGTCTCAACCGATTGTTTTCATTTTTCTCAGACGAACTACAAAGCATTTAAATTTTTAAAAACTATTGAAAAAGTTCAGTGATAGCTATTGATACAAAAATTAAAGATAGGTTGAATTTTGACAATAAAAGTGAACCAAGACAAAAAATTGTGTAGCCTAAAATGCTGAAGTCAGATAGCTATGGTGTCTTCAACAAATTTATTGGTCATCACACAAGAAACATATCTGTAACTTTTGTATCAATAGTTATCACTGAACTTTTTCAATAGTTTTTGAAAATTGAAATGTTTTGTAGTTCGTCACAGAAAAATGAAAACAATCGGTTGAGACATAACTAAGATATGGCAATCCAAAGTTGACTAGTTTGTATGGGAAAACGGCTGTGGTGCATTTTTATTGTCCGATACTGTACATGCATCTACATCATACGCTGACGATGGATGAAAATTCTTTAAGTAAGATTTATAATGAAATATTCAGAAACTGTTCAACATCTGGGTAGTGTTCAAAAATTAGCAAATTACCCTATGTATGAAAAATTTGGTCCTGTTGCGAGTAAATTTTCGCAAATCAGATTTATGAAAATGTATTTTCTGGCCAGTGCATTGAAAAGGCAAGTAAGCCGCAATGAAAGTATCAAAAACTTTGGTTTCAATTTGGTGCTTGGGGGGCGTCCATAAATGACGTAGCTTTTTTAAAGCGATTTTTAATACCCCCCTCCCCCCTCGTAGCATTTTATCACAAGTTCAGATACCTCCCTCTATAAATGACGTAGCTTGTTAAACACCCCCCCCCCCCTTAACAAAATTTTCATGTAAAAAAAACTCGAACTTAGCTCTGATTTCAATTTTAACTTGTATGTTAATAGAATATTATGAAAAAACAACAATAGCACGAAAACATTGCCGACTGCTAGGTTCAGATCGCCGACATCAAGACTATACCCAAGTAACACAATTTGTTCCATAATAGTTAATAATTCACTTTTAATATTTAATCAGAAGTATTTTTCTAGTTATATTTACTTGAAATCAAACACCTATATATTGAAAACAGCGCAAAAAATGGCGGCTTATAAAACATCTTACAAGTTGTATTTAAATACACTTGTTGTGCTAAAATTGACACCCACGGTACATACAATTCAACTTTTGAGTAAGTATTGGTTATATTTATGTTATTCGTCTGTAATAAAAACTTGGAAAACATGGTCATAATGCAATCATATTTGTGAGTTGAAATTAAGCTGCTTTTAAGTTATTTAACTTAGAGAATACACTTATGTATCATATCATATGCAGATGTTGAAATCAAGCTAATTCTAATTTATATTACTTTATTTCAACGTGCCATGAAAAAAATCACTGTAAATTGTGGAAGCTGTCAGAAAAAAACAAATCAAAACAAATTGGTTTTATAACTATACATAATCTCTTCAACCCGAAAAATAACTTTCAACTGATGGATTGAATGGGTTTTAAAAATTTATTCAGATAACAAATTCTGAAATGGGCTTTACTCAGTAGTAGTAGAGATCTTTTACGTGCAGTTCAAGATTTATCGTGAAACCACTGACTGATTTTCTCGCCCGTAAATTATGCGCCATTGAATAGAATTGAAAACGTTGCATGAATCAACCAAATAATACTGCTTTGTGGAAATTATTTGCAAATCCACGTGAAGATTCAATATGGCTGCTTCCCAAAAGAGTTATAGTGCTGTTCAAAATGTTATGAACTATTTCAATCACAATTTTATTTAACCTGAGTCCTAATAACACTAGTTTACAGCATTTTTGAACTCGGTAAGCCGATGATCATTTTTGGTGTAGAATCATGCCCTGAGTTCGAAAACGCGAAAGAAAAAAATTACAGTAGAGCGGAAATTTTTTCGACTTTCCATACAAGGTTGATGATTTGAAATCGATTTTTGTTCTATTTTTAGGCAAAGTCGCTCACATCAAACATCTCATTCTCCGTAATCAATGCTCCGATTGAGCTGAAATTTTTACTGTAACTCGCCTACATATGATATGTCAAATAAACGTCGAGAAAGAATTTTTAAGTTGGTTTTTTTCTAATTGAAAAAAATACATTTCTTCAAAACATTTTGGGAATTTTGCTTAATTTTAGGAAGATCGTCCCTAAAACTCGCCAATATCTTGAATTTCATCAAGCTGACGCAAAACCTATATTCAGATCGAATGGTATTGTATTAAACTTTTAATTTATGGAAAAAGATTTAAAATTTTCTGAACAAAACGCAATATATTTGGATTTTAGTAAATTACATATTTTGAAAAGTTGCAAAACTCGATATTGAGCTAAAACTCAAAAACTGTTCTACTTAAATTTTTTTGAAGGTCAGTTTCAAAATCAGCACTAAATTGTGCTTCAAAAACTTTGGTCGTTGACAGAAGTTCACGACTTTCGTTTTATTTTGTAAACTTGTGTAATTATTATTACTGATAATAACTCAAATGAAATTCGATTTGCAAAAACAATGTCAACCTATTTAAAATTTTTGTTTATATAAAGTATACGTAGGGTAACCAATATAATTTGGACCCCCATATATTTTGGACCCCCTGGGTTGTATTATCACATCTTACACATATTTAATGAAGAGATGACGATTTTTTTAGAATTATTCGCTAAATAAGATTGCTCTGCACGGGCAGCAATCATTTCCTCACTGGAAATATCCATATTTGCCTTGAAATTAATTTTCTTCAATCTCGTCATCCGTGCGAGTGTCGCAACATGTTTACAACAAGACATTACGGTGCGAAAATAACTTGCAGATGTAAAGAAAAACGTTTATCATTCTAGCGCATTAAATTCGCAAAGTTCGTCAAATCAGCCTTTGTCAATCAAGTTATCAGGATGTGATCCAGCATATTCAAGTGGAAAATTCTTCGAAAATAGTTTCAAACGGATTTAATCACCGGGTGTCCAAAATATATACTGAAGAGGGTCCAAAATGTATTGGAGTGTCCAAAACAGTGAAAACTGATGCCCCAAAAATCGATTATTTTCATCAAATTTTCAGCAAGAAACGAACTTGTAAGTATTTTTAACGGACAGTGAAGGCTTATACGATCATACTAACATCATCATAATGTGTAAAAACCCTCTGAATCTGTTTGATTTTGACTTAAATTCAAACTAATGTCCTATAGGGGTCAAAAATTCAACCGTTACCCTATGCATGTTTATGAACGGTACTGTTATGTTAAGCATGTTTTTGAAGAATCTATCCATTTTTACAATCTTTGATTTGAACTTGTTGTAATAACGTTAAAAATTAATCATTTTGACAACATTCCAACAATGGATTGTGATTGTGTTTCATTAAAGTTCATTATATGTTTGATAACATTTCTTAAACATGCATACATGGAAAATATTACTTTTGTCTTTGGACAATCTGTACAACATTAAAATAACTTCAATACAACTTCTTCTTGAGTGAGACTAGATCTGTCAAATGTCAAAGTCTTATTGTCAAAATTCGCGATGTTTACTTTTTTGATGGTCTAAACCCTCGTCGGTTTTTGAGTTTTCACGGGATTTCGAAAGCTTTTTACATAGCAATCGATAATAAATGGTCAGGAAACTGTCTAATAGCACAAAGACGCTTAGTATGACGATAGAGCATCGGATGTCTGTGACAGGAACAGTTCACATCTGCCGGCGGATGAATTGTGTAGAGCCATCGGCAATCAGCATTGTTAGCAGTGGAAACCAAATGCTGAGGTGAGAAAATGTCCACATCTGGAAGCTGACAAATCCACGTATGATCGGGATGTGAGGCGGTGTCACTAAAACTAGTTGGTTCCATGGTGAGAGACACAAATACAAAATTGATGATAAACGAAGCTAGTTTGCGGCATTGAGTGGAACTTCGGATGACGCGGGTGGATTGCCGATTGATTTCTTGCGGTTCTAACTGCCACAGATTTGGCATTTCGATTGAGCAAAGTGCTGAGTGTGTCCGTTGAACTAATATAAAAATTGGTCGGTATCACGATTACCTCTTGTTTCAATGCTCGAATATTGTTATTGATTGGTATAAAAACCATATTTTGTACATGGTGAAGCCTATGAGCGAAAAAAACAATTATTCTTGATGTTTGTAATTGAAAAACATAATTATAGCTTAATGATTACACAAGATGTATTCTGGAACTCATATATGCCTTTTATAATGCATCTTTGGAACAGTTGATTTGAAAAGATGTTTTCTGTGCTACTTGGGTAGGTGCAACCAGTGATTATCACCAAAGCTAATGGCTCCATAAACCACACATCGTTCTGCTTGATGGGATTTCTCCATGAACTTTCTATGGGATTCCATTACAGAAATCCTCCTTATTGTAATCCTTCAGGGGTTCCTTCAAAGATCCCTCCAATAATTCATATCGGAGTTCCTTCTTAGATTCCCCCAAAAGCTCCTTCTGAGATTTCTCCAGAAGTTTTTTCTCGAAGGTTTTTTCTAATAGTTTTTCCATGCTTTCCTTCAGGAGTCCTTTCTTCTCCTCTCCTCCCCCAGCAGTTTTTTTGGACATCTCTACAGGAATTTTAACCGGAATTCCTTTTGAGATTCCACCAGAACTTATTTCTGTGTTTCATAAAAAAGTTCCTTCCATGATTCCTCCAGGAGTTTCTTCTTGGTTTCCTTCAGGAATTCACTCAGATATTCATTCCAAGATCTCGGCAGGTAACCCCTCCGGCATTCTTTCAAAACCCACTCAGGAGTTGCTTCTAGGATTCTTTTTCTTGTTCTTTTTTGGATTCCTTCCTGGATTCTTCTGGGTTTCCTAGAAGACGTCCTTTTAAGATTTATCCAGGATTTTTTTCCTGCGACTCCTCCAGTAACTTTTTCCGGCATCCATCCAGGATCTCTTAGAATTCTGCGAAGAATCCCTTTCCGGATTCCGGAAATTCCTTATGGGATTCTTTCAATTATTTCTTCCGTGCTTTCTTCAGAAATTAAACCAGGAGTTCCTTCTGACAATCTACAAATATCTCCTTCTGAGTTTTTGAGTTTATTTAGAAGTTTATTCAATATTTCTCTGAAAGCTTTATCTAGAATTGCTCCAGATACTCCTCGCAGATTTTTTTTTTAATCTATCTATTTCCTTTCAAGATTGTACCAGGAGTTCCTTCTGAAATTATTCTGGAAGTTCCTTCTGCGATTCCTCCAGATCCTTTAAGAATGTTTTCAGAAGTTGTCTGGGATTCCTAGTAGGAATTCTTGTGGAAATGTTATCCTTCTCCTATTGGGGAAATCTATAAAGAATACAATGAGAAATTCTTCACAAAGTTGCTAAGGGAGCTCCTGATTAAATATTGGAATGAAAAAAAAATCATGCTATATATTTTTTTTTGATTATTTGGATAATGATACTTGATGCAAGTAAAATTTTTAATAATTATGAAATATTAAATAAAAAAGAAAAAAAGAAAATTAAGTACTGTTCCTTTGAATTCCACTAAGAATTTGCATCTTTTGACAGATACGTATTTCGACCTCAACTGTAAGGTCGTCTTCAGTGTCTTGTACTTGACTCGACTGAAGAGATCCATCGCATTCTACACGTCTTATACATCATAGGTAAAAAGAATAGGTAACTTAATCTAGGTAGTTTTTTTTTTTAGACCTTATCACAATGAGAGCAACTGATTTTGTAAACGCCAGCCTTGTTTAGGGTGTTGACCGGATCCTTTGTAGAGCCTAATGAAGTTTTCAACTGATTGCTTCTGCTAGAAAATACTAAATCGATCCCGAAATTTCTGAACCTAGAACGTAAATTATTAATGATGTGTTGATCGAAGGGGACTGATACTCGCTTCAAAGATTCCGAAATAGGGGTAAGAGTTGTTAGGGATTCTCGATATCGCAACCTCTGTCGATGATGGCCTGAATTGTCCTCTCCTTATATCCGTTGATTTTCGCTGTTTCGAATATGTGAGTGAGTTCTTTATTCTTCCCGTCATCGCTTAGAGTCTGCATTCGGTGAACCATGTGGTGAAAAGCTGCCATCTTATGTTGGAAGGAGTGATTCGACGAATAGGGGATGACACAATTTTGCGAAATGTTACTTCACCTTGGAAATTGGACGTTGCTGAGAGTCTAGAGATATACAAACAGGTACCTAACACGCTGTTGAATAAGGATCAAGGCAATGGAAGTTCGTGGCTTTTCAAATTGTTACCCCCTAAACACTCTCGTATGGCGTGCGTCTCATAATATACCTGTGATATATGAACTTTGTTTACCTATCCTGTGCTGGAGGGAAATGTACCTATTCGGTGGTGGGGGGAAATTTTACCTATTCTATGGTGGAGGTTAATATAGATATAAGTTTTTGCATGCTCGGAAGAAAAAAAAAATACCTAGATTAAGTTACCTATTCTTTTTACCTATGATGTATAAGACGTGTAGAATGCGATGGATCTCTTCAGTCGAGTCAAGTACAAGACACTGAAGACGACCTTACAGTTGAGGTCGAAATACGTATCTGTCAAAAGATGCAAATTCTTAGTGGAATTCAAAGGAACAGTACTTAACGCGATTTTCTTTTTATTTACAGATATTCCCCTAACAAGCCCAGATTAATCATCATCATTATGAAATATTGTTTTCAATAGGTCTAGTAGGGCCCATATAGCCGAGGCGGTAAACGCACGGGTATTCAGCATGACCATGCTGAGGGTGACGGGTTCGATTCCCGGTCGGTCCAGGATCTTTTCGTAAAGGAAATTTCCTTGACTTCCTTGGGCATAAAGTATCTTCGTGCCTGCCACACGATATACGCATGCAAAATGGTCATTGGCAGATGAAGCTCTCAGTTAATAACTGTGGAAGTGCTCATAGAACACTAAGCTGAGATGCAGGCTTTGTCCCAAATGAGGACGTTACGCCAAGAAGAGAGAGAGAGAGAGAGGTCTAGTAGAAAGCTACGTAGCATATCATAAACCCCTACCCCCTATCGTCACACTTTGTCACAAAATCATAAACACCACCTCCCACCTACCCCCCCCCCCCCCAAAGCTACGTCATTGATAGAATGTACCTCTAGCAAGCTATATCATAAGCAGATGGAGGTTATCTTTGCGACACACAAACGTGAGACTGTTTTGAGATATCAAAAAATCCGTAACAAAGGTCACGACACATGAATTTCTTTGCACTGTTCGATCAATGCAGGTATACCTCGATTTAGTGGACCCTCGATTTAATGTACTTCGATTTTATGTACATTTTTAATGATATGTTTTTAAATATTCAATCAGTTTAAATCTTGCAGTTTGTATCATGACTTATACAATGACTAATAATGCAGCCTTTCAGCCTTTTGACACGCGGAGCACTTTATATCAATAAATTGTTTTGTGGAGCCCCCAAAGTTAGCGCCAAAGCTTGTAACGACCTTTTTGCCTATCTCGTACACTAAGTGTACTGGAAAGGCTGTTCACTCCAAAAATGACTTTTTGATAGAAAGCTCACATATACCATTCGACTCAGCTCGACGAATTGAGGTGATGTCTGTGTGTATGTATGTGTGTATGTGTGTGTGTGTATGTGTGTATGTGTGTGGACAAAAAAACTCACATCACTTTTTGGCAGTAAACCTTAACCGATTTTAATGACCGACGGTTCATTCGACGCGGAATCTGGTCCCATTGTTTCCTATTGAAAATGGTTCGGATCGGTCCAGCCGTTCCGGAGTTATGGCCATTTAGGTATTCCGGAATGGTACCCCTGGAAGGGGCCCGACATGAAAATGTACCAAACCCATACATTCGACACGTCAAACTGCGGCATTTTCGATAACTTGATGAACGGTTACCAAGAAAACAGTCTCAGTCAGACCATATATGAACCGGTAGTGTTCCGGAACTGGTTCCGGATATCCCGCCGGAAGTGGCCAAAATATAATAGTAAACCAAATCCATGCATGCGACACATCGAAGCGCAGCTTTTTTGATAACCTAATTAACGGTTGGTAAGAAAATAGTCTAGGACCATATCTGAACCGGTAGTGTTCCGGAACCGGTTCTGGGTGTCCCGCCGGAAGTGACCAAATATAAAATTGAACATAAATCATTCATGCGACACATCAAATAGCGGCATTTTCGGTAACCTGATGAACGGTTAGCAGGAAAATAGAATCAGATCATATCTGAACCGGTAGTGTTCCGGAACCGGTTTCGGATGTCCCGCCGGAAGTGGCTAAATTAAAAGAGAACCAAACCCATGCATGCGGCACATCAAACAGCGGCATTTCTGATAACCTGATGAACGGTAAGCAGCAAAATAGTCTCAGACCATATCAGAACCGGTAGTGTTCCGGAACCGGTTCCGGATGTCCCGCCGGAAAGTGTCAAATATAAAAGAGAACGAAACCCATGCATGCGACACATCAAACCACGGCTTTTCGATAATCTGATGAACGGTAAGCAGAAAAATAGCCTCAGACCATATCAGAACCGGTAGTGTTCCGGAACTGGTTGCGGATGTCCCGCCGGAAGTTGCCAAATATAAAAGAGATCCAAACCCATGCATGCGACACATCAAACAGCGGCATGTTCGATAACGTGATGAACGGTTAGCAGGAAAACAGTATAAGACCATATCTGAACTGATAGTGTTCCAGAACCGGTTCTGGGTGTTCCGCCGGAAGTGACCAAATGTAAAATTGAACATAACTCATTCATGCGACACATCAAACAGCGGCATTTTCGGTAACCTGAGGAACGGTTAGCAGGAAAACAGTATCAGACCATATCTGAACCGGTAGTGTTCCGGAACCGGTTCCAGGGGGTCCCGATGGGTGAATGCAAACTTTTAAGGAGTGATAGAGGATCATAAATGGCGAAAAAAATGTGTACGCATATGGCAAAGATGGTTAGAAGGAAAAAGATGAACGACTCCCGCTCCTAACAGGCGACACAAATAGTGCCGCTCTGGTGAGCCAAAGTTCAACTAATACACTATTAATGAATTTTCGGAAAAATCTCAAAACAAACACACAGGCAAACTCACGCAAAACTTGTTTCACACATTTCACACAGTCACGCGCAAGGCTTTCACATTCCTGGCACTGTAGTTTATCTTCGTGACTGGATTCTCTTCAAAATATCTTAGAAAAAAATTGAGATGTAACCATACATGTGATGATTCTAATGTAGATTGGAAAATCATGGAAAATAACTCCTCCTCTTCTTGGCGTAACGTCCTCACTGGGACAAAGCCTGCTTCTCAGCTTTGTGTTCTATGAGCACTTCCACAGTTATTAACTGAGAGCTTCCTCTGCCAATGGCCATTTTGCATGTGTATATCGTGTTGCAGGCACGAAGGTACTCTATGCCCAAGGAAGTCAAGGAAATTTCCTTTACGAAAAGATCCTGGACCGACCGGGAATCGAACCCGTCACCCTCAGTATGGTCATGCTGAATACCCGTGCGTTTACCGCCTCGGCTATATGGAAAATTACATATTATTCAAAATCGTGCCATATAATTTCGGTACATTTAAATAATATTTTGTAAGCAATTTTTTTATAAAAAAAATGAATCAGTTTTACTCGACGCAAATTTGTGTTACGCGGTTTTAGCGTGTTATGATTGCGTCAAAATGGTACACGCTAACTTGAAACTAACCATAAAGGATGATTTTTTGCGCTTCTCACTCAACCTATGGCGGTAGTATAGCATGCATTGCATAGTGTGTCTCCGAAGGAATGTATGGAAAAATTTAGAGTCGGTCATCTTTTTCCTTCTAACCATCTCTGTATATGGTCAAATCTCAACCGTTACGTAGAAATTGAACTTTACATGTTTTTGACTTTGCTTGCCTCAAACTGACTATAACTTGAAAATGTTCAAACTTATCACAGCTTTTTAACCCAGTTTATTGAATTTTTTATCAAAAACCAGATTAATCCACCTAGTGGTGATAGTGCCTTTCTCGTCGAATATGTACTAATAATCTTTCCGTCGACGCAATCAATCTTGCCTTAGAGTCAGTGATCAGCCCCAAAATTTGGGGTCCAAATCTCTGTGCTTTGGTAAAGGACGAGAAGGAGGAAATGCTCATAACAGCCATCTGGGACTGTACCACCTACGAATTTCTGAATCATGAGAATAATTTATTAAGAAATTCAAGGTCATCATCGAATTGGGGCACTTATTCCTACGTTATGTTCAACGTATGGGCAGAGCCGAAAGTATCAGACCTTTTAGTTGACTGCTTGATAATCTTCACTGGAGGCTGATTCATACCAAGATGACAATTACTAGCCAGGATTAAACTTTTTCACAGATCATTTTGACAAAGTTTAATCTGCACACTTTATACTATATTTTGTTATCATTGGTTACAAGATCCATGTAAAATTTGTTATGTAGTAATTTAAATTGCCAATGCTATATCACATTCAAATATAAACCACATTACAGAGCTCGCTCTCCAGTCACATCAAAATTTTGCGCAGTAATTTTAGACGCAAATAAAGATTTCAAAGAATGTTCGGGACTAATGCGCTTAAATTTTAATTTTTCCATATAACGTTGACCCATCCTACTGTAAATTTACGTCTCAGGAATCTAAAATTGTGTGATTTAATGAGATCGCTTTAGTTTTTTTAGGTTTTTGGTTCTCTTACACATATCCATCGCTTGCATTGATTTAGTTCACTTTCGTAATTCCGTTGAAGCACCCAACACTGCTTCTGCAACACCACCGGACAAAAAGGCGATTTGATACCGCAAGCATAAGTTTGATCCACTTTTATATATGTCCACTTCCAGTGGGACACTCTTGACCGGTTCCGGAAAATTTACATGGTTCATTTTTACATTTGACCAATTCCGGCGGGACACCTGAAACCGGTTGTGGAACGTAATCTCAGCTTATTTTCTTAATAACCGTTCATCAAATTCGAAAAAACCGCGATTTGATGGAGCGCATGCATGGAGTTCGGTTCCCTTCAACATTTGACCACATCTGGAGGGACACCGGGAACCGATTCCGGGACACTACTAGTTCTCCCAAGCATGGTCTGAGATATTTTTTCTTTGTAACCGTTCATCAGGATACCTTAAATGCCATTTGATGTGTCGCGAATATTTTTTTGGTTTGTTTTTGCATTCGGCCACTTTCAGCGAGACACCTCGAACCGATTCCGGAACACTATCCGTAGTTTCTAATGTGGGCTTAGCTTATTTTCTTTCTGATCGTAGAAGTTATCGAAAAGGCTACGATTTGATGTGTCGCATGTATGAATTAGGCCACTTCCGGCGGGACATCAGGAACCGGTTTCGGGATGCTACCAGTTCAGATATGATCCGAAACCGGTTCCGTAACACTACCGGTCAGATATTGTGCACGACTATTTTCCTATTTACCGTTCATCAGGTTATAGAAAAAGCTGCGATTTGATGTGTCGCATGCATGGGTTTGGTTCACTTTTATATTTGGCCACTTCCGGCGGGATACCCGGAACCGGTTCCGGAACACTACCAGATCAGATATCAGAGAGTATTCTCTTGTTTACCAATCATCAGGTTACAGAAAAAGCGGTGATTTGATGTGTCGCATACATGGGTTTGTTTCACTTTTATATTTGGCCATTTCCAGCGGGACACCCGGAACCGGTTCCGGTATGCTACCGGTTTAGATATGGTCTTAGACTATTTTCCTGTCTACCGTTCAACAGGTTATACAAAAAGCTGCGTTTTGATGTGTCGCATGCATGGGTTTGGTACACTTTTATATTTGGCCACTTCCGACGGGACACCCGGAACCGGTTCCGGAACACTACCGGTTCAGATAAAGTCTGCGACTATTTTTCTGCTTACCGTTCATCAGATGAACGAAAATGCCGTGGTTTGATGGGTCGCATGCATGGGTTTGTTGCAATTTCATATCTGGCCCCTTCCTGGGGTACCGGTCCGCAACACCTAAATGGCCATAACTCCGGAACGGCTGGACCGATTCAAACCATTTTCAATAGGAAACAATGGGACAATATTCCGCGTCGATTGAAACATAAAGCGTTGAAATCGGATGATATTTACTATCCAAAAGTGAGGTGACATTTTTGTACACATACACACATACACACGCACACACACACACACCCATACATACATACACACACACATACATACTCACAGACATCATCTCAACTCGTCAAACTGAGTCGATTGGTATATAAGACTTGGCCCTCCGGGGGTTCTATCAAGATTTCATTTTTGGAGTGAACATATAGCCTTTCGGTACACCTTGGTGTACGAGAAAGGCAAAAAAGATCTTCAATCAATTGGTTTAGTTGAATATCTTAGTTTTCCAAAGCAAATAAGCTCGAAAATATTGTTTTGCCTTTTTCGTACACCGAAGTGTACTGAAAGGCTATATGTTCACTCAAAAAACCAGTTTTCGATAGAAGGCTCGGAGGGTCAAGTCACATATCCTAATCAACCCAGTTCGACGAATTGAGATGATGTCTGTATGTGTGTATGTATGTGTATATGTATGAGTGTCGCGCAAAAAAGTTCACTCATTTTAAGGCACTTCCCATTGGCCGATTTTTCGCATCGGAATCGAACCGGAATTTTACCGCATTCTTCTTCTTCTTCTTTATGGTTCGACGTTTGCATTGAAACTAGGCCTGCATCTCTTCAACTTAGTGTATCTTAGAGCACTTCCACAGTTATTAATTGAAGGGCTTTCTTTGCCTGCCATTGCATGAATTTGAACATTGTGTGGCAAGTACAATGATACATTAAGCCCAGGAAATCGAGAAAATACCGCATTGTTTGCTATTAAAAATGGTTCGGATCGGTCGAGGCGTTTCAGGGTTATGGCCATTTCAGTGATCCGGACCAGCACCGGTGGAACTGGCCGTATATAAAACTGAACCAACGCATCATGCGACACACCAAACTGCGGCGATTTTTGTAACCTTTAGCATGGTTTACGAATTTTATGCGGATTGAACACTGGAGACCAGAAATTTCACGATTTCGGTCCAAAACTCAAGATGGCAGCCTAATATTCAAGATGGCGGCTGTTTAATGGAGTTTCAGGCTCGACAACCATGCATTATGGATATATTTGGTATGAGGAAGATGTCCGGAGTTTAAAAATGGCGACCAGAATGTCCAAGATGGTGGTCTAACATCCAAGATGGTGACTCCAAATTCAACTATGGCGGCTGTTTCATGGAGTTTCAGGCTCTAAAACCATGCAATATATGTATATTTGGTATTGGAAAGATGGCTGAAGTCCAAAAATGATGATTAAAATATCCAAGATGGCGACAAAAATATTCGCTATCGCGTCTTAAAATTCAAGATGGCGAATGTTTAATGGAGTTTTAGGACTTGAAACCATGCAATATGGGTATATTTGATATGGGGAAAAAAATCTGAACTCCGAAATGATCAACAGAGTATCCAAGATGGTGGTCTAAAATCTAAGATGGCAACTCGAAACTCAAAATGACTTCTGATTAATGGAGTTTTAGGTTCTAAAACCATGCAATATGGGTATATTTGGTATTGGGACGAAGTCTGGAGTCCAAAAATGACGATTAAAATATTCAAGATGGCGACTAAAATATCCAAGATGGCGTCTCAAAATTCAAGATGGCAGCATAAACTTCAAGACGGCAGCTGTTTAATGGAGTTTTACGCACTAAAACCGTTCAATATGGGTATATTTGGTATGGGGAAGACAACCGGAGTTCAAAAATAGCTACCAGAATATCCAAGAAGGTGGCTCAACATGTATGGCGGCTGTTTAATGGAATTTTGGACTCTAAAACCATTCAATATGGGTGTATCTGGTATGGGGAAGAAGTCTGGAGTCCAAAAATAGCGACCCGAATTTCCAAGCTGCTGGACTTAAATCCTAAATGGCTGCTCAAAATTCAAGATTGCGGCTGTTTTTTAAGAGTTTGCGGCTCAAAAATCAAAAACCAGATAAATGATATGATCTCGGATGCCATGAAATGGATTTCTGTTAAACGTATGTAAGATATTCATCAACAAGTCACTTGAGTTGTGTTGAAATGTGTTTTCGAAGGCACGAGAAAGACACCATCACCGCTAGGTGGATTAATTAGGGTTTTTTCAATTTGCTTTGATTCCGACACAGTGCGCCCAGCGCACACATTAAAATATGAACACCTTTGAATCAAAAATTCTCGTCTAGTGTAGAGTAATGCGGGGCAAAAGTTCGCACGGGGTCTTTCTCTGCGCACGAGTTAAGAACCCAGGCAAACTTGTATGGGTTCGACACATTATCAGGCCAGATGCTCGTCAATAAAAATTGGAACGATATCATTATGCAGTAGCAGAGTTATGCAAAAAAGTGTGTTTTTAGCTGTTTTGATGTAATTTTTGGACCTTTTGGAATAAGAATTTGTAATGAGTGAAAATAGAAGAACTACATAACCTCTTTATGTCGAAGAATCGTCATTCCATAGTAGTTCGAGAGGTGTACTCGAATAAACAAAAATCTTCCACTGTTTCTTGTAGGAAAGAATATTGTTAAAGTCTCGACAGTGGGGCAAAAGTTCGCACTATATTTCTGAACCTAGAGCACCAATATAGTCACAAAATATTTGAAGCAATGACGGTTTCGTATAGAAACTACTATTCGATGTATAATAGGTGTAGTATGCATCCTAAAATCGTTCTGACTGAGGGATTGAACTTATTTTTGGAAAAAAATCGACTATAACCCAACTAACAATTGCAAGTCACAAACAAGCAAGCTTGCTGAATTGTGGCTTAATAATGGTAATGATAGCTGAACTAAAATTATGCTCAACACGTAACTGTTTAAATGATTTTTCAATTGAGAAAATAGTCAATGTTCGACTTTCCTCATCGGTATCAACAATGATAAATTAAAACACTTTTCAAAAGTTTAACAAGAAATTTATTCGACAAGCATTGATTCTTTAACAAAAGAGTTTAACAAAACATTTGTCTGCATCTTATTAAGCTGATGTATCGATAAGCATATGCTCCTGAACAATGTGCTTTTCACTTGTCAAATAAACGCCTTCAGCCCGTCATAGTTTGACTCGGAACTTTGTTCGGATTATGGGATAAATCATGGCTGAAACTGTTTAGACAACCAAGTTATTAACCTTTCAGAACGCGCGCCATCAAGCAACCGAAACTGGACCTCGCTCACGCTGTATACGACGAGCGAGGATTTTTGGTAGTGCTGTACTTTTTACAACAGCGCGCGTCCTTAAGGGTTAAAGAACCAAAATTTTAAACGAATCACATAAAATAAAACAGAATAGAATTATGTAGTTCAACATTGAGTGCCAAGAGACGTAATCAACGTAAAAATGAGGCATTTATTTATTATTATTAGTATGTAACAAGATATCTTGTAAAATGGTTATTATATTTTTTATCTGCCGCAGCAGTTCGATTGTACGGGACGCTTGGATCGATGCATTTGACATTTCAATGCTGTCGTGTTTACTGAATATTGTTCCCACAGTCACCTAGATAATCAAACAGCATTCAGAAATCGACAAATTTCAAGTATCCTTATGCACTATTTATTGAACATAATATCAAGATTCCATGACAAAAGCATAAATAAAAAAATGCTTGACGGATCTTCGACTGAGCATGAGTAGATTACCAGAACACATGCTGTGAATGCACCACGTCCAAGGCCATACCGCACCACATAATGTCATACATTTTTAAAGATCGATTTTTAAAAATAAAAAAAAACATATTCATATCGCAATTAGTTCGCCTGGAAACAATATCTTCAATAAGGACCAACACTTTTTGGCCACATTCGATACAAGTTTTCTCACCGTGCGATAAAAATACTGACAGCGAAATCAGAATGGAAAACACGTGTTTTGGGCTGAACAGCTGTTGAAGTATAAGGCGTTGTTCAGTTGATTACCACGTGCTGTGCTAATTCACCACTGCTGAACACAAGTTCAGGAGTGATCATTATTGAGTCATGAGAAGATTATGTTTTGCTTTGGGTGCTGCTTCTCACCATCTCTAGGATGGCGCAGATAGGAAGGCATGCGGCTGGCAATCGACAGGTCTCGAGTTCTAATCCGGATTTAGGCAATTTTATATGTAATTCTTATTTCATAATAGGTGTTCTCAACATGACAGCAAATAATTACTCTCGTGAGAGTTCAACATTTTTGCATTTTATTTATTTTCAGTCATTTTGCCAAAGCTGAATAACAACTTTCTTGTACATTTATAAAACGCTTAGAACAACAAAAAATTAAGTTGGTGCACAACATGATGCTTTATAACTTCTCCAAATTTGTGTGAACAAAACCCGAACATAGGTTGTACGTGAAAATAATTCAAATGTTATTCAACATTATGCTGAATTAATTCGTCATAATGGTGCCTGTTAAATGAGTGATTGTTAGTTGGGTATTCACCTATTTCAAACAAAAAAAAAAATGTAAAATGGCTGAAAAAACATTTTGTAACATTTTTTCACCATATTAGTGTCATCCTTTGAAAGTTTTTGGGAGTATTGTGTCATTCTACTTTTTTGGGGTCTTTCATAGCTTAGTCTGTAAATTCATACTTATAATGCATCACCATACTGATGAAGGTTAGATTAAAATTACGGTCCCGTTCAATAGTTTTGCGCCATATTTGATTTTTTTTTTCAAGTATTTTGTGTAACACGTACGTACTATAATTACTCCCCAATGTATTTTGTCAACTTCAATAACGCTGGAAAGGAAAGCTCTTAGTTGAAAGCTGTGGAAGTGTTCATAAGATACACTGTATACTTTAAGCCGAGAACCAGGCCGTGTTCCAGTTGGTATGTAATGCCATGAATAAAAGAAAACACATTTCGTGCCTAGAGTGAAAGGGTGAACATGAATTAACATAAATAAATGAACTTGACACCAATAAACTACCTTCACAATGTGCGAACTTTTGCCCCGCACAATGCGAACTTGTTTTAAAATTTTTATTGCTAGAACTTCAAAAGTAACGTGAAAAAATCTAGTACTACGTTTCGAAGGTGACATGATAGGGATTTGTTTAACGAGGAAAAATGATATTATTTTCTTTTTGTTTAATAGTTGTTTGATAAAGATTGTTAGGTGCGAACTTTTGCCCGGCATTACTCTATGATAGGCGGTATCGGACTTCGGTACCTGCGAAACTATTTAAGCAGAGTTCAAATCGTGCACGGGCCAGAAAGTATTTGTCGATCGGCTAACAACGACCAAGTCAGTAGCCCGTGCAGCTCCAGCCAGCAGGTCGTCGTTTCCATACCACTGGACGCTTCGAAGGTTTCGCAGTCGGGAAGCTGTCTACACTCGTGATTCTACTGTCGGCGAGTGAACACCCTGAGCAGACCAAGACCGTGCAGTTGGCGCTATCGTCCACTCACCATTTCCCACCCACTCCGTTGCCAATAACGATCAAGCAGATCAGGTTGGAGATCTGTAGTTTTAACTGCAATCAAACCTGGCAAGAGTTATATCAGATCTATTTTTTCCATCGAGTGGTGTGGCGGTGGTCTACATAATCGTCATGTCGGCCTGCGCAGGTCTTGGAGAGCATGCCGCCAGTGCCAGCGTAAAGCACACCCCAACAAAAAAATGTTCTGAAGTATCGTCCGAAGACAAAAGAAATCAAACCACACAACAGCAGTCGCCGATTGCACACAGTGAGGCTGACAACCAGATGGACGTGTGTACCGAAATTAATACAAAACTACAGCCCCGTGAGCAACAGAAAAAGCGTTCCGTGAGCAGTACCGTTGCATCGTCAATGAATCCGCCGCCAAGTAAGAAGAAAGTCATACGAGGGATAGAGCAGGACCAGAATACGACAGCAGCTAAGCCGATAGATGACCATCGAAAGACCGACAACAATGCTAGTGACGATAGCGATTCGGACTCCGGCCCGGATCCATCATATGATGACGTCGACGCTTGGGTTGTAAAATTGAATAAACGATCGAGAAAGCACGAAAAACGCATAGCTGAAGTGCTGAAAAGTTTTAATTGAATTATTTGTGTATTAGATCTAAGAAGACATGAATGCACCTATTTGGTGTAAAATGTCATTAATTAATAAAAAAAAATTATTTCCAGTGCTGTCATGGTAGAATCAGAGCTAGTCAAGGTTCCCCGATTTCAGCGTCCTTTAAGGTGCACATTCGCAAGAATGAATTCCTGGATGAATCTTTCTCCAGGAACTGCTGGAACAACTTCTAAAAGAATCCATGGAACAACTTATGAAGAAATCCCTGCCGAAATTTCTGAAATAATTCTAGTAACATTGAACAAGTATCTAAAGATACTTCCGAAAGTATCGCTGAAGAAATTTAAAAAGGAATTTTCAAAAAATCTGAAGAAAATTCTAAATAAACTCCTGAAAAAAAGAATATTTTTTTTTAATTCATAGATGGATTTTCTGTAGAAGTTCTGGAAGGAATACCTGGAAACTCTTGGTGGAATAGCCAACAAAACCTCTTGAGATATTTTTGAAAAAAAATCTTAGAGAAATCCCCAAAATAAAAATCTTAAACATTTATTAATGAATTTCATGAGAAACCCATAGAGGAATTCTTAGAGGTACACTCGGAGAAAATCCTGGAGTAATTTCTGATAAAATATAAAGAGGAATACTCGGCGGAATTTCTGATGAAATCTCTGTGTCAATTTCTGCAGGAATATCTGCAAGAATGTCTTCTAGCTTTTCCAAAGCAATCCTCAGTAGAAGTCTGCAAAATCTTTAGAAAAATTTCTGAAGTAATCCTTGAAGGATTTCCTAAGACTTACTTAAGAAATCCTTGGAACAAATTCTGGAAGAGAAATGTCTTGAAGCAATATCTAAAGGAATATAAATAAATGGCTAAAATATAAACGACTCATAAGAAAGTGATCATTCGTCATAAATAATTCCAAAAGTCCCAGTGAAGAAACAGGGGTGTTAGCAGTAATTAATAACAAAAGTTCTATAAACAAACAGAAAAATGCATATGTTCGATCACTCGGGGAGATCAGCAGACTCGATTGTGCTCCAGTGGACGACGACGACGACAACGGCGGTAAAATCACAACGAGAACGGTTTCAACTAATTTGAATTTATTTGATCTTCCCCAAACAGGCAGCGTGCCTGTTGGGAAGATGACTATTGCTACGACTACTATTGCTGTGTGCATTCAAAATGCAAATATCAAATGCGGGTGCACCAAATGCGGTAAGATTTTCTAACAAGTAACCCGATGTCAGTGGGAGCTTTCGAATCCTAGGTTGGCGGTGATATTGGCTATGGTTGCTACGTTGCCTTCGGTAACATGTGTTACCGCGTTTGAAGCGCATTTGGACTCCGTTTGCGTCTTGAACGCACACAGCAATATATACATGTAGGATTCTGGCTTGCTTTTATACACAAGCGAGTACGGAGATTGATATTGATTGCAGTTAGTGCCGTGCGCAAGCCTACCTACTCTGCATGAAAGAACACAAAGCAAAGTAGGCAAGCATTGCGCTGTCTCTTGGCTTACGCTGCCTACTGCAGCGTGATGAATACCAGCAGGCTGTTGATGCTGCTTCGAGGCGAAAGAACAAAGCATGTGAATGGATCGGTGATATCCACACAGCCAGTGTGAACGCCTTTTGCGTGTTGCTTTCTGTGCTGCTTCGGTACGGTTCACACAGCCACTGTAGGCGCCGTTTGTAGTGCTGGTTTTGCTGGGCTTGAGTAGGATGAATGGCTTCGATGTGGAGAATTGTTTTCGTGCTTTTCGGAGAGCAGTTCGTAACCGAACAGCATAAATAAATCAAAAGTTTCCATAAATAATTGATTTTTGAGCAATTAAAATCGTCAAAAATGCAATGAATAATTTAATTCGGTGTAATGCAAACATAGATGATATCTCTTTTTTAGGTCCGACGAGCGATAGCGATCAATTATTTATGGACATTTTTGATTTTTTATGCATTTTTCAGTTTGTTTATGGAAATTTTGTTATTTATTACTGCTTACACCCCTGTTTGTTCACTGGGACTTTTCGAATTATTTATGGGAAATTTTGTATTTTTTATGGAACGTTTAATTGTCTGCCATAAATAAATCTAAAGAATTTTCTTAATGATCTCTTGAAGAATTCCTTAAGCGATCCTTGGAGACAGGTCTTTAGAAAGCTTATGAGAAAATTTTGAAGAAGTTTTAAGTTTCTGATTATGATACATTAAGAATAAGAAACTCAAAACATCTTTAAAATTTGAATCATATTCTAAAAAGAACATGGATTTTTTTTAACTTCGTGGAAGGTTTTCTAGATGACCCATGCTCCATTTTTGGAAGCAATCCATGCATAACTTTTTTACGGAGTACTTGGTGAAGTCTCAAAATGACATTCTAAAATTTAAAGGAATCCTTAGAGAATTTTGTGAAAAAAAAATCTGACTGAATTTCTTTTGGATTTCCTTGATCAATTTTTGAAGTAAATCTATAAGCAGTTTCCAAAAAAAAAAAAAAATTAAGGACTCGTGAAAGATTAAAAAAAAATCCTTAGACGTATTTCAGCTAGGGTCCATGAAACAATTATCGAAAAATCTGTGGAAGTTTTTTTTTCAAAGTAATGGAGGAATTTGTAAAGATATCTCTGGAGGGAAATTACGAGATATTTTTGAAGAAATTACTAGTTGAATTTATAATAAAACCATGGGAGATTTTCTGAAGTAACCCCAAGGTAGTTTCTACAGGAATCTCTGCAAAAAATGCTGTATGGATGTCACATTTTTCAAAAAGTCCCTGGAGGAATTTCTAGAGAAATCCCAGCAAGTTTTTATGACAGAAATTCAGATTTGGTGAAATCCTTGGAAGATTTTCCACAGTAACCCCAGTTCATATTTTTGAAGGAACTTTTGAGACATTTTCTGAAAAATAGCTTATGAACGCATCACAGAATTTTTTATTCAAGGAATCTCTGGAGAATTTTCTGAATAAATGCCTAAAGATATTTCTGAAAGAATCTCTGAACGCATTTTTGTAAGAATCCCTAGAGAAATTGCTACCCATGATTTTTTTTAAGTGGAGGAATTTCAAAAGGTAATCATGAAAGATTCTGTGAAAGAGTTTCTTGTGAAATTTATTGAATAAAAAGAATTTCTAACCAAATCTCTGAAGAAAATTTCTAAATAAATCCATGGAAAAAAATTTGAAAAAATCCATAAGGGATGTTTTGGCCGCATACTTGGACAAGTCTCCGCAAACAAAAATAGAAAGATGTTTTGCAAGAATTTCTGAAGAATTTTTTTTAAGATTTTCCAAAAAAATCTCCAGAAGATTCTCCAAACGAATGCCTAAAGATGTTAATAAATAAATAACCAGAGGATTTTTCGAAGTAATCCCTGGGCAAATTTCTCAAAAAATCTCTGAAATGCTTTGTGATAAATCATGTAGAAATGGGTGAAACAGTTCTTGACAAATTTCGTTAAATAATGTTGCAGTGCATCTTGGAAAAATGTTACCGAAGTACTTTTTGCTTGCAAATTTTATGTACTTTCATGAAATTAGGGTGACAAAATTTTTTGACTTTTCTTAATAACTTTTTTGAAAATCGTAAGGCTGATACAAATTTAATTTTGACTCTTTGTCTCCACCCCCCTTCAAAATTTTTTGGCTAGATTCTGCATTTTGAGGGGGCAGATAAAACATATTTATCAAAATATCGGGTCTTGCCAAAACTTCTTTATCAAATCCGATAAGTTTTTAATATTTTTCAGATTAAATGCCGACCAGAGTGGTGGGACAAAAAGTGAAATTAATATTTGTAACGGCCTAATTTGAAAAAAAAAAGTTTCATTGTCATCTTTTTTTTCCCCGAACAACCCACACATTATTGACATGTAACTTTTAAGGGAAAATCTATATTTTAGTTCAAAACACAAAAACCGAACTTTTTTTTATCGTGCATATTTTCTCTATATAGCACCAACAATTGCCTAAAACTTCGTCGAAGACACCAAACCGATCGGACAAATCGTTTTCGAGATACAATTTTTTGAAAATATCATGTGCATGTTTCATAGGCCCTTCTCATAAGTAACGCTAGATTCAAAATGGCGAACCAAGTATACAAAACGGCTTTTTTCTCTCCCAAAAGACTTGTATGCAAGGTTTCATTCAAATAAGAAAATATGAATATCACTCGTTGCTGAAATGATATGGAACCGCTTATCTGCTCTATTTGCCGTGTTGCCACGCAACATTAATTCATTTTATAAACTTATTTGCGACTTTTTTACTAACTAGAACTAGAAGTAAATTGGAGTAATATTCATCAACAACACGACGCAATCTACTGGTATCTACTGAATGCCTACCTACCTAACGTTATAAAAGCATATCATGATAAGAAAATTCCATTTATTTTAATTTTATTCCTGATGACTATCTTATTGCACTTGCACACACATTTTTGTCGATTGAAAAATAGGAGACACTTATATCAGCGTAAAGTGATAAGGTAAGCAGCTGAGTCTCACGGACTGACTCAATATCTGAGTGTTGCGAATAAAAAGATAAGAAGGATAACCAGTCAGTTGATGCGGAGAGTGGTACACTGCGGGGGAGATGGAGGTGACAGCTGGTCAGTTTGTGTATGCCGCAATAGACGAGTGCACCAATGAACATTGAGTTCACTGCACGGGGAAATCAAACTACCTAATTTTTGGGTCGATTTTACTCAAAGCTGAGTATATCGAATAAACTAGTTACCCAAAATTAGGTTGTTTTCCCTCTTTTCCCCACCGATGTTGTCAAAAACAAATAGAGATGCATCTAGCCAAGGGGGGGTCCTCGAACCCAAAAAGTCTATTTTGAGTAAATGTAGGTATACTCGCACTGAAGAGAGAGAGAGAGAGAGAGAGAGAGAGAGAGAGAGAGAGAGAGAGAGAGAGAGAGAGAGAGAGAGAGAGAGAGAGAGAGAGAGAGAGAGAGAGAGAGAGAGAGAGAGAGAGAGAGAGAGAGAGAGAGAGAGAGAGAGAGAGAGAGAGAAAATTTTAAGTTTTCGAATTTTGCCGCTTAGTGGCGCTGTAAGCGTTCATTAAATAAACCCTTTGGTATTATTGTAGGTATTTCTCGAAATTTGTGTTTTTCATATAAGTGTGGGCCACCTACTGTCCATTGAACTGGCACTAGGATTGACGTGCAAAAGATCTCCGAACAAGAAGTGTGGCAATATGAGATACTTGAACAATTTCAGACGAACATCCATCGGCGATGAAGAAGTAGTTCTGTAGAGCGTGCGGAGACTAGCGTAGATTTTACTACATTGTTGGTTGATTAGGACATCCCATTGCAAATCTGATTGGAAAACAAAACCAAGGTTTACTGCTCGGTCTGTCCATTCGATGGTTTGTCTCTTCATCATGATAGTGAGCAACCGTTCAATGCGAAGAGAACTGGAATTGCGACGGCGACCTTTGATAAACATTGCTTTACTTTTGCCTGATTAACGTGAAGCTCATTGCGGTCCGACCATTCAGCTACTCTGACCAAATCTTCACTAATCATCCTTACCAGCTCCAGAGCACAGGGACCTTACCGTTTGATGTATAGTTGAACGTCGTCAGTATAATTTTGTGTTGGGCACCACTTCAGCACCGTAGGCAGATCGTTTATGTAGCAGCAAAATAGAAAGGGCTCTATTACTGATTATCATTATCGAGAGATAATACAGTAATAAAATAAAGAGATAATTATCGAGTAACCTTCTCCAGTAGCATTTTTTAGCCAATTAGTTTAGAAGAGGTTCTTAGAACCATCATAAACCCAACATAAAAGGTGTAAGGTTTTATGACAGTTCTCAAAACCTCTGCAAGACTAACTTGTCATCAGAATGTTACTTGGGATCGCTACTCTCTAAAATAAAAACTCTCATTTTTCGTAAACATCCATGCCGCACAGGGAATGTGTTGGAAACGCACATTTTTTTTTTAAATTGCTCGTACGCTCACATTTTTGCAAAACATCAATATTTTTCGGTATTTGAAGGTGGTTTATAAACCCAGTGAGGTTGCCATATCGAAATTATTGCAAAATCATGAGTGAACGAGCTGATTTAAAAAATGTGTGCATGTAACACATTCTATGTGCGGCATGGATGTTTACTAAAATGTGCAGGCCGAACACATTTTTGAGTGTAGCCGTTTGTGCGTGTATCGAGCCGGAAGGTATCTATAAAAATTCTCTGCATGGATATAAGCTGTACAGCTTTTCATTCGCACCGCTATCGTAGAGTACTCAACGTCGTTCCTGTAAAATAAAAATTTCTCCGCTAAATTATACGTATATTATTTAGATACCAAAGTTGAACATTTGTGAATAAAAACACAAAAAAAGAGTGAGCATATTGGAAACGTTAATTTATTCATAGTAAATTGCATTGCGTGGAAACGGGATATTCTGCTCAAGTAGTAGAATAGTGTGAAGTGTTGCGTTGTGTTCATTTTTGATTTTATTTTCGATTGTTGTGTGGTCGCGGTAGAAGTTTCATTACAGATTTAATGACGGCTTTTCTAATCTATCACTAATCTATCACTAATCATTGTTTCCTATTGAAAATGGTTCAGATCGGTCCAGCCGTTCCGGAGTTATGGCCATTTAGGTGTTCCGGACCGGTACCCCAGGAAGGGGCCAGATATGCAAATGCAACAAACCCATGCATGCGACCCATCAAACCACGGGATTTTCGATTATCTGATGAACGGGAAGTAGAAAAATGGTCTCAGACTATATCTGAGCCGGTAGTGTTCCGGAACCGGTTCCGGGTGCTCCGCCGGAAGTGGCCAAATAAGAAAGGTAAGATAACCCATGCATGCGACACGTCAAATAGCGGCTTTTTCGATAACCAGTTGAATGGTAAGCAGGAAAATAGTTTCAGACCATATATGAACTGGTAGTGTTCCGGAACCGGTTCCGGATGTCCCGCCAGAAGTGGCCAATTAGAAAAGTGAACCAAACCCAGGCATGCGACACATCAAAGAGCGGCTTTTTCAATAACCAGATGAACAGTGATCAGGAAAATAGTTTCAGACCATATCTGAACCGGTTGTGTTCCGGAACCGGTTCCAGCTGTCCCGCCAGAAGTGGCCAATTAAAAAGGTGAAACAAACCCAGGCATGCGAGACATCAAAGAGCGGCTTTTTCGATAACCAGATGAACGGTAAGCAGGAAAATAGTTTCAGACCATATCTGAACCGGTTGTGTTCCGGAACCGGTTCCAGGTGTCCCGCCGGAAGTGGCCAATTAAAAAGGCATGCGAGACATCAAAGAGCGGCTTTTTCGATAACCAGATGAATGGTAAGCAGAATCATAGTTTCAGACCGTATCTGAACCGGTTGTGTTCCAGAACCGGTTCCTGGTGTCCCGCTGGAAGTGGCCAATTGGAAAAGTGAATCAAACCCATGCATGCGACACATCAAAGAGCGGCTTTTTCAATAACCAGATGAACGGTAAGCAGGAAAATAGTTTCAGACCATATCTGAACCGGTTGTGTTCCGGAACCGGTTCCAGGTGTCCCGTCGGAAGTGACCAATTAAAAAATGATCCAAACCCATGCATGCGAAACATCAAATCATTAAAAATGTTCGATAACTAGATAAACGGGCGGCAAGAATATAGTCTCTGACCACACCTTAGATTACCGGCAGTGTTGCAGAATCAGGATTGGATGCATCGCTGAAATGACGAAGGTGAACAAAATCGATGCGAGCGATTAATATGCGTGAATGAACAAAATCTTGATAAAAATTTACGCGATCTTGTCAAATTACACCATTTTAGATTCCTGTGGCGTCATTATAGTCATTATACAGTAGGATGGATCAACGTTGTATGTAAAAAAAAAATTATAGCACCAATTCCCTTTTGCGTCTAAAATTATTGCAAACAATTTTGATGCAACCGGTTGAGCCCTCGCGCTCTGTAACATGGTTGAAATTTGAATGGATTTTGTTATGGAAAATTTCGCTTGCTTGCACTTTTTTGTCAAATTTTACATGAAATTTGTAACCAATGATAATAAAATATAGGCTAAAGTGTGCAGAATTTTTTTTGCCGAAATGTCTTGATAATAATCAGCATCCAGTGCAAGCGAAGGTGGTCAAGCAGTCAACTGAGAGGTTTGATATTTTCAGCTCTGTCTATACGTTTAACATAGCGTCGGAATATGAGCCATCAATAAGTTTCCAAATTCGATTATGGCTTTGATAAAAATGCTTTTCTGAATAAGGCAGACACAAATTTCGATTTTCTCTTAAGTCAAGAGGGCCCCCTTGGATATTTTGGTCGGAATTTAACATATTAAGGAAGGGCTCAAATAAATAAACCAATAATTTTTTCAATTTTAAGAGTAAATTAGAGTCTTCCAGAAAATTTATCATCAAATCCAATTAGTAAAGCGGTTTTTCTTAATTGTTTGGGTTTGGAGATGAACCAGCCGCGGGCTGAAAATCTCCATAATAAAGCTAATAATAATAATTGTTTGGGTATTTTTTCATCAAATACATTTATTATTTATCAACTCCACCTCCCCATTGACGAGTCAACGAGCATTGTGGCAAAAAAAGAAAATGAGATTTATTCTCAGGATTCAGGAACACTTCGGCTAATGGCGACGGAAAAATCTTGAGTACATATTCGACGAGAAAGGCACTATCACCACTAGGTGGATTAATCTGGTTTTTTTTTTTATTATAGTACAAATTGGGCCGAAGCGTCGCAGATTTTCATGAAACTGTTTCCACAGACATAGCTCATAAATATATGAACAAAAAAATAAAGAAAATCAGGGTCGCCTATTTTCCCGGAAATCTCAGGTGGAAATTTTCTGTTTTCCCCGGACACTACTTACTTTGAAATATCATAACTCAAGAACGAAGCTTTGTTCCTACGAAGTTTTTTCAGAAAATTAAATCAAATTTTCTCAGAAATTCTAAAAAAAATAGAACTGGAGAAAGGTTTCCACAAAGTTTGTTACAGTTGAGAAAACTTGTAAAGAAAAACCGGAAAAAAATATGCCTGAACTCGTGAAAAATTTCAAAAAAATATTTTTAAAAGGGTTTTTTTTCATAAGGTCGTTCATGTGGTCGTTTTTCAAAAAATTGGTCATAACTCAAAAACGAAAAAAAAAAAGAAAAAGCTTTCATTCGATGGCTGCCACAATTTTATATATGGCTTCTAGCCTGCATGAGCATTTTTTAAAGGAAAAAAAAAACACATTATTGACTTGAAGCACCTCGAAATCTTCACCAACTTAGCTGAAAATATGAGCAGAACTTTGTTTTAGCATTACACTAAAGATGTGAAGGTGACTGGCTTAATTCCAGAATTGCAGAAGAAGAATCAGTTTTCATAGAAAACTTTGGCACTCTTTTGACTTTAAATTTTCTCAAAAATGGAGAACTTGGGTACCAGGTTTTTGTTGAAGTATTCCTTTTTCCCAGAATACTAAAAAAATCTCTGTTTTATTTTTTTCCAAAAAGTCATCTATCAAAATTTTCAATCTTTCTTGATAGGGAACTTAAGCAGTAAGGCAATGTTTCACAACTATAAATAATTTAAAAAAGTGTTTCAAAACGAAAAAGGCTTTTCATTCTAGTTTTTGATTTTGTGATTAGGGTTGGATTAGGGGTACCGTGATTTCGGGTGAAATTTTCACTTTTCACAGTTTTTGTCTCCTAATTTTTGAATAGTTTTCGATATGATCAAACTGAATGCTTTAAAACAAGTAAGACCGCGGGTTTCATCAGTCAACGAGGTTGAAACTTTTACTGCAAATCATTTTATTGCAATAAATATCATTTAAAATAAAAAAATAAAAAAATTTTAGTTTCGGGGTGAAATTGATCAGTCAGTGGAATGTCATTGTAATTGCTGAAAATCAGTGTGTGGATTTTTATCGCGAACCACTGAATGGTCCATGCTCAGCAAGTGATACATTCGCGATTGTAACATTTCATGAACCAACATGCTCGGGAACGCTCCCCGAAATGCTGTTCATTCTCTTGCCCGGTTCGATACGAGAGCGCAATCAAGAGAGAAGATGCTCGATGACGCTAATGAAAGCGATGCATTCGGTAAGAATATTTTATTGCCATAATTCTTTTTTTATTGTGACTACACAACCTGCAACGTCATAAATACAGTTAAATTAAATAGTATTTCACATTTTTAAAGCGAAAACGCATTAAATACTGATGAAAATAACGATTATTCACAGTTGCCCCAAGCCAACGATGAGCGATCATCGGTAAGTGTTACACTTAGCGATGCCCGCTCATCGCCGCAGCTTGTTTATATCGGAGTATCCTCTTTGTGTTCCTTCGTGAACCATGCGACTCGACGAGAGAACATACACCGCTTGGTAATTGAAACAGAACCAACAGAAGGGAAGAAAAACTGCCGAGTGGTTCACTGATCACTTTTTCGTCCAAACACTGCTGAAAATAAATTTTCCAGCTTAATTAACCACCGCAGAATGCGAAATGCTTTGTAAAACTTATACAAGTTTAGTAAATTCTAAATAATTTAAATTTACAGTATATAAAGAAAACGCCTAAAAGTATGCAATTTTCATACTAAACAAGTCATTACTTTAGCAAAAGTACAATTTTATGCATAAATATGAATAGTTATAGAACTTTTGATGACGAAATCAGGTTTAGTGAACACTTTGCCGCTATAAACATTCATTCGAATATTTATTTCATGTGCGATACAGTTACGGTAACAAAAGTTTGAAAGTTTCTTTTAAATTTGCCAAACACGCAATTTCGGAAAATATTAAATTTAATACAGAAATATGCGACTAACTAGCTGTAAAACATGAAATCTCATCATTCAATAACCCTTGAGCCATATGATGGTCATTTTATACAAATTGTTTTGAATTTAAAGCTTTATTTTTGACAAATAAAAATTGCCCTCACTTCGATCAATTTTACCCGAAATCACGGTAACATTGATCATATAAGTGATCAATGTTCGTATGTGTGAAATCCACTTAATTTACAAAACTGCAGATAACTTTTGATAGGGAAAAAGACATCTATATTTGTTTGATATGTTATGTATAACTGTCTCAGCTTTCAATTGATGCAAAAATTTTGAAAATCGGTGGTTGCCATCATGGCGAAAAAAAATGTTTTGGTGTAAAAATCCAAGATGGTGGCCAAAATAAATATGGCCGATCCATTTTTTTATTATTGTAAATAGTAGCTCTATCTTTCCTCTTTTCAACAACAATTCGTTTTGAGGTGGTTTTTGGAGAAACTTTCGAGTTAAAACTGTTTAAATGAGCCACCATTTGACCAAAAGAGGGGTCTGCAAACATTTTTGTGGCTCTAACTAACGGGGGGTCCATCAATTTGAGTAACCAAATGCATTTTCCTTACTTTTTTAGCGAAGACTTTCAGAAAATCGGCATCTTAAACAAAAGTTTCGATTTTTAAAATTCAACTCTGGAATATTCATACAATAATTTCGAAGCTCAAACTGGACCTTGTATTCATGTCCAGCATGAACGTTTGAGCATGTATTTGATAACGTTAAAAAGTTAAAAAACATCAGTTTATTTTTATATTTATGAAACTCGATTTGAATTCGATACAACGATCGACAAAATGATCCGGAAAGGGAAAATATTCACTTCTCGAAAAATTTTTAAGTAGCTGTAACTTTTTGAAAAGAGCATCAAATATTCTCAAATTTTCACTGCAAGTCTATCAACTAATTGAGTATCAGTGGTAAAAATTTGGAGAAGATCGGGCTACTCTGCACGAAATTATAAAGATTCTAGAAAAAGGTATAATTATCCGATAGCCAACTTTGAGCTGCTATATCTCCGGATTCAATGAACCGAATGCAATGAAATTTTGACTATTCATGACTTATATAACGAGCTTTGAAAAACTTTTGATTTAGCTTAAAATTCTTTACGCGGAAGAAAATTATAACAATTAGATTTGTTTTCTAATAAAACACAAATTTATTAAAAACTTCAACATCGTTTAAAAGTTTAAGATGCTAATTATAGTTCATTTAAATTTTCTCAAATTTACTTGAATATAAATATGCTTTGAAAGAGAGCAACAATATAGCCAGCAATAAATTGAAAAATTTATAGGATGCATATTAGAAATTGACCAATTTACTAAAAAATCATAAAATAAAAGAAATCGCTATATAACTTTTTTTTTGATAATAATTTTCAATCAAGTCAATTATTTTTAAGAGTTCATAAATGGTTAAAATTTCATTGCATTCGATTCATTGGATTTGGAGATACAACAGCTGAAAGTTGGCTATCGGATAATTATACCTTCTATATAATCTTTATAACTTTGTGCGAAATGGCCCGATCTTTTCCAAATTTTAACCACTGCACAGTGGGAAAAATCGACCCAAAAACGGATCTTTTAACGCCGCTGGTTTCGGAACGTGAAGTTGACCATTTCTGACGTAAAAAAATACGAGAAATCGATTGGTGATAATTTCATTTACCGCACGGCACGGGAAGTGGTCCATTTTGCCCCATTTTGCCCTTTTTTCATACAAAAAGAGAATTAAAATGTACTTTCAAACAACTAACACGACTGTAGATCATTGACAATTGCTGCAGGTGTAATAAGAAGTGTATAGGAATCATAAGAATACATGAAAGATCCTTTTTAATGCTTATTTTGCCCTATATGCCCCAACAACTGTCGGATATACACAATTTTTCCTAATTATGAATAGATTTTTAATGTTACTGACTTAAAGTTGATTTGTTTGGCATAAACCAAAGCGGTAGATTGTTTATCACCAAAATAATCTTCGGGAGTTGTCCAATTTGCCCCATTTGCCCTATTTTCATGAAAAAATGAGATTTATAATGTTTTTATGAAAAACAAATACTGCTATGGAACGTTGAAATTAGTTTTAGGTGAAATTGGAAGTCAATAGTTTTCATACGTATATATGAAAGATATTTTCCCTATTTTACCCTACATGCCCCTAAAACTGCTGGATTTTAACATATTTTGTATGATTATGTAATATCGCTGGATGCAAAACATGAAGCCCTGGATCATTTTTGATACATACAAATGCGGTTTACCGATTAATACTACAATCATTCTCGAAATAGTATATTTATAGCTGTCCATTTTACCCCAATTTGTCTTGATTTTGTCATGTAGTGAATAAATCAATTTGCCCTGATTTTTTGTCAAGTAATGAATAAATTAATTTCCCTTATTAGCATTGATACTGAAACCAATCTTATCAAGAATACATATATTTGAATTTTTCTATAATTTCAGCTTTTGATGGGGAACTAAGGGGATAATAAGCATTTTATAAAATATGTCAAATATGCGCTGATTTAATGGGGCGTCTCAAAGCAAATTATGTATATTTAAGATGCCCCATTTAATCAGTTGTGTGCATATTTGCCACAAATTAAGATTAGGGTTAATGCTTTTTATACCCTGTATTCCTCACCAAAGTCATATGTTTTAACTGTCCTTTCGATTACATTGGTTGCAGTAACAAAAGTTCATCAGTTTGGGCATAAGCAAATGGGGGAAATCAATTCATTCATGAGGCGACAACAAATCAGGGCAAATTGGGGTAAAATGGACAGCTATTTGTACCCTCCCGTGAATGATTCTAAACCTTATAGATAAACCGTATTTTTATATATAAAAAATGAACTAGGATTTCATGGATTGCAACCAGTGACATTACAAAATAATAGAAAAAATGTTATCATCCAGCAGGGGCATGTAGGGCAAAATAGGGGAAATATCTTTCATTTATGCGCTGTTAGCTGTTAGCTTCATATTGCAACTAAAACTAATTTCAACGTTCCATTACAGTATCTGTTTCTTATAAATGCATTTTAAATCTCATTTTTCTATGATAATAGGGCAAAATGAGGCAAATTGGACAACTACTGAAGATGATTCTGGTGATAACAGATCTAGCGCTTTTTGTTTATGCAAAAAAAAGAAAATCAAATCAGTAACATTAAAAATCCATTCGTAATCATGTAAAATTCACAATTTCCAGCAGTTGTTGGGGCATATGGGGCAATATAAGCATTTAAAAGAATCTTTCATATATGTTTATAATTTTTTTAAACTTCCAATTACACCTGCAGCTATTTTCAATGATCTACAGTCGTGTTAGTTGTTTGAAAGTACATTTTGATTCTCTTTTTGTATGAAAAAAGGGCAAAATGGGGCAAAATGAACCACTTCCCGTGCCGTGCGGTGAATGAATTTAGCACCAATCGATTTCTCGTACTTTTTTACGTCAAAAATGGTCAACTTCACGTACCGAAACCAGCGGCGTTAAAAGATCCGTTTTTTGGGTCGATTTTTCCCACTGTGCACTGGTACAGAACTAGTTGAGCAACTTTCAGTGAGAATATTTGATGCACTTTTCAAAAAGTTATAGCTAGTTGAACATTTTTTAAAAATTGAATATCTTGCCTGTCCCGATCATTTTGTGTATCCCCTTTATCATTAAGTAGCTAAGAGATATTAGATTACGAGGTGCCATTTATGAGTAGAATCTGATTCAATGGTAAATGTTTGTTTACACATGTCAGGAGGTCAAGAGGACCGATATGTGACCCCGCTGATCAAACCTCGTTTTACAGTACTCTTTTTCCAGTAATCGAACATATGCACACAAAAAAGTTCCATCCTTTATAGACTCCAACCGGTTACGTGGTTATTAGCAGAAATTCACACAATTATATTACAATTTTACACAACCTCTGTCAGGTAAAATTTCAAAAATTCTTCAGCTAGGTGTCCGTGGAGTGTACCGAAAATTTTCAAATGTTCACTGTTAACCTGAGGATTGCGGAGTGAAATTTGACAGCAGCCAGGCTGCTGCCAAACCTCCAAAATGATCAGAGTGTGCCTGGATACAAGTTTGGTTTGCCTAGTCACGCTAAAACAAGTGAAACATTTAATGACACACAAACTTTGCCGTCAGCTATGAAAACGTTTAAAACGTTTTATCTGTGAGAAAATTATGTGTGAAACTTGGCTAAAATTAGTAAATTATTCCTCCAAGCCCATAGGGGAGACTGAGGAGACTTGATCCCTGGGGAGACTTGTTCCTCCCATATTTGCTCGGAATCAAAAACATTTTTCTTCTAGCATATTTTTTCCAAAACTACTCCTGGACAGCTATAAGTGATTTCGATTGTACATTGCATTATTTTTCAACGGCTGATGGTTAGTTTTCAGTCTTACGGAAATCTTTTAGGCGATTCCGAAAAATCTCAATAACTTTGTGAAAATTGAACCAAATCGTGTCAAAATTTTACAGCACATAGTTTGAATAAAATACTTTTAAACTTATTTATCCAAATAAGGCTGTTGTTAACATATTTTAATTAATTCAGCTTAGTATACACAACAGTGACATGGGGAGACTTGATCCCTCGAGGATTACACACACATTATACATGTGAAAAATAAAATTCTATTCGGAAGCCTCTATTTACTTGGAATTCTAGTCTATTCAACGATAAAATGTGTCAGATAATTATAACTTTAGTACAAACCAAGAAAAGGGGGATCAAGTCTCCCCATTATGAAAATACGGCATATCCTTAAAAATTTAAGGAAATCTTACAATTTCAAACATTCCAAATTCATCGAAAATACAAGAAAACTCAAAAAGAAAATGAATAGGAAGACTCCAAAATTATTTACTCTTTAAATAAACCATTTGCTCAAAGGGGGATCAAGTGTCACCCATTTTTGAAAAATACAACATAAGACATGCCTTCATAAAAACACAGTTTTGAAAACTTTAACAATAATTCAAAGGCCTTCTGTTGTGTATTAACTTGCAATAGATGTTTACCTGCCATTTTGTACGGAAATAGGATCTAGTTTTGTGTTTTTCCCAAAGTTTCAGGTAAATTAAGAAAAAGGGATCAAGTCTCCCCAGTCTCCCCTAATGACAAAGTCAGCTGAATATACGTTTTATTGTAGCTTTTGCTGTAATCGATATGTTTGAGCCTTGGTTAAAACGTTGTGTGAAGTAGTTTGTGCGTGCACTTCGAAATTGATCTACATAGAGATAAAAAACTTTACAACGGGGAGCAGTGGAAGAAAGAATACGTGCTCAAATTGAATGACCAAAAAAGTTGAGTCCGCATCCCTCAGCTGTTAACATCCCAGTGCACATGGTGAAATGTTTGTCAAAAAAGATATCAATGCTTTAACGTCTTGTTTGACGCAATCGAATTTTCATCATTGTCAAACAGATGTTGTTTCTTGAGTTTTTTCCTTGTCAAATATTCGATCCTGTGTACTTATAACCTTTCCATTTTTCAAAAAATATTCAACTAGCTGTATTTTTTCGAAACATTCTCAAATTTTTACTGTAAGTTAATCAACTAATTGTGTATCAGTTGTCAAAATTTAGAAATGATCGAGCTATTCTACACGAAGTTATAAGGATTCTAGAAAAAGGTATAATTATCCGATAGCCAACTTTGAGCTGTTATATCTCCGGATTAAATGAACCGAATGCAATGAAATTTTGACCATTTGTGACATATCTAATGAGCTCTGAAAAACTGGTGACACAATTTTAAATTATCTACAAGACAAAAACTTATAGTAATTTCATTTGTTTTATGATGTTTTAGTAAATTGGTTTATTTTTAATATGCATCTCATTACTTTTTCAATCAATTGAAGGCAATGTTGTTATATTCCTTCAAAACATATTTATATTAAGACAATTAGAGGGAATTTAAATGAACTATAATTAGCATCTTGAATTTTCAAACGATGTTGAAGTTTTAGAAAATTTGGTGTTTCATCAAAAAAATAATCTAATCCGTGTTAAAAATTTTAACTTGTGTCAAAAGTTTTTCAAAGTTCATTATGTAAGTCATAAATAGTCAAAATTTCATTGCATTCGGTTCATTGAATCCGGAGATATAACAGCTCAAAGTTGACTATTGGATAATTATACCTTTTTTTAGAATCTTTATAATTTCGTGCAAAATAGCCCGATCTTTTCCAAATTTTGTCCACTGATACACAACTAGTTGATCAACTTACAGTGAAAATTTGAGAATATTTGATGTACGGGAGGCTAGTCAACAATATATTAGTGCTATACAAGTTCTGACATCATAGTTATTTTTTCAACATTCAAAAAAAGTTATCATAGATTGACACTTTTTGAATTTTTCTCAAAAAAATGTTTTTTTTTACATCAATGTCATCAAATTTGAGTTTTGATATCCAAAGAAATTTTACTTCTGTTCTCAAGATATCTCATTTTGTAATTTTTGTGTGGTATTGTAAATCTGACTTACTTTCCTCTATATGAGTAAAAATGCCAAAGCGGTATAACTTTATTCGTCGTGGGAAAATATTACATTTTACAATGACGCATGAAGTATCAATATATTGTTGATAAACGATCAAAATTTCATTCGATTCGGTTCACTGGTTTCGGAAATATGACAGTTCAAAAATTGGTTGTCTAAAAGATAGTGATATACGAGAACGGTTCTTGCTTTGTGAAAGATTAATTAATCGGGCTCAAGTTTGTACCAGTGATGCACATATGATAGGTTGAAAAACAGTCAAAATTTGAGAATTTTTTATGCACTCTATGAAAAGTTACAGCAATATTTTTGAGAGAGAAAAAAAAGTTGCCTATCCCAAATGTTTTGGCCATCTCCTGTATGTTATAGTGGACATATATTGCAGTTTATTGCACTGTAGGTCAAGATGAAGAAATGATGAAACAATTTTTTTTTTTTGAAAATTGTCCAAATACACTTAAAAAAATATTTACATGTGAGATATATCTTTATTTTTTTATATTCTTCTCAACTATTCTACTTCAGGCTAGCTGCTGTAGCCAAAACCTCAAATATGTTCAGCATTCTGATAATGATTGGTATTTTGAGCATATGCATTGGATCAATTGCTAGAGATGAAAATATAACGTAAGTCGATCAGTAAACTAAATTTGTATGAATCCATTTTATTTATTTATTTTCCCCCCAGATTTGTAGACTATTGCTTTCGGAACCTGTTATCATTCACCATTACCGATTTGCCTCATCCTGTATCCGAGATAATATATCTTTCGCTGCGGGGAAACAATCTCCAGAGGTTCCCCAACAACATTCTTAAACTGTCAAGCCTGGAAAGATTGATTCTCTCCGAGAATCCCCAAATAACATTCCCATTGGACGGATCGCCTTTCCTGATATCTAGAAGCCTTATCGATTTGGACTGCGAATGTTGTGGTATAAAGGCGATTACCACTCGCTCGTTGCGTGGACTACCTCACCTGGAGACCCTCCGGTTGCCAAATAATACGATCCAGATTATCGAAAAACGTGCCTTTCGGCACAATCCTAACATCCGGATGCTGGACCTCAGACAAAACAAACTCACGAGCCTGCCGATGACAATACTGATTGGCCTGCACAAAATGAAGAAGCTAGATCTGAGCGAAAACCGAGACCTTGCTCCGCAAAAAGATCAACCGTTTCTGGTGAGCAACTCGTTGGAGATTCTGAAATGCAACAACTGTGGGTTCAGTACCGCCCAAGAGGTAACGTTCTCAAAACTGGCCAATCTAAAAAAATTGCACCTCGCAGGGAACAGTCTCTTGATGACACCTTGCTTTCTACCATTTCCGACTGTTTTGGGGGTGCATTTGATGAAAGTAATCACCGATTGTCAACGGTACTTGGAAAATAATTGTTATCCTATTGTTATCATTCAAAATTAGTTACAAAAAAAACGTATTGTTAACATGACAACCCGAGCAGAGGAGAATCCCGGGTAGAGGTGAAATACTGACGATCAAAACGTGATATTGGTTTGATTGATATAAGAGATAAAAGATCTGAAAATTATACCTGAAAAATGTTCCTGGAACATCTGAACAATATCAAAATTTGATATTTTAAAATCAAACGAATAGCTCGTTGCTATTGGTCAGATCTTACAAAATCTAAATTTGATATGATGATGATCTTCTAAGAGTAAATTTTTGATTTTATTTTTAGATCTTTTATCTCTTATGTCAATCAAACCCATATCACTTTTTGATCTCCTTATCAAAATATGCTATTATTGAGCTCTTTTCCTCTACTCGGGTAGCAAATTTACAACAACAGAATCACATAGCCAAACATCATAATTTGTTACACAGTGCAACATTTTTTTGTCTCAAGAGCAAACTTATGTGTCTCTGACAGATTTTGGGCCGCTGAATCCGAATCCGGGCTCAGATTTGCTCCAGCACGTCACAATTTTGAGCTATACCTCAATTTATAGGGCAAAATATGCAATTTTGGGCTTGTTTGACTGCAAGCCATTAAGCATGGAAATATTTTTTTTTGAAGCAATCAAGAGGTAACTTGATTAATAAACATCTAAATTAACGACTCTGCAAAATATTTCGTTTTACCAAATCAAATTCGATAGATTTAAGAATTTTATGTCAGTATGTAAACTTGCATGCAACTTGTGGGGGTGAATTGTATGGAAAATATCGTACCAAACATAAATCGCTTAAATCTATCAAATTCGATTTGGTAAAACGAAATATTTTGCATGAGTATTTAATTTAGATGTTAATTGACCAATTTATCCTTTGTTTGGTTAACAAAAATATTTCTATGCTTAATGGCTTGCAGTCAAAAAAGCCCAAAATCGCATATTTTGCCTTATAAATTGAGGTATGTATAGTTTAAAATTCTGACGTGTCGGAGCAAATCTGAGCCCGGATTCGGATTCAGTGGCCCAAAATCTGTCAGAGACACATAAGTTTGCTGTTGAGACAGACCAAAAGCTAATTTTTGTTACGCTGTGCTATTGTTAACTTATCAAAATATATCTTTTTAACCTTCATCCAGCCAACGTACATTTTCACCTTCGAAATAGCACAAAAATAGTCATGACTTTTTTTGTTTTTCGATGGGTTTCGATGAAATTTTCACAAATTCCTGAAAAACTCTTCAAGTTTACGATTCCGAGGACATGGGTGCCTGGTCCACATGGTTCCGGAGTTATTCCGGATTGTTTTGGGGTACCAAAATTGGCCACATACTTTGCACAACGTATACCTCAAGATCCCGATGAGGTAGAAGTATAGTGTTCTCGGCGAATTTGTTCAGCAGGTTAAGAACTAACTGGCAACGGCGACTTTGGTTCGCGATTCGGCCGCTAGGTGGCGTCAGTGTCAAAAATGTTCAAACCCTCATATCTCAGAAACCTGATAAGATAGAATGATGCTGTCTTCGGCAAAGTTCTTCAGCAAGCTCAGAACTATCTGATAATAAAGTCTTTGGATTGGGATTAATCCGCTAGGTTGCGCCCTGTATCTGAAAAAAAAAAAAATATATCGATACCCCAATGAGGTACAAGCATGCCGTTTTCAGCAAAGTTGTTCAGCTGCCTAAGAACTATCTGGTAATGGCATCTTTAGTTCGAGAATCGTCCGCTAGGTGGCGCCAGGGTAAAAAATGTTCAAACTTCTATATCTCAGAATCCTGATAAGATAGAATGATGCCGTCTTCAACGAAATCCTCCAGGGATTCCTCCGGGAATTGTTCCAGAAATTTCCCCAGGATTTCATCTGGGACTCCCATCAGGAACTCCTTCAGGAATTCCTTCGGCAATTTCTGCAGGAATTCTCCTGGGAATTTTTCCAGGAATTTCTCCGGACTTTTTCCCAAGATTTTCTCCGGAAATTTCACTGAGAATTTTCCCAGGAATTTGTCCATGAGTGCCTCCGGGAATTCCTCCATGAACTCCTCCGGGAATTTCTTCAGGAATTCCTCCGGAATGTTCTATAGGAATTTATCCAAGAACTTCTCTAGGAATTTCTCCGGGAATTTTTCCAGGAGTTTCTCCAGGAATATATCCGGGAATACTCTAAGGGAAACTGTCGTTTTTTTTTCAAGAAAATCCTCTGGGAATTTCTCCACGAATCTCTTCAGGAAGCCTTCCGTGATTTTTTTCTCACAAAACCCTCGAGAATTTCTCCCGGAATTCCTCTAGGACTTCATTTACGAATACCTCCGGAAATTTATCCTGTAATTCCTCCGGGATTTTCTCCAGGAAATCCTCCAGGAATTGTTTTGGGAATTTCCTCTGGAAATCTTCCTGAAAATCCTCCAGGAATTGGGTTCTTTAGGGGTATCCGGATTATTTCATAATCGGATTCTCAGACCAAAAATTAGCCGAAATCCAAAATTTCATAATTTTTGGAGTCCGGGAACTATTTTTAAAATGCATTTAAAGTTTGTGTGGGGAATTTTTTTTGATCGGGTCGAACTGTCACTTTATCGATTGAACTGTCATTCTATCCACGGAAATCAAAACTGTTTTTCAATTTAACCATCAAAACAAAGGTATTGGAATCCAATGAAATCACGTTATACTCAGAAAAATGAGCTCTTTCGATTAGGCTATAGAAAAAAAGCAATATTTTATTTACTAAACAACCCAATTCTTTCAGGAATTCCACCGGGGACTCTTCTGAAACTCCTCCGGGAAGTTCTAAAGGAAATCTTCGGGATCTTCGCAATTTTGCGAAAAAATTGTCTACGCCAAAAATTAACTAGTGTTACAAAAACCGAAGATATGTACCAACATTTACACCAGCCGACAGTTAAAATTAGACAAAATCACAGCAAACAAAAAACGAAATACGTATCTTTCCCCTGAAGAAGACACCATCCAAAGTGTCAAAACGTCGGGTTAGATAACAACTCGTTTTGATTTAACAAGACTGCGTAGCCGTCAAAATCCGAGAATAAACTAGAAGAGTTTTTCGGGAAGTTGTGAAAATTTTATCAAAATTCATCGTAAAACAAAAAAAAATATAACCATTTTTGAGCTTTTCTGAAGGTGGAAAATCTACGTTGGCTGGATGAAGGTTAATAACATGTTTTGTCTGGCAATCTTATTTTGTAATGTTTAAGTTATTGGGATATTGCCACAAGATAACATTTCAATAATATATTCTGTTGTTAAATAAATTTAGTTATTATTCTACTATAGATAATGTACAAATATGTGATGAACAATAGCAAGTTCACAAATTTCCTGTTGTTAAGTTTAAGTTGTAATTGATCTAACAAAACATGTTATTGGATTAGTCTTCCAGGAATATTTTTTTTGTTATGATATTTGTTATTTTGCCGCTTATGACATACAAGTTTATAACACAATTTGTTAGGCTAATAACATAAAAATTACTGATTCCATTATTGAGTTATTAAGCTAAAATAACATATTTTATTATGCAGTTAATATTTTCTTCTGCTCGGGAAACGAGAAACAAATTAATAATATTCAATGAATCTGACTTAATCGAACTATTTATAAATATCAAATCTAACAGGAAAAGAGACGAACCAGCTCAGAGCTGAAAGTCTCAAAAATAAAGGAAAAAAAAATCTAACAGGAAAATTTTCTGCTGTTATTAATAAGCAATAAACGCAAAAGGAAGTTAGTCTAGGACACCTATATTTAACCGTTCAGGACGCACGCTGTTGTAAAAGTACAACACTTCCAAAAAACCTCGCTTCTAGTATACAGCGCATGCGCAGTGCAGTTTCGGTTTTTTGATGGCGCGCGTCCTGAAAGTTCAAAAAAAATTGTAAGCTGATATAAACAAATTCATCGGAAAAAGTTTTGGTTGTGTTTCTCCGCAGTCTTCGCTCTTAAGGTGAAACTGGAAGCATTTCCTCACTTTTTGGTTATTGATTTTTTATTAAATAACGAAGCAATATTTTCAAAATCGGTTTTCGTACGCAGTTGGAGGAAGGATCAAGGTATCTCCTGATTTTTTTTTCAGGTGGAAAATGTTTTTCAGTTTTAAGGAAACCATTTTTGAATGAATTTTTAGAAAAATATGGTTTTTGAAGAATTGTTAAAAGTTTTACACCTGAAAAAAAATCCAGGAGATAGCTCGATCCTTCCTCTAATTGTGTATGAAAACCGATTTTGAATATATTGCTTCGTTATTTAATAAAAAAAATCAAAAAACCAAAAAAAATGAGGAAAAGCGTCCAGTTTCGCCTTGAGGCGAAACTAAATTATCTTTTTAATTTTTTTGTTTTTCTACCGTTTTCTTACCGTGGTGCCTCGTGGCCGTGCGGTTAGAGTCACCAAGCTCAAAATCGCACCATGCTATGGGGTGAGGGTTCGATTCCCGCTCCGGACGATGAAACTTTTCGTGAGAACGTTTCTTCTCCGTATCCACTGGTACATGCTCTGTGTGTCCGTTGCCTAGTGTTAAGTTTTGTTCAGTCTGTACAGCCGCTGACTGAAGACGGTGTCCGTGTCTTTTTTTTTAATAAGTTTTGATTAGAAAAGAGGGGGGGGGGAGGATTTTGCTTAGAAATTCATACATCTAATTGTATGTACAGTCAAGTTTTTAACATGGCGTCAAAATGTTCAAATAAAAAAACACGTAAAAAAGTATCACCATTTCTCGACGAATCATGCAAAAATAAGACGATGAAAAAAATGTATAGAGTTTTTTAAGCGGCCAAGTTAAAAGAAACCACGCAAAAAGAAACCTGACTGTATTATGTATGAAAAGAAAAAAACTACAGTCGGTGACAAAAGTTAGTAATCGAATGCTGTTTTTCAATACAAAATGCTTAAGTTTGAAACCTTATATCTTATCTAACAGTGATCCAATTTAGCTGATATATTGTCCACTTTCTACTAATAACGTAAATTTTAGTTTGACTGAATTTTATTCCATTCCGGTGCGGAGCAAAAAAGTTTCAGAGGGTAGTACGAAGACAAAAGTAAGTAACCCAAGGAGTTTTCGATTTTTTTGGGTTACTTTCTTTTGTCTCTGATCTACCCTCTGAAACTTCTTGATCACAATTCGGAACACAATGAAAACCCGTCAAACTAAAATTCACGTAATTTGTAGATCGTGGTTAAAAATTCAGCAAAATTAGGCAACTCTACGCTGATATACAAGGCTTCAAACTAGAGCATTTTGTATGGAAAATCAGCATTCGATTACTAACTTTTGTCACCGACTGTATTTCACGATTAAAAGTCATACCCCAGTTAATGAAAATTATTCAAAATTACTTAAAATTTATTGTGTCCTTTTTATTAGAGATAGAATAAAAGAAATCATGATTCGCCTCCCGGCTGTGAAGAGTTCGGATGGCTACACACTTAAATTCAGAAATTGATCTCGGTAAACGGTTTACCGAGAATCCAACAGCTGATATCTCGGTAAAATATTTACTGATTCTCGGTAAAATTTTTACCGAGATTTCGGCAAACCATTACCGAGTCTCGGTGAACTTTGCCGAGATCTCGGTAAAAAGTTGGATTACCGAGATTTCGGCAATGTTTTACCGACATCTCGGTAAAACTTTTACCGAGATTCGATAAAAATTATTACCGAATTCTCGGCTGTTGTATTCTCGGCAATCCGTTTGCTGAGGTCGGCGATTTAATTTGTGTAGAAGCAAAGGGGTGAAAGTGACAAAAGCATACTTTCGATTAAATGAGGTTTACAGTTTTTCATCCCATACAAAATGTATAGAGTTTTGAAATCGACCCAATTTGGTCACTGGTGGCCAAGCTTTTTCACGAGATAACCATTATGTTGTATTCCGAAGGTCCTCAGCGAATTTGGCTTATCCTGTTAGGCGCTGTCCATAAACTACGTAGACTTCTTTTCGGCCATCTTAGACCCCCCCCCCTCCCCCTCGTAGACATTTGATCATACAAAATTTTCGAAATGTGTATGGAGCGTAGACTTTGACCAGACCATCCCCCAGTCCCCCCTCAGAGTCTACGTAGTTTATGGACGGGCCCTTACAACAAACCATCCGGTAGATCGTTTCATTCCGGCTCGACGCATTTTCAACCACTAGGTTTGCATTAGTGTTCGTGGCGACACCGCGCTGTAAAAACTCAATGGTGCAAACGTCATTCCTCTCAAGGAACAGGGTGAAACGGAACGCAGATTCAATATTTCTTGCAACGCCAAATGACCCCCAGAGGCCGTGATGCGACATTCTACTACAACTCTTTCACCGCAAAACTAAATCGCTCCTAGAGAAGAAAACTCACGCAGTGGATAATTCGCAACCGACTACCGATCAGACAGATGTCAATTTTGCGTTTGTGCTCACAAACATCGATGGGAGTGTCACCGAGAGAGTCATCCAGCAGGTCGTCGACAAGGCCAGAAAAAGTCAAATATAGAGAATTCCAGACAAGGCTGACTTGTAATATTATGTGAACAGTTAAGGACCAACGTCTTAAAATCCCGGTTCAACAGTACATCAGAACGTCAGACGCACAAATCTCAAAAGGAAAGCTACAAACAACAGTAAATTTCATTATTCTGTTCTTGCTCACTTGTAATAAGCTTGAAATTACAAGATCATGTGTGCTGGTTTTGTTTACTAAGAGATTTGTGTGATCGAAATCGTGAATAGGTGGCAATGTCGGCCATTTTGGGATTCTAACAAGTCTGTCCTTAAGTTTATGTATTGTTATTGATCCCCAAGCCCGAGTAGAGGTCAAGTGTAATGGCCTTCTGATACTGACAATCTACACATGATATTGGGTTGATTGATATAAGAAATCAGAAAATAAAGCCTAAAAAATGTTCCAGGAACATCTAAACAATAACACTGCAGACCCCTTACCTTGCGGCTACTTCATCGAGGTGGATGACAAATATGATACTGCCTCTATGTTTCTGCCGAAACGAGTTTGTTGACACATTCCGGTGCCAACCAGGCTGTACATGGTGAGTGTGATAATTGGGTTGTTTAGTGAATAAAATATTGCTACTTTCTATAACCTAATCGAAAGAGCTCATTTTTCTGAGTATAACGTGATTTTATTGCGATCCAATGCCTTTGTTTTGATCAAGGGGAAAGACATAACCTTTTCTAACAGGAAAATCTGCATTTATCCATTTCTACACGGTAAAAATTCTGCACGCTCGATGTAAGGGAAAAATCCATTAACTATTCAACATCCCAATCAACATGATCAGCAATGTTTTTCCTTTGAAATCTCAATGCTGTCAATGTTGATTTCAGAACCAAAACAAACCCACCGGAGAAATTTACTGAAAATCACTTCGATTTGCACCACTGTATAAAGCAGTACGATCCAAAGTGAAAAGCTATTGGTTTGGTAATGACTGTTTTGGACATGAAAGTCAATATAGATGACAGGTGGTAGAAAGTGTTTCGCTTCGATACGCATCTCTCTAACAGATGTGAAATAGTGTAGTGGGAAAACAGATGATCGTGAATCTCAAGGTCCTGGTATCGAATCTGGGTGTAGTGAACACTTTTTTTTATTTTAGTTTTGAAATCAAAACATTGTCAACAACGAATTGATGTGAATTTTCATTAAAATTGAAGAGGCATTGAATGTTCTTTTTTGAATGATATTTAATTGATAACAAACTGATTAGACAGTAGTGCGAATTCAAGTGCCAATCAGTTCATATCAGAGTGCAGATTTTTTACCGTGTAACCGTCGCTAACCGCTGCTAACTGAGCAGCAGTTAGACGCGGTTATCGACGGTTAGCAACGGATAAATGCGGATTTTTCCGGTTAGCAAAGGAAGTGTCATTTCAAGCCAAACATGTCTAAAGGTCCTATCTGCAGAAGAGAGGCTCTCTTTGGTTTCCCACTCAAACCGCCAGGAGACCGGAATGAACTGAAGATGGCAAGGCAACAATCGTAGAAAGAACTAGCTTTTCATTCGTAATACCGCAATATCTGTTTCAAATTATGTTTCATAACAAATCCGGAAGTCAAAATAAATACAAAAATAGAGTTGCCAAATTTCAATGAGCAAGGTGGTGTAGGGTGACCAGTTTGTCGAATTCAAAGTTTATCCCGGTTATTCGACAACATTCGGTGTCGTATTAGCGGGGTAATACGGTACACTATAACCTTTTTTATGCATGTTATTTTATCACGTATTTTATGCACTTTTGATCTATACACCTTATGCCCTGTGTTTATTGTGCATAGAAATATTTAATAATGACGGGAACTATAGCAAAGGTGGCAAAGGGGTGTTTTTAGAGGAGAGCAAAGGAAGTTTCGAGGGGCGTTTCAGGGGGTCCCAGGGGGTTTCAACGGGGTACCAGGAGTTTTCAGTCACGTTTTTGGGGGTCTTCGGGGGTTTTCGAAAACATTGCAGAGAGTTTCAGAGGATTTTCGACGGTTTCTGTTTGCGTTATAGGTACGTTTTAGAGGGTTTCTGAAGGTCTCCCGTGCGTTACATGGGGTCCGAGTGGGTCTTAAGGGGGTTTCGGAGGCATTTCAGGAAGTCTCAGATCATTTTAGGCTGGTTTCAGAGGCGATGAGAAGGCGTTTTTAAAGGTTTCGGAGCCTCTCAGGAGCGCTACACGGAGTCCCACGGGATTTGAGAGGCATTCAGAGGTGTTTTAGCAGCATTACGGAGGAGTTTTCTGGGGTTTCAGAGGGTCCGAGGGGGTTTCAAGGGGATCTTGGAGGTATTTAAGAAAATTTCAGCTGGTTTTTAGGACCCCATCACAATATCGTTTAAAACGCCCCTGAAATTCCCTTCGATTCAAAGGTGTTCTTGAAACCCCCCTAACCCTGACCTTGAATGCCTCGAAACGCCTCTGAAATGCTATCAAACCTCTAGGAACGCCTCTAAAATTATCCTGAAATACCCAGAAACTCTCTTAAATGACTCTGAAATATCTTGAAGCGCCCCTCAAACACCTTGCTACGCCCTTTGAAGGCTTCTAAGATCCCTTGAATTGCCTTTTAAGCCCCTTAAAACGTCCCTGAAACCCCTATAATAATATTAAAATGCCCCTGAATTCCCCATAATTCCATTAAAACGTCAACAAATCTTGACAGAATGCCCTTAAAACGCTACTCAAACCCCCCAAAATAAACCCTCAAAACGTTCCTGAAACCCCTTGGGACCCCATTTTTTGGGCTCTCTGGAAAATTTCTGCATACTCCCTTAGCCCCATTTCAAATGGCCAGGAGTAAAACCTGTTCTCGCGAACTTGATTCCCTCTTAAGCTCAAACTTAACACCTATGTGCCTGAGCCTCATTTTGCA